>NC_081307.1:33580000-34830000 GCF_030435805.1 Mustela lutreola
ACAACATTTAATTATCTGTAGTTAATAGCCCGATCTAATGGATTAAGCTATTATGCTCAGCGTTCCCAGAGGTAGATGAAGAACTAAACTGGTCAGTAAGTTTTGGGATTAGTAGACAGAATAAGGGCATGGTGTATGGATTGCCTGTGAGTGTTTGAAATAATATGCTATCCTCAGCGTCGCACTCATTTGCAAGTGATAAAGCAAAAACCTCAACCATCACCAAAACTGAAATAAAATCTGAACAAATTCTCTAAAGAATAGTGGGTATGCCAGTATTTCGGATAACAACTAGAAAACAGAGAAGTTCAGGCCACTGTGGTGCTGATGGATTTGACTCAAAAAGCTTTAAATTATAAGTGATGAGTTGAGCCTATATACAGAAGAACTCATCTGTTATTACTGTTATTATTATTATACAAATGCTGATTTTTTTGGTCAGTTCACCAACATATAGTACATCATTAGTTTTTGATGGGGTGGTCAACGATTCATTAGTTGTGTATAACACCCAGTGCTCATCATCACATGTATCCTCCTTAAAACCCCAACCCCCATTCCAATCCCTTCTGTTACCCTACCCCCCTACCTTCTGTAATCCTCAGTTTGTTTCCCAGAGTCCAGAGTCTTTCATGGTTTGTGTCCCTTTCTGATTTCTTCCCATTCAGTTGTCCCTCCCTTCCCCTATGGTCCTCCATGCTATTCCTTATGTTCCACGTATTAGTGAAACTCTCTGATAACTGTCTTTCTCTGCTTGACTATTTCACTTAGCATAATCCCCTCCAGTTCTACCCATGTCAATACAAATGGTAGGTATTCATCGTTTTTGATGTCTGAGTAATACTCCATTGTATGTATGGACCACATCTTCTTTATCTATTCCTCTGTGGAAGGACATCTCAGCTCCTTCCAGTTGGGCTATTGTGGACATTGTTGCTATGGACATTGGGATGCATGTGCCCCTTCTTTTCACTACCTCTGTATCTCTGGGGTAAATACCCAGTAGTGCAATTGCTAGATCATAGGGTAGCTCTATTTTTAACTTTTTGAGGAACCTCCACACTCTTTTCCAAAGTGGCTGCACCAACTTTTATTCCCACCAACAGTGTAAGAGGCTCTCTCTTTTTCTACATCCTCGCCAACACTTGTTGTATCCTGTCCTATTCATTTTTGTCATTCTGACTGGTGTAAGGTGGTATCTCATTGTGGTTTTAATTTGTATTTCCCTGATGGCTAGTGATGTGGAACATTTTTTCATGTGTCTGTTAGCCATTTGTATGACTTTTTCAGAGAAGTGTCTGTTCAAGTCTTCTACCCATTTATTGAATGGATTATTTGTATTTCAGGTGTTGAGTTTGAGAAGTTCTTTATAGACAAGCACATATTAAGTTCACTCTTAGTTTAGAAATATAGATAACAGACATTCTATTTTCTATAACAGCTTCAACTACAAAATGGGCTAATTTTATGAAGATCTTCCTAAATGGGCTCAATAATGCTTGCCTTACATTCTTGCCTTACTTAGTCTGCAAGTATTTATTTGCAATAACAAATGGCAACAGCCAAAAATTACATTTAGTCCTTTTCAGTCTTGTAGACAAATATAAGTGCTAGAAGTACAATGCAACGAAGCTGCAGATTCACCGCAACAACTCAATGAGAACATGCAACACTGAGCTACCCACACTTGGAAAGTGATTTTAGAGCAACCGTTTCTTATCTGGATAATTGTAACTCATTTGTGTATCAAAAGCAACAAGAGCTCTAAACAGAATATTGGACTTTGTAAAATTGACAATATCATGGTAGAATTTGGGGAAATGAAATCCCTCATCAAGTAGACTATCAATATTATGTTTTGTTTTTTCTTTTTATTAATAAGAAGACTTCTATATTATAAAATGAAACCATTCAGGAAAGAAAGTAGTAAAACAGAATGAATATATCCCTTTTCACTGAAGAATGAAGTTGAATATTGCCACCCATAGATAGAAGTAAACTCTTAAATGAGACCTGCTCACGTTTCTGGTTTCACAGTCCAAGAATGAGTCTTTTTCTAATCTTAGATTGGTCTCACACACACACACAAATAAAAGTAGTGTTAAAAATTAAAATAGTATTGGGACACCTGGGTGTCTCAGTTGATTAAGCAACTGCCTTTGGCTCAGGTCATGATCTCAGGATCCTAGGATCTAGCCCCACTGGGGCTCCCTACTCAGTGGGGAGGCTGCTTTTCCCTCTCCCTCTGCCCCTCCCCCCACTCATGCTCATGTTCTGTCAAATAAATAAAACCTTTTTAAAAAAAAAATCAAAGGAATATTAAAAACCAGCCCAAGATTCTCTTCACATTACAAATATAAATGTTTTTAGTTGCTAATCATGTCACTAATGGAAAATTAAAGTGAATTACATGGCAAGGGAAAATTAATCCACACTGTATCATTGATTGTATAACACTAACTTTATAAATGTGGCTCATACACCTGACAAGGAAGGAAGGGCATGGGCAGGGAACCTTGAGGAAAAAAGTAGGGCAGGCAACCACTTGATCATGCTGGGTGTGTGTAGTTCCACCAAGCAACAGACAAGCTATTATAACTTTATTGTTTCAGGATATAAGCCTATTATACTCTGCAAATGAAGACACTGACATTTTGCTGTACTGGTTGAAATGATTAACAGTTCACAGAGAACAGTACCAACTGTGCCAAATTAAATATATTAAAATCTGAAGGTTTTACATTCGATATGCCCTCCACTGTAAATGCACAAACCGTATAGTTTAAATGGCCTCAGTGGCTCCGTTAATAATGTAGTGGCATGTCAGTTTTGGAGATGCAATTTAAGTCTTTGCTATTTTGTAATAAAACATGGCAGGATGTGTTTTTCTAAACCATTAATAAGAATGTCGAGCGTCGGTGAAACAGCGAAGCTGGATATGTTTAGAAGCCTATACATGCTTTTGTGTTCTCTATATAAAATGTGAACATATTTACTCATGTATATATAGAAGCCTAACATACATACAAAATATACGTATTTATATAAATAAGTATGTAAGTAATTAAAGTTAAATATATTTATATATATTTGATCACTCACAACCTGGAATACCTTAATTGACTTAGGAAGAAATATTCAATACTTAGACAGTTAAGATATTTTTTTAAATCTATCTTGAGCCCTGGTAGCTTTTTTATAGTCCTTTTAGCTCAAACTTCCTTTTCATTCAGCTACACATTTCCCCTTATTTAAAAATACCCATCTCCTTTTATATGAATGCAGATTTTACTAAATCATAAGCTATTTTACCTGTTTCTACTTCATTCTCCTCATATGTAAACTACTGATATTCATACCAAACCCACAGATTTGTAGTGAGGATTAACTCAATGTAGTATCTGAAAGCATTTATCACAATGTCTAGGGTATAGGGAGCGTACAGAACTTGTTAAATAATAACATTAATGATGATAATTAGCTCTATCCCACATTTGTATTGCATAGTCACCTGGTATTTAGATAAAATTACCCTGGAGAATTGGGGGCATTCTCCAGACTATGGAAAATATGCACCTGCTTGCCCACCCTGCCTGTGGTGCCCCAGTGATGACTCTACGTCCTCCTAATGACCTCAGGGCTTTCTCTCCAGACTCTCTCTATCTGTGTGTATATTTCTATTTGTATTAAAGACTTCTGCTTCATTTTTAAATACAAGAAAGCATTTAGCCCAGTGCCTGCCCCCCCATACACACACACACACACACACACACACACACACACATATATATATATGCATGTGTGTATTATAGACATATATAGAGAGAGATATATAGATATATATCTCAAAGGTCACATTTGTGTATTTATTCAACATGACAACTTATCTTAGCATAGCTTCATAGTTGGTGTTTTTGGAGTCATGATGTTAACTAGCTTAAAATGCATTACTCATGGAGGTTACTAAGTAACTTAGCAGATTTGGTAAAATATGTAGACCCAAAACTTCTAATGACAAGACAAAATATAAGATATAATAATATAATAATGACAAGACAAAAAATAAGAACATGAAAGAGGAGAAAGATTGGAGCTATCCTTTAGAAGGAATTTTGCTGTCACCTTGCTTGCTTCCCAGGCTGGCAACATATCCGATCTCATGGATCAGATAATTTCTTCAACTTCCCACAAAAAAAGACCAGCTAGTAGTGGCCCCAGCCATGTTTTCTTGGTTCTTACATTTCTATTTATGACTATTATAAATGTCCCTGAGAAAATGCAGTTATACTGTAAGAACTGAGTGACCAAACAGGCTAGCTTTCTGTTCTCTAGAGGAGAAAGAGAGGAGAGAAACAATGTAACAAGATAAAAAGTTAACCCTGGAATTCACTCTCTGGGATATGAGGACAGGCTTTTTGCCCTTCACTGAGTTGTTTGTAAGTCCTGCTCTGTTGACACTCTCAATATAGTCACTGAAATACAGATACAGATATAAGTAGATCTACCTATATACCTATGTACGGTTCACCTTGGAACAACACAGGTTTGACCTGCACGGGTCCACCTGCAAATGAATTGTAGTCAGTAAATCAGTCCTGTGAATGTATTTTTTTCTTCCTTATGATTGCCTTAATAATATTTTTTTGCCTAGCTTGCTTTTTTGTAAGAATACAGTATATATAATATATATAATGTGTGAAATATGTGCTCATCAATGGTTTATGTTATCAGTAAGGCTTCCAGTCAGCAGTAGGTATTAGCACTTAAGTTTTTGGGGTGTCAGAAATTTTATGTGGATATTTCAACTGTGTCAGGGGTTAGCTCCCCTAAGCCCTGCACTGTTCAAGGTTCAACTGTACATATATCTTAAAGAATTCTTCTTTTTTAAAAAGATTTTATTTATTTATTTATTTGACAGAGATCACAAGTAGGCAGAGAGGCAGGCAAAGAGCGAAGAGGGGGAAGCAGGCTCCCTGCTGAGCAGAGAGCCCAATGTGGGGCTCGATCCCAGGACCCTGAGATCATGACCTGAGCCGAAGGCAGAGGCTTAACCCACTGAGCCACCCAGGCGCCCCTTATAGTAGTAATTCTTTAAGGGATTTTAGTCACATTTTTAAAGAGTGCTTTGTATTTTTAAAATGAACCATGAAGCTAAATGTAACAAATGCTAAGAGGCATATTATAAGAAGAAAGAATTAAGAAGGTTAAAAAGAAATAAGAACCATGATTTTGAGCCAACTGATGACAAGGGTAACCATTCATACAGTAAATAAACAGAGTATTCTTACTGAGTATGTTGGCCAGACTCGTAGGTACTATAGATAAGGCAGGAAAAAAAAAAAAAAGGTCTTGAGAACACAAAATTCTCAGTGTGTGAAATATGTAGAAAAACAAATTTCACCCAATTCATAGTACTTTAAATTCTTTTCATTAATTATCATTATGATTGTTAATTGCCTAAAATATTATTACAATACAGGTGATGGATGTGAAAGAGCTAGACTTGAAAATGAGATAATTAATATAAAAAGCCAGATTAAGGATGACAACTGCTTCTTCAAGTGACTTTGAAACATCTTTCTGAACTATAGGCCATGATTTTTAAAAAATGACCTGTTTCATGTCAATTTATTACTATGAAGCCTTGATAGGATAATAAACTGAAAAGTTTCTTTATGTTGGTGAACTTGTAAATATACATTTCTCAGCATTTTTAAGTAGCTTTTAAGCTTGATACTTAATATCTACCTCTCATATATATGTATATATATAAGCAAAGTTATTAGTATTTTAATATTTAAGAGATTTGTTATTTTACTTCAATTTTTATGTGTGATATACTTTAATATTGTAGTTTTAGAAACACTGTTGAAGTGCATTTTCATAGATTTCACTATGAGAGATAAAAATTACTTCTCTTTCTTTCAAAGATGTAAAATGATGCAGGGTCTTCTACGACCTTTTTATTTTCCAGCCATAATCATAATCAGTAGCAAAAAGAGAAATAAAGGACATATATATCTCCATATACATATATAGATAGATATATAGAGATATATAATTTTATAAAGTTCAGTTTCTGAAACAGACTTTTAATATACTCACAAATATTAATTTTAAATTAAATGTTAGTGATTTTATACATACATAAGTTTTTTTGACAAATTAATTTCTCTTTACAAAGGGACTTGAGTCACTAGAAATCTTGCCAAAACACCATCTTATCTCCTTTAGCTTGATGACTCATAATTTCATGAAATCTAAACAAGAAGTATTTACAGAAGGTATTACACTGAAATTACACATTCTTTCCAGTAAGGCCAATACCCATGATAGAACCTAAAGATCTGAGAGATCAGCCCTAGGCGACCCACCCAGGAGATCCAGCCTCGTGCCCATACATATCTTAACTATAAGCTAATTTTATTTTAGAACAAAATATGAGAGGTACATTATGTTACCACCTGTAAGAATTTATTTACATAAAAATAATCTGGGGGAGTGATTAAAATTAGAAAATAGGGATGATAAAATTTGTGATTTGAAAGTTAAATTTTAATTGGTAAACTGATAGATTCTCTTGCCAAATAATAAACCTGTGCTTCCTGTATTAGACCTTAATTTCACACTTGCTTCCCACTGAAAATCAGACAGTTGTGAATTACTGTATCTGCTTAGTTGTTCCAGACATTACCAGGCAAAAACCTGGAGACTAGTATCTGTTACACATTTTTGTTCATTAATCCATTATGCTTTAAGCAGAAAATCTGAATACATTTCATTCTACCTCTTAACAAATCCACCACTTAAACCTTCTACAAAGGCAACGAAGAAAAATAAAACATTTTGACAGTTTTTAAAATTTTTATCAAAATTATCAGATTTATTTTGAGTAATTTCACATTATCATTTTTTAAATATTTTAATTTAGAAACTCTTTCACGGGATACTACAAATACTCCTAAATACATCTCAAAACCAGATGAAATAAAATTTGAAAATACTCTCTGGGAAAACTACAGTAATTCTTTTCCTAAAGTGGAAGAGGTCACTTAAACCTGACATTCTCATATCCTTGGTGGAAGCCGACCCTGAAGGTCCCGCAAGAACCAGGTCTCTCCAAGGAAACCCACCCAGCTGCTATTAGGTTATAGGACTTCACCGTCCTCAGGTGAAGCAAGAGGCAAGTTCTCTCTATAAGAAATTGTCTCCACACGATTTTGGAAACCTTTTCATATGTTTTTTGCTTAAATAAAAGCCTTTTTTTAAAATTAAGACAATATCAACCTTAACATTTCTACAATGCATATACTACAGTGGAGGTGGGGGGGGGTAGTGAAATTGATGAACATGAGTAATGTATCAAATTGTAAAGTCTCTATATTGTACACCTGAAACTAATATAGCACTGTATGTTAATTATACTGGAATTAAAATAACACAAAAAATGTTCTCTGATGTACATGTAATGCTAAACACATGCCTTATTTTAAATTTCCTATAGTGCTTATTAAAAGCATTTGTAAGAATTGTTTAAAAAAAAAAAAAAGAAAGAAATTGTCTCTAGATTAAATCCCTGATTTGTGCAAATTAACATCAAATGGTTTTTGTCCAGCAAAGAAATTATTCAAGACTGAAGGAGAAATAAATGCACTTTCAGGCAAGCTAAACTGATTTCTTACCACCACACACTCAGTTTTATGGAAGGAGCCTATCAAGACATACCTTCAGACAGAAGAAAAATGGTATCAAAAGGAAACAGAGATGCAAGAGGGAAAGGTTAACAATAAGTTCGTGAACACACAGGTCAATCTAAAATAGTTTCTATCGCCATAAGAAGCACCATAGTATATAGAATTAAGAAACAGACACAACTAAAACACAAGTTCACAATAGCCCAAGTCCAAGCATTGGTCCTGAGCCCTTTATGCAAAATAGGCTGCAGAATTAAAATAAATTTAAATTTCAAAAATGTCATGAGATATACATACAATGTTAGAAAATGTTAAAATGCCTATTTTAGAAAAAATAAATAAACAAACAAGCAAACAAAACTGTCTGTCCCTCGAGACACACTAGAATTTCAGGCATATTTTCTGCATCAGACGGAACAGATTTTTCTTTTCATCCAGTGAGTGGTCGCAGTTCTCGGTCTTGCTGACTAGCCCTGGAGCGACCCTCACACTATTCTTACAGAATCTGAGAACAGTATTTCTCATGATGCCCTTTTCTATCTTTATGAATTTCTTTTCTCTGCGCAGAAGATCATAGGTCCTACAAACACAATGCCTCATCCCAGCGAGTGCAGACCTGCAGTGAAGAATCAGTTTTATCTTACAGATCAGCAGGATAAATATGAGGAGAACAGGCTGGGTATTTCCTGAGCGATACTGCTAGCTAGCCTTGCATTGCCAAAATAATTCTGTCCAAAACAGCTTTCTTGGATTTCTTTGTCTTATCACCGGTTACTGCATATTCTACACCAAAATTGAATGTGGCACAATTAAAAATCATTTAACCAAGAAAAGCACTCCATATACACATTCACATGTGTATACTGAAAATCACAAAACATTCTCTCCTTTGTTTTATCTGTAGCATAAGTTTAAAAACATCGATTTTTGTCCTCCCCATTGTTTTATTTGAAGTATCACATTGTAATTATTTGGACAAAAACATGATCTAAGATGTAAACAAGTTTCTTTCAATTACATGGGCAATTTTTTTTTAATTACCAGTAAGACTCCTGAGTGAAATCGTATTCCCATGGTTTTATTTATCATTTTTCCAAATATTATGAAGGTTTGGGACGTGAGCAAATTATGATTTAAATTCTCCTGGTAATCACTATTGGTAACTTAGAAGTCATAACTCAGTTCACAACCAACATGTTGATTAACCACATAAATGCTGAGCCTACAAAGGTGTAGATTTTCAAAGCAGCTGGGAAAATCAGTCACTCAGAATGAAGATTGAGATATTTTCCCTTGGAGAGAGTCCCTGGGGTGCCTGCTCTGAGTCTAATCATTCCCTGCCAAATGTGTACAACTCAGAACTGCTACCTCCTCCTGAAGCCTGGGAGAGAGGGGACTCAGAGAAGTACTCTCAGTGTGATTTGTGCTGCACAGAGATCAGAAGGTCAGCCAGAAGGCCTCTTGTCTTATTCCCACTCAGGAACTTAAAAGGCAAAAAAGATGTACTGCTAAAATTCTACAGCAGTGAACTTAGCCTAGAATTTGTCAAGGTAAAAAAAATAGGAGAGTGTTTCCTATAGACCAAGAATTTTTTTTTTTAAATTTTTTAAAGATCTATTTATTTATTTGACAGACAGAGATCACAAGCAGGCAGAGAGGCAGGCAGAGACAGGAAGGGAAGCAGGCCCCCCGCTGAGCAGAGAGCTCAATTTGGGCTTGATCCCAAGACCCTGGCTGGGACCATGACCTGAGCCGAAGGCAGAGGCCTTAATCCACTGAGCCACCCAGGTGCCCCTAGACTAGATATTTTGTCATGTAGGAGGAGAATGAGCTAGTCTGCAGTCAATGTGACTTCTATGTAAGAGTATTATCAGTGTACATAATGAGAATCATACAAACAGTCTTTCTGCGGTAGGGAAGGAGCTTCTCAAAAACCAGAATCTCACAGGGAGTTACACTCAGGAGACGGGCTCCCATAGCCCATATCAGAGCAGAGAGTCAAGCAGACGACCCCCAGAAACATTGCGTGAAATTCGACTAGACTACTAGCTAGTGAAAATCAGCCAGAACAATCTGCCCGAAGTAGAGAACAGAGTCATCTTAGAGCAGTATCAGTCAAGGAAAAACTTTGTATACAACTCTACCCCTTCCCTTCGGAGGCTTTAGGACAAAGTGAATGGAAAAGAGAACAGGACTTGGCTGTTCCTATTCCTCGGCAGCAGGCAATATACCTGGAGCCAGTCCTGTAAGCCACAGTGGAGATTTACATCAAATTAATAGTTATGATAATTATCAAGGAGTGGGCATCTTAATGGTCAATTTCATATTCCATCTTGTGATTTAAAGTTACCACAGGACACCTCAAGAGTAAAAGGAATCATGGAACCCACCAAAATTTTCACTGAGTGTCAAAAGAATATCCCCCCTCATTTGACAATGTTAAAGGGGTAGCAGGGACAAATAATAAGCAGGATTCTTAAAAAGAATCATGTCTGATCAACCTTTGGATGCTATTTGCATAAAGGAATCATCTTTTCTTCAATTCAAAGAGGGACAGAATGGATTTCAAACATGAGAACAACTTAGCCCATGAAGACAGAAATTGAAATGGGAAGGAAAACACTTATAGTTTTCTTTTCTGCTTCTTTTCTTTTCTTTTTTTCTTTTTAATGGTGCCCTCTCAGTAGCACCATCTGGCATTTTTCCTATGACAATTACTGGAAAAACAAGTGGCTCTTATCCCAGCAGTCAGTGAAACACACAATAGATATTTAGAAGAAAGAGAATCGCCAATCACATGCAACACAGATGTCAGAAATGGAAAAGGGTTGGGTATCATTTTCTTTTCTCTTCAAGTTTCACAAGGCAAAAACATATTTTGATCACCACCTACTTTTGAGCACAGTGATTACTCGAAAGCAGGTCTCTGTGCCTCAGTGCTATTGACATTTGGGGCCAGATAATACTTTGTTGTGTGGGGCTGTGTGCATTACACGATGTTTACCAGCATCCTTGGCCTTCATCACTAAGTTCTGGCACCTCTGCCCAGCTGCAGCAACTGAAAATATCTCCGGACATTGTCAGATATCCCCCAGGCAGTCAAAGGGTCCCTCTTCCCACTATGAGAGCCACTGGTTTATAAGTCAGCCTGTATACAAAAATTTGGGTTTGTAATGTATTTCTAACACACTTCATTATAATTTAGCTTTTTTTAAAAAATTCATAGTATTCCAACATAAAATGCTATCTCTTCATAAATGCCAGTTAGTAAGAACTGATGTATTAGAACAGTGTTGAAAATCAGCAGCTTTTGTTCCCGTAAAGCTACCAGGACTCTTCAAAGACCGAAGTCTTTCTCTACTATTAAAATGTGTCATGCAATTTGGAAAACCCAGAATTACTTTGGTAAACTCATATTTCACTGAAAATTTAATAAAGCTTTATCTCAACTCTAAGAATCTAATGTCACCCCAAGAGCAGGAAAGTGTTGCTAATCCTAGCACAAAAGTCACCATAAAGGACATAGTCTTCACGCTGCATTGTACTGGCTTCCTTTTATATGAAGCCATAACAAAATAATCTCCTATGACAATGTTATTTTATTGCTTTATAAAAAATGTTTTAATTAGTTTACTAAATATTGAAGATCCCAGTCATGGTATAAAGAGAGCATGTCTTGCATATATTTTGATTCAAACTGAATTTTTCATCACTTTTTAACAATATTTCGATGTTACATATTTTGTGATTTGCTAGACATCATTAAATGTTTTTTTAACCTTTAAAAATAATTTAGTATGAAAAGAGATAGTCTAAGATGACAGTATAGGAGAACCATGAACTCACCACCCCCTTCTATAGAAACACCACATCTACAACTGCAAAAGGAGTAATTCCCCCTGAAAAAGAACAGAACGCTAAATAAATGGCTTCTTCCACAATAAGGGATAAAAGAAGCCACACTGAGAGCAGCAGATAGAGGCAGAGACAGGGTCTCATCAAAATTCTCACCCCTAGTGCTATGATCCACACCAGAAAGGGATATCATGAGTCTAGAGCCTCTCCCTGAGAAGTGAGGGGTTTGTGCCCTACATCAGGCTCTCCAACCCTTGGGACATACACCAGGGAGACACGGCCCTAAAAATGTCTGGCTCTGGAAACCAGTGAGGTTCATAGCCAGGGGATCTGGTGTCTGTGGGCATCTGAGATACTCCTTTTGAGAAGTTCCTGCACAGATGCAGTCCCCCTGGGACACAGTCCAAAGACAATGAAATATAATAAATGTATTGGATTAAAACTTATAAAGCTAGTATAAAGGCAAAAGGCAAAAGTGGTAAAATTAACTGTGACTACAATTGTTGGTTAAAAGAGAGACAAAATAAGAAAACTGTAACATGAGAAACATAAAATAGGGGAGGCAAAAATGCAGAGATTTTTTTAAATGCTTTGAAATTTATTTGAAATTTATGTTTCTATCAACTTAAAATAGACATTGTATTCATATATACACACAGTATATATAACCCTTATTCCAGGTTTTGCTTTCTGTGGCTTCAGTTACGGACCGTCCCACCAGTGTGGGAGCAGATGATTCTGCATCAGAAGGTCAGTGTCTAACACGTCCTCACAACTCCTGTGTCATTCACCGTCCTTCATCTCATCATATTGACATTTTACCACTTCAAATCATCACAAGAGTGGGTACAGGTCAGTAAGATATTGAGAGAAACAGATGATGTTCATATAACTTTTATTCTAGTATATAGTTATAATCGTTCTACTTTATTATGAATTATTGTCAATTTCTTACCGTGCCTAAGTTATAAATTAAACTTTATCATCGGTTTGTATGTAAAAGAAAAAGCATATAACTTTCAGGGATCCACTGGGGGTCTTGAAATATATCCCCCCCCCCCCAGATGGAGAGAGACTACTCTCCAGCCTATTATATGTGGAACTCATGGTAATCACAAAGCGAAAACCTATAGAACATACACAAAAGATAATGACAAAGGAATCTAAACCTAACACTAAAGAAACCACAAGGGAAGAGAACAAGGGAAGAAGGAACAAAGAGGAACTACTGGAAAGCAAATGACAAAGTGACAGTATGTAAATACCTATCAATAATTTCTTTACGTATAAATGGACTAAATTCTCCAAAAGACATTGAATGGCTAAATGGGTAAAAAGTAAAGACTCATCTTTGTATCGCCTCTAAGAGACTCATCTCAGATATATGGGCAAATCAGACTCAAGGGAGAGAATGGGAAAAGATATCCCATGCAAATAAAAACAAAAAGAAAAGCATATAGTTATATTATACCTGACAAAATAGACTTTAAAACCAAGACTGTAATAAAAGACCAAAAAAAACCAAAAGTATTACATAATGTAAAGGGGTTTGTCCAACAAGAGGATATAACATTTGTAATTATGTATGTACCCCACAAAGCAACACCTAAATATATAAAACAACAATTAATAGACCAAGCAGAGAAAATTGACAGCAATACAATAATAGCAGGGGCTTTAATACCCTACTTACATCAATGAAGAGATCATCCAGACAGAAAATCAATAAGGAAATATTGGACTTGAATGACACATTAGATCAGAAGACCTTAACAGGTATGTGCAGAATAACCCATCCAAAAACAGATCACACATTTAACTCAAAGCACATGAAACATTCTCCATGACAGATCACATATTAGGTTAAAAAAAAAAAAAAAAGTCTCAGTAAATTCAAGAGATTTGAAATCCTATTAAGCATGTTCTCTAACCACAATGGTATGCAACTAGAAATCAACTACAAAGAAAAAAAAAAAAAAAAAAGAAGGAAAGATAACAAGTAGCAGAGATTAAACAACATGGTATTTAACAACAAATGGATCAACAAAGAAATAAAAGGATAAATCAAAAAATAGCTTGAGACAGATGAAAATGGAAATACAGCACTTCAATCTATGGAACACATCAAAAGCAGTTCTAAGAGGGAAGTTCATAGCAGTACATGCCTACCTCACAGAGCATGAACAACCTCCAATAAACAATCAAATCAGAAAAAAAAAGAATGAAGCCCAAAGTTAACAGAAGGAAATAAATGAGCAAGAATAAATGAAACAGAGAAAAAGAGTATACTTAAAATGATTACAAAAAAAAAACAACTAAGAGTTTTTGAAAAGATAAGCAAAATTGACCAATATTTAGTTAACTTCAAGGAAAAAAGAAAGAAAGCTCAAATACATAGAAAATGAAGTAGCATAGGTTACAACTGATGCCAGATATAGAGAGGACCAGAGAGAGTTCTATGAACACTTATATGCAAGAAAAAAAAAAAAAGACAAAGAAGAAATGGGTTAATTCAGAGATACATGCAATTTTCAAGATGGAATCATGAAAAAAGATAAAATCTGAATAGACTGAATACGAGAAAGGACATTGAATCAGTATTTAAAACCCTCCTAATAAACAAGACCAGATGACATCACTGGTAGATTTTACCAAAGAAAGATTATTTAATACCTATCCTTTTCATACTCTTCCAAATCATTAAAGAGAAGGGAATATTTACATACTTATTTTATGAGGCCAGCATTACCCTAATACCAAAATTAGATACAGACAGCAATAACCGAAAAGAAAATTACAATATCGCCGATATACAGATGTAAAATTTCTCAACAAAATAGGAGAAAACCAGTTCAGAAAATCTGAGAGATTCCATCAAAAAACTGTTAGAACTAACAAATAAATTTAGTAACACTGCAGGATACAAAATCAAATAAAGAAATCTGTTGCATTTCCCTACACTAAAAATTAGTATCAATTTAAGAAATCAAGAAAAACATCCCATTTTTAATTCCATTAAAAAGAACAAAATATCTAGAAATGAATTTAAACAAGGAGGTGACAGACCTGTACTTTGAAAACTGTAATACATGGATGAAAGAAATTGAAGATACCACAAACAGAAAGATTTCTGTGCTCATGGGTTGGAATAATTAATATTGTTGAAATGTCCATACTCCTCAAAGAAATTAATAGATTCAATGAAATCCCTCTCTAAATTCCAATAGCATCATCATTCACATAACTAGACAAATAACTCTAAAATTTGTATGGAGTCCCAGAAGACACTGAATAGACAAAGAAATCTTGAGAAATAAAAATGAAAGTGAAGATATCATAGTCCCTGATTTCAAACTATATTTCAAAAATATCATAGGGGCGCTTGGTGGCTCCGGGGGTTGGACCTCTGTCTTCAGCGCAGGTTGTGGTCTCCGGGTCCTGGGATCGAGCCCCGCATCGGGCTCTCTGCTCAGCTCCCCCTCCTCTCTCTCTGCCTGCCTCTCTACCTACTTGTGATCTCTCTGTAAAATAAATATATAAAATATTTTTAAAAAAAAGTATCATGATCAGAACAGTATGATATTGGCATTAAAAAACAAACAAACAAACAAATGAAATCAGATACATAAATCAGTGGAGTAGAACAGAAAGCCCAGAACTAACCCTACGCTCCTTTGGTTGATTAGCTGATGATAAAGACACAAGACTATAATACAACGGGGTAAGGAGAGTCTCCAATAAATGGTGTTGAGAAAACTGACTTGACCACTATCTACACCAAACACGAAGACTGATTCAAAATGCATTAAAGACTTGAACGTAAGAGCTAAAACCATGAACCTCCTAGGAAAAAACACAGATGAGCAAGTTACTTGACATCAGTCTTGTCAGTGAATTTTTGTATCTGACTTCAAAAACAAAGGCAACAAAACCAAAAAGTAACAAGCCGAGTACATGAAACTAAGATTTTGCATAGCAAAGGGAACCAACAACAAAATGAAAAGGAACCTACGTAATATGAGAAAGCATTTTCAAATTATGTATCTCACAAGGGGTTCATATCCAAAATATAGGGAGAATTCAACTCAATAGGAAAAACAAAGAAATAAAACAAAAAATACAAACAAACCCTACTAAAAAATGGCCAAAGGATTAAATAGAGATTTTTCCAAAGACATCATGCACATAGCCAACAGACACATGAAGAGATGTTCAACATCACTCATTATCAGCGAAACACAAAACCACAATGAAATATCACCCCACATCTGTTAAAATGGCTATTTAAGGAAAGGGGGAACAACAAGGGCTGGTGAGGATACGGACAAAAGGGAACACTCGTACACTGCTGGTGGGAATGCAAAAACGGTGCAGCCACTGCGAACAACAGTATGGAGATTCGAGAGAACATTAGAAGTAGAACTACTACCTGGTGGAGCTATTCCACTTCTGGGTATTTATCCAAAGAAAATGAAAACACTAATTCAAAAAAGATATAAGCCCCTGCATGTTTGTTGCAGCATGATTTAAAATAGCCAAGATATAGAAACGACTTGTATCCACTGATAGATGAATGGATAAAGAAGACATTGTATATGAGTATAAATACATGCACATATATACACAACGGACTACTATTCAGCCTTAAAGCAGATCGATACCTTATCCTTTGAGACAAATTGGAGGGACTGTGAGGGCACTATGCTAAGTGAAATTAGTGAGATGCAGACAGACGACTGAAAATAAAACAAAACTCCTTTTTCTTTTCCCAGTGTCTTACAGTTTTCACCTCTTTGGTTAAATTTATTCCCAGGTATTGTCTTCTCTTTGATCCCATTCCAAATGGGATTTTCTTTCTTATCCTGCTATTTCATTATCAAAGAAATGCAATTTCTTTCTTTCTTTTTTTTTTTTTTAAGATTTTATTTATTTGACAGAGATCACAAGTAGGCAGAGAGGCAGGCAGAGAGAGAGGAGGAAGCAAGCTCGCCACTGAGCAGAGAGCCTGACATGGGGCTCGATCCCAGGACCCTAGGATCATGACCTGAGCCGAAGGCAGAGGCTTTAACCCACTGAGCCACCCAGGTGCCCCAAGAAATGCAATTTGAAACAACTTCATATGTCAATTAAACATTTAAAAATAAGAGAATAAGGGGTGCCAGGGTGGCTCAGTGGGTTAAAGCCTCTGCGCTCAGCTCATGATCCCGGGTCCTGGGATGGAGCCCCGTTGGGCTCTCTGCTCAGCAGGGAGCCTGCATCTCTGCCTGCCTCTCTGACTACTTGTGATCTCTCTGTCAAATACATAAATTTAAAAAAAAGAGAGAGAATAATACCTCATAGATACAGAGAAAAGATTGGCGGTTATCACCGGGAAGGTGATCAGAGGGTGTGTAAAAAAGGTGAGAGGGGTCAATTTCATGGCGACAGATGATGCCTACACTCGTGGTGATCACTGTGTAATGTATACTGATACTGAATTACGCTGTACACCTGAAACCAGTAGAATGTTATAAAACAATTTTACCTCATTTAAAAAAAGAATAGCTCATTTGAAATGGGAATGTAATTATCAGGGTCCCTCTCAATTAGGCACATCTTCTTGAAGGCATTTTTAGTTTTATTATCAGAGTAGTGGTAAATTCATAAATTAGAAAGAAAACAGTTAAGAAATAAAAATGTTCTTATTTAATATCATTATGAAGCCAACTCATTATTACTTGAGAGAGACTGCCACTATTACATTTTGATAGGTTATTTTTAATACAAGAGAAATATCTCAAAATATTTAATGAAAAATAATTTAAAGAATCCTCTTTTATAAGACAAATCGATCATCTTACTCTAAAGAAGATGTTACAGTAGAACTTTATTTTAAGTGTGTATTTTCTTTTTCAAACTGTCTTTTCTCAAAGGATACCAAGTTAGACTGTACATCAGGTCAGCAAACAATCATGGAACAGTGTGTATACTGTATACTTGCCCACCGTTGGTTCCTAACATGAGTGCAGATGAGAGTTTGAAGTCACGTGTATTTTTATATGTGCACAGAGTATTTTTCTCTGAATCAGACAAGTCACAATGGTAAGCAAACAAAAAGCAATCTCTGTGGTGACATCTTAATGGCTTTTAAAAATTTGATCTACAGCATCCCATGAGCACTTAAGTGGCAACCAGAAAGTGATCACATATAAATCCATATAAAATCCCAGAAGGCGTTAGCTCTCAATGTCTGCTTCTCTAGGTTACAAAACTCCGACCCTCCGAGTTGCAATGACACAAGCAAAGTCCTGTGGAAGTCAGTGGTTTAGCCAGAACAAGAAAGAATTCCGGACCACGGTCTCCTTTAAAGGACTTACCTATTCTCTTCATGTGCTGCACATAATGTGTTGAGTAGGGGCCAAAAATTTTTTTTTTTAATTTAAAAAATAAATTAATTAATAAAAATAAAAATGCTGCATTACTTCACCAAAAGAAATCTTTAAAATCCAACACCAAAATATGTACTGAAGCTCAGGAACCAATTTAGGAGCTTTAAAACATTCAAAAATTTATTTCTGTGTGAAAATGTCTCTCCATACTCTCATGATATCCTATTTTCCGAACTCCTGGTAGCGACTCCAGTTGCTATGAACCTACTTTAAAAGCAAAGGAGTGATCCAACAAATATAGAGTAACTAAAAATAAACCAATGTTTAGATTTTTTAGTTCTGTGACATATGTCAACGTACAGCAGATCACTGTACAAATTAATGGAGGAGTTATTTAAACAGTAGTATAGCTAATACAGTGGTAAAGTGTGAAATAAAAAATAGTTCTGTGTGAAACATTGCCATGACAATGCAACAAAGGGACAAGAGAAGAAGCTAAACTCACTCTCATTAAGCTCAGATGAAACTGTGTCACCAGACAAAGGCATTGTTACAGATAAAAATTCAGGCTTGAATTAGACAATCACCATTCACCTCAGTGACAAGGCTTAAAGCTTATTTAATAAATTTCCAATGAAATATTTATGAACGGATACAAATTCTAATTAACCAAGAGTCATTTCACAAAGGGAAACTAATAACAAGCCTTCTAACCTACACTCTTCCCATTCAGTACTAAAAAGAAATGATCATACAGAGCTCATTTTTATTTTGGGAAAAATACCATAAATATATGTTTAGTAATACCATAACTGACATAATCTAATGAGGAAAATGAACCATGGCCTTTGTTTTTAGGCAAAGTAATTTGCTTCATTATTCTAGGCTTACTGGCACCACACTCAGCAACACTTAGTTTGCATCTTTAAGACAAGCTCTATCAGAAACCAGATGGTTTGAGAGACTAGAAATGCAACTGGGAAAATATTATGCAGCTTTTCACCATAATATACCTGGTTAACTATGTCAGGCTCATAGTCAACAGAATATGTCCTATCTAATTACAGTGCATATTAATATGGAATGAACTAGACTATATGGAATCTTTTTACAACTATGGGGAAAAATTTATGTTTTGTTTTATTACCGGAAAAAGTTGTTTTCATGTTGGTGTAAAACTGAACAGTTTGTAAACAGAACGAGAGGAGAGTCAACACTGCGGCTTCATTAATCAGGAAGATTATTATTCTCCCTGGCATGACTTCCAGAGGCCCCAGGAAATGAGAGCATCCCAGGATTTTTAGCTGGTAAGGTGTCAGTGAGCGCAAGCGATGCTGCTGGGAAAAAGGTAATAGCATCCTATGTTCTCTCCAGTGTTACCCCCATGGTCCAGTTGAAATCACTCCTGCATCTCTTGCCCAGAAATCTCTGGATGCTTTGATTTATTGCTTCTTCCTCTGTGTAGCCAGGGAAACGGATGAACACAATTAAATTGAAAGAAAATGTAGAACATATGAGGTGATAATTAGTAAGAGAGCGTGTGATGTACACGCACACTTACTGAGCATTGCCTGGTCGGTCGGCCTTCTCAGAGGAGATGATGTTTGGACAGAAATCTGAATGAGGCAAGAAGAGAGTCACTGGAGTGGAGGGGAAACTGTCTCAGCAAAGAGAACAAGTTCAAGGGCCCCCAGTCTGACCTTATATGGTCTCGTTGTGTCTGTAGTAGAATGAGTCAGTGAAAAGGAGTTGGAAGAAATCAGAGAGGTAGTAGGAATTGGGATGCGACAACCTGTATCAGCAGATCCCAGGGAGTCACACAGGCATCTTTGAAGACGTTGGAATGTATTCTTCCTGTCAAAGGAAGCCAGTGGAAGATGGGAAGGAGAGGAAGAGAAGTGACTGACTTTTCCATAAAGGAATCCATAGGTCCTAGGAGGAAACATACAACATGGCATGCTAGTGTGAATCAGATCTGTCAGGAGGCTGCAACAGACCTTCTGCGGGGTCACAGTGGCTTGGGCTACTAGTAAGACCTGGTAAGAACCTGGCTATATTTTGAAGACACAGACCAGAGGATTTATTACTGGGGGTTGGACAGTTGTGAAAAATTTGGGGAAAGTCAGTACTCCTGTAAGTTTCAGAGCTAAAATCTGACCAATTTCACCCAGCTCCTTGCATGTTCTTTTCACTACTCCATGGTTTCCAACCAAAGATGGTCACCATAACACACGGCAGTATCTACCCAACACCGACTTCTAAGCGATGCTCCAATCCTACAATCAGACTGCCTGGGAAAGGAGATAGGGGAATTATAGCTTCAGGGGCTTAACCAGGCTTGCAAAGCACCTCATTTACCACGTGGTGAAGAGAGTGATGGATGTGTGTTCGAGATACGGCTTAGCACCACAGAAGAAATGACCGTGCTCAGAGAACGTGGAGAAAATACTTATGGCAGTGAGTATTTCACAAAAGAAATATGTAAGCAGGATCTCGAAACACAAACTGGAATTGGTGAGTGAAGAATGGATTCCAAGAAGTAGACTTCAGACAGAAATCACGGGAGAAGAAAAAAAAAAAAAAATTAAACCCTAAATGGGCTGTTCCGTCTCTGAGCCTTGGAACAAGTTAGAGGAGACTGAATGTCAGTAAAAACACATTTCTTACAGAGATCGGTATCAAAGCAAGTTGAAATCCTCTGGCCTCAATTACCTCTGTTAAATAGAAGGGCAGATTAGGCGGTGGAGAAGGTAGATGATGATGGATATTTGGGCAAGAAGCCTGAGGAGAACAAAGCAGTTTTTCAATCAGGGCAGAAGAGAATGAAAAAATGACCAAGAAAAGAAAGCATCCAGGTGAAATTTGAGGGAACATATTAAAATATAGAATCTAAAGAATGAACTATATACGAATGCAGCCAGCTGAGTGATTGTGTCTCACTCAGGAGCCTGGCATCGGAAGGAAGACACAGTCCTGAGGACCGGTCCAAGTCTGAGGTTTCTGGAGTTTGGAGGTGAAGCTCCAATTAAGAACAGATATCTGGGAGCGTGAGCAATTTATTTAACTTTGTGAGTCCCAACCTCTTCCTCTGCACAATTGAGACAGATATTAGCTTATTATGCTGTGAGGATGAAATTAGATAAAACAAACGGATTGCGCGTGATAAATGGTAGAAGGTCTAGAACTGGTAAGGGTTGTTGCTACTGCTGTTGCCAGGAGGGGAACAATGGAATAAAAATAAAGTAGCAGAATTCAGAGGGTAGACTTCTGGAATGCTCCTAGACAGAAGCCTTGAGATATCAAGAATCAGGGCAGGAGGTCTCTGTTTGTAAACGCGGGAAACCCACAGTGAGAAAAGCAACGGATTGTGCACCTTTCTCCAAGCTCTGGAGACCACGGTGCTTGTAATGCCACCGTCCACAGGATGTGTGTGCCATGACTCCTGGCTCTGAGTCCCCCATAACCCCCTTTGATTGACTAGCTCTGAGCGCAGCATCTCATTGAATCCTTTTGGTTTTCATTTGCAAGGATGGAAGAGCAGATGGGGGGTTGCTGGAAGCAGGTTGTTTGTTTGGTTTGTCAAGACACAGGGTCCCCTCGCTTTTCCCCACTGCCTGTTCAGTCCCACATGCATGTCCCCAAACGCTCCTTGCTCCCCGCTGCTCAACCTAAGTCACGAGGGACTCCTCGTAGCCAAATCCAAAGGATGGTTTACAGCGATCACCTCCCTTGACCCTTCAACACTAGTCCAGTGAATCCCAATCCCCGCTTCTGGAAACTGTCTCCACCGGCCGCTGCAAAACCGCACCGTCAGGGTCTCTTGCCAGCCATGCAAAATGCTCTGTCAGATTTAAACACAGTAAGTTCAACAAAACCTGAATCGGAGTATCTGGCAGATCATTCTTCTCCCTGGACTTCTGAAGTACTTATAAGAAACATGATCTCTTACTGCAAGCACGGCCATTTCTATCCCTCAGGATAGAGGGAATGTGCCAAACCTACTTTGTCTCCTCTCATATCTGACCTTCACACTTTAACATTTTCCCAAGTATGTGGGCACCCTTCTTTCCGTCAGCTTTCTCCTTAGGGAGGAGACGATCCTCACACAAAGATTATTTGACACCACTTACAGACTAGTAATTTCTAAAGATTTTTAAAAAATTCATTTATTTGACAGACAGAGAACACAAGTAGGCAGCGAGGCAGGAGGTGGGGGGTGGGGGCAGCAGGCTCCCTGCTGAGCAGAGAGCCCAACGTGGGGCTCGATCCCAGGACCCTGCGATCATGACCTGGGTGGAAAGTAGAGGCTTTAACCCACTGAGACACCCAGGCACCCCCGGACTAGTAATTTCTAAATGCACGTGTCCTACCTGACTGCTTGAAACTGTAGGATCACCTATCCAAATAGTATTCCCCGTCTAAGAGATGCCTTCAATTTAGTCTGGTAAACCAGCCAACGAAAGCAATTAAGTTTTTATGTTAAGTCCGTATTTTTCTAATTTACGACAATGTATGCTTCCAAGCTTGCACATTTGTTTTCTGTAAATGATATTTATATTATTCAACTATAAATTATAAATTATATCATTTCCTTTAGCAGCCAGAACAGAATACCTCTAAGCCACAGATATATCATTTGATTTAAACCTTTAAAGAGTTTCCCATTGTTCAGCAGAGACCATTCGAATTCCGCATCCAAATGTAGATACTCTCTCCATCTAGCCCGGGCTGCTTTCTCTCACGAGCCTCCCCCTGCATCTCTATGTCATAAGCAGGCTGACTTCCTCTCACACAGCTGAAGACAAGCATTTCCCCCTCTCTAGGGAGAGCTAAGCTATTTGCCCCCTTACCTAGAACCCAGTTTTCTACTCTCCTGACATAACTGGTTTCCTCTCCTGATTCAAGTCTCATATTAAATGTCACCTCTTCAGAAAAAACACCGTGCTAATATTAATCTCCTCAATTATCCTCACCTCTTCCCCTTCCTGTTTCCTACGTAGTACTTAGCCCAATTTTAATTATCTAGAATTCAGTTTTATTGTTTGCTATTCCCCACACAAACCTTGTGTGAAAGAGCCAGGAGCCAGACAGCACAGGTGCAGACCCCCACCCCCCATTATCCAGCACATAATTCAGACCTAGCACATGGTAGGCAAAGCAACGTAGTTTGAATTAATGAATACATGAAATAGCACCACTCCTTCTAACCAAGTGAAATAGATGTTTTTATGAGCAGGTAAACTTGGATTAGTAAACAGAACAAAAAAACTCCAAAAAAAAAATTTTGTTTGTTTTTTTTTTGCAAAGTCCTTAAACAATATGTCACTTTGGTGTTATATTTTACATCACCTTTAACACAGATATTTCATCTCATGATCCAGAGAGGTAAGTGTTTGTCTCAGGGGGGGAAAAATTGTCCAAGATCTGTAGAATTTTTTTTTATCACAATAATATTTATACTAATATATTTTAGGAGGATAAAGTTATGCAGTATAATAACCAAATCAAAGGGGGGAGAACATATTAAATAGCATACCTTTACAGTTTAGGATTAAACCAATTTTTGAATCTTCAAGCAAATCCAGAATATGCTTAGGTTGGTTTTATACAGACAGTGTATTTCCCAAAGTTTCCATGATCACAGTCAGCTTTACTTTTAAATGCTAGAAAATGCATCAGAATCTGCTTATAATCCAGGCTATCATTGGTGTTTATCAGTAATAAAGCTATTTTGTCAATATTTAAAAGTCATTTTGTAACTAATGTGGCACTTTTGGAACAGTCCAGGATACTTTCCTAAAAATGCTTATAGCTTACAAACTAACATGAAGTGGACTGTTATGTGGCTTCAGATTTCTGGTTTCGTTACTGAGAATGTTTTAATAGGTTCATCAAATGATTATGTTAGTTCATATAGACACAAGTAATACTGAAAATACAGTTCTGTATCTTTCAAAACTATGTTCAAAGGAAACTCAAAAAATCTACTTGTTGTAAGTTAACTTTTCTTCTATAAAAATATTTATCCCAAAATAATATCATATTCTTGCCACAGTAGGACACTGTTAAGCTGTCAGTCATTGCCCACTATACGACTAAAATTACATGTGAAAAAAAATTTCATATTGTAATTTCATGGTTCTTCTTGAACAAAGAAAATCTGATTGATTGCAATCATTTACACAGCCAGAGAAGAGAAGAGTATAAAAAAATTCAAATATATCATTTTAGGCTTCTATCTACAAAGCTTTGAGAAGTGAACTAAATGAGAAATCCTACACTCTTTCCAGATTGCATAAAGCAGCTGTGAATTCAGATTCCACACTTCATCTTTCATTTTGATGTGCATTCTTTGATCCCCAGGAAGAAATATATTTATAATTTCCAAAAGAACTGCCTCAGAGGTAAGTGGTATCCAAATATTGTTCTGCAGAGATAAAAAATATACAATGTCAGTGGTATTTGGCTGTGGATTGATGATACATCACACAAGAATACAGAGACATCATTCCTATAAAACTTGTAACATTACGGTTTAGGGACTATTTAACCTTTAACACAAATCATTTTTATTTCCCCAGTGGAATTCAAAGCACTTTATTCTGTTATATTGTATTTCTTTTTGTTTCACCATTTTCCCTGCACTACGCCCACTGAAAATTTTGTCTCTGGCAAGCAGCAAAGAAGCAAAGAATAAGGAACATGCTTGCAAGGCAAACACACTGAGAAAACTGGAAAGCCAATTTTCTTGAGAAGGTATATTTTTGATGTAAATAAGCTTAAGTTCGTGACAACAAAAAGATCCTTAAAAATTAGAAATTGGCTTTTTTGTTTTGTTTTGTTTTTTGGTTTTTTTTTCTGATGAGCTCTGCCAGGCAAACTGAGGAGTAAACACTAACCAATAGAAAATGCAAAAAAGAAAGATACTGGCAGCAGTAAATTTTATCCCAGTATAATTCCTATTCGATGTTGTAGAATGTTCTATCAGAATTACTTGAAGGCACATCACTGACAGTATGTAAAGAGAAGAAAACAACAAACTTTAAGCAATCTTGAAAATAAGGGAAAGAAAGGGCAGAGTTGGAGAGATCATTTCATAAACACCCTGGCATCAGTGACAAATCCTGAGTTCTTCTGTTGCTGTTTTTGGTGACGATATGTACTTTCCTTAAGGACTTTCTCCGTATGTGGGTGAGATTTAACATCTCTTCATTCTACCCTGACAGAATAACATTGTTGTTGGCACACAGTGCGGAAGAGAAATCTAAATAATAGAACATTTTCAGTTCTATTAGGACAATAAAAATGATCTCTTCTAAAGATTAAATTATTCCTGAACCATACTGCTACAAAATGCATAGGAAAGATGTCTTTCAATGGGGAGCCATGCGTCATCAGTTCACAGCCAAGAAACAGGGCATTGTACATTTCTGGTTTTGCAGAACTGCATTTGGATAGCATTTACCTCTACATAGGTCCTTCCAGATACAGGAACAATGGACATTGTACCTAAGAATGAGATAGGGATTCATGACTAAATGCAACAATGTATCATTCACCATAAAGGGGAATGTGTGAGATGTTTACCATGCAACTGTTTTGTGTTTCTTCAATTTTAAAAGCAAGTGAGTTCTTTCTGCACAGAGAGAAGAATAGTTTGATTTAATATAAATTAACATTTGAAATGAGTAACTTTGCCTTTTAAAAAAAATCCTTGAGATGGGAAAGTTTTTCAAAGCTTACTAATTAATTATATTTAGGAGGCAATTTTCTAAAAGGATGCATAAGACTGTCAATTATCTACTGAAGTCAGATTATATAGAAAGTCATTCGAGGGAACTCTAAATATTTTAATTACATGAATGTCATATTCAGATGTTCACCGTACATTTCAAAAAAGTCTACAGGAATATTATTTTTTCATATGGGAAATATTATGCCAGACTCCAAATAACTCTAAGAAATGACTTCCTCATCTTTATTTTCATGTGGCTTCTTCTGTCACTCCCCAAGTTAGTAAAGGTTTTCTGGACTAAATGACAATTTGGTGGAAGGTTGATTTTTAGGATATTTTCAGGAAAAGCCTTTATCTTTTGTGTACATTTCTCTTATGCTATGGTCTTAGTATAGCATACAATATTATGCGTTTATCACTTTGATGGAGGATAAAAGTTTAAGGATATTTTATCCACTTATAACAAAATAAAATTAATTTACTATCTGATAGCACCAAAACTGCTTATTTCTAGGTACCTGTAAATATTCGACAGACATTACTGTGTTTTTGTCTCTAAGATGAATTGGATACATTTTTTCCATGTTCTTCCAAGCATTAGTTTGGGAGGTTTCAATTCATTTAAGTTTCTATCTACAAGCAAATAGAGAGGGGCATATGCTACACATGGGTGAAAGAGATTGACTTTTAAAAAACAAACAAAAAACCAAAAAAACCCAATAACTACAACAAAAAATCCACTTAATATCCACTGTCACAAAATATCCACTTTCTATCTACTATCGTATTGCCACAAAAGCCAATGCTACTTGAAATGGAATGTTACATTCGAACTTGAAATCTCAAAACATGAAAAACATAATTTTCTTCCATATATTACTTCCTTTGATTTGTAAAGCCAAACTAAAACCCCCCCTCTCCATCAGTGTGCCTCCACCTTGCACAGAGCTCAGTTTTCTCTCTCTCAGCCCAGCAATATTTCTTGTGACTCAGTTTCTGATTGGAAAACCAATTTATGAAGTAAGGCACTCCACTACACTGCACTCGCCCCTTTCATATTTAGAATATAAGTTATCTGTAAAAGTCAGCCATTTCAACATTGTTGCATTCATCTTTAGAACCGGACCACCCATGATAAAGTATATCTATCTTTACCTCTTGACTCACCTAGCCGTATTGTATGAATGAACACCGTGAGGTCGTTATCGGCAGTTTTCATCTGAAACTGTTTTTTATTTTTATTCCTTAGTTCTACAATGTTAGGAATTTCACCCCAGCAAACTTGTGAAGGTGATTTCTGACACAAAGTGTGGGCCACATTAATCTTCAACAAAGAGGTGTCTCAAAGGTATAATCTCACAAGAAATCAGGAAAGTGAACCATATTCTACATAGTATTTTATAAGGTGTTTAGATAGTAATAACAGCAGCAGACACTCTCATTGATCGCATCCTTTGCTTGTGAACGAAGATGAATTTTTTTCTTAGATGACATAAACTCATTGCTTTTTACGTTCCAAGAATCTGCTCAGAATCCAATGACAAATCACCAACCTTCCAGATAGCTCAGTACACAATGGTTGAAACCATGGGAACATATGCAGATGGGTGGCTTCGTCACTATGGACAGCAAGAGCTCCCTTGCAATTCAGACTTAAAACAGATCGTGGTTAACAAGGAAATAACTGAGGATGACTCCTGTGCCTTGGCTAAATATTTCTTTAAAAGAATTTATTTATTTATTTGTCAGAGAGAGACAGAGAGAGAACATAGGCACAGGGAAATGCAAGCAGAGAGGGTAGCAGGCCCCCTGCTGAGCAAGCACCCCCCCCCCCCCGCCCCATGTGGGACTTGATTCCAGGACTCTGGGATCATGACCTGAGCCGAAGGCAGATGCTTAACCAACTGAACCACCCAGGTGTCCCTTGACTAAATATTTCTAAATAGGATTTAAGAATTATCTTAAGTCCAAAATTAACTGATCATCTGCTAAGAATTACCTTTAGTCAGTTAGCTTTAAGGTAAACTTTTCCAAAATGATCCAACAGACATAACAGCCATGTACTTGTGTGCATGCACACACACAAAATCATTTCATGAGTGTGTCCCAGTTATAGACCTCATGCCCACAAGTTCCTTACTACATCATAATTCCATTGATAATGCATCAGAAGAAAATATATATATATGTATATATATACATTTTTTAACTTAATATGAACTGATTATTTATCCATACTTTCTACTTTCAACTTTCTGGGCAACAGTTATTTCAGCTAGCCTTTTGTTTGCAAATGTTTATTTTTCTGTACTTTTTTTTCTCCATTTAGCAAGAGCGTCTCTAAATCTACCATTTAAAAAGATATTGATGTATTGATGTACAACTTTTTAATTTAAATTCCAGCTACTTAAGACACAGTGTAATGTTAGTTTCAGGTATACAAATAGTGATTCAACCCCTCCATACAACTCACTGGTAAAATGTCTACACTACCCAAAGCAATCTATACATTCAATATAATCCCTACAGCACTGTAGGGATATAATCCCAACAGCATTTTTCACAGAACTACAATGAACAATCCTAAAGTTTGTGTGGAACTATAAAAGACCCTGAATGGCCAAAGCAACCTTGACTAAGAAAAGCAAAGTTGGAGGCATCACAATTCCGGACTTCAAGTGATATTACAAAGCTGTAGTTCTCAAAACAGTATGATCCTGGCACAGAAACAGACACATAGATCAATGGAACAGAACAGAAAACCCAGAAACAAATCCACTACTATATGTCAACTGATCTTCAACAAAGTGGGGTAGAATATCCAAAGGGGAAAAGACAGCCTCTTCATCAAATGGTGTTTAGTAAACTTGACAGCTACATGCAAAACAATGAAACTGGACCACCTGATCACACCATACACAAAAATAAATTCAATATGCACTGAAGACCTAAATGTGAGACCTGAAACCATCAAAATCCTGGAGGAGAACATAGGCAGTGACCTCTATGACAGTAGATATAGCAATTTCCTTCTAGATCTGTCTCCTGAGGCAAGGGAAGTAAAAGGAAAAATAAACTATTGTAACTACATCAAAATAAAAATCTCCTGCACAGCAGAGGAAACCATCAACAAAACTGAAAGCCAACCTAAGGAATGGGAGAAGACATTTGCCAATGACATTTCCAATAAAGGATTAGTATCCAAAATTGATAAAGAACTTATAAAACCCAACACCCCAAAAATGAGTAATCCAAATAATAAATGGGAAGAAAACATGCATAGACATTTTTCCAAAGAAGACATACAGACCCACAGACACTGAAAAGACTTTTTAAAAAAATTCATGATATGACTGTTTTTGAGAGTGGTGATTCTTATTTGCATCAAAAACATAAATGCTCTCAAAGTCTTAGTCTTTCCCTCTCAGTTCATTAAGTCTTTTATAACGTATGTTTTCCTTATGTAGTTCATTGCTATTGCTGTAGTTTGTATTAAAATGGACACTTAAATTATGGTTTTTTACCCTAGATACACTTTACATGTTAAATACATAAGAACAGTGTTTCAGCTCCACTAAATAATAGATTTTCAAATGTCCTAATAGGCTTATCTTTAACTTTTAGAACTTTACAGTTTTTAGAGATACTTATTGAAAAAAAACTAAGCATTTTTTTTTTTTTAACCCACTGAGCCACCCAGGTGCCCCAGCATTTTTTTTTTTTAAAGACAGACATTTTGTAAATATCATGACAATGAAACATAGTTCACATCAGGGTCACAGGGAGGCGGCCAGAGGAAGACATGAAATGTTGGTCAACTCCAGAGCCTCCAGTGACTGGACATGTACAATTACTATTGTGGGGGGATGTGGGCATGGAGTTTGTAGCTCTTCCAATTTTCCAAATGAGCCTGGGAATTGGGATTTTGATCTTATATCTCATGGCTTTTTAGCGCCGGCTCAAAATTGCTTGCATTTCTGAAGGGGAACCATGCATGATTAAATGTAGACCTGATGTGATCAGGACCTCCATGTCTGTCCTCAAAGCTTTCAAAACCAACCTCCCCCTTTTTATAAAAGGGAAAGTGGAGATTTAGAAATGGAAGTCATTTGCCCAAACACACAGAGCAAGGTAATAAACTTCAAAATCTGCTACTGGACGATATGAAATATACTACATTTAAAGTGTATCTCCATAAGTGAATTCATTGTGATTAAATTTTGAATCAAACTCTCAATAAAGATTAAAGAACAGCAAAGAGAGAAACCCGACTAAAATAACACAGGTCACCATCTGCCCTGGATTATTTCAAATTCAACCTGAATGTAGGTTGAGGCCAATTTCTGAATATTTGTGTTGTCAGAGCAGGATAAAGGCAGAACTCTCAATTACACTGTAAAGCAAGTGTCTTACAGAGAAGTACATTTTAACTTGTGCAATTACTCCATGATTTCAGAGAGACATTAACAACGAATGTAGGCCAAAAATTCTGGATGGCTAAATTATCTTGACTGGCTCTTTGGGCCACGTCAGACGCTATTTGATCCTCGCCACATAGCGACACCCTCTGGTACTTAAACAGCAAGGCCAAAAGAATCTCATTAAAAAAAGAAATGCATTTGGTAAACATTTCATGGAGCCAGTACCCGCTGGAAAATAAAGTTCTGTTGATCTCGCCAAACCGATTTGGTGAGTATATGAAAGGATTCTATAAAGGCATTTCCTCTCAGCAATGTTGTCCTGAAATTATGCTACTTTTCTAGGCTAAAGTAAATAAAATTGTGTTTTGACAGAAATATTGTTAACTACATTCAAAGACCATACAAAACGACTGGACACCTTTAGGTTAATTAGCTTAAAAGTTTTAAATGCTAACTGCGTAACTTATAGCACTTCACTCTTGCCTTTTCCTCAGCATATAAAATAAGGTTAAAAGGTTTTAACTAAATAAGATTAAGCATTGCTAAGGGAACGCTTTTAAAACTGTCTCATACCGTTAATTGGCACACAATAAATTTCTGTGAATCCTTCCTGAAATTCTGTTTCAGAAGAACAGCAGCAGATTTTAGCATTCTTCTTTCTTCCTAAATATACTACATTAACCTTTGCCTTTATAATTTGTTAGGCATTAAAGGAGGCCTTATAGCATTTAAAAAATAAATAAATAAAACCTCAGATTTATTGTAGCTTCTTCTAAACTCACAGATTTTTTTTCCAAGCATGAAATTCGATTTAAACCAATATGCACAGTGAATGTATATATGAATGTTACCAGAAATGAAAGTAAGCATGACACACTACCATCAACCCTTCCTCATTTGCACAGAAAGTGAGGGAGATGCATACATTTTTCTGATAGTGTGCCTTTGCCTTTGGAAAACATCTTTCTTTAGATACAGTTCACTGCAGATGTTTCTGAAGACTTGGTCACTTAACAACAATTATATAAGATGACAAAGCTCTGTGAGGAGGAGCATATAAAATTTTGCAAACCTTTTTTCTTTTTTAAGATTTTATTTATTTATTTGATACACAGAGATCACAAGTAGGCAGAGAGGCAGGCCGGGAGAGAGGAGGAAGCAGGCTCCCTGCTGAGCAGAGAGCCCGATGTGGGGCTGGATCCCAGGACCCTGAGACCATGACTGGAGCCGAAGACAGAGGCTTTAACCCACTGAGTCACCCAGGCGCCCCGCAAACCTACTTTCTGAGCTCCCCTATTCACAATAACTGCTCCGAAGAGCATTTCAGGGCTGACCCCTTGGCGGACTTACCTATTCAACAGCTATTTCCTGGGCACCTACAAAGCCCAGATGCCAGTTTCATTACAATGCCTCTAGCAGGGCACAAGAGAGGCCAAGTTTCTACCATCCAGGGCTAACATTCTTGCGCGGAAAGACACACAAAAAAGCCAGGAGACAAGGTAAATACATAAAAATCATGCAGTCATAACTGTGGCATACAAAAATCCAACTGGGTCAAGGGACTGAGTGGGCTACCCTTAATCTCCGAAAACACTGGCAGAAATTTTCCTTTTCTGAGCAGTAGATCATGAACCCTGATTCAGAGTACAAGTATTTACATTTCTTTACTTTCTCTACTCTCATTCTTCATCTAGTCGCTAGTCCTGTATTTAATGTTATGATGATATAAAGATGAAGCTGAATTGTTCTGAATAAAAAGACTAGTATTTTTGACTTTGGAGGGCACTCCGCAGTATGTTTCAATATCCTTCGTGTGCACAACAGAAAGGGGCTGCTCCTGCCCTGCGAGCATTCTTCGTGGGCTTCATCCAGATAAAACATTGCTTTGCATTTAGTGTACACGCTGTGGTTGACGGCTGTCCTCTCCCTTACTCTTCTGCCACTGGATCGTCCATGAACTTCGCAGTGCTCCCGCTGGCTCAAGTTTGGGAAGATGCTTTTCTGAAACTGAGGTGGAGATGTGAATCCCCATGTACTAGTCAAGTGGACAGAAGCCTCTAGAGTGAAATCATCCTCATCCTTACCATCAAACAGACTGGACAGGACATTTTCCAGTTGAACAGCGGAGCTTGGCTCTTTGGAAATATGAACACACAGAGTGGAAGACTGAACAAATTTTCTAGGGAAATACAGCACGTAAAATGCTTAATGTGATATGCATGTGAGACAAATAAAAACTACTTTGGTAACATATACAACCACCCTGGAACTCCTAAATGTCTACGTTTAGATTGGATTTGGATTATAAGTGAATTAACCCTGAACGTAACTGAACTGACCCTAAACACTCCTGGAGGATGAGATAATTATCGCACTTTTAGTCCATGATTTGGTCTAAGCTCAGGTTAATCATTTGACAGAACTTTTAAAAATTGTGTGACAAAGAGAGAAGATACAAATTCATCTTTTCATTAGAAAACAGATCACTTTTTAAATGAAGGGCATGGGAAGTTTTTTTAACAGCGTCTTTCTAACAAATTCACATGGGCCCAATAGTGAAAAGAAAAACAGTAAGGCACTCTAGGCAGAAGTTTAAAAGTTTTAAAAGACCCAACGATTGCAGACGGCAGCCCACATAAGGGCAGGATAAATCATTCAACAGGACACACGTGCATCCATGTGCGTGTGTGTAAAGCAGGTGGCTTTACACCTCCTCCTGAAGGCAAAAGGAAGTGATATATACCAAGGATGTTTTTATTAATGAAGTAGATCATGAGATTGTATAACTGTAGTAAGCAAGGATGTAAAAGATTAATTAGCTCATTATTTTAGATAAATTCTCAGGAAAGAATAGATACAGGATATCTCTAACACCTTTATCTTGAAGATTTGTAGCTTTAATTCAAAGAAGTTTGATATTTACCAGGAAAAGGAAAGGTGGAAAAGAAAGCAAGACAAAAGCTACTGAACCCTGAAGACATTTTGTGAAAAACATATGAATTTTCTTATGTGATTTTTAACAAGTGGATGACTCCTTACACTCTGGCCTTTCCTCCCTCGCAGCAGTTCAAAGTGGGGAGAAACTGATTGTGTTTTGTTTTTATTTTATTTTATTTTATTTTGTTCAAGCTAAATACAGTCTCTTCAGCAGTAACTGGGAAACTGTTACACTTACAACTAGAGCAAAGAGTGAAGAGATTACACCAGTTAAACACCAGTTGGATGAAATCTGTAATGGGAGGGAAGGAATCTATTTCTTCATGAGCAAGGTACTGAGAAAGGGCAAGAGAGATGGTAGGAGCAAAAATAATCACCTTAGCATTGCTCAAGATTTACTTGAACATCTTTGAGTTTCTTTCTTTTTGAAGCGACTCAAGACTCTAAGAATTACATCAGAGACAGACCTATTTTTAAAAAATGAACATGTTCATATCACAGTGTATGACAAATCAAGGGACCAATTTTATGCCAATCCTGAGGGAACCAACACGTCAATCATCCAGAATGGTTTCCTGGAGCATGTCCTTTCAGTATGGGTTTTATTTTAGCAACTGATATTCTCACTGCGAGCCCTAGGAGGAGTAATAGTAAATTCTGTGGCGAGAAGTCCTTTCTAAATATACTCATTGACTCCTTGTCCACCTAAGAGTAAAATGCAACAGCTTTTTATTGACTGATCTTTATTAGCAATATGAATGTATAAATCCACCAACCAGAGATTAATCTGGCCAAGCACACACTACGCTAGGTAATACAAATGCCAAAGAGAATAGAAAAACTCCAACTACCGGGAATCAACTCTTGACAGGAAAGACAGGCAAATAATTAAAGTATCAGAATGCTAGGAGTCAGACTTGTAACACAGATAGAAAATGCTACAGACACTCCACTTGGAACGCCTGATTCTGTTATTTTAGTTGTATATTTTTGATAAGAGTCCAGTGTCCCAGGCACATGGATCAAGATCCATTCTTTTCAACAATTCCTACGTTCAGACATTCAGAGAAGTGTTAGTACAACAGAGTAGCAAAAGCTGATGCAGGGTCAATGGCAGGAGGAAAGGACGCAGAGAGAGAGGAGTGGAGGGAGCGGGGGAGACAGAGAAGTCGGAAGGAAGGGGAGGAGCCATAATAAAGTATGTAAAGGAAACAGTTCCTCAGGCAAAGAGTTCTCACCGCTTTTCTTAAAATAATGATTAACTGCCTGGTGTCTACTAGGAATATGAAAAATCATCTTATTACAGAAGCCTGTTTTATAGATTTTTAGAAAAGATCAGGACTCAAACTTTGCTTTCTTCTAGACATTCATGACCATAAGAAAATGAAAAATTTCAAAAGCAGAAAGTCTCTTGAATTGGTTAAAGCAGTTACCGATGTGGAAGTCATTTACGAGCTAACCATTTACGAGAGGAAAAGCAAGTTGAGCCAGCTGTCACCTTCAGGCATTCTGTGTAGACAGGCACCCAGTCTTGCAACTATCCATTCCGAGCAGGACATTTCTGTATCTCCACAAGCATGATGAAATGCAGTTAAATGGTTACACAGTTTTCAGTAAATGTGATGAATAAAGAAAAGTCATCTAGAAAATTCTACATTGTGGTTTTTTTTTTTTTTTTTTTTTTTTTTTTTTTTTTTTTTTTTTTTTATGAATTACATTCACATTCACCCAACAATCTTTACTGGAGAGAAGATTCTCTATATCTCTGCATTGGTATTTGTAGATTATACCAAGTAGTCTCTAATTATCATCCCATGGTAGACAGAAAAATTAATCTAACTTGTATTTACAATCACTTCTAATCTCAGTTCTTGCAGTTTATTTGCCTTCCATATACAATGCTTTGAGTAAATGTTTCCTTTTTTGAGTTCTTTTTATCGTGATTCAACTCCGTCTTAATTTTAAAGTTCTCTAAGCCTTACATACTTTTTATATATATATATATATTTTGGTGTTCTAAAATTCACTGTTTATGCACCACACCCAGGGCTCCATGCAATCCGTGCCCTCTGTAATACCCACCACCAGGCTCACCCAAGCCCCCACTTTCCTCCCCTCCAAAACCCTCGGTTTCTTTCTCAGAGTCCACAGTCTCTCATGGTTTGTCTCCCCCTCCAATTTCCCCCAACTCACTTCTCAAGCCTTACATATTACAGAGTAAATCAGGAAGCTATTAAACTTTGCCACCTCTGGAATCTGAGTGTGGCTTTTAGCTACACATTTCTACTGTTTTATAATCCCTTCTAAACTTGATATACAGTCTTCTCTGAGGTTTGTCCAGGTAGCTTAGACATCTAATCCATTTCCTTTTTGAGAATGTGACTCAAGAGTTTGGGGGTATTGGAAGTATTCAGGTCAGGTTGGTAACAGCTCGGGCCTTAGCAGTATCATACAGCCAGCAAGGTTTAGAACTTCCATAAAACTTTTAAATTCTTGGTTTTATTTCTCCTGCAATGTTTTTACCCCTCCTCCAGTGCTTATCATAAACTTTTATGTTAGAAAAGAAAATATAGGAACTAGAAACCTATACCATATATTTTTTTTAAAGTTAGCCTTTTTTTTTTTTTTTTTTTTTTTTAAGAGGATAAAGATTGGTCACACAGTGGTAATGTTACCAAAGGCCGTAAGAAACAAAATCAACAGATCTAGTCTTCCTAGTTAGGAAAGCTAATCCACGAAGCCTGATTCAATAAACTGCAAGATTATATTAAAAGATTTTAAATGCAGTACTGAAAAAACATCAAACCTATTCATTGTCCTCAGCGTTTTCAACCCTATAAACTTAACAAAGGTATTTCAGCTCCCTTAGTAGACATTATCCAAAAACCAGAGAATTTCAAAACATATAGTAAGACTGACTTGACTTTTACATTTTGTTTCACGTATCACTCATGTCACCAAAGAAAACTTAGGTGATGGCTTCTGAATAGGTTCATGACAAATGAGACATTGATAACCTCTTAAAAAAATAGCTTAAGACTAAATAATGGACATCTTAACACTGAAATCCTTAACACTGCAACAGAGGCACCATGTAGGATATTTTGGATATTGTCTTCCTGAGCAGAATTTATATTGTGAGCAGCTGAACAAACCATTTGCTAAAGATGTATGTCTTAAATTGCACTTAGGTGATTATTTTATCTTGATCCCATAACACAAAAATCTAGTAACGTGCAAATAGAATCCTGCAAAGCAATTTTTTTTTTTTCTATGTGCAGGGTAAAGGGATACCACTTCTAAGTCTAAAAGGGGAAGTAAGTGGGATCACAAGGGAATGCATTTTATTGATTTACCAAAGAAAGGGAGCAAGCGCTATTGGCTCACACTACTTGGTCTTGACGCAAATACAACTTTGCTGAGAAGAGAATGAGCGTGAGGTAATGCCATCATAAATAATTGCTTAAATCATCTCGGCACTATGGAAGCTGAAATTTTGTAAAAGGAGAAAGCCCCGTAAATGTAAAAGCATAGTAAAGGCAAGCTCTTAAGGTAATTGAGGAGTTTTCATTGGACAGAAGCTTCATACAATACAAAGCTTTAAATCTAAGTATGGAGTTCCCTCTGGCTAATAACTGCAGATCAAAGCAGCTTTTACATTTTTTACTACCAGCTTCAGCTACTGCAAACAAAATTAAAGGGACTAATGGAACATACCCAATTAAATAGCCTTCCATCCAATGTTGTACAATGACACAAGAAGGAGAGGGTGTTTCTTACAAATAGCCCAAAAGCTTTTAAATGTCTTTCTCGTCTAAATATTGAAATCAATATTGATCGATATATTTAAAAAAGAAAAACCCAACAATGGATTTAATAAAGACCATTAAGATGTACTAGTATAATTTCCAGGATTTATTCTTGCCTCTTTTGGGAATGCCTAATATTGAAAAAGGAGTGGAAAATGTAATGCCATTAACTTCATGTTTTTTGTCCATTTTTCTGAACTACTCTCTAATCTCAATATATACAAGTTTTACTATGGTCCAATCTAATTCAACATTTTCAAAGATTTTACTTCTTTTTAACTAGCGTGTTGACAAAATTATCTAGTAGATAATAATAAAAGATAGGTAATCTGCTAAGTGATTTACATTTATCATTTTGTTTCATCTTTATGGGAAAACCTGATGGGAAATCATCTCATTTTGTAGCTAAGAATAGCACAGAGAGGTTAAGCCATGTAGGTTCATGCACATGAACTCCTACAGCCAGCAAATCTGGGGCCGGCCCTCGACAGGGAGGCAGCATGGTAGATACTAGCGATTATTTCTGCCACGTGCCACCTTTGTCTCCTCCCAAGTCGGTTGCCTGCTTGTGCCTCAATTCCCTCTTCAGTACATTAGAGCAATGACTTCAAAGGGTTGTGATATTAAATGTGTGAATATTATTAATATACTATATATATATATACATATACTAATACTATATACCTATACTAATATACATATGAAGTTTTGGTAAATAAAAGAGGTATCTCAGAGTTTTCACCAAAACAGAATTTTCTTCTGTATTTTACAATACTGTCCCTTGACTACTTTCCCAGAGTGGCTGGTTTCCATTAAATGTATCATCTACCGAGTGTGCAAAGGAGGCAATGCAGAAAATTATATGTCGCGCAGTTCTTGGTCGAATGGAACTCATTAAGTAATAGACAACAGAACTCATGAAAATAACTGAAAAGGAAGATTTTAATGTATATGCCTGACAAGCCATCAATTTCAAGAATATCTACCGAAGATATTTTTAGCCAAATAATATATTAATTCAGAATTTGCTTTAAAAGCTGTGTCCATGCCTATAAAATTTATGAGAAATTTTGTGAAGTACATTACTTTTTCAAGTAATTCTCATTAAAAATGGGCTTTTCTAAAAAAAATATATATATGTATATATAGAGAGAGATACGGATAGATTCAAAGATTCAAGCACTACTTTCCATTACTCCCTTAATTTTTCCCAAATGTTGTACTGTGCACATAAAACTTATCTTGTTTTTGTTTTTAGATTTTATTTATTTATTTAACAGACAGAAATCACAAGTAGGCAGGGAGGCAGGCAGAGAGAGAGGGGGAAGCAGGCTCCCTACCGAGCAGAGAGCCCGATGCGGGGCTCGATCCCAGGACCCTGAGATCATCTGAGCCGAAGGCAGCGGCTTTAACCCACTAAGCCACCCAGGCGCCCAAAATTTATCTTGTAATACAAATTATAATTCGTCTTAAGACAAATTGTACGTATTATTTGCAAATATCACTTTATGCTTTAAAAAAAATTTCCTAGAAGAAACCGGAGAATTATTCTACATAAAACACAGAGAGGTAAAGTAAGATTGTTAGATCTAATCTTCTTTGTTTAAAAACAAAAACATCGTATTGTTTTTAATCTGCAAAAAAAAAAATGCCAATGAATTAAATCTTTTTTCAACTGTTTATACAGCAATGTGTTTGGTTGTACTATGTGGTAAATAAGTTATGCACTGCACAATATACAAGGGTATACAGTATGATGCAAGAATGTAAGTTTTTATAGTATAGAAAGACTAAGACTGAAAGTCTAAAATGTAAGGCACCCTGACACAGAAAGACAAAAGCTTAGATCTTATTTTAATTCTCAGTACCAGCATAATAAAGGAGACTTTTGGTAATTTAATTTGGTGTGTTTCAATTTCCTTTGCCCATAGGTCTAAATTCTATTAAGTGGCTAGTATTAGGCAGTTCCCTTTCACATTTAATCATAGACTGGCCAAGGAAGCAGTGCATCCTGTAAATATTTAAGAACATGAAATGAGAATGAACTTACTTAATAGTTTCCCTACCAAGTAATAAAAGTATGATATATTGATAAATATAAAGTACTAAGCAGATTACAGATATATTTCATTTTACTCAACAGATGCCTAAAAAGTTGTATATAAATCATATTTTTTCCCTAACTGAACCATGATTTAAATAAAACTGAATCCGTAAAGAGATCTGCTGTGCCCCTTACCTCCCTTTCTTCCTGGTGAGTGAGACCTCATCTGACCACTGAAGTGTTCTCTAGGTAGAGTCACTGCTGTCTCTAACTGGGGATGACATCAAAGCTTGCAGATGAAGAGTCAGTAGACTCCAATCAGATGTACAGGGACCTGATAAGGATGTGGCAAGCTGATCAGTGATCACTGAGAGCAGAAACTAGTGTGCCCTTCCTCTCACAGGATATCAGCCCCTTGATAAATCCCATTACTGGAACCAGGGAATGCTGGGAAGTTCTAGAAAATTACCAGACTTGGGGGGCCTGGGTGGCTTTGTGGGTTAAGCCACTGCCTTCGGCTCAGGTCATGATCTCAGGGTCCTCGGATCGAGCCCCACATTGGGCTCTCTGCTCAGCGGGGAGCCTGCTTCCTCCCCATCTCTCTCTCTACCTGCCTCTCTGCCTACTTGTGATCTCTGTCAAATAAATAATAAAATCTTTAAAAAAAAAAAGAAAATTAACAGGCCTAAATATATGTAATCTAATGGACAAGAATAAGCAAGACAGTAAGACATGCAGAATCTAAAAAAAAAGATTGAAGAGACAGGCACAATTTGAACACCACTGCAGGAACACAGAGAACTGACAAGGACATTCAAACTCAACACACACACAGACTAACTTCTGGATTTTAAAGGACATGATTTATGAACTTGATCTTACAAAGTATCAGAAGAAAAAAAGGAAAAAAAAAACCACCACTGAAGATACAAACAAGTCCAACGAACCATGGCATCTGCAACGTAGTAAATTAATTGTTAGAATATTATAGTCTCCACAGAATGCAGAGTGATATGCACAACAACTTACTAGTTTCAAGGCAACATATCACTGTTATCAGAGTAAAAATGGATACTTTTGGAAATGCAATGATGTTGAAAATTTTTCATCTATATACCAACTGTAGGAAATACATTCAAAAATAATTCTAAAAAGCCACCAAATCAGAATGCATACTACAGTACGTAAGACAATGAGAAGAATGTCATAAGGAGTAAGTCACTAAACATGTAACATGCTTGTACATACGGAATGATACTGCAGAGCGTCAATATTATATAAGAATTTTTGAAGGAACATACTGCAGGGACAAAGACCCAATAATAGCAGGGTATTAAAAGTAACAACCATCATAGGAAACGGTAGATGCTTAAGTGGGCTTTGAGATTACAAAAGTCTTATTTAAAATGTCCTAGTCTCACTGGAGGAGACTGAGAGAGTAGGTAAATATAAAAGCATTCAGTGTGTCCTCTCTTATTTAGGAAGACAGAGAGAGAAGAAGTAGAGAATTTGAGCATTTTACAAGATAACAGAGAAGTGACAAAATTCATTTATTAAAGAGAGTGAGCAAAAATCCTATATATGTGTCAAATAATAACAAAAATTTAAAAATTAGAATTTTGAAAATATATTGAGAAAATAAAAATAATACCAGGAGATCTCAATAGCAAGTTTTCAAAATTATGTAGTCAATAGTAAAAAATCTAAGTAAGATCAAGAATTTCTATAATACAACCAGCAAAATCTTAAAAGATCTTGTCCTTCAAGCTGCATATGTATTTACATATCCATGAATTTTTTTTTAAAAGCAATCATGTATGTATATAGTTTGGTATTATAATAGATATGAATGAAAATGTAGAGATGACTTACATTTTTAATTTAAATGGAATTTAAATTCATACAGCTCAAAGTAATCTTTGGATTGAAACCAATGGGTTAGAGTCAAATCCTCCTTTACAAAGAAAATTTACTCTTAAATATTTTAATTGTAAAAGAAAAACTATAAAGAAATTTATGACTCATTAAGAAATTGGGAAATTGGGAAATGCATAACAAAATAACTGTTTAAAATAAGGTAAATCCTATTAAAATGTTTAATACAAGCCAAAATAGAAGACAGAAAAGAATATATAAATAAAATCAAAAGCATTAAAAAAAAAAAACCAAGTATGTGTTTGAGAGAGAGAGAGAGACACCAACAGACAAAGACAGGCTGTGGTGTGGAGAGAGAAGCTTTGGGAAGACTCATTAAAGAAAAAGAAAGAGCGTTAAAGCAGACAAATTTAGAACAGAGTGCCCCCAACAAAGAGACAGAAAACAAGTTCTGTTTCAGTGGTGGTGGAGCATGGCAGGAAGCCAGGGCTGCCAATTAACAGTACTTTTAGTATTCGGCTAAAATAACTGCTAAAGGCCAGGTGTGGGCTAGTGCAAGGATTAAAACTCCAGAGTCCCACAACCATAGTGGAGATTATACCTACTCATAGGGTCACCTTCAGAGACCATCAATCTGAATGCACTCTGAGAAAAATCAGAAGCAGGGCAACAAACAGAAAACCAAACCAAACCCAACCAAAGAATGGGACAAGTAAAAGGAGAAATAGTCCTGTCTATAACCATACTGAGAGAATTTTTTTTTTCATATTTCTCTCACACAAAAAAGAAAATCGATACATATACAGAGATCTTAAGTGACATGTTAAGAAACTGGATTTTTTTTAAAGATTTTATTTATTTATTTGGGAGGGAGAACGCAAGCATGACCACGCATGAGCTGGGGTAGAAGCGGGGGCAGAGGGAGAGGGAGACACAGACTCCCCACTGAGCAGGGAGCCCAGGTTCATTCCCAGGAGCCCAGGATCATGATCGGAGCCAAAGGTAGCCAGTTAACCAACCGAGCCACCCAGGTGCCCCAACAAACGTGATTTATTTTGCACTAATTGACATTATTTCTAAATGTGTATATGTGTATCTTAGGACCATACAATTCCACGCAGCAGAAATGGGAAATGAATGTGCTTGAATGCAAATGGATATATACAAGATTTTTATACAGCAAATGTTTTAAATATTCTAAAAGTAACACTCATTCAAAATGTTATCAGTATTCCAAGATTCATTGTTTACATAAACAATGAATCTTGGAACACTACCACAAAAACTAATGATGAGTATGGTGACTAACATAATCTAAAAAATGTTTATCAGTGGAATGGATAATCAAATTGTGGTACATTTGTACTGGACAACTATTGAGTATTTTTGAGAAAGTATTAGACTCAATAACATGGTAGAATATTATAAACCCTATTAAGAAAATATGTCAGATCAAAGGAATACTTTCGGTATTTATTTGTACAAAGTTTGTTAAATAGACAAAACAAAACTGTAACAGTTAAGAATGTAAGCTTTAGTTATAAAAATTAAATAAAAGCATGGAAATGATTACTGTGAAACTCAAAATATTGGGAGCGTAAAATTATCACCAAAAAGCAAGAGGATTCTGGGTGCTAACAATGTCCTAGGTCTTAACATTGGTGGTAATTACACAAGGTTTAGTGTGTGCTGAATCACTGAACAGTGTGTACTATTTTTTTCCCCCTAATCTGTGTATGCTCAAGTGGCTGAGAATGTTATAACACTTAAAAACAGAAATCAGGGGTGTCTGGGTGGCTCAGTGGGTTAAGCCACTGCCTTCGGCTCAGGTCATGATCCCAGGGTCCTGAAATCGAGACCCGCATCAGGCTCTCTGCTCAGCAGGGAACCTGCTTCCCTCTCTCTCTCTCTCTCTGCCTGCCTCTCTGACTACTTGTGATCTCTCTCTCTGTCAAATAAATAAATAAAATCTTTAAACAACAACAACAAAAAAAACCAGAAATCAGTGTACCAAATATGGCAAATACAGCAAACTATTATTAATTGTGAAAGCAAGGCAATTGGTAGACAGCGGTTTGTTATAGTATGCACTAATTTTTTGTTTGAAAATTCCAATAGAGTTGAAATTGCATTTAGAATATAAAATGTATACAGATCTATTCTCTCTCTTCTGTTTTGTTTAGTAGTTTTCAAATTAATGATCATAATTGATCAAGAGCTATCTTCTTACCTAGAGTAGTATATCTAAGTTGTCAGATTGATCAGGGAAGCTCTTAAAGGAAAATGATGAAATCTAAATATAGATTTGCACAAAAGAAAGGCCAAAAAGGATATGTAATAACCAAATGAGTTTGTGCCCTAGTGGTACAGTCCTCTAGAGCCTTGAAATACAAATTATAATTAGTTTCCAAATCTTGAATGACTTTTCCTAGTAACTGAACCATTTAACATTGAAACAGCAATTCCCTTAATAGTTTGGGATTTAAAATTAACATCTGGATTATACAGGTCCAGAGACTACCATTGAATAAGCTACTATGGGGTTCTAAGACATGAACCTTGGAAATTATAGAAGGAGAAACATTAAATCCCAGTACCAGGAGAAAGGAATCCAGCTAGATTTTCAGGAAATGACTTTTATCTAAGCCAATAAGAAATTCCTCTATTGTTTTTACTTCAAGAAATAGACTTCCAATATAAGATTCAAATACTTCTATATGCAAATATGGCATTTCAGCTGTTCAATTGAGGACTTCTAAACTTCATCTTAAATAGAATTTAGAAATTGCCCCAAGGTAATTCAGAAATGAGTAGTGTCCATCTTGCCATAAGATTTCCTCTATAAAATATAATTTGGTCTAAAATTGATTTTTTTCCTAATGTTTTCTCCATCTCTTAATTACATTATGTACAATACTCTTCTTCATTGCTTCAGTAACTTATCCCAGGTCACCAACCTCCATGTCACGCCTTCTAACAACCCTAACTGTTCATGGCAAGACACTCTTGCTAGCTCAACATTTAGTAAGTTCCTATTTTAAAAATAATGCACTCATGTATCTTAAATATCTTCTCAAATGGCCCAGTTATCTTCATGTTTGTGGGTACATGCAAAGTCAATACAATGCTTCAAATGTCAAATCAGTGACCCTTCTATAAATGAAAAACTCTATGTGAATTTGTCTCATGTATATTTTTTAAGGGAAAGGTTTAGAGTTTTATTAGTTTTTAAAACATTTCTGGGATCACAAGAACATTTTAAAATATGCATATAAATGGAGCAGAGCTAAATTGTCTGATTTAATCTGGTATGGCATTTTCACAAAATATATCATTAAGAACACCAAGACATTCTTCTTATAATCTACAATGGAAAAAATAAAACTAAACAGGAAAAGTCTCAAAATATTTTTTTTGCAGATTGTACAGAAGAGCAGACATTACAATAGAGAATCAAGATCAGTTATTTTTAAGTAAAAGTAAAACCCACAGCCAGATAATGGTCACAACCAAAAGGAGAGACAAATTTCAAAAGCTGAGGGAAACCAATCTGTTCAAAAAGTATTCATTCTGTGGGGCGCCTGGGTGGCTCAGTGGGTTAAAGCCTCTGCCTTCAACTCAGGTCATGATCCCAGGGTACTGGGATGGAGCCCCACATCAGGCTCTCTACTCAGCGGGGAGCCTGCTTCCCACCCCCCACCCCTGCCTGCCTCTCTGCCTGCTTGTGATCTGTCAAATAAATAAATCTTAAAAAAAAAAAAAACCACAAAAAAACAAGTTGCTTTTCAGGGTTTATTATTCACCATACACTACTAAACTATTGCTAAAAGTATCATACAAAGAGACTCAATGATTATGCCCTGTTTTGCAGATGTATTAATTTTTTAAAAATTTGAGTAGTCAATAAGAGATAAGAGATAAAAGGTGTAAACTGAACATCACTTCAATAGTTAATATACAGAAACACTTTTTATTCCTTGCTACCAACTTTAATTGGCATTACAGGCAAAGAGAAGGCATGTAGCTCCCATTCATAGCATAAAACAAACTTGGTATCATTTCCTACTGTGCCTCATTTCTCAATTTGAACAGCTTTACACTGAGTTTTCGCTTCTGAAAGAAAATGTCCTTGTCAATGACTAGAGTTAAGTACATCTGTATAATAATGTTTTCTAAATTGATAACAGAATCGAGGTAAATCTAGAAAAATCCTAATATTTGGTTCTCTTATACTGAAACAGCAAACAAATCACCACATTTCTGGAACTATGACACAGGATTATAATAAATCAGTAATCTTCCTGAGGAATCACTGTTGAACTATCACTATCATAATGAACTATTATGATATCATAATATCAAAATTATGCCTGCCTTCTGATAAGAAAACTCAGGGGTCACCTGGGTGGCTTAGTCGTTAAGTGGCTGCCTTCAGCTCAGGTCATGATCCCAGAGTCCTGGGATCAAGCCTGGCATTAGTTTCCCTGCTCAGCAGGAAGCCTGCTTCTCTCTCTCCCACTCCCCCTGCTTGTGTTCCCTCTCTCACTGAGTCTCTCTCTGTCAAATAAATACTTAAAATAAAATAAAATAAAGTAAAATAAAAAATAAAAAAAACCCTCAGGGCATCTAATTATTATGAAACCCCATACAAAATTTAAGAAAATCATACACCTCTTTCCTTCTAATAGTACTTCAAATTAAAAAATCCAAATAAAATAAATGTGACATGGTGTTAAGGATAGTTTCACATCATAACGGAGAATAACTTTTCATGATCTATCACAATAGCACCACGGAAGAAAAATAATGATTTGAGCACCTGAATGTCTATGTCCTAGTCGTGAAGGGTAGTATATGTTTACACACTGTACCTATGAGAGCCTGGTACAAACCATCAAAATGTCCATCTCCTGAATCCCTGCAGCTTGTGGTCCATCACGGTGGGCATCAGTGCGGGAGGCGAAGAAGGTCTGGCTATGGTACTAGTCTTCTCGTTCACTGACAGAGTTAGTCCTCCCAATCAGTAGTCATGTGGATCGTCACCCAGAGAAACCACACCTATTTGGGGTATGCTGGTCTGTTGGAGGCCACGGAATGGCTGGAGTCGAGGACCAAACCAGGCCCTGACTTGTGTCTCCTTCAAAGTCCGGACACCTTGACAAGTTTAAGGACGGGAAAGTTGAGTGCACTGAGAAGGGGTCTGTGCTATGGGTCGCCTACACACACACTCTCCCTGCAGTAGGGAACAATGTGGCCAGAGTCCTGAGTTCTTAGTTAATCCTTGGTGTTCTGTACCTCCCATGACCCACTCCCTGGTTGATTGTCTTGCTAATGGCTTTAGCTGAAACTACCTGGGCTCACTAGGTTTGCTTGTAGTTAATGTAAACTTGTTATAGGTACTTGCGGTCATCTGACTAGGTACTGATGTAATGCTCCTCCTATTCTGCTTTGCCTTATAAATGCTTGTGAGACGTGGCACTGTTGGACATCCTCTTCAGTGTCCCTCCTGCCCCCATCTCTTTGTGTCTTAACTTTTTTCATCATCCTCTTAGCTCCCACGGTTACCCTGGTCGATTCGTCCTGCTGGCCGCGACAATGGTCACAGCTGAAATTTCACAGTTAGTGGGAGAACGGATTCAGGTCTGTGCTCTCTACTTTTGACAAGTTCCGTGGTACCGGGGACCACGTTTTGGTGCTCGCCACTGCTCCCCCAGCTACCAGCCCACTGCCTGGCACAGACGGAAGACATGAATGAGGGGCAGCAGAGAGAGACGGGAGAGAGGGAGAAAGAGAGGAAACAAACCTAACAAAGGGAGGGATTCAGATTTAATGGCGAAAGGTTATAGACGGTAAAACTGAAAGTGGTTAAAAGCACAATAAACTCATTCACGTTCGATTTATGAGACTCTCCCTAAGAGTAAACAATGAATTTAACGAATTTAAGTCCTTATTCTATGTAGCTCTTTAAGTAACAGAATTTTAAACCAATTTAAAATTTGTAATTTTAACTGTATTTAAAATCTTCAAGGTTTTTTTCCTTCAAAAAGTCATTTTAGAAATTAAAGGATTGCATTTTTAATCAAATATCCCATCTTCAAACTTTCATAAATTTCTCTCAATTATTTGAGATTATTTGAATTTTCTATAATTTAACACTTTGAAGTTCAACAGAGAATTTCGACGTTTGGTCCACCCTTCCAATTTTACATGCTGAAATATTTCTCTACAGTTACATTCCAAACGGGTCCAATTTTGCTTCAAGAGGCACAAAAGGGAAATTTCTAGTAAGAAATTGGAGGTGGTCGACTGTGGTAGCAGCCTAGCATGGCTTGGGACATATCTGTCCCCTTCCTGTGGCTCTAAAACATATGAAGATGTGCAATTTAATGTGCTAAATCCTTATTATAAGGGAATTTCCTGTGTGTACAAATTGAAATCATTATCATATCATAGTTGGGAAGAGTGAGAAAACAAAACCAGTAACTAGACAGAAGCTTCCTTGAGACAATGTTAACTGTGATAATGTGACATCAGTGTCCTTATACAATTTGCATTGGCATAAAATATTCCAACTTTCTCAGACGCTTTCATTTTATTTACATGTTAGCCAGCCATTTTATTATTGTTATCCAATTTGGAGAGCTGAGATTTCCGATTCTCAAAAACAAGTATTTCCCACTACTCTATCATCTCATAGCTAATGATGGCAGAGTTATAAGAAACTCCTGATTTTCTGACTCAAGTCCAGAGTATGTTTCATGATATAACCTCCACAACCTCTCACCCCTTTGCTCTTCTAATGTAAGGTAGTTATAAAATTGGAAAGTTCCTTAAGCTGATGATGTCTTTTGTTTTCACTACTGAGATGAAGCAGAAACTTAGCAAATGAGGCATTGTGGCTAGTCAAATTCACTTCTGGTCCCTATAGCGCATCCAGGCATTGAGGTATTTTCTGAGTTCTCTTTCCCTCTATTTTTCACTGCATCTGGGACTATAGGTCTTAACTGTGCATAAATTCTTTCCCTGAAACAAGAAACAACTTCAGCACTGTGCTGAGTAAACATTCTGTTTGATATAATACCATCATAAATACATTTAAATTAAATTACCTAAACTGCCTTAATCTTTTTATTTTTAATCCCCAGACTATCTTTATGAAAAACACTTTGAGTACAATGCTCATAATATAGTTGTTATTACCAATGTTAAAAATCCTTACCCAGTAATGAAAGTTTACATGGCTTCTGTTCACTAAAATACAATAGCATAAAGTGATTATTTCTCAAATATGTAAAATGCTCATTGTTATCACTGGTTTCAAAGATGAAAAGGATTATAAATGAATTTTAAAAATAGTGATCTAACAATGCCTATAAAAGGAGTGAATTTTGTAGTCGTGTTACTAGAATTGGTTTTTTTCATTGAAGATTTCATAGGAAATGCTGCTTTATTTAACTTTTCAATAACCAAAATTACATTACCTAGCATTGTAAAATTTAATCAGAAACTCAAAGCTGACATTGTTAATAATGATCCTTAAGTACCACAAAATTTACATGCCAACCACTAACTCATTAAAAACAAAGCTCAAATTGATTAGTACAGTGGTATCACCAGGAATGGCAAAATAAGGACTTCCAAAAAACCACTCCCCTCTTCAAGCAAGGAGAACACTACAAAAAATGGCAAAATCAACTTTACCACAACTCTGAAAATTAACCAAAGTCTTTCAATAATCAAGGGGTATTTGTTGAAGGAAAAAAAAAAAAAAAAAGTGGCTGGGGACACGTGAGTGGCTCAGTGGGTTAAGTATCCAACTCTTGATTTTGGCTCCAGTTGTGATTGCAAAGTTGTGAGACAGAGCCCTGCATTCTGTGCTGGGCATGGCGCCTACTTAAGATTCTCTCTCTCCCTCTATTACCTCCCCACCCTCAATCTTGCTATCTCTCTCTCTCAAAAAGAAAAAAAGAAAAGAAAATAAAATAACAAAGAAAAGAAAAGGCTGCAACATTGTGGTTTTATCATTTGCCCTACACCCATACATCACCTCAATGGTAGCCTCAAAAATCAACAACGCTATAATTACAGTGCTCAGGAAAACCAGCAGCCTAGTAGCCAATGGAGGTGGGAGGAAGAGGGGTGAGGCATTGTTTGGAGCTACCCAGAAGCCCTATCGGCAGAGCATTCTGACCATCCAGCAGTTCCTCGAATACCCACACACCAAGTTTGCCTCAATTGTCCTGATTCAAAGTTTGCTCATTGCAAAGAGCTTTTTCCCAGGGGCATTAATTGAAAGCAATCAGTAGCAAATGTATGAGAAAATGAATGAAAAAGAGTGAAGAATAATGACAGAGATGCAGATCTATGGTGAGGTATCAATTGTACCAACATACACATAATGAGAGTATGAGAAAGGGAGGAGTGAGAGAAGTGGACACACAGAATACTCAAATCAATGATGTCCTTCAACTGTGAATACTTAAGGAAATGCTTTAATCCATATAAAAAGAACCCACAAGCTCCAGGTAGGATAAATTTTAAAAAATTATATATACATATATAATTTTAAATATATATATATTTCAAAATACATTATTTATATATTATATAATATATATATGTATTAGATATATATATAAAATACATAGGCGGGACGCCTGGGTGGCTCAGTTGGTTGGACGACTGCCTTTGGCTCAGGTCATGATCCCGGAATCCCGGGATCGAGTCCCGCATCAGGCTCCCAGCTCCATGGGGAGTCTGCTTCGCTCTCTGACCTTCTCCTTGCTCATGCTCTCTCTCACTGTTTCTCTCTCAAATAATAAATAAATGAAATCTTAAAAAAAAAATACATAGGCATATTGTAGACCAAGATACAGATAGTTTAGAAATAAAAAGAGAAAGATATACCATACAAAGTAATATCTTACAAAATGGAATTTAAGACCAAAATTGTTAACCAAAAGCAAAAAAAAAAAAAAAAATTTGTATTGATGGAAAAAAACAGACAAGTAGTAACAGTTGGGTACATCAGTAAAACTTTTCAATAAAGAAAAAAACAACTACACAGAAAATCAACAAGGATATAGAAAATTTGAATACTACAACAAACCAACTAGACCTACCAAACAAGTATAGCCTACTCCTCCCAGTAACAGTAGAATATACATTTTGCACAAAAGCACATGGAACATTTCCAGCCCAGACCAAATGCTAGGCCATAAAACAAATCTGAATTTTTAAGAATTAAAATCATGCAACATATGTTCTCTAACACAATGAAATGAGATTTAAATTGAATAAGAGAAGGAAATTTAGAAAATTTACAAATATGTAGAAATCTGTAGAATTTTAAATGACTAATGAGTTAGGAAAAGAAATCACAGAAATTGAAAATTACTCAAAAATAAAACAAAATATAAACAACATACCAAACCTGATGTGATGTAGCTAAAGCAAAACTCAAGGAATTTATAGCTGTAAAAGCCCATGTTAAAAAAGAAAAATCTCAAATCAATAACCTAGTTCTACCTTAACAGAAAGTAGCATGCTAAATTAAAAAGAAAGGATAAAATAAATATTAGAATGAAAGTAAATAAAATAAAGAATAGAAAAACAATAGAGAAAATCAATCAAACTAAAACTAGGCTCTTCGAATAAAACAAAATTGAAAAAACTTTAGGGGGATGCAGGAAGAAAAAAAGACTCAAGTTATAGGCATCATGAATCAAGGAGAGACCATTATTACCAACGGTACAAAAACAGAAAGGATTATCAGGGAATACTATGAACAACTTCTGCCAATAAATTAGGTTACTTAGATGAAACTGACAAGTTACTGGAAAGATTAAAAACTACTGGAAGTGACTCAAGAAGAAATAGCAAATCGGAATAGATCTATATCACATGGCTTCACTAGTGAATTCATTTATTTAAAGGAAAAGCAACAGTAAGTCTTTACAAACTATTGCAAGAGCATGAACAAAATGAGGCTATCCACCTCTATCATTTCTATTCAATATCATACCGAAGGTTATAGCTGGAGCATTAGGGCATGAAAAGCGGAGTCTAGATTGATTAAAAAAAAAAAAAAAAGAAAAGAAAACTCTTTCATAGATAACAAATTCTTGTACATGAATCCAAAGGAAACCATACACACACACACACACACACACACTCTTAAGGCTAACATATGAGTTTATTGATATTGTAGCATTTCAGATCAATAAAAATTCACTGTGTTTCTATACACTAGCAATAATCAAAAATTTGTTTCAGAAATTCATTTACAACATCAAAAAGAATTAGATACTTAGGAATTAATCAAAATAAGTCCAATCATACACAAGAATTGCAAAATATTGTTTAAAAATAAAGACAAATAAATGGAAAGATTTCTCATATTAATGGAGTAGAAAACTACAACTTATTATTGTAAAGGTGGCAAAACACCCCAAGTCAATCTACAGAGTTGGGCCAATCCCTAACAAAATTCCAGGTGCTTTTATTTTGTTTTTGCACAAACTAACAAGATAATCCTAAAATGTATATGAAAATGAAAGGGGCCCAGAATAGCCAGAAATGTCTTGAAAAAGAAGGACAAAGTTTCAGGACTCACACCTAACTCAATTCTTTATAGAAAGCTGTAATTATCAAGACTGTGTGGTATTGGCATAGGATAAGCAAATGTATCAATAGAATAGAATTAAGAGACAAAATATACATCCTTACATTTATTATCAATTGTATTTTAACAAGGATGTCAGGATAATTCAATGGGGAGAAAATAATATTTTCAACATATAATGCTGCAACAATTGGGTATCTATATGCAAAAGATGGAAATTGAGCCCCTAACTTATACACCACTTAAAAACTAACTCAAAATGGATCAAAGATCTAAATGTAAGTACTTAAAGTCTAGGGGCCTCCCTGAAGACTAGGCAAGAAGGGGGAGGAGGGGGGGACTCTGTTTAACCCCCCCCCCCTGATTTTAGCTAGTTATCTACCAAGCCACTCTAAACACCCATGAAATCAGCCTGAGATGTCTGGATCTATATGGGGCAGAAGATCACCAGTTAAGAGGTATGAAGGACAGAGTTGTGTGACAGATGTCAGAAGATAAACAGAAAGGGGAGAGGACTACCAGAAGCTAGCCACTGGAGAGCTAATACCCCAGTGCAAAATTGTCCTGCATGTGGGGAACAGTGATAGCTTGGAGAACAGTGGTGGTGGGATAGGAAAGGACTGAAAACAGCACACAAAGGGAACACGGGGCTTAAGGGGCAAACATGGGACTGTGCTGCTGCAAGCACGGACCTGAGCCTGCAGACCCAGGACCAGCCACCACATGTACCTGACAGAATCCAGCTTGGACCTGTGTCCACAGACCCAGGGTGACTGCTGCTGGGGCCAAGGCTGGTGGTTATGGTGGCATGGGGACAGAGACAAGTGGGGACCAGGGTCCACCACTGAGAGGACCGCTGGGGTCAGGCACTGCCTATGGGAGGCTGTGTTTTTCAACGGTGCATACAGAGTGGGTGACTGTGTGTTCTGGAGGATTCAAAAAAGAACAGATTGTGGATTCTCTCCTCTGGGGCCAAGATCTGGGTGAGGACATTTTCCTTTGCTCTGGCCATCAGAAAAGCCACCAAAGATCAAAATCCACCAGAGAACAAAAACCCCAAACCAACTGTTTATCAGAAAACAGATAATCACACCAAAAAATGGGCAGAAGACATGAACAGACACTTCTCCAAAGAAGACATACAAATGGCTAACAGACACATGAAAAAATGTTCATTATCATTAGCCATCAGGGAGATTCAAATCAAAACCACATTGAGATACCACCTTACACCAGTTAGAATGGCCAAAATTAACAAGACAATAAACAAGTGTTGGAGAGGATGTGGAGAAAGGGGAACTCTCTTACACTGTTGGTGGGAATGCATGTTGGTGCAGCCATTTTGGAAAACAGTGTGGAGATTCCTTAAGAAATTAAAACTAGAGCTACCTTATGAACCTACAATTGCATTACTGGGTATTTACCCAAAGATATAGATGTAGTGAAAAGAAGGGCCACCTGTACCCCAATGTTCATAGCAGCAATACCACAACAGCGAAACTGTGGAAAGAGCCAAGATGCCCTTCAACAGATGAATGGATAAGGAAGATGTGGTCCCTATATACAATGAAATATTATGCCTCCATCAGAAAGGATGAATACCCAACTTTTATATCAACATGGATGGGACTGGAGGAGATTATACTGAGTGAAATAAGTCAAGCAGAGAGAGTCAATTATCACATGGTTTCACATAGTTGTGGAGCATAAGGAATAACACAAAGGACATTGGGAGAAGAGAAGTGAGTTGGGGGAAATCAGAGGGGGAGATGAACCATGAGAGACAGTAGACTCTGAGAAACAAACTGAGGGTTTTGGAGGGGAGGTGGAGGGGGTGAGCCTGGTGGTGGGTATTAGGAGGCACATATTGCAAAGAACACTGGGTGTGGCACATAAACAATGAATCTTGCAACACTGAGAAATAAAAACAAAAACAAAACAAAACAAAACAAAAAAAACATAGGTTCATATAACAACTTGTGCCCAAATATTCATAACAGTATTATTCATAATAGCCAAAAAAGTTGAAAAATTCCAAATGCTCATCAATTGATCTATGGAGAAACAAAATTATGTCTATCTATACAATGGGATAACATTCAGTCATAAAATTGAACAATGCACTGATACAGGCTACAACATGACTCCACACTGAAAACATGTTAAGTGAAAGAAGTCACACACAGAAGCCACATATTAGAGTTCATGTAAATTTCCCAAATAGACACATCCATAAAGACAGAAAGTGGGTTACTGGTTTCCAGAGATGAGAGGGAGGGTAAATGGGTGGTGAATTTTAATGAGTATGAATTTACTTTTAATTTTTTATATGATTTTATATGATTTTAATTTTGTATGATCAAAAAACATACTGGAATTAGAGACTGGTGATGGTTCCACAGGTTTGCAAATATATTTAAAACATCTGAATTTTATTCAGCTGACCCTTGAAACAGCATTGGTTTGAACTGTGAGATTGAATTATATGTTTTTTTTTAAGAAATACATACAGTAATGCAAATGTATTCTCTCCTTATTTTCTTAAGAACATTTTATTTTCTCTAGCTTACTTTAAGAATACAATAGATAATACATGTAACATAAAAAATCTGTGTTAATCAATTGTTTATGTTATCAGTAAGGCTTCTGCTCAACAGAAGGCTATTAGTAGTTAAGTTTTTGTAGAGTTAAAAGTGATACATGGATTTCAGACTGTGAGAGAGACTGGCCCCTCCAACACCCCCATTGTCTGAGGATCAACTATACTTTTAGTGGGTGAATCTCATGGTATTATATCTCAATGAAACAAGTTCATCAGTAAAGCTTATCTTACATCATCGTTTTTTGAATTTATGAAATCATAATTGAGAATGCAATAACCTTCACTGACCAATCATATGTAAGGTTCCATGTGCTACTTTTAGACAGTGATCAACGTCAATGAAAGCCTATTAAAATATATCACTATTAACCAGGACACCAGTATCCCACCAAGCCAGATAATCTAGCACAACTCCTTTGCCGTAGTCTCCGAATGAGGTATCTTTTCTTTTATAGGTGACATCATAATTATCAGCAATGGTGACAGCAAACTCTTGTCTCCCACGCTTCTCGACTAATTCAACCTGTCCTGGTGTGTCTGGGGTTTACCCAGTTATCAAATGAAACATTCCACTTTGTTGGACCCAAATGTGTACTAGAAACAAATCACCTTCTCTGTACCCCAGCTGAATTCCAGACCCACACGATCTGGGAGTTCGATATAATGGTGATTTGCCATTTCATTCTGGGATGGCTTGGTAGTTAGCAACAGTGAGTGGGACATCAGTTACCTCATCTGCTTTTCTGTTTCTTGACCTGGGATTGTTTCTGCAGACACTTGGTCGCTCCTCTGCCCCAGTACTATGACCCGTGTCCACCTTGCTTTACATCTCTAATTAGAGCTCTCTCCTCACCTGATGATTGGTCTTCTTCCTCTCCACTGCCCTATTTAAGTACGTCTATGGCCCGCAGCAGCACTGAAATCGTGTTGTTCATTTCACATATTTATCAAATTCAGTCAGATTTGTTCTGAACTTTTTGCAGTTAATGAAAAATAAGACAACTAGAAATCATGTACAAAGTTTGTAATATTGAAGGAAAAAATATATATGGACTACTCAGTTCTAAGTCTCTAAAAGTCACCTCCAAACCCCCAGAAACATGTTATTTTTCTAATGTTTGTCTTTCGGGCTACTCACTACCAATATCAAAACAGTATTTGTCCTTAAATTCTATATAATTTTTTAAAAATAGCATTAGTCTTGGGGAAATTCATCTGCCTTAATAATAAAGTTATGGTTTACTGGTATACATAAAATAGATTTTCATTCTAAATGAAGGACAAAAATGAATATAAATGACTGCATATTTTCTACTATTGTAATCTATGATAATTATAATTTCTTTACAAGTTCATGGTAAAAAGCACATGTATTAAACTTCAAGGAAATTATTAGAAGTGTGATAGAGATATATATAAGTGTAAAAGCTTACCCTATTTCTTAGAATAGGATTCTGCATTATTAAATACCACCTGAAAAAGCAAAAATATTATGAAATATTTCTTTCTTAAAATTTTTAAGTATTTATTTTCTGCCATGTTGAGACACTCTGAGGAAAATGTCTACTACATGCCAGAAAACCTTGTTTTGTTTTTACATTGTAGGTTCCTTAAACTTTTCATACTGCAGCTGTGTTACATGAAAATCATTTCAATCTCTTTCCAAACTAACAGAATTCTGCACTACCCCAATGTTTCTGCAATGCCTTCTGTCAAAATTTTACAGACAGGATAAAACATACAAATAGGTGAGTCAAAGTGTACACCACAAATTTCCCCCATTGATGGAGGGCTTCAAAATGATTGGCCCTTTTTCATAAATAGCTTATTTTGGACACGTGCAATAAGTATCTCTAGTTTTTAATGGTCCTATTATTATTTACATAGTCGAATAAATTATTACTCTCAGAAACAGGAAGCAAAGTAAGTACATCTTAACCTCCTATGAGGATTCTGAGTTAGCTATATCTAACTAAATTTGTTACTAACTTCCAAGTGTCTGAAGTTGAATCCAGTTTTTACTACTTATTAACTTTATATTTTTTTATATCTTGGATAGGTTAGTCTCATGAATAAAATATGGAAAAAAAATAGTGTCAACTAACTAGTGTTCAGTACTTAAAATAAGTGTTTAATACATGTTCATTAATTTATAATTGCTATTATTAAACCAAAGATAAGTACTATTATTAGGTACTGTAAGATTTATGAAAAAAGAACACAGTCTTTAATGTTTAAAGTTTGCAGTGCATTTCAATATTCCTTTAAAGTTATCCTATACCTGTAAAATTCAGTTTGCTGTTTGTGACTAATAGCAAAGTAGCCTGATAAAATTAAAAATAAAATTTCTATGAATTAAGATATCCTTTGTCCTTGAATTCAAGCAAAATCTTGCTCTTATCTTTATAACTTGTATTCTACCTTTTTTATTTTTTACTCAGATGTTTTTTCCTACTTTCAAGTCAATCTGTCTGAGTAAGATTTATTATATTTTCCCCAAATCGATGGCCTCTCCAGACGACTCTCTTCTCTCTCCATCTGGACCCCTTTCTCCCTCTCTTGCAACTCAGAAATCAATCTATCACAAAGATTGGTCTATTTCTCCTTTAGAGTATGTGTCTGTCTGCCAAACATAGCTAGATAATCTCGTATTTTTAATTAGTCCAATCTTTTCTAACTGGTAGAATTTTCAGAAGTTTACCATTAACATTATATCCTTTCCTTAGTTGATTGGTTTTAACTTTTTTGTAGATAAAGATGTTTGTTACCACAGACATCGGTAGCATCATTTTAGTGACTGTAATAGTTTTGCCAAATGAGTAAAATCTCTTCCAAAAGTAACTTCGGGTGTGTCTTTTCCAGAAAAAAATTATTGTTTATAGTATGAATTACTTTAACATTTCCAAAATAGTAGGGTTTAAAAAAAAAAAACAAAACTATTTTCTGGTGAAACCATTTGCACTACAGCTAATTTTTCATGTGGATACCACTGGGTTCCAATAGAATAAGCTAGTTCCATTTCTCATGTGTTCGTCTTTGACATTTTCGAACAATTTGGCGAGTTTTGTTTTAAGGTTTAGTTGAGATGTCATTTGTAAATCATCACAATTTGGCATTCTATTGTTTGGTTAAGTTCTTTCAAAACTCCAACTACTTTCAAAATTACACTCTAAAGTTTTTGGTAGAAGATGTGATTTAAAGCCACATCTATGTTTTCCCTTCAAAACTCATATTCACAGTCAAGGCAAACCCACTGTTACCACCATAATCTTCTGTAATAGCAGTCTCACCACATGACCTCTTAAAGTTCCAAATACAATTTCATCTAGGTACAAAGCTATCTGAAAGGTAGCATTTTTTGTATCAAAGCAAGGAACAGTTTTGGTGAGAATAATCTTGAACTGGACTTCATGGCAAACAGATTAAAATACATATTCCCAAAGGCAATCTCTCCTGATATTCAGGAAACAGTACTGAACAGATTGGTGGGGATGCCAGCCACCTCAATACACCATATTTCAGGACTTCATCCAAGAACCTGCTTGGAGTTTAAACATATTTTGATCCTTTTCTCAAGCATGAATGTAATTATCTTTTTCCAGGAACCATATGAATACTAAAAATAAAAAAAAAAAAAACTAACATCAAAGTGTCACCATCAAAAAACCAGAAGATTCACAGTTTAAAAAAAAATACATGTGTTAGTTCCATAATTTACTAGAAGACCTGTCTCTCTAAGCCCTCATTTTTAAATAGTAAGGAATGCTCAGAACTCTGCAGCAGGTACTGTGTCTATACAGATCATGAGTTTTGTAGTTGCAATGTTCTTATGCACCATCATGACCCTGTATATTTTGGGTTTTCTAGTTTTGATTTTAGAGTTTCCAATTTTCTTTTTGTTTTGGTTCTACTGTTGTAATTCTGTTGTGGACAATAATATTTGAATTAATTTTGACTTTCAGGTAGCATGCTGCACAGATACTCATTGTAAAACATGATGGCCAATGAGTGAGCCAGCAACCTGTTCTCTGGAATATACCGGTGTCTTCTGCTCCCACCAGCTGGTTGCATGCTTACCTCACCTGGGTTGTGCTTTCTGTAGGAAACTCTGTTTTTGAACAAAGTGAAACTGTTTCTGAAATTATGTGATTTACCAAAATATTTCTTAATCATAAAATGTGTGCTCCTATGAAAACTGAGTATTTCTGAAGGTCCTTGTGGAGGTTTAATAAGACCACTGAAAGTAGTTTTGTTATGAAAATACAGAAATACAACAGGCAGATTGGGTCTTAACTCTTTACTTGAATTTTTGATTAAACTGTAAAGAAACCAAAACTACAAGTGCAGAAGAAGTATGATAAATGCTATGGTGTAACAAAAAGTAAGTGCCACTGTTTACAGGAGGAAGATTCTTTACGTTTATGGAATGGTTTTTCATCCTGATTGTAGTGATGGTTCCACAAATCTACACATGCAGTGAAATTTCAGAGAACCATATATTAAAAAGAAAAGTGCACATAAAAATGGGTTAAGCTCAAGTAAGACCTATATGTGAGTAATCATTATTATACCAATGTCAGTTCCAGATTTTACAAGGCAGTATGGTTACATATGATACATGAAAACTCTCTGCATTATTTTTGCAATTTTTTAAAGTAGGAAACACTTTAAAAAATAAGACTCTAAAAATAATAAAAATATAGAAGACACTGTACACAGTTTGCTTCATGAGTATTTATGTGAATTTTTGCTTCACTATAAAAGAACTAAGACTGACATCAAAAATATTCATAGGATTTATGCAACAGAATTTAAGTGCCACTATACAAAGCAACTATAGTGAACCAAAAGATCTAAGACCACTTTAAACAAAAAGGTGAACGAATGCATTTTTAACTTTTTCGATGAAAACTAAATGCCAATGTTAAGTATATAACATGCCTGGAATTCTGCTGTTAAGTAAACTTCTTTCTTTAGATCAAAAGAATTCTTACTGAATCAGCACATAATAGGAAAATAGGACCACAATAATATAGTTTTTTGCCTTCTGTTACATCTTCTATCTTCAGTTGTCAACTTAACAAAAATTACTTCCACTTTCATCAACCAAAAAAACCATTTTGACTTAATTATTATCGACTTTTAATTTAGAATTTAATGCAGAAGATTCATCAGCTATAAAATATATACCACTCTGGTGGGGGTATTGGTAATGGGTGAAGCTGTGCATATGTGAGGCAGGGGGTATATGGGAACCTTCTGTTCAGTACAGCTGTGAACCTTAAACTGCCCTATTAAAATGATTTTGAAAATGATACAAACTCTTAACACTTACATATCAGAACTCTAAATTTAACACTCAAGAGTCCCCACAATTTGGATGCAATTTTTTTGACTGCTAAAAGAGTGCTCTGAAATTCAATATACACTGTACAGGAAATTTAAAACTTTGACTATTATAACTGATGAGGCTACATTTTCACACAATTATAGAAGCCAATATCAGAAAAAACATAAGTAGCAACATAAATTAGTATATGCCACCTTTAAAATTATGAAAATAATTTGTCACAAAAATTTAAAATTTCTGAAGTTTCAGTTTACTTGAAAACATTTTGTAGGAGTAGAATTTGAAGCACATTTTATAGAAAGTTCTGGTGTAAGTGGAGCTGTGGAAGAACCATTCAAACTGGGGAAATCAACATTAGCAAAAATTGAAAAGCCTTTAGTACGTATGAGAAAATGTGGATATATCAGAAGGTTTTATTTAGGAAAAGTAAAGAAAAATTTTGTAAGACTTCCTATTTTAAGTATCATTTCGTCTCTTCTCTTTTGGAAAATACCTCCCTACTTTGAGAACTGTTCCTCTGACCCTCTTTAATATAAGTTCCTGTAAGAACTAGATCCTTCATGATACAGCCTTATCATAGGACTTGGGTCAGTACTACTGAGACTTTCTAGGATTCCATGTACCAGAACCGAAAGAGAACTTTTCTTTGGCATCTCTTTGCCTAAATACAGAAAGTAAGAGTGTTTTGGTTACAACACTAAATCCATGTGAAAGAAGATATCACTGGTAAGAAATAAAGTCAGCACTTCAGTGAGAGACAGAGGTTTGGGAAAGAAACGGTCAAGACAAATAATTGTAAAAACCCAACTATATCTTTGTGCTTCTTGTAGCTTGACATTTCTACCTTTGCTTGGACACCTTGAGCCAAAATATTCCATTATCCTTAAATTTCATTTTGAGTAATGGTTCCTCACTCACACTTGTATAGTGCCTTATTTTGTATTAATTTAGATAGAGACTGTATTTTTGTATACAATTAAAAGTTTTGAGACAATCCAATGCATCGTGTACAACAACAGATTGTCTAAGTGGATAATGTGTAAAATAGCAGCACAGGAGATGAATGTTTAAGAGATGATAAGGAAAAACTAAAACAAACAAAAAATCAGATATTACTTTAATGAATAATTCTTGATGCAGTAAAGATTTAAATTAGAGTATTGATATTGGGAATACAAAGTAATGGTTTTCTTTTCTAGATTAGGATGTTGATATTAGGGACTGATGCCTTTGACTATCTCCATACCCAGAACTTCCTAAGCTCACTCAGACACTAAGGCTTGTAGGATACACTCCCGCAGCCACAACTCACGGGTCCAGGAACTGAGGGGTAGAAATGACAGTGGCACCACAATTACCTCGTTACCCACTAGTGAAATGTTTGTTCCCTGTCCTTATGATCTGCTGGCCTACGATGCTACATTCCAAAGGAAGAAATGTTTCATCAAGAGATACAACAATGATTTCATTGAGCTGGAAGTTAAGACTGTCACCTGGCCACTCTGAAATCTTCATCATATGAATCAAAAAGAAAAGAAAAGAGTTACTAGTTACTACGTTGGCTGAGGTTAATTACCAAGAGGGAATTAATTATTATTGCACAAGAGAGGTTAAAAAGATTATGTCCAGTATACAGGCAATAACTTAGGATATCTCTTAATATTAATCTCTTAATAGTACAAGTGTTTGGAAATGTGTGACAATCATATTTAGGCATAATTGTAAAAACCCAACTATATCTTTGTGCTTCTTGTAGCTTGACATTTCAACCTTTGCTTGGACACCTTGAGCCAAAATATTCCTTTATCCTTAAATTTTATTTTGAGTAATGGTTCCTCACTCACACTTGTATAGTGCCCTATTTTGTATTAATTTAGATAGAGACTGTATTTTTTTAGATAGAGACTTTATCATTAGTAGTAATGATCTGGATCCTCTAGGAATGAAATATTGGGTAAGGAAGTACAGAAAAGCTAAGGTGCTTTCTGAGGGCAATGAAAATATAAAACGGGTAATGAGAGAAAGTAGTGATACATGCCATCTACAACCACATGGCCAATTACAGAAATGAGGATTTTAATTGTCATGAATATTTATTTTATTTTGAATTTGTTTTTGTTTATATTTGAACAGCAGTATCTCAGTCTTCCTTCCTTATCCCCTTGTACAACAGAAGATGTACTGACTATATATCATATATATTCACGTATTGTTGACTTTACATCATAGTATTTAAGTTAAAGGATATCCAGGAGAATACTGAACATCGCCTAAAGACTGTTTCCTCTTCTCGGGAAAGAGTGCATTTTCAGTTGTATAGTTTTAGGTTTAATTATGATTTGCTTTTCTCATTATTTGGAAATTAAATGGTTTTTTTTAATGTATATTATACCAAGTTGATGGGGGGTGGACTTCCGATGGTTGCTTTATGTATCAACTTGGCTAGGACATGCTACCCAGGTATTTGGTCAAACATTAGTCTGGATCTTGCTGTAAAGGTAATTTTAAAATGAGACTGACACTTAAATCAGTAGACTTTGAATACAGCACATTACCCCTATAATGCCAACACAGCTCATCCAATCAGTTGCAGGCCTTAAGAGAAAAAAAAGTCTAACATCCCTCAAAGAAGAGAGAACTCTGCCAACAGACTGCCTTTAGACTTGAACTGCAGCATCTACTCTTCTTTAACTGTCCAGCCGGCCAGCAGCCTTAGATTTGCTAATTCCTTCACATAAAAATCTCTTTCTCCTTCTCAGTCTTGCTCTCTCTCTCTTAGTGAACCATAACTAATAGATATTTTATAAGATACACTTCCCATACAAGGGATACTGAGTAAAATTATCATATTTCTCAGCAGAAATGACACAGACCAGAAGGCAATGAGATGACAAAAACTATTGTAGGAGAACAAAGAAATTCCAACCAAGAATTCTACATATAGTACACTGTTTTTTTTTTTTTTTTAATTTTTTATTTTTTATAAACATATATTTTTTATATACATATATTTTTATCCCCAGGTCTGTGAATCACCAGGTTTACACACTTCACAGCACTCACCAAATCACATACCCTCCCCAATGTCCATAATCCCACCCCCTTCTCCCCAACCCCCTCCCCCCGGCAACCCTCAGTTTGTTTTGTGAGATTAAGAGTCACTTATGGTTTGTCTCCCTCCCAATCCCATCTTGTTTCATTTATTCTTCTACCCACTTAAGCCTCCATGTTGCATCACCACTTCCTCATATCAGGGAGATCATATGATAGTTGTCTTTCTCTGCTTGACTTATTTCGCTAAGCATGATACGCTCCAAAAGGCAAGGGAAGCAAGGGAAAAAAATGAACTACTGGGATTTCATCAAGATCAAAAGCTTTTGCACAGCAAAGGAAACAGTTAACAAAATCAAAAGACAACTGACAGAATGGGAGAAGATATTTGCAAACGACATATCAGATAAAGGACTAGTGTCCAGAATCTATAAAGAACTTAGCAAACTCAACACCCAAAGTACACTGTTTTTCAAAAGAAAAGAAATCAACACTCTAAGATAAGCAAAAGCTGAGGTAATTCATTATTGTTAGCCGTGTCTGCAAAAAAATGCTAGAGATTTCAAATTGAAAGGATGAGAGAATGCAATTCAAAGCATATAAAAATATAAAGCTTCCTAATCAGTACAGAAAACAGCATTGTAATATTAGAACTCTTTTTTAAATGTCCCATGGGATTAAAAAAGCAATAGCATAAAAATAATTATAAATCTGTATTAATGGGTACACGATAAATATTGTGGCATTAATGACAAACTAGGGCATGCGGAGTTCTAAAGAAGTAGAGTTTTATATTTGACCAAAACTAATTTGGTTTCGGTATAAAAAAGAGATTGCTGTAACTTTAGGATGTAATATACAATCCCCATGGGGACCACAGACAAAAATCTACAGAATGTACTCTATATTAGAAGGGCATTAAAATGTGTCATATATGACAAACCCAAAGCTAACATCATACTCAGTAGGGAAAATCTCAAAGCCCTTCCTCTAAGATTAGGAACAAGATAAGGATACCCACTCTTACCATCTTTATTCAACATGGTACTGGAAGTCCTTGCCACAGAAATGAAGCAAAAAAAAAAAAAAAAAAAAGAAAGAAAAGTCACCCAAATTGGAAAGGGAGAGGTAAAATTGTCACTATTTGCATTTGACACAATACTATACAGAGAAAACCCCAAAGACTCCACAAAAAAAATATATATATATATATTTAATATATATATGTATATTTAATATATATATATATTAAAACTAATAAATTTGTAAAGTCATAGGATACAAAATTACAGAAATTGGTTGCATTTTTATACATTAAAAACAAGCTATGAGAATTAGAAATTTAAAAAACAAACAAACAAACAATCCTATTTCCAAGTGCAGCAAAAGAAAAAAATACCTGAAAATAAATTTAACCACACAGGCAAAAGACCTGTGCTCCAAAAAAGTGTAAGATATTGACAAAAGAAACTGAAGAAGACACCAAAAATTGAAAGATGTACCATACTCATGATTGGAAGAATACTGTTAAAATGTCCATACCTGCCAAAGCAATCTACAGATTCCATACACTCCCCATCAAAATACCAATGGTATTTTTCATAGAGATAGAGCAAATAATTCTAAAATTTTCATGGAACCACATAAGACCCCAAATAATCAAGGCAATCTTAAGAAAAAAGGACAACACTAGAGATACCATGCTCCTAGATTACAAACTACATTATAAAGCTGTAATAATCAAAACAGTATGGGACTGCCTTGAAGGCAAACACATAGATCAGTGGAATAGAGTGGAGAGCCCAGAAATAAATCCACACTTTATATGTTCAATATAAAAGGAGGCCTCTTTTGGAAAAAAAATACACAATAGGGAAGAGAAAATCTCTTCAATAAGCGGTTCTGGGAAACCACATGCAAAAAAATGAAGTTGGACCACTACCTTATAGAATATACAAAAGAAAGAAATGGATTAAAGATTTGAACATAAAACTCAAAACCATAACACTCAGAGGAAAATATAGGCAGTAAGCTCTTTCACATAAGTCTTAGCAATACTAAAAGCTATAACAAATAAATGGAATTATAGTAAACTAAAAAGCTTTTGCACATCAAAGGAAACAACCAACAAAACAAAAAGGCAACCTATTAAATAGAAAGGTATTTGCAAATAATATATCTAAGAAGAGGTTAATACCCAAAATATATAAAGAAGAAAACTTGTACAACTTAACACCTAAATAAAAAAATGATCTGATTAAAAAATGGGAAGTGGATCCAAATATCCATTTTGCCAAAGACAACATACAGATGACCAACAGCCATATGAAAAGATGCTCGGCATCATGAGTTACTGGGCAAATGCAAATCAAAACCTCAATGATATTTTATAACGATCAGATTGGCTATTACGAAAAACAAAACAAAACAAAACAAAAAACAGTGGTAGTGATGAAGTGGAGAATAGGAAACACTGTACATTGACAATGGGAATGCATACTGGTGCAGCCACTCTGGAAAACAGTATGGAGGCTCTTCGGGAAACTAACATTAGAACTACCATATGATTCAGCGATCCCACTTCTGGGAAGATATCCAAAGAAAATGAAAACACCAATTCAAAGATATACATGCACCCCTATGTTCACTGTAGCATTATTTACAATAGCCAAGATAGGGAAGCTGCCTAAAATGTCCATTGATACATGAGTAGATAAAGAAGATGAATGGATACACACACACACACACACACACACACACACGGAATTAATATTTTTCTTTCATAAATAAGGATAAAATCTTGCCATTTGTGACAATATGGATTGATCTAGAGGCTATTATGCTAAGTGAAGTAAATCAAAGAAAGACGTATGGTTTTACTTATATGTGAAATCTAAGAACCAAATCAAATCAAACAAAACAGAACAGACTCACAGATACAGAAAATAAACTGTTGGTTAACAGAGAGGGAAGAAGCTAAGAGACAAGTGAAACAGGAGAATTGGATTAAGAGGTACAAACTTCAGGTTTTAAAGTAAGTCACAGAAATGTAACACACAGCATAGGGAATATAGTCAGTAATATGGTAATAACTTTTAATGGCAACAGATGGGAACTAGACTTATCCGGCAGACCATTTCATGATGTATAAAAATATCAAATCACTATGATGTATACCTGAAATTAATAGGAAATTGTATGTCTATTATACTTCAATAAAAAACGAAATAGGAAAAAAAATCTTAAAAATCCATAAATATATGGATATTAAACAACATTCTTAACAGGTAGGTCAAAGAAGGATTTATAGCAAAATCAGTAAATATTTCTTGTGAAAAATGAAAATTAACAGCCAAATTTACGAGATTCAGCAAAAACACTGTTGAGAGAAATTTATAGCTGTAAATTCTTACATTTAAAAAAAAGATCACGGGGTGCCTGGGTGGCTCAGTGGGTTAAAGCCTCTGCCTTCAGCTCAGGTCATGATCCCAGGGTCCTGGGATCAAGCCCCGCATCAAGCTCTCTGCTCAGCAGGGAGTCTGCTTACCCCTCTCTCTCTGCCTGCCTCTCTGCCTACTTGTGATCTCTGCCAAATAAATAAATAAAATCTTTAAAAAAATGCAACTCAATACCTACTTTCATACCTTAAGGAATTAGAAAATAAGAAAAACTAAACCCAAAAGTAACAAAAGGAAAGAAACAACTAAGATTAGAGCAGACATAACAAAACAGAGAATAGAATATCAGTGGCGAAACTCAGTAAAATCAAGACCTGATTCTTCAAAGGAATCAGCAAAACTGACAAACTCAGATGGACAAACCAAACACAAAAGCAAAACACAAAACTAGTGGGAGAAAAAGTCTCAAACCAATGAAACAAACAAATGAAAAAGGGGTTAGTACTAATGACTTTAAGAAAAGAAAATTAAAAAGAAAGTACTATGAATAATGATACACCAAACAGCTGGATAAAATCAACTAATAATTAGCCAAATGCAAATCAAATCCACACTGAGATATCACTTCACAGTCATTAGGATCGCTGTTATTAAAACAAAGGGACAAGAAATAAAGAAATCAACAAGTGTCAGCATGGAGGTACAGAAAATGGAACCCTTCTGAGCGCTCCTGGTGGGACTGGAAACTGAAGCAGCCACTACAGCAACAGTGTAGTGGTTTCTTGAAAACTTGAAAAAAGAAATACCACATTATCCAACAATTCCACTTTGAGGTAGATACTCTCCAACACACTGGGACTCAAACAGATATTTGTATGTCGACATTCACAGAGGCATTTTTCACAAGGGACAAAAGGCAGAAGCAAATGGAATTCATCAATGCATGAATGGAGAATCAACATGTGGCATAGGCATACAATGGAATACTATTCAGCCTTAAAAAGGAAAGACATTCTGATACATGCTACAGTAAAAATGATCCCTGAAGCTAAGAGATCGAAGCAAAATAAATCCATCAACAGAACAAATACTATAGGACTCCACTTCCATCAGGTACCGACAATAGTCAATTTCATAGAAATAAACAGGAGAATGATAGTTGCAGGGATTGTGAGGTAAGATGGGGAATTCTATTTATAGGTGTGGAGTTTAGTTTGGAAAGATGAGCAAGTTCTAAGGAGGGTGATGAGTGACGGTTACAACTATGTGAATGTACTTGATGCCCCCATGCTAGTCACTTAAAAGCACCTATAAATAGTAATTTTTATATGTATGTTTTACCATGATAAAAAAGCATCTCTATGCATATAAATAGTATACAGTTTTATTTTTATTTACCAGTGCTTTTATTAAGCACATATTTTCGCAAAATTAGTATTACAGAAAAATAAAAAAGGTAGATTAGAAATGGAGACCTTCCCAGGAAAATCTTACTTTCAGTGATTACTTCTCACCAAGGCATTTTTGTTATCACATTAAATTATATAATCATCATGTAATTATCTGTAATTATAATATCCCAGCTGTAATTATAACTAAATGAACATCTCCTAAGCAACTACAACATGCGAAGGGCTATCCATATTCTTGGCTTTGTCCCCTTTCTAATTTCAGCAGGACTGTTTGCCTTTAACTTTGTTATCAAAAGAACTTCCTCAAACATGAGCTAACAGCCTTATTAAAAAAAAAAAAAAAGAAAGAAAGAAAGAAAAAATAAAAAAGAAGAGAAGCCATCATACTAATTCTTATCTCATTTATTAAAAAATTCCCCAAGGTATTTATATTTATGGGACTCAAAATAGATGTCCTATTAAACTGTTGTGAGATTACATAAAGGGAAAAGCACAAAAGCCTGAAGGCGAATAGAAAGAGGTTGAAAACGTGTATAATGTATTTTGATGAGCAGAATCAGAGAATTGCCGATTTAATCACATGCAGAACTTTGAAGTCTAATTATAGGGGTCCTTCATCTTGAGCCAAAGGCCAGAAAACTAATTCTTACTCGTAACTGTAACGGAATCGAAGCTCATTTTGCAAGAGTGTCCTCTGAGCTACACGGGGCCATGGTTGTTTCAGCCTTTTGCTCGGTTTACTTTGTTGGCAAAATTCTGCCGGAAAATAAAACCAAATTTGAAACTCATCAGTTAGAAATCCTTTAATGCATTTTAAGAAAGGAAGAACTTCTGACCTAAAGCAATCCCAATCAGTAAAATTACATATAAATTCAATAACAGGGCTAGGCCATTAAGTGTAACATATTGCTGTTAAGTGGAGTCCATAAAAATATTTGTGCAAAATATACAGAGAGGGGTATTCTTCCTGAAAATTAGAAAGTTTATTTTCTTGTTACAATATATAGAAAACCAGAAGAAAAAAAATCATCTATGCATTAACAAAAGAAATTCAGAATTTAATCAGGAAAGTTATAAGCATAAATGATGATGTGCATGTGTTTCATTTAATCAAAGAGAATGGATTATGCAGCAATAGTTATGTATATCTCTATCAATGATGTTCACGTTGCTGAAAAACTGAGTTATGTACAAGGCAGACTATGCTGCAAAGGAAATTCTCATTGTTCTTTAGCAAAGAATGTATTAGACAATGTGAGAACATGCAAACTGACATATAACCCTTGGCTTGTTTAGTTTATAGGTGTTTCAGTAAAGTGTTTCTGGTGCTTTTTTTTTAAAAAAAAAAAAACTGAATATTATCTCAGCTGCTTAAGTAATGCTTGACACATGAGATGGTGAACAAGTATTTGTTCAATGAAAGGCTATCTGGGATGGAGATAGGAGATTTCAGTTGTAAGCAAAATGAGTGACTTTTTGCTCAATGGTAACAGAAGTCTTGTCCCTCAAGATGAAAAGCACTTTTATTTTTTTTGTTTTAATTTGAAAAGCACTTTTTATATGGATCAACATTGGTCTCTTGCTCTAATAATTACAAAAGCAACAACACGATGTCTTTGTGGGGAAAAAAAAAAAAGCCAGCAATTTTCTGTTGAAAAGTGTCTGTTTCAGACCATGCTCCATTAATTCTAGAAATGATGATAACGGATTCCTGCTAAAACCTGGGAAAACTCAAAAGTTCCTGAAAAGAATGAATTTTTTAGAACACCTACCAGAAATCGCTTAAATTCTACATATTTGCCTGAGATTTACAGACTTTCTTTTTTTTTTTTTTTTAAAGATTTTATTTATTTGACAGAGAGAAATCACAAGTAGATGGAGAGGCAGGCAGAGAGAGAGAGAGGGGGAAGCAGGCTCTCTGCTGAGCAGAGAGCCCGATGCGGGACTCGATCCCAGGACCCTGAGACCATGACCTGAACTGAAGGCAGCGGCCTAACCCACTGAGCCACCCAGGCGCCCCATTTATAGACTTTCAGAGCTGAATCTTTATCCAAAAATTTTTGCTCAGTTCAGAAAAAAAAGATTCAAGATAAACATAAAAGGTAACCACTGTCATCATCTTATCAGTGTTTGGACAGTAATTATAGAGGACTTGAAATATTTTTAGATGTCTTTTTTTCCCAAAGCCTGTTAGTGTATTTTGCATGTTCTCTCCTTTTCACCTGGGAATGAGTCAAACATATTTTTGTACTTCTTTGTGCCTTTTACAAATGTGCCATAAGCTTGGGAACAAAGTTTTTGCTGCAAAGAAATACAATCCATAGAATAAGTAAGGACACACTGAACTGAGCAGATTATGTGACATGATCTCGATTAATAACCACGAGAGACTGTGGACTCTGAAAAACAAACTGAGGGTTTTGGAGGGGGGGTGATGGGGGCTTGGGTGAGCCTGGTGGTGGGTATTAAGGAGGGCACGGATTGCACGGAGCACTGGGTGTGGTGCATAAACAATGAATCTTGAAACACTGAAAAAATAAAATTTAATTAAAAAATAACCATTTGTAGAAAACAAAAAGAAAACAATGCAGGGCAGCATGCAAATGAATGCAAATGACCCCAGACCCAGGTTGCTGTGTGCTGCTGCCTCCCATACTACCTCCTGCGTTCCTGAGATGGAGGTATCATACCAAAATAATCACTACAGATTTGTTTTCGGTCTTTGTCAATCCTTGGATTCCTTCCACAGTGAGAGTAAAACATTCTAATGGAAGAATGTCTTGCTTTCATCTCCACTTAATTTTTAGCCTTTATATCCCCTGTTTTTATTCTTTGAAAACAAAGTCCTAAGACTTTGAGATCTCGGTTATGCCCTTTGTTTGGGGCCATGTAATCCACAGTCCACTGTAGGGGGCCCATTCAACTCTTTTACTTGGTCTCTTCCTAAGTATTTAAAACAGATTTTGTTTGATGCTATGCTGCTTGGCATGCAGAAGTTTCACGTGCATTGGAGGGTATCAGTTTGCCTTCAGTTTCCTTGTTTTCATGTGTTAGATCCCGTATCCCCATGATAGGACTAAAAGGAAGAAACTTATCTGGAGGAGGAATGAGTAAGATGTAACAAATACCCCTTGAGAAAAGGACATTATTAAAAATGGCAAAATAACTTCTTTTCACATTGATGGAGTTTTGTATATGTCCCTGCCCAGGGCTGGGAAACTTCAGGACAGTGATTTTTTTTATTATGAAAGTTAAATTAACTTCTGTTCTGTGATATATGGTGGACTGCCTCCATTGTCCCAAAGCCTTCTTTTAAAGATCGCTTCAAGCCTCAAACCCGAGTTAATAGTGCCTTATAGAATAGCAACTCTGACCACTAATATGGTTGGTAATTTTGCCTGAGCAAGAATTCATAAGGATACAGACCGTGAGAATATTGCACTCTTGAAAAGCCTCATAAAGTGTGGCATGGTAATGTGCACCCATTACGTGAAAAATATTGTCTTGTCATTGGATTAAAAAGATAAACTTAGGAAATAAAGTTTGGAGCTGCTTACATAAAACAGATCTATAAAAATTGTTCACAAAAAAGAGGTAAAATTTAAAAAGGAATAATGTCTCACTAAGGTAAAAAAAATTAAATATATTTTCTCTTTAACAGAAAGAAAAAGCATCAGAAAAGGAAAAGGAAAAGGAAAAATAAAATTGGAGATAAATATTGTCAAGAAGGAAAGGCCTTCAGAAGGTAAGTTGTTTCAAGTTTTTATTTAAATTCTATTAGTTAAGGTATAATGCAATATTGGTTTCAGTAGAATTTAGTGATTTATCACTTACATATTTATTCACTTAAGTATAACACCCAGTGCTCATCACAAGTGCCTTCCTTAATACTCTTCACGCATTAAACCCATTCCCCTACCCACGGCCCTTCATCAACCCTCAGTTTGTTCTGTATAGTCAAGGGTCTCTTGTGGTTTGCCTCTCTCTCAGTTTTTCCGCCTTCCCCTATGTTATTTTGTTTTGTTTCTTAAATCCCACATATGAGTGAAATCAGATGATACTTGTTTTTCTCTGACTGACTTGTTGAGGTTAAGTTTTTTCCTAACTCCAGCTATAGTACAGACTGAGTTCTAAGAGCGAATTAAGTGAGATATGCCCTGTTGTGTAACTCTAGATCAGAGCATAAAACAGAAGTAAAATAGACTAATATAACTCTTCTGGGTATTCATGAAGAAATAAGATGATATAACAGGCTGAACTATGGACTATGGGCCAAACTAATCCCAGTTATTTCTTTCTGTTTAGTAAATACAGTTTTATTACAACACAGACATGTTCATTGATTTGCATATTGTCTGGTCCAAAGCAACTTTTATGATACAATGGTTAAGTACTCACAGATGAGACTATACGTACACAGCCTGCAAAGCCTAAAATGTTTACTATATGGCATTTTGAAAAAATTAGGGAAAAAAATTAGAAAATAAAAATTGTACTGATCTGGGTGTTAGAACCCCAGGAAAAGATTCCTGGAGAAAGTGAGTCTTCATAAATTTCATACAAACTATTAGGAAAAAGAGAAAAGTAAGATTTATTAAAAAATGATTTTATGCTAAATGTTGGGATGGAACACCTTTGCATGTGCTTGCAAAATCTCTAGGAGACAGGCACTATCATCATTTAACAAAGGAGGAAATTGAGAGTCAGAATCTGCAAAATATTGCCCAATAAAGGGTTTCTTCAAACTCTTGTGAGAGGTGTGTAGTACCCAAACATGTCACACTTAGGGAGATGCATTTGTCCACAGTCACAATTGTTGTAATAAATATATAAATATATTTATATTTATTAATAAACATATAAATACATACTAATATTAATTCATATAAATATTAATCAATGAATATAAATATATTTATATTATAAATAAATATGTAATTTATATATTTACATATAATTTATATTATTACATATGTAATAAATATGTATTTATATATTTATTAATAAATATAAATATATTTATATATGTGTAAATACATCATTTGGGAGTTGGCAATAATATGTATGTTACAACAAAATCATTATTACAATTGCAAGTAAAGCATATTGAGATTAGTTTGAACTTACATGAATGAAGAGGCCATGTGGGTTACTGACAGTGACTCGTCATATGATACTGTACCATATCGAAATGATGAATTTTCATATTGAGTTGGAATGAGAAACCAGGTAAAGAAAATGTGAACAAAGATTCCAATTAGCTCACTGCTAATATGTGCTTTCTTCCCCCACAGTGAAATCGTACAAGAACATTAAGATATAAACGAACAGAGAGAGAACAAAAAGCCCCATATTTTGCCACATAAAGTTGTTACCTATTCTTTATGGAGACCACTTTTGTGCATACCTTGATTCTGGTGTGCTATTAAAATGTAAATGTAGCAATACTAATAACTGAGAATTTCTGTGAAATGTATGCATCTCACATAGAGCTGGTCTCCTTTTTATATTAAAGGAAAATGCCTAGCTTACACTTTAATATTTAGAATTATAGGATTTAGCTTTAAATATATTGACCAAATATCTGCAGGAAATAAAATCCTCTAGATATGGTGTATATGCTTCCAAAATAAAGCCAATCTTATATTGGTAGCTCTTAAGGTCATTATATATAACACTATTAGCATTTTCACAGATTCTAATGAAAAAAATTCTGAGCCATTTATATTAGTCTAACTGTAATATAAACATATATGTGTATTACTAAAATGGCTGCTAACTGAATATTTAATGACTTTACGGTTTCTGAATTTTTCCCTTCAGTAAATTTTAAAATGGTATTAGAGTACTATAAACACATTTACGAAACAAGTCTAAGAATAAATTTAGTGATATTCTAGAAATTGGTACAATGTAGCCCAACTGAATGAGAGTTTATTTAAATGAGAGGGATTTCACAGTGGTATCTCAACTGACTTTGAGAAAGCAGGTAAGATTTGGACTGATACACTTGCTTGCTTCCTGCTGCATCCCTGATAGAAAGCAGTTGTGAAGATAACTCGGTAGAAATTCCCAGCAGGCATTTGGGAATAGGAGTCTTCCAAAAGTCAGTCCGAGGATGCACATTTTGGGACCCATCTCTCTACATAAACAAAAACCAATTTTGTGCACACAAGATCACTAAGAGTGACCGGGCTGAAAAAGAGAAACCAGTGTCAAATATTTGGGGAGGCCCATGTTAGGGTGTCACAGAGTGAGAAAGCAAACATGAGAAGCAGATGTAGCCAAGAAGTTGTGAGAGAGGACTGCTGACTTTCAAAGAATGGTTACGGCATCGAATGCTCTAAGAAGAAAAACAGAATGGTGGACGCTGTCAGCTCCAAGATTACGAACAGGGACACTAGACCCCCACAGTTCCACCAGATGGGAGAATCAAAGGCAGAAAAAGCACTTGCACACCTTGATGGTTTATAACAAACTCAGAAACTACTGTTTGGGAAAAGGTAAGAATTCCTAAAATTGTCTTTTAGCTTCTGTGTGTGTGTGTGTGTGTGTTTGTGTGTGTTCCGCGCGTGATTATTAGTCACATTGCTCTGGTTAAATAAAATAACGATACAAGAGATTAAAGACAGCTGATACCAGAAAAATATTGGAGAATATACTCGCTCAGTCTGAATATACTAGAGACAGAAACGGCTGGTAACAGAGAAGAGCAATATTGACCAAGATTTAAAAGAAACTCAGGGGTATTTGAAATATACTTGAAACCCGGAGTAAATATATTGAGCGCCACATACACAGTCATCTTCGATATCTGGGAATCCTACAGTTAGTTTCTGCTGTTATCTATTGGACCTAGAATATTTTGGTATACTTCCTTTTCCGGTTAATGAATTTAGCATTATTTAGCATTATCTTCCAATTAAATACTGAAATCAAATTAATACGACATTTTTAGACATAAGACACTATTTTAAATTATCTTTCAAAAATGCAATTTTCCTCAGAACGAGCATCTTTTTAAAAAATCACACTATCTGGGATGCCTGAATGGATCACTCTGTTAAGCGTCTGCCTTCAGCACATGTGATGATCCCACGGTCCTAGGATCAAGTCCCAGATTGTTCAGTGGGGAGCCTGCTTCTCCCTCTGCCTGTCACTGCCACCTGCTTGTCCTCTCTCTCTCTCTTTAAAAATTAATAAAATCTTTAAAAAAATTAAAATGTCACTATGTAACCAACCTCTGAGGTATCACCCCATTCAACAGTAAGTGAAAAAAACTAAGGACCTTTGAGAGGAAGCTAGGGAAAGTGAGATTGCCTGCAGACACAAATTTATGTAGCCATGAAAAAAAGAAATCAAATACTCCTGATTTCAGCCACTTCCGAAGCATATCAGTGGAGTAGGGCACAGGTTCCTCTCAACGAGCAGCATCGTCAAGACTTTTGTCCCCTCTGCCCTCTCCCCAAAATTTCCTCTTAGTGTAGGATGTGGGTCTTCTGCCCTCACCTCACCCATAAAACCTCATCCCTCAAGGCAAACCATCATTATCAAATGTCTTGGATTGTCTCACTTTTAGAAAGTGAGGTAATTCCCGGTCAAGGAAAACCCATAACCTTCAAAAAGTGCGGGGTTCGCTCTCTCTTCAGTAGAAAAACAGCTCTTGTTCTTTAGCATGAGACCACAAGAGCAAATCACTTCTCAATTGTATTTTATCATTTTTGTCTTTGCAATTCTTTGGACAATAATCATTCAGTGTCTGAATACTTCAAGTGTAACCTTGCTACAACCCAACGCCTTCACTCCTGCGTAGGATAGCACCCTTAGGCGGAAAGACACCAATGGCTGCAGAGGTAGGACCAAAAAGCTGTCTCAGGAGGCATTCCCTCTGTGGAGAAAGACCTAGAGCTTTCACATGCTCCCTTAGCTCTTCTAAACTTGCAGGTCTCCGTTCACTTAGCACCTCGATTAACCTTAGTTCTCCACGGAATTCTGTATGTACTTCAGAATCTCTACCCAAGACCACATTCGATTTTGACTGTTCTTCATGGTTCTCAACCATGACTGAGATGCCCCTCATTTCTTATGTGTTTTAGATCAACAGTTCCTTACCCTGCCTCTTCCTGTCTAGCACCTGGGAATGGCACCTCCATGGGCATCCCAGAAAGTGGGAGCTATGGAGATATTTTTGCCTATTCTGCAATCAGAGAGAAATTTCTTTCATTCCCCTGTGCCACTGCCTTTCAAAAGGGACACAAGCAAACAAGAACAGTATGCCAGCTGTGTCAGTTGGAACACATGCATATCCTCTTCTGTTTAGGAATAGGATTTCGACGGAGCCGTCTCACAGTGGCACATTTTGGTATCAAACATGTCTCCGTATCCTCATTTAATGAATAACCAGTAAGCACGTTGAACTGGACTATCATGGGTCACATTCAACGCGGGGGCAGGGGGACTGTTTCAGTCTAATCGAATGGGCTGCGGGGGTGGGGAGGGTGAATGCTTCCAGTCTTCTACGTAAGAAGCAGTAGTAGAAAATTAACTCAATCTTGTGGAGAATTTAAATTCATAATACAATAGAACTGTATTTTATATACTCGATTTTTATGATTCACGGGGGCCTGTGAATTATCAGTGTGTGGTACATTTGTGCCCATTGCAAAGGACACGGAGCACGGTTTTAGCATTTAAGATTATTACACACATTTACAGTTGTAGGCCCTGCTTTATGACATTTTTCAGTCACGTTCATGATTTATCTGATGCTTGGCCTACCACAAAACGTCGAATTGTAACATTGCTCCTATGAGGAAATATAAAATCTTTATAACAATCTGCTCTACAGTCAGCCTTCTAAGAATGCATTGTGGGGACAGGGAGGAACATGCCATAGCAGTTTTATGAACTCTACTTGGCATAGATTTATGATGAAAGGATAAAATGCTCCTAGTGAATATTTAACAGCTTATGTAAATCAAAATTTTAAATGTTTTTTTTAACCTTAATCTTTAAAACCCTGTTTCAGAACTACCCCTCTGACGAATACTCCTCTCTATGCTCCTGTCCTGAGGGGAGTTTCCTGAAGATGCCATCTGCTAGGTTCATTTCATACCAAGTATCTCCTGCCTTGTACTGCAACCGTACTTCTCCAGTTTCTCTACGGGATGCCTATCAGCGTGGGATTTTCTACATGGGAAGACAAGTTTTGTTAGCCTGAACTAAAAAACACACATTATACTGTTTCAAGAAAAGGCAGTTCAACCATGTACACACTGACTGTGGTTTGTCCCGAAAAACATGACGATTTAGGAACACGTATGCCTCGAATTATCCAGAGTCTGTTACCTTCATTACACTATAGAAAGTAAAATCATTGAGCAAAATACTAAACCTGACTCATGGAGCCAAAGTTGAAACATATTCATTACAACAACTGCTGAGTAGAATATAATTTTAAATGTTTTCAAAGGATTATAGTAGAGACGACATTATTTGTTATTGAGAAAACAAAAGTTAGTTGGACGACTTCAGGTATGAAAACACCTTAGATTACTAAAGAACAACTCTGAGGATATTTATATTTAGATATTTATATTTAGAAAAAATCTCAAGGTATAATTCCAATGGCAAAGAATTCTTGTCAGCCAATATCTAGAGATCTATGTTCAAATACCGGTGTTTGGCAGAGTATGAAGATATCATCGTAAAACTCACGCTGCCCTCACTGGATCATTATGAATGAAGTTATTATAGCTAGAATCTGACCTTATGCTGCTATAAAACTCCTCATTTTCCACAAGATAATACTGCTGCCAGTTGGTTGAGCAAAGAGATCTTAACCGTTCGTTAGAGACAAATATGTGAATGAACATTTAAATGTTCTTACACATGAGAAATAATTGCCCTATCCATTCTATTAAATACCTTAATAATATAGCAGTATTTTCTGTTACTCTGAAGTATAAAAAGTCTATTACTCCTGACATAGTGATAATGGATAACCAGCATCTAGTACTCAATAGGAGATTTTCTGAGAGAGCATCTTGGAAGACACCCATGAAGACAGATGCTTTAACACAAATAATATTGTCCTCTCTCTAGCAGAACTGTGGAAAACAGTTTTAAACATAAAGTTATTTCAATTAATCAGGGAAGTTTATTTAGTTGCATTAGAGCTCTAAATGGAAAATATAAGACATTGGTTATGTCATATAAACTAGGCAATAAATATATATTGGATGTCTACCATGCTCAGCTCCTATTCCAAACTTTGGAGATAAAATGACAAAGCAAAGAGACTTGGTCTCCTGTCACTCAGAAGGCAATCTATGGTGATTCTGGAGAAAAGGAAGCCAGAATATGAAATACAGTGATTTTTGCTGCTACTATTTGAGTAAGAGAACTGTAATATTGGAAAGAGTAAAGGGGGGGGGGAAGCAGAGAGAGAAAATGCAGATTAAACTTTCAGGAAACCTAAAAGCAACTTATGCAGAATAAAATGTTAGGTGAATGGTGGAACGGAAGAGATTAATGAAAATGAGTCAGAGCGAGGGCTTTGGTAGTCTTACGGACTTTGGATTTTTTTCATGTAGGAAAAAATGCATAAATATCATTTGAATCTATCAAAATAAGCAAACTCCTTTAGATGGAGTTGGGTTTGTTTTGTCATTTGTCTCTTTGAATGTTTTGATTTCTTTTTGTTGGAGATGATGCTACAATCATGGCAGAAATTTCGTGGAAAGCTTATTGGATGAGAATTGGATAAATTTACAATCCTTATTTCATAAATAATCCTACTTAGATCAAGGTTTTGTTCCTTAACCCATAAAAAGAGTTCTATTGTGCTCTCTAATTGTAAAAGATTCAAGAAATCAGATTTTCCTTTCTTTTTCAAAAAGATGTATTTGAGAACAAGAGAGTGCACGTGATCATGGGGGGAGGGACAGAGGGAAAGAGATACTTAAGCAGACTCTGTGCTGAGTGTGGAGTCCCACTAGGGGGGACCTCACACCCCCGAGATCATGACCTGACCCTGAACCATGTATATAGCCCATGTATTTTGTTAAATTTTATTTTAAGCTACTCTTGTCACCTTTGTTGAACAGTGAAACCAAATAGGGATGTAAGAATGGCACTTGTATAGGTTAAAAGATATATGATTAAACTATTATAATCCCATGGCACTGACGTAGTCTCTAATGCATTTTTATTTTGGTTTTCAGTTTATTTAATCATTTAAAAAAATGCAACAGTGTTAATCTTCTATAAGTTTTATGCCTCCAAAATAAATTGTAATTTTTTTTAAATGTTGTGAAAGGGAACTTTCCCATTATGTATGCCACGTTCTAGGTTTGCAACAAAACTGAGATGGAAAAACAGTGGTTTCCCATATTTTCCATCCCCACACACATACATAGTCTGCTCCATTATCAACCTCACTCACCAGAATGGTGTATTTGCTACCGAGGGTGAACCTACAGTGACACATCATCATCACCAAAGTGAATAGTTTACATTAGGGTATACTCACTGCTGGGTATTCTTTGGGACGGGACAAATGTATAATCATACATATTTGTCACTATAATACCATAGAAAGTATTTGACTATCCTAAAAATCCTCTATCTTCTACCTATTCATTTCTCCTTATTGCCTCCTGTCCTTACCCCCGGTAACCATTGATCTTTCTTGCCAGTTTGCCTTTTCCAGAATATTATGTACTTGGAAATATATAGTATGTAGCCTTTTCATATCAGCTTATTTCATTTAGAGTATGCATTTGAGGCTCCTTCATGACTTTTCATGGCTTGATAGTTCATTGCTTCTTAGTGCTGAGTAATATTCCATTCTCTGGATGTACTATGGTTTATTCATTCAGCCACCCCCTGAAGAGTATTTTGGTCACTCTATCTTTTTGCAATTATAAATAATGCTGTCATAAACATCCATGTGTGGCTTTTTGTGTGAATATAAATTTACCACTCCTTTGGGTAAATACTAAGAAACATGATTGCTGGATTTTATGGCAAGAGTACCTTCAGTTTTTAAAAAGCCATCAATTTGTCTTCTCAAGTGGCTGTGTTATCTTGCGTTCTCACCAGTGATGGGTGAGAGTTCCTGTTGCTCCACATCCTCACGCACACTCCGCATCATCAGTTCGGGATTTCCGCCATGCTACTAGGTGTGTAGTAGTATCTCGTGGTTATTTCAAGTTGCATGGATCATGTCTTTGATATTAAATCTAAAACACCATCACCATACCCAAGGTATCTAGGATTTCTCCCATGTTCTCTTCCAAGAGTTTCATAGGTATGCATTTCACATAGATCTGTGATTCCTTTGAGCTACTCTTTGTGAAGAGTATAAGGTCTGAATCTAGAATCATTATTTTGCATGTAGGTGTCCTTTTGTGAGAGCACCGTTTACTGAAAAAACAACTTTGTTCTATCATATTGTCTTTTCTCCTTTGTTAAAGAAGAGCTGACAATATGGGACATCTATTTTGGGTTATTTTGTTTCATTGATCTACTTCCCTAATTTCTCTTGATCATCATACTGTTTTGATTACTGTATCTTTACAGTAGGTCACGAAGTTGGACAGTGTAAGTCTTCCAACTTTGTTCTTTTCCTTCAGTATTGTGTGGGTTAGTCTGGATCTTCCTTATCCAGTCTGCAAATGTTCATGAAATTTCTTTCTTCCATTTTGATTGAGATGGCACCTCTTGAAAATATTGTCTTCCCATCCATAAACATAGAACACCGTTCATTTATTTACTCCTTTGATTTCATTCATCAGAGTTTTAGAATTTTCCTCATCTAGAACTTGAACATTTTTTATTAGATTTATGCTTAAGTATTTCATTTTGTGGGGTGTTACTGTAAATTATATTACTTTAATTTCAAATTCCATTTGTTCACTTCGGTAATAGGAAAGCTTTTGAGTTTTATTTACCTTTGCTTCTAACTGCAACCTTATTATAAATGACTTCTAGTTCTTGGAGTTTTTTTGTCAATTCCTTTAGATTATCTACATAGATAATGATAACCATTTCTGATATTAAAAATTCATAATTGTTCCTTCTGTTATTAATTAGCCAGTCACTGGCTTATCAATTTCATTCATCTTTGCTAAAAACCAGTTTTTCCTTTCAATGATTTTTTCTGTTGATTTTCTATTTCCAGTTTTATTGATTTCTGCTGTATTTTTTTTTTTTGCTTACTTTAATATGCTTTTCTATGTCTAGTTTCCTAAGATGGAAGCTGAGTTTATTGATTTTTAGATATTCTTTTTTAAAATTTTTTTTTAATTTCTTTTCAGTGTACCAGAATTCATTGTTTATGCACCACACCCAGTGTTCCATACAATACGTGCCCTCCACAACACCCACCACCACGCTCACCCAACACCCCACCCCCAGCCCCTTCAAAATCCTCAGATTGTTTTTCAGAGTCTGTAGTCTCTCATGGTTCATCTCCCCCTCCAATTTCCCTCAATTCCCTTCTCCTCTCCATCTCCCCATGTCCTCCGTGTTGTACTTTTTTTAATATAATTACTCAATTATATAAATTTCCCTCTAAGCACAGCATTTACTGCATCCTATGAATTTGGGTAAATTGTATTCTCATTTAGTTCAATTTTTTAAAAAATTTTCTCATCTTTTCTTCTGTGACCCATGCATAATTTAGAAGTGTGTTGCTTAATCTTTACATATTGGGGGATTTTCTGGTTATTTTTCTAGTATTGATTTCTAGTTTAATTCCATTAAGATCTGAAAGCAGACTCTGTGGTTTTTATTCTTTATATTTATTAGGGTCTACTTTATAGCCCAGAATGTGGTCTGGAGAAAAATAGGTACTGTCATGTTGGATGAAATAGAATATAATGTCATTTATATCTAGTTGATTGACAGTGCTGAGTTCAGTTATATTCTCACTGATTTTCTGCTTCTGGATCTTTCCATTTCTGAAGGAAGTGTATTGAAGTTTTCAACTTTAATAGTGGATTCATCTGCTTCTCCTTGCACTTCTACCAGTTTTGCTTAATGCAGTTTGAAACTCTGGTGTTTGAGACATACACATCAGTAATTGTTAGTCTTCCTAGAAAATATATTCCCTTATTAGTATGTAATATGTTTTATTAGTCCCTGGTAAATTTCCTTACTTTGAAGTCTGCTCTGTCTTAAGTTAATATAGTTATTCTTGCTTTCTTTTCACTAGTGTTATCATGGTATATTTTTCTCTATTTATTTAATTTTAATCATATGTGTCTTTATATTTAAAATAGTTTCCTTAAGGACAACACTTAGCTGGGTCATATTTTCTGGCCTACTCTGACAATTCTAATGGGTATATTTAGGTCACTGAAAGACCAATTTGATATAGCTGGATTAGGATTATGTATGTTGTTATCATTTCCTATTTATTGTGTTAGTTTATTCCTATCTTTGTCTTCCACTTTTTTCTGTCTTGTATATTTTTAACTGAACATTTTGTGTGATTCCATTTTCTCTCCTTCTTAGTATATCAAATGTCCATATTTTTCCTCTCTCTCTCTCTCTTTTTTTTTAGTGGTTGTCCTAGATTTCTCAATATACTTTTACAGCTGATCCAGGTTCTCTTTCAAGTAACACTGTGCTACTTCATAGTAGTATCCTCCTTTCTATTCATCCCTTATACTATTGCTCTCATTTATTTCACTTATACATAAGCATATATATACATAAACATACAAATTCAAATACATTGTTGCTATTATTTTGAACAAATTATTTTGTGTTTGGTGAATTAAGAGTAAGAAGCACAAAGGTTTTTAATTTCATCCTTCTTCAAGGATCTTCCTGTCTTTATGTAGACGCAAGGTCTGACTTGTATCATTTTCCCACTCTCTAAAGAACTTTTTAAACATTTCTTACATGGCAAACAAATTCCCTTCATTTTTGTTTGTCTCAGATAGTCTTTATCCCCTCTTCATTCTTGACAATTAATTTACAGAGTATGCAATTCTAAGTTTGTGGGTTATTTGCCCCCAACATTCCAATTATTTTATTCCGTTTCTCCTCTTGCTTGCATGGTTTCTGAGAAGTAAACATAACACTTATCTTTGTTCCTCCATAGTCACTTTTTAAAGGATTTTTCTTAACCTCTGATTTTTTGTATTTGAGAAGGACATGCCTAGGTACAATTTTTTTGGACATTTATCTTCCTAGTTTTTTCTGAGCATGCTGGATCTGTGGTTTGGTATTCAACATTAATTTAGAGAAATTATCAGTTATTATTGTTTCAAATATTTCTTTTTCTTTCTCTCTTTTCCTTGTGATATTCTCATTATATTTATGTTATACCTTTTGTAATTGCACCACAGTCCTTAGACTTTTCTTTTCTTTTTAGGTTACCATTTTCTTGGCTTTTTGGCTTGAAGACTCTGACACATCCTCTAGCACAGAGATTCTTTCCTCTGTTGTGTCTAGCATACTTGTCAGTCCATCGAAAGCATTCTTCATTCTGTTATGGTGTTTTTATATCTGGCATTTCTTTTTGGTTCTTAGAATTTTCATGTTTGCTCATCTTGCCCCTCTGTTCCTGCAGGCAATCTGCTTTATCTACTGGAGTCCTCAGCACATTAGTCATCGTTGTTTTAATCTGCCCATATGGTAGTTCCATTATCCTTGTCATGTCTGGGTCTGATGCTTTCTCTGTTTCTTCAAATTATATGTTTTGCCTTTTGTTAGGTCTTGTAACTTCCTTGTGGAATGTACAGAGAATATACTGGTTAGAAGACACTGGAGAAGATGAGCCCTTAGTAAGGTGGTTGTGAGATTGACGGAGGGAAGAGGACTATTGTCCTATGCTTGGGTCTCAATTTTCTAGTGAGCCTATGTCTCTGGACCGTGGACTTGACAATTCTGGGGGTGGAGGGGCTGTTTTCTTTTTTGTTTTGTTTTGTTCTGTTTTTTCCCTCCTTTCTTAGGTGGGACAAGCTGACTAGAGTGGCCTGGAGTTGGACATTTCCATTCCAGTCAATTAAGCTTCAGTAATACACCAGTAGTTTAAGCTTCATTTATCTAGGTTTCTCTGGTAACAGGCCTTGGTAAGAATAGAGCGTTCTGAGGTCTTTCAAAAAATGGTTCCTTTTGGGGCGCCTGGGTGGCTCAGTGGATTAAGCCGCTGCCTTCGGCTCAGGTCATGATCTCAGTGTCCTGGGATCGAGTCCCGCATCGGGCTCTCTGCTCAGCAGGGAGCCTGCTTCCCCCTCTGTCTCTGTCTGCCTCTCTGCCTACTTGTGATCTCTCTCTCTCTCTGTCAAATAAATAAATAAATAAATAAAATCTTAAAAAAAAAAAAAAAAAAAAAATGGTTCCTTTTTCCTTTCCCCTGAAGGGGCTTCCCTAGAAGCCTGAGAGGAGTTTTCTAAGATAGTTACTGTGGACTCTGGTTGAGCTCCCAGGAAGTAAATATCACCACGTTTTGCCCCTCCCCAAGCCCTCCCACTGTAACTGAATCTCCCTGGGGCTTTTACATCTTCAACTTGTCCACAGTGAGCCTCCAATACTTTTTCATCAGTTATGATTTAGGGTTTCCTACTCCAGCACTAATTTCTGTAGTGATTTCAGCCCACGAATCTGCTCCAGTAAACTGTGACTTTCTATTCTTCTTGTCTCTCCTATCTTGGAGGCAATGGTTTGCCTTGTGTCCTCTCTTAATGGATCTAAGAAGAGTTGCTGATTTTCAGTCTGTTCAGATTTTTGCATGTTGTTAGGACAAAGTTGGTCTAACCCCCAAACTTCTTCCATGCACAACTGGAAACCTTGCCATATCATTCTAGTATATATTAATATATACTTCTCTTATAGTCGACTGGCCAATGAATTCTTCAAGGCCAGCCCCCCATCAGGAGGAAGGGAAATAGATTTCACCTCTCAAGAGGAGAGTGAGTCAAGAATTATTAGCCGTCATCAACCTGCACAATTACAGCTATTTGCAAAGAGGATTAAGACCTGGGTGATGGGAATGGCATATCTAGTTTTGAAAACAGTTTGGCTCTACACTCTAGAACTAATGATAATCATTGTCCAACATCCAACAGGTCCTCTTCTAAATAATTACATACACGTAAACATTTTTTCTCTCAAAGACATGCTCCAAAATGATTACTGTAGTGCTATTTAGCCCCAAGTGAGAAAATGGAAGCATGTCCTTTAACAGTAAAATGGCTAAAGGTTGTGTGACAGACGGCAGCAATCTCCCATCTAACATGCTCTTGAAATAAGATTTTGACAATTTCATTTTTTGAAGGTGGGTTGTCTATTACCCCCCCACCCCACCTTGACTCTGGGTAGACTGGTGATTAGTATTAAAGTGACACTATGGGACTTTTGAAGATAAGTCATGAAATGACAGAAAATCCTTACCTGATTCTCTTGGGTTCCTCACTCTTAGAACCAGGCCCCATGCCACAAGGGAACCCAAGCAACCCACAGAGAACCAACCTGGAGAGGAAACTGCACTTTGAGCTTCTGCCAACAAGTGAACCACAGAAGTCAGCCATCTTTAAAATCAATCCCCTAGGGGCACCTGAGTGGCTCAGTGGGTTAAGCCTCTGCCTTCGGCTCAGGTCATGATCTTAGGGTTCTGGGATTGAGCCCCACCTCAGGCTCTCTGCTCCACAGAGAGCCTGTTTCCTCCTCTCTCTCTCTCTGCCTGCCACTCTGCCTACTTGTGATCTCTGTCAAATAAATAAATAAAATCTTTAAAAAAAAAAAAAATTAAGCCCCTCGCCCTGAGTCAGTCTGCCCTAACTGACACCAGCTGGAGCCAAGGTGAGCAGAGGTATCATCATTGTGCCTAATTACAGGCTTGGACCAAAATAAATGACTGTCATTAATTCCAGCCACTACATTTTGAGGTACTTCTTATGCAGCTATAATAACTGGGACAGAATGACGCACTGGTGTTAGAACAAGAAGGCAGCTAAGAGTCTGAATGCTTTCTGGAAAAAAAAAAAAAAGTAGTTTTAGTGAAATTGTTTTAGTAAAAATTGTAGCGTTTTAGTGAAATCATAAAAAAGCCTCAAGGAGGCAGCTCGTAAAGATCTGAAGAAAGGATGTGTTATCAGAAGTTGGAGCTCCGTGTCAAGCAGAGGCAGCATTGCTGGCAATACGGTCACCTGTCATATTGTGGTAGACAGGGAAAGTGCCCACCCAACTGGGTGACCTAGCTAAAGGAGATTTTCAGGTAGAATATTTGAAGTGCCATCTGGCACCTTCTCACTCTTTATGATAAAATGTGAGAAGAGAGACACAGCATAAAGAAGTGTTTAAACTTTAAAAAGCCAAGACATACTGGGTTGTAAAATAAAATTGTTTCTCATTTCCAGCCTCTCCCATGGCAAAATATTCTCAAATTCTGAATCTCAGTTAGGACCATAACCACCTTTGTTAAGACTTCAGAAATATTTAAAGGAACGATTCATAAAATCAGACCCAAAAAACTACTGAAAAATATCCTCAGGGAATGTTTTTCAAGTCTTCATTAGACAACAGGGCTTCTAAGACTCCTGAAAGCAAGGCTCTACACCTGCCTTATGCAGAGAGGAAGGCAGGGAAGAATTTATGGCTGTGGGTTTTGTCTGATATAAATATATATGTATACACAAATCGCATTTAGATCATCCACATGCCACCTTATCATCTATATGGCGGTTGTTTTTAGTACCTAGTTCTCCTACAGTGGTGCACAAGACAGCAAGGGTACCTGGAACCCCGCAGCATATTTGCACAAAGCAATAGGACTATGGCGGGATGACAATGACAGATACTACAAAAGAGAACACAAGTATATGGATGATTCTTGAGTAATGGTGGGACCAAAAACTACATAAAATTTAATTCAATTATGAATGTTTAAAAGTGAACAAAGCCTTCTCATTTTTTTAATTCACAAGTCCTAGACTTGTATCTCTAGGTGGTGGTAAGGCTTGGTATGGGTACAAAATCAAATTTTTCTTTTTATATATTACTAATGTTCTGTTTCTTGATCTTCTGAGTGAACTCTATATGGGTGTATTTTATCAGATTTTATCAAGCTGTATCCTTATGATTGGTGCCCTTTCTGTACATGTTATAGCTGTGTCTGTTAGGATTCAGTCTTGAAAACAGAAGGAGATCAATCCGGTTAAGGCACTCGAGGCTCCTAGCCATGACTGGAAGAACATAAAAGTACTGAGTTATATTGTGCTCTAATCATGGAACAATAATGGCTTAAAAACCCATATTGTAATCTGGAGGCTAGCCACGACAAGAAAAGCAGAACAGTGTTTCAGTAACAAGCTAATGGTGGAGAAAATGAAATAAACATGATAAATACAGTATTGATCCAAAGGATGGCAAAAGAACAGGAAACACGTAACAGCTATGACAATAGGACAAAAAGAACAATGCTAAGTTGAAAGCTATCACGGTAAATACACCAGTAATTGCTTCATTCTACCTGATCTAAACAGGTCAAAGAAAAATACATATTAAAAGGCAAAATATGGGACGCCTGGGTGGCTCAGTGGGTTAAGCAGCTGCCTTCGGCTCAGGTCATGATCCCAGCGTCCTGGGATCGAGTCCTACATCAGGCTCCTTGCTCCGCAGGGAGCCTGCTTCTCCCTCTGCCTCTGCCTGCCACTCTGTCTGCCTGTGCTCGCTCTCGCTCGCTCTCTCTCTGACAAATAAATAAATAAAATCTTTAACAAAAAAAAAAAAAAAAAAAAAAAAAAGGCAAAATATGCCAATGATAGTTATGAATTACCTCACCTGAATAAACCATGGATTTAAAAAAAAAAAAGTCAAAATAGCTTCCCTGATAACTCTCCTCCCAGGTTTGGTGTGACGTGGGTCTATTCTGAAACCTGAATGCCCATGGCAATGCGAGAACCACGAAGCAGTTTCATCTTTTTGAAAATATGTATTTATTGATCTGACAGAGAAGGAGTGGGGGTGGGGTGAGGGGCAGAGGAAAAGAGAGACTCTTAAGCCAGTCCCACTGAATGGGGAGCCCAATGCAGGGCTCACTCCCAGGACCTGAATCATGACCTGAGCTGACATCAAGAGTGGATACTTGACCCGCAGCCACCCAAGCGCCCCGTCAGGCAGTCAGTCTTCAGAGAGAACAGGTTCCACATCCCTGTGCCTCTAAACTAGTTACTTCGATTATTTTACATTTCCATTTTCCTCACCTATAAAATGGATAGGAATACCACCTACATTACAGGTTTGGATGGGATGAGCTGAAGAAAGTCGTTAGCAAACTGCCAAGTACCTAGTCACAATCGGTAGCACAATGATTACTGTCATTTCTATGTATAAAGGACTCAATGCTAATCAGAAATGACGATACAGCTTCAAGTTCGGAGCTCATTATTTTCATTCATCCCTACTTGTCTAGATGTCCTTGGCTAGAAGTTTCTCTCTCGCTCTCTCTTTTTTTGGGTTTTTTTTTTTTTTTTTTAAAGGTAGAGTTCATGTTGCCATATTCCCTGAATTCTTTCATGCTTGTACTGAAAAAAAAAGAAAAAAAAAATATATCGTGACTGTGGTTAATATTCTTGGGTCATATTTTATTTCCCTCAATACTTGCAAGGTAGTGTTTCATTGTTTTCTGATTTTGACTATTACTGTGGAGAAGTTGGAGCCAGGCTAATTTTTCCTGCATTTAAGTGGCATTTTTTTGGTGTGATGGTCTAAAGAATTCTCTTTATCCTGAAGTTCAATAGCTTAACTTCAGGCTATGTAGTCTTTGCTAGAATGTCATGACATTTATTAAATGGCCTTTGGAAGAGTTAATTTCCATTAATTTGGTGGTGTAGCCTTTTCATACAAAAGGAGACCACTGGGCTTCACAGCATTTCCCCAATTCAGTATGTTGGTCTAGAGTCTGTTTGGAGAGAACTACCCTGTTCACTTTACCACACTGCATACTTTTCTAGCTGTCAGTAGTTTCCATTTTTTTTTTTTAAGATTTTATTTATTTATTTGACAAACCGAGATCACAAGTAGGCAGAGAGGCAGGCAGAGAGAGAGAGAGGAGGAAGTAGGCTCCCTGCTGAGCAGAGAGCCCGATGTGGGGCTCGATCCCAGGACCCTGAAATCGTGATCTGAGCTGAAGGCAGAGGCCCAACCCATTGAGCTACCCAGGCGCCCAGTAGTTTCCATTCTTCATCAGAGCAGGGAAATGAGTGCGTACTAAGTTTGTTCATCTATACATTTGGATAGGTTAACCGGAATTTCTCGAAATTTTATCATTTTACCAGATGATGTCAAAGGGAAGAAGTTACTTTTGGAACTGTGATTCCTTGTTGATTTTCCTGCAAGATCCAAATACATGAATCTTGTCTTGTCCCTTTGCTTAAAATTTTTAGTGTGATTTAAGTTATATTCCTTTCGTTATTTTATTTTGTTTATACAATTTTATTTCTTTTTTCATTTGTTGACTAGCTTTTACTAGTTTTTGTCCATTTCATTAGATTTTGGGAAAGGACATTCTATGAAATTTAAATTCATTGTCTTACTCAGGCCCTTATTACAGCTTTCTAAGAGGCAATTAAGGGTACATGTATTTTTTAAGATTTTATTTAGTCATTGGACAGAGAGAGAGAGACAGAAAGAGAGGAGACACAAGTCAGCAGATTAGGAGAGGGAGAAGCAGGCTTCCCACTTAGCAGGAAGGCCAATGCAGGGCTCAATCCCAGGACCTTGGGATCATGACTTGAGCTGAAGGCAGACATTTAACCAAATGAGCCACCCAGGCGCCCCATGGACACTTGTATTCAAAAGAGTATTTGAAGGAGAAAACTTTCATGAAGAGCTCTAGATAAGCCTAAGAACTTTCAAGAAGTCAATAAAACAACTTCAAAAAATAATGATTCTTTTTTAACAAGAACTGAAAAATATAGGGAAAGTATTTTTTTAATAAATAAAGATGAGAAGAGCCAGAATTAAGAATTATGAATTCTTACTTCTGAATTCAGAAGTGAGAATTATGTGTATTTTGTATAACCACATGAAATATTAGGCTGAGGATGGTTGATCTTATAGCTTTAGTAACTGTACAGACACCACTATGTTCCAATGTACACTATGGTAGATGAAGTTAAAAATTTTCACAAGTGACATTATCTATAAACTAAATGAGATTCCCAAGCATTCTGCAACCACTAGAAAAGAGGGTTAAAATATTAAATGACAAACACCACGAAGTACATTTACACATTTAAAAACTGTAAGTGCTAACAAAAAAAAACAGAAGTTATGAAGTGTTAAAATCTTAATTACACGTTCATCCTTCTACCCCGTGGGTACTGAATATACATGTGGTTTTAATGTACTTTTAGAATTGTGACTTGTTCTTTCAGCATTATGGTTGGTGTTTCTAATTGTGAATAATGTTTTCAAACATAATGTTCCCTAAATGATTATTTTTATTACAGATTGGTATCTGGCTCTTCCATAGAAATCAATATAGAATTTGAGAAGATCTTAGAATTTTAAACTTCAGTGGGACCATAGAGATCAGATACTATCAACTTCATTTTACTGATGAGAAAAGACCTTCATAGATGTTGAAACTTTCCAAGCTTCTGATATTTTATATATATAATATTTATATATATATATATTATTTATACATAAAATTTGTAACAGAAGAAATGTAATTATTTTTGGAAGGAAGAGAATATATACACTGTCATGTTTAAAAAAAAAAGAAAAACTTCTATTTTATTTTATTCCTACAACAAACATACAGTTGTGTACAACTGTGACTGCTTTCAAAACTTAGTAACGGTATGATTTTTTATTTTTTCTTATATTATCAAAAATTAATTAAACCATTTCTGCAAAAATTAATATGTATTTTCAGTATCTGCTTAATTCATGGCCTCCAGCATTCTAGACAGTTTGTGGTTATATGGGATCGAGTTTGGGAAGCTGAAGGGGCTCCGTTTTTGAAACTTCTAACTTAGAAGTTAGCACTTCTAAGATCTTCTTCTGTTCTTCTGCTAAACCCCATTTACTCACGTTCTGTATTTTGCATCTGAGTCAAAACCAAAGAAGCTGTGTGCCCACTCCAAGGGAGAAGCAAGAAAATGAATCATTCTTTGAGTTCTGTCCTAGGCCCCCAAACACCAAACACTAACTAGCAAGAGCAGGATCCCAAATACATTCTAGTGCATTAGCTTTGAACACACCTCCGCTGACACCGGCCTCAACACCCTCTACCTTCAAGGATTTACAAAATAACACCCATTAGTCACTTCCACTTGTTGGGATCCTACACTGGATTCTTGAAGGAACATGTATCCAGGGCCCCTTTCCAGTATAATAAATTCCTAACCCCAAGCAACTACAAGACTTACCTTCTCTACTTGCTGACTCTCCCAGACACCCTGTCTGCTATCCTCTGTCATTCACGCTATTCAATAAACTCTGCTTTTTGGGGCGCCTGCGTGACTCAGTCGGTTAAGCATCTGCCTTGGGCTCGGTCACTATCCCGGGGTCCAGCCCCGAATCTGATGGAGCCTGCTTCTCCTCCCTCTCACCACAGCCAACCCTTACCCTCTGCTCCTGCTCTCTTACTCTCAATCTCAAATAAATTAATAAAACCTTAAATTTAAAAAAAAATTAACTCTGCTTTCACTTCCTAAAGCTCGTATTTGATCTTTACTTTACAAAGCCAAAGACCCTCCTGGCTGGTGCTGTGCCCCTGCTTCCCCGGCCACACTCCTCCCCAGTACCCCGCGTCCCGATGTCTCGAGTCCCAGATAGGAATTAGCACACGCGCAGATCTAGAATGAGGATCTGAGATTCAAGCTGTAAATTCTCATCTCACAGAATCCCGATCCTGCTTCCAAAAGAAGGACCGACAGTGCTCTACAGAGAGGGGTTAATGATAAGAAATGGAAAAATTAAATTTTAAAATCGAATATTTCTGTCAGAAATAACACATTTTAGTATTTTAGGATGAGGGAATGCAACAGAGATTTTCTGGCCAGTCACATCTCTTTGTGCACAAAGAGTAGAAAAGTGTTAGATGTCTGAGAAAACACGCAGCTTTAGGAAAGAGAAATTTTAATTTTTTCAGGACAAGCGTGAGCAGCTCTCACTTAAGACCTGCCTGAATCTTGGATATAAAAACTCTCTCATTAGAATAGAGTTCCTGTAATTATTGTACAGGTAATCTTTAATAATAGCACAAAAATACAAGTTCAGAGAGACTCAAAATGGTACAACAGTAATAAAAATTAATAATAATAATAATTCTAAGAGAAAGATAAACGTCAGCCCTCTTTCCCTAGGCTTTGAATTCCAGGAGATCAGAGACACCTCAGAAAAGAAGGTTCAGAGTAAGCTATGTCACATTGTGCTTCCTTGTTTTTCAAATGTTATCACTGGATTCTTCACAAATAATTGACATCAACAAGAGAGCACATTTATCTTCTAAATATTATCTATTTATCACCATTATGGACATACTCCTTTAACTCCAATCTTTCGGATAGCTTTGGAAGCAGTTCTTTGTCTTTCTCTATCGATGCAATAAATAACATTTAAATCATTTATCAGTCTAATATCCACCCGGCTACACACAGTCAAGGAATTATACCATAATTAAACTTCTTTCAATTATTATTAGGTAATCGTGGAATTAGAAATATGTGAGCGTTTCCCTGTAGTACGTTCTTTCCTAGTTTGGGTTCACCTAAGTGCAAGAACAAATTCATGTTCAATTAGCAAAGCGCAAATATGAAAGATACACACGAATTATAGCCTCTTATTCTTCTTTGTAATAATTCATGCTCAGCCAGAATATACAGCACCATCGCCCACTTTCTCCTGCACACCATCCCCGCCAGTGACCACTTCCGGTGTGAAAGCAGCACATGCCATTCTCTTTCCTTCAACTCAGATAGTGAAGGTCTCGATCCACTTCCTACTCTGAATCTGTACCATGGCAATTCTCCCACGGTGTGGTACCGATGCCCTTCCAGGGTGTGGTATAATGCCCTTCCAGGGTGTGGTACTGATGCCCTTCCAGGGTGTGGTACCGATGCCCTTCCAGGGTGTGGTAGCGATGCCCTTCCAGGGTGTGGTATGATGCCCTTCCAGCGTGTGGCACCAATGCTCTTCCCGCTACTCCTCTTCATCATCTCTTCTCTACGCTCTTCTCACACTCAACACTAGTCTTAGGTACCGCCTAAGGATCCCAGGGTTTTCTCCTCCCTTCAATTTAAGATATTGCTTATAGTTAGCTGGATTATTTGACAAAATTCCTATAGAGTCTAAGTGTCTGCACGGTGAAGGACATACACATCTACCACCCATGCTTCCTTCTAGATACAAGATCGAGGGGTGTCTGGGTACCTCAGTTGCTTAAGCAGCTGATTCTTTTTTCCAAAGATTTTTTTATTTATTTGTTTGACAGACAGAGATCACAGGTAGGCAGAGAGAGAGAGAGAAGGAAGCAGGTTCCCTGCCGAGCAGAGAGCCCAATGTGGGGCTCGATCCCAGGACCCTGGAACCATGACCCGAGCCAAAGGCAGAGGCCTTAACCCACTGAGCCACCCAGGCGCCCCAAGCAGCTGATTCTTGATCTCCACTAGATGCAAGGTCGGCAGAACAGGCTTACATAGTGCTGATAAAAATCGACATTTTCTGACCTACATTCCCTGACCGGGAATAGATGGACTCCATGTCGCATCCTCATTTACAAAATGATGAAATTCAGGTTAATTCAAATTACTTAATTAGATAAAAATGCAAACCTGATACTATTAATAAAGTGAAAGAAATACATGAAGAGTTTTTAAGAAACTTATTATTTCTGATCTCAGATTTCTGTTGGCTGGTTAAGTCCCACTCGCTGTCCCAGCCCGATCTGATTGCTCCTTTTCTTTGCTCCTCTGGGACCCTGAAAACCAACTTGTGAGTTTACCACAACTTCGCATTTTTTTTTCCTGTTGGCATTGAGACTAGAGCAAGGAGAGGTGGAGATAGGTCCTCCCTCTTGCCCTGGAAGATGGTAAGGCCTTCCCAGTGATGCTAAACTCTGGGTCCCTATATTGAGAACCTGGGCATTCTTTTATCCTAAACAACTATATATCATAAGGGACTTTGTCATTTGGCTCTAAGTTAGCTCTGTTGTTTAAGAAAAAAAAAAGTGAGAGAAATGAGTAATTATAAAGGGATTTCTTGGAGATTTGATTTCATGAGTTTTCACCCTCACCAGTAAAAACTTTGTGGTGTGATGAGTTCTAGGACTTACAAATGTTTAGACTATCTTTTAAACGAAGTTGAAAATGAAGCAGAAGAGACTTCTTATATGTCCCCTACCCTCACACGTGCACAGCCTCCCCCACTATGAAAGTCCCACACCAGCATGGTACGTGTGTTCTAAATCATGAGCCAAAATTGACATTATTATCATCTAAGGTCCACAGTTTACATTCCAGTTCACCCTTGGTGCACGTTCTATAGGTTTGAACATACATGTACTCATCATTATGGTATCACAGAGAGGATTTTTGCTGCCCTCGAAATCCTCTGTACTCTGCCTGCTTATCTCCTTCCCAACCCCTGGCCATCACTGACTTTTTCACCATCTGTAATTTTGTCTTGTCCAGAATACCATATAATTAGAATCATTCAGGACACAGCCTTTTGGAATGGTTTCTTCCACTTAGTACACCTATTCCCTCCATGTATTTTCATGGCTTAATAGATTTTTTTTTCTTTTTAGTACTTATATCCTTTCATCATAGCAATTGATCGATCCGAAAAATGTTACCAAAATGGCCCTAGAGAACACTCGCCAGTCTTAACATCAGAGATGCTTCAACATCGCCATCTGTCAACCTGACCGGACACAGACTGGTTACGATTTGATGAACTAGGACTGAAGAGAGATTAGACCCAGGTCTTTGCAGTGTATTTTCCAGGTCTGAAATTATGGCACATCAAGCTGTGTGACCTTGAGCAAATTATTTAACTTCTTCTGACTCAGTTTCTTAATCTGTAAAAGTGGAATTAACAGATACATCAGCATGTGGTTGAGATTCTCCAATGAAGTGTTCAAAAGCATACAGAATAGAGTTTAGAAAGGATTAAGCACCAGTGAACATTAACCATATCATATTTGGGACAAAGAAAGATACCAACATTCCTGAACTCCAATAATACTGGTATCTCAGAGCGAAATTCTTAGCATTATGTCTATTATTATCCTATGGCTTTCCAAGGTCTTACATTGGTTTGAGTGATAGTCTGACAATTCTACTGGCATGAAGAAATGTCAAGGAGCAGAACCATAAAAGTGGCCAAGACCTGGGGTGCTAAGCCACGATTCGTGGCAGAAATCTGTCATAATCCTGATTTCCATACTGGAGACACAGATTAAAAAAGCTATAGGTCACTGGTGAGCTAAATACAGACTGCAGGTGAAATAAACTTATATAGATAGTATGTGGCTAACGGAACTCATAATTCGGGTAATTCAAATACAAGCATTGAAATGAGCAAAACCAACTGACGTGGTAACTTGAGGTCAAGACACAGGGAGTGCGTGACTACCAAAGGAAAAATATGTTTCTTCGAAGAATGTTGTGGGATTCCATTAATATGCTTGGCTTTCTACTATCGTTGAAGGGAGTCTGAAGTTGAGATGACAGAGTGCCTCCAGACGTCTACCTCAACCTCAGTGTTTCAGTGAATTACAAACTATACCAATTTGAATTTTTGATCAAAAGCTCCAACACAAGATGAAAAAGCCCAAAAAGTTCTAGTATGATCTTCAGCTTTAATTTTTTTTTGAAGATTTTATTTATTTATTTGACATGGAGAGGGGGAGAGGGCAAGCACAAACAGGATGCTGTGGGGGGCAGGCAGGGGAGAAGCAGACTCCCCGATGAGCAAGGAACCAGATGTGGGGCTCCATCCCAGGACCCTGGGATCACAACCTGAGCCGAAGACAGAAGCGTAACTGACTGAGCCACCCAGGTGCCCCAAGCTTTAATTTTTTTAATGTAGAAAAAGGGTCATGGTAAGGTTTAATCAGGGGCAACACTGTTAAGGACTTTAACTAAAATGCCAAACCCTTAAAAGATAAGAAATTTCCCTTAATCTTTATGAAAGAAATGATGCTAATAAAAGTGAAGCACAAGATATTGATTTAAAAGGGGATTGACAATAATATTAGGCAAGCAGAAGGAAATAATTAAAGAACGTTGAAAATATACGAATGCTTCTAAATTAGTAGCAAAAGACCAATGAGACTTTTAATGGACTGTAGTTTTAAAAACTTACAAATGGACTACTACAAAAGAAAACACATTTATTTCAATGTCATTTGGGTATTCTTTTTGTTGTGAATGGCTGCTGGGTGGTATTCACAAATACTTGATCTCTCTCTAAGCTGTGTCTCTCATGGAAAATGTTTAATTTATTTTCAAAGCAACTCCCTTTAGGATGGTTGTTTATCTCCTATTTCCTTTCCCCAAAAGATAACTCAGCTTGGGTGGCTATTTTTCCAAAATTACACATCTCCTTAGGTATTGCTTGTTTATTTCTAAATGGTCTTTCTCTAGGGTAATGGAACATTTGCTTTGTTTATAATAAAGAATGACTATGTTTTATTAATGAATAGTTCATGTTAGCATGTAAAAGCTAGACAAAGAGCGATTCTGAAATTTGTATATACGAAAACATCTTTAATTCTCTGTGATTTAACTTCAATCTATAGCACTTCCTTTTTAAATTCTGCCATACCTTACATTACTAAAACAAAGAAAGGAACACACCTCTACTTTTAAGGTTCTTCGAGTTTTCTGCTGGGGGTTGTGGTGTTTCTTAGGGTTTGGTTTTGTTTATCAAAGTTGTTTTTATACCATAGCAAACAGCACTCTACAGAGATAATAGTTCTTTCTACACAAACCATTTCAAATGCTGGTGGGATGCGATACACAGTTTTAATGTTTACATCACCTCTAAAAAAATCCAATTCCTATGAGACTATTTTATATCGTCTATAATTTATTATAAAAAATCTGCCAAGAAAATCAGTTGAAGTAATCAAAGTATAGACAACAATTTTAAAAGATATAAACATATAATTGATAACTGAGAAGATGACTCAGTCAATTTTCTGCCCTCACTGCATAAGCTAACACTAGTTTTCTTTTATAATAAGACAAAATGGAGTGATGTGCCCTCTGCAGCCAGCGGTGTCCATTCTAGGATGGTTTCTGTGTGTCCGGCTGATGGACTTGAAAAGATGTGAGGCACTTGCTCAACTATTCCAGCTCCCATTTTACTCAAAATTTTGACTGCTATTGGCATTTTCCTGGGTTCTTCTATTTTGACCAACCAATCTAAAATTAACACTTCAGGTTATCCTATCACATTAAAGTCTAGCATTATCACTTTGTTTACACTTATGAGTCATCCTTTAGCTACTCTTCTACTGGAGCTCCCTGATTTAACTCCTGTAACAACCTCCCAGAAAGTTAGGTTATTTATTTTTTTTTTAGGTTATCTATTGTTAAACAAGCCATCTTCAGATAACAATCTCAAAGTTGAGTATTATAAGAGTTGGAGAAAATATTTATTGAGTTCTTACATAATAGAAATTATTCTAAATATTATGTCATTCAACATTGCAAAGATCTTTCTCTTATCTAATGAGTAAGTGGAAACTCAAAGATATCATACAGCTTCCCTCATATAATGTGGCTAATTAAGAAGAGACATCAGCACTGAAAATCTGTCTATCTTGAAATCTGTATATGCAGGGCCACACATGCTGCTGCCTATCAAAAACATATACCCCTACCCACCACTTAAATTACAAGGTTTACTGTTGAGTATCACAAAGCTAGGAAAGAAAAGTGCATTTTTTTGTTTTGTTTTAACTGATGTTTGGGGTTTGTTGAGGGGGAGGGAGATTGAAGTCAGGTGCAGGGGGGATCCTGCTAATATGACCATGAGATAATCACAAGCTTGACCAACCCTAGCCAACCACTCTAAACAAGTTAACTTAAAATTTTCAAACGATTATGTGCAGTGCTATTTACCCGAAAACACTAACAGATTAGGAAACTTCCAGATTTTTATGTGGCATGTAAGGAACTCAAAAGTCACCACTCTGTCCAACAACAAGTGAAAAGCTGAAGAAACTGAAAAATCTACACCTGTTCTTAGATCCGTCAGGGAAGTGAGGTCATAGGGCAAATCACTGTCCCCCAAAGTGAACAGACAGGCAGGCAAATCCAGGGAACGTAACTTACCTGAACACAAAACTCCATGGGAATAAGAACAAGTAGAAAAACCTAAAATGTAACTGACAATTGGCCAGAGTCTCATATAGTCAAGTCTAAGCTTTCCCAACTCCACAGATCTGGTCACGGAATCCCCACACTTTTTAGGACTCTGATCTCCTAGAGCACAACCTGGTTATCACAGCAGAAACTGAAGAAAAATCCCCTCATTCTCCCTGCAGTGGTAGGTAAAGTAACCATTTTGAAATACACTGGATCATTATATTCTTCTTAACCAGGCCTGCCTTTAGAAGAAACTTTTTTACCAGAGCTTAACCTATTGAACTTTTTCCATATCCTATCAGATCTGGGAGTAGAGAAACATCCAACTCTAGGGCAATCTCACCATCCTGCTCCACCTGGGTACAAAGGGGACTTCAGAAATACTTGTTAAATTCATACCATAGAGGCACAGGCTCATTTAAAGATTGAAACTAGGGGCACTTGGGTGGCTCAGTGGGTTAAAGCCTCTGCCTTCGGCTCGGGTCATGATCTCAGAGTCCTGGGATCGAGCCCCACATCAGGCTCTCTGCTCAGTGGGGAGCCTGCTTCCTCCTCTCTCTCTCTGCCTGCCTCTCTGCCTACTTGTGATCTCTGTCTGTCAAATAAATAAATAAAATCTTAAAAAAAAAAAAAAAGTAAAAAAATAAATAAATAAAGATTGAAACTAATTACAGGACCATGGAACATTCCCCTCCCCCAACAACTTATCACATTACAAAATGACTATTTACACCAGTTCCCTTTACCCAGTATATTATGTCTGGTCTTCAAGGCAAACTAATAGGAAAAAAACTACACTGTTTTAAGAGACAGAATACCAGAACCTGACTCATATAAGGCAGATATGTCAGAATCCTCATACTGGAAATTTAAAACAATTATGATTGTTTTAATTAATTAAAATCCTAAGGGATCTAATGGATATAAAAGATAGAATGCAAAAATAGATAAGCAATCTGAGAGAGGAAATTCTGATAGATAATTAGAAATAAATTCTAGAGATCAAAAACACTGTCCCCCAAAATAAAGAATGCTTTTGATAGGCTCATTACTAGACTGGATGTAGCTAAAGAAAGAATCTCTAATTAGAGGATATTTCAGTAGAATTTCCAAAATTACAAAGACTGGGGGGAGAAAAAAACTAAAATAGATTCCTAAGAACTGTGGGACAACTACAAAAGGCTTATCATGTGCATGATGGTAACATCAGAATCTTCACAAGAAGGAGAAAAAAGGAACAGAAGCAATATTTTCAGCAGTAACAACCATGAATTTCCCCAAATTCATGGCAAACAGCAAGCCACAGATCCAAGAAACCTAGGAAAAAACCAAGCAAGATAATTACCAGAAGACTCTCCCTACAAATTACATGTAGTCTGTGGGAAATCAAAGATTAAAACAAACAAAAAACAAAAAACACTCTTCAAAGTAGCCAGAGGTGGGAAAACACACCTTACCAATGAAAAGTATTCTATTGGACTTTTCCTGAAAACTTTACAAGCAAGAATAGAGTAGAATGAAATTCTTGAAGTGTTGAGAAAAGGAAACAAACAAACAAAAAAAGACAACAACATAGAAATCTGTACCCTTCAAAACATACTTCCATAGTAAAGGAGAAAAAAAAAGACTCTCTCTCTCTCAAAAAAAAAAAAAAAAAAAAAAAAAGCACAGAGGATTTCTATGGCAATGAAACTTACATACAATATTATAATAGTCACTACGTGTCATTATGTATTTGTCCCAAACCATGGGACCATTTTCTCTAAAAGAAAATCCTAATGTAAACCATGGACTTGTGATGATGATGTGTCAAGGTAATTTTATCAATTGTAGCAAATGTGGTGTCAGATTTTCACAGTGGAGGATGCTGTGTATTTGTGGGAATGGGGCATACATGACACTTCTGTATTTTCCTCTCAATTTTGCTGTAAGCCCCAATGTGCTTTAAAAAATAAAGTCTATTTAAAAATAACAAAAATTTGTTAATTGTTAAGTGTAATAGTTAAGTGTCTATCATTGGCTCAGGTCATGATCCCAGAGTCCTGGGATCAAGCCCTACACTGGGCTCCCTGCTCAGCAGGGAATGTGATTCTCCCTCTCTCTCTGCCTACCACTATGCCTACTTGTGATCTTTCTCTATGTAAAATCTTTAAAATAAAATAAAATAAAAATTATAAAAATTACCAACAGAACACAATGAATAAAAGGCAAATAAAAACACATTTTGATATTTCTACCTCATGGTTAAATAGATTTTTTTAAAGATTTTTATTGATTTGAGAAAGAGACAAAGCTTGTGAGAGAGAGAGAGAAAGAAAGCATGAGTGTGGGAGGGGCAGAGGGAGAAGAAGACTTCCTGCTGAGCAAGGGAACCTAATGCAAGGCTTGATGCCAGAACCCTGGGAACATGACCCGAGCTGAAGGCAGACACTTAACTGACTGAGATCACTTAACAGGTGCCTCCTGAGATTCTTTAAATTTCTTTTTTTTTTTAATTAAATTTATTTATTTTCAGAAAAACAGTATTCATTATTTTTGCACCATACCCAGTGCTCCATGCAATCCGTGCCCTCTCTAAAACCCACCACCTGGTACCCCAATCTCCCAGCACCCCCCCTGCCACTTCAAACCCCTCAGATTGTTTTTCAAATTTCTTTACTAGAGCCTTTTCTCTCTAATACACTGACAATTAAGTGGGAGGGAGTTCTTTTTGAAAAAAAAAAAAAAAAAAAAAAAAAGGTGCTGGAACAGCCAGCAATCCCTAAAAAGTCAACCTCACTCCTTGCCTCACACCATTTATAAAAAGTAATGAATTCACCTAACAGAACTGAAAGCGTCACTTTTTTAGAAGAAAACATAGGGAAATTCTTATGACCTCAGGTTAAGAAAGTATTTCTTAAAGAAGATTTTTTAAAACCTTCAAAAAGGAAAAATTATTTAATGTGACACATCAAAATTTAAATTTTCTATTGAAAAGACCCAGTTTAAAAAAAAAAAACAAAAATACAAACAAGACTAGAAGAAAATATTTTCAAAATAAAGATGATAAATGATTTGTATACAGAATAAAGAATTCTTACAATTCAGTAATAAGATAAATATCCTCATTTTAAACTGGACAGATGATTTAAATAAAGCATAGAGCAAAGAAAATGTACAAACAAAATGAAACAAAGAAAAAATACAAAAGGCCAATTAGCATGTGAAAGAATGATTAAAGTAATTAGGGAAATGCCAACTAAAATCCCAAGACACCATCACATACTCAGTGGCTTAAAATCCTCAGTACCAAAGACTGACAAAAGAATGTGAGGATTTGCGAGTAAAAATGCAAAATGGTAGTCACTTTGGAAGAGGTTTTGGTGGTTGCTTATGAAATTAAACATACACTTACTACCTGACCCAGCAATTCCACTTCTAGGTATTTACTGAGAAAATGTATTCACACACAAAGACTGGTACCAGAATATTCGTACAGCTTTCTTTATAATACCAAAAACTAGAACTCAATCCAAATGTGATCAGATGGTAAATACAGAAGCAAATTGTAGTACACTCATACCGTGGAGTTCTATTTAGCAATATCATGAAGGAATCTACAAACATCATGGTAAGTAAAAGAAAGTAGACACAAAAGAATTCTATGATTCCACATAGTTGAAATCCTAGAAAAGGCCATACTTTGGTAAGTAGATCAGTAGTTTTAAGGACTAAGGGATTAGAATAAGAGAATCACTACACAGGAAATTGAAGCAGTGATGAAAAGATCTTGTATCATGACTGTGGTGGAGGTGACTTGACAGTATACATTTGTTGAAATGTATCAAACTGTACACTTAAATCTGGTGAATTTTATTTTCTGTAAATTATATCCCAATACAATTGACTAAAATTAAAACAAAAATCAAGCTTTCTGGAAAAATACCAGTCGTGGTAAATGGGATGGTTCAGCTTCCTGCCTAGAAAAGGATGCACCTCGACGGGGTGTCAGACTGAGGAACTAGCTTGTGGAATTGTCTAAATTCAGACAGAGAACAGCAACATCTATGGGAACACAGGCCATCCAAGTGACAGGTGTACAGAGCCTCAGCCAGGAGCTCAGGGGACATTCTGCTGCTTGAGGCTCAAGGTCATCACTAGCCTTCCATCTGCTGTTATGACAGCCATGCAAGAGTGTTCTCCAGAGATTATTTCATTCATCCCTAGATTATGGACCTGAATTCATGTTTTCTTATGTTCCCTACATAAACATTCTTGAAATAGATCCATCTTCTCTACATTAACAATAATGGATTACTGCATTTATGTTGCTTCTATTATTTGTCTCTTGTTTTAAAAATAGTATCTTTTAGGGGCGTCTGGTGGCTCAGTTGGTTAAACGTCTGACTCTTGATTTTGGCTTCGGTTGTGATCTCAGGCTCATGAGATCAAGCCCCACATCAGGCTCTATGCTGGGTATAAGAGTCTGCTACGATTCTCTCTCTTCCCCTCTTGCCTGACACTCCCTACCCTGCTTGCAGACTAGGGAAAATAAAAATAGTATCTATTTTTAAGATTTCAACAAAGTACAAAGGAAAACGTGAGAATTTCCTATAATTCCAGTATTAATGACATTTTAGAACAGATAATACATGACTTTTTCCCAAAGGGACCAATCAGGAATCACCTTTGGGCCCAAAGATACACTGTACTAGCAGCCCATTACAGACCACATCAGAGTTCTGTGGCTCCCTCGCTTTCTCAGTATCCTTTGGCTATTCCTCACTCCAAGTCTTGTATTTTCTCTGGTCTGTCCCTGGGTCACCTTCCCACAGGACTGCTCCTAACTAGTCTCCAGCTCTTTTCAGTATGACGAAGTTTCAGGGCAACAGCCTCTCTTGTAGAGGCTACCTACATATAATGAAGGCTGCAAAGGAATGAATCTGAGAAATTGCTTTCTATGCCCATGACAAGGAAGATTCTGGGTTATGGATTTCTGCCCAGCATCCTTCACATAGACAGACCATCCTGGGTTTCATCCATTTTCAAAACTGACCCTGACTTAGAATCAAGATGTCCCCTTTAAAATCACTACAGCAACCACTCTTTGATCATTCATGGATGAGGAATGGGGACCTCGGGATAACAGACTCCTCTCTTTCAAAAAGGTTTACTATAAACATGAACTTAGTGTATGAACTGAAATACTGTTAACTACCTGATTTCATGTTGTGAAATAAAATTCAATAGATCTTTCACTACTCCAGAAGAATTTTATAATCTTGAACCCCCTATCATACCACATTATGATTTTTTACGGTTTATAGTGTCAGATACTGTTTAGTGTTATCTTTCCTTGTTACCATAGATACCCTTGCTCAGAAAGCTGTGTGAATTGCACCCAGTGTTATTGTTAAATAGAGGAGCCTACGTCTAATCCTAGCTTTCTTTTTAAATCACCTGAAACCTATTCTCTTGCCAATCAAGCATTATGAGTATTAGTCATCACTGAGTCTCGGATGTATGTTTACAAATTAATACAATTTAACTTTGTATTTTAATTCTGCATACTTCTGAATACAAGCACCCCTTCAAGTCACTTATTTGTATTTGATAAAGTTTATATTAATACTACAGAATAATCTCCATGTGTTCCACAATGCTTTCATTCTTCACTGCTTCCTTTACTGCATTTTTGTGTTATTTAATACTTAGAGAATTTCAGAATAATGAGTCTGATTGGGAAGAGACCTTAGAAATTTCTTCTCAAAATTGAGAATAAAAAATATATATTTCTTCTAAGTACAAAGATGATAATATTTAAGAAAAAGAAATACTATAGAATAAGCCCTTCTAAAAGATGTGATTTAGCCCCACAAATTATAGACCTGAAAGTATGGATATTGAGAAATAGTGTTTTGCAAGACTAAGGCATGAATTCAATCATGACTTTGGAAGTTTATGTCCAAAAGGAAGTCTTTGAAAAGGGAATTATTGATCTCCTTCCCCTTGCTAATAGTGAAGTGTCTACTTCAAATATCTAAGTTGATTTCTTTCTCATGTGGTAGCACACACAGAAAATCATAGTACTGGATTTAGTATGTACAAGTGAACTTTGCTTTCCACCCAGTACATAGCTCTACTTGGTCAATTTTAAAGTCATTGCTTAAGTCAACTGAGTATTTTCCAGGTTCAATCAAATTATTTCACTGACTGAAATCTGGTAATTTTTAAGTTTGTATGAGACATTTTTTTCTTAAATCAGCTGCCTAGAGCTATTCAGTGCAATATTAATTGAGGTCAAGTACTTGGAAATGTAATATAAAATTACCTCTTGTCTCAGTTTGTGGGGTACTGCCATGGGTCCTTTTCCCAGAAAAGAGAATCTGACACAGTAGTTGAGCCACACAGTGGCTACTCATTGTTAGGCAATGCTTTCAGGAACAGTGGCTACTCATTGTTAGGCAATGCTTTCAGGAACAGCGTTTGTAAAGGGGTGATGGACACAAGACCAGACAGAAGTTGAACAGCAATATATTTGTGACAGAGGCCTCAGCTGGCATCCTGACTGGCTGTGACAACCTTTTAGAGTTTTGGAGACAACTCTAAAAGGTTGTCTCCAACTGAGGCCAAGGTGCTATGCCCCTGTATCACTGCCAAGGTAGGTACCATAACCCTGTTGTCTTCAGGGACAATTCTTAGGAGAGATCCATTGTTAGCCCTCAAAGCCAACACTCACAACAACTGGGGCACCAGTGCTTTGGTCCTACAGAGAGTCTCCATAACATCCTGCATTTTTCTGACATGTCCCAACAGGATACTTAAAATGTATTTCCTTTCCATGAGCCTGTATGCCGTCTGGAATTCCAAAATTAGATCAATTTCCCAGAATAAGACAGGGGATCTCAATCCGTTTTCTGCAGAATCCTTTGTCTCAGATATAGTGCTGAAGTGCTTACCTTAGGGGTGAGAAGCCAATGACATTCAGCACTTCATTTTTCTGGATTGGAGGATGTGCTGATTTCCTTTTAAGTTATTTGGCCAGAACAGCTAGACCTTTATCTTGACAATATTTATCTGACTATGGTTTCTTTTGAAAAACAAAAACAAAAATTAAAAAAATTAAAAAAATAAAATAAAAACAAACCTTCTGCTCCAGAAAAAGTGCCAAAAAACATCGGACTGAGATACAGTCATTAACAAAAAAGTGGTAGTGCATTTATGATACAAGTTCTGTGAAACTTACTCTCCCATACACAGCTTAGTATCCAACCAAATTCTAAGCAGATTTCCAGAGCAATTTGTGTACCTCCTCTCAAATATCTGCACCCAAATTTCAGCTGGCCTTCATTTTCCGAAACTCTGATCATCTCAATTCACTGAGACCACTGAATTCTAATTATGTTTACCCTCTGAACTTCATGATCAGAAAAATGGTTCATCTATAAGCCAGGGTGATTCTATAGCATATCTAATTGGTTACCCATTTTTTCCAAAAATCATAGTTCTATGCTGTCTTTCAATTTCTAAAAATAATGGTTTCATATATTTGGCCCATACATTTTTTTTTTTTTTGGTGGTAGGAGGTAATGCATAGTAGTAGTTAGTATTACATGAGTGACAAACCTTTTTTTGAATCAAGTACAAAATTTACAACAAATCCCAAAATACATGTATTTAGAACAGTATAGATCAGCTATGCTTAATCATGTAAAAAATAAAAACTTTAAATAAAAAAATAGAATAGTAAAAGACAACATGAAGCCTATCTCTTACATACAAGAATAGATCTAAATTAGGAAATCCACTAACATGTTTCATTATATAACAGTAAAATGAAAATGGTGTGTTTATCCATAGATACTGAGGTTATCATATTATTCAACAGCTTGAGCTTTGATTTTTCAAAGTTGCTTTAAGTAGATATATTTCCCTTAAGACAGTTTTTAAAAAATCTATTCAGTCAACAAGTTGTTATTCATATTAGCTATCTACTTTAACCAATTTTATTTAAAATTTTCAAGTCACTACAATAATAAAAGTCATAGAGAAAGTCTTAAATTATCACTGTTTGTAAGTAAGTTCATTACTTTAATAGAAAATTCAAAATATTTGGCTGAAAAAAGGGGCATAAATATTTAGAAATTCTTATGATAGTTGGATTCAGTATTAATATAAATACATCAATATCCCTACTACATATGAAAATAACTCATTAAACTAAGGACTGGCTCACTGAAAAGATAAACAAAATTAAAATACTTTAGCTAGATTCACCAAGAAAAAACAGGACTTAAAATCAGAAATGAAAGAGGAGACATTACAACTGATACCACAGAAATACAAATGATCCTAGACTACTACAATTATATGCCAGTAAATTGGAAAACATATAAAAATGGATAAATTCCTCACAATACCTAATATTCCAAGACTGAATCATGAAGAAATAGAAAATCTGTAATTACTTTTAAGATTAAGAGTAATTACTTTTAAGATTAAATTAGTAATCAAAAACCTCCCAAAGTCCAGGACCAGACCACTTCAATGGTAACTCTACCAAACATTCCAACAATCCATACCAATCCTTCTCAAACTCTTTCAGAATGAAAACTCTCAACAAAGTGGGTATAAAGAGAAGATACCTCCACAGAATAAAGGTCATGTATGACAAGCCCCAACTAAAATCATATTCAACAGGGAAAAGCTGAAAGTTTTTTTTCTCTAAGAATGGGAACAAGACAAGTGTGCCTACCCTTACAACTCCTATTCAACATAGTACTGGAAGTCCTAGCCAAAGCAATCAGGCAAGAAAAAGAAGTAAAAGGCATCTGAATCACAAAGGAAAAGGTAATATGGTCCCTGTTCACAAATAATATGATCTTAAAATAAGAAAATCTAACATTTTACCAAAATGTAATCTGTCATGCTCATAGATTGGAAGAACTACTATTACGAAAATATCCATATTACCTAGGAAATCTACAGATTTGATGCAAAAGTCTATCAAAATCCCAATGGCATTTTTTAAATAGAAATGGGACAATCGTAAAATTTGTATGAAATCACAATACCACAAATTGCCAAAGCAATCTTGAGAAAGAAAAACAAAGTTTGAGGCATCCTACTACTTGATTCCAAACTATATTACAATACCTTAATAATCAAAATGGTAAGAATTGGTATAAAAGCAGACAATGCAATAGAGATATTAGAAATAAACCCATGCATATACAGCCAATTAATTTATGACAAAGGATCCAGGAATAGACAAAGGGAAAAGGAAAGAATCCTCTCTTCAATCAATAGTGTTGGGAAAACGGGATATCCACATGCAAAAGAATGGAAGTGTACCCACATCTTACACACACACACACACAATGGATTAAAGAATTGAATGCAATAAATAAAACCACAGAACTCCTAAAGAATTGAATGGATTAAAGAATTGAATGCAATAAATAAAACCACAGAACTCCTAAAGAATACACAGAGGGTAAGGGGTAAACTCTTTGTCACTAGTTTTGGTAGTGATTTTTTATATCTGACACCAAAAATAAAAGCAAAAAAAGCAAATGAGCAATTACATCAAACTAAAAAGCATCTGCACAGTAAAGAAAACCATAAACAAAAGGAAAAGGCAACCTATGGATAAGGAGAAAATATTTACAAATCATTTATCTAATAAGGGGTTAATACCCGAAATAAAAAAAAGAATTCATGTAACTCAACAGGAGAAAAAACAAACAATATAATTTAAAAAGGGGTAGAGGAACTAAATACTTTTTTTCCAAAGAAGACACAAATGACCAACAGGGACATGAAAAAGATGCTCAACGTCACTAACCACTGGTGATATATAAATCAAAACCATGAAGAGATATTACATCATTCCTATTAGAATGGCTATCATCAGAAAGACAAGAAATAACCAGGGTTGGTAAGGATGTGTAGAGAAGAGAACCCTTATGTGCTACTGGTGTAGCCACTAAAAGAAAACAGTAGAGAGGTTCCTCCAAAACTTAAAAATTACCATATGGTCCAGCAATTCCACTTCTGAGTATTTAAAGAAAACAAAAACACTAATTTTAAAATATACAGGCACCCTTATGTTTACTGCAGTATTATTTACTATATTCAAGACATGGAAACTACCTCAGTGTCCACTGGCGGATAAATGGACAAGGAAAATGTGGTACAGATACACAATGAAATACTGTGCAGCCAAAGGAATGAATGAAATCTTGCCGTTTGCAACAATGTGGAATTGAGGGCATTATTCTAAGTGAAATCAGACCAAAAAAAAAGATAACTACTCTATGACCTCACTAAAATGTTTTTTAGGGTTTTGTTGTATTTTTCCCCCCTAGATTTCACAAGCAAAAATACTGAGGTAGGCAAAAGGCAAGGGAAGCAAGGGAAAAAATGAACTACTGGGATTTCATCAAGATCAAAAGCTTTTGCACAGCAAAGGAAACAGTTAACAAAATCAAAAAACAACTGACAGAATGGGAGAAGATATTTGCAAACGACATATCAGATAAAGCACTAGTGTCCAGAATCTATAAAGAACTTAGCAAACTCAACACCCAAAGAACAAATAATCCAATCAAGAAATGGGCAGAAGACATGAACAGACATTTCTGCAAAGAAGACATCCAGATGGCGAACAGACACATGAAAAAGTGCTCCATATCACTCGGCATCAAGGAAATACAAATCAAAACCACAATGAGATATCACCTCACACCAGTCAGAATGGCTAAAATCAACAAGTCAGGAAATGACAGATGCTGGCGAGGATGCGGAGAAAGGGGAACCCTCCTACACTGTTGGTGGGAATGCAAGCTGGTGCAGCCACTCTGGAAAACAGCATGGAGGTTCCTCAAAATGTTGAAAATAGAACTGCCCTATGACCCAGCAATTGCACTATTGGGTATTTACCCTAAAGATACAAATGTAGTGATCCAAAGGGACACATGCACCCGAATGTTTATAGCAGCAATGTCCACAATAGCCAAACTATGGAAAGAACCTAGATGTCCATCAACAGATGAATGGATCAAGAAGATGTGGTATATATACACAATGGAATACTATGCAGCCATCAAAAGAAATGAAATCTTGCCATTTGCAACAACGTGGATGGAACTAGAGCGTATCATGCTTAGCGAAATAAGTCAAGCAGAGAAAGACAACTATCATATGATCTCCCTGATATGAGGAAGTGGTGATGCAACATGGAGGCTTAAATGGGTAGAAGAATAAATGAAACAAGATGGGATTGGGAGGGAGACAAACCATAAGTGACTCTTAATCTCACAAAACAAACTGAGGGTTGCCGGGGGGAGGGGGTTGGGGAGAAGGGGGTGGGATTATGGACATTGGGGAGGGTATGTGATTTGGTGAGTGCTGTGAAGTGTGTAAACCTGGTGATTCACAGACCTGGGGATAAAAATATATGTTTATAAAAAATATATGTTTATAAAAAATAAAAAATTTAAAAAAAAAAAAAAAAAAAAAAAAAAAAATACTGAGGTAGCAGATAGAAAGAGCAGATTGGTGATTGTTTGAGTGAGGAGTAGGGGGTTTGGAACTTTGGTGAAGGGGGTCAAGAGGTAGAAGTTTTCAATTGTAAAATGAATAATTCAAGGGGATAGAATATATAGCATGATGAATATAATTAATAATTCTGTACTGCATATTTGAAAGCAGTTAGGAGAGTGGATCATGAAGGTTCCTCTAAAAAGAAATCTTTTAACTATATAAGGAAACAGACATTAACTATTGCTTTGCAATATATACAAATATCAATTCAATATTGTATACCTTAAATAATTGTTAGTATGTCGATTCTACCTCAATTTGAAAAATACTTTGTAAAAGAGGGAAAAAGTTGAAAAACTTCATAAGGCCAGGTGTGATACAATGGTTTATCAATGAAAATTTAGGATCATGATTAAGGGGAGAGTCACCGTCATATTTATCTGTTTATTACTCAATCAGTGTACACAGAGATACTTTTTAGTATATAGGTGCCATCAATTCCTATTTAAATCCAGGTACAATGTCTTTTTTTTTTTAATTGCTAAATTCTCCCTTCCTAGTTAATTGCACATCTGATAACTTACAGGGCTGTTTTCATTCAAAATAAGGCATCTCTTTGTATATTTATGAGGATTAATCATTAATATATGCTACAATAAAAAAAATTCAGGTGCCTGTGAGTATATTTTGCAAGCTACCATTTTTGAAAGGTAGAGAATCTTGCTGCCTACATAGCAAAACGCTACATGGTTAAATTTGGGGAGGGAAACTGGAAGGCTATAAAACAGAATATTTTATAATTCAACTTTTTGTACCACTTTCTTTTATACAATGTGCATGTACTACCTATTCAAAAGTAAGTTATTTTGGTAAATAAATAAAATTTTGCATTTTGTTTGTTAAAATGTCATCATTTAGAGTGTGCATATAGTTGTTTTCTTTTAAACTTTTTTTTTTTATTTTATTTATTTATCAGAGAGAGAGAGGAGGAGAGAGCGAGCACAGGCAGACAGAATGGCAGGCAGAGGCAGAGGGAGAAGCAGGCTCCCCGCTGAGCTAGGAGCCCGATGTGGGACTCGATCCCAGGACACTGGGATCATGACCTGAGCCGAAGGCAGCTGCTTAACCAACTGAGCCACCCAGGCGTCCCAATATAGTTGTTTTCTTTAATTTAAAAAATAAATTGAAGACGTGGAACAATTTTCTTCAAGAAGTAATAATCACTACCATTTAATGAGTACTTAATGTTTGTCAGGTGTTTAACTTTGTCACTTATACTCTTAGAAGATATAAACCACATTGTTTGGATAAAGTCCGTGAAATTCCAAAAAGTTACACAGTGTTTGCAAGGTTACAAATAGCATTAGAAAACAGAGGTGAGAAGATTTTAATCCAAATATATCTCTAAAGTATGTAGTTATCAAATTAGATACATCTGCCATCCAGAAAGCAATGGGCAGAGCAAAATGTATAATGAAAGGTCTTTTAACAACCGGGAACTGTTTTTTTCTTTGGAAAGAATTCTGAAGCTCTCAGTGCAGGGTATGATGGGGGGAATTAATCAGACAGGGAACCAACCATTTTTTTAAAGTCATCTGTGAATAAGGTAACTGTTTCTAGATTGCACATCAGATACTCAAAACACAACCTAAAAATGAACAAAATGGAATTACCTCAGTGGCCTCTCACATACTACTTTGTTTCTTCCTTCAACCCTAGTCATCACTGCAGCGAACGTCACCATTTTTCTGTAACTTAGAGCATATGTTCCTCTGCTCCATCCCCGGTGAGTCCTTACTGTACCCAGAATAATGGGCCAAGTCTTTACAAGGACCTAAGGGCTGATAGACCCCTACGGAATCTGGCTCCCTGCTCCCTTTCTTACCTCCTCTCCTCTATTGATTCTCTTTCCCCAGCTCATTCTACTGCCCCAACACAAGACTCCACGTAGCACCTCAAACATACTTATCAGTCCCCCACCCCAGTTCAAGCTGGTCCCTCCACCAAACACACTCATCCTCAGATAACCCATTCACTCATTCTATGCAACTTCTTCCTTGAATCTTGCAATAAAACCTAAGTTGATCACCTTGCTTAATCCTGCTATCAGGCACCTCACCACAAGCACTTTCTATCTCCTCACTACCCTATTATTCACAACTCCCTAACGCTATAATTTATTATTTTTATGGTCTCTCTCTCTCCCCCTGCCAAGATCTATATGTAAGAGTCACAAGGCACATTCTGTTCACTGCTAAATTACAAGTCTTGCAGATGCCTGGATTTGCGGCACCTAGAACCCACCAGGTGCTATGTAAATACTTACTGATTAAATAAATTGATTACATTTTCTAAAGCAACATTATTCAATTGTTATACTTCTTCCAATATTTCTATTTTAATTTTACACATTAAAAAATCTTGTCCATGATAAAAGTGTTTTACCACCTCTTTCACCTTGGCACCAAAAAGTTTGAATTCGGGGTGCCTGGGTGGCTCAGTGGGTTAAAGCCTCTGCCTTCGGCTCAGGTCATGGGATGGAGCCCCGCGTTGGGCTCTCTGCTCAGCGGGGAGCGTGCTTCCTCCTCTCTCTGACTGCCTCTCTGCCTACTTGCAATCTCTGTCAAATAAATAAATAAAATTTTAAAAAATATTAAAAAAAAAAGTTTGAATTCTTAGAGTTCTGCTGGTAGACCAGTTGATGCTTCTGAATTAAACTTCTAGTTTTGTATTAGATGCATTTTCTGGGAACACCACAGGATGTTCAGCAGTACACTATTTACTTGAAAGTATTTTTATTAGAGGGGGGAAAAAAGTACCTTTGTGATGTTTCCTGAGCACCGTGACAAAAGAATATTTAATTACCCAGTAAGTAGCAGTACAAGGCACCCCCCTGGTCTCATCTGCCCTAGCCGTGATTAATGGTTAACAACAAGTGATAACTGTATGGAATGCGCTGCCTTTCATTACAGAATCACACTTGAAAAGGGAGGAGGCAAATCAATTCTAATTTTATCAAATAACTTCACAAAGAAAATAAATTAATTATATCTCAGTGTTGTGTTTATCCATCTGCAATCTGAGTAAAAACTAGTGTCCTTCTCAACACACAGCACTTCCTTAATAAATATTCTTGTTATGAATAAATGACCGAGTTGAAATGTTAGTAAGAAGCCCAGCAGAAGTAATAAAAAACAACCATACTGCCCTATGTTCAGATACACTCTGCAAATAGACTGTCATGTTAAGAAGAGGACTAAATGGGGCGCCTGGGTGGCTCAGTGGGTTAAGCCACTGCCTTAGGCTCATGTCATGATCTCGGGGTCCTGGGATCAAGTCCCGCATGGGGTTTTCTGCTCAGCAGGGAGCCTGCTTCCCTCTCTCTCTGCCTGCCTCTCTGCCTCCTTGTGATCTCTGCCTGTCAAATAAATAAATAAAATCTTAAAAAAAAAATTAGAGGATTAAATGAATCTTCTTCCTTCATAAGAGTCAGTCTTGTTGTGCAGGGGAGAATGGTTCAAAGAGGAGCAAAAAATGGACAAAGATAAGCAGGGAAATATGGCAATGCTCCTTCGCAAAATTATAGTACCTTGGACTATTAAGACTCAGAAAAGAGAACAAAGGTAAGTCTGCACTGCAGTTATGCTGGTCTTGACTGGCAATACTATCAAAAAATTTTGTTGAAACATCTGCCCCCCGCCTACACACACACAGTTTGCCAATGTAGTAAGAAAATACTCTACCACAATGGATTTTTAGCATGATCCATTATATAGTTGCACCATACACCGATAAGACAATATCAGAACAACAACAGTGACAAAAATCTGTGAGAATAATTGGTTAGTTTTTTTGAAATTTAAGTACCTGTGAGATACAGGAATGGAAATTTTGAGAACCTGTGACTAAGAAGTGACTAAGAAAAGAGGTCTTGGCCAGAGATAAAATTTGAGAGCCATCCTAAATAAGAATATGGGTGAGATATTGGGGAGCTATATTTAATAGCAAAATCCTACCCAGAAAACCACTCTATGAAGGTAGAAAAGAAAGAAAACAATTTTATTACTGAATAAGCACTAAATCTGAACAGGATATACAACATAGGTAATAAGCTGAGAGATTGCAGAGACAGAAGGAAATCTAACCCTTATATAAAGCCAAGGAAATACAATCCATTACCCAGATGTTCTCAAGATTAATATTAACTAGTCCTCAGGTAAGAGAACATGACAGCACCCTTTAAGCCCTCCTAAATTCACCTAGCAATTGGTGACTATCTGTATTGGTTACTAAATTTGACATTTTTTTTCTAAGATTTTATTTATTCTTTTGAGGGACAGTGAAAGTGAGAGAGGTCACAGAGGGAGAAAGAAGCAGACTCGCCACTGAGCAGGGAGGGTTCCAACGTGGAGTTCAATCCCAGGACCCTGAGATCATGACCTGAGCTGAAGGCAGTCGGTTAGCAGACAGAGCCACCCAGGTGGCCCTCAACATATCTTTATGATAGAAATTAGTTCTATAACTCAGAGCCACACTCCAGCTAAAATGAGACTCCGAATCATCCTCAGCAACTAAGAAACAGAGGCTGGATATTCCCTGTTTATATTCTCAGGTCCTTGAGGAAAACATTCCTGGGTTTTAAAGCTAGGTGAACTCTTTGAAAACTTGACATACACTTCAAAGCAATGCAGAAAAAACTCACAGGTTTTCTAAAGTAAATGCTCAAAAAGGGGCAGATGGATATGGGCAGGGTTTTTGACTGATATTGACAAGAAAGTCTGGGTTTGGAAAAGTAGTAGGTGAGGCCAGGGAAGGGTTGATGAATCCCAAGAAAATGCTTAACATACAATTCTACCCGTGATGACAACATTTAGACTGATGTCCTTATGATAAGAGGGAAATGTGAACATAGGCAGGGAGAATTTTATGTTAAGGCGGCGGGACATTGGAGCGATGCATCTACAAGCCACAAATGCCTGGGGCTATCAGAAGCTGGAGGAGACAAGGGAAGATCCTCATCTCTAGGATTCAGAGGGACCATGGCCCTGCGGACACACGGATTTTTCCCACTTCAATCCTTCAGAACTGTGAAAAATCTAATCTCTGTTATTTAAGTCAACCCAGTACTTTGTTCCTTCAGGCCTTGAAAATAAATGCAGTTATGTTACCATAGGAGTGAGGAGGTCAGTGGGGTAGAGAAAATATTTTCTGAAAGTTAAGTCAGAGACTGAAAGAAAAGAAAAGGCTACAAGATGGCATAGCTCGTCCCTGTGCATATTGCTCTCGTCAATCATCAGATCTCATGCGGTGTGGTGGAATGATGAGGTCATAATGATACGAACAAGGTGACTCAGTTGGTGCAGCATGATGGGTCGTTTCTGGTTTGGGGGTTTTCCAGGGGTGGTAGAACCACAATGGGGGATCTTGATTCCTACCTCCTCACCTTGAACGTCTGACACTGGTGAAGGCAAACAGGGAATGAACCATGGCTGGTTTACTTCTATAGATATTTCTAAGTTAAGAAATCAAACCTAGGGCTCTGGTCCCATCTGCTTCACTCTGTTGTACGAAGGTCTTTGCAATGCTGGTATGTGGTGCTGGACTCCTACCATGATGGACTGGACTGTGTGCTCCCCAAAATTTATATGTTGAAGCACTAACTTCCAAAGTGATGGTATTTGGAAATGGAAACCTTGAGAAGTAATTGGGGTTAGATTATTATCAGAGGAATCATTAGAATAGATTTGTCCAGTACTGTCCATATGTCTGGACTGGGTTCAAGAAATTCATATATACATGAATATAATTCATATATGTTCCCTCTGAATATACACATGAATCTATGTATATACACACATATGCATGTGTCTCTGAGTATGTGATGTGTATCCAAGTATGCAGGCATTTTTTTTCTTAATCTGTAGGTTTGAAAAACCCAAATTAAATCTTGTCACTCAAAATGTACTCTGAGCTAGAAGCCATGAGAAGTTCAGAACATTCAACCCAATCCTGATCTACTGAGTTAGAATGTTTAAATTAGCAAGATCCAAAGGTGGGCCATACTAACATTAAATATTGAGAAGCACCATCCATAGACACCCGAAACACCTTATGGTAGAGAGATGCCGTCAGAGACAGTAGACCCTGTATCAGGAGAGCATGGCAATAGAAAATGTATGAATATCGGGCAAAATCCAGGAATTCAAGATGGAGCAACAAGGTACCAATAAGCAGAGACAACCGGCAACTGGAACCAGGATCGGCCATTTCAAATACCAGTGAGATATGTAATGGCCACCAAGTTCTTCCAAGCTGTGGAAAGACAAGAGCCACACAAATGGGAAAACTCAGGAACTCTTGGAAAACTCAAAAACTCTTTATAACCTAGGGAATAGAAGTACTTAAAGAAACATTAAGACATACTCACAGATTATCTACAATGTGTTCTGGCAAAAGCTATAGCCTGGACGAGATCAGAAAACAAGACAAAGCAACCTTGCTATCATGCTGGTCCACACTTTGGATTATCCAAATTAAAAGACTAAAAAGAAATGGGTGGGGGTACACAGTTTCCACATTAAAAAAAAAAAAAAATCCCACAAGATTGGTTCGGAGAGCCTATTGAGCTTTTTCTGGTTGAACCTGTGTTAAAAGCAAGGACAAAGAAACAGAGAAGCTGGCTATTCATGACCACCATCCGATGGCTCTGGGCTGATGGCTACAGCATGATGATGTGGTTCGCAGGCTGCTTATTGCACAGGTTGTGGACTAGTGTGTATGCTCTGGCCACAGGCCTTCCGCATATCTGGTCCTTCAAGAGGGCAGAGTGTCTCAATGTACAGTACATATGTGACTGGGCTGCAGGGGTAGCTGAAGGCTGAAAGTGCAAAGTCAGGGCGGTTCCAATTATAAAGGCCTTCAAGAATACACTTAAGGATGGGAACTACTTATTTAAACTACTTGTTTAAATTGGATTGTTTAGAACAATTTTTCTCTGGACCAAATTAGCTGCCAAATCACCTTCCTTGTCCAGTTCAAATGATCACTGCCATCTGCCAATACCTGTATTTAAATTTAATCTCTGATAGTTTAAAAGTATTGCTTAAGGCATAGAATCCAAATTTCGTGCTCAAAGCCTATGTTTCACCAGCAAAATTATGTCCATATTCTGAATTTCTAAGTGGCAGAGGTTGTGTTATAAAAAGATACGAAATGAAGATTGAAACATTATCAGGGAGTTCTACATCCAACCCTCACCACTACCTACAGATCTAAAGAAGAATCAAAATGCCTTTTGCCGAATTTCCACTCAAAAAGAGCCCAGGAGCTTGTGGGAACTCTGGATTGAACGAGAAATTTATTCCAAGGAAGAGATGTCTCAGGAGGCATCAGGGAATAGAGTTCTCAATTCTTTTATTAATTGGAAGAAGGCATTTGGAAAAGGGAAAACCCTGAAAAGGGAAAATTTTGTTCTGCAGGCTGTTAGGATCATTGTTGCTATGATAATAATAGAAGCCATAAAAGTCGGGACGTTTGAGAGAGCATATTGACATGCCAGGATTTGGAAGGAGTCCTGGCCCAGCACGCAGCTTTCAGGAGGCCCTACACTGTATACCCCAGGCTTCCGACGCAGAGAAGTTCCTGTGGAGAAACACGGCAGATGAGAACGATCACATCAGGACGGCGCCAAGGCTCCAAGCCAGAGCAAGGCAGCCAAAACCGTTAAATTTTAATACAACTCCAGATGTAACACCCGTGTGTCTGAATGACTCTATTGGTGTTCCTTCCTACTTTGAAACATTAGTTTATGTGTAGTTTAACACTTAGATAATGTGCGTCTCACTTAAATATAGACTTTGGACAACATAATCCACTGTGTGCAAGAAAACGTAAAATACGTTATTTTTGGCTCTTCTTTAGTTTGTTACCTATATATTAGTATTTCTACAGCGCGTCAACAAAGAACCATGCACGAGCTGCATCCCTGAGTCTTAAAGTTGTAGAACGTGATGAGTGATGGAAATCGTGTTCCTAAAAAAAAGCCTCTTTCCTTCCCGTGCTACCCCTGGGTTAGGTGAGAAATCCAAAAGTGGGAATTCCCACCCTGGGTGAATATGCATTTTTTAAAAGCCTAAAGGCAACATAGTATCCTCGCTATGTAGACCATTTGAAACTCTTTTACATGGCACCAAACCATATTTAAGATTATCTGACTAAAAAAAAACATTGAGAGGAAGGATTTTAGAGGGAGAGTACAAAGAGGTTCTTGAAATGGAGCAACACTGAGTTCGTTTCTCCTCATTGCCATCTTCCAGGGAGACGCTACAAGTTTTCTTCAGAGACTCAAAGCAACTGTATAACGGACTGATTTAGAGGCACTAATCTAAAGAGTAAGTAATGCTTAGTGTCTTTTATCATGAAGCTTTAAAAGCACTGTACTGCACATCAAAAAGACTTGTTTCTACCCAAGACCCACCTAGTGCTATTCTAATGATCCTTCTTGGCCAAGTTTTTTCTCTCTTCTTTACCTCAATTCTATCCCCATTAAAACATAGTCAGTGGAAATGATGTCTAAGCGACATGCAGTACATGTGATTCCTGGACTCGGTCCTTGGTCTCCTGCACTGTATGATCTGTGCTGATCTGTGTACCCGCCCCCCTCCGAAAAAAAGATATGCTCAAGCCTCTCCCCCAATATCTCAGAATGTGACTTTATTTGAAAGTAGCATAGTATTTACATGTTTTCAAGTTAAAATGAGGTCTTTGGATTAGGCCCAAGTCCAGTATGACTGATGTCCTTATAAAAGGGGAAATCTGTGCACAGAGACATGTGCACAGGGAACATAATGTGAAGATGAAGGCAGACACGGGAGTGATGTCTCTACAAGCCAAGAATGCGCATCACAGCCAGCAAACACCAGAAACAGGAATGGACTAGGCTGTCCATCAAAGTCCCCAGAAGGAAACAACCACGCTGACACTACGATCTCTGCCCTCGTGCAGCCAGAACCATGAGACAGCGCCTATGGTTTGCGTTACCCGGTTTATCGTACCTTGTCCTACAACCCTAACGAACTAACCTACGTGTGAAGCCAGATAGATAGCTCTGATATAATCCAGACATAGTTCTGATATGGACAAGCAGTGAGACCACTGACCTAGCATCTTTCCCCTGTGAAATCTGCCTCATGTTTGTTGACTTTCTCTATGTTGTTTCTTGATTTCTGAGCAGGTCTACTCTGGCCAGCGCTGGGGCCACACACGGATACTTTAACGGCCACACGTCCTCACAGAAATAACATCCTTTTCAGTTTCGTTGAAAGCCTGATCTACTGCAGAGCTGTACTGACAACAGCTGAATAGAGCCCAGGTATAAATAACTCAGAAAGGATAAATACCTTTAAAAATTCCTATTCCGAGTGTACACCACTGTCTGACGTTTCTCTGTGTACGATGTGAGCAGTGAATTCACCTACGCAGAGCAAGGCAAAAATGTCCTGACGAAAATAGAAAACAATATTCCCTTCCCTAAGCCTCCATAGTGTCACTCGTGACCCTGAAGCACGATGTGTGAGGAGCCTCGTGGCTAAGCGGGTGCTCCTTACGTCAGGAAGTTTGCTTTAGCTTGACCCGCTGTGGCCGCTCGGCTCTGCTAACCAGACTTCTCCAGGACGGGCCTGCCATTCGACACGGGGATTTCTAGCTATTATTTTAGCTCTTACACATGCTGTTTATTTTTATTTTTTTCCCCCAAGGACTCCATCTAGCAATTCCCTCACACTAACAATTTCACAAATTTCTTCTTGGTTATTGGACACCCCAGCCCTCGGTCTTTCTCCGGGAATTTTCTGTGTGCTGTCCTTCAGTGCCCCTTTCTGGCTTATCATCGCTCCCTGGCTGTCCTCCTGGGGGCACCTGGGTGGTTCAGTGGGTTAAAGCCTCTGTCTTCAGCTCAGGTCGTGATCTCAGGGTCCTGGGATCGAGCCCCATTGGGCTCTCTGCTCAGCAGGGAGCCTGCTTCCTCCTCTCTCTCTGCCTGTCTCTCTGCCTACTTGTGATCTCTCTCTGACAAATAAATAAATAAATCTTAAAAAAAAAAATTCTGTCCTCCTCATGTCCCACCATGGTCCCTCCAGTGTAGCTCACGCTGCATGGGCCTGCCTCTCACCACGGGCCGCACGGCTCCTGCAGGCCGAGCTCATGGCTCGTGGCCCACGCGTAACGAGGACAGAGGCGCAGCCCAACAGCTGATGAACGGGATATGGTTGGGAAAAAAAATCCCTTACCTCTGTAATTGGAGGATGGGTTTTTGTAAAAAGATATATTATGAACAACGTTTTAAGATTTAGGATACAAATTTAAAAGCATGGCGTGCCCACTTACTTTAAAGGAAGGAGGCTGTGATATGTCTTCTCAGTGTTCTGTGACACGAGGAGCCATTTCTTTTGCCATATGATCCAATCAGGAAAACAACTAGCGGTAAGTAACTAATACCAAAAAATTCCTTTCTTTTGGTATCACTCGTAAAGTTTGTCAAAAGCAGGGAGAAATGAGGGTGTCTGAAACATCGGGCGTGAGAAAAAAGATTGGTGCAGCTTCTAGGTAAGAATAATGACAATAATGGGACAGAGGAGTCTCTACATCATGACGAGTGGAAAGATTTAAGTCGATGTTTCTCACTAACGAGAACAGGAGGTAAGAGTGTGGCCGACCCCCTTTGCTGACTGAGGAAAGAATGACATACCCAATTCAGAGCTCTGAGATTTCTTACCAGTAAATGTAATTTAGCATGGAGAATATTTTAAGTATTTTATATCTATTTCCTACTCTAAGGCCAGTTACATTCGTGATATAGTTAAAGCCGTTCCCTTGTATTTTCTCGATTTACTGGAAATATTCAACAGCAGATAGAACATTGTGCCTGGAAGAATAAAGGAATGCCTATTCTTTGGTTATTTTTTAATAATAAAACACTTGTTTTGCATTCATATGAAGTAGGGATAATAGTTCTGGGAGTTTGATCTTCAACCCAATTCAAAAGTTAAATAATGTTGATCTAAGCTAATGGTGAAGACTGGATTATTCCTCTCAATTCCTGATCCTATCCCAATAACAGAATTATACAACCGCACCCTTCACTGTGGGACTTCACTCCCCCTTGTGAAAGTGATTTCTTCTCCCCACACTGACCTTAAGCTGTCCTGCTAATGAAGGACAGCAGGCATCATGCGTACCGGGTATTACCAGGAGCCTTAAACGTGCCTACCTGGTTTGGGTTGCAATTTCTGGAGGCTCCACCTGCATCACTAGAAAAGCATACACCCATCAGCCAGTGACTCCAAAATGACGTAACGTGCAAAGGACCTTACCATGACCCGCATGCACTCTGAAGGAAAAGCCTTTATCATCTAACCTGCAGTCCTGTGCAGGAGAAGGATTCAGAGCAGAAGTCACTAAAATATGGGGATGTTTGTTTCCTGCCATTATTGCAGCAGAAATCTTACTTCTTCATTAATCACAGTAACTCTACTCTCTTGGCTGGTGTAAGCATGAACACATGACGCTATTCTAGACCTGACGGGAAGTGTGCAGGGAAACGGGTTCAGAGAGAGATTTCCTCACTACAAAGATGAATGCCAGGAAATGATCTCTGGTGTGGTCTCTGCCGTCACCTAGCCACCATCTGACTACCAAGAACAGGTAAAGCAGACCACATAAGCTAGTGTCCTGGGGAGGAGATGATCCAGAGGGCAAAGAAATGAAAGAACCCGAGTCTTTAATAACATTGATGCACTGCTAAGATGATCAATTCATCAAGTCTGGGAGTATCATGAAGTAAGGTTCTGGGGCTTACAACCGAAAGTATCTTTAATGAAGCAATATTAGGCATATGCAATGTTGTGTTTAGTCCCATTGAGTGAGGGGAATAATACAAAGTTTTCCATAAAGCATCAAATATCAACTATTACAGGCTGCGGGGGACATATGCTTTCTGCAGCAGATACTCAAATCCACGGCAGTTCATAGATAATAGAGAATATCTATGATAATATCTATATATAGATAATGCTCTGAGTGTATTATAATAAAACTTTATTCACAAAAACAGGGCAGTGGCTAGATTTAGCCTCTAGGATATATTTGGCTCACTATAAACTAAGGGACAATGTAAGCCACATTGATAATCTGTTAGTTGGCATGTATTACAGAGACATTTTGTTTGGCTGAAAAAGAGCAGGCTAAATGGGAAAAATTACACTTATGGCTTTTCCTCAGCAAAGATTATATCCAATTACCAAAATATAGCATTTCAAAAACAAAACAAACAAACAAACAAAAACAACCAACACTAGTTCAGCTACTACTTTTTTTTAGGGCCAAAGCTTTGTGTCAAAGACAGGACATCTGCTTCTAGCAATATGGAGATGCAGATACACTGAGATAATTTAAACTACTAAACAACTAGATCTTATATCAAAAAGCAATGATAAATCATACTTCCTGTTATAGTCATGTGGGAAGGAAAGAAAAAATACTCTAAGGAAAAACGAAGAAAAAACAAAACAAAACAAAAAACCAAGTTAACAAAAATGAGATCAATGAATGCATCCAAATATCCGAACGCCACCGTGAACCCAGAGCTGGCATGGTGAGAACAGGAGGAGACACAGTCCTGTGGTCAACAGTTGTCCTGAGCCAGGGAAAGGTGAAGAAGCTGAACCACATAATCCTGAGCATTACTCTCGAGTGGACTAACTAGCTTCAAGCCTTGCTACCGCAGAATCTGACCAGAAGCAAACACAATTTCTTCCTTTTAGGCTTGAAAAAGGCCATTATTTAAAAATCACAATTTCCAATACCAAAGATGAAAGCAAGAAGGAAGTGAAACTGTATCTTTAAGGTGATTTTTTTTTTAGAAAAATGACAACCTGACCAGAAATTATTTTTCATAAATGATAATAAGATGAGCTTGTTTTCAGAAAAAGAAAAAAAAAAAAAAACAAGACAGGTGACAGCAAAGGGACCTTCACTAAAAGACCCTCTAAAGTCTAAAGACAATGACACCAGGAGAATATTATGAGATAAAAGCAGCAGGAGAAAATGATGTATTAACATGTTTGCAAATCAAACATGTGGGTATCTAATGCATTTTATGTGTGGGGCTTACTTAGCAACAAGAACTACAGTATTAGATGAAAATGTACGTTAGAAGGGAAATAAAATAAGCAAACGTAAAAAGTTGGAGGAAGGAAAAAAAAACTAAGAACAATGACATAGGTCATTTTAGAGTATACATCCTGAAACAGAAAATAAATATTAAAATGGAAAGGAACCATGAAAACATTTTTAAAGTCTAAGAAAATAGACTGAAGGAAAAAAGAGGTATCACAAATAAATATTAGACATAAAAACAGACAAAGCGACAAGATAAATTTAAAAGATAGTAAGAGAATATTATAAACTACTTTTTGTCAATAGATATTAAATTTAAATGAAATAATAACCTTATGAAAAATAAACTGCTATTTATTTTCTCTAAAAGCTATAAGTCAAATCTATTTCATTTTAGGTTCATTAACTTCAGTTTAACCATAACTTTATTTTTTTTTTAAGATTTTATTCATTTATTTGACAGAGAGACACAAGTAGGCAGAGAGGTAGGCAGAGAGAGAAGGGGAAGTAGGCTCCCCGCTGAGCCGAGAGCCTGACTCAGGGCTGGATCCCAGGACCCTGAGATCATGACCTAAGCTGAAGGCAGAGGCTTAACTCATTGAGCCACCCAGGCGCCCCTACCCATAACTTTAAAGAAATTCAATATTTTTTTCAGCTTTACTGAAGTACAACTCACAATAAAACTATAATATATTAGAAGTCTACAACATGATGTTTTGATGTACATATACATTGTGACATGCTGTAGTCACATTTCATGCAAAAATGGCAATAAAGTTTATTTAAAGACCTTAAAGTAAATGAATATAGATGGAGAAAAATGCTATAGTAGTAGATGGGATAGCTTAACACGGTACTTACGGCAGCTTCTCTAAAACCGAGTCCCAGATTTAATGCATTCTTTTCTTTTTAATTTTATTTATTTGACAGAGAGAGAGATCACAAGTAGGCAGAGAGACAGGCAGAGAGAGAGGAGGAAGCAGGCTCCCTGCTGAGCAGAGTGGCCGATGCGGGACTCGATCCCAGGACTCTGAGATCATGACCTGAAGGCAGAGGTTTAACCCACTGAGCCACCCACATGCCCCAATAAATAAAATCTTTAAAAAAATAAAATAAAATAACACCGATGTATAATTTTATACCTATTACATATCCAAAATTAAGAAATCTGAAAATATTGGGGTGCCTGGGTGGCTCAGTCAGTTAAGCATCTGCCTTAGGGTTCAGGTCATGATCTCAGGGTCCTGGGATCAGCCCCATGTCAGGCTCTCTGCTCAGCAAAGGAGTCAGCTCTTCTCTCTCCCTCTGCCCCCCACTCCAGCTCTTGTGCGCGCACACGCGCACACACACACACACACTCTCTCTCTCTCTCTTTCTCTCTCTCAGATAAATAAATAAAATCCTTTTTAAAAATCTGAAAAATGTTGAAGGTATAGAAATGTACTGAAAATCGTAAATTCTCTTGGGAAAGGCCTAAGTAGATACAGCCCCATGGGAAACAGTACGGAATCATCCTTGAAGTCAGATATCCACATATGCTAGAAGAATACATTTCCAAAGTTAGGTTGATTCCTTAAGAAATATTTTTGCCTGTGAAATACAAGAGCGACGCAAACATGTTTAGGGCAGAACTGTTCATAACGAAAACTAAAATCAACCAAGAACAAAAATATTATTCAACAGAAAAATGTACACCCTATGGTCCATGCCTCGGTTGAGATTTTATGGTAGTGAAAAGGAATATCCCACAGCTACACACAAAACATGGGCAACTCTCCAAGAAGAAAGATATAGTGAAAAAATCTAGGACATTAAAGAGAGTATGATTCAATTATTATATAGATCGAAAGTTAAACTAATAAAGTTTTATGTAGAAATATGTACCTATGCAATAAAGTTGTGTTTTTCATAAATAGTACAAGCAAAACACAAAATCCAGACAGTGACTATCTTTTGAGGGAGTTAGGGAATAAAGAACACAGAGAAATGCAATAATTCTGGCTCGCAGGTTGAGAATTGATTTTATCGCTCATTTTTAAATTGTGTTCTATTACATATAAAACTTATTCTCATTTGTATGTATCAAAGAGCACATAGAAAATAAAAAAGAAACCGATGCAAAAAGTAAGAAAACCAAAAGAATTTATTGGAAAGAATTGGTGGGGTGTAGATTTATCAGTTGTAACCCAAACATTTAAATTATGAGAGAGAAAAAAGTGAATCAATTCTCTAGTTTCAATATCCAAAAGGTTTTATAATGTGAAACATCTTAATGTTTCGCATTGTACATGTGTAAATGGTGTTGGACATTAAATTTTATCCTTGTTTTATATATATATAGTATTTTATATATTTTTATTTATATATATATGTGTGGGTATATGTGTGTGTGTGTATGTATATATAAAATTTAGAAGCTAAGAAGGAAAAGTTTATAAAAGCACGTATAAGTAATAGAAAACCTCACTTCTGCCTTCCCCCTTCACCAAGCTCTACTCAAAACACTCAGCATCTGTTCACTTCTCTAGGCAACACAGACCCAGGCTGGGGCTTAATTATCTGTCACTAACATGTTACTTACAAGGAGAATACTTCCATCTCACAGAAAGCTAAATAAAATAACTCAAATGCATGTCGTGACGGAGAACACAATCAAAATTTTAAGCAGAGTTCACCTTATCCGTGGCTAATCCTCAAGGATGACAGACCATCTGAACACTGCAGACTGTGGCATCTTGTACACAATTTAATGAGTGGATTTCTTTTTTTCCCCCTCATTGGAAACTGAGTCTCTAGGCAGCTGTTCATCCCAAAGATGCCACAGTCCTCACAGTTGCATTGTTTTTTTTTTGTTGTTTTTTTTTTTTTTTATTACTGCTGGGTACCTGTTGTCCTGTGGGTGTTATGCACACACGACTTCTTCCTTTCTTTTTGGCTTTCTGTTCCAGGATCACAACAGAGAAATTCTTTTAGAAGTTTAAATAAAGTCTATCTTTTTCTTATTCGGAATCACCAACTAAGGTACACTCAAAAGTTCAGACTTTGTTCTAGTTGAGCTTTTGCCCACCAGAGGAAAAATATTTTATTCTAATTTTTTTTTCCCCTTTCAGTTTCGATATTGTGGTTTTCTTTTGAAACAGTGATGACATTTTTTTCTTTAGTTGGCTCCACCATCAACCACTGGTGTCTCTTCTCTTCTCTCAGTCCCCCTGGGCCTATCATGTCCCTCCACAACCCCATCGTGAAGAAATTGCTGGGTCACCAGACTTTTTTTCCAGTACTCTAACTAGGAATCCTTCATGCAGACCTGCTCTTATTTTCTGCTTCACTGGTCTTTGTTCGGCATTAATTTAGGACACTTCAGGGAGAAGTTACCTGTTTGTTCATTTTGCTGCTTGAGTGTACAGTATGCTGAACCACTGAGAAAAACTCGCATTTTAGCCATAAAAAGCTGAAACTCAGAATTCTAGCAGCAACCTGATCATCAGCAGTCCAATCATCAACTAGAATTGCATGTCTATTTAAAGCTTACCTAGACCCCATATGGTTTTCTGGGAAAAGAAATGGTAACTAGCAGATTCACCTATTCCGATCTGCCCCTGATGCATTGTTTCAGCAAAGGATTGGCAGAATTCTGAAATTTCTTTTAGGGTTTGTTTTTGCATCAGCTCCCTAAGAAACTTGGTGTTTGTACTGAACAGCCTTCACAGATCATAATCAGGATCATCATTGTAATAATAATAACCACCATAGTGAGCACCGTTATCAGCATCCAATCTTTATTGTACTTGTGGTCCCTGAAACTGTAAGGCACCAAAGAATAGAAATTAAACATATTTTTAAAATCTGTCATTTTCTGTTTCTCTACATCTTGATCATTACTATAATATCTTTCCCTCCTTTTCTTCACTCTTCCCATCTTCAATCCTACAGTGACCTTACACCCTGGGTTACCAAAGGCAGCCTTAGCTCATACCCATAGTACAAACATAATTATTAATAGAGCTTCCTTTTCCGTTCACAAGATTTCCAGTTTGGGGACATGATGTGATTTCTTTACTTATGCCCCAGAGGAGGGTCATCCTACCTTTATAAAACTATCCTGCAATACTACCAAACTCAAGTTCTATTAAGACAAAATAGCCACAGAAGAAGATAAAAATAAGTAGGGAAAGAGGAGAAACATCATCAATACTATCATGTTCTTTTTATTTTTTAATGGAAGCATGGTGAAAAATATTCTCCCTCTCCCTCTCCTCAATTCTGTCTAAATAATCAAACTAGCATGGCTCTCACCCTTGAGGTCACCTTGAGATCCAAAATGGCTGCTGAAGCTCCCACCATCCCACTTGCATTGCAGCCAAAAGGAAAGATGAAGAGCAGTGAAAAACCTATGTACTTAGGGGCACACGTACAATTAGCTGACCAAGTACCTATCCTCCATTTAATGTGCCATTCTTGAATGTCAACTTAACTCTCATTATCATTGGTTAGAATTTAGTCACATCCAGGGAGAAAGATCACAACAAAAGACAGACTTCTCTTTTAGCTGGGTATATGGCATTCTCAATAATGCGGATGTCCCGTTAGCATGAAAGAGTGGGGGGGTAGATGTTGTCAAGTCTAACTCTAATCTCTGAAAATCCCCTAATGTACCATGGTAGTCTGGAGTGCTGGTACCACACTCCTTGCTAAACACTTGTGTGAATTACTTTAACCTTACTATGACGTGGTTCCCTACCAGGGAGACTATGACAACTCACTTCAGATAATGGCTTTAAGGGTTGAGTTAATATATATATAGCAGTCTGAATAGTTCATGACACATGCTATGCATTCCATAAACATGGTCACCACTTAAATATACTTTGAGAGTCATTTTGTAACTGCCCTAATTATAGCATCTCACTCAATAACCTACCTTGAATATAATAAATTCAGAAGTCTGTATTTGATGATATTTGTTAATTTCAATAAAGAATGACCAGTTTCAATTGATTCATTACCATTGCCAGTAATTCTCCAAATAGCACAGGTAGATTAAGAGTTTTCAGGATTTCAGCACACAGTAAAGTTGGCGTCTGGTATTCCCTTCAAAAGAAGCTGGCAGGCTATCTCCCAAAGGGCCTGGTAGGGTAAACATGTCACGCCGGTGAATTTCTGCAAGGTTTGGATCTCATCCTTGCAGGCTAAGACATCTTAATGGCACCCGGCAAGGAGACTAGTCCTTCAACTTGCCTTTCATGAACCAAATCCGTAAGTTTCCATTTAAAATGACGATTGTAACCATAACAGGAACTAACAGTCTCAGATATCCAGACCTAAACAGGAAAAATACTCTTCACCAAATGGTGTTTGCTGAAGGTTGACTTGAAACAAAATACCCCTTCCTGTTTAGAACCATGTCCACAAAAGGCTTTGGTTTACAATGAAAACATGGTAGTTGATGTTGATTGCACTTCACCCCTAGATCCATAAATAATACCCGGCTATAATCTTTCTGGGATTCCCTTGCTCACCCAGGCTTTGAGTAGACATGTTCTTTCCACAGACGCTCAAGGCATTCAATCACATTTCAAGCAAGCCTTGTCTATCTAGATGCCATTTGGCCTTTTATTGCCTTTATCTGTCAAGTTTTTTGCGGGGGAGGGGCAAAAAAGTCTACCTGTCAAAGAGGACACCTCATTCCCTAGCTCATGGAGATTTTCGCCTGGAATATACAAACCACCATCAGCTCAGAACATACCTAACCACTATTACAGGAGCAGAAAATCGAGGCTTATTGGAAGCTGCCATAGTTCAAAAAGAGAAGAAAAGACATTGAACTAGGTCTACCTGACCCCATGGCCTTTTCTCTCACACTAATATACTGCTTGAGATTCTTTTCAATATTTTCCTTCACTGTTGATCGCTTACCCTCTATCCATCCTGAGTGTCACCCAAAGTTTTGTCATTTAACATATAATATTCATCTGGAGTGCATGACTTGGCAAAAGCATGGGATATATTGAATGGATGCTGCACCCAACATTCACCAAGGAGAAAGGCACTTTCAACAGCAGTGTCTGGTGAGAGAGAGTATTCCCCAGGGATAGTCCCCTCCATAATCATTACTCCTTGCTTCTCTCCTTACTGTCTGTTTCAAAAAACCCATTCACCAGCAGGCTTTTCTTGTCTTTGCTGTAACAGCAGCTTCACTGTGTGGCGAGCCAGGTGGTGGCAAGAAGATAATACAGCCCATGTTCGCACAACAATAGTACAATCAGGCATGACTGAAAATTATGGACAGTCCAATTTGTCACAGCTCAGTAAAATAGTCCCAGACTGGTACGCAAGCAGCAGTCCTGACATAATCAAGATTCCATTTCTTGCGGGGCCATGCAGACAAATTTTACTGAATAAAATCAACAAATATTGTGGGCATATCTAACTCCATCATCATCACCTCGACTGCAAGTACAGTCTTTCATTTGGAAACATCAGCTACGGGGTCAAGGGTACAGCATTCATAAGATCGATGAATCTGGGTCTTAGATATACGAAGTCCCTGAAAGACTGCCTAACCCACCTATTTATGTGAGATAGCACATTTTTCTCTGGAGTTCTTAATAAAGAATCATTCATTTCTTCTTTCAACGTAATCAATAACAAGGAATTCATAATAACACAGAGTGATCCATTTTGTCATAAAAATGTAGTTGATAAAATGTGAAATCTGGAATATATACGACAGATCATCTCTGTTTTGTAGGATAGTTGTCCGGTTTTTTTAACATAGTCAGGGTGTCCCTAATCTGGATTCCCCTCTCTAGGAATGCCTCCAGCCAGGCCTCATGAGACAAAATTTTAAATCCCTTCATGTTCCCTGGATGCATTCCAAGTTATCGGTCTTTCTTTACAATATTTTTGCTAAAGTTAAATTCAGTTGCCTTTGAACAGCATGGGGTTGAACTGCAAGGCTCCATCTATATGTGGATTTTTTTTTTCTCAGAACCAGTACTCTAAATGTATTTTTTCCTTATGACTTTCTTAATAATATTTTCTTTTCTCTCGTTTACTTTAAGAACGCAGCATAGTACACATCTAAGATACAAATTATGTGTTCATTACTGTTTACATTAACAGTCAAAAGCAGGATGTTAGTAGTTTTGAAGAGTCAAAAGTTATACTTGGATTTTCAGCTGCTTGGGGGGTTGGTGCCTCTAAAATCCTTCATTGTTCAAGGGTAAAGTTGATGTCACCCAGATGTCATCTCCCTCATCTTCACGGGAATCATAAGCATTGTGTATCTATTAATACAGTATCAGATAATATTTCTTGTTGGCTATCCTGAGCTGAGAGTCGAATGGATCTCTGAAAGTAATTAAAATAGCTAACTTATGAGTTGCTTCCACTATTTCTGCCACTGTCTTATAACAGTTCTACGAGGTAGGTTCTAGTATTAGATACACTGTGCAGATGAGGAAACTAAACCACAAAAAAATTCAAAGAAACTCATTGAAAGTAAACCAGCTAGATTTTTAAAAGATTTTATTTACCTGAGAGAGTGAGCGAGAGAGAGCACAGGAGCAGGAGCAGAGGGAGAGGGGACAGCAGGCTCCGCGCTGAGCAAGGAGCCCTACCCGTTTGTCCCATCCAAGGACCCTGAGATCAGGACCTGAGCCAAAGGTAGATACTTAACCCACTGAGCCACCCAGGCGCCCCAGTAAACCAGCTATTAAGTAATGGAGTTCGATTTGGATTCAGGCAGGTTGCTGCTAGAGACCCTGCTGGTAACTATTATGCAATACCAGTAGTTACCAAGGGTGGGCTCTGAACCAGAATCATCAAAACCCTCTAGGAACCTGGTAGAAGTGTGTACCATCAGGCCCCATTCCTGATCTAAAACAGAAGCTCTGAGTAGACTGATGCTACTTATAAGCCTGTCCAGAAGTTCTGGGGTAGGATCTAGCTTGAAAGCTACTGATCTACAGAACATGCATGTAAGTCCTTAATGCAAGGTACACATGCCACTCAAAAAAGATTAAAAACAAAGAAACAAGAATCCTGAACAATGAGAGTTGGTTCTTACCAGTCGTGGACCAGAGAAGATCAGAAAGCCACATACAGTATTGCTGACAACAGATTTTTAAAGGATAACTCACCTACTCGGCATCTAACATTACTACTTAATCTTTTTTCTTTTTTTACTATTTATTCTTAAATAGTGTGTCAGCATAGCGTTTCTCTTTTGTTAATATTCAACGATCTTTGAAAAACTATCAGGGCCCCTTTAACTGGAGGACTGAACCAGCACCATCCCCACAGTCACGGCTGATACCCAACTTAGAAGATTTGTCTGTTTCTAGGACGTTGAAGGATTTCTTGTCTCTCTTAATGCCTATCTTTTCCGTGGTCATAAAAATTCACTGCAGTTTCACAACTGATTTTGTATCTCCAAAAACTCATGAATGGAAAATGGATTACTTGTCCTAGGCATAGTGAGGATAATAAAAATGAATGCATTTTCTTGAACTATTTAAGTATCTTATTAAATGAAGTCAAGGTCATTATCATCTTTTGGGTAAAATATCTATGGTACTTTGAAAAGACTATTGCTTAATCCATCACCATGATTATTGAGTTTTAATTATTTTACTGTTCATATGAGATTACAACATGTGGTTATCAGTCCTAGACACAGTAAGTAATAACAATCAACAACCAATTACAATTTATAGTTTCCATAGGTGCAAAACCAGTCAAAATATATCTAGGTGCACTAATTGGCCCTATAATTTAATTAGACAGTCTTGATGAAGTTCTAGAACCTAGGTGAGGTTCAGTGGGCTGAGGTCCGGAGCCAATGACCAAGAAAGAATTCTTGAGACATCTTTGGTGCAAAATGGTGGTTTATTAAAACACGGGGACAGGACCCGTGGGCAGGAAGAGCTGCTGCCCCAGGTTGTGAGGGATGGCAGGTTATGTACCCTGCAGTTGGGGGAAGGTGAGGGAAAGGGAGGTTCTAATGGAGTTTTCATATGCTAAAGAGGGCCTACAAGGTGCCAGGATGTCCCAAGCCTACCAGAGGCCTTGCCTTTGCAGCTGGATCAATGTTGTCTTTAGACCAGCCATTAACATGAAGATAGTTGGGAGACTTTTTGGTGGGGGGTCACAATCCTGCTATCAATCGTCTTTGTTAGTGAGATTTAGGACATTTGTAAACCAAGGAAGACTCCTGTCTAGCAGGATTGTGAGCTCTGCAAGTTAACTATTTGCTTATTGTTCATGGCAGTCAGGGCTGCCTGAGGGATGCTACACATATGACAGAGGGGAAGCGGATGGAGAGGGGGGTACAAGGCACCAGCTTTTGCTTTGTCTTCAGCCAGCCTCGTGCTCCCTCATCAGTCTCATCAAGACTTTTGTACACCTGCCAACTGCTGCCTGTAGCAAGAGTAAAAGTCAACCAGCAATTCCTATTATCATACTTTTCAAGTTACTTGTTTGCTTAAAATTACCTAATTCAAAAATACCCCTGGGAAGGATGATCACATTTTACCGTTTGGTTTTAATCGTAGGGAAACACACAGAATTAGAGTTCCATGTATATGTAAGATACACTAATAATAATCCCAATTATTCCCAATTATCCTCCCAAATTTAGATGGTGAGGTGGCAGCTGCGGTTAATAAAAATAGCACTTAGTTTTGGAATCAGAAGACCTAGATATTTTGCCACACACCATCTGTGTGACCTTGGGCAACTCATACCAAGTCTCTGGGCTTAATTGACTTCTACATAAATGGTTATACTAAAATTTTATCTCCTTACCTCACAGTATGTGCATGAGGATTCCTTGACATTTATAGGGAATAGCTTACGTAAAAGGTGAAATTCAGCTTAAATGGTTTCAAGCGATTTTAATAAAACTACTCACTTATTCACCTTTCTATAGCTTAATGTTTCCATTCTCCCCTTAATATTGGGAGAAATTTTGAATTTTTATCTTTCTTTGCTTTAGTATGTCATGTTTTCTTTTTAATATAGCAAAAAATGAAAAAAAATATGTTTGCTTTATGCTGTACTTTTCTTCTGTATTATCTTAGAGATTAAGAAAGAGACAATTAATACCCAATTAAGACATACTTACAACTAGTTTTTATGAGAGAGTATGTTTTTGCTAGTGATAGAATCAAATGATTCTAGATTCTAGTAATGGAATCAAGACCGAACATCAAAAAGTATGTTGCTGATAAGTATTTGCAAGTGAGTGTCAAACTTCAGGGGGCAAAGTATGCTTTATGATAAACTTCAGGGGGCAAAGTATGCTTTATGATGAAGATTTTGACACAGAATTCAAAGCGGGAGAAAAGTCCATTTCCTTTTCTTGTATGAAATTGTGTTTTATCTGTGTGTTTATGGAAAATATAAATGAAGGGAAATGTAGATTTCCTCTCATTCCTTGTCTCCATCACTAGATCTTGCACTTAGCTGAATTTCTACAGTAGCAATATAAAAAATAAAACTCCAATTTGAATGGACTCTTATCTGACTGGTAAGTATCTCCATGCACCTATCTTTCTGCCCTAGGGCCCCTAAACCATAGTTTAGGCTGAATGAGAAATAATGAAATAATCTTCATCCGTTCAAAAACAGTTTCTGCTAGCACCAGAGACTCAGACTTTTCATTCTCTTCAAATCATTCTCTTCTCAAAACATTTTTACATAGATATAAGCATTAACCTTTCCTTTATGCCACTGTTACTATCATTATCTAAAATTCTTTTCTGAACATCAATTGTGTAAATGGAAAAGGTACTTCCAGTTAAGAAAGGGTAACTCTCCTTAGGGAGCTGACAACATAATAGAATGTTGTTTGTATTGAAAGTGCAATTCTAGCTGAGGTTTTATTTTTTAAATACCTAATAATCCAAATTATCACAAAGTCGAATCTACTCCCTAGTGGTGTACTAGAAAGCTAGATTCACAAGGCCATTAGGTAAGTTACTATTAGGTAAGTTTCCACTCAGCACAGGGCCAAATCCTGTTTTTAATTGACTTATTTTTTTCTTGTGGTGAGAAAGAAACAGAATTCGAACAGTTGGAAATTAAAAAGACAAACTACATACATGATGCTATTTCATTTCACAGATTGTGACCTCTACATCCCAGGTTAAAGGTGACCATGTGACTAGGAACCCTTTATGTAGACCAACTTGCTCATTATCTAATAACTTTGAATCAGTGTACATGCAAAAGCCAAATGCATATTTTCTAGAAGTAACAAAGTAGGAAAAAAATGTTGAATGTGTTTTCTGTGGGGAAGTCACAGATAAGGCTACAGACGAGGTGAAAGGAGACCTGGAAAAAACAGAGAAGGTGGGGACCACTTGGTGGCTGTATAGAGAACAAGTCTCTTGTTGGCTAAAGAGAACGGACTCTGAAATAGAAGTTCATAATTTTTTGTTCACTCCTCACCAAAAGCAATTATTTCAGGTCTCTGACTAGAATTTTGGGAAAGAGTCTCTCATTTGAAGATCCTTGATAGGAGCATTGAGTAGGTCAGTGAGTTGCACCTTCTGAAATCTATTCTTTCAACATACAACTGCTATTTCCCAATTCCCAATATCATGTTTACCTCCTTGAAGACTAACTCTTCACTGTGTACTGAATTAGGGTCTCCTTAAAAATATGGAGGTCATTAAAAGTACTCGTTAAGATCCTGTGTGCAGAAACACATAGATAATGGTTTAAATTTCTGATACAACACTTAATTAAACTACAGTTGACCCCTGAACAATGCAGGGATGGGGGGTGCCAACCCCCCACAATTATATACGTATATCTTAACTACTAATCTAATTATCTATCAGGTAATTACTAATCTAATTACTAATACAATTATCTATGTATATCGTAACTACTAATACCCTACTATTGACCAGAAGCTCTACCAATAACATAAATCATCAATGAACACATAGTTGTATGTTACAGGTATTATATACTATATTCTTACAATAAAATAAATATTAAGCAAATCATAAGGAAGAGAAAAGTACAGTTATAGTACTGGACATACGTTTACTGAAAAAAAAAATCTGTGCACAAGTGGACCAAGACAGTTCAAACCTATGTTGCTTAAAGGTCAAGTGTAGTTAACTTGGCAGTTTTTGTTTCATCTGTGAAATTGAGAGAGGCTCACTTAGAATAATGTGTAAGAAATAGACCCACGGCTGACAAGCCTGGAAGAGTGAATTTTAGAAAGAAGGAAATGGTCACCAGTTTCCAGTTCTGAAAAGAGGCCAAGCAAAGTATCAAAGAGCACATACATAGTCAGGGCAATTAAAGATAGAGATTCTTGGGACGCCTGGGTGGCTCAGTTGGTTAAGCAGCTGCCTTCAGCTCTGGTCATGATCCCAGCATCCTGGGATCGAGTCCCATATCGGGCTCCTTGCTCGGCGGGGAGCCTGCTTCTCTCTCTGCCTCTGCCTACCATTCTGTCTGCCTGTGCGCGCTCGCTCTCTCTCTCTCTGACAAATAAATAAATAAAATCTTAAAAAAAAAAAAAAAGATAGAGATTCTTGGAGATATTAGTAACATCGGCAGTCCCTTTTTCAGAAAAGTGAAGGAAAAAATAATATCTAGAATGGGAAAGATTGAGGAGTACATAAGATGAGATGCTGGAAATGGTGAGTCTTAGAGGAAAAGAATTTTAAGAATAGGATGAAGGTACGGATGACCTGGGAGTGGTAACTAGAAGAAGAACTCATTGAAAAGTCCAGCTCTAGACCTGAGCTGCACACAATGTTTTAAAGAATAAACAGTCTAGGGGCGCCTGGGTGGCTCAGTGGATTAAGCCCCTGCCTTCGGCTCAGGTCATGATCTCAGGGTCCTGGGATCGAGTCCCACATCGGGCTCTCTGCTCAGCAGGGAGCTTGCTTCCCTCTCTCTCTCTCTCTCTCTGACTGCCTCTCTATCTACTTGTGATTTCTCTCTGTCAAATAAATAAAACTTTAAAAAAAAAAAAAAAGAATAAACAGTCTACTTGACAAGACTCTAGTGGAATTAGTATCCTCAAAGAGAAACAGAACTCAGGTAAGGCAAGGAGAGAGAACATCCAACAAGATACTATACCACAGTGATTGTTGAAGAAGTTCCATACAGAAGTGCAAAGGGAAGAAGAGGTATCTAGATCAAGCCAAGAAGTACACGGCAAGCTTATGGTCTTGATGGGCAACTGAAAAGTATATAGAAGCATGGAGCCCTATCTTGTGGCTTGACTGTTAAGGTCACAAATGAGAGATGGGTCCTAGTCCTAATGCACAAGCATTTTGTTTTACTCCACATTGTTTTTTATTATATTGAAACACATAAAAAATCAGTGTATTTACCTTTGTGAAAAAGGATTTCTTGCTCAGTATTTAGCCACTGATGTGCCCTTCTAAATCAGTAACCTGTGTTTTATTTTATATGTTGCTTTAGTAAAAATGAAACCTTGGAGTCCCCATGCCTTTTCCTCTGAGTATCTGACCTGTGAAACATCAACTTTTCCTCTTTACCCATGTTTCCCAGAAATAAGTTAAGTTGCTTTGATGTTTTTTAAGTTTAATTAAATCCCTATCTCCAGGAAAAATAATGTTATTCTGATGTCTCCGAGGCACTATTTCTACAATCTGGTCCTTAGACAATATGCATCTCATTTTCCTAGAGAACTTATTAAAATGCACATTCTTGAGTGCCATCATCAACCACATAAGAATTTCTGATCAGTAAACTTGAGAATATTCCACTGTAATTATCTTCATTCATGGTTGAGAAAGAATTTCCTTATAATTTGCCCCCCGCCACCCTGCCCTTAGAGATAATGAATACATTTCTAAGAAAAGGAGTAAAACTTTTGAGATCAGGAGTTGTTGATAAGGATTCTGGACTCCAGGAGCCTCTCAGGGCTGGAAAGAGTTCCCGTGTTTAGATTTTCAACTGGACAGGTGTGAGAGCTACACAGCTCTAGCACAGGATCACTAGAGAAGTGAGGCTTTGGATGATAGTGAATATGTGTGACTAAAAATAACTGTGGCCTAAGAAATCCAGAAGTGGCTGAACTAGTTAGATCAGAGCATTAAAGGTCTATCCCTCACAGATGCTCTCTAGATCCAAAAACCAGGCAGCTGGGACATTAGTGCAGGAGGGATCAGCTAGATCGTATAAACAAGTGGGACAACATTCAATGCGGTATCAAGGCTCACAAGGAATAAGGACAGCAATGTCAACAGTAAGATGACCCAGAAGCATGACCACTCAGAGGCAGGTCTGCATTTTCAGAAAATCCACAGGACGGCCCAATGGAGTAAAGTACTCCAAAGGATAAATGGATTTTGTGCCATCTTCAAGTCAGGGTATTGGGATCTTAAACAAGTTTCAATATGATTTGAAAGTAAATATTTTGAGGAACAGTTTCTTTGGTTTTATTTATTTATAATAACCTAAAAAGGGTATCCAATGCTGAGAAAATAGAACAAAAATTAATTCAATAGGTGGAATTTCTGTGATAGAAAAATAATTGTTAGAGAAAAAAATATCAAGAATAGTCTTTAGTGATGTTAAACAGAGACTGATATCACCAAGACAGTGGCATGGTTGTACCTAACTTAATTTCCACCTCACAAAAAGAACAAATAACAACTATTCAAGAATAAGACAGCACAGAGAGAATCCTACAACACAGGGTTGAGGCATGCCCTGTACCATAGAGACCAAGACATATTGCCTTAGAAGATAGAGAAGCAGCAACAGATTGACATTATTGCCCTTTCCCCAGGCCAGCAGAGTACCACATGGAGATGTCTCTCCTCGACTTGTTCTTCCAGTCAGAAAGGAAAACCCAAGAGGGACAGGCAGGTCCCTCCGGCATTGTGGGACACTTCTCAGGAACCAGCACCAACTCCGATCTCACACCATGAAAAGGGCAGAAAAATCTGTGGGCTTCAACCAGTGGGAAAGTGACTACGAGAAGGAGGAGTGGCCTGTAACAACCAGCACATAGATCTTGGCAGACCAAGCTCATACCTGCAGTGCCCAAGTTATAATCCCAGCCTGAGGTTTGATTAGGTGCAGAAGCACAATGGGGTCATACTCTGTTCAGGGAACTCGACAGACTACAGGTTTACTTTATTTGCAGCCTCAAACAAGGAGTTTTGCCAGCCAGAGACCCAGTTTGCCCACATCCAGGCAAGGAGCTGAAACACAGCCCCACCCACTGCGGAGAGTGTCTTCAGGTGCCCTCGGAACAGAAGCTGCAATAACTTCTGGTAGCTCTGCCAGAAGCATTTGAGCCAAGTGGTGGCAGAGGAGAAAAGGTCACTCCCATAGCAAACCCAGCAGGAGGCATGAAGTGTTCTTAAGCACTGGCTAGGGAATTAATGCATAGCCAAGCCTGAGGGTAGCGCTGGCCCAACCCAAAAAAAGAAATTGTGTGGGAAGTTCAGACTTCCCCCAGGCAAGGGAGTCTCTACATAGCCCCAGCCACTGTCTTTCAGTCCTACCTGACCATACAGGCTAACTAGTGATGATTCCTAGAAGCTATACAACCCAGTGGCCCTCAAGCTAAGGGAAGGAAAAGCAGAGTCAAGAATTACAGAAAAAAGCCAGTGGCCTTCTTCAGTCAGGCAACATGGGCTGTGGGTCAGCCCACATTTCTCAAATGCACAAGGCACATTTTCTAAGATAGATCATATGTTAGGGCACAAAAAAAGTCCTAACAAATTCAAGATTAATATCATATAAAGTATCGTCTCTGACCACAATGGCAGCGCATTAGAAATCACTAACAATCTATAAACATGTGGAAATTAGATACTCTTCTAAACAAACAATTAAAGAAAAACTTAAAAGAGAAATTAAAGTTTTTTGAATCCTCCCAAAATGGAAACACAACATGCTCAAACTTGTAGGATAGAGCAAAAGTATTTGTAAGATGGAAGTTCATAGCAATAAATGCCTATGTTAAAAAGCAAGAAAGATCCTAAATAAAAAAAACCTACCCCTGGGGCGCGCCTGGGTGGCTCAGTGGGTTAAAGCCTCTGCCTTTCAGCCCAGGTCATGATCCCAGGGTCCTGGGATCGAGCCCCGCATCGGGCTCTCTGCTTTGCAGGGAGCCTGCTTCCTCTCTCTCTCTCCCTGCCTCTCTGCCTACTTGTGATTTCTCTTTCTCTGTCAAATAAATAAAATTTAAAAAGAAAAAAAAAGCCTACCCCTATGCCTCACTAAATAGAAAAATAACAACCGAAGCCAAAGTTCAGGAAATAGTAAAGGTTGGAGCAGAAATAAATGAAATAAAGAACAGAAAAATAATATAAAAATTAACCAAACTAATAGTTCTTTGAAAAGATAAACTTGACAAACCCTTAGCTAGAATAACCAAACTAAAAATAGAAAAATGATCCAACTTAAGAAAATTAAAAATGAAAAAAAGACATTACACTGATACCAAAGAAAATCAAAGTATTATAAGAAACAATAACACTGAATATCAACAAACTAGACAACCTAGAAGGAAACTTAAAACTTGCCAAAGTGAATCAGGAAGAAATATAAAATCTCAACAGACCAATTACCAGTAAGGAGATTAAATCAGTAATCAAAGATTTCATAACAAAAGAAAGCTCAAGACCAGATGGCTTCACTTGCAAACTTCACCAAAAATTTAGGGAAGATTTAACACTAATCCTTTTCAAAATCTTCCCCCGCCCCCCCAAAAAAAGAAACAAAAAAGGCTCACTCTACAAGGCCAGGATTATCCTGATATCAAACAGAAAAAGCACTAGGAAAACTATAGGCCAATATCCTTAATGGATATAGATGTAAAAATTCTCAAAGTACTGGTAAACCAAATTCAGTAGCATATGAAAAGGCTTATTCATCATGATCAAGTGGGATTCATCTCTGAAATGCAAGGATGTTTCAACATATGCAAATAAATCAATGTGATACATCACATTAACAGAATCAAAGATCATACGTTTATCTCAATAGAACCAGAAAAAGCATTTCACAAATCCATTAAGGATGAAAATTCTTAAATTAGGTAGGGAAGATACATATCTCACCATAATAAAAATGATATAGGACAAGACCACAGCTAGCATCATCCTCAGTGGTGAAAATTCAAAAGCTTTTCTTCTAAGATCAGGAAAAAAAAATGGTCTTCACTTTTACCACTCCTATTCAAGATGATACTGTAAGTCCTAGGTAGAGCAATCAGGCAAGGATAAGAAAAATGTATCAAAATTGGAAAGGAAGAAGTAAATTTGCCTCTATTTGCAGATGACTATTTTATATGTTGAAAATCCTGAAGATTCAACATAAAAACAGTTAGATCTAAATGCATTCAGTAAAGTTGCAGGATACTAAATTAACATATATAAATTATTAGTATATCTATACACTAATGACACATTTACACAAAAAGAAAAAAGATCCCATTTACAATAGTATCAAACAATAATAAAATACTTAGAAATAAATTTAAGAGTGTGAAAGAGGCTGACTCTGAAAACTATGACACTGGTAAAAGAAATAAAGAAAGACACAAAAAATTGGAAATATATCCTGTGTGCCTGGACTGGAAGAATTAATACTGTTAGAATGTTAATACTACCAAAGGCTATCCATAGATTTAATGTAATCCTTATGAAGTTTCCACAGCATTTTTTGCAGAAGTAGAAAAAAAACACTCCTAAAGTTTATATAGGACCATGGAAGAATCCAAATGGTGAAAGAAATCCTGAGAAAGAATAAAACAGGAGGTTATATCATCCTGATTTAAACCATACTATGAAGTTACAGCCATCAAAACACGATGGTACTGCCATAGAAATAGACAAATATACAGAATGGAAAAATACTAAAAGCCCAAAAATAAACCCAAGCATCTAAGGACAAATCACATTTGACAAGAGAGCCAAGCATTTTCTTTCTTTTTTTATTTTTTTTTTAAGATTTTATTTATTTGTCAGAGAGAGGGAGAGAGAGTGAGCACAGGCAGACAGAATGGCAGGCAGAGGCAGAGGGAGAAGCAGGCTCCCTGCTGAGCAAGGAGCCCGATGTGGGACTCGATCCCAGGACGCTGGGATCATGACCTGAGCCGAAGGCAGCTGCCTAACCAACTGAGCCACCCAGGCGTCCCCAAGAGCCAAGCATTTTCAATGGAGAAAAGATAATCTTTTCAATAAGTGGTGTTAGAATAATTGAATAATCATATGTAAAAGAATGTAACTGAATCCATATCTAATTCACTCACAAAAACCCAAAACGAATTAAAGATTTAAATGTAACCCTCATTCTTACACACACACACACACATACACAACACTCAGAGGAAAAAAGCTCCTTGTCATGGATCTTGGTAATGACTTTTTTTTTTTTAATATGACAACTAAAGCACAGGTAACACAATCAACAATAAACAAGTGGGACTGTATCAGACTAAAAGCTTCTACACAGCAAAAGAAGCCATCAACAAAGTAAAAAGAAAATCTAGAAAGTAGAAAATACTTGCAAACCATGTACCTGGAAAGGGATTAATACTCGACATACATAAAGAACTCATACAACTCATGAGCAAAAACAGTAATAACCCAATTTTAAAAATATGTAAAGGAGATGAACAGAAATTTCTCCAAAGATATACAAAAGGCCAGCAGATACATAAAAAGATGCTGAACATCACTAGCCAATAGGGAAATGCACACTAAAACCGCAATGAAATATCACCTTACGCCTGTTAAAGTGGTCATCATCAAAAAGATGAGAGATAACAAATGTTGGTTTGTGCACTGTTGTTGGGACTGTAAATTGGTAGAGCCACTGTGGAAAATAATTAGGAGGAGCTTCCAAAATTAAAATATAGAACTACCAGGGGCACCTGGGTGGCTCAGTGGGGTAAAGCCTCTGCCTTCGGCTCAGGTCATGATCCCAGGGTTCTGGGATCGAGCCCCGCATCGGGCTCTCTGCTCAGTGGTGAGCCTGCTTCCCCCCTCTCTCTTTCTGTCTGCCTCTCTGCCTACTTGTGATCTCTGTCTGTCAAATAAATAAAATCTTTAAAAATAAATAAATAAAAATAATAAAATATAGAACTACCATATATTCCAGCAATTCCACTTCTGGGTGTATATAGAAAAGAAGCAAAAATAGTAATTCAAAAATTATCTGTACCCCAATGTTCATAAGAACATTACTTATAATAGACGGGATATAGAAACAACCTAAATATCCACTGGTGGATAAATGGATAAAGATGTTGTGGTGTATACACATACACACACACACACACACACACACACACAAACTATAGACACAATCACACAGCAATATTCAGCCATTAAAAAAAAAAAAATAGGAAATCCTACCATTTGTAATAGCATGGATGGACCTTGAAGGCATTATGTTATGTGAAATCAGCTAAAGAAAGACAAATAATGTATAATCCCACTATATGTGGGGACTAAGGAGGAAACCGTCAAAAGGTATAAGCTTCCAGTTATAGGAGAAATAAATACTAGGGATGTAATGCACAACATGATGACTGTAACTCACACCACTCTATGTTATAAAGGAAAGCTGTTGAGAGTAAGGCCTAGAAATTCTCTTTACAAGGAGAATTTTTTTTTTCATGTTATTGTATCTATATGAGAAGATGGGTGTTAGCTGAACCTATTAACCATTTCAAAATATAGGTAAATCAAGCAAATGAAAAAGAGTACTTTCTCATATTAAAAAATTATTTCTTCAGTTTATTCCAAAAGCATTTATTCAGCACTACAGTAGAGACTATTTCTAGGGAATGAGTTAAAAAGACAACTGTGCAATGTGAACAAACAAGCATGTTTATTTCATATTAAATTTGTTACTGAAACTTGAAAAGTTTTTCCAATAAATTAAAGAGTGAGGACTGCATGTTCAAACATTCAAGAATTCCAGTCAGTTCTGCCACTTTACTGGGCAATTGTGCCCAGTAATTTCCTGATGCAAGACAAGATACTTCACTTCTTTAAGTACCATTTTCCTCAGTTGTAAAATACAAAAATTGAGTGTTTACATCACAGGACTGCTGTGATGGGCGAATGAGATGAGGCATGCCAGGTTCTTGGCATAGTCAGTACTAGCCATTATAGCCATCCTATAATCCTGCTTTGTTTTTAATTGCTTAAGAGACTTTTTGTCAGTCATGAGACAGAAAGTCAACTACTCCAGCTTGCCCAATTAAATAGCAATATGGAGAAATTTCCTTCACTGATGAGAAATTTCACTGCATCAAATTAGATCCAAAGGACATGAGTAGGAATGAAGGTGGAGAGTGATAGCGACTCATATATCCTCCTCTTCAGAAACAACAACGGTAGAAGCAAGGACTAGACAAACACAATGTCCCATAACTTGAATATTTCTCTTCTAATGGTTTAAATCACTCAATGCATTCCATGAAAATAAATTTTAAAGAAAAAACTATCATTTCAGGAAAATGATACAGAAGGTTTCATAATATTGGTTAAAGTCAAACACCAAATATAGAATTTTGCATAGGACTATGAAAAAAAAATGTTGTTTCTATCACTGCTATAGTGCCCCATCTCAACCTCCCAACTCTATAAATTAACATAAATAATGCTACTTCCTTTTTCTTTAAACAAGTTTTATTTCATGTATCTCTCACCACTTTCACTGTGTCACCATCATTATCAACCATCACCTTTCCTCATCCTAGACTTACTTGGCGGCTTTAGCTTTCACTACTGTACTGTGATGAAGTAGCTCTACATTACAGGCATCTTCTGTTTTTTAACACTCTTTTTTTTTTCATTTATTTATTTTCAGCATAACGGTATCATTATTTTTTCACCACACCCAGTGCTCCAAGCAATCCATGCCCTCTATAATACCCACCACCTGGTACCCCGACCTCCCACCAACCCCCGCCACTTCAAACCCCTCAGATTGTTTTTCAGAGTCCATAGTCTCTCATGGTTCACCTCCCCTTCCAATTTCCCCCAACTCCCTTCTCCTCTCTAACATCCCTTGTCCTCCATGCTATTTGTTATGCTCCACAAATAAGTGAAACCATATGATAATTAACACTCTTAAAGGCTATAGGAAGGAAATAAACCAGGTATGGTTACTTAATCTTAGAACTTCTGATGTTTTTATAATAAATTAAACCATATATACTTCCCCAAAATGTCAAAAATTGCTGACCTGTCAAGGGCAATAAATTAAAAAAAAAAAAAATAGCTGTTGCAGTAAGATATTTTGTGCCCTAAAGAGAATAATTTCAACAGGCCAATTTAGGGATATATGTCAAATTATCAAAGGAGAGGTTTGTGAAGAAATAAAAACAGCTTCCTTTAAAATTACCATGATGGAATGAAATAAAGAAATATGGAGGGACACCTGGGTGGCTCAGTTGGTTGGACGACTGCCTTCGGCTCAGGTCATGATCCTGGAGTCCCCAGATCGAGTCCTGCATCGGGCTCCCAGCTCCACGGGGAGTCTGCTTCTCTCTCTGACCTTCTCCTTGCTCATGCTGTCTCTCACTGTCTCTCTCTCAAATAAATAAATAAAATCTTAAAAAAAAAATATGGAGTAGCCTCAGGGAAGGATAGGATCAATTTAATAAAAAGAAGCCTGTCTTTTCTCAATCTCACTAACAACAACGTGGCTTATAATTACTACCTCCAATTTTCCAATTCCTATGGATTCCACAATCCATATCAATCAAGCTCCTCTTGCCATAGTGTAACTGAGACCATTTTGTCAAGATCATAAATGACTTCTTTTTTTCCAAATCTAATAGTCTCCTCTCCATTCTTTGACCTCTCAGTTGCATTCAATGCCTCTGACCACTCTGTCCTCTTGGAGTACTTTCTTGACAGGGCTCTAAGGAAATGGTTTCTCTCTGATCTTACTGGCTTCATGCCCCACAATCTCCTTCACTGGGGCTTCCTTGTCTGGTTGGCCTCTAACTATGACCGTAATTTCTAACTTTGTTGTGGTCATTTTTCCCCCCACTTTCCAGAACTCTACACTGACGAATCAATTTCATACCTGACATCTTTGCATTGCCATCCACTATAGCTCTGAAAATGAATATACTCAAAAAAAGAAAATGAACATACCATCACACAAAACTCTCAAATTTGTTCTTTTCCAGGTGTTCCTCAACTTGAAAATGGTACCAGCACACCACGGTAGTTTAGATAGGACAAAACCTTGGCGCATCCTGGACTTAGCATTCTTCCCTACCACACCCATGATATAATCATCAATCAAAGCCTATCAATCGCCCCCCCCAAAATCCTTCATTCGGTTACTTGCTTTTACATCTATACCTTCCACTTTAATACAAAATGCCAAAATCTTTCATCTGGATTAATATAATAACCTCCTAGATGTTCTCTTTTCTCTCTTATTAGACTTCTTATAATTTTATAATAATAAAATCCAAACTCTGTATTCTGCCTCACAAAGCTCTGTGCGATCTGGCTTCCTCTTCCCATTGATCTTATCCTGGACACTTCCTGTCTGCCCTGATTCTTCCAAACAGCACCCCATGAATCTATCCAGCTTACGACTGAACTCAGCCTTTTCACAGCTATTAGTTCTGCTTGGAACACTGTGTCCTTGCCCAATTGCCCGGGACTGATTTTACGTATCATCAGAACCCACCTTATTTTCACCTAAAATCAAGTACCTTGCTTTCTGCTGAGAACCACCCTGTCCCTCTCTACATGCCACTTGAATATAAGCTCCAATAGGGAAAGCATTTCTGTTTAGCCTACTTAGTAGTGGACCTGTGGCACCCAGACGAATATCCAGCACACAGTAAACCCTCAATAAACCCTTTCTAAAGAACTGGGTGAAGTGTTTCTGCTGCTTTCTCATGAAGACTGTTTTGTCTTGTTTTTCTCCCCCACAACTGCACCCCCATTAAGAACGTGCATATAATGGGGATAAGCCTACATCTCTTTTCTCTTTCGATTCCCAATAGCGAATAATTTCCAAAGTATGAAAATCACTAAGAGCACTAGAAACACTTTGAACTAATGTATTAAAATGTGGCAAAGGAAATGAAGATATGCTAATCACCAGGGAGGATCCAGATGACATTTGATTAACAGATGAAAAAAATAACATGAACTCAATCATGAAGTTTTGATTACTTTTTGCAGCCATGTTTGGCACACCATGAACGGTAATAAGGAACCTGGACTATGAATATCATCCAGGGTTGATGGAATTGTGCAGTACCTAAAAGAAGAAAACATTAAAGTACTAGTGAATAGTTTGATGACATGTCTGACCATGACATGCAGACTAAATCAAAGTTTCATTCATTGATAAAGTTATGTTGAATGGAGGCCTGCTGAGAAATGATATAATTAGACCAAATTTTGAGGAAAGCTGTAACAGTGATTTAGAGATGTAGGCTTAAGGGTATTATTAAACTTGAATCTCTGAACCCTAAGTGGTATGTGGATAGAATTCATAAGCATTTGCAAACTTCCTGCAATTGTGATATTTGCCATTTAGATGCAAGCTTAATCATTTAAAAGGGACTAGAGATTACATTAGACTCTCCTAGGTGTCTGTGGCATAAAAGATACAATTACCCTAGGATTCCAAAACATCAATGTTCAATTACGAGTAACAGATAATGGCTAAACATGAAAAAAAAAAAAAAAAAAAAAAAAAAAAAAACACCTGAGAAACCTTATTGAAGGAAAGTACACACTTAGATACTGAAGAAAAGAAACTGAGTTTATTTAATCTGATTTTGTTTCATGAGGAAAGTGAAACACATTAAAAAATAAGCTTCTTGGGGCACCTGGGTGGCTCAGTGGATTAAAGCCTCTGCCTTTGGCTTGGGTCATGATCCTAGGCTCCTGGGATTGAGCCCCACGTCAGGCTCTCCACTGGGCGGGAAGCCTGCTTCCTCCTCCTCTCTCTCTGCCTACTTGTGATCTCTGTCTGTCACATTAAAAAAATCATTTTAAAAAAAAAAAAGCTTCTTGGACAAATATTTCAAGTTGATGTTACATATACTATGTGTGAACTAACATTTTTGACAATAAATGAGGTCTCCTCAAATAGCATAAATCAGTAAAATTAAAAAGAATAAAGTGGTGTTTTCATTGTAATAAGAATCACTTAGATACTAGGAGAGTCTAATTTTTGCTTGTAAACATTTGGAATTATTCTTTTAAAAATATTCAAATAATGATGTCACTAAAAAAATGTCATGAGGTGGAAAAGTTGTCCAGACTTTGAACTACAGAATAAAACTTTTCAAATATCCTAGCAAACTTAATGAACATTAGAAACCAAGAGAATAAATTTCAAGAAGTCTCAGGTAAATGTTTAATAAGGACATTAAAGGTTTTTTTTTTTAATATTTAATAGTTATAGGTGCTAATAAGTTGACCATGAGTCAGCAATGTTTAAATCCTTAACATTTCTAAGCACCATTTGTGGAATAAATATAGACTAATATTAGTATATTAGTATAGTATATTACCACATATTTTCAATGGTGATCAATTTCATACCTTTTTATTAAGATTTTATTTATTTATTTGACAGAGAGAGATCACAAGTAGGCAGAGCAGCAGGCAGAGAGAGAGAGAGGAGGTAGCAGGCTCCCCGCTGAGCAGAGAACCCGATGCAGGACTCAATCCCAGAACCCTGAGACCATGACCTTAGCCGAAGGCAGAGGCCCAACCCCCTGAGCTACCCAGGCGCCCCAATTTCATACCTTTCAAAAACAAAGCACATAAATTCCATAAAATAGGAGAAAAAGATGAGTGTCTCCGATAATACATATTATCTACCACGTACCAGGCATTATTATAAGCTAGAGTCTAGCAAAGTATTATCCATGGCAAAATTTAATGCAGGGTTTATTTCTGTATGAGCCTTGAACTAAGAATGCTTTTGCATATTTAAAGGGTTGAAAAGAAAAAGAAAAGAAATAGGAAGAAAAGGGTGAGGGTAAAATGAGGGGGACAAGGAAGGAAGGAGAATAGACAGAATACGTAATACGGATCACAGGTGGATACTAAAACCTACATATTTACTTACTGGACTTTACACAAAAATTGTGCCTACCCATGCTGTAGGCATTCAATCAAAGATTAATTTAGGTTTACAGAAAAAGACTGGGGAAAGACTAAATGTCATGGATTTTTGTGTATGTAACAGGGCTTACATAAATAATTGCAAAAAGTTGTTCTATAACTGTAGGAATTTAGTCTGCATCCTAAAGAATAATATTACAAAAACTGCTTTACATTAAAACAGTTTCAGGGCATCTGGGTGGCTCAGTCGTTAAGTGTCTACCTTCGGCTCAGGTCATGATCCCAGGGTCCTGGAAAGGAGCCCCGCGTTGGGCTCCCCACTCAGCAGGAAGTTTGGTTTCCCCCTTCCCTCTGTCCCTGCTTGTGTTCCCTCTCGCTGTGTCTCTCTCTGTCAAATAAATAAATAAAAACCTTAAAAAACGTGTCATAGCCCTTTCATATTCCTACACATCTCTGAAAATTATAAATTAAGAATATTACATTATTTGGAGCAGAGCAATTTATGGTAAACTGATTTATTTACTTTGGGGATCAAATATATTTGAGGTTGAATTCAAGCCGGAAGAACTCAGCCACGGGAACTTCCCAGAGCCTGGCTGCTGCATGAACTGCATCAACTGACCTAAGTGGAGCATCATAAAGGAAAGCAAAGTAGCACCTGCTCAGAGCCAAAGGCTGTTCAAGCACAGGGAGACTTGAGAACACAGACAGGTATAAGCAAGCAAAGCCAACTCAGAGAAAATCCATATACCAGGATATTTCGTTTGATTCCAAAGATGTAAGACGGCCATTAATGATTCCAATTTTCTGTCTTGACTATATCTTATTTACATCATGTTATAACAGTTAAATATGTTAAGTTTATAATTTACTGTCATTTTCTAAAGAAAAGAAGACTGTAGTTACTTGGATTTGCTGAGGTCCACATAGTTTGAAAAAATAATGCAGGTGTACTGAACACTGGCTTCACAGTAAAATCACGTGGGGAACTTTTAAGCTTGTATCTTTGGGGCTAGACCATTGGAGACTCATTTTTCTGGATCTTTGGATCCAGGAGATCCGGGCCTCATCTGGGTTTAACTCTACATGTAATTCTAATGTGAAGCCGAGGTTGAAAATTAAATAAATCTGTCAAAATCTTATTATATGATAATTATGTCAATATCTAGAAACTACTGTATATATTTTGTTCCATAAAAATTAAAAAAAAAAAACTGTGTTAACTACTAAAGAGTTTAAGTTGATAAGAAGTGAACAATGTGAAATTCAAAACAAGGCTTAGGGACAAATACAGAATAGGTAAGGTAACTACAAAGTTTAAAGATCAGAGATGATAATCCATAAAGACAGAATCTTACATAAGAAATTATCAGTTAGGACTCTTAAGTTGTAGAATTGAGTTTGCTGTTCTGATTCGTGAAAAGTCCATGTTTTATTATTGCTTTTAGTATAATGGAGAGGCTTAACTAAATCCTTTTTGTTTCCCTTCTACCACCAATATTCTCCTAGTAAGCAATCCAAGTTCCCAGTAAGACTTCCTTTAGCCTTGGGGAGCCTGGGTGGCTCAGTGGGTAAAGCCTCTGCCTTCAGCTCAGGTCGTGATTCCAGGGTCCTAGGATCAAGCCCCTCGACGGGCTCTCTACTCAGCAGGGAGCCCGCTTCCCCACCTCTCTCTCTCTCTGCCTGCCTCTCTGCCTACTTGTGATCTCTGTCTGTCAAACAAATAAATAAAATCTTTAAAAAAAAAAAAGATTTCCTTCAGCCTTGACTCATCTGGCCCTTCTGTTAGAAAGGGGGAGAAAAAAATCTGTAATTCCACATGATTTCCTCAGAGTCCCCCAAAAATCCCAGGGGAAATTCTTAACACTCAACAGTCCTTTCTACCTCAATCACCATTAGAAATTCACTACTCCAAGGCCTTGTCTCAAGCTTCCTTTCTGGTTCCTGTATCCCTCCTCTGTGTGGCCTCCCCTTGACCAGGGCCAAACTCCTCACATCTTTCTGTGTGGCCCTGGGAAACTCGTGGTCTTCCACGAGCAACATGTTGTCTCTGAATGTGTCCCTCATGTGCTTTCTCCACATGAAAGAAACCAGAAAGGCTGTGGTCCAAGGTGGCAGCACTGGATGCTCCTGAACTCTGCTTTCCCCACGGACACACCAAATCTACAGCTAGACAGGGAGCATTTCCCTGCAAAAGAAACCCAGGAACTAGATGAGTGTTTCCTATATATTGGGCAAATTAAAAATTCATGTCATAACAGGTTAAAAAAAAAGCTGAGCCCTACTCTCACCATAAACCCTAATCCTGGTGCAGTAACAATCAAGATGGTACTCAATTCCTACTTTCTTCATGAGGAGTATGTAAAGCCCAATATATACCACAACTTTTAAGACTTTTGCCTGAAGGAATACCACCGAAACACCTAGCTCTGAAAGCCAACAGCGTTTGGGTCCATGAACCTGTTGGGTTGGTGACTCCGGGAATGCAGAAGGAACAAGAGAAATGACCTCCCAGGGCTGCTATCTTTCAGTCCTATCCTCACCTTCCTCAACCCTGGACTCTCCAGCCAAAAGGAGGTATGCCCAGGTCACGTCTCCATAGGTAACCCGATACCTATGCAGGAAACAGAAGTATCAGGACCCTCCACCCTATACCCTCCGATCACCAAATACCCTACCATATATGGATGTGAGGCCATTCCCTGCCTTGGCCTGATAAAAGACCCCCCCACCGACTCCCTCCCAGTGCGACTTCCCCGACTCTGCTTTCCTCCAGAGTCGGGGAGCCTTGCCCGAGGGTGCCCACCTCCTCCCAGCATGACTTTCCTGGCTCCCCTTCTCCTGAGCCCTGAAACTTCAGAGAGTGCCTTTAATAAATCTTGTCCTGTGCCTACCTCGCCTGGTGTCCTGTTTATCTCACCTGCGAAACTTTACAGAACCCATTAGACAATAGCAAAAAAAGAAACAATTCTTAACAGATTCCAGGATTGCCATGCCAATCCCCTAGGGCCCAGTGTAGAGTAGAGGTGGCAGGCAGAGAGACCCATATCCCAGTCCTTCCCTGAAAGAGGCCTGTTTGTGTATCCTAAAAGCTACAGTCTGAAGGTCAGGATTGTCACTTAACATACATCTAGGGGCCAGCAACAATCTTCACTAGAGACAAGGGTGGGTCATAAGTACCATCTTCATGCTCTTCTGTCCCACTCCAGGTGATAGATGTCTCCTTGAAAAGAGCTTGTGCACATGCCTCGTACCCCCACTTTTAGGACTTCTACCCAGAGGACACACCCCTTGAAATCCTTGCTCGGGTGGCCAGTGGGGCTTATATTCCTGAGTTCAACAAAACTGTAGCAAACAAAGAAACAATTCTTAATCAGCTAGTACCCACCAGGATTCAGCATAAAAGCAGAAGACAGACATACTTAGCTTCCAGGATTTCCCTGAAAATGGTTATTTCAGGTTTCTAAATTAGCATACAACTAGGGACAAACTGTGATCCTCCCCTGAGACAATGACAGCCCAGACATCATCTCATTCCCCCTGCAGCTTACTCCAAAACACCAATAGTTCTCTGGAACTTATATATGTGTCTAGCACCCCAGTTTCTGTACCTGCCATTCAGGTACAGAAACTGGGGTGCTAGACACATATCATCTGGCTTTGGAAGCCAACAAGGATTTCATTCATGGGTCCCAAGGGAATATAGCAAGCAGAAAACAAACAAAAAACAGTTCTTAATTAGCTACCCACAATGGCTCAGCGCAGAGGAAACAGAGAAACACATACCTTTCACTCTTTCCCTGGAAAAGTTCTACATGCATATGTTAAAAGCTTCTAATTAGAGCTCAGCTTCCAATCAACCAGCACCTAGATGTTGAACGAGATTATCCTCTTTGGCTCAATTATGTGTCTTGGCATATACTCAACTTGTATGAGCCACTAAGAACAAAGGAGCAGCTTAGACAATCAAAAGTTTGAAAGATAACCAAGAGCTAGGGCTAGGCTAAACAAAAAAGTTTGTGTAAGATACAAGACCATTCCATCAAGAATGGGAGAGATATCAATTTTATCTAAGGCTCAGAAACAAACACAAATAGTCAATGAAAATGAAGAACAAAAAGAAGTATGTATTAAAAAAAAAGAACAAGTTAAAACAACAGAAAAAAAAAACCTGAATGAAAAGGAATTCAGTGATTTGCCTGATAAAGAGTTAAAAATAATGGTCCTTTGGATTCTCACCAAGATCAGGAGACTAAGGATGAACAAAGTGAAAATTTCAATTAAGACATAGAAAATAGAGTATAAAACAAACTACATAGATGAAGAATACATTAATTAAGCTGAAAAATTCAGCAGACAGGTTCAACAGCAGCCTAATCAAAAAGAAGAAAATGTCAATGAACTCAAAGACAGGGCAGTGGAATTCGCCCAGAGAAACAAACACTTTTAAAAAGTGAAGGTAGATGAAAGGATTATGGGACACCATCAAATGGATCAATATACACATTACAGGGGCCCCAGAAGAAGAGAATGAGAGGGGCAAAACCTTATTCAATGAAGTAATGGCTGAAACTCTTCTTAACCTGGAGAAAGCCATCCAGATTCAGGAAGCCCAGAAAGTTCCAAACAAAATAAATCCAAAGACATCCACACTAAGACATAGTATAGTTAAGCTGTCTACACTTAAATACAAAAGAGAATCCTAAAAGTGGCAAGAAAGAAACAAGTTGTTTCATACAAGGAAGTCCCCATAAGACTATCAGCAAATTTTTCAACAGAAACTCTGTGGGACAGAAGGGATTGCCATGATAAATAAAAGTGCAGAGGGGAAAAGAGCCAACCAGGAATGATCTACCAAGTAAAATGGTCCTTCAGAATTGAAGAAGAGAGTTTTCCAAACAAATCTGAAGGAGTTCATCACCATGAGACCAGCCTTACACATGTTAAGGAAATGTCCTCAAACTGAAACAACAGGATGCTAATGAGTAACAGAAAGACATATAAAACTATAAATCTCACTGGTAAAGGTAAATATATAATTCACAATACCCTAATGTTGTATCGGCGGTAGGGAAATCACTTATAAATCTAGTATGACAGTTAAAAACCAGAAGCAGTAGATATAACTACAATAACTTGTTAATGGACACACAGGTAAAGAGCTGTAAACTTTAACATCCAAAACATACAACATGTGGGCAGGACAGAATAATATAAGGCTCTAGTATGTGTTTAAACTTACAATGTTTAGATCTTAGACTAAGAAAAACAAGATGTTTTTATATGTCTTATCACAACAACAAAGCAAAACCCTGTAACATACACAAAAAAAGCAAAACCCTGCAACATATACACAAAATTAAAGAGAAGAGAAGTCTATCAGTACAGAGCATCAGCAATTCACGAAGAGAAAAAGAAAGCAAGAGAGGAATTACAAAACCACCAGGCCCCAATGGCCAAAGCAAACGTGACAAAGAACAACAAAGCTGGAGGTATCACAATTCCAGATTTCAAGATACACCAGAGAGCTGTAGTAATCAAAACAGTAGGATATTGGCACAAAAATAGACACATATCAATAGAACAGCGTACGGAGCCCAGAAAAGAAGCCCGCACATATGGTCAATTAATCTACAACAAGGCAAGACATTGCAAGGGGGAAAAATTAGTCTCTTCAATAAACAGTTCTAGGAAAACTGGACAGCTACAAGCAAAAGAATGAAACTGGACCACTTTTTAATACCATACACAGAAATAAACTCAAAGTGGATTAAAGACCCTAATGTGAGTCCTGAAACCATAAAAATTCTAGAAAAGAAGATAGGCAGTAACTTCTTTGATACTGCCTTGGCAGCATTTTTTTTTTTTTTTGACCTGTCTCTTAAGGAAAGAAAACACAAAATTAAACTAATGGGATGACACCAAAATAACATTTTTTCACAGCAAAGGAAATCACTGACAAAACACAAAGGCAACCTACTGAATGGGAGAAGATATTTGCAAATAACATAACTGATAAGGTGTTAATATCCAAAATATTTTTTAAAATAAATAAATAAAAACAAGGGGCACCTAGATGGCTCAGGGGCTTAAGCCTCTGCCTTTGGCTCAGGTCATGATCTCAGGGTCCTGAGATCAAGCCCTGCATCAGGCTCTCTGCTCAGCGGGGAGTCTGCTTCTCCTCTCCCTCTCTGCCTACTTGTGATCTCTCTCTGTCAAATAAATAAATAAAATCTTTAAAAAATAATTTAAAAAGTAAATAAAAACAAGAAAACAATCTGGTTTAGAAATGGGCAGAAGATCCGTGGATTGAAGACACAGGTAATCAGTAGTAGAAGTCACATGAAAATATGCTCAAAATCACTAGTCCTCAGAGAAATGCAAATCAAAACCACAAGGAGATACCACTACACATCTGTCAGAATGACTGGTATCAAAAAGACAATAAATACAAAGTAGTACTAGCAGTACGCAGAGAAAAAGGAATTTTGTGCACTAATGGTGAGAATGTCAATTGGTACAACCATTGCAGAAAACTGTATGAAGACTCCTCAAAAAATTAAAGATAGAAACCTTATGTTCCAATAATTCCACTACTGGGTTTTTACCCAAAGAGAATGAAAACACTAATTCAAAAAGATATATGCACTCCTCAGTTTATTGCAGTGTTATGTAAAATAGCCAAGATATGGAAGCAACCCAAGTATATATTAAATAAATGGATAAAAAAATGTGCTATGTGTAGATATGTATATACATGCATGTATACATATACATATAATCACACATTATGCCACCATAAAAAAGGATGAGATCTTGCCATTTGTGACAACGTGACTGGACCTAGAGTTATTAGACTAAGTGGAATAAGTCAGATTGAGAAAGACAGACATTGTAGGATTTCATTCACGTGTGGAATCTTTAAAACAAATGAACAGGGCTCCTGGGTGGCTCAGTTGGTTGAGTGATTGCCTTCAGCTTTGGTCATGGTCCTGGAGTCCCAGGACCGAGTCCCACATTGGCAGTGGTGGTGGGGGGGGGTCCCTGCCCAGCAGGGTGTCTGCTTCTCCTCTGACTTGCCCCTCTCTCGTGCTTTCTCTCTCTCTCAAATAAATAAAATCTTCTTTATAAAAAATGAATAAACAAAAGCAGAATCAGGCCTATAAAGACCAAACTGATGGCTACCAGAGGGAAGCAGGTAGAGAGATGGACAAAATGGGTGAAGGGGAGAGGGAGATACAGGCTTCCAGTTATGGCATGAATATGTCATGGGACTAAGAAGTGCAGTAAGGGGAGTAGAGTCAATTATATCGTACTAGTGCCGCATGGTCACAGACGGTAGCTGCACTTGTGGTAAGCATGGCATAATGTGTACAGATGTTGAATGACTATGTTGTACATCTGAAACTAATAGAACACTGAGTGTTAACTGTATTCAAATTTAAAAGTTAAAATAGACACACAGAGTGCCTGAATGGGAAAAAAAATAAATAAGACCCAACTATAGGCTCCCTACAAAAGATTTACTTCGGCTTTAATCACATACAAGGTATAAGGGAAATTATGGAAAAATAGTTTACGTAAACAAAATGAAAAGAAAACTAGTAGTTATACTCTACCAAACTGGAGTTTAAGACAAAGGCTGCAATAACAGACAAAGATCATTTATACTGATAAAAGGGCCAATCCTTCAAGAGGTCTGAACATTCATAAATATTGATGCATCTGACATTAGGAGCACCTAAATGTATAAAACAAATGTTAAGAGACAGAAAAGGAGAGAGAAAGATAGCAATACAGTAATAGTAGGAAAGCTTTATACACCACTTTTATCGAAGGAATAGATTATCCAGGGAGAAAATCAATAATGAAACATCCTTCTTACATGACGTGTTAAAGCAGAAGGACTTAGATATATAGAGAACACTCTAACCAAATGCAAAAAAATACATATTCCTCTCAAGTGAACATGGAGCATTTTCCAGGATAGATTATATGTTGGGCCACAAAATAAGTCTTTAAAAGGACAGGAATCATATAAAGCATCATTTCTGGCCACAAATAGCATGAAACTGGAAATTAATTATATGAAGAAAGGTGAGAAATCTAGAAGTATGTGGAGATTAAACAACATGACTGATGAGTCAATGAAGAAATCAATATGGAAATAAGAATAATAATGGAAAATACAATATACCAAGTCCTATGGCATGCAGCAACAAGTCTTTTTTCTTTTTTAAGTTTTTTTTTTAATCTTTTTTAAGATTTTTAAAAATTTGTTTGTCAGAGAGAAAGTGTCCAAGGAGGGGAAGTTGCAGGCCACAGGATAAACAGCTGCGCAGGGAGCCCGGCTCGGGGCTGGGTCCCAGGACCCTGGGATCATGAGTCAAGCTGAAGGTGGACACTTCACTAACTGAGCCACCCAGGAATCCCACCAAGAGCAGTTTAGAGAGAAAATTTTATAGTCTACATTAAGGAAAAAGAGAGACCTCAAACAACCCACTTTTATATCCTTGAGGTATGTGTGTGTGTGTGTGTACATGCGTGTGTGTGTGTGTATAGAGTAGAAAAAATATATATATTAGAGTAGAAAAAGATTTTATATATATATAATTTTTCTTCTATGCATACAATATATACATATGTATATGAATATATTAATTTGTGTACATATATGAATATATTATGAATCCATGCATTAATATATCACATATGAATATATAATATTCATATATGTATATGAATTCATATGTGTGTGTGAATATATTAGTATATATGTATATGTATATATACATATAATTATATGTATGTGTATAATTAGTATACATATATGTATAATTAGTATATTAGTATACATATATACTAATAATATAGTATACATACATAAATTAGTATATTAGTATACATATATGTATAATTAGTATACATATATGTATACATATGTACATATAATATATATGTATATGAATATATTAGAAGAAAACAAGAAAAGGTTATAGTCTTCTAATATATATATATATTAGAAGAAATGTATATGTATATATATGTATATATTAGAAGAAAACAAGAAAAAATTGGAGTGGAAATAAACCCAATGGAGACTGGCAAGAAAAGATCAATGAAACTAAAAGTTAGAAGTTTGTTTGATTTTTTAAAAATAAACAAAATAAACTTTTAGCCAGTCTCAAGACAAAAAATAGATTATTTAAAATTAGAAATAAAAGAGGAGACTTTAGAACTTGTATTACACAATTAAAAGATTATTAATAGACTGCTATTAACAATTGTATGCCACCAAACTGAAAAACCTAGATATGGATAAAGTATTAGAAACATACAACATACTAAGACTGACCCGTGAGAGAATAGAAAATCTGAACAGGCTAAGTACTAGTTAAGAGATTAAATCAGTACTCAATAACTTCCCCAAAAAAGAAATTCAGGACCAGACCACTTCACTGGTGAATTCTGCAAAACATGTGAAGAAGAATTAAGGCCAATCCTTCTCAAACTGTTGCCAAAAATAAATTAATAGGTAAAAGGGAGAAAGAGAGAGAGAGAAGCAAAAACTTACAAATTCATTTTACAGGGCTAAAATTACCATATACCAATGACAAACAAGGATAATACAAAAAAATAAAATTATAAGCCAGTATCTGTGATTAACATGGAGGTACATCTTCAATAAAATAATAGCAAACCAAGTTCAGTGATATTTTAAAAGGATCATATACATTATCATTTGAGGCTTATTCCAAGGATGCAAGGGTGGTTCAACATTTGCCTAACAATGTGATACAATGCATTAATAAAATGAAGAATAGGGCGCCTGGGTGGCTCAGTGGATTAAGCCGCTGCCTTCGGCTCAGGTCATGATCTCAGGGTCTTGGGATCGAGTCCCGCATCGGGCTCTCTGCTCAGCAGGGAGCCTGCTTCCCTCTCTCTCTGCCTGCCTCTCTGTCTACTTGTGATTTCTCTCTGTCAAATAAATAAATAAAATCTTTTTAAAAAAAAATAAAAAAAAAAAAAATAAAAAAAAAAAAAAATAAAATAAAATGAAGAATAAAAATCGTGTCATCATCTCAATAAATCCAGAAAAAGTTATTTAACAAAATTCAACATTCGTTCAAGGTTAAAAAGAGCAGCAAGAATGCACCTCAACAAAATAAAGGTCACATATGACAAGCTCACAACTAACATCATACTTCACGGTATAAGTTTGAAAGCTTTTGCTGTGAGATGAGGAACAAGACAAGGATGTCCAAACTTCTCACTTTTATTCAACAACGTACTAGAAGTCCTAGGCAGAGCAATCACATATCAGCAAAAAAATACAAATCAACACTTGTCAGAATGGCTAAAATCAACAACACAAGAAACAACGGTCATTAGCAAGGAAGCGGAGAAAAGGGGAACCTTAACCATCGGTGGGAATGCCAACTGGTCCAACCATTCTGGAGAACAGTATAGAAGTCCCTCAGAAGGTTAAAAATATAACTATCCTGCAATCCAGCAATTGTACTAGTAGATATTTACCCAAACAGTACAAAAAAACTGATTCTAAGGGATACATGCACACTCATGTTTATAGCCATTGGTATCAGCAATAACCAAATTATGGAAAGAGCCCAAATGTCCATCGAATGAATGGATAAAAAAGAAGTGGTGTGCATACACACACACATACATACATACATGCACAATGGAATAGTATGCAGCCATAAAAAGAATGAAATCTTGCCATTTGCAACAACGTGGATGAAGCTAGAGAGTATTACACTAAGTGAAGTAAATCAATCAGAGAAAGACAAATAACCATACGATTTCACTCATAGGCGGAATTTAAGAAACAAAACACATGAACATAATGGGGGTAAAGAGAGGCAAACCAAGAAACAGACACGTAGAGAGACATTAGAGAACAAACTGAGGTTACCAGAGGTGGGTAAGGAGTGGATTAAAGATGTGATGGGCATGAAAAATTGCTCTGTTGTGATGAGCAACCAGGTGTTGTACATGAGTGTTCAATCACTGAACTGTGCTCCTGAAACTAATATTACACTGTATGTTCACTAACTGGAATTCAAGTTTAAAAAAAAAAAAAAAAGCAACTTATGGACTGGTTAAAAAACATTTGAAAATCATATATATATAAGTTGTTAAAACAAAGAAAAAAAACACGCTCATAAAACTCAGTAGCTAGAAAGCAAATAATCTGATTAAAAATGGGCAGTGGTCCAGAATGGACATTTTTCTGAAAAAGATGTAGAAATGACCAGCCCGTACATGAACAGGTATTCAACATTGCTACCCATCAGGGAAACACAAATCAAAACCACAGTGTGGTTTTACCCCCTTCCACTTTTTAAAATGTCCATCATCAAACAGACAAGAGCTAACAGACACTGGCAGTGGAGAAAAAGGAACCCGCATACACTGCTGTTGGTAATGCGAACTGCTCCAGCCAACTATGGAAAACAGTATGTGGGCTCCCCCCCAAAATTAAATGAGCACTACTATATGGTCCAGTAATTTCACTTCTGGGTACATATTCCAAGGAAACAAACAAGATTTCTAGGACTTATCTCTACTCTCATGTCCACTGTAGCATTATTCACAATAGCCACCATATGGAAACAACCTACATGTTCACCAATGGAACACCTACATGTTACACACAAACACACACACAATAGTCTCTCTCTTAAACATGCATACATGCACACACACACACTACAGTGAATTAGTCATCCATGAGTAAGAAATTCTTCCTGTTGCCACAACATGGAAGAACCTTGAGATCATATTCTAAATGATATCAGCCAGTCGTAAGGCCTCGTTTATATGTGAAATCAACAAACAAATACTGAAACTCATAGTAGAAAAGTGGCTGCCGTGGGTTGGCAGGAAACAGACACACTTTGGTAAAATTGTACAAATGGTCAGCTATAAAATGAGTAAGATCTGAGGGTCTAATGGAAAACATTGTGACTATAATTGGTAAGTGTACTACATAACTGAAACTTGCTGAGGACTTAAATCACCTTCAGAAAGGGAGAGGAGATGGATTTTTTTAATTAACTAGATGGTGAGAATCATTTCACAACCTCTATCAAATCACCAAGTAAGCACTTAAATACCTTACAATTTTATTCAACCTATGAAGGTGGGGAAAAAAAATCCATTAATAGAACTGGATTTTCCTGGAAGCGCTAGTTCACCGGAAGTCATCTCATCTGACAGCTGGTTTTTGTTTGCTTCTCTGGTTTCTCTTCTAAACTCCATTTATTGAAAGACCTAGTGGTAGAAAGGTTTCCCAGTTTCCCCTTGTTATTTACAGAGCATTTTCCCACTTCTCCTTAAAAGGCAGGAAAAAAGGAAGAGAAGAGTATGTCTGTTCCCCACAGTACCAAACTAACCTGTTCTTATGCAGTAACTTAGAGACCCACTGGTCTGGCCCTTCATTCAATGAATGTACCAGTACATACATGACTGCCATGCTTCCAGCACTATTTTTTTTCCCCCAGCATTCCAGGCAGTTCCACATCTAGATGAATCTACCCAAGCCTCTAGCCACTAAGTTCCTTAGAGTCTCCTGCAGAGGATTTTCTTTTTCCTTCGGTCTCAATTCAGTTACTAAATGTCCTGTTCATAGCTTTATCAATACGTACATTTTAGCATTATCAATAACTCAGGTAGTTCTCAAATATGTAATTCTCACATTTTACAGCTCACTTATGATAGGAACCCTAACTTCCCAATTTTACTCTCAAAATTTTCCTTACATTAACTCCATCTCTCTTACACTGTCCATACCTTCCTCTTGAAATTACTTCTCTTCTTTAGTTATTCAGGCTTCAGGGTATAGTGAACACTATGATTATATTCTAATATGCAGCTTCACCTTTTTTCTGCCTCTCTCTCCCTATGTTTGTCACCTAGCAACATTCAACTCTACTTTGTGCTTTACAGCCAAAAATTATCAGAGAAAAACAAGGAGTCATGCTGATTTTAATACAGATATTCAATGTCAATAAGAACACCAAAGCAGAAAAAGAAAATGTTACTAATGTGGAGAAAACATAAATGTTAAATCTCCCATTAAAAAACAAAAAGGAATCTCAGGCCTCATAATTTTCTGCAGGTGCTGGCCAAAGCCTGATTTCATTTGCATTAAGAGTAATAGTCCTTAAAAGTGTGTCTATACTAGCAATCCCTACAGCCTCCACACCCACTGTCTCCATGACCTACACCAATCAAGACCATTCCACTGAAATTGAACTTGTCGACATCACTGGCGGCCACCAGCAGATAGATAATCACCTGACACAGTTAATCCCTATGTTCCTTCTTGAAATATTTTCTACAACGTTTGGTTTTTCTGCCTAAAATACTGACTTATCCTTCTCAGTCTTCTCTGATGACTCCCTGTTTTGGACCTCCCCTGTTTCAGACCTTTAAACATCAGAGACCGCTAGGGTTTAGGGCTTTGTACTCTTTCTCTCTGCTCTCATTTTCAGTTGATCTCTTCAAGTCCCACATTTAAAAATATCATTTCAATACATATTTGATGCATGAATGAATGAGTGGACCAATTAATAGGAAATTAAGGTAGAATTAATCAAAAAGTCACTTTTTTGCCTTCGCCGTAGGTTACAATACTAGGAAGAAAGGCTAGTTTAAGAAGTTCTGGATGAATAATTCAGAAACAAAAGTTTGAAACTAGGGAACCAAATGGTCATATGCATATGATCTTGACTCCCAAGTCTGAAATCCTCTCTACTCACGTATAAAACTAAGTGACAGCTTTACTTCCAAGTCTGACATCTCCAACTTCCCAAATTTAAAATAAAACTCTTGATTCCATGTCTTTTCTTCATCATGTAATATTAAAAAAACAAAATATTGCTCTTTTCCATCTTTAAAAGTCGTACCACCATTTAAGCAGGCATGCGCGCACGCACACACACACACATATACATACGAAGCATCATATTCTATCCTCTAAGCTCCACCCACACAACAGATGTCAAATAGGAGTCCTTCTCCCAACTTCTACAGCTTCAATCTGACATTTTCTCACCTTAATCTAAAGCACCTACTCACTCTTGGACAGTTCATACTCCTGATTAGTCTTCCCGTTCTAATGCTTGCTTCTCTATGGTCTGTTCTTCACACAATCCTAAAGGTCTTTTCAATATACAGAGCACATGACTAGCATGCTCAAAATCTCCAAAATCTTGAAAAACAATATCCCAAACTCTTACCAAGTTAGAGCAAACCGTACTTGCTGTGGGTTCTGTCTACATTTTTACCTATCCTAAATACACCACTCTCACTTCAATCTTGACATTTGCATGTATGGTTTCTTGCGTCTGATCCTATATTTTCACCGTAATGTTACCTCTGTAGAGGAACATTCAGAGAGTATCCTATCTAAAATGCTTGTCCATGAGCACTGAGTAATAAATGGAATTGCTGAATCACCGGAGTATATACTTAAAATATATCACTGTATGTAGGTTACACTGGCATTTAAAAATTAAGTATTTTAAAAATAAATAAATAAAATACTTGCCATTGTTACTGCCCTTGTTTCTATTATCTTGCTTTGTGGAATATTTATATATTACCTTCATTCTTCATATCACTGTATGTATCAGAATTAGTTTTGTTGGTGTTATTTATTGCCTGTTTTCTTCACTAGAATATAAACTCAATAAAGACAAAGATTTATTTACAAATATATCCTCAGTGTCTAAAGTAATACCTGAAAAGGGAATATTTTCAATGAATATTTCTCAAAGGAACATTAACACAAACTTGGGGCTTACTCTAGCCATTCCTCTAGAGGCTCAGATAGCAAGATTTATGGATCAAGTCTGGCTAATGTTAAAATCTGAAGTATTTAAGATTATAGCTTAGGGTTAGAGCTAAGAACATGATTGATATTACATAGAACTAGATGCATTTTGACACTATGGATAAATAATCCTGATAATGCTAATGTATTGTGTTATAATATATACTGAACTACTGGTTGAGTAGTAATGAGGAGTCATTACGTAGTAAATCACTAGCTCTCTAACTCATGCTCTATGCTCATATACAAAAATATATGTTTTCAGTGCATGATCATTTATGCATAAGTTTGCATCAATACACATAATTAAGCTGTTTACGAAATATTTATCCTACATTTCATGTATTTCTACCTTTTCTACTATATTTTATTCTATTCTACTCTATTTGGGTTTCTTTTTGTTTCATTTTTAAAATGTGCTACCAGCCTAACAGATTGATTTTATGATGCACAAATGTTTCTCAAGCCACCATTTACAAAGTGCTATGGTAAATTACATGAAAGTTAAATAAAAAAGGAAACAAGAATATAAATATTGTCTCTAGTTCTAAAGAAATAACTCTAATGATGTCAACTTCTCCACACCGCCACCATCCTTAATCTTTTAAGTAAACAGGTAACAAACAATGGACGATGCCTCTTATGTTCTTGGTTATAGAAATCTTTCAACTACACATTTTGTGCGGTGAACTCAAACATAAGTTCGGGTCAAGGAATCACAGAATCCAATATGTTCATGTTTTTTAGTTCATTATGCTCGATGTAATTACCTCTGAATTATGTAGAAACATTTTACAACTTTATTTTAGTTCACGTTACTAGGAAACAAAGCAATGGAAGCAATGTTTTAGAGGATCTGGGTGCTATAGGGCAAGGACTGAGTACAGGACTGAGGCAAGACAAAACCTCCCCTGCTTTATTTAAAACCTCAGAGAAGGAAGGATTCTCTGCACATATCTATGCAGTATTCTAGGATATGTCAAAGTGAGTACTGAAACCCTTAAAAATTGAACTGCTTAAGTCAAAACAATCATCATTTGAATTACCCAGAACATCTATTGAAAAAAATAATGGCAAAAACTACTCAAAAACCTAAAAGCATATTACCACATATGTAGGAAAAAACAAGTCATTTGAAATAGAGAAGTTGTTTTGATTTTTGAAATAAGCTATAGGGTAAAGGGTAGACCTGCAGAGGGAAGATATATTTTTTAAACCAAATGTATTGCATATTTATAAAATCAGGTAAGCTTTTAATCCAGGGACAAAGAATTATTTTGAAGGACTACATATAATAATCTCTGGGAGGCATTAATTTAAATCTGATAGTCTTAAGATTTAGTAGTGCAAAAGTGAACTGATTTTTATCTAATAACTCACAAGTTGTTAGAAATTTTGTAAATGCAGAAAAAAATTCAGAAATTAAATTTTTGTATTCTCTGCCTTATCTTATTATTTTTATTTGTATGCATAGGTCTTCCAAAAGGGTGGAAGGTAGTATACAGATGAAAACAATGCAAGAATATATGTAGGTTCACTGCTGTGAAGTGTGTAAACCTGGCGATTCACAGACTTGTACCCCTGGGGCTAATAACACATTATGTGTTAATAAAAATTTTTTTTAAAAAGAATGTATGTAGGTTTAAATAGGTAAAATAGATCAAAGTCCATGTAATGAACCCAAAAACATACAACACACAACACACACACATACAATACATTTGCTTAAACACCAGAGTTTCAGGAAATTTTTAAATCCAAATTTTCTGGGGGCACCTGGGCGGCTGAGTTGGTAGAACACACGGACTCATGATGTTAGGGTTGTAAACTTCAAGCCCCATGTTGGGTCTGGAGCTTACTTAAAAAAATAAAATAAAAAATCTTAAATTTTTATGACATAATAAAAAAGAGATGTCAAATTATGTTAAATATTGTTTTTTAAAAAGAGAAATCACACATACCGATCTGCCAAAAAAAAGGTTAGCTACAATCTAACAAGAAATCATCCCATGGATAATTACATAAAGAGAGAGAGAGAGAGAGAGAGAGAATCCTACCACAAATATTTTTTAAAAAGATTTATAACAACATAGAAATAAAAACAAAACACTGTTCATCCAGATAGCTCTTACACAAATCATCTGTAAAAGAGCACTAAGTAGTGCAGTGACCCTGACTTTTTAGCTATTTGTACCTTGAATTACAGCTTTAAAAAAAATCTTTTAAATAGATTTTTTTTAAAAATCCTATTTAGATAAATAGGATTTGTTATACATTAGATTACTGCATCCACATATATGATGTCTTGAATTTAACATGATTAATTAATGATCTAATCTGCCAAATAATGTTCTATAAAAATTTTTGTAAGACCTAAACTTTGGACTTCTGAGTTAAAAGGGTAAAGCCTCTATGGCTTTTTTAAAACCAGCATTACCTGAGGGCAAAGCAAAAGCTATGAGTGGGCAGAGAAGAGGATTCACACTTAAATGGGATCAAGAAAAACATGTTCATCCTTTTTATGATTGTCTAATATTCCACTGTACATCACACACACACATCTTCTTTATCCATTCATCCACTGATAGAGACTATATTGTCTCCAAACAGCAGGGTGGCTGTCAAAGGGAAGGGAAGTAGGGAAATGGGTAAAATGGGTGAAGGAGAGTGGGAGATTTGGGCTCCCAGTTATGGAATGTTTCCGGCATTGGAAGCAAGGTGCAGCATACGTAACATAGTCAATGCTACTGTAATAATGTTGCATGCTGACAGATGGCAACTACACTTGTGGTGAAAATAACAATGTATGGAAATGTTGAATCACTATGTTGTACACCTGAAATAAACACTATGTGTCAATTACATAAAAAATAATTTGAAAAGAAGACCCCGTTATCAGTCACTAGTTGATGCCTGAAAACTCCAGATTAATGCCATTTTCTATCAATATCTTCTTTTAAAATTCAAATAAATCTAAGAAGATTAACACTTTCAGATAGCATTAGAAATTAAGCTTAATGTGGGTTTTTTTTTTTTTTAATCCTTTTCTAAAAGGAAATACATGGGGAAGAGAAGGGACTTGTAATCTAAGAACATATACAAGTTACAAGTGTTCAAATGAGGAAACCTGCAAATATTCACCATGAAATTCAGTGCTTGGTAATTTTGTTTAGAACCCCTGAGGTCAAATTTGAAGCAAGGTAGGAACTAAAAAGATTAGGATCTTGAAGAATTAAAAAAAGAAAATCTTCTAAGTTCTTACATAAGACATAATTCTCACAGGGTATGTATGATATATGTGTTCTAATGATGTACTTGGATTATGCCAGTGGAATAAATGAGTATATCTTTTTAAAGCTTTTCCAAAAGAAACTTTCTGAGAGAATCAGGCAGACCAAATGTGAAGCAGACATAATAAGATTACTGCGTATTATGCTCGACTCTTAACGGTTTTTAGTGGAGGAGTTCCCATTAGAATAACACATCAACTTTTCCTGACCTTAATTCTACTTTTCTCATGAGAGGGAGAATTACTTATGTAACCTATCTCTTTCTCTCCGTGTTTGGGATGATCCTGCTAAAGTAGCACCCACGCCACACTATTTTGTGCATGCTTTTCAGAGCCAGCCTTTGCATACAGGGTTGGGTAAGGGATCCAGGTCATTTCTCAGGTCTTCGAGATGCTGGAGGGCAAGTCCCTGTATTGCCATGATTACAGACTAGTAAACCTATTAATGCTAAATACACAATGGGGCACCTGGGTGGCTCTGCCGGTAAGAGTCTGCCTTTGGCTCAGGTCATGATCCCAGAGTCCTGGGACTGAGCCTGCATCAGACTCCCTGGTTAGCAGGAAGCCCTGCTTCTCCCTCTCCCACTCCCCCTGCTTGTGTTCCCTCTCTTGCTGTGTCTCTCTCTGTCAAATGAATAAATAATTTTTTTTTTAATTCTAAATACATAAAGCTCTTTTCCCCAGAATTTAAAAGTAATATGGTAATTTGTTGGATCCTTGTCCATTTCTTGATCCAAATTTGTGTAGGAAATATGGGCCCAAACCCACACATCTCAGGCATGGGCTGGAACCCTTTACTATGAGACATTAAGTCAAAGTGGGGATCAAAATAAGGGAGAGACCTTGAGTGGGTCCAGGACTGGTTACCATAACCATCTGCTTTCACAGCAGACATTTCAACTTGCAGTTGTTGCAGAATGTGGTCACCCCTTTTCAAGGTAAATGCCTGTGTTTTTACAGGTGAATGACTATTTCATATAAGCAGAAATAAATATTTTGACACCTAACAAGAGGTGGCCTTTGGTAATACAAGTACAAGCTGCTTTTATGCTATAAAATCTGAAATTTATCTTGAAATTCTTGGGCAGAGTTTTACTAAAAACCAAAGCTTCAGGAAGATTGCATTTAAATGAAAATAAACATTTTAATTTCATTAAAGGCTCCTCTTTAAAAAAAAAAAAAAACAGATAATGATGATGCTTGCTTCTTTCACTGTGTTTTTCAGTCTTGTGAGTAAATTCTGGAAGTAGGGTTTGTTAAATGAAGGATCTGGAGAGAGAGAGAGCGCCTAAGTTCAAATTCCAGTTCTGACATTTCAAACTGTGTCCCTGGACAAATTATGAAGACATTTTGTTATTTTCCTCATCTTTAAAATAGAAATGAGGTTAACAATATTAAATACCTCTTAGGGCTGCTTGGTGAGAAGGTAAGCTACAGATGCACTTTAAGAAATCACAAACAGACAAGCACTAGCTATCACCATTCTACTTAAGCTAGAGAAAAAATAGGTAAGTTTTAGTTTAACTGTTCACACTGAGAAAAACTGTTCCTGAGAAAAATACAGGGAGTTGGTTCAAAATGGCAGCATTGGAAAATCCTGAACTCACCTCCTCCCGTGAACACAAAAAAATCTGCAGCCATACTTGGACTATCTTTCACTATTAAAACAAAACAAAACAACAACAACAAAACCCACTAGATAATACCTCTGCAACAAATGACAGAAGAGCTCATCGAGACCGAGTAGCCAAGTACAGAGAGGCTCTTGCCAAAAACACCACTCCAAGCATGGTGACTCACAATCAGAAGCAATGTCAGAAACATGGGATTTTTCTCTGAGGAATGAGGGGTTTATTCCCCACATTATGCACATGTTGGATCTAGCACCAGAGGTAAGTCTCAAAAATATTTACCTTTTGGGTTTAGTCCCCAAAATTGAAAGGGAGTACATTTAGGAGAATGACAGAACTATAGGTTACAGAGAAGCCTCTCTCTAAAGGCTTGTGCATTGACATTTACCCCAGAATCCAGAGCAAGAGCATGTTTGAAAAGCAACTAGACCATGGATATGTGGAAACCCTCTTATTAAACTACAAGCAACTACTGAAGAGGCAGGAACATGTTGGGACTCCCTCTGAGAACAGAAGTCCGCGTGGGCACCATTTTGGCACTCTCCTTCTAACATGCAAGCACCACTGGGCGTGCCCTCCACCCACCAGCCACAGCCAGCAGGCATATGTGGTCCACACACGGGATGCCCCTGGAGTAGCTGACTGTGCTAGTGGGATAGAGGAAGGGATTATTCTCTGAGCCACACAGGTCCTCTCCTACAGAAGGTCACTCCTTCAAGATGGGGAGATGTAGCTCTGTCACTTAGTCCATAGAAATAAACACAGACGAGCAGACAAAATGAAGACACAGGGGAGTATGTTCCAAATAAAACAAGAAGACAAAACCTCAGATAAAGACCTTAATGAAATGGAGATAAGCCTTCTACCCGATACAGTGTTCCAAATAATGGTCATAAAGATGTTCACCACACTTTGGAACACAGTGAAAATTAGACAAAGAGACAGAAAAGCCAAAATACCAAACATAAGTCAGAAAGCTAAAGAATACAATAACTAGTAGGAAACATACCTTAAAGATGCTCAAAAGCAGACTGAATAAAACAGAAAAATGGATCAGCAACATGAAAGATAAAACAGTGAAACTCAGAACAGCAAAAGAAAAAAAAAAGAATTTAGGAAAAGTTAAAATACTTCAAGAAACTGATATGATCTAGATACTCTCCCCAGCAAAGTTATCAGAATAGGAGAAAAAATCGTTTTCCAGACAAGCCAAGTTAAAGGAGTTCATCACCATTAAGCCAGCCTTACAAGAAATGTTAAAGGGTGTTATTTAAGCTGAAAAGAAATGGCACTAATAATCAGAAAATGTACAGATGTAAAAATCTCACTAGAAAAGGCAAATATGTAGTAAAGGCAGTGGATTTAACACTTACAAAGCTAGTCTGACGATCAAAAGCTATCAGTAGTAAAATTAAAGCTACAATAATTAGTTCAGGGATCTATAAAAGAAAATGTGGCATCAGGAATAACTAAAGGGGAGTAAAAATGTAAAATTTTAGAATGTGTTCAAATTAAAGTTGCTATCAACTTAAGACAGACCATTATAGACAAAGGATGATCTATGGGAACCCCACAGAAACCACAACGCAAACACTTATAGCAAATACACAGAAGAAAATCAGAAGGAAATCTCAACATAAAATAATGAAACCAGAAGGAAAAAGAAGAAACAAATAGAAACAACAAAAACAGCCAGAAAATAATTAAGAATATGGCAGTAAATACATACATATCATAACTTTAAATGTAAATAGACTAAATGCTCCATTCAGAAGAGAGAGTAGCTGAACAGAATAAAAACCAGCAACCATCTATGCACTTCCTACAAGAGACTTATTTCATAAGTAAGGACACACACAGACTAAAAGTCAAGGGATGGTAAAGATTTCCCATGCAAATGGAAACAAAAGGAAAGCTGGTGTAGCTACTCAAACAATACAAAAAAGACTTTAAAAAAAGGCTGTAATAAAAGACAGGGACATCACATAGTCATAAAAGGAATCAATACAGCAAGAAAATGTAACACTTATGAAAATACATGCACCCAACATAGAAGCACCACAATGAATAAAGCTAATATTAACAGACCTACAGGGCGGAATCAACAGCAATTCATAGACTTTAACAGCCCAATAATATTAATAGTAAGTTATCCAGAAATATTATTAAAGAAACATCAGCCCTAAATAACACATTAGACCAGAGGAACTTAACAGTTGTATACAGAAAATTCTAATCAAAAGCAATAGAATATACATTCTTTCCAACTAGACATGGAGCATTCTCCAGGACAGACCACATGTTAGTCCACAAGACAAATCTCAATATAAAAGATTAAAGTTCTATCAAACATATTTTCTGATCACAATGGTATGAAAATAGAAATCAATTACACAAAGAAAACTGCTAATACCACACACAAAAAAGTGGAGATTAAACAACATGTTATAGAACAACCACTCGGTCATCAAAGAAATCATAGGAGAAATAATACCTAGGATAAATGGAGAAATATGACATACCACCATCTACAGATGCAGCAAAAGTGGTTTTTAAAACCTTTTAAGGGAAGTTCATGGCAATACAGGTTTACCTCAAGAATTAAGAAAAATCTCAAGCAACCTGAATTTACACCTAATGGAACTAAGAACAAACAAACCCAAAGTCAGTAGGAGGAAGGACATAGTAGATGATGATGGAAACGAATGAACTAGAGACTAGAGAGATAATAAGAAAGATCAGTGGAACCCAGCTGATTCTTTGAAATATAAACAAAATTGAAAAACTTTTAGCTAGGGGCGTCTGGGTGGCTCAGTGGGTTAAAGCCTCTGCCTTTGGCTTAAGTCATGATCCCAGGGTCCTGGGATCGAGCCCCGCATTGGGCTCTCTGCTTAGCAGGGAGCCTGCTTCTTCCTCTCTCTCTCTCTCTGCCTGCCTCTCCGCCTACTTGTGATCTCTGCCTGTCAAATAAATAAACAAAAATTTTAAAAAAACTTTTAGCTATGCTTAATGAGAAGAAATAAGAGAAAGGGAACTCAAATAAAATAAAAAATGAAGGGTGATAATATGATGAAGTACTAAGGTTCATAAAGAGACTACTATGAACAATTATAGGCCAACAAGTGGACAAGAAGAAATGGATAAATTCTTGGAAACATACAGTTATCCAAGACTGAATCATGAAAACACAGAAAGTATCAACTGACCAATTACGAGTAAGGAGGTTCAACCAATAATCAAAAATCTAACAAACCAAAGCCCAGATCCAGACAGTTTTACTGGTGAATTCTATGACAATTTCAAGATGATTTAATACCTATCTTTTTCAAAGTATTCCCAAAAAACTGAAGAGGAAGGAACTCTTCCAAACTCATTTTATGAGGTCAGTATTACTCAAAAAAAAAAAAAAAAAAAAAAAAAAAAAAGACAAAAACAATCTAGTTGTAAAACAAGGAACTAAATCATCAATGTGCTGAGCAGCAAACACCATCAAAACCCCAAAACCAAACAAAAAAAAGGGGGTGAGAAATAAAAACCAGTCAGAATAAAATTCTACGTCCAGTCAAATTAACACACAAAAGTGAAGACAAATGGAAGCTGAGCTCAACCAGGACCAGTAGACATCACAGACACCACCAAAAAATCGATGCTGGAAACGGGAAACCCCACTGACATGCTGCATACCCAACAGGACCCTTACCATAAGAGACTCTTAATCTTAGGAAACAAACAGAGGGTTGCTGGAGAGGAGAGCCGCGGAGGGATGGGGTGGCTGGTGATGGATGTCGGGGAGGGTATGTGCTATAGTGAGAAAAAATAAAATTGAAAAAAAGCTAAATAAATAAATAAATGAAATATTTTATGCAAACTAAAAAAAATACCTACACACACACACACACACACACACACACACACACACATATGAGCTTGACCAACATAGGCACAATTACAAGACAACAGATGGAAATAGGTTGAAGTAGACTAAGGCAGGAGAGATATGTTTACAAGACATGAAGGTCATTTCAACAGCTCATATTAATGCCAATATTAAAAAAGAAAAATCCTAACAATACGTTATGAACAAGGTTTTAAATGAAGCACAACTTGAGAATTAAAGAGACAAAGAGAGGAGTGTCTGGGTGGCTCAGTAGGTTAAGCATCTACTTTGGCTCAGGTCATGACTTTGGGGTCCTGAGATGGAGCTGCGTGGGGCCCCCCCGCATCAACCTCTGCACCAGACGGGGCACGTGCTCCTCCCTCTCATTCTGCCCCCCCCTCCCAGTTGTGGCATGCTCTCTTTCTCAAATGAATAAAATATACTTTAAAAAAAAAAAAAGACAAATAGACGAAAACTCAGTTCTTATTACAGATTTTGACAGTAACATTTATAGAATACGGTTAACCAACCTATTTATTTGTACTGACCTCTGCAATCACCTTGAGAACCTTCTGATCAAGTGCAGGTGATAGTCACCAAGAGAAAAGAAATGCCAGGCCTTAAAAAAAATCTCTGTAAGTTTAAAAGAATTGAAGTTATATTGAGGAAGTTCTCAGATGAAGAAAGAATTTAATTAGAAATCTAGGGGAAAAAAATTAAAAACTAGCCCTCCTCCCCTCGAACGAAAAGTAACATCTTGGGTAGAAGAGCTCAAAAAATATTCCAAACAGACTCATCATGTCAACACAGTATGTTAATAGTTGTGGGATGCAAGTCAAGTAGTCCTTACAGAAAACTTAGTAGCTTTAAATACTTACATTATTACAATAATCAAAAACCCAATTTTCGGTCTTAGAACTGAAGAAAAGCAAAGGCTGACAGAAGGAAAGGATGAAAAAAAAAATCCATGAAACAGAAAACAGAAAAATAATGAAAACCTAATAAAATGTGATTCTTTAAAAAAGAATAAAATTTATCAATTTAAAAAAATTGATAAATCATAGTCATGAATGGATGATGAACCCAAGGAGAAACTGCAAATTACCAGTTCTGAGAATGGAAGAAAATACATCACTTCAGGCTCTGTGCACATGAAACTAATAACAAGCGTTGACACAAAGTCTTTGCCAGTAAATCCAATAAAAAGAAATAAAGTCATGGAAAGGCACAAAGTACCAAACTAAAGAAAGACAAGATCTTAACTGTACTATATTTACTAAAGACACTGAATAAATAACTTCCAACAAAGAAAACTTCATGCCCACAGAGCTTTACTGTTTCATTTTAGCAAACACTTAATGAAGAAAGGATACGAATCTTACAGAAACCTCTTGCAAAACAGAAGGCAAGAATGTTCCCAACTCATTTTATGAGATCAGCTTAACGATTAAATCAAAATCTGACAAGAACATTAAAAGAAAAAAAAAAGATTATTCACAAATACAGAAACTAAAATTCTATCTAAAAATATTAGCAGATCAAAGGCAAAAATATATTCAAAATAATATACATCATTAAAATAATTAAAATTGCTCAAGGCAAGGTAGTACCCTTTATGGAAGAAAACCAAATGGCCATATCAATAGACACGGGAAATATTTGATAAATTCAGTAGTTATTCGTGAATAATAATAATAAAAAAAAACTATCAGCAAACTAGCACTGGAACAGAATTGCATCAAAATTAGAGAAAATCTTCAAAGACCTACAGATATACATAGCAAAATATACACAGTGATATTATTCATTATACATAACGAAACAGAACAAACCTGAGAGAATATCACTCAGAAAAAAAAAAAAAGGAAAGGGGAAAAACAGAGCGATGAAAGTCACAATACTACACTGAGGGAAGCACAGTAGACATGACAGCGTACTTACTGCTTGGTTTATCTGAAGATTAGGAACAGGGAAAGCAGTGTTTTGTGATTTAAATCAGAGCCACTAGTTTCCTTCAGGGCATTCAAGATTGATCAGAAAGGAGCACCAGGGACCCTGTGGTGATGGAAATAATCTATATCGTTTCAGGTGAGGCCTGCAGAGTGTATACCTTTCCCAAATTCACGGAGAGTTCACTTTTAAGAATTGTACTGTACACTTCAAGTCATATCTCAATTAAAAAATTCAAAATAGTAGCTCACTATAAAGCAAATACATATACCTTTTTTCTTGAATTCAGGCAATGAAGTCAGTCAATGAATTGACTGTGAACCTGGCGGCCAACGATGCTATTTTTAAAAGCGGTTGCTCAAAACCTGTGTCTATCATACTTAGGTTGACTTAGGAAATCAAGGAGGAACTGGGTCTGGTAGACATGGGAAGACCAAAACGTGATGATGATGAAGCAAAACAATGGGAAGGTATTTCTTAGAAGAAATGCTGGGGCTTTATAGAGTCCTAAAGAAATACTAATCTTGAGGATCATATCAGATACAGGAAAAAAAGAAGCCAGACTTCTGAAAAGAATACTGGTAAACCAGATTTTTTAGTTCTTTCCCCATCAAAGTGACAAGGGTCCCCAGTAATTTAACCTAATGCTTAGAGGACAGAACACATGGACTCACTCAGAGGACTCCAGAAGGGAGGATCCTAACGTTTCAAAGAGGGACTGGTACTTCGAGAAACCGGACAGACATACCTTATAATTTGGACAGCGCTACAAAGTGGTTACAAATAAATTGTACATATTTTAGGAGAGTCACCAAATTCTTAAAAATGATTTAGTTTGAAAGTAGCATTAATAGTTGAAGGTAGATGTGCTATTTTGGCTTGTGTCCTATGAGAATACCCTGAGAAATTTAAGGAATAAGGCCTCCACCTCCAACAGAAAACAAGTTATGAAAGGGGAACCAGGTAGGAAAGTAACAGCCCAGACCGGGTTATACTTGCGTGTCCAGAAACAGCTTTTTTTTTTTTTTTAAAGATTTTATTTATTGATTTATTTGACAGACAGAGATCACAAGCAGGTAGAGAGGCAGGCAGAGAGACAGGGAGAAGCAGGGTCTCTACTGAGCAGACATCCCAATGCGGGGCTCGATCCCAGGACCCTGAGATCATGACCTGAGCGGAAGGCAGAGGCTTTAACCCACTGAGCCACCCAGGCACCCCCAGGAACAGCTTGATCCATGGGGTTATCCCGCTCTAGGATGCGTAGTTGGAAGAGGTATTTGAAGAGTAAATGGTTTTAGCATGCTCAGAATTCACTGATTTTCAAACCGGGAGTACGTGTGTATCCCCGTAAAATGTAATACTGTCAACTATGCTACTGTGACAGAAAAAAAGGGAAAGGAATAGAAAAGGTGAGACTCCAACCCAGAAATCTTACGCAACCTCTCTGTAGAGCGGTGAAGAAAGACCACGTTCAGAAGCAGGTGAGCAGAACTTCGTGGAAAGAAATGATGCAGCGTGAGAGAGGACCAGTAAGGACTGATCACCCTGCAAGTTGTGACGGAGGTCGTTCAGTTTCAGGAGCGTCACTGGAAGGGTGGGGGTCTACTGATGATGATGTGGCCATTAACAATTCCATGGACACGGAGACGTCTTTCTCTAGAAGTCAGGTTTCCAAGAACTCTAATTCTATAGCAAGAAGCGACAGCATCAGCTGGCATCGCTGTGGGATCCGGAAACCAAGGACTCAGTGAGGAAATGCAAACTGAGAGATTTCGAGGCGCTTCATGAGGGAGAGGGGGGGCGCGTGAAGACCCAGGTTGGGGTGGCCAGCATTTCACATTTATTAACTTTGCAAGATGGCAGCCTTGTCTCAGATCCCCATCCCTGAGAGAAACTACAGCAAGGAACAGATGATTTTTATTCCAAATATACTAAATCTATGGTTTGAAAAGTAAACATTAGGTGAGGAGTTGACTGAGTTTCCACTTCACGGGCTCAACACAGGACCCAGACTGACCATGATGCTCGCCAAAAAGGCATTTCGTTCTTCCTCCTTTCAATAACCGGGTCTGAGGAGGTGCTCCTCAGCCATCCTACAGAGCAAGGTTTGGGTAAATCATTTCACTTTTGGTAGCCAATTTTGTTTGCTAACTTTTGCCACTGGGGGCTGGTAGGGCTACTCTTTGTTTTCTCTCAACTCCTTGTCCGCCTTCCAACTGAGAACGAAGAGATATTTAGTGCTGACCTCAGCTTCTGAATGCTGAAGGGACTACACACATTTCCCAGATATTCAGACAGGGATTTGGCTACAGGAGGACTCCCCGGCTGAATCCTTCCAGATAAGACTAAGCAGAATACAACCCTGGAACTAGAGGAGAGGGTGATTCTAAACGTTAATTTCTGTGATCTTTCGATGTTAACATGCAAGACTTTAACACTCCGTGTTCTCTTGCTGCAAGAAGTGATGAGCCTGTCAGACAATTCAGCCAGACAGAATGGAGGAGAGGAACATGTGCAAGGAATTTTCAATGTAGGGTGCGGAGGGGCCTTGGGAGATCGTGGTGAACCATTTTGACACATTTCAGGACCTTGTAACGAAATCAACATCTGTCTACCCATGGTTTCGGGAAGACCCACAGGAGAGATGATTGGGAGGCAGGGAGCACCCTCACAACAGTGGGGGCACCCTCACAACAGTGGGGGCACACCTACACTTCAGGGCTAGCTGTGTCCTCCCACGAAGACAGCAGCACCCTGGGGCTCACCATGGTTTAAGAAAACAAAGGATGGCGAAGAAAACAGAAGTGAGAGGAACTCAGTCCATCTCCGGAAGAAAGAGGAGGGCCCATGTGTCTTCTCTGTGTCCTGAAACTCCTCTCCACGGGAGAAAGGGCAGTATATTTGGGGGAGTGTAGATGACTTGGATGTGTGTGGTTCAATTACTTCTCTACCTTGTTTTGAAGAAAAGGCTTATTCTCTGCTCTCCCCTGCCTTTAGTTTTGCAGCCACAGGATCTGCCATTGCTAGGAAAGGTGGAGCTAGCACAGTCAGACTAGTTGGGAAAGCCTCCCACTGTTGCCATATGCCCAACCTAACATAACCAAGTAATGAAAGTGATTTTTTTCTCCATCTGACTCCCATTTTCAATTCTCTGTTGGTTCCGAACATGGTAGGTGAAGAGGTGCACTGATTTACTGGGGCCCTCCAAGCCTCCACGCAGCTGTGTCGAGACGATGGGAGGCTGGGCGTTTTAGCCAGGGTGGAAACGAAGGCCCCTGTGTGCAGCTGCGGAGAGTGTTGGGAGAAGTATAGATTTTTCTTTTCCTTGTAACAATTCTGTAGCCCTCTCTGTAAGAGAAAAGATTTGGGATCGTGTAAGCGACGATACTGAAGTTTACGCAGTTGACATGGGCAAGTATGAGCAAAACAGAGATGCTACAAAACTGAGTGCTAGAGGAAATGTCATCCCACAGCTTCTGGAATTTCAAATCCTAGTGAACTATTAGAAAAAGAGCAAGAAAAGGTAAGGAGGAAGGGGGAAAGAAAATAAAAAGCAAGCAACATCTACGAAAGACCGAGGTCTGCTTTTAGCTAAGCTATGTGCTGGCATTTCAGGAACTCCCATAAGCATCCCCAGTCCCATGATTATGTACATTTAAAACGCCAATGAGTAGAATCATTTTGAGAAGAAATCACAACCACCAACTGGTGGAGTCATGATCTTTCCATTAATTCCGGCAAATGGCAAATGACTTCTCAAGCTCCCCTAGACTTCTTGCTCTTTTTTATTACGGGGTCTTAAGATGAGACTATTCCGCTGTCATCTACATTTTTCCTCCTGACGGCAAACAATACAGCTTTCTGTTTGCCAGCATATATGCTATGAGAGCAAATAAGCTATTATAAACACAAGGCAAAAAGAGGAGTTTTCTACTTGAGACTATACGGTTTTGGGCAAAAAGGTATACATTTGCACCCTGATCAGTGTTAACTCTTGCTGTGCCCCAGCTGAGGAAGTGACATTTTTAGCATATATCACCTAACCATGATTTGAAACAGGTTCTTCTTTTTATTATGTTTTTTCAGTTGAGTTTTTGCTATTTTCCACTCCATCTTTCTCAAGAGACCGTTTCAGAAATGTTTTTCTTAGAGGAATTCCACTATTTGATCTAACTTTCCACCTTCCCATATCACATTAAGATGACAGCCTACTAACGATGCCTATTTGATTAACTAAAAACATGTACCATATGGAGGAAATTGACAGCCAATGTTTGTGATAATTGATTAGCAAGCTCCCATCAATTGATGTAGTGAATCATTAATTCCCTTTTGGCTCTGAACTGCCACATAAAAGGCAGGAGGAAGGCATTTAACAAATGAGCAAAAGTCGTGTATTCATTACTCTTAAAACAGAAAATAGTCACATGCGGTAGCAGAAATGATGATTAAAATTTCTCCTGGGGGGAAAAATATCTTCTTTTGTTTTCTCCATTTAAATAAAATCCCTATGTCCCAGATTGTGCGTTTTATGAGATTTTCACCCGCTCAGACAGCACGCATTTCCCATCTCATCTGTTCCGTGAATGAGATGGGAAAATCGTGTGCGTTTTGCGGGGGTGGGGGGTGGGGGTTGTTGGTTTGTTTGTTTTGTTTTGCTTTTTTCTGGAACAGCATAAAGAATCCGTGGTGAATTGTGCATTTACCACACGGGACGACCCAGCGGGTCATTTTCAGAGTACAGACCCCCTGCAGCACTTGTCTCCTTCGAACTCCACACACAGCCATACAGCTCCGCAACCATGTCAGGCCCTACGTATTTATTTTGATAAATCGTATTTCAGGCAGTCTTGAAATCCAAAAGCCAGAAACTTAAGCAAAGAAGGAACCTTTACATCTAAGACACTGTGACTCAAATTCAAGATAATACAAACTCCTTGAAGTATCCTTTATTTTCATCTGCTGTGCTTAAAAACACCACTTTTCCCACAGTTAGTAGTTAGAATTTCATCATCAACTACTCCCGTAAAAACTATTTAATTTTCCACTACAGGGAGGGAGGGTCTGATCTCTTATTAAACATTTTATGGAAAAGTCTGAAAGTGCTTTCAATTATTTATCGAACTGAAATCTGGGCCTTGGAAACTGCTGGCATTACACACACACACACACAAGATTATCAGCCCACGGAGTGCCATTAGGTCATAAAGAGATGCCGAAGCAACATCTCTCGTACAGCTGCTGGTGCTCATGCAACTTTTACTACAGTTATAAAGTCATTTATTACATTTTTTTATGATGCTAATGCATCGCGGTCTGTTACTTTATCGTTCCCATTGTGATAAAGACTGAAATGTGTGATATTGTGCAAAATATAGATAGATAGATCCTTAATGACAAAGCCTGTTGCATTAAAAATCTTAGATAAACTCCTAAGGTCTGTAAAAATATTAAGAGGGGATAGCTATCACGAAGGAAATATTTTTGTAGGACTTTTTATCATTTCATTTCACTGTTCCCTGTAGAATTTTATTTTCTAACTTTGACTTTGCCAAAATAGACGAAGAACGATAGGATTATCTGAACTTTTTTTTTAAATTACAGTATCATCGTTGTGGTAGAACATAATTTGCAATTCATTAGGAGGACCTAGGACTATATAATTTCCAAGCAAGCACATGAAAAGGATGAGTCATTAAAAGATAATAATGTCCATGGACCCAAAGGTACCCATAATTGATAATTACATCTTGCTCCAATTGTCTGAACTTAACTCTCCGTAAGATACAATTGTACATAAAGAGAATGCAGCTTTCTATTGAGGGGGAAAAAAATCAATTATGTTAATTAACTGCTACCCTGCACTAAAGCGGACTCAGCAGTTGACATCTACAGCTCTGTGACTCAGAAGGGAGATTCCGTCCCAGACTGGAGTCCTTTAGAGCTGTCACTCCTTGGGTATGTATTCGACTTGGAGCTACTTCTGCTTCTTTATTTCTTCTACTCTTTACGTTATTTTTCTTCCACTTTATCAAAAAAGGAAAAGAAAGAAAAAAAGTCTTCAAGCATGAGGGAAGCCCAAGGGGCACCTGGGTGGTTCAGTGGGTTAAAGCCTCTGCCTTCTGCTCAGGTCATGATCCCAGGGTCCTGGGATCGAGCCCCGCATCGGGCTCTCTGCTCAGTGGGATCCTGCCTCCTCCTCTCTGCCTGTCTCTCTGCCTGCTTGTGATCTCTCTCTCTCTCTCTCTCTGTCAAATAAATAAATAAATAAATAAGAATGAGAGAAGCCCTGAGGATCTAATCACTTGGTTAAGCAATTCTTGAAGCTGGACATCCTTATTTATGATAGTTTGCAGCATTTAATGTCCTGAAAAAGAGTCAGAATGAAGACATATATACTATTTAAGGAAAAACTAAACACTGGTTTCAATTACACTGAATTCTGAATGCATTCATAGTTTATGACCAGCATGCTTTGTAAAAGTGCTTCGGCAGTGGGACAGTAAAATCAAAATAATAGGCCTAAGTATTAATAGGCAACTACCAAGAGCTTGGAGCTGGATAAGCTCCAGGAGTGGTTTCCCTCACTCACTTAACTAGGAACCAGAAAAGTCTGTTTCCGCAGGAGATGCTTCTGTAGCTGCCTCCTGCCTACTACCTACTTCATTCCTCCTCCACCAGTTTTTAGTCTCCACATGTGCACCTAGGCAGAACGGGACGATTCTCTGGAAGGTTAGACTTCCTCATCGAGATGAAAAGTGGCGTCAGCAGGACATTGGGCACATGCCTCTTATGGTGCCATGTGCAGAAACAGCACAGGGTGAGCCGCTCTTGTGTCTTCGGTGGCAATTCGATTACAGACAGAAGAAATTAAGACTCCCGATCCTGCATGTTTATCTCAAAATGGGATCAATACTCCAAATTTTGTCCTATTCATTCCTATTCATGAAGTACAACACGTTGGAAAAAATACAACAGAAAATCTGTATGTGTATTCAAATTAAGTGAGAAAGAAGTAGGTCAGATGAAACATCTTTACAGCTTATCTGTAATTGCTTAACTCTGGCCTCTTAAATATATTTCAAATATTTATTAAGTCAATGTCTATTTTTACACAGTCCTAATAAAACCACAATTGCTTAGAGAATAAAATTATACCATGAATAATTTCTTTTTTTTTTTTAAGATTTTATTTATTTATTTGACAGAGAGAGAGAGAGATCACAAGCAGTCAGAGAGAGAGGAGGAAGCAGGCTCTGCATTGAGCAGAGAGCCCAATGCGGGACTCGATCCCAAGACCCTGAGACCATGACCTGAGCTGAAGGCAGAGGGGCTTAACCCACTGAGCCACCCAAGTGTCCCTGCCATGAGTAATTTCAAAGAACATGCCGATCTTAAGAATAAGAACATGAGCCCATCTACCTGTTCATCCATTCACTACAACCATCTTCAGACAAGTATTGCAGAAGAAATGCCCGAACTTACCAAATCTACCACATGAAGTCCCTAACTCTCTGTACTTAACTCTGAGAAGCAACAGTGATAGTCGAAAGAGTCCTTATACCAATGGTGTCCATTCAGTATAAACTGATACATTTTATCAGCACACATTTATTTTTATCAGTATATGTGTAAATATAGGATAATACTATACATGCTATTTTTTTATGTAAGAGATAATGTTTTCTAAGAAAAAAAACCAAAAAACAAAAAAACAAGGAAGACAGTGACAGACTAAATTGAAGAATTTCATAGTGATTTGAAACATATGACTTTATACCAGTGATTCCCAACCTACTATTAATCCCTGAAATGTGTGAAGAATTTCATAGTGTATTGAAACATATGACTTTATACCAGTGATTCCCAACCTACTATTAATCCCTGAAATGTGTGAAAAATGAGTTAATTTTGTGTCTCCAGTTATTTGAAGGAATTATAAAGAATTATCAAAATAAATAGAACTAACTTTATTTGGAGACAAAAAATTACAATCATAAAGCACTTTTTTTTCATAAAGCATTTTAAGCAGGGTAAAATATACTATAAAAGGAACACGGCATCACCCATGAGAAATAATAATGTTCTTATCTCTATTATAACAAGAAAAGGTGATTTATTTCAAAAGTACCTTAGAGTGCTTCTGCACAAGGGCCGTATTCGCTACGTAAAAACCATTATGTTCTATTTTGGTGGTAGTTTTTCTGTCAGCCCTGAAGAAAGCCCAAGACTCAAACATCAGAACACAGATCCAAGCCCATAATTATCCCTACTAAGAATCTTTTACTCAGACCTACAGAAATCAACTTACTTTCACTTGCATAGTGACTGGTTCCTTTCATCATAATTTTTACTTATTTGTTTTTGCTTGTTTATTGTCCATCTTCAGCTTTAAAGTGTAATCTACAGGGGAGGAATTGTCTGATTCGGTCAAGATACATATATCTATTAGTTAACAGATACTGTTTAAGTGAATTGAAAGAATGAATCAATGGACATTCATAACTACATTATAAAACAAGGGTCGTAGGACTTATTGTGAAGTATTTAACAGGATATTAATAAATTAAATATGAATTTACTAGTATTTTGAAGGGTATCTGAGTTTTTCTAAGGATACTCTTAGTTTACATGCTTTTATCTGTACCCACAATGTAAATGTATGTAGAGTGTTGTACATTTTACTGGTAAAAGGGACCATGCAAAGGGTGGCTCATAAATGAAGAAAAACTGAAAGTCAGAAATGAAAATAAGCCATACTTTATAAAGCACCACCTAAGGGCTAACTCTTAATTTTTAACTCTTAATTTTTTTTATTAACATATATTATTAGCCCCAGGGGTACAGATCTGTGCGTCATCAGGCTTACACACTTCACAGCACTCACCATAGCACATACCCTCCCCAATGTCCATAACCCCACCACCCTATCCCTAACCTCACTCCCTACTCCCCAACCCTGAGTTTGTTTTGTGAGATTACGAGTCTCTTATGGATTGTCTCCCTTCCGATCCCATTCTTTTCTTTTCTTTTCTTTTCTTTTCCCTTCCCTACCCCTAACTCTTAAATTTGAACTGAAGTGTAGCTGACAGTGTTCTATCAGTTTCAGGTGTATAATACAATGATTCAAAAATTCTAAGTTGATCACAGTAAGTGGACTCTTAATGCCCTTTAACTATTTCACCCATCCCCCGCATACTTCCCCTTTAGCAGCCATCAGTTCACTCTCTGTAGTTAAGAGTCTGGCTTTCTGTTTGTCTATTATTTTTAGAAAGAGACCGAGAGAGAGAGAGAGAGAGAGAGAGCGTGTAAGCACAAGCAGGGCGAGAAGCAGGCAGAAGGAGTGGGGAAAAAAGCCGAGTCCCCCCTGAGTAGGGAGCCCAGTGCAGGGCTCGATCCCAGGACCCCGAGATTACAACCTGAGTCAAAGGCAGACACTTAACTGACTGAGCCACCCCAGGTGCTTTTATTCTTTGTTCCTTCTACACATGAATGAAATCATGTATTTGTCTTTCTCTGATTTATGTCACTTAGCATTATACCCTCTAGGTTCATTTATATTGTTGGAAATGGCTATAATTTTTTCTGTCTTATGGCTCAATAATATTCCACTAAGAGAGTGCGTGTGTACATATATATATATACACATATATACAAGCATGTATGTATATGTTGTGCATGTGTATGTGTGTATATACATATGCATGTTTATACATATTTGTGAATGTGGAGTGGTGGAGGTATGTGCACATGTGCGTATGCATACATGTATGAATGTGTATGTATATGTGTATTTGTGTGTATGCATGGATATGCATGTACATACATGAGTATATATATGTATAGGTGTATATGACCTGAAACCATAAAATTCCTTGAAGAAACCATAGGTGGTAATCTCCTTGATATCAGCCATAGAAGTATTCTTGCAGATATGTGTCCCCTGGTGAGGGACACTAAAGTAAAATTAAACTATAAATAAAAAGCTTCTGCACAACAAAAAAACCCAACAACAAAGCAAAAAGGCAATCTACTGAATGGAAAAAGATATATTTGCAAATAATATATTCAATAAGGGGTTAATATCCAACCTATATAAAGAACATCTACAATTCAATATCAAAACACACACACACACACACACTCCAACTATACATGGGCAGAGGAACTGAAGAGAGGTTCTTCTGGAGAAAACATACAGACGGCCAACAGGCACATAAAAACTTGCTCAACATCACTCATCGTCAGGGAAATTCAAATCAAAATGAAAACAAGGTATCACCTCATACCTGAAAGAATGACTAAGCTCAAAAAGACAAGAAACAAGTGTTGGCAAGGCTGTGCAGAGAAAGGAACCCTCACGTGCTGTTGATGAGAATACAAACTGGTGCAGCCCCTGTGGAAAACAGTATAGTTCCTCAAAAAATTAAAAATAGAATTAGTACATGATCCAGTAATTCTACTGCTGGGAAATCGCCCAAAGAAAACAAAAATATTAATTCGAAAAATACATGCACATCTATGTCTATTGTAGCATTAGCTACAATAGCCAAAATATAGAAGCAATCCAAGTGTTCATTAAGAGATAAATGGATAAAGCAACGTATTTTATGTTCTCAAAAACACAAGAAATGTTTCATTATACTCCAAAAATTTTTACTTTTGAACTACTAAACCCAAGGGAATGACGGTTGATATCTAATAGTGGTCTATTTAGACACAGTCTGGCAAAATGCAATTCTGTTAGTGAACCAGAAACCTTTCTCATTGTTTGGGTCAAGGCACATTAAAATGTGTCAATGCTTTCAAGTTAGTGAGAAAAAGTAGCATTTTCAGCCTTAAGACAGATGGGGGAGGGGGGAGAGGGGAAACCAGACAATTTACTAGTCATCTGATAGATTATTTAGAGATCATATAAGAAAAGCCCCTTCAGAGATAAATATAGAGCCCCACTGATGGGCATACGATGGGAGAGGGTGCCTTGCCAGTTTATTGCCTCTTATTAAAATGAATTTAGGCTTATTTAAAAATCCTAGAACACATTTTAACACACATGCATTCCACTTTGCCCATAAATTGTATATATTTTGTGAAAAATAGGTCAAAGATGCCTCAAGGAACACACGAATGAATGACATATGACCAATGCATCTCCTACAGTCCAAGATGGAAAAAAATTAAGCAGTGGTAAGACATGACTCAGTCCCCATCGAGATGTTGACAGAATCAAGTCGTACTCATTACTTACAGAATTCCCACCTGCTCTTAACTACATTAAATTTTTAAGTTGTGCTTTTATAAACAGAATCACATGTCATGTTTCTCCATATGCTTCTTAGCAGGCACAGAGAGTTCTTAGTACTTTTTTAGACAGACCGAGCCCTGTGATATGATTCATTACCACACGTAAGTCCTGGGTTATTACTGTGTCTTTGCCATTCGGAAAACAGTGCTCACACACGTGGTGTAAGGTGACGGGGTGGAATTAATGTGTGTCGTTAACTCAACTCTAGACTCAACACAATGCATCTCCAGGATCCTAAGTAGATGACAATTACTGCGGATTAAACTCCCTGTATGAAACTCATTTCAGAAGCAGATGGCCCACACAACTTTGATGGCCCTTCAGTCTCTTTATTGCAAATAAAATACTCGCTAGGTTCGGTAAAACAAAAAAGTGCACAGCTGTCTTACCATTACATGTTTTGATAAGGATGCCTAATCAGGCTTTAAGTGATGTGGCACAGTGGGGGAAAACCCTCACGTTTGTCATCTCTTGTTGTGATTGAGCCTAACGTGCCCAAGGATGAGGCACCAAGTACTGGGCCAGCAGGAAGCTTCACTCCAGAACAGTACTTGTAAACCACCGATGGAGTCTTTTCAGAAAACACAGGGATTCCTTCAGACCTGAAAGGGAGTGTTATAGAACTTTGGAGAGTCTATAAAACTCTCCCTGAAAAAGGGAGAGTCTATAAAACTTCAGTACAATCACGGTTAGATGATGGCTGAAAACAGATAAAGATAGGTAGTGCTCTGTCTAGTCTAGCAAAATTAAAGTCATTTTAGAATTCAGTTTTCTAAATAGCTTTTCTTTCCACACCCAAGGGGCAACTCGGACAACCCTCACGAGGGATTTGGCAGGCTCTAGTGAGTAGCTCTTTATATGCAATTCTCCCACACAGCACAGACAGCACTCTGAAGGGCCAGATTTGTCCTCTTGTGTGACCCCAATACCTTGAAGAGGGCTAACTGCTTACTTACCAATTGTTAATAAGCATTGTTAATGATCTAATCAGTGGATAATACATGGAACACAGCACTGGGTCTATGACTAAAACATATAAAGGTAACAACGGGAAGAACAGAATGGTTTAAAATCCAGGTTATGGGGTGCCTGGGTGGCTCAGTGGGTTAAAGCCTCTGCCTTCGGCTCAGGTCATGATCCCAGGGTCCTGGGATCGAGCCCTACATCAGGCTCTCTGCTCAGTGGGTAGACTGTTTCCTCCTCTCTCTCTCTGCCTGCCTCTCAGTCTATTTCTATTTTATTTTAAATAAAATCTTAAAAAAAAAAAAAAAAAACTACATCAGGGATCACAGACCCAGATGGTTTGAGATGAACTACAAATTTATTGAGAAGGTGTCATACTGTTTATTTTGCTATAAAGAATATGACTTTCTTAAATCTATTATTTTTCAAAATATTGTATGTGCCAGTGTTTGCGCTCTCATCTGTATGCTATTCAAAAAGGCAAATCATTTGAAAATAAGGGTCCGATGTGTCAGCCTCAAGATATGGCAAAGTATTTCTGAATGGAAAAATTCATAGGGAGCAATTACAGACTCAGAAAACTGCTCAAGGACATAACGTAGAAACAATAATCAAGCCCAAAACAGGAAGTTAGCTGAACAAAGACAGAATATAATCAAAGTATGTGGTCCTCTCTTCCCATAGAAATGAAGGAAAAGCTGTTGGACAACGTCATTGAGAGGAAGTGACCACCACTGACCTGAGAGCTAGAGCGAGGCACGTCCAGGCTCCCCACCCCTCCTCGGTCCTTCACCCGCCTTCCCTGCTCCAAGGACACAGACTTGACAGAATGTGCGGTGCTGAGACCATCTGCACACATACGAGACTGAAGCCAGTTAAAAACCTCTATAAACCTCCAGGTTTGGTGGCTGGGCAGGTGCAGGGTCCACTTATTCCACTGCCGCCTAAGACAAGACTCCTAGGTAAATTTACCCGCTTATTCATCCCACCACCTACTAACCAGGAGTGGTCTGCCTCTTTCTCCCGCTCTCTCCTGCCCCCCGTGTATGAGGGCCAGTTTCGGATTACAGCTGTGGGGCTCCCAAAGAGCTTATGAACCAACACACTATGTGATGCACTAAGACAGTGATGTCCTAACTCATGACTCACAAACTCTTGGGAAATTGTTCTATGATCTCTCATGAAGAAATAGTTTCAGGTAAAAAATACCAGACAGTTATGATTTAACCTGTATCTACGGGATACAATCAGCTTCATCAAATTCATCAAACAATCTTGAAATTGTTTTTTGAAACACTTTCAAAAGTGTTTCAATTTTTGAAACTCATCAAACAATACAGTTCAAATATGGCAGCAAATAACTTTTAAGAACCAAATGAATATCAGAATATATTCATGAGATCAAAAATAAAAAGCCAGGGCACCTGGGTGGCTCAGTGGGTTAAAGCCTCTGCCTTCAGCTCAGGTCATGATCTCAGGGTCCTGGGATCAAGCCCCGCATCAGACTCTCTGCTCAGCGGGGAGCCTGCTTCCCCCTCTCTCTGCCTGCCTCTCTGCTTACCTGTGATCTGTCAAATAAATAAAATCTTAATATATAAAAATGAAAAAAATAAAAAGCCTATTCTTAAATCCTGTAACTCATAATTTTTATATTTACTAATTTTCTAAAAAATCAGGTGGTTTTTGTTACAGTAGACTTTCAAAGGGCAACCATGTGTGGTCCTGACTTTCACTCCCTCCATCCACGGTTTCTGAAGCTCTGTGGCTTTGCTCTGCAGGAGGGCACTTAAGGGTAAGGCCAGGACTCACCCATGCTAGTAGCCTGGGGATGTCTCAACCCCGTGATCCCCATCATCTCTCAGACGCCCTTGAACCTCCTGGTCATCTCTCACTTCCTCAGACTCTCATCCATTCCTTTTGTGGGTCTTTTAATATACTTCTTTTATGATATGCAGCTGGTCACCATATCCCCTTCCTGCACTTAGATTTCAAGTGTTACCTCCTCAAAGAAACCATTCCTGCCCCCCCCCCAGGGCTTTCCCCCTGTGATTTACAGGGTTAAATAACCTTCAGGGCAATTGTCACAGTTTGTAAGGATACCCTTCTTTGTGTGATTGTCTTCGTAGGTATGCGTCCTCCGCTAGACAGGAAGCACCTGTCTTGTGTTTTATCTCATTAATGCCCAGTTGGAACTTAGCCCTTTCTGAAGCACTACTGGCTCTCAACTACGTCCCGGCGAATGCAGGAGTCAATCAACTGTTGTAAGTCACACGTATATTGAGTTTTTTTGTTGTTGTTTTTACAGTTACTAAAGCAGATAGTTTTGTGATTGGAAAGAAGGGTAAAATAGGCAAAACCAAGCACCAAATCAATCGAATGAAGTGGAATAGAGAAAACCCGAATATCTTAAGAATTGGGAGGACTAACCTTGTTCATCATAGTTAACAACTGTAAGGCTTCTTTTTGGAAACTTTTCTGCAGAATGGCAGAACATACAGCAGGAGTGGAGTCACATGCAAAACGCAGGATAAGGAAAAGGTGAGGAAAAGCATCTGAGACTAAGAGATGAAATACAAGTTGTGAAATGAGTCATGGTTGGATTATTTTTGAATCTCTTTAAGACTGCACCTCTACTTGCTGTACTGGATGAAATATCTTGGTACCCTGGGAGCGCTTCACTACAAGTGACAGACACACACGAACCTTCCTTTGAGGAATAGGCCCTCTCACTTCTGTACTGTTTCACTCTTTCCCTCTTTCTTCTAAGCATTTTATAGCTAACCTATTTGGAGCTGTGAATTTTGCTTTCGAGGTAGTTCCATTATTTTGTGGTGCAAAAGCAACTTGCTAATTAAGAGATTGCCCTCCTCACCCTTATGTTCATAGTCTTGTTAATGAAATAAGGCAGTTTACAACAGAGCACCTGATAAAATCACTTCAAGAGTATAATGACTCCCTTTAAGGGAAGCAGCAATGGTATGAAGATAAAACACGCATTCGAAATAAAGGAGTATGATCTGAGTGGGAGTTTTAAGATCTGAAACTATTACACCTCTGAGGTCAAAAGAAAGCCTATATTATAGAAGTAAAAAAAATAAATAAATAAAAGTGAGTTTCTAGGTGAAATGTTCTTGATTACCTAACTACATCTAGTTAATATACATAAAATATTCAACTACTTTAGAAAAATAAGAAAAATATATTTTTTAAAAATAAATATTCTAGGGGCGCCTGGGTGGCTCGGTGGGTTAAAGCCTCTGGGCTCCTGGGATCGAGCCCTGTATTGGGCTCTCTGCTGAGCAGGGAGCCTGCTTCTCTGCTTACTTGTGATCTGTCAAATAAATAAATAAAAACTTTAAAAAATATATATTCTACTTAGAGTTATTTTTAAAAGATCTCATACTGTAAAAGCAGTGGGAACCCACACAATTTTTTCTTTAAATTTTCCTGGACTCCTGGGTGAAGGACACAATGCCAGGCCTGCACTTCACATTCCTCAGAAAAATTCTAGTCAAGATATAATCAAAAGTTTTATATTCATTTTGTTTCCTGCAGATGAACCCCTCACATTTCACCCATTTCCATACTGTGGGAAAGTCTGTCTTACTACAGGAAGCTCCTGAGAAAGTAGAAATATAGAGACCAAAAAAATAAAATAATAACCCTATAAAAGATTAACTAACTCTCTGTAAGTTGAGATCTAGCATGTATATAATGTAGACTTCTTGGGGGCAACCCCTTCCTAAAAGCTCAGAGCAGGAGATTCCTTTGCAAAGCAGGTAATGCTTTTGCCATAGTCAAAGGTCTACTCATAATTCTTGAGTTTAAAACGTGAGACTCTGTGTAGTTTTGTTGACAGGTTCTTTGTAACTGTCTGTTCTTGATACCCACAGAGGCTCTGATTTAATCTGCTCTGACGGATTTCCTGGTGATCCTACTGTGGTCACAGATTTTACTTCAGTTCACCTTTATGGCAGCTGCTTGACTAGCAAATTATTTGCTCTTCCCTGTACACCTACTACAGAATCCAGTAAGATGTGACTTCTCTTCCACAACTCTTGCCTAGGGTTGTGCTTAAATGAATTTTCATACATGAAGTGGTTGGTACAGAACCTGGTTCTATAAAAATTCAATGTATGTTGGCCAGGATCTTTGCCCCTGAGGTAAGAACGTTTGATTACCCTGAAGGGTAAGAAATCTGATATTTCTGCCAAAATACATCTCTTTTAGTCCATCTCCAACTTTTTGCTTATAACTCACTTAGACGTATAGTCAATTCTCATTTGTGGATGTGGTATTTTGTAAGTGCAGCAACTTGTAGAGGTAAATCTGAAACCCCAAAATTAGTACTAGCGGTGTTCTTAACAGTCCTTCACAGATGTGCAGAGTGGCAAAACATTTGAGTTGCCAGACACATTCATTCCTAGCTGTGGGGGGAGGTCATGGAGAGGACATGGCCGCCAGTTGACCCTTGAGCTGGACTCTGACCATCAGACTCCTCATCCCCGCCATTGTCCCTGGAATTTGGATTCCACTAGCCTTTCCACTCCCAGAGGCTCTCCCAAAGACACAGCCTTGCAATAATGATGTGGTATGAAGACTGAAGATTTAATGCGGGGGGAGGCCTCAGGGAAGATCAACTTGTCATGCTACCGCCCAAAACATGTGTCCTATGATAGGTTCCCTTCCTTATTAATCCCACTACCAACCTGCAGTGGCTTTATTCTTCTGTCCCTCGCTGCTCTCCAGGTTGGGAGGACAGTTTCAGATGACACCTGGGAAGCTCTGGAGCTTTCAAACCAACACCAGGGGAGGTCAAACAAGGAGACATTCTGTCTTCTTGTTTCGGTTTTCATCTTGTTCACAAGTGGCCTTTTTCCAGTGACATTTGTAGCGTGTTTTTCTCACTTTTGTGATTTTTGTTGATCTTGCCCGTTTAAAATTACTCCCAGGCACAGTGCTCAGGAGCTGTCTGGTCTTTCTACACACAAGAAGACTGATTGCGTTACAGAAAGAATACATTATTAAGTAAGCTTTGCTCAGGCATGTGTTATAGTGTTGTTGTTTCTGAATTTAATGTTAACGAATCAACCATATATTCCATAACATGTCTTCAAACACATAAAAACAAGGTACATATTAATCAGTTAAAAATAATGTGATCGCAGTCTTCCAGGAGCCCAAGGCTGTACTTCCCCTAGGAGCAAATGGTACGGTATTTGCTAAGTCAGTATTCTCATCAACTTGCAGAACATTACCACAAACAATGAGAAGTGACTGCACTAAATATGTATGAAAATGGTTAAATTATTTCATGTTTCTGAAGAAAAGCAAATAAATTTAGAAAGATGAACTGGGGCATGAATGGGAAAGATTTTGTACATTGTGATTTTTTTTTGTACAATGTGAATTTTCTTGAGGCACGTGGAAAAGCAATTAAGTCTTCTTGTTTAAAATCATTATCTAGAACCTACCCAAAAAGAAACCAGATTGGAAATGATCTTTCTGGGATTTCATGCAAGGAAAAGGAAGGGTTGGCGGAAGTCGAAATTGAGAAGTTAGAATCAAAGTTTCGTTTGAAAGGCGAACAGATCAGAGACTGAGAAGTGCTGAATTCACCAAGGTACAGAGCTGAATGAGAATCTACACTGACAGGACACAAATTCCATCAGTTGTAGAGGCAACAAAAATGAACTAAAGACCAACATGCTGAGGTCCAAATGCTCTGGGGCTGAGTTTCCAAATCTTAATTTTATGAAGAATCATGGAGAGCTGTGAGAGTGAATGAGTTCCTTCAAGAAAGAAAACTGGCTGCAAAGTATTTGTCATGTTAACGGTGTTGTATTTCTGTCAGAAGATTCCTGGAACCTTGACTATGAGGTCATAGGGTACAATTCTTCAGCTTGCCATCCAGTTGAAAAGGTTCTTGAGAGCAAAACTGAGTAGTACACCATTATTTTTGTGGCATATACCCCCAAATTCATGAACTCATGGTTGAGTAAGGAAACAGGCATTTGTTGAATAAATCAATGAGCTTCTTACTAACAGAATCCTCAGAATCACTCCCTGTCTCCTCAGTGTCTCCTGCCTCCATCTGTTTGTCTCTAACCACCACCACCACCACCACCACCACCACCACCACCACCACCACCACCATTTTTAATCTTTGTGTCGGGCTGACACAGTTACATTACTTCTTTGTTCACAGACTGTCGGGAAATAATGAAATCTGCCTTACTACTTACATGGGGTCCCTTCACTCTCATCTCATAGGGAAGAACAAACCTACTTAAGCCTATACACAAACCAAGTTTTATACATTGGAAAAAATTAACAAAAGTGTTTGGGATACATTATTCACATAATGATCACAAAACAGGACCTTTGAGGTCACAGAAAAAGCTACCTGCTTTAGTCACACGGTGCAGGCTTTCTGATACATCTTAAATATGCTGCAATCACATAATGAGCCTCACCTTTTCTGCAGAATAAAAACAGACTGTGACCAAGAAACACGGGAAATGTGGATACCTAACAAATAATGAAAATATTAATGATAATAATGTCTCTTAATAAAGCAGCCAAATTCAATCATGAAGGGCTCCTCCACAAAAAACTCTAGATTACATGTTTCAAGAAAATCCTCTATTATTATCAGTTTTTTAATAGCTTGGTCTCCAAATTTCTAATAAAATCTAATCATTATTATAATTCCATGTGGCATTACTGAAATCACAAAGGAAAATTATGTGCTAAATAAATATTTAGAAACAGAAATGAAAATATTACTCCAACTGAAACTTGATCTTTTACAGAAAGTCTCAAAAAGAAAATATTCTATCATTAAATCATTTCAAATTTTTCTAAAACCTATCATTCAGGTCTACCCATACTTATCAGTACTTATTTAATTTTGAAATGTACACACATGAAGAATTATGACCCAAATCCACTAAAGAAAAAGATACAAAGTATTTCTATTAAATCTGATATACCTCTTACAAAGAAGAAAGATGTTCTTAACTGTGTATCAAGATTATTTCCCTAGAGTAATGTGATCACAAGCATATTAGCTCCTGCATTATTTCTTCAACAGTTACATACGGGGTTTCTATAAGGCATAGTCGCTTTCCTCACGGGTCTGTAAGTCTAACTGTATCTACACAAAACCTTATAGCATCTATCTGGTCATCTGAGAAGGCTGAAGGGGAGTTTACCTGGTGAAAACCAGCACATCCTTAGCAAGGAAGTACATGTACAGAAAGGTTTATAAAAATACAATGTGCCTGAAAATCTTCACCATTCTGAGAGCTTGGGAGCTAAAGCGAAGGCAGATATTGGCAGTAATCTTACAACACAGGTCAAATTGTGAACACAAGTGTTGAACTTAGATCAAATCATGCTAAGTTTTGAGTTTTTTCTGTCGTCAGTGAGCAGTCATCAGGAATTTCTGATGGTAAACATCTGTCTTGGTTCCTTCAGTCCGCTGTAACAAAGCAGCAGAAACCAGGTATCTTACAGGCAACAAATTTGTTTCTTCCAAAGATTGAGATGCTGACAGATTTGGTATCTGGTGAAAACTTACTTCCTGGTTCGGAGACTGTAAAATTTTGCTCACAAAATGAAAAGGACAACAAGGGAGCGTTCTCTGACCATTTTTAGAAGGGCACTGATCCCACTCGTGAGGGCAGAGCTAACACCTCGCAAAGGTACCACCTCCTAATACCATCACGCCAGGTTCCTGCGGTGTCAGCATTATTTGGTGATCAGGAGCACTCCAACCTATCTAAATTTTCTTCTGTGACCTCTTAAGACTTACCACTTAACACTCTTTTTTTTTTTTTTTAAAGATTTTATTTATTTATTTGACAGAGAGAGATCACAAGTAGATGGAGAGACAGGCAGAGAGAGAGAGAGAGAGAGGGAAGCAGGCTCCCTGCCGAGCAGAGAGCCCGATCGGGACTCGAGCCCAGGACCCTGAGATCATGACCTGAGCCGAAGACAGCGGTTACACTGAGCCACCCAGGCGCCCAGCACTTACCACTCTTAAGAACTTAAAGTTCATAAGACTTTACCACAAACACTTTTTCCTTGTAACAGGTCATCTGGTTTTCATCTGTCCCTGACTTAAAACATTTTCAATGGATTTCCAACTCCACTGTGTCATTTCACGTCCAACTCTGCCTCTTATAGTAGGCTAGTCCCTCTTGTCCTAGAGAGGTTAGGTTGTTACAACTTACCCCAAACTGTTAATACGCTTCACAAAAATATGTGAATTATAAATAGGAATGGAAGAAGAAATCTACCAGCCTTTGTTAAAAGAAATACCAACTAAATAGCACAGGAAAGTTAAGTGTGAAGGATTCTTGGCTAGAGGCGATCCCAAAGCAGCTGAAAACAGAACATACTGATGGATTCTTGTGCAAGAAGAATTATACTGCTGGCGCCATAGAGGACTTTGCGATCTGATGGCTAGTTCTAGAGCCCTGAGGAACTGACCAAATGTATTACTCTGTTAGTCTGTCTTGAGTTTTAAAAACTTGCGCACATCGATTCAAGATCTGATAAATTTCAGTTCCTGGTTTGCCAACTCTCACAAGCCCAGCATAAAGACAATCACGCACAAGTCCTTCTTCGCCAACAACAGGAGTATTTACACAAATCTCCATTTCCATTCTGTCACAGAAGAACCTCCAAGAATAAAGAGAAAACCTTTTCGATGGAAAATAAATGTAGGTCCTTTAAAACCATTAAAGGATTCAAGAAACAGACTACGGAGGCAAGAGAAATAGCATGTCTCAGGATCAAAGGCATTTGTGGCAAAAATATTTAGGCAATTTAAGTGGGTTTCAGGCTGGAAGATGTCTAGTTTGTTGGAAGAAAAGAGTGTAACCATCTATGGCACCCCTGAAATCTCTGAATACATCTACTGCTGCAGACTGCAACATCATTTGTGACAAAGCCTAGGTCCTGTGCATGAAAACTTGCCCTGATTAGATAATTTTGTTATTACCTGCACTTCACAGTAAGATCTGTTAATGTGATAAGCAGTTTTTAACAATTGTATCCTGTGATATTTTCCTAATGTGTGTATTTATGCATACTGCTGTGAACAGTTACGCTTGAAGCATTTTTAAGAACTCTAACCTGTGATATTTTCCTAATGTGTGTATTTATGCATATCACAGAGAGCTGTTAATGTTATAAGCATTTTTAAGGACTTTAAGGATATTTTAAACCAATGTTTATAATTACTCAAAAATCCAAATGGATCTTTTTAGACAAAAATGGCTTGAAGTCACCTTGTTTACAAAAGGCACATGGTGGTCTTGTGTGACTTTCTCAGAATGAGACACACCCTCCCCACAGGAAGTACGTATCTGAATGAGGATGATTTAAATAAAGGAGTGAAACATTCAGGGGAAATGAAATTGATAAATCCTTTAACTCTAGATAACCAAAATTTAGAAGACCTCACTGGACAGCTGTTTTACACAAGATAGTAAATTATCTAATATAGAAGACAAAATCTTAAAAATGCCCTTACAAGGAGTTCGTAATTTAGGAAGAACATGGAGATACCCAAAATTAACTCTACATCTCATGCTAGAGATGTAAATCGTAATGGGCAAGTAGAAGAGAGAATAATTCTAAAATAATTCATCTCGAGAGCACAATGTTCTTACTTTGCTGAATTTGCCTTAATGTTCGTTATTTCTTCTGCCTGGAAACCACCTCCTGTTCGTTCACTTTTTAAGCTACTACCCATCCCTCAGTGTTTTCCTTCAGCAATCTGTCATCTTGAGACACAATGGAAATTTCCCATTCTTTAAGCCACTTGAAGATATGACTGACATACTTAGTGGGCATAACTTGATGAACTTGGAGTCCATATGCATACACCTATGAAACTGCCCCTACTGTGAAGGCCACAAGCCATCTCAATCCTCTCCCCAAATTCCTCCCACCCCCCTTAATTACCATTGTTGGTGGGGAAATGGGCTGAGTAAGAACATGTAACATTCTTTTCCACCAACATCTGCAAAGGTATGCCACAGCAACAAACCCGAAGTTCCAACCACTTAACATACAAACCCTACAAACGAAACCCACAGATACATTCTAACAAGGGCTTTTGCTTCAGGTACTTGGGAACTGAGTAGACCATGGCCCCACCAGGTTGTAACTACAGCACTGGGACTTTGTAGCCTTGGTCATCACCATGTAGAACACAAAGCTAGAATCATAGGCAGAGTCTCCCAGGAGTTGTCCCTGGAAGAACGCTCTTCACTTTCAGTCACAGCAGGTAACATTGCTTACTAACTAGTGGCAGGAAATGGGAATGGGAACATCGAGAAGCATTTGAATTGCTGGAACGTAGAGAAAATTTGCAAATAGTGCAAAGTACATTCTTAATTGATGGACTATATCCACCTTATAGCTGGAAGTCTGGTCATATGGAGAAATGATGCCGGTTTTAAAGTTATTACACCACAGAACTGATATCAAAGGTGCTAATATTCAGGAAGTTGATTAAAGGGTGGCATTTAGACCATGGTGACATGACCAATTCAAGGAACTAGATTCTAAGGTAAGCATTCAGAATTTAATTTTCAATTTAATTTAATGTTGAAATAGCTGAACCAAGAAAACCAGGTTCCTTAAAAACCTTCCAAAAAAGTAACCTAAAGTCAAAATTAGTTCCATGAAAATGGAGGTGAGCACTGTGTTGTCAAAAAGCTACATGAGAGCCTGGGGCGGGCCAACAGGTCTCTGTTGTGGGGTCAGGAAGAACACAGCATCTAGGAGCCCAGCCAGCCACTGAACTTTGAATTCAACTTGCTTTCAAGGAGATGCAATGGAGGCACAGAATTCTGAAAATGACTCGTGTCAGCACATGTAATGGATGCAAAGATGGATCAAGTTTATTTCAAATTGTACTCTTCTTTGGGGTACTTGGATCTTCCAAATAGTCACAGACCATTTTATATAAAGTAGATATATAGTTGACAGAAAATAAAGTTATACACATAATATTAATATGTATTTTAGTTCAACTAGTTCTGAGGACATTCCAAAAGGTATATTCTTAGAGGTAAGATAAACATCAAATGGTATCTGGCTACCAACGTCTCCCTGAATGGAGAGACAATGACTTAAGGATCTCCACACAGGCTTCACAAGCCATTCTGTGGATTGCTTTATTGATTGATGTAGGTCTCTGATTTTAATGCTCCTGATCACCAGTTATTACCAAACTGTGGACATGCATATTTTTTCTTCCATTGGCCCTGCCGGAAAAAAGAATGGAAGCCATAATACCATCATTTTTACTCAATTTAGTATTATTATATACAGATTATAGGTTAATACTTCAGAATGGACCATAATGGTTCTGCTGTTTTTCTATAGCAACAGAGCACATTTAAACATTTTTGTGGGATTTTTCCCAAGTAAGTAATTATCTTCCTTTTCTTTACCTTCATCTAACCAGAGTCATAGCACTTTTTCAACAACCTGTTCAATTTTGGTATGTCATCTTCTGCGTCAACTAACCTCATCTCAAAAGATAGTTATTTAAAGACATAATGAGCCCAGCATTTATCGTCTACTCTGCAGCTCCTTTAACCGTCCAGGTTCTCCTCAGCCATGAGGCAGAGGCAGGTTATGAGGACAACCCCTCCATCTGCATATGCTCGATGTGCATGTTTCTACACTGACACCGGAGGTCTTGATACAGCAACAGACAGTTCCCACATCAGTAAAGATTCCACGCAGCGTACTACCCTGGCTTACATTCCTCGCAAGACGTGTCTTGTCATTTCTATTAGCGAAACGGGCAACTTCTTGCTGACATTTCAATGAACACTCAAGATACTTAGAAATAAAATTAGAAATAAAATTCATCATGGTCTCAACTAAAATTAGGAATTCCATCTTTCTTCTCCCTGAACCAGAATGAGCATCTTGAAACACATAATTTCAAAGGACAGTATTTCTGATTTACATTGTTAGATCAAGTGCAAAAGTAAGAGTAATAATAACTGACATTTTCAGAAAAATGGTGTGTGATCTATGGCCATTATATTTTAATTTTTTATTTTTTATAAACATAATATATTTTTATCCCCCGGGGTACAGGTATGTGAATTGCCAGGTTTCACAGCCCTCACCAGCATTCACATAGCACATACCCTCCCCAATGTCCATAACCCCACCCCCCCTTCTGCCAACCCCCTTCCCCCCAGCAACCCTCAGTTTGTTTTGTGAGATTAAGTATGGCCATTTTAAACTGTTCTATGGGTACTCAAAATTAACTGAATGTATATACATAAACATTTTGTACGTATTTACGTGTATATTGTGTCTCTGTGTGTGGGTATATAGAGAATCAGATCTAGCCGGGTCACTCAGCCCTCAGCTGTGGTAGCTTAAGGACTTCTGTTCCCAGAGCTTGCCCTGGGTCTCATCCTCACTGCCTCTCCTCTCCATGCTCCTCCCAACAGGCGGACTCTTCTTCTAAAACTACAGAAGAAATTGAGGGATGTGATGGGGAAAGGGGTTGGGGGGGTGAGCCTGGTGGTGGGTATTGAGGAGGACACATATTGCATGGAGCACTGGGTGTGGTTAAATACACACACACACACACACACACACACACAAATAAAAGTACAGATCAGATTATGTCAATCCTGGGCTTAAAACCCTTTGATGGCTTCCCTGTGCTATTAGGACAAATCCTCACTTGTTCCTTTCTCCAGCTGCTCTGCACTCCCACTTTATCTCCTGGGACCTTCTCTCTCTCTCTTCTCTCTTTCTCTCTCCCCATCAGCTCCACGGCACTGGCCAGGTTTGGACAGTCCCCAGTTACCTTTCTTCTTAGGCACTAAACACATGCTAGTCCCCATTCTCAGGCCATTTCCAACCTCACTGCAGAGACCCTAGGCCCCAAAATCTCCCCGTCAGCCTCCCTTTCTTTAGGGGGTGTGTCACTGAAACCATAGGCTATGTTACAACCCTGCCCCACCACCACGCCTTGCTCCCACAAAACACCCAGTACACCCTACTGTGGTCTTCTCAAGAGCAGGAACCATGTACATGGCATCTTTCCACATTGAGCACCATGTCTAAACACAGGAGGTACTTCGCAAGGATTTAGAGTTGCAGAAAGGATGAAAAAGGGAATTACAGAGAAATATTTAGGAGGCTAAATAAGACTAAGCCTAGAAGAGTAAACAAATGGATAATTAAAGGGGATAACTTACTTGTATAAAACTACATCAGGCAAAGGGAGTATGAATTTTATCAATTTATAACACTTACATGGGTGTGTATGTAACAGTACTATAGTAATTTTTCATTTGTCTATTCCTAAACTCTTCATGCTGTAAAACCTTGCTTTTATGCAAAATCTTATTTTAAGACTGCTTAAGAGTCTATTTCAATGTTTTCATGAGTTAACTCTTATCTTTATGTTCGGTTAAAAGAACTCAATCTCGGGGAAAAATACTGAAGAAAGATGAGCAGCACAGTCAGAAAAAGAGGCCTCCAGGAGCCCTTTAACTTGGTGAATCATACCTCGCAGTTCTAAGTTACAAACCTCAAGCTCCAAATTCAACTCATCAAATAATGTCATTTTATTTTTCTTTAATTGAAGGTGAACTCTAGGATTTTGAGTGATTTTTTTCAGATGGCCACACATTGCCACTGAAGAGACAGACCTTTGTCCTAGTTGGAGCACAGTGGGTTCTGTTGAGATGAACAGAATTTGTAGGGACTTCAGTGTCTATATCTGAGGTCAAAGAGATTATGGTCTTACACTCTCCACCTTGTGACCTAAGTGCTCTGTTTCAGGCAATTGTGGGTTACTTTGGGGATAACAAGAAAGACTCAGATGTCTTTCCATGACATTAAAACAAACACTGTGGGGTTGTTCCAGGTACTTCTGCCTCAAAATGATGTGCAGCTCTTAGCCTACGCTCATCATCTTTCCTGGCAGTGTGGGATCTTCTCACCTTCCAAGCCTAACCCAAAGCTGGGTCAACAGGCTACCTATGCTCTCAGATTCCCCAGCATCATGTTTCCCTACAAATCCTGCAAAGGAGACCCACTAGAATAACCTCGATTTGAATTCTGTCTGATTCTCTTCATTCCCACCTCAAAGGTGTCCAGCAATGTTTTATGGTAAGAAAAAAGGGAAATATCCAATTATGTATTCCTTCATTATTTTTCTTCTTATACCTGAGTCTTCTGAAATTCATAAATCCCAAGTTTTTATTGTATTCTGCTATAGAAAACCTCCCACAAGTGAATATATATTCACATGCCAAAGCCCAAATGGGAGAGGTACCAAAATAATCGAAAATATTAGAGAAACCCATTAGACAGTAACTGCAGATAGTATCCCAATTACATGTTGATAGCACAATCTCATACTGTAACTCTTTTCTTTTGTGGTTGGAATATCCCATCTTCCGGGAGCACAGCTTCTAGTATCCTAAGTCAAACTGATTCACAGATACAACTGCAAGCTCCATTCAGTTCAGTTCAATCAAATAGCCTAATATCTCATACCTGCCTCCTTGGTAAGGCAGTCCATTAAACTCCAACTGTCTTGCCTCCAATAGGTTTTCTGAAATAAGGAAACCGCTCATTGAGATGGTCTTAGAGAAGTTTTCCAGTGTTTGAGTGATTTGAGAAATTTTATAGGAAAACTTGAAATATTATACTGTTATTAGAACCATAGGGTTTTTGTTCTTATTCTTGTTTTTGTTTTTTTTTTTGGAAGACTGAGCTGGGTTTCTGGTCAAGCACAGTTCAACAGAAAATCTCATTTGCCTTTTTACTTGGATTATTATTTCATGAATCTGGTCCTTTTTATCCGTAACAGGACACTGCTAAACTTCTCTAGGTTGTACAATTTTTTTCCCCAACAAATAGGAAAACGGACTTGTAGGCCTTGAATGAAACAACTTTCTGAGCTCATGGGCAAGTGCATATGATGAGATATTGAGTTTCCACTGAAGACACTGAAATATAGCAAAACAATTCTCTAAGTATGATAACATAGGTTTACTAGCATATGGTTAATAAGAAAATCAGGTCAAAGAATCAAGTTCCATAAGTTATAATTTCATGTTTATATAATACTTTATATTTTACCAAACATGTTCTTATTTTCAATTTTGGCTTATCTATGGTTCCATGTCAAAAATTTTTTCTTTGCAAGTAAAAACAATTTATGCCCAAAGAAAACAAGCAACAAACAAAATCATAGAAACAGAATAAGAATCTATTTTCCTACTAGAGAAGTCACCACCAATAAAATGTTTGTTGCTCTTCCTTTTTTTTGTCATTTTATTGTTCAGATATTATATTCCATACAAATCTCCATATATTTAGTATTTATAATACTAAAGTCAACCAAAATTGTTCGTTATGTTTGGTTAATAATCTATCAGAATTTAATTGTTTCTTTTATTAACAATTTGGTTATTTACAAGTTTATAAAACATATGTATATAAATATCCTTCATCACGAATCCTAGTTTGCATCATGCTTTATTCTATTATACATCTGGAAGGAGAGTTACTTTGCCTTTCGCTATGAACCACCCTTAAGAACATGACCCAATCCATATTTTAAAGGTGAATCTGACTCATTCTCAGGGAATCATGGGGACAGAGTGTCTCAAACCACTATCCTCCCACACCACCCCACTCCACCCCAGGATGTGGAGATAAAGGCTCTTGCTCATGGGAGCATGTGGTCATGAATACAGATAGGATTTCCCCTTTTTGGGCTAATATTTAATTATTTATCTATAGTATTACATTTGTGCCATGTCTTTGGTTAAAAAGCTGCAACTTTTGGAAGCTCATTTAAGTATGTATTATTAGTTGATTGATCTTATTCAGGATTGTACTATGTTCATTTGCTCCTTTCTGAAAGTTCACACTTACACTCAAGTATAGATTCATTAAAAACAAACAAACAAACAAACAAACAAAACCTTTTCAACATCCATTTATTACAACTCTCAATGAAGTAGGTATAGACGGAATCTACAGCACCCTAACAAAGGATGTAGCTACACCATACTTAACAGTGAAAAGCTTAGAGCTTCACCCCTAAGACCAGAAACAAGACAATGTTGCCCACTCCAGCCACTTTTATACTGGAAGTTCTAGGTACAGCAATTAACCAACAAAAATAAAAGGCATCCAAACAGGAAAGAAGTACAGTGTCACTATTTGCAGATGGTATATTTCTATATATGGGAACCCTAAAATCTCTACCAAATAGCTGTATAATTAATAAACTTTCAGACTACAAAATCAATATACAAAGAACAGCTGAGTTTCCACTAAGGAGGGCACGTCTCACATGGTGCACTGGGTATGATACATAAACAATGAATCTTGGATCACTGAAAAAATAAAATTAAATTAAAAAAATAATAACAAACTATCCAAAACAGAAATTTAAAAGTCCATTCATAAGAGCATCAAAAAATACCTAGAAATAAATTGTGCCAAGAAAGCTAAAGACCTGTACACTAAAAACTATATAATATGCATGAAAGAAATTAAAGATGACACAGATATGTAGAAAGCTATATCATGTTCATAGATCAGAAGAATTAATGTTATTAAAACGCCCATACTAACCAACATGATCTGCAGATTCAGTGAAATCCCTACCAAAATTCCTATGGCATTTTTTTATAGAATAATCCTAAAACTTGAATGGAACCACAGAAAATTTCAATTGCCAAAGCACTCCTGAAAGGAAAGAAAAATGTTGGAGGCATCACACTCTCTGGTTTCAAACTGTATTACAAAGCTATGATCATCAAAACACAATGGTATTGGCATGAAACCGGACACATAGATCAATGGAACACAATAGAGAGCCCAGAAATAAAGCCGCACATATGTAATAAATTTATGACAAAGGAGACAAGAACAAACAATGGGGAAAGGGCAATCCTTTCAATAAGTGGTGTTGGGAAAACCGAAGAGCCTCGCGCCAAAGACAAAAATTGAACCACATTCTTAAGCCATACACAAAAATAAGCTCAAAATAAATTAAAAACTTGAATAGAAGACCTGAAATCTTAGAAAACATACACAGTAAACTCTTTGAAATCAGTCTTAACGGTGATTTTTTTTTTTTTAGATCTGACACCAAAAGCAAGGCAAGAAAAGCAAAAACAAACAAATGGGATGAAATGGAACTAAAAAACTTTTGCACAGCAAAGGAGACCATCAACAAAAGGCAGCCTACCAAATGCAAGTATTTGAAAATCATCAGGAGTAATATCCAAAATACATAAGCCATATGACTCAACAAAAAAGAAAATCCACTTCAAAAATGGGCAGAGGACATCAGTAAACATTTTCCCAAAGACTACATACAACCGGTCAACAGGTAAATCAAAATATATTCAACATCACTCATCAGGAAATGTCAATCAAAACCACAGTGAGCTATCAACCACACATCTGTCAAGATTTCTATCATCAAAAAGACAAGAAATAGAGTGTGTTGGTGAGGATGAGGAGAAAAGAGAACTCTTGTCCACTGGTGGGAATATAAGCTGGTACAGCCATATTGAAAAGTAATATGGCGATTCCTCAAAAAAAAATTAGAGGAAGAACTAGCATATGATCCAACAATCTCACTTCTGGGTGGTAGCTGACAAAAATAAAAACACTAATTCAAACAGATAGCTACCATATTCACTGCAGCATTTATTATAAGAGCCAAGAGAAAGAAACATAAAGTGGCCATTGATGGATGAATGGATAAAGAAGTTGTGGTGCTTATATGCAATTAGTATTATTGAGCCATAATAAAGGAAATCCTGCTATTTGTGACAACATGGACAGAGCTTGAGGACAAGATGCTAGGTAAGTCCAACAGAGAAAGACAAATAATGATCTCATTTATATATGGAATCTAAAAACAAACAAAACAAACCAAGAACTAATAGATACAGAGAACAGATCAGTGCTTGTCAGAGACATCTGGGAGGCTGCGCTGGTGGGTAAAAGTGATCAAAATACACAAGCTTCAAGTTTTAAAATAAATCCTAGGGATACAAAGTCAAGCATTACTGTAGTTAGTAATACTGAATTGTACGTCTGAAAGTTGTTAAGAGAGTAGATACTAAAAGTTCTCATCACAAGAAAAAAAATTTAACTGAGCAGTGATGGATTCTAAGCCAAATTACTGTGGTGATCACTTTGTAATATATATACACCAAATTACGTTATACATATGAAACTAAGATGTAAATTACATCTCAGGGGAAAAAAAAAAACTATGTATATTGGAAAGAAAAGTGTAGCCTTTGCATAGTATTAAAATGGATTCAACATTAATTATATGAACTAAAATTATTTATGTGTTTTAGATAGAAACTGTATTTGAATACATTAAACAGAAAATTCCAAATATAATGAACTTAGAATGAGAGTTCTTGGTTTTATATATTTAAAAGAAAAAAAATGAAGGTGTGCAATCCAGTCTAGAATGGCAGTTCATGGTCATCAGCAACCCAAATTTCTTCTTTTTTTTTTCCTGTTACTCTAGTACCCGGCTTTCTCCAGATTTCTTCCTTATCTAAGCTGGATACAGAATGTCAGCTGCATATGCCAGCTTCCAGACAGCTTAAAGGCAAATAAAGCAGAAGGGGCACAACTTCTGACTTAGCCGGCTGCCCTGCCAAATCTCAGAACATTACGATGAAAGAGATCCAAAATAAGCTTCACATTTACTCATTGGTCAGGACTAGCTCTATGTTCATGCCAACTGCAAGGCAGGCTGAAAAATACAGTACTTTTGTTGGCTTTACTGACAGCAAAATAATTACATCAACCGTCAAATCTCCTTTTTTTTTTCTTAATTTTATTTTTTTTCAGTGTTCCCAATCTCCTATCAAAAAAGGGAAAAGGCATACTCAACAGGCAATTAACACTTGGAAATCTGACAAATTTTCTTTTCATTAATCGGTCAAAAAGATACACTACAGGGTCTCATTAAAATTGTCTTTAACAGATTCCTCCTATATATTAACTGCATTTTTTGCTTCCCTTCCAGCTCTATGTTTAACTTTGTTTGCAAATTACAAAGTTAACATCACTGTACTCTATGTCGTGATTCTGTTTGTTACAAGTTTTCTGTTTGTTACAAGTTTTCTGATTCAAGACCACTCTATCTTCCCTGAAATTTACTCCAAACTCAATAAAACAAAACACTTTAAGCATGTAATACTTGCCTAAAGGTGAATTCAAATTTGAATTCAAATTTGTCTGAAACTCCTCTCAACCTGGTTACTTTTATTCTTTAATAAACTGTTGCCTAATCTCTAATTTTTAAAAAGTATTTCTGCTTTTGAGGTGTCTGGATCGTATTTTTCACTGAATTCGAATACCTAGCTTTCAGTACAATAATTTGAAGTATTAAAATTTGTTCTCAGAAGAGTAGTTGGTTTTCTGGTCCCTGTTTCATGCTTATGGTGTTTTATGCCTTCTCACTTTGCTCATTCTCTGTTTTATATGTTGCAATCACAATTAATTATGCTTGGTTTGTGTTGATCATTTCTAGTTTTTTGAGGTATATATCATGCCTTTAATTTTACGAGAATGCTTTGCAAAAGTGTGAATTTAACATGCACTGTTCAAGTATTTATCATTTTTACTTTTAAAATGAAAAGTGGGCACATTTTAGATCCCTGCTCAACTATTTCATTCAAAATGTGTTTTAAATAAAAATAAAAAGGCTGTATTTGTTGAAAATTGTTTTGATAACTAAAGAAATAAAATAGAAAGTTTAATTAAGAACTGGTGTATTTCTGATATCCTCTGCTTATGAGAATTTTTGATGCTTCTTTCACACATGGATAACAGTTTAGTCATAGCAAATTCTTACATATTCTCTTTTCCCTGTAAAATACCTCTGTATTGTTTTCTGGAATTTTACCTTACCAAGAAGTAAGCAGTTCTTAACATTTGTTTCTCTAATAATTTTGTTAATGCACTGAATACTGCCTATGTTAAATTTTATCTTCTTTATTTGAAGATTAGAGTTTGAATAATTATACTATCCATGTGTGCATTCTCAAAGACTTCATTTTCAGTATCAATTCTACATTTCTTTTACTCCTACTATATCATTTCTCATTTCCTCCCGGTCTCTGCAACAGGAAACTAATCAAGCATTCAATTATGCCACAGAATTGCCATTAGTCAACACAAAAAAATTTAGATTTTTATTTTAGTTTATTATTTTTTTAAACGGCCAGAGTTTTTAAGATTTTATTATTTATGGAGAGAGAGAGAGAGCAAGCGAGTGCAAGGGAAGGGGCAGGGGAGAGGGACAAGCAGGCTCTGAGCTGAACTCGGGACATGTGGCACGGAGCCTGACTCATGGCTGACCTCGCAACCCTAAGATCGTGACCTGAGCTGAAACTAAGAGTTGGATGCTTAACCAACAAAGCCATGTAGGTGTCCCCACCATACTCTTGTCTGCATGCACTTTACAGTGTCATCAGTGGTACTCTTTTGTCATCCTGTCATAGACCTCAAAGCCCAGTCAACCACACTGATGGACATTGGAAGGGCATGGTGGTATGTAACATCACATGTTGTAGAGCTAAGGGCAGCCCTTCGTGGATCACATGTTAAACAACTGTGGCATATATATATATATATATATATATATATATATGGCAGATAATCAGCCAATAGCCATAGTGAGAAAGACTGAATTACCTTCCCACATATTTCCAGGATAATGGCCGTTTTATTTGAGGAGAAAGGGAGTATGAACCAGTACACATCACCAGTTCAGTTTTCCAATTCACCCTCATTAACTCTCACTCTTCTGAAAGGTGACAGAACATAGAGCCTAAAAGTATGGACTCTGGAATCAGGATGCATGACTGAAGGAGACTTTGTTCTACAAAGAACGTGAGGCAAGTCTGACAAGGAGAATAAGCACTTCAGTTTCTGTACAGAAAAGATGTCACGCTGTAGATTAAAACAATAATGCCTGTCATATAGAAAACCCACAGGAGTGTTAGCTGACATTATTATTTAGTAAAAATTCCCCCAAACAAGCCGATTATTCATTCAGTATAAGCATCACTGTCACAATTTTCAGTTTGCTTTTGTATGTACCTCTCTCTTCATAGTTAGGAGAGACTCCCAGGATAGCTCACCAGGCAAGCTTCTAAACCAGAATTCAGAGGACACCTGGTTACAGTAAAGATGCCAGCTATCCTTTTATCTACATTTCATTAAGAAAAGACAACCCTTCTCACGTGCTTGTTTTCTTAATAGGATTCCCAAGAAAGTTGTCATTTATGCCCTCGATTAGACTATAAGCAACTTGAAGGCAGACATTACGGCAGAATTCCTCACAAAGATTTAGTGTCCTCTGATGTAACCTGCCACTTGAAGGTTTCAATGAAATAAGCATTAGAGTAACAATTAAAAGACAGAATCCATTTAACTACTAAAGGATCTACTTTCCCACCTCTTTACCTAACAGATTTAATCTGAAACCGATTAAACATAGATTACAGGGAAATAGAATGAACTTGAATAAACCTGCTTAACTTTGGTAGAATCTGAAAGTAAAACTAGCAAACATACGGATTTCATTTCTCTTAAAATACACAAGGATTAAAATTAAAAGGAATAAAGTGCTTGGCAAACATGTTTTTTAATTCAACAGATGGATCGTTTTTCTACTTTTGCTGATAAAAGAAATTAACATAATGAAAATGTGCATTCTGCCTTAATTTTTGCATTTTCTTGCACTTTCATGAAAGAACTTCAAGTCCCTTCTGGCCTCTTCAGGTGTTTCAACAATGAAGTTCTTTTTTTTTTCTTGGCAAACAAGGCAACAGAACATATCCAAGTATGTATTTTATTAGATTATAGAGATCTGCTAACTTAAACAGGTTAACGATTGTGACATTCTAGCACTGATATTTCAACTGACATACCTATAAGTCCCCCAACAAATTAGATATATACATAGATCATATTTCAAAAGCTACTTAATCATCTTTTACTGAAATCATTATATTTACTATTGGGATTGTGTTAAAATGACAAAATTATTGTAAATTTTCATTATCTGCTCTAAGAATATTATACTTGATGTTTCTACAGTAGTTGTCTATAGGTAATTAAAATTTTATGAAAATTGAAGCTTTTGAACTACAAATGTCTGCAAATGTTTTTAAAAATTCTCAAAAACTTTACAGGATATATTCTTCAGCTTAGTTTTCATATTGTATTTCAAGATAATTATATTTTGTTTTCTAGATTCCTTCTGTCCACCATCAGAATAAGCATACTCCTTCATATAGGACCTAAATATATACAAATTTTGTCTATCATACCTCTGTAAATTTGGAAAAGTAAAATAAACTCCCATTAAAAACTTCGAATGACCCCATTTTCAAGTTATGTTGAATTAATCTAGTAATTATTGATCATTGGATAATGTGTGCTCAACTATGAGACATTGTTCATTGTATTCATGATATAAACATATCTTCATGATTCTTTTCAATCTTCCATGTTTAAACTCACAAAAATATTAAGACAAGAAAACTTTATGCTTACAAAATAGGCAAGGATTTAAACAAAATGATTATAGTAAACATAAACAGTGATACACAGAACAAATAACCATTGATGGTAGGAATTTTCTACAGTGCAATCTATGCTGGAAATCAATTAAGCAATACTTATTAATAGCTTAAGACACTTGAGAATTTAGTCAGTAATTTGGGTAAAGATACATTTAGCATCAGTGATAGTATAAAATTCCTGGAATTATTTAAATGTCCCAAATATTACAATGGTTACATTATACTACAGTTCTATGATAGTATTAAAAAGTAATGTTTCATGCCTAAGAAGAAACTTAAATGGTTTTAGGGTGGGTTTTTTTTTGTTTGTTTGTTTGTTTTTGTTTTTTGCTTTTGGGGGGGGTTAGGTTTTTTTAAATTTTTTTAAAATTTTTTATTAACATATAATATATTATTAGCCCCAGGGGTTCAGATCGGTGAATCATTAGGCTTACACATTTCACAGCACTCATCATAGCACATACCCTCTCCAATGTCCATAACGTTAAATGTTTTCTATTCTTGAAAACTTTGCTAAAAGTTTACCTTAACTGTAAAGATGTATAGGCAGAGACTTACATAAAATGGCATTATACCATTAGGCAAAATTGCCAAAAGTGAGTTTTTAGCTACATGTATTTGGGCCTCCTGAAAAATATAGAACCCAGTGATTAAAATCCTGCTCTTGAAAATACTTAACACCAGAAAAAAAAAATAGGGTTTTCAAAAATAAATAAAGAAATTCAAGGAGCAAGACAGCATCTGCAATATTATTCAAATCTTGTATATATGATGCATAAATACATAAGGCTCACAAAAAAGAAATGCAAATAAAAATATTGAATATACATTCTAGAAGCAAAAGAATTTATGGCCTGACTTCATTTTTCTTCTTAACATGTATAGTTTTCAAATTTTTAACAAGAAGTGTTAATTTTATTATGAAAGAGTATTATGGCATAGAAAAGCATTTGGATTAATTGCTAATAGCACTATGCACATTCATGTATTTGATATCAATTACATGAAATATATTTTTGTCACATATTAAATTGGATGTAAATTATTAATAGAAAACCTATCTCCTTCACTGTTTCTACATTTAGTGACTGGAAGTCTTCTGTAACAAATGTTTGTCCCCTTTCTCCCATTTTTTCAATTATCATCATCAATATGGACTCATGGGTTTTAAATCTTACTTGGGGAGCTATAATCTATTACTTTCACAATTCATTTGAACATATCCTTTTAACATGCCCTGATTCTTCATTTTGCTTTTAGCACTCATTTGTTTTCTACTACTAGGTTCATTTTTGTGTTTTCTTGCTCCAACCCTAGAAACAGTTATTCCTCCAAGAAGCATGGTTCCTTTCATTATAGAATGACATCTGTAAACCAAGATTTTGGTTTTTTAACAGTATCAGAGCACCAGTATTTCTACGAACACCACAGTTCTATCTTATGCAGGCAAGGTACACCGACAAAAGATAACATGCGGTCAAATATTTAACACATTCCAAAAGTATCATTGCAGTAATTTTCACATACGTCTACAAGTCTTTAATACCCTTTTGCTTGAGAGGCTGGAGTTTAACCACTACCACCCTCTCAAGTATGGACTGGATTGAGCTACTTCCTTCTAGAGACTACAGTATATAAAGGAAAAGATAGTAACTTTATACTGGAGAATCCTGGCAAACACTTCCTTAACTGAACAGCCAAGGTTGACATGACCCAAAGTCAATCATATTACTATCACCCCAATGGATGAGTTAAGAGTACCTCAATTGTATTCTTCCACAAAATCTATACCACCAGATTAATCATGAGAAATAACAGTTAAACCCAAATCAAGGGATGCTGGAGAAAAGTATCTAACCATCACATATCAAGTGTCAAGGACATGAAAGACAAGAAAGAAAACAAGCTCTCATAGATTAGAAAAGACAAAGAGACAGGAAGACTCAACGCACTGTAATATCTTGAATTGAATCTTGGAAGAGAAAAAGGTCATTCATGGAAAAAACAGTGGTATCCAAGTAACATCAACTAGTGTTGTTAAAAGTATCATAGCAGGGTTACCTTTGTAGTTTCGATAAATGGACCATAGTTATAGAAGATGAAACCATTACTCAAGTTATGTGAGAGGTGCAATATACAAGGGTACACAGTACTATGTACTACCTTTGTGATTCTTCTATAAACCAAACTTTTGAAATCAAGTGTAAATTGCAAACAGAGGACATGTTTCCATAATGTCTGACTTTTAGTTAACATGGTGCCATGCTAAGCAAGAATTATTCCTTTGTTTCTTCCCTTATCAGAACATCTAGAACCAAGCAGGTTATGAATAAATGGAACCTTCCGTCATTAGTAGTAATATTTTAGAGTAATAAAATACAACATTAAAAATCTAAGTTGAAGTTTTATTCTATTGAGCATTGTAATGGGAAAGAGGGATTTGTATACAATATCGTAGGCAGTGTGGAAAGATTGAAAACTTCGGAACAGACTGACCGTAATTCTGGGTACCCAAATGGATTATCACATATATGATATTATCCAAGGAAATGATCTTCAATTTATTTTTTGCAGCCCAACTTATAGGCAAAGAGATTAAATACTGTTTTATAGGAAGAGATGTCTTTCTGTAACATTGAATCATCCATCCTGTATGTCTCTAGGACCAGAGTCATGCCTTTATTGCTCTTTTATCCCTATGATGACTAGTTCAGTACTCTTTACATTGAAGGCTTTCATTAAGCCCTTGCTGACCGAGTGCTTTTCATGATCTTTAGCCTCTCTCTGATTTATTGTGCTCCATTGAGCCAACAATGAAGAAAAGATGAAAAAATTGATGCAGCTTTTATGACAGCTGTTCAGTTAGTTGTTCAACTATATTTTAAAAGGGAATGTGCATCTGTCACAGAATAGAAGAAAGGAGAAAACATTTTTCATTTTAAGAGCCCAAGTCCATTTGACTGATTCTAGTCAAATGCAAGAGGTTCAGAATGATTCGGACTTGAAATGTCAGGCTTTCCAAGTTTTTCTGTGTAAAACCATCAAGTGAGACCATTTATCTTGCCTCAAAGAATTATGAAACTATCAGTGCTCTTAAGAAGCCTTCAGTGGTAGTGCTCAGAGACACTGGTTCTATAAACCTGACTAAATACATAACACTTATAACACTTTAGCTTTTAGCACTATGTTTAAAATAAAGGTGGAATAACCTGCATTTGAGAAAGCCTTTATTAAGTTTTTCATTAAGCCAAATAACTCTCATTCTTCTAACTCTCCTGCAGGTGGGACACTGAATTTTTTCATGACTGTACAAAATATTTAGCAACGGCTAATATATATTGGTTTCAGAAAAAGAAAATGGGATTTTTTTTAATTGACCTTGACACATAAAAAACAGTATTAAAAACCCAACAGGTGGCTCTGGCTTTTTATAATATAATTTATAATTCAAGCATGCCTGAAATCCAAATCTAAATGAACAGAACCCAAAATTTTAATGCAAGTATACTAAATTGTACACAAAAAATTCTGTAAAAAAAACAACTCATAATCTTAAGAGATATGATGTGGTTAAGCAGATGTTTGGGAGCTAATAACTTTCAGAGAAGTACATTTTCTAAGAGGAAAGTGAAACATTAACACATTGGAACATTTCAATGAAATACACATATTTAAATTGGAAAGATAGGGGATTTCATCCACAGTAGAGGCATCAGTGCAGAAACATGGGCAATTCAGTTCTACTTTCCTCACAGTATTTTGAATCTGGGAGGATCAGACTGGTTTATACGGTCCATGTTTAGATCCGACTTCCCACCTCATCTGTTCTCCGCCTTCACCACAGCACTCTACCTCCCAGGAAGAAAATCCTTTTGCATTGGGAAAATCCCAGTATTTTAACTGTTTTAGTATTCTACTAAAGGATCTAATCCAGACATTTTTGCCACAAAGACAATGATGCCAATAAAGAAATGACTATGCTTCATGCTTCTGTCTTCTTTACTCTGTGTAAACAATGGAGAGGGGCTGGAAAAAGCTCAAATAATGCAATCTGCTCGGATATATTCCTTATATGTAAACCCAGGCAGAATCAAAAGGTAGCATATGTATCTTCCATTCAAAAACCTCATACTACTTACCCTCAAACAGTGTTATAATCTGGTCAACAAAAAAAAGCTTTATCAAAATGGACATATTGGTCAGTGGCAGAGACAGAACCTTTCTGAATTAGCTCATCTGTATTTTTCTAACAACCAGGTATACATAAGAAGGCAGAAAAAAATGAAACTCCGTGAGTTTGGGTAGTGTAACTCATTCACTAGCACAGTTGTGCTTTGTGCAGCAGAGTTCCGTAAGGTAATGACTGCACAGAGGGAGACACTCCAGGGCAGCTTCGAAGGAGCTAAAGTGAAGTCATGGTAGCAGAGTTGTGTAAGGTTCAATAATTGACATGGGGCATTTAAATGATAGTAGTTCAAATTAACAGACAAGGTAACATTCCCCTTGAATGCTTCAGCCTCTCCAAGTAGCCATACAATAAACAGATAGCTTTCACGTGTACTATTAAGTAGTTGATAGCTACACAGAAGTTGTTTTAAAGATACAGCACCATGAAAAAAATGTTCATCATCACTAGCCATCAGGGAGATTCAAATTAAAACCACATTGAAGTGCCATCTTACACCAGTCAGAATGGCCAAAATTAGCAAGACAGGAAACAACATGTGTTGGAGAGGATGTGGAGAAAGGGGAACCCTCTTACACTGCTGATGGGAATGCAAGTTGGTGCAGCCACTTTGGAGAACAGTGTGGAGATTCATCAAGAAATTAAAAATAGAGTTTCCCTATGACCCTGCCATTACATTACTGGGTATTTACCCCAAAGATACAGATGTAGTGAAAAGAAGGGCCATCTGTACCCCAATGTTCATAGCAGCCATGGCCACGGTCGCCAAACTGTGGAAAGAACCAAGATGCCCTTCAACAGATGAACGGATAAGGAAGATGTGGTCCATATACACTATGGAGTCTTATGCCTCCATCAGAAAAGACAAATACCCAAATTTTGTAGCAACATGGATGGGACTGGAAGAGATATGCTGAGTGAAATAAGTCAAGCAGAGAGAGTCAATTATCATATGGTTTCACTTATTTGTGGAGCACAACAAATAGCATGGAGGACATGGGGAGATGGAGAGGAGAAGGGGGCTGAGGGAAATTGGAAGGGGAGGTGAACCATGAGAGACTATGGACTCTGAAAAACAATCTGAGGGTTTTGAAGGGGCGGGGGTTGGGAGGTTGGGGTACCAGGTGGTGGGTATTGGAGAGGGCATGGATTGCATGGAGCACTGGGTGTGGTGTAAAAATAATGAATACTGTTACGCTGAAAAGAAATTTTAAAAAAAAGATACAGCACCATAATAGTTATAATCATCTTTTAAAAATATACTGGGTAAAAAAAAAAATTAAAAATATACTGGGTAAAATCCTCCATGAACCCATAGAACTTAGCAAATCAGTTGGTAGCTGTGAAGGCTTGATGGGTTTTATTGGTATGGACCTAGAACCTGGAACATAGAGTACACTTAGTATACACATTCTGAAGTAATCATTTTTTTTTTCATGAACTATACCACATATTGAACCAATCTAACTTCTACATAAACCATTTAATAGGCTTATCCTCTTTGGAGGTCTCTAGCATATTCAATAAGTGAACCCATTATGGTCCACTCAAGTTGTCATGCTTTCAACATAAACACATTGCTACCAAACCAAAGCATGGACAACCGAAGCGTCTACATTTTACCTCCTGTCAAAAGCTCACCACAAATTTGGAACATATATTATTAAGCAGTGCCTCGTCTGTTGGGTGGGAAAACAGAAATGGTAGAAGGGCTATAAAATACGGTTTTAAAAAATGTTTCATGCCTCAAATTTCAGTCACAGCCATTGTTCACAAATACCACTTTCTTTTTTAATGACAGCTCGAGGGGTAATAGTAAGATTGGTAGGGGGCATGCTTCAGTCCCTGTTGGTTGAGCAAAAAATAGGAATTATGTTGAATGTGTATTTCTATTAGCTCTTCCGAAAAGGAATTCATGAGAAACACAGTAGTGGAAAGACATTATGAACTGAAGTTATAGATGTTTTAGTTGGTGAACTATTGTACTTGGAAGAATAGGTTATAAGCCACTTTACAAAAAAGAGCAACTAGACTATAAAACTGAGCAAAGAAAGCATTAAAAAAAAAAAAAAGGTCAGAGTGAAGTAAGTAATGAAAGGCTTTTAGTACCAAGACATTGACTAGAGTCCATTAAGAAGTGGAAAGGAGATTGGAGGTGTATTTGTAGGGCTGGTAGTGTATAGTATTCCAACTCAGTATAGAATTCTACAGTCATGAAAAATCAAAGGCAGATGAACACAATTTTAAGGGAAAAAAAAGGTATGATGAGCAATGTAGAAATACATAAGAATCAGTGATAATCTTTGCTGAAAACAAGGAACTTTCAAGCTGTATGTTCTGCCACAGGTGATGAGTAGTCTCGATTCACAGATGTGGATTTATATGCACAGTAAAAGCGCATATGAAATGTGCTCATGACAAATGAGAAAGACGGATTTCTATATATAAGTGAAAAACACACAGCTTAATTATGGACAGTATGTGCCTTGTAAAATGCCTGTATGACCAGAGAAGAGAGTGAGAAGTGAAGAAATAAGCAGTAAAGCTAAAGATAGCATTAGAGATTAAAGTAACATAATTCAAAGGCAACATGACAAGCAATGACAGTCATATTAATTACCAAACAGCACAAAGTAAGCAACAGCATGGACTTTCAAGGTTCTGTGTCTGTCTGGCAATGCGTAAATCATCCAGAAGTCTACTTCTGATCTGCTAAATGAGATCTATATGAATAAATAAACACTACTTCCATAGCTTCACTTTAAGTATTAAATCTACACAATATAGAGCCAACTGCCAAGGCAAACGGTTACACCAGTAGGTGACGTGATACGGGAAGTTTTAACCTTAATCTATACTCTGCATACCAGAAAAATACACAACCTGAATACAGCAGTGATACTGGTATGCAAACAAGTCTTGTGGTTCATACTTCCATCAATACTGTTGCTTCTAAGTTCATCCTCTATTAAAAACAAAGATGCTTAGGGGCTCGTGGGTAGCTCAGTGGGTTAAGCCTCTGCCTTCAGCTCAGGTCGTGAGCTCAGGGTCCTGGGATTGAGCCCCGCATCAGGCTCTCTGCTTGGCAGGGAGCCTGCTTCCCCCGCTCTCTCTGCCTGCCTCTCTGCCTACTTGTGATCTTTCTCTCTGTCAAATAAATAAATAAAATCTTAAAAAAAAAAAAAGCAAATATGCTTAATCATAATTTGATTCTAATCACCCTAACTGCTGAATAGAAGTCCACTATTTTCTGCATGAGCTCTCACTGGCAGTGCCATCTGAGACATGCACCCTCTGCATGGTCTACAAAGGATTTCTGGAAGATGGAGCCTGAAGGCAGCCAAGTTCACCTGTTGTCCTAGTGGGACACTATGATCTCAAATACATTTGGAAGGAAGAGGTACAGTGAAACTGTGTCCACTCCTGGGAAAAGTTTACTTTGTATACAGTTCAGTTAGGTGAAGTTGAGGGAGGGGTCTGAAGGCCATAAATGTACATATGATGGAGCCTTAGGTTACAGTCATGAAGTCCAAAGAGGTGGCTGTAAGCATCATTACCAACACAGGGCGCCTGGGTGGCTCAGTGGGTTAAGTCTCTGCCTTTGGCTCAGGTCATGATCTCAGGGTCTTGGGATCAAGCCCCTCATCGGGCTCTCTGCTCAGCAGGGAGCCTGCTTCCTCTCTCTCTGCCTGCCTCTCTGCCTACTTGTGATCTGTCTGTCAAATAAATAAATAAAATCTTTTAAAAGTTTAAAAAAAATAAAAAACAAGAATCACTACCGACATAAAACTTCCAACTCGTGTCTTTTGACTGCTATCCACAGTAGCTCACATTTACATGTGCAACTATCCTCTATCAGAAAAGCCTATAGCGTTATCAATGACCAACTCTTCCAATACTTGACAGCACTGGACAGGGAAGGAAACCAATCATTTACAAAGTACGTACTATGTGGTTGGTGGGCGGTATATAATCAGCTAAGTGCATGAAACCTCTCATCTTCTCAACAGTGGTCAAGGTAGACAGTAGCCAATTTACGAAGACAACAAGCTATAGGAAGCTAAGCTGCCAAGAAATGATCCAGTCCAGGTTAAATCTAGTCCTTTCAGTCCTGGTCCTGTGTTCCTTATGGTATCAATACTCACTCAACAAAAGCCTGATTCCTCACCTGAGCTTTTCGTCAATCACTTATACACCTCCAACCCTGAAGGCTAGAAACAACGTGCACAACTGCACAGTGTTCTTGCAGGCAATAAGGAGAAACATGCCCCACAACCAAATATTGTGATTCTTCAACATCCTGATTGAGTTTATAACTGTCAATTAAGAAATCTGGAAAGGGTCGTTTTCTAAAATTTCAAATATAAAGTAAGACAATCAAGTGTTAAATCTTCTGTATCCTGAATAGACAGGTCATTAGATCCATACAGAATACCTAATCTCCTGGGATACTTAGAATATTCTTTTCAAAATTTTCAGAACTTAAGTGAAACCACAAGGGAAGCTGAACAACTATTAGCAGAGATCCTTAATAGAGCACTACAGGCAAGAAAGTCAGCAAAGAACGGAAGGTACCCCAGTGCAATATATCACGTAAGAGTGAATGTAAGATGGGCACTGGGTGGCTCAGTCATTAACCATCTGACTTTGGCTCAGGTCATGATCCCAGGGTCCTGGGATCGAGCCACACATCGGGCTCCCTGCTCAGCAGAGAGACTGCTTCTCCCTCTGCCTCTACCTGTTATTCTGCCTACTTGTGCTATCTCTGTCAGATAAATAAATTAAATATTTTTTTTAAAAAGAGTGAATATAAGATAAAAGCTTTAGACCCACAGGGATCAGAAAGGCCAGACTTGACACCACAAAAGGACATTGATTATTACAAGAATGTGTAATTTACAAGCAGATTCTGAATGTAGCTCTCTACTTTGGTGACTCTGGTGCCTAGGCTAATAAAACTTCCATGTAATATATGTATTTCAAGAAAAGGTAATCATAACTTCAAGAAAAATGGCACATAATTTCATGTAAGAAACTGAATTACCAAGCCAGAGGCTTGGTTTGGAAGTAAAAGTTAATGTACTAAAAATGGTATGTAAGCTTACTATAGGTCTTTGATTAAAGGCAAGACTGGCGGGGCGGGGGGGGGGGCAGGAAGCAAGGTAAGGTGTCTGCAACATCCTCAGAGCTTTAGAACTACTCTGTGAAAATGTCCCTGAGCTGTGCACTTACACTTGTCCAAATTCAATGACAATATAAAATTACATGGAAAATAGAGAAGAGATTCCTTGCAATGAGTAAGGTTTGATATAGTAATTTACTTATATAGTTTACTATGCAGGCATATAAAGTAATATGATTTATAAAAATACTTTTCTGGAAAATGCATTGTTGATACAGTGTATAGTATAGAATAGCTTGAAAATAAATTTAGTATTTAAAATTATGTTTATCAGAAATAAATATGAAAAATATTGTACAATTTTACTGAGGAGATGGCACTATTAGCAACTATGACTTTTTGTCTTTTGTTTTTGTTCTCCCACTTATGGTGGTAGTGGTGAATTTTCCTAGAACTTCTGGGAAGTTGATCGCCTAGATAATTCTCCTGAATCTGTTAAAGGCAGAGCTTGGTCAAGGAACAAAGCAGTATGACCCATAATCTTGGTTGCATTAGATCAGTTCTGAAAATACACCTAGCAAACTAGCTCTGCAATTGAGAATCTTCATTTTGAGATCCAGAACTTAGTTTAATAGCTGATTTCCTTAGACAAAAATGATTAATTACACAGTTAAAAATGGCTTCACAAATCTTATTTTGTATTTCTCTAAAATTAAACATGGACATTATGTAAATATTTCTGCAGACAACTAATTGCCTTGATAATTGCAAGTTGTCATATAGAGTTTTGTTCCGTGAAATTTTGACTTTGAAAAGCATACTATTCCCTTCCATATCTCCAGTAACTCCTTGAGTCTCCGTCCACAAAGACTTGATATATACAATCCTTCTCCATGTAGGATGACTCGAGCCTTCTGCTGGTTATAGTTCTTTAGAGCCCATCTCACTGGAATAATGTATACTGTAGTTATGTACATTGTAGGTGTTTTTTTTTTCTGTCTGCAAAAATAATAAAGTTGACTTCCTACAAAAGAAATACCTTCCCCATAGACTTATGGAGCTCAAGATTTATTGATGATTAATCTGTCTCTGTGGTTAAAGTAGAAGACATTTGTCCATCTTCAGAGCTAGAGGAAAAATACAGACACCGAACACACTAAGTGCCTAGAAGTGAAGAGAAAACATCATCCAGGTCGGAACCACTGCCTTTGAAGGACCCACTTTATTTTGCAGGTAAAGTACATAGGAAGGCAAATAAATCATTCAGTGTCACACAGCTAATATAAAGTATAGATATGTGTATGAGTACATGCACACACACACACCTTGACCTCTACTTTTAGACCATAGCTCATTCTGTTATTCCATCTAGGAACTGGCAATACCAATGACCTGCTGCCTGATGTGTAATTAATAACAACTACAACCTACAAATCATTTCCACTGTGTTATTTGTGCAGAAAAATACCAGTGGGAGGGACAATATCATCACCAAAACTCTGATGGCTTTTCTGTGCATCCCAATTGAAGACACTCCTATGTAGCTGATCTTCCTCATGAAAGCAGGGCTGCAACCCTTCCCCAGTGGGAACTGCAGTCATTTACCAGAATAACTGTACTCTGGAGCAAGGGAAATGCCCAAACCTTTCAGAAGGCTGCACAATGCAGTTGAAAGCAATACTAGATATGGCAAGCAGAAAATTCTAGGACATTCAAGACTCCTGTCTTGTATAATCCCCTGTCCACGAGTGTGGACAGGACTGGAAATGTGAATTTCACTCTCATAGTTGAAAAAATCTTAGATAGAATCAAGTTTTCCAAATCAATTCATCATTAGGGTAATTATCCACAATGATCTGTCCCAATCAGATAAGCCCCTAACAACTAGGTCCTTCCATTGGGGGGGGGGGGGGGGAGTAGAGAAAGATTTGAAAGAAATCAAATTTTGATAGTTTTGAAGGAATAAATTGCCATTTCATGAGAGGTCCCACAGAGGACATGCACCAAAAACTTAAGAGTCCTCTAGGAGCAGACAGTGGTCTCCAGCTGACAGCAAGAACATAGATCTGCTGCATGTCCATTAGAGTATGGGTTCTGTCAATATTAAGTGAACTTGGAAGACACCACCTCCAACCTTAGAGAACACAGCCCCAACCAATGCTTTGATTTCAGCTCTGTGAAACTCTGCACAGAGGAAGTAATCATGCCATGTCTGATTTCTAACCTAGACAGTGATAAGAGAGTGTGCTTTTTAAGCCATTAAGTTCATGAACGTTTGGTACATAGCAATAGAAAACCAGTACAAAATCAAAAGAAGCCATAGTGGTGGTCTCCTAGGTAGAATAGGGTCTGATGGTGGTCAGATAAATGAAATAGTAGCCCAAGTCTCTACTGCTAAGGTCCAATGGGTCCAAATGAACTACATGTCCCAAATGGTTGATTAGGAGAGATATACATGGCAGTTGTCATAACGCCCAGTTGATACACTGACATGGAGTCAACATGGCAAGAATCAACATGGCAAGAAGGACCCAGTAGACCCTGGAATATGCCACTCTTCTTTACTGCCTGATTAGTAAATCAGGAGAAACCCTTCATCTCAGGGGGGTATGAAAAGCTTAGCAACATCCTCAGACTTCAATCATACAAGAAAATGTGATTACCAAATTATCACTTCTGAATTCACTTTTATGTTTCCTTCATCAACCATATGGGCAGTAGAGGATGATAGGAGACTAGATAAAACCTTAAAAGCTTAAGGAAATCCTTATCACAGCTGCTATGATGCAAGGGGACTATATCCTGAAAGCAACTACCACAACCTCTGGAACTCAGTACGTGGCCACTGATCCAATGCATAAAGTCTTTTCAGTTCTCAAAGAGCATGGAAATGGCAGCTGTACCTATATAGTCTTGCCTCAGTATTATGTTAACTGTTCTCCCAAAAATATAGTCTGTGAGGATTTGAGATCTTATTCCACATACATGATAAACAGACCAGAATATAGTAGCAAGTGCTGCAGAGGGTGGAAATGAGGACAGATGTTCATACTGGTGAAGTTTTGAGGGGTTCAGTGATCCAGAACATTCCATGACAGCATTCCCAACACAAAAGGTTAAGTTAGTACACCAAGAACCCCTTACTACAGAATAAAAGTTCCAGAACTTGATGGGCCCCTTAAGATTTTAAAGGCAACATATGTCGCTCTTGTAAATACTGTGGACTTATTTATGAACTAAAAAGCTCTTGGTTTCAAGTGAAGCCCAGCTCAAAAGACATGGTCAGGTCCAGACAATGCTGCCAAATCCTACCACTAGAACTGCATCACATGGGGAAGTCAATGCTACTAGAAGTATCTACTTGAAGTAGCAGCTGAAGATGCAGGAGAAGTGCCTGGCGAGCCCCACAGGAGAGACACAGCACAGATCCCACAGGTTTTGGAGCAAGGCCATACACTTTGCAGCAGAGAAATATACCTTCAGTAAACAGTTCCCAGTAGGCCACTGGACCCAAATAATCGGTGAGCATCTGGCCATGGAACATCTGTGACAACAAAGTCAGAGCTTCCCATCATGAGGGGAGTATCCTCAGATCTCCAGGTTGTAAGAGTGGTGAGCGCAAATCCTCTACGTAATGGAAATGCTACATCAGTGATCAAGCCAAAGTGGACCCAAGCATCTCAAGTCACTTCGTGTACAGGATTCAGAGCCTCCATGCCTCCTAACTGTTGGGTCAACATCTCCTTCTCAAGATATAGCACGAAAGAGGTTCCCTATGAACACCATATAAAGGGGAGGAAAGATCCAGATCAGATTCTCAGATGGTCAGCTTAACGTGCGTGTGCTGGAAGAAAGGTTGTTCAGTAGTGTTGCTACTCCAGACCCCCTCAGAGGTGGCATAAAGAAAACTGAGGGAAAACCCTCCTCGTTGATCAGGTATTGTGCTGCACTGCTGTATACAGTAAGCTGTCATTAGACGGAGGCTAAATTAGCCTAAGGTAAGGTTATACATGAAGTCCTACACAGGGGCAAAGGTCTTAACTGTTGGGTCTTGGTTCTTAATATATCAAGATTAATACAGTAAGCAAAGAGACTTGGGCAACAAATATGTGACTGCGCATTTGAAATTAACTATAAAATGTGAGGACGCTTGGGTCTCAAGTCAATGTTCACCAGAAAGTGTCTTCCATAGCAACCTAGCTGACAAGATCATTTGTCCGACACTTTGAGCCAGCCCGTCCCCAGCCGCCCCATTGCTTGTGTGGTGGGCTGGGACAGAGACCATCCATGTATGCCCATAACGCTCCTTCTCACCAAGGCTGTGCGGTTAATACTCACTCTGGAGACTTCACCTATCCTCAGCACGGACTGCGCCAGTCATAGTAATTGCCTTGAGTATCATGAATACCCAGGGTTGTTCCTACCTAATGGGACAAGGAGTCTAAACCCGGGCGAAGTTCCTGGGGCAAACCCTGGTGCCTCCATGCCTGGTGACACAAGTGAATAGGAGATGACAGCATTCAGGCCCTGACAGAAGATTAGTCCTCCAGAGATGAAATTCTGTTCCTCAACTGCCATTAAAAGTGGACATGTTGGCCAAGAGTGATGTCAAAGGGAGATCAGTAGTAATTATTGCCCTTGAGGGGCGCCTGGGTGGCTCAGTGGACTAAGCATCTGCCTTCGGCTCAGGTCATGATCTCAGGGTCCTGGGATCAAACCCTGCATCAGGCTCTCTTCTCGGTGGGGAGCCTGCTTCCCCCCTCTCTCTCTCTGCCTGCCTCTCTGTCTACTTGTGATCTCTCTCTGTCAAATAAATAAATAAAATCTTTAAAAAAAAATTATTGCCCTTGAACTAGATGCAGTCATGGGGACTCAAATTTGTTCCACTTAATAGCTATCGGAAATCTTTTAAAGATTTTATTTATTTATTTGAAAGAGAGGGAGAGAGAGAGAAAAAAAATAATTTAGGTGCCCCTAAATCTTTTTAAAATCTTTTTAAGAAACTCTGGCTGATTACGCCACGCAGATCTGGGGACCAAAAAGACGGGTCTGAGCCGCACAAAGGGCAGACACAACACAGAAAAGATGCTTTTGTTGCCCCTTATTCTTTTTGTCCGGCTCTCATTTCAGAGATGCCATATTTGGCAATTTCATGCAAACTGACCCTCAGACTGGCAGCATTCCACCTCAACTGCCTTTCCAAATGCCTTTAGACTTCTGCCATAACGTCTTCTTCGGAGTCCAAGGTTCTGAGCGACAGGCCTCAGACAGGTGCATTTCAGAAGTTAAGAGTGGTCACGGCATCTCCGCCAACGAAGGATAGGAGTCGGTGCCCAAGGCCGTAGACTCCGGACAAATCTGGGAATCACTCTATTTCTCAGACATCCCTGCAGAATTCAATCCTGGTGCCTGCAGCGATGACACTGATAACACACTACTCTGTCCGTCTGTCCATTTCGCTTGGCTTCCTCACGCCTATTTGTTGAAGTCCCAAGCCTGCCACCCCAATCTCACACTCACTTCCAGAGATACAAGGGAGATACCTACATTTCTGTGAATCTCCTAGACATCAGAAATGATTCATACACACTTATTTATAATACTGGAATTATTAAACGGGTGCTGGCTTACTGTGTACTATGTATGTACATTAGCATATGTAAATAAGATTATTCCTGTATGAGCTGGGGTTTAATTAACAGATTAAATTTTATACTGAAATACATCTGTCCATTAAAAGTCTTAAAGTATACAATTATCCATCTGCTGAGCTGACATTTTTCAGCCTGACATTTAATATTGTCACTAACAGGCAAACAGTTCTACTGAGCCTTGCCTCGTGTTTCAAGGGAAGTGTCTCCAGGCAGAAACTTTTTAATTAAAGTTTGATTTAATGAAAATTATGATTCACAAAAACAACTGCTTCAAGCAATATCAAATATCGAGACTAGAAAATAAATCCATAAAGTTGTAATCTGAGAGCTTTCCATCACCTCTAAGTTTGTGTAACAGCCAAGCACAAGAGTCAGACCTCTGTCATTACCCATTTTGTTCTGTTTACGACCTTCTATCATTTGTAAACAAGCAATTTCCCTTTTTGGAAGTGAGGGGTGCTTTTCATTCTTGCTATATTGTTTTCAATTTTAGATTCCCCACTGTGACTTGCAAACAGTAATAATAAAGGGAACACTGGCTAACATTTTCTGAGCTCACAATATTAGCTGATATTTCACACCTATGTTCCCATACGTAATTTTCATACCATCTCTATGAAATAAAGTTACCATCCCACTTTCTAAATGAAGAAATCTTCAAACAGGGATATAAAATAAACTTACCCAAGAGCATGCCCAGTGGTAAAAAGGATAAACCACCCAGCATTCTGACTCCTAACTATCCATTCCTAATAACTAGACAATTATGGTTAAAAAATATTACTAAGGAGGTGCCTGGGTGGCTCAGTGGGTTAAAGCCTCTGCCTTCGGCTCAGGTCATGATCCCAGGGTTCTGTGATCAAGCCCCACCATTGGGATCTCTGCTCGGCAGGGAGCCTGCTTCCCCCTCTCTCTCTCTCTGCCTGCCTCTCTGCCTACTTGTGATTTCTCTGTCAAATAAATAAAATCTTTAAAAATATATATTACTAAGATATTTTGGGCAGGTGATTCCTCAAACCTCAAGATTTTAGAAAGTATAGTTGTATCTATGCATTTTTTCACTCTCCCGTATTTTTCCTCGCCAAACTAGTTTATAACCTTCACAATTAATATTGGCAGAATTTTTACTTCTAATTTATAAGAACAGTTTCTCCATTATACTACCCTGATGTGCCATGGCATACCTTTATGCCTCAAATATTCTATGCCTCAAATATTCTTTTAAAATAGGCTTCATTTTCACTCTAAATCAAGAAAGTTATTAAATATATAGGTCAAAACACCAATCCTCATGACATCACTCAATAAAATTCCCTAAACCGACACCGTATTTTAACTGCCAACTCATATTCCATCAAACCTATCCATATTTAAGATCATAAATATTATTGTGGTTTTTTAATGAAGTGCTTTTGATAAAAATTATGCTCTTTTGGCTATAGATAAGTAATAGACTATAGGTCTTTTCTATTTATTTAGAGAAATATTCCAGGAGGAAAATAGGTTCTCCTAAAATTATTAGAAACAATTAAGCAAAATAATTTGAGGAGTCTAAAAATTGCTTGAAGAATGAAGGAACAGGGGAACTGATTTGTGAGGAAACATCTTAGAAGCTGGATAAGAAGCTATGTGAAGAGAGATAAAAGTAATGATACAGCTGAAAGCCATAAACACCATTAAGAGAATGGTTTGTCACCCGTGGCTCTCCTGCTGTATCTAGGCAAAGTGCCAGAAACACTGTCCCAAGCTTTTGAGGTTTTATAACCTGCTGACCTAGTAGGGCAACCCCCTAACGAAAGGAGCAGACAACCTTGACAGTTATGTAAAGGTACCAACTCTCTAGGAATACACTTAAACCTTCTGAGATTCTCTGTGAATCATTCTTAACTACTGACCACAGCTTCGACAGAACTAGCTGCACTAGAAGGCTTCCCGTAGCAGGAAACAAGTCAGCTTGTACCCCTGCTAATTTTAACGAGCGACAACGCTTTTACTCGATTCCCAGAGGAAGGACTTCAGTGGAGTTAAGTCGACTCCCCCCTACAGTCAGCAGGGCTCAGAGAGGGGTTGGAAGTGTGGGTCAGACAGCAGGGAACAGCGAACCGAACATGCTGTAGAAAATATAGCACCTAACCTAGAACCAACATCAGACACCTGGAAATCCAGGCACACCTGTCAAACATATGAAAAACAGGCAAGGACAAAACAAACAGAATGAAAACGACAAGAAAGCGTTATTTGTTTTCCTTAGGGGGTAACTAAGACAAAACAAATGGTTCACATTTGCCCAGGAATCCAATGATCCAAAAGAGAAAAACTGAAACACTATATACAAATTAATGAAAGAGAATGAAGATGTATGTAAACGCCCAATGCCTTCACGACATTCCGTGACAGTTCAATGGAAATTTGAAGAAACTTAATCCCAGGCCCAGAACTGGATGGAATACTACCAACACAGGGGTGTCTGTGGGAGTCAGGGAAACTTAGGGGAGAAAAAAATTTACCTTTAGAATTTTTGTTTCAAAAATCACCAAGGATAATCACTACTCATTTTATCTTCTAATCTTTCTTAATATACTAACCACGCCAAAGTGCATTTACAAATCTGCTTGAGTCCTAAATCAGAGTTTAATGAATTTCTAGTTTAGATAATTACATCAAAAAGAAATGAGATGGGGGGGGGCGCCTGGGTGGCTCAGTGGGTTAAAGCCTCTGCCTTCGGCTCAGGTCATGATCCCAGCCAGGGTCCTGGGATGGAGCCCCACATCGGGCTCTCTGCTCAGCAGGGAACCTGCTTCCCCCTCTCTCTCTGCCTGCCTCTCTGCCTCCTTGTGATCTGTCAAATAAATAAGTAAAATCTTAAAAAAAAAAAAAAAAGAAAGAAAGAAAGAAAGAAAGAAATGAGATGGGAGGCGTGGCTTGTGGTGTTGGAACTATGGAGTATCTTGAATGGGACACCAGAGGACAAACCTACAAAAGTGTTTACACTGCACCAAACACACACAATAGCATGCACGTGAGTACAAGTAAAACTGAGGAAACCTGAGTATGGCACATACATTGTATCAATGTCAGGATCCCCTGGTCATGATACTATCGTCTATTTTCACAAATATAGAAGGAAATCTGGAGGAAGCCTGGCAAAATATACAAGGGATCTTAAATTATTTCTTGCTCCTGCATGTGGGATCTATAATTATCTCAACAAAAGTAACAATGAAAGAAGACATACGAGAATGATGACAAAAGATTTCTTCATAATACAGCAAAAGCTAGGAATTGATATATCAATTTTATATATATATATATATATATATATATATATATATATATATTCATACCACAGAAGGAGACTATAATATACGATAATACACTATATACTAATAATGTGTAAAACCTGTTTAAATCACAAAACCTTTATATTGAGCAACTAAAGCCTGTCAGAGAAGGGAAACTGTTGTATTTTAATGTATAGGATTTTCTTTCCACAGAATAATTTATGGTGACAGAAAGCATAACGATGGTTGCTTTTTGGAGGAGCAAAGATCCATTAAAAAAGGCAATGTGGAAATTTTCCAGATTGATGGCAATAGTCTAGGTTTTGACAAGAATGTGAAATAAACTGATACGCACATTTTATAAAACTCACCTGACTGTACTTAAAATATGAAGATTTCACTGTATGTAAAAGACAACATTAAAAAAAAGGTACTCAGCAGTTAAGACAGTTAAGACAAATTTAAAAATAAATTCTTTTTCATTTGAATTGTGACGGTCTATTTTCTGAATTATCCTACTAACTTGATACCCCACTTTTACTCACAGCATATTTCAGATGCCTTTATGTGGTGAAAAACTATGGTGGCAGGAAGAGAACTAAAGCATCCTTCTTAAGACCATGACCCAGAAAAGTCTCATTAAACCCTTTCTTATATGTAAACAATTAATTCAGTTTGTCACATCGAACTTCAATTATCAAGCCCAAGCCACAGACAACTCACAAGAATAGACACTGTTCTTGATGTAATCATTATAGAAAGGTTTATATGGTCACCAGAGAGAGGATCTAGGATATGTTCCTTTGATTCATAATCATTCTTCCTTTTGTGGCTTCCCCATTATATATTTTGTTTAACCTTACAAACGTAAGTGTCACTTTTCTGGAAGGAAGCTGGTGGCAAGGTCATAAGACTGCTGGATGGATTTAATGTGAGCCTCTAGGAAATATGCAAACCCGTGTGCTTAACAATCTTCACCTTGAACAAATTGCTTGTTACGTACAGATAACTCCAAGTAGAATCTCTGGCTGTTAAATGTGTATTATGCCAGTGGACTATTTTATAAATTAGAATTCCCTGAGCATAAGTTTCAGAAATTTAAATGAATTTAAAATGACAACTCATAACGTTTTATAAAAAGTATGTTTGATAAAAATAAATACAAATTCTAGCGCCTGGGTGGCTCCGAGGGTTGAACCTCTGCCGGCTCAGGTCATGATCTCAGGGTCCTGGGATCGAGCCCCACATAGGGGCTCAGTGGAGAACCTGCTTCCCCCTCTGTCTCTGCCTGCCTCTCTGCCTACTTGTGATCTCTGTCAAATGAATAAATATTTAAAAATAAATAGATACAAATTCTAGTGCAATTATTCAATGTTAACTACTATTTACAGTAATAATTATTATAATACAGTACTTGTAATACAGTAATAATTATTGACTTTTTAGAATCATGAAGGATAAAGGAAAAATTGTGGATTGTGTGTTACTGAGAAAAATGTCTGGTGAAGATATATCAGTAACATCCTCAATGTAAGTGCTTCAATCCCACAAATATACCTACGAGTGTTTGCCCCATTAAATTTACCACTCTTATTGTATTTGCTGTTCTTTGACACAAAAGTTTCAAAGGTATTTTTTCCCAAAGGTATTTTTGATTCATCTTTCACGTCAAATTTTCTGTGGACATACAATTTTCTGCATGAAAACTTTAGCCATCTTTAAATCCTGTATAAAGGGAAGTTGGACATGAAAGATTCACTGGAGAAATCACAGGTGTTTTGTTATATACTAGTTATGATGATTTTGAAAATGTCACCATCATTTCTATTGTAAGCATCCTCTTATTTTAGGATGATTGCTTTCCATACAAAGCATGGACCAAGAACTCAAAATCCTCAAAGAAGGGAGATTTTCCTTAAAACTTGAACATCTTAACTCTTTTATATAGTTGTGTAATTTGTAGGAATCGATCCTTAACATCCTCACCTACTTAACACTTTGGCAAAAGAAATTATGAATATGTGTGTGTGACATAATATAAACTTGTCTGAGAGGTTTAGAAGCCCTTTGCAGAAGGCACCCCAGGAAATGAAGTCTTCGTCACACAGGTTAGACCGCAGTAGAAAGGATGGGAAACTTGAGCGCAAGCCTCTGAGACAACCAGGGCCTGCCTACAAGCAAAGCACCAACAACATGCAGATGATTTCGTGGCAACACAGTCCACCTTTCCCAGAGTAAATCATTTCATCATTTTCCTTCTGTTCGCGGCTAGAGAAAGCCTGGTCCTTGACCCTGAATTAACAGTTCCAACAGGCGATATTTGGCAGAATAGCATAATACCTGCAAACCATTCAAAAGACAACAAGATTGCCAAGGACCCGTGCCCAGAAAGTCACTCCAATCAGGAGTTAGTTATTTCTGTAAACAAATAGCTCCACACGTGTGGAAGGGGTTTCCATTTCCACACAAAGGCAGCAGGTAGGGAGCGGAGCCGGGGCACCAAGATGAGGAGAGGAGTTCTTAGCAGGAGCGGTGAGCCCTCACAAACACACCGGACCCCTCTCCACCTGTTTTCTATTAGTACGGGGAAGTGAATTCCTGCTAGCCAACTTAGAGGTCTACTGCTGTGTAAGTCCAACAACAGATACAGAAGGATATTTTCTAGATGGCCAATTTCACAGAAATATTTTAACTGCACTGGGTGACTGAAAGGTTCGAGACCACTTCTGGTTTTTTTTGCTTTTGTGTCATTCCTCCCACTTTCTCATCTGTGAGGGGAACGGGACGTCCATGATCTCCTGCAGCTCTGAACTTCTAGGATATTAAGGGACATGCTGGTAAAGAGAAACTTGGAGGGAGGAAGAAGCCTAGAATCTCTTCCTTTTTTTTATCAAAAAGCAGAAGGAACAGGTTGAACAGCTTATGTAGTAATAAAAATGTTTTCTAAATCTTATCCATATATATTCAGACTGTATTGATACAATATTTAAATATAAAGTTACAGCCTAATTTGAGGCTTTAGAGCCCAACTCAAAGGATAATGGCAGTGACCGGGAGCCGGCGGTGGGGAATTGGAAAAATGTTGTTTAGGGTACAACTTGCAACCAATAGATAAGGAAGTTCCAGGATTTAACATGCAACATGGTGCTTATCATCAGCAATACGTCCTTCTAAACCCCAAACCTGCAAAGAGACTTAATTGTTCTCACTACAACAAAAAAAATAATTACGTGAAGTGACAGCGGTATGAGCTAATGCTATGGGGACATCATATTACAGAGTACAAATATATCAAAATAATGCATTATACACCTTAAACTAACCGTGTTAAACATCAACTGTATCTCAAAAAACGTGAGAGTCAAATGACTTTCATGCCCAAACCCCAAATTCCATCATCCTCCTCTCCAGTGAAAGGTATTCTTGGGAACGAAAGCATAAATTACCTTCAGACGAATGCAAAAAATAAAGTCCTAAAAATCACAACACCTTAAGGAGTGCTGAGATTTCAAAATTTCCTTCAAAGTTATTTCTAATTACCTCTTAAAATAATTATGCTTATTTTTAGGTCACATCCTGAGAGAGAGGACATTTCAGGCATACACAACAGCAAAACCATATTTGCACCAAATAGCACAACACAGCATACAAAATTATATACACAAACACACACAGGCACAGGATGTCTTTGCTTTGCTTGGCTCTAAGGTGCGTGGTTTCAGTTATGATGGTTTAATTAAATAACATCATCACCCCTGCAATAGTTCAAATTTCAGTTACCACATTAATTATGAGTCCTTGTACTAATTAACAACTTAGCTGCTAGCTCTTCTGTCTACAAACACTTAAGTAAATAGCAGATCATGATGATGTACATAACAGTTCATCTTGCTCATGCCCTATGGCAACTATTTCAAAGTTGGCTGGCGACTCATCACCATGCATCCGTTGCTCAGTTCACGCACAGACAGTAAAGCATGTAGTTGTGTTGCCTCTTTGTCTCCCAGCCACCTAAGCAACATTTCCACAAAACTGAACAATTCAGAGAGGAATCAGCTGATAAAGGTAGAAGTGCACTAAGAAACAAGCAATAACACTAGGAATTCGAATAAAATGTAAATGGAGACACAGAAGGAGTGGACCGTGAGAAATGGTCAGGGCTGCTGGTTCTGAGGCTCTGGATGTAGACCAAAGAAATTCAATGAAGGTGAACTCACAGACATAATTGAGGACAGGAGGAAGATGTCCCAAAGGAAGAGAAGTGGAAAGAAATGTCATATTCAAGGACCTCAGCAGTGTTCTACAACGTTAAAGGCACAAAGGATAAAATGTTGAAAACTGATCCCAACTCAGAAGTAGGCAAGTAGGCACAGAAGAGAAACTTGCTCCATTCATAAGTTATATAGTAAGGAAAACATATGCACTATTCAAAATTATTCTTGGTAGGTCCTTTACAAAGAATTGGCTGTCCCATTCAACCCTAAATGCAGCAACCAAATATATTCCTCCCATAGCAATCCTGATTCTGAGGCAGGCAAACACACAAGATACACAGAAAACCTATGTAGGACCAAGAAGATTTCATCTACCCTGTATGAAGAGTTGGAGGTCACCATCAGAATGATGTTCACTATTCACTGTAGTTTGTTGTTAAAATAAAAGCAAAAACAAAAACACGTTAATTCTCAGTTTCCAATGTGCTAAACTACAGTGAACTAAAAAGATGCTTTCCTATTTATCATTTTCCTGTACATTTATATAAATAACAGTATGGGAGCATTTCTTGTTTAGACTAAAGTTTGTAAAGGTCATGGAAACATCATAAACTTTACACTGCAGCTTACACACGAATTTTCATGGTTCCAGAGTGCCACTCAAAGCAATGTACATGGGGGGGGGGGGCTGGGGGGGCTGGAGGGCAGTGGTGCGGGAAGGTGTATTCAAGAATAATGAAAATCCTGAAGAAAGAAGATTGGATCAAGAATATTTTGACACACAGAAATATTCCTACCAATTTTGTTCCAATTTACGAATTTCCACAGAACTTGGTGCTCTCACGTAGACAAAGCCATAAGTAATATGTGTTTCTTCTATAAAGTGTTTGTTTCTGCTATCCTATCCTTCAAGGTGACATCTTCACCACCAAAGATGGATTTAACAAGAAGCTTATTTTCAGCTCTCCATATGGCTGACTTAATGCCGCTCTAGCTATTACAAGGCACATTAGTTTCTTGCCAGGATGTTTTTATCATGGAAGTAGGCTTGAGGCCTATCACACTCCATGATTTTAATGTTAAATTAAAAAAAAAAATCTCTTTTCTTCAGCTTCATTATTTTCTTACGGTCCTCTCTTCTGCAGTAGAGTGTGTTCATTTTATACTTTCTATCTTCAATCAAAAACACTGCTGGGGTGTTTTCCTTTAACATGTCTATTCTATAGGATTATGTTTTAATTCTGTGAAATCTGCAAGCCCTAACAATTTTGGCACACCTTCTACATTTGAAATAAGTATTGTCTTAATATGTAGAAGCAGGTTGACAGTCTTTTGCATTGAGAAACTTATCCTGTTTATCCCACTGAAAGTTTTCCCAAAGCAACTTTTTTTTTTTAATGGGATTTGCTTCTTAAATTTTATTTGTGTCTTTTACCTTTTGTTTACAAAACAATGACACTTCATTTTATCATCAATTATACATTGTCATTAAAGCATTTATCCTAGATAATCTCCATTATTATTATTTTTTTTAAAGATTTTTATTTATTTATCAGAGAGAGGGGGGGGGAGAGAGTGAGCACAGGCAGACAGAATGGCAGGCAGAGGCAGAGGGAGAAGCAGGCTCCCCGCTGAGCAAGGAGCCCGATGCGGGACTCGATCCCAGGACGCTGGGATCATGACCTGAGCCGAAGGCAGCTGCTTAACCAACTGAGCCACCCAGGTGTCCCAATAACCTCCATTACTAAATAAAAAGCTTCTAATGTCATCTACTACTTAATTATATATAAATCCTACAACGTACCCTGTGAGGGAAATGCACTTATTTTATAAAGCTATGGTTGTTCCTTGCTTGTGCTAGTCTTAAAACAAGATAAATGAAAGGAAGATACTGCTCAGAGTTATTATGATTTTATGAACAACCTATAAGGAAACCAAAATTGCGATACATAACTAAGTTCAACTAAAGGTGGTCATCTAAATTGTTCTGGGCACATTTGAGGCTAAGTTTTCAACCTTAGACAGAAACATCAACTCCATCTATAACTCTTCCTGAAACCTATTATCAAATGAGAAAAAATTTCCTAGCAGACTCCCTTATCTTATGACGGGGCTTTGACACTTGAATCAACTAATAATTGTAGCCATTTCACATAAAGGTCAGTTTTGACAAATGGCCTCTTGCACATGGTAAAAACACTCTTTCACTGTCAGGCTAAGGTTTTATTCAGTAAATGCAGCTATACAATCAAAACCACCTTTGGATGGACCACAGTAGATGCACAGGGCATTTGGAGGAAAGCATAAAGCTACATTTTGTCTTAAATTTTCTTCCTAAACACAAAAGGAAACACAACGTTGTATAAGAAGACATGAGTAACAGAGTTGTAGGAGTAAGTCACTAGAACTTTACAACAATTAGCCCCTGAAAGACCTGGTAGAAGGGGGCAGAGTGTTTATTACATGGTAAATACTGGGTAGTAACAAGCAAATGAGGTCTCACATGGTGACCTTCATAAAAGTTTGGTTCGATGAGTAAGTTCACATGCGTGAATTTTTTCATTTATAGTCAAGAAATGAACTTTGTATGTGTGTGTGTATATATACACACACACATACATATATATATTCTTCTCTAGTTCCTGAATAATTCTAACAATTCATTGTTAATTTTTAGAAAATTATCTCTGTCATTAGAATTAGTAGAAGTACATTTAGGAGTTATTATGCAACAATGTGGTAACATATCTTAGACAAGAATTTTTGGTTTGTCCCATAGAAGAGGAGCCAAGTCATCATTTAATTTTCTGAGAAGTAGGGGTAGGTATTCTATGACCAAGAATCAATCCCTCCAATTAACTATTTCCTTGAATGCCTACTGTTCACTTTGCACGGTTGCACTGTATAGGGAACGGGAAAGAAAACTAATGCTGTCATGTGCAAGTCAGTACGATGAATATGTAGTATTACACTAAAGGTTGAACAATTACACCAAACAATTCAACAATTTAAAGGAGAAGGAGAAGACAGAGTCCATCCAGCCAAGGGTGTATCCGGCATCACGATTTACTAACACGTGAATACTTAAGAAGAATGCTTGGTGAGAACTATGATAAAGACAGATAAAATTTAGGACAATGGATAGACTTCTGGAGACACAGAGGAAAGAAAAGTGGAGGGAGGAAGAAGCAATATGGGGTTGGGGTTAGGGGAGCACAAGAACCTGAGGGGAAGAGGGGGGATGCAGAGAAGGATTGATAAGCAAATGTAAATTAGATAGGTCTAGAAAACCAGACAAGTACATACAGATAAGAGTAGTTGTGTGCTGTGTTTGTTGCTCCTGTTTTAAGAAGGCAGTGATAATATGAAATGTTGTTTTAGGCCTTCTCATCTAGCAACAAAGTGCTAAAACCATGGCTTTATTTTTTGTCAGACTGTGGTTTTAGGTAAGCCTTGGAACCAAGAGAATAGATGAATGACTATCCCCAGTGAAAGTAAACATTTGACAATTCAAAATATTTAGAGTAGTCATCGAGGGAGAGCTCAAGACTCATGATAAAAATAAATAAATAAATAAATAAATACGCATTGTGATAGTAACAAGAGCTGTGGCCATTAAGATCCGTAATCAGGAAGAAGGGTTAACGATAAAATCTCAAGTACTATAGCTAAATCCAGTAAATAAGAGATATTAAAAAAATATTAAGGAAAGACTAGTAGAACGTGCTGCTACAAAAATCAAGGAGGAGACATTGTACCAAATGTCAAAATGAATTCAGAAAGAATAAGGCTAAGTGGACAAAAAGTAAAAATCAGAATTTGAAAGGGACACAGTTTTCAGCAAAATTCTGGAGGGGAAAAGGCAAGGGGCACCAGAAAGAAATGCAGAGTGAATTCAAGAACCGCAAGGTGAATTCAAGATTCATCCACAAAAAGGCAGAGAGGGGAGCCGCCGTATCAAATGGCATTGAACAGCTATGGAGTCAGATGGGCTCAGTTCAGATCCCGGAGTCTGTGCTCCCCACTCACTGCTTATGTGACGTGGACGATTTCGTCAGCTGGGGTTCCTCATCTGAGAAGAGGAGATAAATATGGCATATATTTCATGATGCAGTTATGAGAATTAACTAATCCAGGAAGCACGCTAACGTATGTCTTGGCAATGTGTCCTTGTAGCACTGTACTGACGGGCTGGTGATACTGGACAAGAGTCAAAATGAAAGGAAAACATGCTAAAACAAACAAAACAAAAACAACAACAACAACAAAAAAAAAAACCCTGCCATTTTTTGCTCTGCAACACAGTGAAGTACTCGTATCATTTTCTGTAACATCAGAATGGGAAAAGATAAAATTATAAAGGTAATTGAAAAGAAGACATTTTGTCCTTTAAAATCAGTAGCAGCTTAAGAGTCCCCAGTGCATGTAGGACGACCACACCTCTGGCACAAAATCTCACAATTATTTGTTACAGTATTTCTGGTTTTATATTTAATGGCATATCAGATCTATCTAAAATTTCAATGTTTCTTGGTTATGTATACTGCTTACTTTCCTGAACAGTGTAGTCACTGCCCGTCACCATGGAACCAAGAAAGGGAGTCCTTCACCGCAATATGGGCGAGTTTCCATTAACATGGCACCATGCAAAGCAAGGACTTCCAACTTGAAGTTCTACACTGTGGGGTTGTATATGTTGAACCAAAGGATAAAAAGCTGACTAAAAGTTAAAATAGTCGAGATATATATATAGATCTAATCTAGATCTATCTATATATATAACATATATATATGTTTAAAGAACAATCTTCCTATATATATACACACATATGTATGTACATATATATCATATATATGATATATATATATAAAAAATCTTCCTATATTTTTATATATATGAAGATTATTCTTTAAATGGTTATTTGGAAAATGTTTAACTGTAATGCAAAATAACTTAGGAGCTTGCAAATACATTCCTTTGCTTTTAGATGCGCTACCAACTGGCCACATGCTCTTTTATTGGACTGAAATACCCAATTATTACCAATTTACACCAGATGGAAATGCAGCATGTTAAATAACATCTTCCTGATGATTCTACTTGCAAGTATGTGGGATTATAAGCCTAACTAATTCAATGAATGCCATCAACGGATTGTATAATGGGTCATTTTCACTGCGGGGTGTAAGAGAATTAGTAAGTTGACAGGCAGAGCTTATCAGAAAACAACATGGTAAATTTGATTAGTGATACTTGCAAAGTCATATGTATTTTTTAAAAAAAATGTTTTCTATACATACAGTGAAATCCTCTTAGGCCATCCGCTGAGAAAAATATACTGAAGATAGCCAACTTAAACAAACTGTGATGCTTTGCAGTAAAAAGACAGTCTTAGGTATTAGAATTAAAGCAGACCTGTCACTGAAAAAGAGTCAATTTTTTAAAAAAATATTTTATCTGCTTATTTGACAGACAGAAAGATAGAGGGGCAACACAAGCAGGGGGAGTAGGAGTGGAAGAAGCAGGGAGCCTGAAACTGGACTCCATCCCAGGACCCCAGGATCATGACCTGACTGAAGACAGATGCTTAACGACCAAGAAACCCAGGGTGCTGCCCCCACCGCAAAAAAAAAAAAAAAAAAAAGAGAGAGAGAGAGAGGCATTTTTAACCAAAAGTCAAACAGTGTTGTGACCAAGAACACGGGTCATTTACCCACTGATCTCAGGAGAGAAGCAAGGCTCTTGTCTGCCCTTCCTACAGGCTCCACAGACACTGGGCAGCCACTGAGTTCCATCGGCCATTAAGACAAATAGCCCTATAGGGTCTAGATGGAAAGGGAACCTGCAAATCCTTTGTCCTATAACAGTCATGGAATCTTCTCTGAGCCAACCACCTTTCATGGCTAAGCTTAGCTAAAACAACCATCAGAAACACTTAGAGACAAGTTTGCCAGAAGCTAGAATAATCATTAGTTACAATTAACCTATTTGCTTATACAGTTAGACCGGAGAGTGTTTGATCAGAGAATCCGCAAGAGAAGGTGTTCTTTCCCTAGTTAAAATGTCATTGCTTCAAGCTCTAGATCAGTTCTCTAAGATATACAATGCATGCTGCAAACATAGTTTTCAATTTCTAATAACCACAATAAAAAGAAAGTTGAGAAAGAAAAGTGAAATTTAGTAATAATATATTTTTTCCAGGCATATAGGTTTTATCCTGAATATTCATAAAATATAAGTATTTTTCCTACATAGTCTTCAAAAGTCAATGGGTATTTTACACTTACAGCCCATGTGAACTCAGACTAACTGCATTCCAAGAGATCAATTGCAACATATGGCTGACGGTTATCTTTGCGGACAGCACAGATATTTCTGGTACCCTATACCAAAGTGCCATTATTTATTTTATTATTCATCAAACCCAGAGTAGTCAGTAGGCAAAAGGTTGTAAAGAAATAGCTACAGAATAAATTTTCTAAATAAAAGTGAAAATGTGAACATCTACTGACTGAAACTTTATAGAGACAATGAAACAAAGAAGTTTCTATCAAATTCCAGATGTTTTGCCTAAGCCATAGTGCCAAAATTACATTTAGACAATTGATTGCAACGTTTCCTTTTCATCAGCCGTAACAATAAAATGCTGCTCTGTAATTTACCTTGTTAATTTAATTAACATAGAAATTACAGTGGTTATTTTAGACCCAATCTAATCTTAGATCCTGAGTTATATGGATTTTATGTCAATACTGATTTACTTGTATATGATATGATTTTCTTCTGCTTTTTTTATGGTCAGAAATGCTACTTTAATTTCTCTTAATTATCAAAAATCGATCTCCTCATAGATTCTGTAACTTGGCCTTTATTTTCATTTTTCCACAAATCACATTAAGAGGTCTCAAAAACTTACTAAAAAAAACTTTTTGCTATTCTGTACCTGAAAATAGAAAAATACCTGATTTTATTCTTGCTTTATATATTCAGGGTTCATAGATTTGCAATACCATTTTTTACATCCTAAGTATTTTTGTATTTTGTTATCTGTAACATTAAACTAAACTCAAAAGCAAGGAAAAGTCCAGAAAAGTAGTGATAATTCTTTTCGTTGATTTGTAATTAAACTAATGGTTTCTTTTCTCAAGTAGGACTCTTCCTTTTGCAGTTTAACCTGGATATAGCATCTTTGAGTGTTTTATGTACAAGGTATCTATTTTTAAAAGCTTAAATTCTTAAATACAGCATCAATATCTTAGTATGTTTTCAACCTGGCTTCCAACTCACGTTTACAATGGTACCATGATTTATTTCTATTCACTTTCCCCATGATAGTGCATTCATCAGCTTCCAGTATTTGATGTTTCCCCATCACTGAATGTTCATTTAACATAATTCATTGCTACCCATCCTTCAAGTCCCACATGAAACACTCCTTTGCAAAATTTTTTTCCAGAGTATTCCAGTTAAGAGCAACATCCCCTTTCTCTGATCGTCCCTAGCACTGATTATGAATAATAAGTTATTTTAAGTGGGATTTTTAAAAGACTAAAGCATAAGAGGCAAAGTATAAAACAAGAAACTGCCCAACTTGGATTGTAGCTATTATTGGAAGCATAGAAGATCAGTCACAGGAAACAAGGCTTCATAACCATACTCGGACCCGATATGAACATGCAGCACTCCGTGGCTGTGACCATCGTACAAAGGTTTAAGGTCACGGCAGTAGGATGCATCAAATGTGAACATTTTAATCTTCTCCGAACAATTAAATCTCAATGTCTCAACAGAGACATCTGATTGGCCAAGATCAGCTGCCAGGTATTTATCTATAGATGATGGAGATTAAAGTTCTAGCAGAAGTGGGGCGCCTGGGTGGCTCAGTGGGTTAAGCCACTGCCTTCAGCTCAGGTCATGATCTCGGGGTCCTGGGATCGAGTCCCGCATCGGGCTCTCTGCTCAGCAGGGAGCCTGCTTACCTCTCTCTCTCTCTGCCTGCCTCTCCATCTACTTGTGATTTCTCTCTGTCAAATAAATAAATAAAATCTTTAAAAAAAAAAAGTTCTAGCAGAAGTACACCAACTAGTGTAGAATAAAAATGCAATCATCAAGATGTACTACTGAACCAATGGAGAAAAAAACACCTTTTCTCCAGGAAGTGGGGTGGTGTTATAGAGAAAAAGATGATGTTGGGCAGCTAGTAACTATATTGCAATCCAATCTTCTTAAACGCCACATTTATCGCTTTTTAAAAACAAGAGATTTTTCCAAACGTGAAGACTAAGAAACAAATCCAGTGTCCGTGAGTTCCCAACTGCAGTCGATTCCAGGATAATTCCTTCACTCTCAGACTGAGCTCAGTTCCTGGGAATCCAATGGGTGGGTGGTGGGTTTCTCATGCTCCCTCTCCCAAGCTTTAATATGCTGAGCTGATATGTATTCTTAGTGGTTATTTAACTTTTCCTACACAGAAGTTATTTTCTCATTAAAGTCAATTTGTGAAGAATTTTATATTTCTCAGTATTTTCTATAATATCTTTTACAAAGTAGGAACTTAATTTGGTTTTGTACATTTACTTCCTTTCTTGTAAATATTATCAACTATTTTTTTGGTGCAATAATGTGAACATCTTTCAATGAATCTAAGACCATATGTCTAAATACATACATGTTCACCTGTTTTTTTCACCTTCATTCTTTTCCACATCTCAGCTATGTTCAAATACAGAATACATACTCTGCGCAGGGAACATGCTAGGCTCTGGGACAGAAAGATAGAAAAGATGTCCCTGCTCTCAAGTCTAGTATTTCTATGTTTTGGAAAATAATAACTATTTTAATAATTGGCATTTTTTAAATGTCACTGATGTTGTTTCCAGAAGCTTAGACTGTCCATGACTTGAAATTTTTTTTTTTTAAACCAAAAAGGAGACTCAAACCAAAACACTGACACCGTGGCCCACCAGGGGCATCCTCAGAGAGAGGGATCACAGGAGATATGCCAGAGGGAGCCAAGAGGACTCACCTGTCCAGATCCCTGGAAGGATCTTTGCTGCTTTCCCTATTGAAAAAGTTACGTTGTACAAAATTGTCATATGGGTAGTTGCTTTTTAATTGTTACCATGTGGTATTAGAATAGGTATTGGGGGGTATGCTGTTGAAAGATCTTTAAAGTGTAAACTGTCTGGACAGGAGAATGAATCCCTATCACTGAAATTTTTAATTTACAGAGCACTTCCCTTAGTATTACTCTATCAATATGGACAAAAACTCTTGAGGCTAAATATTTTCTTCCAAGCCCCAGTTTAAAAATAATGCTGGAATTTAAATACTTATCTCTATAAGCATACCTGGTTGGAAAGTAAGATCATAAACCACTGTCACTGATAAGACATTACCTATGAAACCCAAGTTATTAACGTAGGATTTTTCTCAATTTGTTACCTACGTATAAAGGATTTGGCATTTCTCTAGAGTCTGGTGCAAAGAATGCATGACAGCAGAAATACTATATTCAGTTGACTGAGAAAAGGGTTATCTTGTTGACTTTTTTAATGAAAATTACTTATAGACTCTAGATCCAAAGTCCCAGTGCCAACTAAATATGGTTAAATAGCATGAGCACAGCTTCATTAACCATTCACTGTCTTTAGAAATACACTCTTTTTAATTGCCCAGAAATACACTCCTTTTAATTGCCCAGAACATCTTAAGGAAAAAATATTCAATTGCTTCCAATAAATATTATAAGCATTAACCTATTACAAGCGGGTGTTTCAAAATCTTAATAAGATGGCAATAATGGTTAAGCCTTGCTAATCCATTCTAATAATGAAATGACAGTTTTACATCAAGTTAGAATTTAATAAATTTTGAGCAGTCTAAGCAAAAAATAAATCAAATCTTGCCATGAGATTTCATATAGAGAGGACCCAGAGTATAGCTGGATCTGGCATTTCTCCACTAGAGGCACCATACTGGTAGCAATGGTTTTAGAAATTAGCATCACTCCCGGCACATTTTTCCCAGTCCAAAAGGTCTTCCTCGCTGACACTGGAGCTAGCATGGACATCAGAGCTCCTAAACCTGGTCACTGAAGCAAAAAGTAGGCAGGGCTGAATTTGTGTGGCTGGGGGTAAGTGTGGTGGTAGCGTGAAGAGCACAGGCGCCATCTTCAACTCACTGTGAGAGCCACACAAAGGCATCAGTCTACTGCTGTGCAGCAAATTACCCCAGAACATGGAGGCTACAAGCAGTAATTACTATCTCCATTTCCATTCAGCATGAGCTCAGAAAAAACCTACAAGACTATTTAAATTGTTGCTCCATGGTGTCTGGAACACAGGTGAACACTCAAATCCAAGCCTAGAAACATCTGGAAGCTTACTCTCTCCCATATCCTATCATAGATGCTGATGGTCAGCTGGGGAGTTAGCTGGGCATGTTAGCTTTAACAGTACCACAAGAGGTCTTTCCAGTCCCAGAGCAAGACTTCCAAGGAAAAGATACCTAGGTAGAAGTCAAATGACCACTTCCTGCCTGGCCCCAGAAGCCATGCATCATCACTCTGCTACATTCCACTGATTACAGGAGTCTCAGAAGTCCACCCAGGTTTGAACACAGGGAACACAGAACACATATCTCAGTGATATAATGTTGACATACCTCCAGTTTATACACTATGTGCTGTTCCTATGTGGGTTTATTTTTCTAAAGATGGCTATACGCACACAATCTTCTGTAAGAAACACTGGGAGAAATATATTGCATGGATGGCACTCTGAATTTGAAAATATCGTTCCAAATACCCAAGAAATAAAATTAGTAACATTATGTAATTTTAATACCATTTTATTCTTTGCACCAAGCAGGACATCTGAAATATATACAAATGCCAATAGTTCACTTAGAAGCCTCTCTGAGATTGTTTGGAATCATTTGCCATTGATAATATGTTGTGATGAGCATTGAGTGCTATAAGCAACTAATGAATCAAACACTATATCAAAAACTCATGATGTACTGTTTGGTGAACTGAACATTAAAAAAAAAAAAAAAAAAAAAAAAAAAAACTCTGGCTTTCCATACTAATGAAGTTCAGGATGATAGTCTAAATTTCTACTCTGATGCAACCCTGCGGAGCACTGTCCTGTCCTTGTCTTTTAAGATCCCTACTACTTCCCTTCCACTTAGCAAAATCACATTTATTTGTGAATGAAGGTTTAATGTCATTTGAGCTTGTGACATGCACCAGGAACTCTTGGAGATTTCAAAACCATGCATTCCAGCCCAACCCTAGGACACTGTTTCTTAGTGTATAATCACTAATTTAAAAAAAAAAATAATAAGAAAACTGCTGTTAGAAGTATTGTGACTTCAGGGCTACCCTTTGTTGGAACAGGACAAGTAATCACCACATGTCCACAAGGACACTCACCTTGGCTACAGCAGTCATTCTCTAGATTAGTGAAAACTGAATAGGAAACTTCTATCTGAGGTAGTATTTATAGTAATTATTGTCAGTCCACGATATTAGGGCATCACAGATAGATAATCTCTTGTATATTCCTCACTAAATACCCTATAGTTCTGTTGTACTGACATATTAAGAAGGTATCATATCTTCTTGTCAGAAATAATTATATGTCTCTGGAATAAGGATTTCATAGCTATTATCACTTTTCTCTGAAAATGTTATATGATTTAATTTTTTTAACAACTTAATAGGTCTCTAGATATAACTAAGTTATCTAATATTTTATGTCTTTAAAAAAATCTGTCATTGTAAGAGTGTACATAAGTGATACAAAACAGTTAAGATTACCAGTTGAACGAAAACAGATCTTGCCAGCAGCTTATATACACAATGCAGGCAACTATTAAACTAGCATTCTAAGTTAAAAGATAACATTTATCTTCTCTAGTGACTAATAATTGAGTGATGTTATATGAAAATCACAATGATTACATTTAATATTGTATATTAATAACTTTGTTAACAGTTTAATTTCTTAGATACCTTATCTATAATATTCATTAGTCATTTTGGTATAAAATATCAATATAAAGGTACAGATACCTAATTTCTCACTGGATTTGCAATCAGTTTTGTTTTGTTTTGGGCTGTCATTTAACTTCTGTTTATCAAATTTGTTACCTTCTTTTGACAATGTGTGAAGAAGTTCTTCATATAGCTAGTAGTGAGAAAGTCCTATTCCTGTAACTCAAAGATGCAGGCCACATAAAAGCAGTATTCTGTATTAGACAACATTGGGAATATGACCAGCAGAACCAAAGTATTTTTGTATCTGCAGATGACTTATCTGAATACTTCTCACTGGGCTGTCAGCTGAAAACTTTATAGGAGACCAGAAGCCTAAATAGAATCTTAGGAATCTAGAAAACCAATGTTGGGGCATGGGACAACACGTATTGGACTAGAAATTCAAAACAACACAAGCAGTGCAATTTAACAAGTACTTACTGAACTAGCTTTACACAGTACACATAATAGTATCTTTAAAAGTTGAGAATTTTCTACTGACAATTTTAGATATCTCTTTTTCAAACCAACTCTCCTCAAAAGTGGAAACAGGATTTATAGTCACTCATTAATTATAACAGTTACTTAATGGGTTAGCATTTTACAAGGACAAATATAGGAAGGTAGCTATGTTCATTTTTATGTTCAGTTTTGTGACTGTCAGATTCTCATTTTCAATTTTTAACAAAATATGGGAATATAAAAAGACCTTGATCCATGCTGAAGCTGAAGATGGCCAGTCCTAAACTGCACTGTCAACTTCAAATGTGACTTAAACCCAACACTATCACATTAAATGTAAAAGACCAATACTATAATTAAAAGACAGAGATTGGGGACATCTGGGTGGCTCAGTTGGTTAAGCAGCTGCCTTCGGCTCAGGTCATGATCCCAGCGTCCTGGGATCGAGTCCCGCATCGGGCTCCTTGCTCGGCAGGGAGCCTGCTTCTCCCTCTGCCTGCCATTCTGTCCGCCTGTGCTCGCTCTTTCTCCCTCTCTCTCTGACAAATAAATAAATAAAATCTTTAAAAAAAAAAAGACAGAGATTGTTAAAGAGGCAAGTATCAATTTTAGCATATTTAAAAGAAATGAACTTTCAATATTAATAGCTAAATAGATAAAAAGGGAAAAGATGGCCATGATAGACCATTCTAAACTAATCAACATAAATCTGCTAACTAATTAATAGCAGGGAAGTAGGTTTCGGAGGTATATACTAAGAATGAAGGTCTCTTCAGAAACATCAAGTCATAAAAGGCCTAAGAATCCTAAACTTTATGTACTTAACAGATCTTAAAAATACACAAAGGAAAAATGGATTAGAATTGCAATAGAATTGCAATAGAATAGAACTGCAATAGAATTGCAGTGAGAAATGTTTCCACAAATACAACTGCAGATTGATATTATTCTAACAATAACTGATAAACAGAGAAAATCTGTAACTGTATGGAACACTTGAATAACATATCAACCAAATCAACCCAACTAACATTTTTAAAACATTCTAGTCAGCAGAATATATACATTCTTTTCAAGTGCACATGGAATACTTACTAAGACCATATCACAAGTCTTAAGAGATTTGTAAGGATTCAATTCATTAAAACTATATTCTCTGACCACAACAGAATTACAAATAATTAACAAAGATGTCTGCAAAGTCGTTGACTGGAAATTCAAATTCTAAATAACACATGGGTCAATGCAAAAATCAAAACAGAAATTAAAGTATTTTAAACTGAATGTAAATAAAGACAAAATATAAGGATAAATGGGCTGGTGTTAAGTCATACATAGGCAGAAGTTTCAAGCATGAAAGCGTATAAGAAAACTAAAATTCATGACCTCATGTTCCATTTTAAGCAACTCAAAAAGAGCAAATTAAATCCAAAATAAGTAGAGGAAAAATAGTATTAATAAGAGTGCAAATAAATGAAGGAGAAAATGGAAAGAAAAAATCCTTGTTTACCAAAACTGGCTCTTGGGGTGGGGTGAGACTTTAGTCATAATGGCTAGGGCTATCAAAGGGGGATGAAGAGATAGGACTCAAACTACATTGAGAGTAAGAGACTAACTATAGATCTTATCCTATAAATGCAAAGAGGATTTTGAGATGATTATGATCAATTTTCTCCCAATATATTCAATAACTCCAATGATAGGACAATGATAGAGAAGACTTAACTCAAACAGCACTGTATTTATTATACAAAATGAGTTAACTTGAAAAACTTGTCCACAAGAGAAGTGTTATGAGATGCTTTTCAATACATTCTGTGGGGACAAAACTAAACATTATGAAGAAAGTTGCAGACTAGTATTCTTTGTTGAACACAGATATAACAATTCTAAAAGAAAAAAAAAGTACCAGATGAGTGTATTAAAAATAGACACCATGACCAGGAATACAAGTTTGGTTTTATATTTGAAACCAAATATATTTGAAAGTATTTGAAAGTCAATGTTTTTAAGGTTTTATTTATTTGGTGGGGGGGGGGGTAGAGAGAGAAAGCATGAGCAGGAGATACAGAGGGAGAGAGAGAGAGAATCCTCAAGCAGACTCCATGCTGAGCAGGGAGCCCCATGCAGGGCTCAGTCTCACCACCCAGAGATCAGGACCTAAGCCAAAACCATGAATGGGATGCTTAACTGACTAGGTCACCCAAGCACCCCAAAGCTAAGTCAATCCTCTTAACCATATTAACTAAAAAAAATTATATGATAATTTTACTGAACATAGACAAAGCACTTGAGAAAAGTCAAAATCCACTCCTGATAAAACTTTTCAGTAAGGTGGAAATAAAAGAAAACTTGTTCTACATAACAAAGGACTTCTACAACTAATATAATTAATAGTGAGCTCTTCTGAGATCAGGAAGAAGATAAATTTCTCTTATCCTTCTATGGAATGTTGAACTGGGCATTTTATCCAGTACTAAGCCACAGAAAAGGAAATAGTTTTACTTTTTCTATCTTTAGTCACATGTTTATTTTATGTGTGTCAAAGTTGAAGATCTGACACAATCTACAAAAAGTTACCTCCAATACTAAGTGGATTAGTAAGATTGCAAGGTAAGTGATAGATTAAAAAAAAAAAAAAACCTGAATTTGCAAATACTAGCAATGAATAATTAGGACCTGAAATTAGGTAATATTTACAACTGCCCCCAAAATATAAAATTCTTAGGAACAAATCTGGCAGAAGGTGTGCAAGACCTGTGCACTGAGAAGTAAAAACATTGTTAAAATTTAAGAATACCCAAGGGAAAGCTATACCATTTTTTTTTTTTTTTTAGAAGTCAGATGATTCAGTGTTAGTATGTTAATTCTCCTCAAACTCATCCATATTTGCAAATAAATCCCAAGAAAATTCCAACACAAAAATAAATTTTATAATTTATATAAAAATCCAAAGAAATTAGAATTGCCAAATTATCCTGAAGGAATTAAAATGGAGAATGCTATCTGACTTTAAGATTTTAAAAATCACATTAATGTAACAAACAGTGTGTTATTTTGCATTACAAACAGACAAGTTATCAGTGTAACAGAATAGGGAATCCAGAAACAGAACAACACATAGGCACAACTGATTTGACAAAGGCTCAGAAGCAATTTGGGGATCAGAGAATAGTGTCTTCTGCAAATATTGTAAGAAAAGTTATACATCTGTATGTGTAATGGTGAAAAGTGAATTTTATTCCCTATCTTATCTAACAAAAAATTATATCAAAGAACTATAAAACTTCAAAAAATAATCATAGGAGAAAAAGATTTATGAAATTGATTTTGTAAATATTTCTTTTTTAATATTTTATTTGATAGAAAGAAACCACAAGTAGGCAGAGAGGCAGGCAGAGAAAGAGGGAGGAAGCAGGATCCTTGCTGAGCAGAGAGCCTGATGCGGGGCTCGATCCCAGAACCCTGAGATCATGACCCGAACTAAATGCAGAGGCTTTTACCCACTGAGCCACCCAGGTGCCCCATGATTTTGTAAATATTTCTTAAATATGACATTTATATCACTATTTTAATAGTAATCCATGTAAGAAATAAACTGGTAACATGGTCTTAATCAAAATTCACTTTTTCTGATTTTCATAAAATACAGTTAGTTATAATGAAAGAGCAAACCACAGTCTGGAAGAAAATTTTTCCAAGTCATGCATCTGTTAAAGAGATACTATCCAGAATATATAGGGAATTCTCACACCTCAGTAACAAAAAATAACGTACATAAAGGGGGATGATATTTGAACAGATACTTCACCAGAGAACAAATATGGATGGCAAAAACACATGAAAGGAGACTCAACATCATTAGTCATTAAGAAAATACAAAGTAAATTCACAAGGACCTACTACAACACACCTTCTAGAATGCCTGACAATACCAAATGCTGGTAAGGATGTGGAGGAACTAGAACTCCCGTACCTTGGTGATGGCGATGTAAAATATTACAACCACTTAATGCAACAATTGAACAACTTAGTAAGTTCAACATACACCTACCATATGATCCAGCCATTCTACTCCTACGTATTTCCCCAAGAGGAAAGTATCCATGCAAAAAATGGTACATCAGACAATGAATACAGATTTGTTGCAAACACAGGAACAACTCCTATGTTCATCATCAGTGATTAGATGAACACATTTGGGAGTATACCTATATGCAATGTTACTCCAGCAATAAAAAAATTAACAACTAATATACATAAGAACATGCATGAATCTCAGATTTATTGCACTGAAAAAAGCCACACTGTGTAATACCATTTATGTAGGTCCCTGTAAAATACAACTAAAATACACTGACAGAATCAGTTCATTGGTTGTCTAGAGGCGTGAGAAGGGAGAATGGTATTAACAAGGCATGAGAAATTTGGAGGGACGGAGGTCACATTCACTCTCTTAATTGTGATGACAATTATGGATAAATACAGATGTCAAATCATTTCATATAGGCTTTATCACAATCTAAAGTTCATAGGCCATTGTCAAAGACATTAATTAAGATATTGAATGTATTAAAGATTAATAGTATGTAGAGATGGAAATGATAATGGGCATATTAAGTAAAGCCAGCCATACTAAGGAAAAATAAACCCGAGTATTCTGTTTCACTTGGTGCTAAACATCAGACATAAATAAATCTATACATTTTCAGGAGATTATGTAAATGTTTGAGTCTTGTTACTGTTGTGTTTGATCTTCAAATTCAAAGTAAAATAAAACTGTCTTTGAAAGTATTCAAAAGTGTTCATCAAATGACCATGAAGAAGATAAAGTTGCAAAGCGGTATAATCTGGACCAAAGGAGAGGTTACTGAGAATAATGTATTTTCAATGGTTTTTATTTTTTATTTTTTTATTTTTTTTTTTTTAAAGATTTTATTTATTTATTTATTTGACAGAGAGAGAGATCACAAGTAGGCAGAGAGGCAGGCAGAGAGAGAGAGAGGAGGAAGCAGGCTCCCTGCTGAGCAGAGAGCCCGATGCGGGACTCGATCCCAGGACCCTGAGATCATGACCTGAGCCGAAGGCAGCGGCTTAACCCACTGAGCCACCCAGGCGCCCTCAATGGTTTTTATAATCATGTGAAGGTAAGGCAGGTTTTGTACTTTACAAAACTTTCATTTAAGTCATGAATCCTGTCAATATATATATTATTCAAATTAAGTGAATTTGAAAAAAAAGTTATTTATTTGGGATCTAAGAGAACCTAGAAGACAGAATTTGAAAATAAGAAGTATGAGTTTCAAAGAAATCAAGCTTTCTAGCCAAAGCTATACTGTTAATAGCTATAGCTAAATCAAACTGCAATCCCTTAATCCAAATCCAATTCTGTTTATACTGTATCATTGGAAATTATTCATGTTTTGGCCAAAGTTAAAGAATATGTTAGAAGACTAAAGGTAGAGAAAGGAAGAATCCACGGACCATAAAAATCTCATCAGAAAAGGACTACGCAGACTACATAAATAAAAGGAGAGATGGTAAGAGTATACATTTGGACAGTTTTTGTTCCTAATAGATGAATCCATGTCATTTGTTCCTCTTATAAGATCCGGCTTCCTTTCACAAGCTTTTCTTTTTCCTTCTCTTCTGATTCATTATGAAGCTTGGTTGTACGGACCCAAACCCCTGGTACCAACCGAGTACCAGTATATAGAAGCTTCATAGGATTACCATATCCCATTAGCTAATTTTCTCATTGTTCTTATTCTGGGCAGGACACCTGGCTCAAAGAGGTGTGTGTTGGGGAGAGTAAAGGAGACACAAAGAGAGAAAGAGACAGAAGTAGGGAGGCAAAAACTGGGAAAGAAATATATCCTATTCTTAAATTATTATTTTTTTCAGTTTGTTTTGTCACTTAACAGACATAAGAGGGAAAAATAACCAACACCTAATACCAATCAACTCAATTAAGAAATTAAACGTTATAAATAGGGCTGAAATCCATGTACCTCTACCTTCCAAATCCCATTATGTTTCTTGCTTCTCAGAAATATCCTCAATTTGCTTTACCCAATGCCTGGGCACAACTTAAAATTCTTACAACTTCAAAATTGTTATTTAAACATTAAATAGCATTGTTTTCTAAAATTTTAAACTACCTCTCATGTTAGGTTGTGATAAAGGAAATTTTTGACTATATTTGTGGGCCCTGCTTCTGGGCTCCCAGGAAAGCTATACTGTAACCTTTACCAAGGTCAGAATGACTCAGCAAAACCTCTCAGCATGGGTTCCATTTCTGCCCTGAAGACTTTTTGTACACCTGCTTCATTAAATAACCAAAAAGGAGCATTCTGAACATAAAAGATAAGAAAAAGAAACTTCTTGGCTCCCTTAAGATCTAAGTCATATAGTCATACATATACTAGAAGCCTAAGATAAGGTCTGCAACTTTCTGAATTGTTTGTCTAAGGATTTGTAACTTTTTATTTTGGAAAGGTCTCTAACTCTACACCAAATGCTCCTTTGTGTCCCAGGGAGCGGTCCTAAACTGGGCTCAAACTCTATCCCTTTCTTTTGGGTAAAAGAGGTATTCATACTGTGTCAACAGCTGCGACCAGCATTTTCAATCAACACATACCGGGAGTGACTAATCTCTGAAAATACTTCAAGATTTGGGTTGAACGCATGTCCTTTTTAAGAATAGGGGTTCCTGTCTACCAAAAACCACCCTGTGCCAACTTGTAAGGATTAATTTCTTATAAATTATAGCTTACAATTTTTAAGCTTATAAATTATTATAATTATAAATTAAGGACAAATTTTTTTTGTTGGTGTCTCTCCACCACCCCCATGAGCAGTAAATATCCAGGACCATTTGTTAAGAACCTTATTTCCTTTGTCAAGTATCAGCTGACCATTTACATGGAGGTTCACATCTAACCATGCTGTATGGTTTCATTGATCTGTGACTTCAACCTTAGACAAACACCAAGCTATTTTAATTATTGCAGGTTTGTATCAAGACTAAGTATTGTGGGTCTTCCAACATTTTTTCCCCCAAAATTGTTTTAGCTGTTCTGGGCACTTTATGTTACCATATGAATTTTAGAGTCAGTTTTCCAAATTCTACAAAAAGATACCACTGAGCTATTGGTATGGATTATATCAAATCTAAAGATCAATTCAGGGAGAATTGGATTTTTTTAAAATACTATCTTTCAATCTATAAATAATTTCTCTCTCCATTTTTCTCAGCAATATTTCAGTGTACAATTCCTGAATGTATTTTAAGTATATCCTATAGCACTTCATGTCATTTGATACTATCATAGTTTTTAATGGCCAATTTTTTGCTGACCATACACAGAAATATAACTGAGATTTCCTTATTATGCTTACATCCTACAGACTCTGTAGTTTCACTAGCAAATCTTATATTCTGTAGGATTTTATATGTGAGATCATGTTTGTAAATGAAGACCTCACTTCTTTTCCAATGTCAATCCGTTTTTCTTTGTTTTACCTCTATGATAGTAGCTTGGATCTTTTGGTACAATGTCAAACAGAAGTGGTAAAATGAGAAATCTTTGCCTTGTTCTTACAGGGAGGGCATCTGGCTTGTCACTGTTAAGTAGAACACAAACTTAGGTTTTTTCCAAGAAATCCCTTATCTTGCTGCAGATTTACTTCTTCTGTTATGTTAGCTTGTTGAGAATTTTATCGAGAAGGAGGATTAATTTTTTTTTTAAGTTTTTATTTTAGTCACTTAGTACCCATCACAGCTCATATACTTACTTTCCCCATTCCCCCCACCCGTCTTCCCTCTGGTAACCATCCGTTTGTTCTCTATAGTTAAGAGTGTTCCTTGGCTTTCATCTCCACCACCACCCCCCAACCTCCCCTTTGCTTGTTTAATTCCACATAGGAATGAAATCATATGGTATTGGTCTTTTTCTGACTTATTCCATTTTGTATGATGTTCTCTAGCTCCACCCACATTGCTGCAAATGCCAAGGTTTTCTCTTTTATGGCTGAATAATATTCCATATATAGTATGTGTGTGTGTAGATACAGACCTATACCATATCCAGAGCAAAGTTGGAATTTTGACCAACATCTATCTACTGAGAGGATTTTTTTTCTTCCTTAACCATCTACTATGGGACAATGATTTTCAAATGTAAGCCAAAGTTTCGTTCCTGGGATAAATCCCATCTGCTGTGATCTTTATGGAGCTACATTTGATTTTTTAAAACATTCTTAAAGATTTTCATGTCTATGTGCTTCAGAGGAACTGGTTTGTTTTCTACCTTTCCTATATGGTCTTATGTGTTGTGTACATAACAGGGTAATGCTGGCCTCCTAAAAGTCAGAACAAAAGTCAGAACAAACAAATCTCTTTGTTTATAATAGATGTTAATGGCTTTCACCATAGAACTTACCTAGTTATTAGTTCGCTTGTTGAGAAGGATTGCAATAATAAATGCCGCTAAATAATAACACTGCATCCTATAGTGCAAGATAGTAGTTTAATGGCTTCTTTGAAGTTTTTCCATTTTATTAATTGGAAAATATTTGTACATAATACTCCTACTTAGACATAGGGAGAAGCAGACTTGATACAATGCCAGGTATTTTAGGCTCTGTGCACTATACTTTGTCATAACTTACCAACTCTTACTGCAGTACCAAAACAGTGAGGGACAACATGAAATTGGGGACAGCTGTGCTCCAGTTATATCTAGAGAACAGACAGCAGGCTGGATTAAGCACAGAAGAAATAGTCTGCTGAACGTTAAATATCCATACCATCTCTAGTGATAGGTTTTAATCTGGATATTGGCAATGGTGTCCATTAATCTTTTCAAAACCATTTTGGTTTCACTAGTTTATTTTTGTGGGTGGTTTCTTTTGCTTTTGTTGTTTCTTCTTTTCTGCTCATCTAGTTTTCAGTTTGCACTGCATGCTTTAGTTTATTATGGTTTTAGTTTAAATCATTTACTTGCAATCTTCTGTTCTAATATAAGCATCGAATGCTATAAACATCCCTGTAAGCACAGATTTACCTGCATCTCAGAAGTGGATATGTGGATTTTTTTAACTTCAAAACATTGTAAAAGGCTCTTTTAAATTTCTTTTATGACCAGTGAATCCTTTTTAAGTGTACTATGTTGTGCTCCACTATTTGGGGACTAAGTATCCTATTACTGATTTTTAGTTTAATTCCAAATTGGTCAGGGACATACTCTTTCCTTCAAGTCTTTAAAATTGAGACTTATCATTTGCCCCAGAATATAACCCATCTTGCTATTCTGGGCATTTCAGAGTAGTGTTTTCTGCTGTTTGACAGATGAGCCCATGATATGTAAGTGTAGTTGCTTGATGGGGTTCTTCATATCTGTGTCATCATCTAACTAAGCAAAGTACTAAATTTCTAACTTCTGAGTTTAATTCTCCTTTATGCTTCTATCAGATTTTCTGCCCATTTTCAAGCTTATTTAGTTCATGTACAGTTAGTATTTTTCTATCTTCTTGGTAGCATACTACTTTACAAAGTGTACCTCCTTAGTCTTCTATCATTTCTCCATCTGAAGTCTAATCTACCATGCAAATTACTTTGTAACTTATGTTTTGGTATTTAAATTTATTTAAATTAGCCAAGTCTTTATTTATGAAGTGGGCATGTGCGTGGCAAGATGAAATTAGTTTTTTTCTTTTTTCGTTTATTGGATACTATTTTAATTAGAATATAAGGCCACTTAAATTTAATATAATCAATACAGGTGTCTTTAAAACTATCAACTTGCTGTTTCCTATTTGTTACCAGTTATTTTTTCCCTTTTCTGTTTTCTACCTTCTGGTAGATTTAGTAGGTTTAGAATTTCATTTTGTCTCCCCTATGGGTTTACCAGCTAGACTTTGTTTCATTTTCATTGTTTTCTCTAAGTTTAGAATATACATCAACTTCAATAATGTACCACTTCATGTACAGAGTAAGAGCCTTACAACCGAGTACTTCTGTTTATCCCTCCCATAAATTATATTGTATATCAGTGTAAGTTATAAACCCTCAATATCGATACAGCATTTATTTTAAAGATAGTTGTTAAAGCATTATGAGGTAGCGCAAGACAAGATTGCCTTCTTTTGCCACGTCATTGACCTAGTACTAGAATTCCTAGCCAAAGGAATTAGGCAAGAAATAAAGGCATCCATATTGGAAAGGAAAGATATCTGTTCAAAGAGGACAAAATCAAATACGACAAAGTCCTGAGGATACTATACACACACGCATGTGTGCATGCCCGCGTGCGCAAGCACACACACACACACACTGAACTAAAAGAAACAAAGTTGCTGGATATTAAAGTCTGCACATAAATTAATGGCATTTCTATACACTAACAATCTGAAAATTAAGAATTCTATTATAATAGCATCAAAAAGATTATTTACAAATAAGCTCAAAAGGCAGTAAAACCTGTGTGTTGAAAACTATGTAACATTGCTAAAAGAAATTAAGGATGACAAACACAAAGACATCATGTTCATAGATTAAGACAATATTAAGAGGTCAAAAAAGCCCAAAGTGATCTCCTAGTTTAATTCACTCTCCATCAAAATCCCAGTGACTTTGCTCAGCAATAGAAATCTACATCCTAAGGTTCACATGGAATTTCAAGGGACCCTTAATACCAACAATCACAGAGAGAGAGAGAGAGAGAGAGAACAGTTTGTTCTCTCACATCTCCTAATTGCTAAACTTGCTACAAAGCTATAGTAATCAAAATACTTTGGCATGGCCATTAAGACAAATACATGGACCAATGGAATACACAGCCTAGAAATAAACTCTCCAATATAGAGCCATGTGATTTTTGATAAGGTTGCTGAGGCCATTCCATGGGGAAAGCACCATCTTCAAAGAAATGGTGCTGGGAAAACCAAGCATCAACATGGAAGAGGGGGAAAAAAAAAAAAAAGAATCATGTTGGAACCTTACCATACTCTCTCTACATTATATAAAAAAATTCAAAACCTAAAGGTCTAATTTTTTTCTCTTTAGGAGAAAACACAACGAAAGGTTTTATCATGCCAGACAGTAATGGGTTTTGTTTTCTTTTATTTTTAGATACAACATCTAAACATTAATCAACAAAAAATAAGTAACAAAATTTGAAACTTCACTGCAAAAGAAAACACTATCAATAATAAAAAGGCCACCCATAGAATGAAAAAAATACATATATATTTGCAAGTCACCTTTCTAATAGGTGTCTAATACCCAGAATATATACTCTTATAACAAAAACATCTTGATTTTTGGAATGGGCAGAGAACTTGCAGAAGGCTCAACAAAGGTATAGAAGTGGCTAGTAAGTACATGAAAAGATATTCAACATCACAATTAGGGAAATGGAAACCAAAAGCATGTTGACATCAACTTGCACCTACTAGGATGGCTGCTTGGGGTAAAGCAGTGGGGGTGGGAACCCAAAACAAAATATTGGCAAGTACATGGAAAAATTGGAACATAAAATGGTATGGCCACGGAGGAAGATCTAGCAGTACCTCAAAGAACAGAATTAACATATGACCCAGTGATTCAACTTCTGAGTATACCCAAAAGAACAGAAAGCAGAAACTGAACCAATGTTATATATCCATGTTCATAGCAACATTATAGTGTACAAAAAGTAGACGCAAGCAAAGTATCCAATGACAGGTTAAGAGATTTTTTCAATGCACTATATATATATATGTATATATACAAAAGAATATATATATATTTTATATATATGTATATATATATAAAATTATGGGATGTTATTCAGCATCAAAAAAGGAAATTCTGACACAGGCTACCACATAGTCAAAATGTGAAGACATTATGCTAAGTAAAATAGGCCAGGATCAGAAGAACGATTTTTTATAGGATTCTACTCTTCAAACCACATTAACTGATGTCAGGCTTTGATATTTTATAAAGAGCAGAGTTCCATTCCAGTTTGTGCAAAGGTAATGTGGGGGTTGTGGGGGGTGGGGTAGAGGTGCAGTACGGGGGGTTTAAGAGAGTGGAAGAAGTAACCAAGTACAAAGGGTCAGTCCTTATCAATGGGATTAGGCCAACTCTGTTACCTGAACATTAGGGTTCCATCATCCCACAGAGGTTGGGAGACAAGAGACCTTACCCTTCAGGATTACATTTCAAATAAATGGCACTCAGGTCTTCAAGACAGAGTCTGAGTCACAAAAGATACATAGTAAAAATTTCAAGCCTTCTTCAGTGAAAGCACTAAGAAAAGAAGGTTGGGAAAAATCATGGGTTGGCTACATCAAGTCTTAAGATTTCCTGGCAATACTGAGCAACAGGAGGCATTTGGTGGGGACATAGATAGGGTGGGGCCACAGGTAGGATCAGCCTTGGGACACAGCATGATGTTTCCAGAAGCCATGGTCAAGTTAGGGCAGATCTCCCAGTTCAGGGGTTTGGAGGGAGTTCTACAGTTTTCAGTGAGGGAGGAAATGAGGTATTGAAGTTTAATGGGTTTGGAAGATGAGCTTTTGTGGATCAGTGGTAGGGATGATTGCACAGTGCAGAGGAATTTAAAGACATAACTATAGACTTGAAAAGGGTTATAATGTTTTAGGTTTGTGTATATTTTACACAACTTTAATAAGATTTTAAAGTTAACACGTCATTTATGTTTACTCACTTATTTTTTATGCTATTCTGTTTTATAGATCCTGAGGAACACTTTGGGATTTTTAAAATTTTCCCCTAAAGATATTAGGATTTCTGATAGTTCCGATCTGCTGGCAATGAATTCTCCACCCCAACCCCCCTCCCCCACCTCTGAAACAATCATCATTTCATTTTATTTGAGTCATAGGCTTCCTTGGTACAGAATTCTAGATTGGCATTTTTTCCAGTAAGCTAAAAATGAAATTGCATTATCCTTTCCCTTATATATTTTCCGACAAGAAGTTGGCTATCATTCTCATTTTTGCTCCTCTATATGTATGTAATACCCCCTTGTTTGGCTGCTGTAAAGAACTTATCAAAATCTGTATCTTGGAGGGGTTCTCTTTATGTTTTATTTAACTCGGTAGGGATTCAATTTTGGGGTCTGGATTTATAGTTATCCTCATATTTGACAGATCCTCAGCCATTAATAATAGAAATATTTTCTGTCTCTTTCTGAAACTAATTTCTCATTATTTGAGGACCACTCCAATTGTCAGGTGAAAAATTAGAGTATCTTATAATAAAGTAGCAGAAAGAGAGGTGATAAAAAGTGACTTAATGTAAGAGTCTAGATTCCAAAAGGAAATTCTGTCCTGGAATTAAATATTTGGGGTATTCAATTTCATACTTAATACTATGTAGTACGTTCACAAAGGATCAGATCACCTGGAGTAAGTAGAGAAGAAAGCCAAGAGGAAAGTTTCTCCATTCAAAATGGAGTTGAACAGGAGGTGAAACAGGAAAGAAAAATGGAGGTTTTTGCAAAAGAGAAAAATATGGTATCTTGCAAAACAAGTAATATAGTAACTTCAAATGGAGGCAGTAATTCACTGTTAATTTCTAGTGAAAAGTCTATAGACTCAAGGATCTAACACTACCTGTGTACTTGACACAATGAAGGTCATGGACATCGGCAGAATGGTTTTAACAGAGGCAGGAATAAGGTCTTACAGCAGGAACGCAAGGGGGAAAAAAGGGCCAAACACTGTAAGTACACTACACACCATTCATTCAGCAAGTCTGTTACCAAGGAAAGTAGAGAGCTTTACAATATTTAATACAAATGTAGGCAACTGATATGTTAGTACATATTTGTAGCCATTCGTAGCTTATCCTGTTATATTTCTCTAATTATGATATAATTCAACTGCATCTTGTTCTCTTGAATTCAAAAGTTTGCATTTTGCTCAATTTATATTCATAGCAGTAGATTTAACAAATTTTTTAAATAAAAAGTATGCTGATTTAGGATTGTATGACATAGCTACTCTTCCATAATTACTCAATTTTTCTTGTTATTACAAACGCTGATAGAATAAACATCTTCCTAAGTGTCCTTTTATTAACAAGTTAAAGATATTACATTAGAATTGAAGTAGCTGAATCTTGTTATGTATTTTATTAGATAACGCCCATTTTTCCTGCTTAGCTTCCACAATAATTTTCACCTCTACTGGTCTAGTTTCCCCTTGCTACTGCTACTGTTACTGTTATGAGACCTGGATTTTTGCCAAAAAACTGCATTTCACTGTATTTTGTCTTGACCTTTCCTTCAAATTTCAGTTACTAAATATGTGCCTGAAGACCATTCCATACCTTCTGACCATTTTTACTCTAAGCAAACCCGTATTCAGATACTCTACCTACCTTTGAAGGATTCCCAGCTTTTTATTTCTTACTGACTGGTGACAATTTTATGTTCATATAGAATTCTGCCTCCCAAATCCATTTACGTATTTTCTTCTAGAAAGTAACCACATTCAGATGATTTTTCCTTATGCAATCTACCTTGGGATAGGCAGCAGACTCCTCTGATATGTTCCCCCTCTTTGACTGGAATTGGAAGTACCACAGCAGGGAGCCCGAAGTCTTGGTCAACTTAGCTTGGCATCATCTGCCACTCAGAGCACTGTCCCGTGCCTGCCCCTTTGTCTTAGATGCGCGGCTCAGTGCGCTGGATCACAGAGATGAAGGGAATAGCTCAAGGATCAAACAGCCAGACTGTTGCCTCTGCAGTGGTTGAATGAAACTCCCTTTCAGGTACTGTTAGGCTCTCATTCTTCTAGGATCTACCACCTCCTGACATAGATCTCCCTTGATGTGTCCACCATCATCGGCAATTTTTCCCCTGCAAGTTCTCAACACCCACAGCATGCTACCTTTCCAGTCTTGAGCAGCCTCTTCTCTGCTTTCAGTCTCTGAATAATTCCAGTTTCTGCTCCCCTGAGAATCCTCCACCCTCCATCCCCATCACAACTACTTGTGTTTTCGTGATTACTTAGCTCATTTATGTGGATTGCGGTAGGAGAACAACTCTCAAGCTTACAGTTGGTCTGCCCTAGATCTCACATTTTCAGAGCATCCTGGCAAGTAGAAACAGCCTCAGCAGGTTGACTCTAAGGGAACTTTGGCTTCAGAAATCAAGGAATCACACACACCCTTTATTTACTTTCTAAGCAAGGAGACTGATCTATGACAAAAAAACAAAACACTCCAAACCTATTTCCTTAGATCACAACCAACTTTTGGGTTAGTAAATCCTAAGCCATACCCTGTAGGACAGATAAAATGACTGGTAATTCATTAATTCCTTACATTTAAAAAATAATGATACTTATGTTGGATTCCGGAATTGGCACTTTACAATAAGTAAGGCCGTAAAATTTAAGAGGAAAAAGTACTTTCAATTAGTGTAGGGTAACTTTTATTATCTACACATCTGTACAACGTGTTTTTCTTTCTTTTCCTTCTCGGCTAATGGAGTTAGGAGACTTTTTCAACAGCAGACATTGGTACAAGTTAGAAACTACCGTAAATAAGAGCCAACGAAAGATACTAAATCAGTCTCTGTAAAGTTTTTTCCGGCGAGATAAACACAGGCGAAGTGGGTGTAAGGCAAGGTTTATTAAAAACGCTCTCCGCGAAGTTTCAGGGCTCAGGAGAAGCGGAGCCAGGAAAGTTGCCCCCGGAGGAGGTGGGCACCCTCGGGCGAGGTTCCGCGACTCTGGGCAGCAGAGTGGCAGCAGAGTGGCGGAAGTCGCGCCCAAGGCAGGGAGGAGGGGGCTTTTAAGGGGTCTTGGGGAAAAGCTCAGGGGTCTTTTGGCAAGTTTCCCTTATTCGGATATCCCGCCTGCTCCTCGGGATCCCATTGGTCCACAGGGGCCTGGGGCGGGGGTCTCAGATTCCTGCTTGTCAGGGTCCCATTGGTCCATGGGAACCGGGAGCGGGAGGGTCTCAGATTCCTGCTTGGGCCTTTGTTCTCCTGTCCGAGCTTAGGTCTTGTGGTGGGAACTTTCACCATCTTAAGTAGCCCTTTCCTGCCAGCCCAACAGTCTCCAGATAAAGCTTTCTCTAAGTAGGAGCTACCAACCATACAGTTTCCCACCTACCCACTAGATGGATCTGGTTGTTAAAGTATTTGGCAACCGGGGGCGAGGGGGTGGGGTGGGGTGGGGTGTGGATAAGAATCTGTAGAACAAGTCTTGGCCATTTTGAGAACATGCAGTTATTATAAAATCACTGAGGCAGCTATTCTGGGGGCAAGGGTTAGGCTGTATTCCTGACCCTCTTTCATGGGCTGGAAAAAAAAAAAAAAAAAAAATCACATCTCCCGAGGTCAGCCAGCCAAAAATGTTTTAAGAAGGCATAGCCAAGGCTAAAGATGGATCCCAGCAGTTTCACAGACCTCGGTGAGAAACACAGGCTGATGGAGCCATCAGGACTATTACAACCTCGTGGGGTGGGGGGAGGGGAAGCTTTGACACACTCAGGCCAAATCCCCAACTTGTCCCTTTCTGGTGCTTCACAGGGATCAGATTTTAAAAGCTCCCCAGGTGATTTCTCTCAACCAGCAGGCCAGGTGGAGACACTGCCCCACATGGAGACTGAATATTTTAAAAGCGTGTGACCCCGTCCACTAAGCACACAGAGCTATGAATTTGATTTTACCCGATTCCTCCTATCCTTCCAGAGCAGTTTAACACCAGCAAATGATCTTCAGGAAAAAGTTACCAAATTCAGAATACCTTGAAACAAGTACTTTCAAGAATTTCCATCTACATCTACTTGAAAACAAAGGCATGTTTAAAATGATTATTTCCCCTAGACGCCCTTAAGTTTAGAATTACAAAAGACTTAAAAATAGGTTTCTCAAATACAGCATTCCTCTCTGTAAATCATCTATTATTATAACCATTACAAAAGCACTTTTTCTAATTGAATACTTTCATTATTACCAAAGTGATACAACCTGCATGGTCCTCCATTTCAAAATCATTAGCCTGAGAACCTTCAGCTCTCAGTTACTTTGCAAGGCAGCAAAAAAATCTGTACACCACAATACATGGAACAGTTCTTCCTAGAAGGTAGTTGTTACTGTAATTAACTTGCACTTCCCAGAATGAGGTAGAATGTGTTAATTTAAGTTTCACTTTTCTAAACATAAACCATCCCGCCCTTTCCTCTTAAGTTTTAAACTCCTAAGTGGCCTAGAAGGATAAATGTGCTTTTAAGATTGTAGAGAAAAAAAAAAAAAAAAAACAAACAAACTTACTCCATTCCTTTCCATTTCTAGCTGCACTTAAGACACAAACTTTGTTTTTCCTGTTAGCAATGATGAGTTCGCCCTGGGGCCTTCCTTGTTTAGATCACCTGGACCCTTGTAACCAACAGTATGTATTTTTTATAAAATGAGCGTCTGAAAGCACTATGGTGGCTGGTTGATAAAGAGGCACCCTTCCCTCTGAAGCAATGGGTTGGGACAGTGTGGGGACGCAATATGGTCCCAGAATCTCAAAGAAGCCTACAAATAAGGGGCCAGAGTCGTGAGCAGCCTCAGGAAGACCGGACCAGAAAAGTAGTCTTAGGGTCAAGGTGACGCAACGGACTTACGCAGGGAATTCGTGGATCTTCACCGAAGTCATCCAACATACCCACAGCGGATTCCCATGACCCTGCAACAAACTGCCACCACCACAGCCCCGCAGGACCACAGACGCGCGCGGACTTACGGTCAGACGTCTGTCTGTCCGGACGCGGGGCAGGGCCGCACCCCCGGAGCCCGCAGGGAAGCTTCCTTCCTCCTCTCTCCGCGGCTCCGGGCGTCCGGGGCTCGGGGCTCGGGGCTCGGGGCTCGGGGCTCGGGGCTCGGGGCTCGGGGCTCACTCGGGACTCGGGTTTCCAACCCCGCGAAACCCGCGCCGCCCCGCCCCAGCCCCGCCCGAGCCCCGCCCGGCCCCGCGCCGCGCGCCCTTTTCTAGGCCCTGATGTGGCCCGAGCGCACCTGGGCCGCCCGCGCCGCGCTCCGCAGCTGAGGACCCTGGACGTCGCCGGACCCTGCGAGCCTCCTGCTGGGCGCGGAGGATGCGCGGATCCCGCCGTCGCGCCGGGGCGGTTCGGGGTCACGGTCAAGACCCCCACGAGTCGCCTCAGAAGTCACCCTTGGGCGGATCTTGGTGCTTGAAGCCGCTCGGGTCGCGCGAGGAGGCGCCCCCCCCCCCGCCCGGTGACTCCGACGCCCCCGAGGTGGCCGTGGCGCCGCCGATTCGGTTCGCAGGTTTTCTCGCGAAACCAAGTGGGAGAAGCAGTGACCGGGAGGAACGGCGCGAAGATGTCGCTTTGAAGGCCGCGGCTTGACACCTGCGCGTTCGGGGACACGTGCCCACCGCGGCGCGAGGCACCCGACGGGCGCCCTCGGTCCACGCGCGCAGGAGCTTCTCGGCCGCCGAGGACGACGCGGGACCCGAGTCTGAGCGACGCGGCGGAGTCACGGAGCCGGGAGGGGCCGGGCCGGGGCGCGACCTTGTCGGGCGGGGGCGCCGGAGCCGCCTTATTCCCGCCGCACCTGCCGCCTGGACCGCGAGGCCGCGCGGGGCCCGAGCGGCCCGGACCGAGCCCAGCGGGACCCGGACCCGCGCTCCCGCCGACCCGGCTGCGGCCCGCGGTGCGGGGGTGAATCGGCGCCTCCGCGGGGCTCGGCTCCCTCCCTGACGGCTGCGGGTCTCCGGAACACGCGCCCTTCTTCCAGGAGGTTGGAGGAAAACCATCATCCAGATCCACTTCTCACGCTTGGGAGCGTTTCCGAAAACACGGGGTTTTCCAGAAAACCGCGTCCCCTTGTCTCCCATCCCCATGACTTGGACCTTCCAGTATCTCTGTGTCCCCTCCGCCGCCAAACTGCTTTTGCCACCCCGGGTGAACCTGACGGTTCTTTCTGTCGTTTCCTTTTTTGTCTATTTTAACACACTTTGTTGAAATATAATCTATATAAAGGGCATCCATATGAAAGACCGCATTTCAGTAATCTTGATACATGTCCGCACCCACGAGAGCACCACCCAAGCCAGAATATAGAGTATTTCCATCACTTTAAAAATTCCTTCCTGCAACTGCAGGGTCATAGGGAAGCTCTATTTTTAATTTCTTGAGGAATCTACCCCAGAGATACAGATGGAGTGAAAAGAAGGGCCATCCGTACCCCAATGTTTATAGCAGCAATGGCCACGGTCACCAAACTGTGGAAAGAACCAAGATGCCCTTCAACAGACGAATGGATAAGGAAGATGTGGTCCATACACACTGTGGAGTATGATGCCTCCATCAGAAAGGACGAATACCCAACTTTTGTAGCAACATGGACGGGACTGGAAGAGATTATGCTGAGTGAAATAAGTCAAGCAGAGAGAGTCAATTATCATATGGTTTCACTTATTTGTGGAGCATAACAAATAGCATGGAGGACATGGGGAGATGGAGAGGAGAAGGGAGTTGGGGGAAATTGGAAGGGGAGGTGAACCATGAGAGACTATGGATTCTGAAAAACAATCTGACTGAGGGGTTTGAAGGGGTGGGGAGGTTGGGGAACCAGGTGGTGGGTATTAGGGAGGGCACGGATTGCATGGAGCACTGGGTGTGGTGCAAAAACAATGAATACTGTTATACTGGAAATTAAAAGAAAAAAAAAGCCTCTGCCTTTGGCTCAGGTCCTGGGATCTAGTCCCACATTGGGCTCTCTGCTCAGCAGGGTGCCTACTTCCTCCTCTCTGTCTGCCTTTCTGTCTGCTTTGATCTCTCTCTGTGTCAAATAAATAAATAAAATCATGAAAGAAAAATTCCTTCCTCTACTTCCCCATCCAAACCTCCTCCAGCCCCAGTCCTAGGCAGCACTCCTCTGTGGTCTGTCACAGTAGATTATATGAGGCTTTTCTTGAGTTTAAAGTGAATAGAATCATCTAATACATACTCTATTATGTCTGCCTTCTTTTAGCAGTTTAATGCTTTTTGACATTCATGTTGTTGCGTTCTTCAGTAATTAATTCATGTGTAAATTGCTGAGCAGTAATCATCCATAGTGTATTTTTAAGAACTTAGAGAACATGATGCAAAGCGTATATTGGACTTCATAGCATCAACTCTGGGGGGGGGGGGTGCTATAAACTTTCAACATTTTACCACAGAACCTGGCAATTTTTTTTTATGTTTACATAGAGTATTTTGTAATCTACATAATTATTTTATTAAAAATGAAGAGGCTCCTACCTAATAAGTTATAGAATTCTATGTACTAAAAAACTCCTGCCAAACAAAGGTTAGTTTTAACAATTGCTAAGTGTGAGTTTCCTTTGGTATTTTCATTTGGTACTTTGAAAATAAAATAATAATGGTTTATCCTGTGATGGTTGGCAGGGCCATTACAGTACACTCTAAATATAATTTAGGGATTATAAAACATGTAAAATTTATTCAAAGACCACTTATATACATACATATTCAAAGATTTAATCATTTCCTTATACTGGAAATGTCAATTTAATGGGTTAAGATGTGCCTGATATTATTTGTTGATACTTAGCTTATTTCACACCATTTTCAACTCTGCCGTGTGCAAGGCATCAATCCTGAAAAGTGCAAATCTTTCCTGTCAAAGTTGTGGACAGATACCTCCAAGAATCTGTGGCTTTAGGAAGGTAGAAGGGGTTATTCTCCAGTGGCAACTGCAAACAGGTGCATGGGTGTCAGCAACTTGCGGAGTTGGGATTATTCCATGGATTTCTGATGCCCTCCTGAGACTCCACTCCTGTAGTACAATTATGGTGAAGACCTCTGGCAGTGGCTTCCCTACAATCCCTGAGCATCCTTACTTCCTGCATTAAAAGTGTTCCTGTCAGTAGAAAGCAGCAAAGTCATGGCACCCTAACATCCACAAACATCCTAACATCTCAAGAGTAAAAAGAGACCCTGCAAGAGTTCAGCTTTCCTTTAACTCATCAGGTCATAATGGAAGGTCGTAACATAACTAAGACAACCGAATATCAGAATAAGTCCCTAGAATAAAAGGCAGTGAAGAAATTCTCCCTTTGGTAGAGCAGCAGGACAAGAAGAGGTGGTGTATAGAAGTGGGTAAGAAGAAGTCAGAATCCCAGCCTCAACCTCAAACCGTAGAACTTTTGATTATGAGTTAAAGGCACCTTGTAGAACCAACTGAATGTCAAAACCATACTTCTCAGGGAATTCCAGATTAAAAGCAACAATCAAAGACTTGAAAAAAACAGTGGCGCTTTCTATCATATCTCTACTTAATTTTCCTGTTAGCCTCTGTTGTAAGAAAATGGATCTCAAAGAAGGACAGTGTAATGTCATTATGTGACCAAGTGAGGATTCTCATTGCACCGATGTCCTATCTGCAGGTGCAAACCAGCACAACTTCTGATACCGGAGATAAAGCTATTGATTTGAAAAATGTGTTATTGTTTACATGAAGGAAGAAAGATGCCGTTTTCTTTCACTTGGTAGAAGTTCTCCATCTCACCTCAATGTTATGCCATCCTTATCACTGTCACAGACTAATCTTGACCATCCTGGTATCAGTTTGGACACAGCACTATTTTGTGCTATTGGTCACATACTGATTAGATCTGTTGATCAGGAAATAATGATTATCTTCATCTGTTTAGCAAGATGTTAAATGCTCTTATCACAAAGGAAAAATCAAATGAAAAATCAAAGGCCAACCAACTTAGAGAAGGTTCTATGAATCTTGTTGTCCTCAGTACGTTGAAACCATCTCTCCAAAGACAGAAACAAATGACAAAAGAAAGTTGTTTTGCAATTTTCAATACAAGGAGCCACAGCTCTGCACTGTGAAAATTATGTAACACAATACAGTGGACTAATTTGATCCATTTACCAAATAAACTATAAAGCTGCCAATTCCTGTGGTCCAAGAACAAGAGCAAGTTGAGACAATGCAAACTACTAAGCCACTTAAGCTCTTTGAACCAGATCGGTGAAGCTGCAAGTGTCTGTGACAGGTATGGATGTCATGTTGACCCTCTGGCCAGACCTGGTAAGACAAATATTGAAGTCTGGGCAAAGCATGCTCTGTTCTACCAATAAATATTCTCCTCTGACAACAGCCTCAGGGGTTAATGGTGAGCATTGGTAGATGCAGAATGCTTGACCTTGAGTCACTCATTGTCCCTGTGGTCTGACCTGTCTATCAGAATAGAGACATGAGCTGATCTATAAAGATGTGAGGTTAAGTATTCCATTACCAAGTATGAGAGTTATATAAAATATCAGGCCCAAACTATTTCTGAAGTCAAACACACTCATAAGCAATGGTTCAGATTCCCAAAGCATATAATATTCTATGACTACGTCTACCTCAACCCAACCTGATGAATTTATATGGAATTGTCTATGACTAGTAAAATGAGAAATTAAATATTTGGGGCTTTATTTATTATCTTTTTATATCACATGCCAATTTAATCTAAAACTACCCTGATTGCTCCCACAGTCCCTCAAAAGGATATCCCTGGAGGAAATGAGTAAGGAAATACTCCCAGTGGAGAGATTCAAACAATCAATCTGTGTGTCTACTTTGCCTACAAGAAAAAGAACTAAAATTTTGGAGCTACACTGATATGTTGGCTAATGGCTTAGCTGATGGTCACACACTTGGCAGGAGTGACAATGGAGTGATGAGCATGAGATCCATGGCCAATGCCCAGTAAAGGAACTGAGTCTAAAAACTTTAATGGCCATGACATTGATCATCAAAGTGCATCTTCCACAGAACGAGGTCTCAGTGATCAGATAGACAAAAATGACCCATTCAATGCAAATTAGTCCGCCTCCTTTCCTGGCTGGCCTGGTTTTCACTAAAGGTCCAGGGAGGCAGGGATAAAATGATTGCACAGTGTTTGTCTTACTGGGATGATCTAACAGTACCACTGCATATCCGATATGTCAACAACAGAGAACACTGTTGACTCCTTGATATGGCATCATTCTCTGGAGGGGAAGAACAGCCAAATGGTGGCAAATTAAGATTGATTACATTGGAATCCTTCCACCATGGCAGAAGCAGTAATCTATCCACAGTAAAATAGACACTTACTCTTAATTTGTAACTGCATTCTCTACCTGTATTAATTCTGCCAACAGCACCGTCCATATATTTATTAAATACCTTATTCATCATCATGAAATCTCACTCAGTATTGCCTATGATTATTTCTCGTGCTGAGAACTTTTAAGAATTTTTATAATAAAATAATTGTGGAAATGGCCTTAAGCCCAAGAGATTCATAGTTCTCACAGTTTTTCCTGTTGGAAAAATTAATTAATTAACTAATTAATTCCCTAAATAAGACAGTGGAATGGCAGATTCCTTTTTAGATTATAGTAGTAGTGAATAGAGTAACTGAAAGAAATCTTTATTCAAAACAAATAAAATGATGACTACAGTAATTATTTTTTAAAATATTTTATTTGACAGAGAAGGAGAGAGAAAGAGAGAGCATAAGCAGGGGGAGCAGCAGGAGAGGGAGAGGCAGGCTCTCTGCTCAGCAGAGGTCCTGGGATCAGGACCTGAGCAGAAGGCAGAGGCTTAAGTGACTGAGCCACCCAGGCACCCCAATGAACACAGTAATTAAAGTAGAAGTAGGTTCCTAGAAGAATCAAATAGGTAATTCAATGGTAAAAAACTACAAGGCTAAGATGCGGCATGCTTCAGAGAGCAGTGAGATAACCCAAGAATTAGGGACCCTTCTGTATAGTATTACAACTAGACAAACAGCTGAGAATCTGAGCAGGAAACTTTCACACTTGTGGAACTAGAAGGACAGGAGATGGAAGACAGGACATCTAACTCTGCAGCACTGTAAATGACCTGTATTTAAAGTTGAGATGTTAAAGTGCTGTATTTGAAGAGTAGATATAAATGAGAGTAAACAACCCCTTATGTAGACCATAGCACCTCTTTGAATTAGAGCAGTTGTCCAAAAAATAAAAAAATAAAAAAATAATAAATAAATTTTTCATGCCCTGAAATTAGATTAAGTTAATCATATATTTCTAATATCCTGAGGCACCTGAAAGTGGTTAAAAGTCTTTCTCTGGAAGAATATTACATCATCCAACACCCTGACAATTATTTCTGAAAAGTAACATTTCAACTAAAATGTTTAGCACACAATCAAAGATACCTAGGGACATAAGAAGACATGACATTTGAACAGAGACCAACAAACACACAATATTAAGCAAAAATAGGTCCTCTAGTACTCCAGACAGTAGAATTGATAGATATGGGTTGTAAAATAAATAGGCTTAACATGAGGATAATAGGCCAGGGTAAGCATTTCAGCAATGAATTCAAAGACTTAAAAAAACCCCTGATATTCCAGTTTTGAAAAAGAAACATCCAATTTATAACATAACATATAACGATATATATATAACATATAACTACATTTAATACATGTGTAATTAATCTGGGGATGCAATCAACATAATTGGAAGCACTGTGATTTCTGCACAGCTAAAATACAACTGGCAAAGAGGCAAAAGAACAATTTTATTGTTTATATAAAAAAACATACAAAATCAACTCCATGTGGCTTTGAGACTATGAGTGATTTGAAAATTAATCACAAATCTTATTAATTGTGTTTCAACCCTTAGAGGCACGAGTGTTTCCACTGACTACCAAGCACACAGTTGTATGAGCCACAATTCTCTTAGTAAAGACAGCAGTAGTCAAATCTCAAAACAAACCCCTTCCTATACTCATTCTTGATCTAATGATGCAAGCCATGTTTTTTAAAGATTACTTTATCCCATATGTTCCAGATAAATGTATTAAGCCGGTATGTTTTTTCTTTGGTTTTGCATTTTGCTGTAATACGGTTAAGAGGCCTCAAACAATGGGAACAATAGATATTATTCACTTGAATTTTCATGTGTAAAAGGGCAGTAATTGAGAACTTCAGCTAATGTTTTATCTCCACGTGTGAACATATAATCTTCAATACATACTTCTGTACCACTTTTAATAGGACCAACATTCAGTCCAAAGTGTACAGGTATTTGCAGATATGACTGATCAGTAATACAGTTATCAGGAGTATTTGTTACTATCCAGTGCAAGAACCATTAATAATTTTTAAATGACCGCAACTTTCTATGTACAGTCCATCACTGTTACAACACATACACCCTACTTTATCTTGGTAAAATATTTTGAGATCAAGTTGTAAGTAAACAGAATATTTCAAAAGGCTATGCTGTGTAACCAAAGCTACAAGAATGAATCTTTTTGGAAAGAAATATTTGATTCATGAGTACAGCACCTTATAATATTTTCATAAATTTCCTCAGGTGATTATTTTTATGTAATTTCACCAAATGACATATCTCTCTTTCTTGTAAAATTCCTAGAAGTATCAGAAGTATAAGACAAGCACTCTTACCATTAAGATTTATATTTTAAGGAAAATAATAAAATAAACCACATATATAAACAGATTTACATAATAAGACATGTATAAAGTATATTATATGTATTCCATGTAGGTAGTGAAAATCTTGAGCTAGCTATCTACAAAACCTTTGAGACTATGAATGATTTGAGAACCAATCCCCCCCAAAATAATAATAATTTAGACTTTCTCGAGTTGACTTTTAAGACCTTGGAGTGCAATTGCTGTACAGTAATCCCTCCCTTGGCCACAGTTTCACTTTCCATGTTTCAAGTACTGTGATTGACCATAGTCCAAAAGCAAATGATTCTCCTTCTAATAGTACACAGAGTGCCAAGAGGAGTCTGATGCCTGTGCCATTCATTCCACTTCATCTTATCATGTAGGCATTTAATCATCTCATCCCACCAGAAAAAGAGGGGTGCGTACAAGACGATTAGATATTTTGGGAAAGAGAGACAAGAGACCATACTTACATAACATTTATTACAATATATTATTATAATTATTCTATTGTATTATTAGTTATTGTTGTTAAGTTCTTACTGTGCCTGTTTATCATAGGTATTACAAAAAAACATACATAGGGTCTGGTACTCTTGGCAGTCTGAGGCATCCCCTGGGGGTCTTGAAACATACCTCCCCTGATATAGGAGGGGCTTCTTAATTCAACTTCCAAGTTCCTCACAATTCACCATGGTCATTCACCACTTCTCTCACTCAAATTGCCATCCTTGGTGCTAAAATGCACTGCACTAAGCTCCAAATACGCAGGCTTTGAGTTTTTCACTCCTGTCCTTCAAAATACTATTATATGCCCATTCTCCACGTAAGACAACATCATGTTGATCAAGACGGAGAACAGCCTTCCACACCAAACCCTCACCTCTTCCTATCCCTTCTTTTCCAAAGCTAACCAAAGATTTTTTTTCGGCAATTTTCAAATTTCATCTAAATAGAATCATGTATTATATATTGATTTACTCTGGATTTTTTGCTCTGTATTATGTCTATGAAAGTCTCTCTGGATGCCCGAGGCAGATTATTTGTCTGTCGTTGTTATGCAACAGACTTCTCAACTCAGGCACCATTCCCATTTTCAACAGAATAATTCTTTCCTATCGGGGACTGTCCTTTGCATAGCAAGATGCTTAGCAGAATTTCTGGCCTGTATTCATAAAATGCCAATGGTAGTCCCCCAGGCTGTGACTACCAAAAATATCTCCAGAAATTTCCAAATGTCCAGTGAGAAACAAAATTACCCCCAGTTGAGAACCATAGCAATACCGTACTCCATTTTTGGAATATATCATGCAATCACCTACCTTTCTCTAATTGAAATTTGGTTGTTTAGGGTTTTGGTAACAATCTGGACTTATTCAAGAAAATAAGGTGACTCAATTTATCCTGAAAATCAAGTGGTTTTATTAAAAAAAAAAAAAGAGTTTATACAAATTTTGTGAGATCTTGGGAGTCAGTGGTGGCAGAGGAGGAAAGGTAGGACAGGTGAAAGGAAACTGCCACTACATTAAGCACGGTGAAAAAGAAAGTTCAGGAAGCAGATCCTGGAGACCTCAGTCTGAGGCAGTAAGGCAAGTAGTTGTCAAAGGCCCCAGGAAAGCTGCAGCTTCTCATGAGTGAACGAGATTGCTCCCATCAAATATCCATGTCTGAATCAGCAAGTGAGTTTTCCAAGTGCTCATGAAAAAGCTCCTGTGAATCACAGAACTATCCACAAGTCACGCTAGAACCAGCTCCTAGGAGATTCTCGTAGAACTCACAGCCTCCACTCCTCTTCCTCCTTCCAAAGTGAATTAGTCAAGTTGGCAAAATTTAACCCAGAATAACATCAGGAATGGGATTCTGAAAATCTCACTCTAAGCTTCTTTTCTGCATTCCACAGGGAGATCAGAGCATGAGACTCAGTTTACAGCAGACAACCCAGCACAGCAGGTGCTCTGAAGACTCTTGCACGTGCCTCTTGGTGCAAATGTGTGTCACAGAGTAACCATCAGAGAACATTCCCATTGGAAGTACGTGACAGTTCCAGACACCTCCCATTCTTGTGATTGCTTTTTATCACTTTGTGTGTTTAAATTTTTGTTTTCTTTTTATCTATTCTGGTAGGTGTGTAATGGTACCTTCCTGTGGTCTTAACTTGTACTTGTTTGATGACTAACGATCAACATTTAGCACCTTTTCATATGAATTTTAATCACTGGGATATCCCCTAGTACAGTGCTTACTCATGGCCTTTGCCGTCATTTTATTAATCTATATTTTGTTTATTTATGGAAATTAAAGTACAAAAATATATATATGTACATATATGTATGTTCATAGATACATACAAATATACGCATCTGTTTCTGTATCTATATGGATACCTATGTGTAGATATAGATCTACATAGATAGATCTGGATATGATATTATCATTAACACATGTGCCCCAAATATCTTTGCCTACTATGAAACTTCTCTTTTAATTCTCTGAGTGTTGTACTTTTTTTTTAACTTTTTTTTTTTTAAGATTTTATTTATTTATTTTACAGAGAGAGATCACAAGTAGGCAGAGAGGCAGGCAGAGAGAGAGAGAGGAGGAAGCAGGCTCCTGCTGAGCAGAGAGCCCGATGCGGGACTCGATCCCAGGACCCTGAGATCATGACCTGAGCCGAAGGCAGCGGCTTAACCCACTGAGCCACCCAGGTGCCCCATTTTTTTTAACTTTTTTGTTTTGGGATAGTTGTAGGGTCACATGCAGTTCTGAGATATAATACAACTATTTTCTGTATACTCTTTCTCCAGGTCCCTCCAATGATGACACTGTGTAAACCTAATATATCAATACCAGAAAATTGATATTGATACAATCCACCAGTCTTATTTGGATTTTTACCAGCTTTGTGCACAGTCATTTCTGTGTATGTGTATTTTGGTCAAAAAATATCTTAAGAGAGAAGTTTACAGAATAAACACATATATTATGAAAAAAAAATCTCAAGTAAACACTCTAATAATACACATCGAGGAGCCAGGAAAAGAATAATAAACTAAGCCTGAATTTAGCATTAAGTAAGAAATTATTAGAGCAGAAACAAATGAAATAAAGGAAACAACAGAAAAATTAGAAAAACTAAGAGTTAGTTCTTTGAAAAAATAAGCAACTAAAAAGCACAACTAAACTAACCAAGAAAACAAGAGTTAACTGAAATAAGTAAAATTATAAATGAAAGAAAAGCTGTTACAGTAGATGGCACAGAAATACAAAAGAACAGAAGAGACCACTACGAATAATGGTACACCAACAAATTGGGCAACTCAGAAAATGGATACATTTCTGGAAACATACAACCTACCCAGAATGAATCATGAAGAAACAGAAAATCGTTAACAGACCAGTAACAAATAAGAAGATTGAGTCAGAAATCAAAAATCTCCCAACAAATAAAAGCCCAGGACCAGACAATTTCACCAGTGAATTCCACCACTCTAAGACACTAAGAAATAAAATTTTAAAAGACAGAAATAAATGGAAATATGTCCCCTGTCATGCGTTGGAAGAACTAATATTGTAAAAATGCCCATACTTCACAAACTGTCTACAGATTCAATGCAGACCTATTGGTTCATAAACCCTCCAGGAGCTTCCAAGGTTTGGTCTGAACCTGGGCCCCAAAATGGACTGGGAGTGACTGAAGAAAGAGGCAGATGGGTCGGGGTTGGTAGGCTGCAGTTTAAACAACCAAAGGGAAACTTCTATCTGAGGCCTACCTTGGACAAGAGCAAGACAAGTGGGTTCCCATACCTGCCGGCTGAATCTTGAAAGAAGCCTTAACTGGTTCTAGTCACATATACCATGCAGGTGTTCTCAACACTACTACATCGCTATCTCAAGGCTATGTCCTTGGTGCAGCCTCTGGGAAAAAAAGCAAGTGAGAAGGGGGTGTCAGGCCTCCGAGCGCCTGGGACCAGTGCACAGGTCAGCGGGCAGTCATGTCATTTTGATGACGTTTCCCCAACAAAACCCTCTCAAAATTATTCACAGAAAGAGAAAAATAATCCTAAGGTTCAAATGGAAACAAAAACATCCCAAATAGCAGAACAATCTTGAGAGGGAAGAATGTAATTGGAAGCATCACGCTTCTTAATTTCTGACTAAACTACAAGGCTAGAATAATTTTTCAAAAGTACCTTGCTGGCATGAAAACAGTCGCATAACACCAATGGAACAGAATCAAAAGTCCAGAAACAAACTCACACAGGTATAGTTAACCAATATTTGACAAGAAAGCCGAGAATACTCAGCGGAGGAAAAGATGGTCTTTTCAATGAGTGCAAAAGAAGGAAAGTGGGGGCGCCTGGGTGGCTCAGTGGGTTAAGCCGCTGCCTTCGGCTCAGGTCATGATCTCAGGGTCCTGGGATCGAGTCCCGCATCGGGCTCTCTGCTCAGCAGGGAGCCTGCTTCCCCTCTCTCTCTCTCTGCCTGCCTCTCCATCTACTTGTGATTTCTCTCTCAAATAAATAAATAAAACCTTTAAAAAAAAAAAAAAGAATGAAAGTGGAACACTATCTAACACCACTCACAGAAATGATCTTGAAATGGGCAAAGACTTAAATATAAGACCTGAAGTTGTAAAACTCCTAGTAGGCAACAAAGGGAAAATGTTGCTTGACATTGGTTTTAGGAGTCAGCTCCTAGATAGGATACCGAAAGGAAAGGCAACAAAATTAAAAGATAAACATTTTCTAAGGGGAGTACATCAAACTAAAAAGCTTCTACACAGCAGGAGACACAGTCAACAAAATGAACAGATAATCCATGTAGAAGACAACATTAGCAAATTATACACCTGGTAAGTGCTTTTATCCAAAATATACAAGGAACTCAGAGTACTCAATAGCAAATAACGAAATAATAATCCAATTTAAAAAGGGACACAAAACTTGAATAGACATTTTTCCAAAGAAGACAAAAATATGTCAACAGGTACTTGAAAAGATGTTCATCAGGGAAATACAGACCAAAACCACATGAGATACTACCTCACACCTGTTAGAATGGCTGGTGTCCAGTATATAAGAAATAATAGGTGGGGGGCACCTGGGTGGCTCAGTGGCAGTCTTATAGTTCAAGGGAAAAGGGAAATGAAGCAGCAGTGATTAAAAAATGGGACGCCCCTAAAGGACACTCAGGGATTCTCAGTTATGTTCCCTGAAAGAACGTGCCCAAAGAGCAGGGTCTACACCTTAGGGTAGGAGCTGACTGAAGACAGTCCTAACTTCACGAAGTCCCAAACCTTCCCTTGATTGGACTGGGCTCAGGTCATGATCCCAGGGTCCTGGGATCGAGTCCCGCATCGGGCTCTCTGCTCAGCGGGGAGCCTGCTTCCTCCTCTCTCTCTCTGCCTGCCTCTCTGCCTACTTGTGATCTGTCTGCCAAATAAATAAATAAAATCTTTAAAAAAAAATCTTAAAAAAAACTCTTTAAAAAAAAATAATAGGTGCTTGGTAAGGATGTGGAGAAAGGGAACCCTTGTGCACTCTGGGTGGTAAATTGAAACAGCCACTACGGAAAACATTATGGGGTTGCTCAAAAAATTAAAAACAGAACTGACATATCATTCAGCAATCCCACTTCTGAGTAAATATCCAGAGGATATGAACTCCCTACCTCAAAATTATCTCAACACCCCCATGTCTACTGCAGCATTATTCCAACAGCCAAGACATAAACAAACAACCTAAAAGTACAACCTCAAAGTACACTGACAGATTAATGGATAAATAAAATGTGATATATATATATGAGACACATTACATGTACAATTATATGCATGATACATATATAATACATGCTACATGTTATGCATATATATTATACATATACAATTACATGCATATACAATTATATATACTATACATAATCATACATATATATCTCTTGTGATTTTATGTAATTATTTATGTAATATGATATAAAATATTAGGAGATACACATTAAATTATGGAAATATATATTAAGTATATATTAAATTATGGAAATATATATTAAAAATAAAATGTGGTATATGTCACATTTGTGATATATATAATATTGTGATATTATGTATATATATATAATATTGTAAAGGAACTATATATAAGTATTATTAAGTCATAAAAAGGAAGAAAATCCTGCTATTTGTGACAAGATGGATGGGCCTGGAGGACTTGATACTAGGTGAAATAACTCAGATGAAGAAAGTCAAATACTGCATAATCTCATTTATATACGGAGCCCTTAAAAATACTGAACTCACAGAAACAGTAGACTGGAGTTCAGTGGGGGCATGGGGGGTGATGTAAGAGGTGAGGGTGGTCAAAGGGTAAAATTTCCAGTTACAAGATGCATAAGTCCTAGGCAGCTAATGTAAAGCAGGTAACTATAGTTAAAAATTACTGTATTATATACTTGAAAGTTGCTAAGGGAGTAAATCTGCAAAGTTCTCAGAACATACACACATACACACAAGGAAGCTATGTAAGGGGACACATGTGTTAACTAACTTTATTGTGGTAGTCATTTTACAATATATACTCATATCAAGACATCATGTACATCCAGAAGTTGTTATATATATATATATATATCATACATATATATGATATATATATATATATATCAATTATATTTCAATATACCTGGAGATCATGACCTGAGCTAAAACCAACTGCCTGATGCGTAACCAGCTGAGCCACCCAGGCACTCATCTTTTATCTTTTCTCAACAGTTTTTATGGTCCATTTAAGTGATTTTCACTATAATTCTTCTGAGGTCTATCTGGCTTCTTGAAATACAGGGTGATATCTCTGCTAATGTTGGAAAATTCTCAGGCAGTATTATTTCAATGTTGCTTCTGTTCTATTCTCCCCTTACGCTGGGACACAAAATGACACATATTTTAGATTTTTTTTTTTCATACATCAGCTGGATCTCTTACACTCTTTTCTGAATTTCCCACTCTATATGTTTTTAAAATATTCTGATTCTTTTATAGTTTCTGATATTTTTTCTTCTGCCGTATTTAAGTCTACCTCCTTAATTCATTCTTACATTCAATTGTTCTACTCTTTCAGTCTAAAATTTTAAGTTGACTTTCTTATAGATTCCAGGTCTCTAGTAGTCTCCATCTTTTCTTATTTTTAACATAATAATAGTGACTAAGTCTATTTTTTATAAATAACTTGAATATCTAGGTCACTTGTGAATCTATTTTTATTGTATTTTTATGTTGGTTTTTATACATTTTATAAATATGTCTGGTGATTTGTAATTATTAAAAACTGTAGAAGTGCTAGCTAATGACCTACCTCAAGAGAGGACTAATCCTCATGTAGGCACAGAGTGTTTTGGTGGACCACCCAGTCCAGTCAAGCAAAGGTTTGGGACTTCGTGAAGTTAGGACCGTCTTTGGTCAGCTCCTACCCCTAAGGCGTAGACCCTGCTCTTCGGGCACATTCTTTGGGGAATCCTTGAGCGTCCTTTAGGGGCATCCCATTTTTTAATCACTGCTGCTTCATTTTCCCTTGAACTCTAAGACTGCTAAAATATTTGCTCAGTTCTTTGGATCTCAAATCATAGCTTGATACTTGTTCTCTAGGGGTCACTTCCTGAACACCAACACTAGGAAGTGGTCAAAGCCACTGAGGGCAAACTTCCCACACACTCCCACTCACTTCTCTACAGTTATGTTTCCATTCCTCCAAGCAGAAATTCAATGATTCCTGAATGGACCAAACACCAATTTCTGTCTCCCCAAACAACGAGACCTCTGTAAAGCCCAAGGCTTTACTTTCTGCTCTGACTCCCCATCCGTGGACTTGACCAAACCCTAAGAAAAAAATAAAGAGGTGAATGGGAGGCTCACAAGTCCTCTCTTGTCTCCAGAAGGTGGATCCCTCCTATTCTGTCTGCCTTGTTTGTTCTCTGATCCTTTCAAAGAGTTGTTTTCTGTACTAAACCAGCCTTTATACTCGTTCATGGGTCTATTCTGAAAGGCACGACCTTGTTCGGGTGGACAAAAGAAATCATTGAGACGATGTGGGTCTTCACTTATGAGGAAAATTCAGTAAACACGTTTTGAATAAATATAACATCCCTGAAAGCTGAGAAATATGTAGTCGAGTTACTTCTATTTGTAGAATTGCCATTTCTCTTCCTCAATGTTCTTGAACTTTCTCTCATTTCTTTTGCCACTCCATGATGGTGATGGTGGGTTTACCACAACTTCTCTTTCGGCAAATAGAAAAGTTGCCATATTAAATTAAGCTAAGAGTTTTTTAATGATTGTGACACTTCCAGTAGAGCACAATAAACTACTCTTCCTGCTGCACGAACTTGGGATTTCATGGTTAACCAATTCCATAGTTGCTGTAACAAATTTTAACACTTAAAACTAGCTTATTTTCCTTTAAAAAAAAAAAAAACCCAAAAACCCAAACATGCTTTTAAGGAACACAGTATTTGAGCAGTAGTGTGGTCCTTCACTGAAGCTGTATTATGCCTATGTTGAAAATCTACGGGTGAGTAACCCTCAGGATGTCAGTAGAATATTTTAAGTGCTATGAACCGGGTTATTTAAAATCTACTCTCCAAAAAGTACTTGAAGTGCCTATAACTCAGCTAGCTCGAGACATAATCACAGAGTGGAAATTTATATTCCATATGCTAAAGTAGCTCATTGAACAAAAAGGTGCATTAATGTCTACTATGCAGAGAAATCTAATGTTAATTTTTTTGACTCTCAGCCAGTGGAATCTGCTGAGTCTGTTATGGTAAATCTGAGGTTTTCAAAGAATTATCCAGAGAAATCAGCCTGTACGAGAGTTCTTTTTTTTTTTTTTTTCTGGAGGTTTTCTTACCAAAGAAAATGCTTGCTGTGAAGTGGGAGGAGGGGTAGTGTCAGGGTATAAAAACTTAGAAATAGATTATTCTGCTTAGAATTGCACTGGATTTCATTCCTATTCATTCCTATGAAATAGGAATGGAAGTTTATGGGGATGTGTAAGATAGATCAGCACTTTAAATCGCATCTGTTCAGTTTTACTGCAAGCTGATGTCTTATTAAAATCAAACAACAGCATACTTTAGAGCCAGAAATTATTACGAGACCGCCACACCAGGAAAAATATGAAACACACAAAAACAAGATATAGTGAATAGAACTACTTATTAAACATGAAAATGATCCTCATCTGGGATTATTGGATGCAGTGTTAGAAGCATTTTATCCTCAGATGTCATTCCTGTAATAAATACTAAATTATTGTTGTGCTTTTCATAGCCATATGTAGACATCCCACTTAGGGCAGGCGTGAAGAGGGTTAATTATGGACTAGGATGTTTTTTATGGAAGAAAGGAAAAATATAAAAGAGATAAATAAAAGTATTGATTTAGGAAGCAGGGTGTGAAAAAATAAAGCGGCAGGTTATGTGTGGGGGCTGTGAATGGCGTCAGAGTATCTGCCAAGAGGAAACTGTGTTATTTTATTATTATTTTCCAAACAGGGAGACAGGATAATCGGTCCAATACTGCCATGGCTTGAATTTCAACAAAGATTTCAACTTCTTTGGGGCAGAAAGAAAAAAAAAAAGTCTATTGTGCTGCTCATTTCATAAATATAGGCAGGACCCAAATTCTGACAATGTACATTTTTATTTATCAAGGCATATAACTTTATGCAACTAACTTTATACAGGAATAGATTAAATATCTATTACTGTAATTCTGATGAACTCAAAAAAGTAAAATTTACTTTTCTGAAACACCTAATTATTAATCATGGGAAGGTGTTGTATTATTTTAATTAAAATAAATGACCTGAGTAATGCATGAATATGTGAATAATTAATTGCTCAAATGCAATGATATATGAAGACCTTGGGTCAAAACCTCTGGCCATACACTTGTACACAGTTTCAACAGCCCTGGACTGTGTGTGTTTCTCTCTGTCTTTTAAAGGATAACAATCAATTTCAATTGCACTTGGAACTTCATCTTTGTTAACCTTTAAGTTTAATCTCCTTATTGATAACTTTAAAGCTAGCTCTGAACTCAGAATTAATAGACACTATTAATTCTAGAACTCTGTATTAACTAGTTCTAATTAATATAGAACTAGAACTCTATACTAACAGAATTTCATGTCAGGAATCACCTTAGAAATGTGCAAAGTTTTGCGGTCACACCTGATGGACATAACCCTATTTTTTTTTTTTAGTTGAAAAGGAGAAACAGAAACTCAGAGGAAGAACACTTCTTAAAAATAAGAAGTAAAAAATTACCAGGGGTGCCTAGGTCATTAAGCATCTGCCTTTGGCTCAGGTCACGATCCCAGGGTGCTGGGATCGAGCCCCGCATCTGGCGCTCTGCTCTGTGGGAAGCCTGCTTCTGCCTCTCTCACTTCCCCTGCTTGGGTTCCCTCTCTCATGGTCAAATAAATAGATAAAATCTTTAAAAAATACATATCTCCCATCAATATGTGGAGGACAGCCTACTAAGTATTCATTTAATAACTGATGCTTCTATTCATTATGAGTTATTTACAAAGATTTCACTTTATTATAAACTAGGCTTCTTACAACTCCCTCCAGCCTGTCTTGACCACTTGACAACCAAAATTTTTTCCATATTTTGTCTATGTTCACTTTTATATTTCTAATAGACTTCTAGTGTGAAAACATTGATATGCTCGATCCAAAGATCCCAATCCCCCAATAGTCTAGCTTCCCTCCAAAATCAATATATCTCTACAAAATAATACGTGTCTTAGTCTCCTCAGGTTGCTATAACAAAATGCCAAAGACCGGGCAGCTTAAACACAACATGTAATTCTCACACTTCTGAAAGCCAGAAGGTGTAAGATGATGGTTACCAACAAATTCAGTTCTCGGTGACGTATCACTTGTAGACAACGGCCTTCTTAGTGTGTGCTCACAGGGCCTGTCCTTGGTGCATGCACGGGGAGAGAGAGATCTCATGGTCATCTTCTTATAAGAGCACTAATCCCACCATAAGAAGCTCATTCTCAAGACCTCCATAATCCTAATTATCTCCCAGAGGCCCAACCTCCAAATACTATCACATTTGGGGATGGAGCTTTAACATATGAATGTGAAGGGGACACAGACGTTCAGCCTATGACAACATTTTTCAAAGTTTTGTTAAGCTATGTGAATATCTCCTGTTTTCTTAATATCCATTCTTTTTTTAAACCCATGACCGAATATTTACCGCATCCTAGAAACTAATAAACAAGGACATGAGACAAACCATAAGAGACAAACAAAACTCTTAATCTCAGGGAAAAAAACTGAGGGTTGCTGGGGGGTGAGGGGGGTAAGGAGAGGCTGTCTGGGTGATGGATATTAGGGAGGGTATGTGCTATGGTGAGTGCTGTGAATTGTGTATGTCTGATGAATCACAGACCCATACCTCTGGAGCAAATAATACGTTATATGTTAACTGAAAAACAAAGGACATGGGAGCTCAAAGCTCGTGAGTTCATGAGGAATTTATAACTCTGCGTCAGAGAAATGCACATTAACAGATCATCATAGTACTGGCTATATCACTGAAATGAAAATATGTAAAAACATGTCTATAACAATAAAAAAAGGAGAAACTAGTTAGTTATGACTGCAAAGACCACAGGAGGTGAAAATTATCTGGATCTGGACACATGTACGATGGGAAATAAAGTTGAGAAATTTAGAAGGCGATCTGGGCAAAGCAAACTTGTATGTGAATGGGTCATAGCTCTTCGGAAACAGCTCCCTTAGAGCTGGTGACTACTACTGTGAAGGTTTATCAGAAAGCATGTGAGGTTGACGTCCGCACACCCTTTTGGGTTTTGACAAAACAATGGAAAGCCAATGATGGACCAGACCCCACAGGCCTTGAGCAGCATGCTCATGCTCTTGGACTTTACCTACAAGACAGTGGGAAACCGACCAAGTTTTGTAGATGGAAAATGAGTTAGATGATCAGATTATTAAAACAGTAAAACAATAGCTATTATACATGAAATGCTTTGGTGTACCTTCTCCATATAAGATTTATATGCAGTAACTTGTTTCATGTTTGTTGTAATCCTATAAAGTATATGTTAGTATTTTCTTCAACTTAGAGGTGAATAAACTAAATCTTGGAATCACTTGTGTGGGATCACGCAGGGACCAAAAAAAAAAAAAAAAAAAAAAAAAGTGACACACCCAAGTTTCAGTTTTCCTGACTCCAGAACTATTCTGTTATATAAAATCAAATTTCCAGGGATGCCTGGGTGGCTCAGTTGGTTAAGCTTCTGCCTTCAGCTCAGGCCATGATCCCAGGTCCTGGGTTCAAGTCCTGCGTTGGGTTCCCTGCTCAGTGGGGAGCCTGTTTCTCCCTCTGCCTGCTACTCCCCCTGCTTGTGTTCTCTCTGAAAAACAATCTTTAAGGAAAATAAAATAAATCAAAATTTCAAAAATAAACTAAAATTTACAAAATGCAATGTACAAGTAAATGATCAAAATCTTTGGTGATAGCCTCTTCTTCCTTTCACAACCCTCACCCTGGACTTTAGATGTGCTTGTTGGAGAGGTGGAGGTTGGGCTCCTGGGGGACAGTGGACACCTACGGTAACTTTCTAAACATTTTTCTTGTACTTGAAAAAATAACGAGAAGCAATAAGGGAAAGCTAAATAATACCTTCCATAAAAAAATCTATTGGTGTCCTCCACTGCATTTTAATGCTTACTCTAAAAAGTTATTGATATGCTCAAGATCTTCCTTTTAATTTCTCAAGTAACTTCCAGAGAATCGAGGTGAGGTACATAATAAAAGAGATAATAAGTGATACATGAAAGGTGATGCAGTTTAAGGTTAAGAACATTCTTTAAAAACCTTTCTAATAAATATTGACTATTTCAAAGTCAATTACTACTGACTTTAACCAACTATCTTTTCAGTTCCTGACACAGGAAAAAAATGGCAGCATTAACAGAAATTCAAAATAGATTCAAATTTAAAACGAAGTGATATGATATATAGCCATAAAGAATCTGTTCTGTTTTGATGACCTATTTCTTCTTCTTGGTGACCTTGAAACATTATCTTGGTTCTATCCACCTCTGCTTTTTATCTATTATTCCCAAATGCAAAACCAGATCTGGTAGTTTTATACTGATTTTTTTTAAAAGATTTTATTTATTTATTTGACAGAGAGAGAAGTCACAGGCAGGCAGAGAGAGAGGAGAAAGCAGGCTCCCCGCTGAGCAGAGAGCCCGATGTGCGGCTCGATCTCAGGACCCTGAAATCATGACCTGAGCTGAAGGCAGAGGCTTAATGCACTGAGCCACCCAGGTGCCTCTTATCCTAATTCTTAAATACATTCTTCTTTCTGGAGATTGGCTTTTTCATTATGAAACTACTTCTCCCTGATCCTTATTTAAAATCCTAATACAAGTTAATCATTCTGCTCCCCTCCATTTAGCACTTCATAAAAGAACATAACTTTTCACCAAGGATTGGCACGCTAATCGTCCAACTGGATCACAGAACTGAAAAAACCCTGTATCAACAGACTCTCGAGGTAACCAATAATTAAGTTACATGAGTTGTAAATAATGTGACTATTAGATGACAGTGTATTATTTCACAAATATTTAAAATTAATAATAATAACCCAACAAATCAACAATTTGACAACTACAAAATTATTTACACTAATGTCTATTTTATACCAAACTATTATTATTTTAACAGGCAGAAGTTTTATATAAAATTAGAAGGTGAGAATTTAATATAAACCTGACCTTAAAATGAGTCATTCAAAATCAGAAATTCCAGGGGTGTACAGTAGTTTCCCTTCCTATTACAGTAATTTGCTTTCCTTCTCAGTTCCCACATGCAATTAAGTTATTTAAGTTAGGACTGCCATGAAACGAGCACCACTAAAGCTAACTGAAATAAATAAATAAGCAAATAAGTAGGTAAATAAATAACCTATTTGTGAAAACTTAGCATTTCTATTACACTAAAATGCCCACCATGCGATTATTGCTTCGCTTTGCTATTTTCTCTTTGATCCCTTCTAGTATGATGTCATAACTCAACAAGTAAATCAATAATATTCAGCAAAGGCAAAACCAAGGTATTTAAAGTTTATAAATCAAATCTAAGAAATGCACCGTTGAATAGGATATGAATATTGTCTATAATTAATGTGCTCCAGTGAAGGGAAACTATTGGGATTTGACTTAATTTCCAGATTTGAATGTGCTACATGTGGAGCAAGTATTTCAACCATAATGCAGAGAGACATCAGCTTATACCTAGTTAGAGTAAGAGTCATATCATTGCGTATGGCAATGTCCCACATATCTCACGTCTATTTTTTAAATACCCACAGCTCTTTAGTATGGAAATTTGAATTTCAGATCCTAAGCAATATAAAATGTTTATCATTATCAGATTGATTTTTTTTTCCCAAGACATCAAAAATATGTATCACCCCGCAAGAGTTTCATGCCAAAATAAAGATACTCCCCCAATTTAAACCATCTTACATGGATAATTCATGTGAGTTTAAAATCAATGTAAGTTGCCTAATTAACCAATATGACACATTCATAATTTAAAAGGGAGAATATTAGAGTTTGGTTTAATATGCATTTTATATTAAAACAGTGTTAACACATAATTATGGACTGACATTAGCTTTTCATACTTTGGTGGCAGAGCTTTATTTGGTCATCTTTGGAAGTATTCAAAAATCTGAGCAATAAAATGCAAATAAAGATAAGCTTAAACACAAAAGGATGTTTTAAGTAAAATTGTTGCATAATAATATACATCCATTCACATATAAAAATGTATATGTCTGGATATACATAAATACATATTTTCTAAAGGCAAAGAAAAAGTAGTGAATGTGTACACATCAAATTCTTAATAATGATTTTCCTGGAAAGAATGGATGTATATGCATATGCATCTGTGTGTACAGAAAGAATTTACTTCAGGAGGGCTTGGGTGGTACAGTTGATTAAGTATCCGACTCTTGATTTCAACTAGGGTTGTGACACCAGAGTCGTGGGATCTAGCCCCGTGTAGGGCTCCTCATTGGGATGATTGTCTGCTTGAGATTCTTTTCTTCCCCCTCTCCCCCACGTTTGCATAGGCACTCTTCCTGAAATAAATAAATCTTTTCTTAAAAAAAGAATTTACTTTCTACTCCTCCATCTTCATCTTCTATAAAAAATGTGTATTTTCTCTAAAAAGCACTTTTAGTCAAGAATATATGGCAATCCCTCATAAATCAGAATGAGAAGGTAGTCAAGACCACTTTCAGTCAATTCTTCTAGGTTATAAGTTCTTCGAGGGTAGGGAATTGGTTCCATTCGTACATACACTCCCCTTGATGCTAGTGAAATAGTTTTATACATAACAGATTCTTGATAATGACCTATTTGGTGAGTAAACAAACAAACAAACAAACAAAAAAAAAACACACAAGCCATGAGCTAGTAGTGATCAGGAAATCTGACTTTGTAATTATCACAGAAAAGTTGCTATGGACTGCAAAAATAAGGAAATGTGACAGGAGATTATCACAAGGAATACAGTGCAAGAGCAGTGTTCCAGTTCTTGGATTTGGGAAATTGAAACAGGAATAAAGTCCTGGAGAAACCAAGAAAGAAACTTGGGCATGGGAGTAAGAAGACATAAATTATGTTCCTTGCAGTTTTAAGTGGATCTGGAAAGTAAAGTCTGGCCATAATAAACGTAGTTAAGAAAGTATGACCTATAGACAAATGGCATTGATTCAATGAGGAGTCCAAAGAGGAGAACCAAGTTCTTTTAGTATTACTGTTCTCAGTAAATGGTCTAGTCATGGGGCCTTGGGTCAAAATGAAGCCAATTACCAGAAATTAAACCATTGCAGGATATATCATAGGGTAAGTGACAAGTCAAGACAAGCTCCAAACCTCTAAATCTCACATAAGATATAACTAGAAAGAGCATGGAGGATTTTTAGGGCAGTCAGACTACTCTATATGACACTCCAATTGTGGATATATGTCATTTGTTATACATTTGTCCGAACCCATAGAATGTATAACACCAAGAGTGACCCTAAGGTGAACCACAGACTTTGGCCAACAAAGATGTGTCAATATGAATTCATCAATTGTAACAAATGTACCCCTCCAGTCAGGAATACTGATAAAGGGGAGCCTGTGCATGTGTGGGGGCAAGAAGTAAATGGAAAATCTCTGTACTTTCCACTCAATTTTCTCTGAACCTAAAACTCCTCTATAAAAATTGTCTATTAAAAAAAGAGACAGAAATGAGAAACCAGCATTAGAATTATAAAGATAAGAAATGGTGATGCAAGGAGAAAAAATTCTCTGGTCATGTTTGCCAGTGTTCTAGAACAATAGAGCCAACCATTTAATGTTTTGTACGTGTCTAAATTTTGTCATTTTTCCCCACTTCTATTACTATTTTCACACTTCAGAGTTAATGATCTCTTTTTTTATTAAATTAATTAATTTATTTTCAGCATAACAGTATTCATTATTTTTTCACCACACCCAGTGCTCCATGCAATCCGTGCCCTCTCTAATACCCACCACCTGGTACCCCGACCTCCCAACCCCCTACCACTTCAAACCCCTCAGATTGTTTTTCAGAGTCCATAGTCTCTCATGATTCACCTCCCCTTCCAACTTACCCCAACTCCCTTCTCCTCTCTAACACCCCTTGTCCTCCATGATATTTGTTATGCTCCACAAATAAGTGAAACCATATGATAATTGACTCTCTCTGCTTGACTTATTTCACTCAGCATCATCTCTTCCAGTCCCGTCCATGTTCCTACAAAAGTTGGGTATTCATCCTTTCTGATGGAGGCATCATACTCCATAGTGTATATGGACCACATCTTCCTTATCCATTCGTCCGCTGAAGGGCATCTTGGTTCTTTCCATAGTTTGGCGACCGTGAAAAGAAGAGCTAATGATCTCTTGACAACAGTATTTCAGTCATGTACCAACTGGCCTCCCTGGGTCTAATCTTTCCTTCTTCCAATCCATATCCTGCCCTTCTTCCAGATTTACATTTCACAAATCTCTGACATCACTGCCTGATTTGAATTTTTCAATAATTTCCTATCATGCACCAGAAGAAGTCCAGTGTCTTAATATGTCTTAGCAGATCTGAGCCAGTTAAATGTTCAATCACCACTTAGTTTACAATGAGGGAATAAATAAAATAATAAGATAACAAATACACCACACACACCCTAATGAAACCCTTTAAGAAATGCAGAGTATATTAAGGAAACAAGTAATATAAAGTAAATAAATGTTTTTTAAATTAGTGTTTCCATTTTCCTTGGGTAAAAATCCAGCAGTGGAATTACTGGATAATAAGGTGGTTCTATTTTTTTTTAAGATTTTATTTATTTATTTATTTGACAGAGAGAGAGATCAGAAGCAGGTAGAGAGGCAGGCAGAGAGAGAGAGAAGGAAGCAGGCTCCCGGCTGAGCAGAGAGCCCAATGCGGGGCTCGATCCCAGGACCCTGCGATCATGACCCGAGCTGAAGGCAGCGGCTTAACCCACTGAGCCACCCAGGCGCCCCAAGGTAGTTCTATTTTTAATTTTTTGAGGAACCTCCATACTGTTCTCTACAGTAGCTGTACCAGTTTGAATTCACACCAACAGTATTATTTTTATTTACAAGAGCCAAGATATGGAAGCAACCCAAGTGTCCATGGATAGACAAATGTATAAAGACATGTAAGAAAACAATGATATCTTGCCTTTTGCAACAAAAGGGAACAACCTGGATCATATGATGTTAAGTGAAATAAGTCAGAGAAGGACAAATACCATATGATTTCTCTCAAATGTAGAATTTAAGAAATGAAACAAATGAACAAAGAAAAAAAAAGAGACAAATAACAGGCTCTTACATACAGAGAACAAAGTGATGGTTGCCAGCAGGAAGTGGTGTGGGAGATTGGGAAAATAAATAAAAGGGATTAAGAGTATACTTCTTGTGATGAGCACTGAGAAATATATAGAATTGTTGAATCATTATATTCTAGACCTGAAATTATTATAACAATTTCTGTTAAATATACTTGAATTTTTAAAAATGAATAAAATCTGGTAAATAATAGAATTTTAAACTAAATCAGAAATAAAAAAACAATGTGATTCATTCTAAGGAAGAAACTGTCTCCGGATGAATGCCTTGTAAAGAAACATAGATATGATCAGCCTAGATAGAGTTCGGGAAATATTGCTTAGGAAAAGATTAAGCCTGGCTGAAGAGTGACTTTAAAATGAGTCACTTGAAGGATCAAAGAAGACAAAATAGTTAATGTGCAGTCATACTGAAAAGAGTACAGCATGTTTTGATTAAAATATATAGAGAGAGATATGGGGCTCCTGGTGGCTCTGTCAGTTAAGCGTCTGACTTTTGCTTTTGGTCATGATCTCATGGATCCAACGATCGAGCCCTGGGTTGGACTCTGCATTCAGTGTGTAGTCACTTTGAAAGATGATCTCCCTCTGACCTTCCCCCAGCTTCTCTCTCTCTCTCCTCTCTATCTCAGATAAACAAATAAGTCTTTAAATAAAACAAAAATTAAAATAGATGAAACCTCTTAACAGAAAGTTTCAATTATCTTTTTTGAATCAAATCAAATGATAAAAATAGCATTCTACAACTCAAATATTCGATTGAGTTCCAATTACATCTTGAGTTGGCCAGAGGAATTCAAGGTAGTAGATACGACTTAATCAGGCCAGATGGATGTATATGAGTGCAATAAAATCAATCCTGATTTTAAAATAAATTAATAAATAATAATAAAACAAGGCTATTAATAAAAGGAGTCAGAGCAGGAGCAGTAAAGACTGGGATTATTGCTTTTCCTCATGCTTCTTACAACAGAGTATGTTCCTAGTCTGAGCATCTTCCTTTAGGATGGGTACAACTGTGGCAGAGATGGTGTTAATGGTTGTTGGATTATGATTTTGCTGTCAGTGACTGTCTTCAATTTCTAGCACAAAAGGTCACTAACTGAGACTCAAAATTTATGCAAACCAACAAATACGCATTCAAGTAATCTACCCAAAACCACTTCCTGTTTCTTGCCTGTGGAGGCCGAGAAAATCAAGGCCATCCCACCTCAGGTTTAGCCTTAGCCTAAGTACAGCCATCTTAGCTCTGGCAGCCATCTCAGACCCCTGTGCCCAAGGGCTGAACTTTCCCCTACTTTACTTCAGTTCTAAGAACCCCCACCCTGCTTTAGTAACAGGAAGCCCCACCCTGCTTTGGTTCCAGAAATCCCCACCCAGCTTTAGTAACAGGAACCCATAAATCCACCTGCCTTAACTAAGCTCAGGGTCCAAGTCCCTACTCCACTGTGTCGGGTATTCTTGGGCCCAAACTTAAGCTTGACGAATAAACCCTCATGTGATTGTATCTGTGTTGGCTCCTTGGTGGTCTCTTGGACGTGAAAACTTGGGTACAACATTGCCCTTCCCTTTACTACTACTAGGAGGTGAAGGCTGATTTCTCACTGATTCTTCAAGGATACAATAAAAGCCTATGCCCTCAAACTAATATTACACTGTATACTAACGAACTGGAATTTAAATAAAAATATGAAACAAAATAAGATAAAGATAAAGATAAAAGCTAGACCCAAATTGTTAGTGGCTCAAAATTTTAGTAAAAGATTAAATGTTTAGGGAAAAAAATAGACAATAAAATGCTCTTAACTTAGCATTCATTGATGACTCCAAGGTGGTCATTTTTAGCCTACGACTTAGCACCATAGGCAAATTTGATCTTTGCTTTCCTTTACCTCATGACTAATGCAGTGCTATACTTAAGATTATGGACTCTAAGACCACCCACCTGAGGTCAATATATGTTCTGCTATTCACTGAGCAAGTAATAACATGGCCAAGCTACTTACCCTCTCTGATTTAGTTATTGCACCTTTAAAATAGTGAGAATGATAGATTCCATCACACAGATTCTTTTGAAGTGTAAAAGACTCAATACTTAAAAATAAAAATTAAACATTGCTAGGCATAAGATTTAACAGCTCTCCAGGTGAGGATTTCACACATAGCAATTTAAGGTCTCCTCTATCAGTCTATAATCACTTCCACTGTCCCTTCTAGGGAAATAAAGGTCATCAAGAACCTCCACACTGTGAAAATCAATGGTCAAGACTTCATTGTATTTGACCCAACAGCACGGGGAAACTCTATTTCCACTTGGCATCTCTTACACCACTGCCCCGGGATTCCCACCTACCATTATTTTTCTGAGCCCTTGGATGATTCTGCCCTTGCCCACTATATATCAACAGGGTGTGCCCTAAGATTCAGTGCTCAGACCTTTCTCTTTCCTCCTTATGGGATTTCATCCAGATCACGATTTACCAACCCCATACTGAATGATGTTTCCTAAATTTAAATCTCCCACACAGAACTTTACTTTGAACTTAAAATTCACTATCAACTTACCTATTGAAAATCACCGTGTAGATGACTAATGATATCCCACATTTAAATTTTTAAATTTTTCTTTCTTTTTTTTTTTTTAAGATTTTATTTATTTATTTGACAGACAGAGGTCACAAGTAAGCAGAGAGGCAGGCAGAGAGACAAGAATGGAAGCAGGCTCCCTGCTGGGCAGAGAGCCCCATGTGGGGCTCGATCCCAGGACCCTGGGATCATGACCTGAGCCGAAAGCAGAGGCTTTAACCCACTGAGCCACCTAGGTGCCCCAAAATTTTAAAATTTTTCTTAACTGAAAATCTAGTCTTTCCCAAAATCTGTTTCACCCACAGTTATCCTGATCTTATTTTACACCAACAGCATCCTTTTAGTAGTTTTGCATAAAAGCCTTGAAAACATTCAGGGTCCCTCTTTTCTTTAAAGCCATATATCTTAACTTTAAGTCCATTTTGTTGCTTCTGTCGTCAGTATACACCTTGAATCTGACAACCTCTTAGCCTGTGCACTGCGACCATCCTGGTCCAGGCCACCACCATAGCTTGCTTTATTAGCTGGATAGCCTCCAAACAGGCCTCTCTGCTTTTATCTTCCCACCATCAGATCTCAGCCCAGCAGGGATTGATGCTTCTAGAATATAACCTCATTGATGACACACTCTCTGCTCACACCCTAATGGCTGCCCTTGTCACCCAGAGTGAAAATCAAAGCCTCTTCCCGAGGCTGCAGGGCCTATCCCAACCCCACCCGTTACTTCTTTGAACTTCTCTCTTGCTCCTCTCCTAAAAACTAAGAAGTAAAAGCTATGATGACTCCTTACATACATAAAATGAATAGATTAGCCAATACGACTGATCTATAATATAGAATGAAAGGCCCAAACATGTTGTAATGTTCTGTGCATTTTTTTAAATGTGAGAACATTCTTACATGTGCATTTAGAATCTATGCAATGTATACAGGAATTATATTCAACTCTTTCAATAACCTTTTTGATTTTCTAGAAGGCCACATGAGGGAATAATATATTAAAATGGTTTTGAAAAGGTGATGAAAGTTGTTACTACTTTGTCTGTCTTATGTTGACTTTGTAGAAAACCAGGGAAGGGTCAGGAAAGGCAGAGGAAAAGGGAGAGAGAGGGAGAGAGAAAGAGTAGGAAGAGAAATGAGTAGGGGGAGAGGGAGCAAAGAAAGAGGAAAGATCTTCAAATATAAGTAGAATTGTTTGCCAATAAGCATAAAGTAATTTTACACAATACTCTTGTTTTTGAAATACATAACGCAACAATTCACTCCAAGATAAATTACAGTCACATAGATATTCTGTTTGCAAAACCACTTATACATTCAGACAAATTGCAAAGCACGTTAAAAAACATCAAATATTTCAATATTGATACATACTGACACACTACAAGAGTTCCCTAATTAAGGAATTCTTGCTGATGATTGCCATAATAACATTTCCAAAATAAGTTGTCTAAAAACAGAGAACCTGAGTACTGCATGCCAACATACAGTTTTATTTATCAATGATTTTTACTTGGAATCCCATACAGATTGGTCATCCATAGGCAAATATGTAGCTAGTGATGGAGTCATTTTTCTCTGTGTTTGAAAAGAATGATCCTATCCAACTGCCATACCTGTGGGTTATTAATTTCATATTCTCCATTATTAAAATATTAATACCCATGATTGAAAGTGTTAATGAAAACTAACTACTTGTCACAGGCAAATATTATCAAAAGAGCAATAGGGCATGAAGGCCACAGAACCAAAAATGTAATCCAGTTGTCATTTCATTGAAGAATCTAGTAATGCTAGAGACATAAGACAGTATAACTAAATGATGTTGGTTTATTTGTAGGAGAAACATAAAGAAAAAGCAACGATAATATTTTGGTTTTGATCTTCTCTAAATACTCAGAATATTCTTATAATACCAAATATGGCTAGGAACATAGGATAATATCCCTCATGTATGGAAAATATGAGAAATATAGCTAAATTTAGAAAAAGTCACATATTCTGATAAAATATACTGGGGGAATTAGCTCAGGCCACAGGATAAATTGATCACATAAATCTCTAGCAAAATATATTAATAGCTACAGTAAAATCCAATAAAACAAAATTAGCATCCTCTGCCTCGGGGCACATTCAGTTTCTCTTACAGATCCATTTCCAACACCATGTCAGCTTGATGCCCTCTGTCTGCCAAGAAAGAGTTTGTCTTTAAAATACTCATTTTTTCTCAAACAAGGAATCTTTCTAACATTGAAAAACTCTCTATTAAAACTGTACAAACCTTGCTTTAAATTACCATTTGGCCAAAAACTAGAGAAAAACTTACTCACACCTACCTTCCTATTATGGGTTTAAGAAAAAACTAAAAGAAAAATAATGATTTTAATTATGGTATAATATTTCCATTGGTATGTCCATTAAATGAAATAATGAAGATATTTTATAAATGGTAAAATAAGAAAATGTTATGCAGTATGATTATCATTTTATTTACAAGAAAACATCTAAGATGGGGAATCTTTAATGTATAACTAGTTGGCCAATAAAACACTACTACCTGTAATAAAATAAAAGTTTAGGTTAATAGAACTTTGGTATTTTTACAGAATGCTCTTTTCTGATCTATTAAACCTCCCAATCTGCTTCCAAAGTAGGTAAATTTATTTTGTTAAGCAAATATTATACTTACTAGCATAATATTAATTTATTATTCAAAAGCTGACTTAAGTTGTTAAACAGCTAGTCTTCAGAATGCTTTGCATAAGAGATCTACTTTAGTTTTCTGCAAAAATGAGAACAGAATCCATACCTTCTCAAGAAGATGAGGTAGTTTACTAGTCCATAAGGTACATATCAACAAAATGCATACAAGTTTCTCAGAAACCAACCAGATTCAATGTATGCCAAATCACTCTCATTTTTCCAGTTATATGATGAAATGCTAATGGTAGTGATGTGTTAGGGGAAAAGTTCATAACTTCGATCTCCTCACAATTACATGTGTAGCAAAAACAAATAAGCAAAATGGAAATCACTGGCTCCTTTGTTAGCTGCTCTGTGTCCCCTCTACAGGTATTATTAGTCTTAACCACTCGAGTTCTGAGTGTCTGGTTAACCCATGGTGAAGACGCTTTTCCTGTGGTCATCACTGAAAAGCCAGGTAATAGGCACTCAGTAAGTTGTTGATTAATAAAACTAAGGAAACAACAGTAAAGGATCCAGACAAGATCAGAATGGACACCATCTTAATACCAACAAAAAATTCCAAATTATTGCAAAAAAGAGGTTTTATCATTCATTCTTTCAATCTGTATGTGTTGTGTCTATGAGCCAAATTTCTAAGTTCTGGGGATATAATGGAGAGCAAAGAGTAACATGGCTCCAAATTGCTTAAGCTTGTATACTAGTAGGAGACACAAAAATTAGAGAAACACAGAAGTAAATTTCATTTGTTATAATAAGGTCAGTGCTCTATATGGAGATTTGACCTGGGGAGAAATGCCAGCTTTGTATTCATAAGGAAGTAACAATTGAGCTTAAATCTGAGGGATGAGTAAGAATGATTAATAGAGAGGAGGAAAGAACATTTTATGAAAATGGAGTAACGTGTTCACTCTGTAGTGAAAGAAAATTCAACACTTACAAGGCACTGAATCCATGCTAGTTGTGGCCAGAATTTAAAAGGCAAGCTGAGGGTGGAGAGCTAAATAGTTCCAAGTCATAATTTGATAGGTCTGTTCATGGACTTTGTAAATCAAGTTGAAGATTTTCACCTTAGGGCTCAGAGAAATGGGAAGCATGTAAAGGATACAAGTGTCTCTGTGTGTATCTAAGTATGTATGAGAGGGAACAGAGGCTAGTTGTTGAAAAGATCAAATTTTGCTTTGCAGATGGTACTATGACAAATGGATACATGTAAGAATGAAGTTGAACCCCTTCCTCACACCATATTCAAAGATTAATTCAAAATGGACCACAGACTTAAATGTAACTCTTAGAAGATGGTATAAAAGTAAAACTTTGTGACTCTGGGTTAGGCAAAGGCTTCTTTTAACATGATATCAAAGGCACAAGTAACAAAAGGAAAATTTGATAAGTTGGACATATCCATCAAAATTTAAAACATCTGCGCTTCAAGAACCATCATCAAAAACATGAAAAAAAAAAAAACCCTACACACTGGGAGAAAATATAAAAGATCTATATGTAGAATATATAAAATTTTACAACTCAACAAAAAGACAACTGGATTTAAAAATTGACAAATGATTTGAATAGAAACTATCCCAAAGATGATGCGCAGGTGGCTAAGAAGCAAAAAACATACTCAACATCTTTAGTCATTAGAGAAATGCAAATCAAAGCCACAAAGAGATACCAATTCAAACTAACTAGAGTAGCTATGATCAAAAAGGCTCATAACAATTGTTGGTAAGGACATGAAGAAATCAGAACGCTCACATATTGCTGGTGGGAATGTAAAATGGTGCAGTGCTTTGGAAAACATTTCAGCAGTTCTTCATAAAATGAAACATACATTTACCATACAATCTAGCAATTTCCCTCTAATGCATACACCAAAGGGATTTGAAAACATACGCCCTCGTGAAAACACGGTCACAAATGTTCTTAGCAATATTATTCATAAGTCAGAAATGGGAAAAGAAGTCCATCAACTGATTAACAGACAAGTAAGTGTAATATAATCATACAATGGAGCATTATTTATCCACAAATAATATGGAACATGCACATGCTGTATCATGGATGAATTTTCTTTGTTTTAATTTGAGAGAGAGCACAGCGAGCAAGGGGAGGGGCAAAGGCTTGGGAGAGACTCTCAAGCAGACTGCACTGAACACACAGCTCCACGTGCGGCTGGATCTCGTGAGCCCGAGATCGTGACCTGAGCTGAAATCAAGAGTCAGATGTCCGAATGACTGAGCCACCCAGGTCCTCCTCATGGATGAGTTTTTTTTTTAAAGCGTCATGCTAAGTGAAAGAAGCCAGTTACAAGTGGTCACATATTTTATAATCCTTTTCATGAAATATCCAGAACAGGCAAATTGATAGAGCCAGAAAGTAGTTTTGTGCTTGTCAGGTGTGGGGAGTGACTGGGGGGAAATTCAGAGCAACGACTCATGGGTCCAGAACTTCTCCTTCTGAATGTCCTAAAAATGATGAATGGCTTGTACATCTCTATGAATATACTAAAATCACATTGAGTTTTATATTTTAATTGAGTGAACTGTATGGTATACGAACTATATCTCATAAGGCTGTTACATTTTTTAAAAGGCACCAGTTAATGGTACAGGCTCTGGATTCAGACTATTGTTTGTGTTGTTTTTTGTTTGTTTGTGGTTTTTTTAAGATCTTTACTTATTTATCTGACAGAGATAGCACAAGTAGGTAGAGTGGTAGGCAGAGGGAGAGGGAGAATCAAGCTCCCACTGAGCAGGGAGCCCCATATAGGGCTTGACCCCAGGACCCCAGGATCACGACCTGAGCCAAACTTAGATGCTTAACCGACTGAGCCACCCAGTGCCCCCAGAATGTTTGGTTTTGACTTCTCCTAGCACATTTGGTCAAATGGGCTATTCACTTAATCTCACTCTGACAGCGATACCCACCTGGTAGTGCTGTGGTTAGGCCAAGAGGGAAGAGTACTTCTAAAATGCTTGATTCCAGTCTAGAGGAGCGTAAACCCTAACACATGTCAGCAGTTCCTACTCTCCTCAGAAATCCATGACTGCGCCAGCTCCACCAGGGCTCACTAACATGCAGAACACCATTTGTAAAATATCACCAATCACTTTAAAACAATATTTTGTTTCTTATATGCAAATATATAAATAAACCCTCCACCAAGGTTTAGACAAAAGCCCACAGAATAAGAGAAACTTAAAACAAGCAGGCATATGCCCAAGAATTTGAACATATATTAAGACAAAAAACCAAAACATTACTGGAAGATAAAGAGTAAGTCTTCACTAAATGGGGAGATTTACCAGATGTCTGGATGAGGAGACCAAATATGGTCAGGTTTTTATGAAATAGTGTATGTTTTCAATACCATTACAGGTCATTTCCTGATGATAGCTGTTTTGTTTTTATTTTGTTTTGTTTTGCTTTTTTTAGCTATAAACTTCACCTGGAAAAAATGAAGAGGCAATAATAGCTAGGAAAACTTGGGAAAAGTAATAAAGAGGGACATGCCTTTCTGGATATGGAATAACTGTAAGTTACAACACAGCTGTACAAAACAGCCCAGCATAATAATTCAGGACAATAATAATCTGGTGTAATACCAGACTGAACAGGCAAATTAACAGACTACAGCAAACCTTAACGGTTTATAAACATTGATTTCATGCTGAAGAAACTATCACAAATCAATGAAAAAGGGATGTACTATCCAGTAAATACTGTTAACACCTTAAACCAAAATCAGTTTCAAATTGACAAAATAGTGATTATGATGGAGGGCACGTATTGCATGGAGCACTGGGTGTGGTGCATAAACAATGAATTCTGGAACACTGAAAAGAAATTTTTAAAAAATTAAATAAATATTTAGCTCATTACTGAATTGGAAGCAATTTGTTAATTACTAGGACAATGAAAGCAATTACAAAAGGTGAATGCACAGTAACTGAAGCTTCTTAATGCCAAAAAAGAACATTAAAAAAATTTCAACTTGATTTAAAAAGGGAAGGTATGCCAAGGTTAAGGTTGTTTACACATGCGCATGCATGCACACACACACGTGCACACACACACACACACACTAAAAATATGTGAAAAATAGGAAACTAATAATAAATAGGTGACTAGACAGAAAAGCAAACAAGAAAATATAGTCATCTAATGAATAAAAATATTCAGTTTCTGCAGTTACTATAGTGACTGAAGAAAAACATACTTGAACATACAGAACACATTTTTTAAAATATTATCCAGTACTCGGGAGTAGGTACAGGGAATACAAATTAGTTTGAACATCTGGAAAGCATTCAACAGTTTGTATCAAGAGGCTTTGAAATGTGTATAACATTTGACTTAATTATTCTAATTCTGATATCTTTTCTAAGTACATCATCACATATCTGAACACCAAAATATGTTAAAATATCCCCATTACAATTTTGTTGCTGTAATAAGAATCTTGTTTATATATATATATATGTATACATGTATGTATATATATATATATACACAAGTCAAATTTTCAATAATTAGAAAATAGTTCATTTAATTAGGGTAAATCTATATAAAAGACTACATTATGTAACAAAAATAAGTGTTTATTTCAGATTTTATTTATTTATTTGACAGACAGATCACAAGTAGGCAGAGAGGCAGGCAGAGAGAGAGAGGAGGAAGCAGGCTCCCCGCTAAGCAGAGAGCCCGATGCGGGACTCGATCCCAGGACCCTCAAATCCTGACCTGAGCTGAAGGCAGAGGCCTCAACCTACTGAGCCACCCAAATGCCCCCGAAAGTAAGTTTCTGGAGAATTTTCATAACATGAGAAAATTTTCACAATATAACTTGTGAGAAAAGCCCTATGTAAATTATACTTGGAGCTTGATCACAATTTGGATGTAGAAAAAATAGTGAACAGAAATATACAAAATGCAAATATGCCAGTGAGCCAGTGATGGCTCTCTTTGATTGATGAGCCTAAGTGATTTTTATTTTTTCTTAATTTGCTCTCTAATTCCTAAAATCTGCATCTATTCCTGCAGTCATCATGTACACCACAGTGGAAAGCAGCTTATCTGAATATCTATCGAGCTCTTGCTTCCATCATTCTCTTCTCATTTTCTGCTAGTTTGCAATTATTAAAATGTGACTGTGAGATATGGAATTACTGCGAATTTCATTTAAATGACAAAGCAATTACTTTTGGCACTACCAAATTCACAAAAAAAATTGATATCTTATGTTGTAGAATCTATTATCAACATGGATGAGTTTGTGATTCATAAATAGTAATTTTAAAGGTTATTAGTATATTCATATCTTTGAAATATGTTCACAGTTGGTATTCCCCCCAACTCTGTTGAATAATAAATGTTCAAAGAAGCTTAAAAACTGAGATTTATATTTTAAACTTCGTATCTTTATATGGTACTGATTTGGGGGGATATCTTCAATAGGCTTATGAAGAAACTTGAATTATAAGTGAAATTTATGAGCTTAAAGTACACGTACTTAAATGACCGACTCTTACAGGCACCCCCCCCCCCGTTTTATTGTTGCTTTACTTTATTGTACTTCCCAGATACTGGATTTTATACATATCAATGGCTCATGGCAACCCTGGTTTGAACCAGTCTATCAGCGCCATTTTTCCAATAACATTTGCTCATTTCCTGTATTGGTCACATTTTGGTAATTCAAACAATACTTCAAACTTTTTTAATTGTTATTACATTTGTTAGTGTGATCTGTGATCAGTGTTTATGACTCACTGAAAGCTCAGATAATGGTTAACAGTTTTTAGCAATAAAGTATTTTTTAATTAAGGCACGTACTTTTTTTCTTTTAGACATATTGCTATTACACCCTTAATAGACTACAGTAGATTGTAAATATATCTTTTATATGCACTGGGAAATCAAGAAACTCATTTGACTGACTTTATTGTGATACTCACTTTATTGTGGTGATCTGGAATGAAACCCACAATCTCTTTGAGGTATGCCTGGAAACTGATCCAGGACAAAACCACTTTGTAAACAGCAATGAGATAGAACATAATACTAATTAATCTGCAGTTGCTTAAATTCAAATGCAAATTAAGGACAGAGGATTTCACCAGATCACTGTTTCCACTTTATCTAACAATGATCACACTGATCTGAAACAGGCTTTCTCCTGATATGTGATATTACTTTAAAAAAAAGGGCACCTGGGTGGCTCAGTGGGTTAAGCCGCTACCTTCAGCTCAGGTCATGATCTCAGGGTCCTGGGATCGAGTCCTGCATCGGGCTCTCTGCTCAGCGGGGAGCCTGCTTCTCTCCCTCTCTCTCTCTCTCTCACTCTGTCTCTGTCTGCTTGTGATCTCTCTCTGTCAAATAAATAAAATAAATAAAAATATTAAGAAAAACACAAATATTGCAAGAGTAAATTATACAGAACAGTATTTTGGTTAAATCATTTAAGGGAGGTTATTATCTTTCCTCTTTGTTTATGCCCCCTCAGTCACATCCCCCCAAAATCCAAATATTTGAATCTTCAGACAAGTTTATACACTAAAATGAGGGTAATGGTTCATTTGAATCCCTTCCTGCTCCTCAACCCTTAACTCTTTTTTTTTTTTAATTCAGAATAATAGCAAAAGAGATTGAAAGAGTATCAACAGCTTATTCTCATCTATGTTTAAATCCCCTGTTGGTTAGCAGCCCTCATTCCTTAGATGTTTTGCCAGAACGTCTATGAGAATAAATGTCTAAGCGTGATTTTTAAAAAGACATTTATACATCACCATGAAATCTTGTGAAAGATTGATTCAGCAGACCTTCACAGTCATTCTCATCTAAGCTATTTTAAAAATTGGCTACTCCCCCCCACAAACTCCCTCTTATTTCAGTAATTTACACCACATATTGTTACAAGTTAGATTGTTTTGCCCATCTCGTTTTTATTCCAAATCTATTTCCCCTGAGCAGTCAAAACTACTGTAGTGTAACATTTATTACTATCTATTTTTTATTACTCCTCAATCCTGTAACTATGCATCACTTCTTTGAGTTTTTTCTCATTAAAATTAATACATGTATATGTTTTAATCCTATAAATGTGTTTCATGTCATATCCTATTGGACTAGCAAAAATGGTATTAGGAAATTGATTCATGTTTGGAGGGCTCCCGCCTCCTCTCCTTTCTCTCTTCCTCTTACTTCACTCAGCAACCTTCAAGTGTAGAAATGATTGGATTTTCATTAAGTCTGCTAACGAAGTCTTTACACGTTACAATGAGCAGCTATCACTTAGGAAATGTCAATAACCTTAGAAGTGAAACCATGCTGATTCGTTTCCACTGAAGCATGGGAAAAACTATTCCTCTGGATGCATTAGCTTAGTCATATCGAGAACATTCAAAAACAATTAAGCTTTTGAATATGGACAAGAAGCATGAGGAGTGTGGAAAGTAAACTGTGTTCAAAGTAGAGGCTGTGGCTTCTCTTCATGGCTCTGTCCCTGACCAGCTTTGGTGAGCCTTGACAGGCGGGTTTTGAGATCCTTCCTGGATCTCAGATGCGTATGTAAAAACAGTATTTGATGACAATTTCAAAAATTCTATTCAATTATTGTTGGGGAAATGTAATGAGATGCATCTTCTCTCAACCCACAAATAAACCATATAACAGAAACATATACATATATATGTATATATACATATATATATTTTTCCCCACTATCTGAAAGAAAATGATCCTATGAAAATGTTCATAAGCCAAAGCAGCACAAAGCAAAGAAGCAATTACCATTAATTTATATGGGAAAACTTCTGAGTATTCCCAGACCCCCAAAAATCACCCCTTTTAGGCTTTCTTGATACCTCAGGACACAACTTATTAATGGAGGCACAAAACAAACTGAGCTGAGCACAGAGGCTCACAGACATGGTTCAAAGTTCTGGTGGCCTGATGCCCATGTGCTGAGTGTATGTTCCGAGGGACAGTGCTTGGTGATCCCACTCCCAGTGCCCTGCGTGTGCACCGCTTCCGTAACGGTTCACTCTCAAACCAATGCTGAACACCACTTCTGCATTTTGTCATTTTTCATAAAAGCAAAAATTCCCTTTGATTTCTTTTGGTAGGCAAAAGCAGGTAACAATGTAGTTCCCTCATAAAAGCGAAGTGGCATAGCAGTAAACTTTCAAAAGCAGGAACACCTGGATATACACAGAGAAGGAGACTTATTACAGGAAATGGCTGCCATGTTCATGGAGGTCAGAAAATCCCATGATCCACCATCTATGAGCTGGACCACCAAGCAAGCCAGTGATTTAACTCAGGCCAAGTCCAAAGGCCCAAGAACCAGGAGCACTGATACCCACGAGCCGAAGAAGATGGATGTCCAAATTTAGTCAGGAGAGTGAATGCACCCGTCCTGTGCCGTTTTGTTCTAGTCAGGCCCTCAATGGACTGGATGCCATGGGGGAGGGAGATCTTCTCTACTCAGCCTACTTATCAGATGGTACTCTCTTTCAGAAGTACCCTCACAGACACACCTGGATATCATATTTTACCAGATATTCCTTAGCCCAGTCAAGATGACACATAAAATTAATCATCACATAGCACAACAACAACAACAACAAAAGTGTTTTGCCATGGTCTATAATGTCCTAAAAAATATACGAATGTGTCTAAGAAAGAAATTTGTGGAACAGTGATGGATTAAAAATACACAAACGCACCAGGAAGAGTCTGTCAGGGATATCACAAAAGGTCCAGTGTGGTGACAACACAAGCAGGAAGTAAGTGAACGGGAGGAAGTATAAGGGAGTCACGCTAATCCTTGAAAGCTCAGTGATAATTTTAAGAGTCTTGGGGCTTTAAATTAATCACAGACTATCACTGATGCTGCTGGGGGTACTGACCTATCTTCAGTTACATCTGTGTTCCTTCTAAAATTATAGATTCGATGAAGAAAAAAACCTTAATGTGTTACTCACTTATCATGGATGAAAGTGTATTTTTTTAAATTAATTTATTTAACAGAGATCACAAATAGGCAGAGAGGCAGGCAGAGAGAGAGAGAAGGAAGCAGGCTCCCTGCTTAGCAGAGAGCCCGATGTGGGGCTTGATCCCAGGACCCTGAGATCATGACCTGAGCCAAAGGCAGAAGCTTTAACCCACTGAGCCGCCCAGGCGCCCCTGAAACAGTGCATTTATGCAGAAGGACAATATGATACTGTAGAGAATTAGTGTCTGATTTAGATAGAAAATGCCTCACAGCTCCGAAGTATACAGCCCCTCCTTTCTAGGATTCCTTACCTCGTTTGCAATACTCTGGGGCCTTCTTTTCAAAGAAAAAGAAAGGCTTATTGTTCAGTCAATAAAGTACAGGACTATGCACTCAATAAATGTTGATTTCTTATAAAGTTTTCGAAGTACAGTGGTTTTTTTCCTATGTTTTTTATGTGTAATTTTGCACAAGGGAATTCTCAGGCCTGTTCTGTATGGCCACTTTAGTGTTAGGAAGCACACAGAACCCTAGAAGAAAAGAGAGCGCATTCACCCTACATCGCTTAATGTACAGAAGGAAACACGTCGAATTTAGATGGAGATAAATCTGATTCAAACCACATCACTACAACCACAACATCAACATACATATTACCCAACCATGCTTGCAAATATGGAGAAAGAAGAAAAAAAAAGTAGTTCAGGAAAATGCTTTATTACATGTTTTACCTACTTTAAGGTGCTGACTATTGAATAATTCTGCCGCCTCAGAACTAGGTTAACTACTTAAGTTGTGTAAATGTTACTGATTATTTCTGTTGCTTTTTCATACAATTAACATAAACTTGATCTATGTTGGTAATTTTAAAAAACACACACAAAGGATCTTAGGCAGCATTAAAAATGCTGATCTGCAATTTGCTCCCAGGAATGCAGAGGCTCTTTCTCACATACCCTCAGGGTGAGCAAGTTTAGGATATTTTAATAAATTCACATTTTAAATTATATAAAAGAGAACCATTAGAAATTAATGCCAAACTCTAAACAGGTTTGGATTACCACAGTAGATCATAAGTGATATGCAAACGTTTCTTTTTAGAAAAAACTAAGCATTAGCATAATTTATAGACCTATTTTCAAGCTACAGGCATCTGTAGAAGTGCTCACCAAGCTCCTCTCCAATTACAGCGGACATGCAAAGAGCAAGGGATTTCTAAAGGCTGCAATCCAAAGGGTGGTTCTCAAAACCAACTGCATATAAAATCATGGAGGGAATCTCCAGAAACCAGTGATGGCTGTGACTGACTCCCAGAAATTCTTATTTAATTATTCTGAGATAAGTCCCTAGTCTGGAGAATAGCTGGATTATGCTTGGCATGTAAGCCTTCAACATTCAGACCTTGGCATTATATAGATAGATAGATAGATAGATAGATATTTCCCACATCCCCAGACACAAAATACACTAAGGACAGAGTAAATAAGGAAATCAGCTTTTTTCCAATATCTGATGAAAATACTTTCAACCAAAGCCATTAGAGCTTCTGTTTAGAACTAGCATTTGGAACTTAATGCCAAGTTAATGCTCTGAGGGGGACCGAACAGAGAAAGGACAGACCTGGGACAGCATACTCCAGAAAGTTCATGTCCAGCTGTGTTGGCCTCACCTTGGGGGCATTCTCCCATGGGTGAGCCCCTCCAGACCATCTCAGCTATGATGAGAATCTCTGAAAATTCCAATAACAGGGACTTCTTGGTTTGGGAGATAAGCCCTTCGCCTCTCTCCAAGCTGTTTTGTCTCTGTAGCTGAATGACACAAACTCTAAGTCTAGCTTTGTTGGTTGACAAACTGACACCTATTCCCGGAAGCCAGGGAGAGATGGAAGGCAGAGGTGGCCTACTCCTACTCCTACTCCTCCTTGGGTGGTAACAAGATTGATAAGCAAGAGGACTGACTTGTGAGGTTTGTCTCAGCCCAAAAGATGAGTAGATCTTTGTACCTACCCACCAAATGCTTAGAAGTTTAACTAGAGGCTCTAATGGGGCTCTACCATGGCTACCGCCCAGATGGAGTCCACAATACATTGCTTTCTCAGGCTGCGTCCTTGAAGTGGGTCTTAGGGTGGGCACAGTGGGTGGGACGCACTTTGGAATGAAAGGGGAGCAGTCAGGCACCCCCAACAGCCCAGGTCCAGCCTGCAGGTCAACCAACAGTCACATCCTCTTGATGATCTCCTCGAAGTTTTCCTAATTTGAGATGGACATTTAGAAATAGATACAAGAATGAATGTACTTAACTACTGAGGTGAAGAGAAAAAAGATCATCTTTTAGATAACCTAATTAGAGAGTAATTAGTAATAACTAATTAGTTAGTAATTGTGTTAGAATTACTAGCAGTATAAGGTAATATTCATCTAGACTAACCCTAAAATTGTATGCCCCCTATTCAGAGTCTAACTCTTTATTTTAAAAGGTTTTGTTTATTTATTTGAGAGAGAGGGACAGAGCCACAACGAGTGAGGGAGGGGGAGAGGGAGAGGAAAGGAGCTGAGCAGGGAGCCTGACATGGGGCTCAATCCCAGGACCCTGAGATCATGACCTGAGCTGAGGCAGACGCTTAACCAATGGAGCCTCCCAGCACCCCCTTGAATTCTGGTTCTGATCAACATTCAAGACTTGGAAATAGACTAATATTAGGTGGACAGAAGCAAACCCATATCAAGGCTGGAGAAAAACTGATTATTTCTATCTCGCATCCTCCATTATTTTGGCACAGATACCTTCATTCAATAACCAACATGGAGACTTCCACATCAGGCTATCTTAGAGTTCCTAACACTCAAATTGCCTTCCTGGCATTAATAAATAGAAAATTTGGCAAAATACGAAAGGAAATTGTTTTCAGATACTGAATCATCAGCAACAAGACCATCATCTCTAAGGGAAAGAAAACAAACATGATGACTTCTACTAAACCCCAGCTTTCTGCCTAGAGGCGAATCAGTCTCTCCTAGTTAAAAAGAAAGAGATCAGAGTTTAAGGAGACTAAGGCAGCCAGACCAGCACACGGAAGAAGAGAACACCGTACAGAGAAGGAGCTCCAAAATCTCCTTCATGATCCCTGTAAGTTGTTTGCTGGAAACGAGGAGGCACAGGCAAAGAGTGAAAGGAAGGATCTCAGAAAGCTGTGAACTGAACAGGTCTCAGAGCTCCCCCAGGAAAAGGGGGCATTTCAGTTCTAACCATCTGGACTAGAAAGTCCTCACTGAACACACGAGGTATTCAGTAAAAACTACAGGAGACTAACACTTTAGTCATAGCGTTTAACAAGCCCTACATGAAGGTGCTCTATACCCACCTGTGGCAGACAGTTCTAAGATGCTCTCCAAGACGCCTGTCCTATGTCAGATGGTCTTTGTATAGTGTCCTCCCTTTGGGTGCAGATGGCACCATCCACTTAACAAAGAAGTCCTGCTGATTTATACTGTTAAAACTCTCAGAAACTCCAAATAGAAATAAACTTCCATCAAAGAGCAAAGATCAATAAAATAGACAATGAAAAGCTAACAATGAAGATAAATACCAAACATAAATTTTCTGGAAAAAAAATCAATAAAATTGATAAAACACTAACAAGACTGATCGAGGGGGAAAAAAAGAGAGGATGCAAATTATCAATGTCGCAAATGAACTAGGTAACGTCACTGCAGGTACTAGATTAATAAAGGAATATGAGTCATTATAAGCCAGCAAATTTGACAGGTTAGTTGAGTTAGATTGTTAAAACACCCACAAAAAATGACTCAAGCGAATTCAGAAATATGAAGATCCTTTTATGTATTAAAGAAACTTGACAATTAAAAAAAAAAACCTTCTCATGAGAAAATAAAGTAAAACTTAAACGCTCTAGGTCTATATGACTTCACTGGGAGAAAAAAATTAAAGAAAAACATCCAATAACCAATCATGATTCCAACTCCCAACATATTAGGGACAGAGGGGTACTTTCTTAGCTTGAAAAAGAGCATCTACAAAACCCTTAAAGTCCACATCACACTAAAAGGGGAAAGACAATATTTTCCCATTAAGATCAGAAATAAAACAAAATATCCATTCTCATCTCTGCTACTCAATGTTGTTACAATGCAAGAAGGGAAAAAAAAAATAACATTCAAACAGAGTAGAAATGATTTCATGATTCTGTATAGAGAAAATCTGAAGGAATATGCAAAAAAGTTGCCAGTTTTAATAAGTGAATTTAGCAAGATGCAGACTATACAGAAAAAAAACAGCAATTATATTTTTATATAAAAGCAGGGAAATGAAACTGGAAAATTAAATGTGAAAATAATTCATCTTACAATACCATCCAAAACCAATATATTTAAAATAAATTTAATAAATACTTATTTATAATAAAATAAATTTAAATTACAAAATTTAAATTTTGTAATTTAAATTTATGTAAAATAAGATAAATTTATTATAAAATAAATTTAATAATAATAAAATATAAATATAATAAAATAAAATTTGGGTAGACATGTACATTGTCAACTAAAAATATTGCTGAAAGAAATTAAAGAATCTTTAAATCATGAAGAAGTATACCATGTTCAAGGATCAAACATTAAAAATTATTAAGACGCCCATTATCTCAAAACTGATCTTTAGAATCAATGCAATTCCTATCAAACATGTTCTTTTTTCCCATTTCCCCTTATTTCTACCACTGATTTGCTTTCAGTGTTACCTGTGAAAACCTAGTTTACTGAAGAGTATTTCTGAGTCTGTGGAGTTGGGGGTGGGGAAGAAACAGACAGAATAAAGAATAATAGTTAATGATTCATTCCCAAGAAGCATCAAGGTTTAGGACACGGGAGAAGAGGAGAAAATAGTGAGGTTAAGGGTAAATTACCAGAGAAACGGTAGAACAACTAAATCGGGGTGTTTCACAAAGAAAAGCAAGGACAGCTCTCATTTGCTGCAAAGCAATCAGAAAGGAGGCAGAAGGAAATAAAAACAAGACGAAGATCATCGAAAATAGGAAGGGAATTTTTGTGCTGTCACAACCACCTCTAGAAATGTGCATCCGGCCTGTGCGAATCACTCCCTAACCAACTCCCCGCGGTGATGTGTGTCTTCGGTCATATTTCTCCTGTGTCCCATTAGCATAACTTGAAGGTGGAGTGGTGCTGTTCCCATACAGTTCTCTCTCCAGATACCCTGGAGTCGCAATTCCCTGAGTTCAGTTACTCCGTGTTGAATTATTTAGATGACTTCACTTTTTTCAACTAAAAGATGAGCCTGTCATTGTCCTGCCAGCAGACTGTCAATATCAAATGTGTCAAACCAGATTTCAGAAACTGATCATAACCTCCAATTTCTTACCTCAATGAATACCACGCCACGGGCAACACATACATTTACTCCTTCATATATTTATTTAAAATATATACTCTATTTAGCATAGAGTATAGTTGTATTAATTATATTGCTCAAACCCTCAATGTCCTCCTTATATTTTATGTATTTGATAAAAGTTTAAAGAGCGTGGTTTCTTAATGACTCTTCCAGTAATTGTAAGGTTTTCAATTTACCTTGGATTTTTGATGGCTTTTGTAATAGGTATTTTGCTGTTCCTTTTCCCTCCTACTGGAAGAGAAAGTATCTTTGACCGTCCTATCTCTCACCCATTTCTATTTGCTTCATTCAGTCTTGCGCTATCAATCCAAATAATCATTATTTTATTTTTCACGTAAGCATTCCCCCTCCGTTAGCCTTTCCAGCAGGAAGTGATGTAGATGTGTCATTTCATGTTCATATGTCAGTCATCCTGAGTCATAGTAATTAAACATCATGAGCTACACATTTTTAAGTTCTTCGTTTGTATTCATCTCTATGTCCGTTGTTCAGTTGTTCACTCTATCGCCTCTACATCAGCATCCGAAAAACCATTACGTCTCTGAGAAAGTCTTTTCCGATGCATTTACATGGAAACAACAACTTGCCTGGGCGTTGACATTTTGTTTCAAAACTGTTTTCCCTCAAAATTTTATGGTTGGTTATTGTTCTGTCTTCTGACATTTCATATTGTGGAGAACTGTGGCTGTTAAGATTTTTTGGTTTTGTTGTTGTTGAGTTACCAAGTTTTTGATTGCCATGGTTCTGCTCAGACACTGTTCTGCTGGAAAGCGGTCAGATTTTACCCGTTTGAGATTGAAGATGCCGTGAATATTCCGCGAGGTGAGGGTCTTTTCCTCAGTTGTGCCTAGAGAACAGCAATCTCTCTGAGGCTTGAGATTTTATTTCTCCTTCACTCGTGTTACATTTGTTTTGTTTTTTAATTGTCTCTGTTCCATCCGTTTTGGTTTCTGATTCGGAACTTGATTCTCTTACAAGCTTACAGAAAATATTTCTACTTATCTTTCCTATCATTATTTTATCTTTTATCTCTGCCTCTGTTGTAAAGTACATCATCTGATTCATTGGATTTCCTGCCAATAGCTCGCCGCTGATGCCTGTCGTTCTCAGTCCTTTTGCTATGTTTTCAGGATTCCTCGCTCTTCTCAATTTCCCTCTTCCTCTCTGCTCACCCCACAGCTCAGTCTTGTCCTCTGCTGGAACTGCAAGGCTTCCCACGGCGTGTGGGTTCACTGTTCTCAGACTGGCATCCCCGCTTACTGGCTCAGAAGCGTGGATCATTCCAGGCCCTCCGTGGTCCCGTTACCACAAATACAAATCTGTACCTCTGGGAGACAAATCTGATTTTCCACCCAAAGCTTGACATGCCACTTCTTTCTCTATTTCTTTTTTTCTTCTTCTTCTTCCTCTATTTCTTAACTCCTTGATAAACACATATCGCAGCTCAATGCAGACAAATCAAAGGTCGGATATGATGTGCCCTTCCCAAAGGGAATCTGCCTCGTATTACAGTGAAGATCCCCTGATATTTTTACTGAGGAAGCATTTAACATAGCTAATTAGCACATATAACCTAATAAACAAGCAGAGGCTCACAATGAGCAATACCATTATCATATTTAATTCCTAATACTTTACCTGCATGAATAATAATAAGTAAATAACTTAATTATTTTATTATGTTATTTATTTTATGCACTTTATTTTTATAACTTTGAATCATTTACCTCTAAGTCTTATAAAATAATGTCATGAAATTCAGGCAATTGGAAGGCCAGTGGAAAAATAACAACAGGTATCATAAGTCACTCGCTGCACTTTCCTCATGTCCAAGTCCCATGTAATGCAGAGAGAGTAAGTATGGGACCCTCCCAACTTACAAAATATATGTACAATATAGTATTTTTCTGTTACAAAAGTCCTATATTGAGCACAATATACCTAACCTGTAACAGATTCCCTATCACGAAATGTCCTTGTTACTAAAATGGAACGTCAGAACTTCCTGATTCTACTTCTGGCACCATAGTGTTCTATGAGCCTTCTAGACTAACATCATTCCAACTCATTCCACAAAAGATGACCTTTGATCAGTATAATATGCCCTCTGCCTCCAAGGCACACAAAAGTCTAAAAATCAAACATATATTTTGAAGTGCTTTCAGCACCTGAGTGGGGGTGAGTGGGAAGCAGCCTAATCTGAATTTCATACTGTGGTTACTTAAGACACTGTATGTGAATTCTACTACCACCTGCGAACTCCCGTCTTAAAGACGCTGCGTACACGATACTTTAAAAACACTTATCAAAGTAAAAAGCATCAAGCTGTGCATATACTTAATGTACTCAAAATACTATGCTATTTGCACACATTTATTAATGTTCTGCTTATCTCTCAAAGAACTTTGAAGTCATGGTAATGCAACCTCATAAAATATCTTCAAAATAAATTATGCCATGTAAAATCTTTTTAAGAGTGAGAACCCACATGATTTCTGATGGCTTCAGAAGGACCTCTACATATATGAAATGCAGCTTATTTTTATGAAGAAATCTGTTAACCCATGGCATTTCAACTCAATCCTCTATAACTCTTCAGCTTAAACTGCACATTCTGCTGCTTCTTCTAAATTGGTTTATATATAAATCCCAGAATCTAAGCCTGCCAACTAGGGGTTGTCTCTGTTCTCTTTTACAACATAGACAGGGCAAGGTTTTTGTCTACTTCAGTAAGAACCGTTAGGTCTCTTTGGGGGGTTATTCAGAGCACTGCTAACCTAGGGTTTTATTTTAATGTCGGAATCATTGTTTTGCTATTTTGTAATTAAAGAGATTTTTCTTGATGCAAATGCTCAGCAACATTCTTTAGGGACATTTTTAAGCGAATGTTCCCATTTTGTGTGGTGTAGCAAATGAAGTCATTTTTGTATTTTTCCTATTATATTTTGTAAGATCGGGAAAGAGCTTTGCTCCTAGAATGCCCTACCGTGGCTACAAGCACAGCGGTCTGAAGAAAAGCTCTTAGAATACAGAAACACAATCTGAAACAATGTGGAGGAACTGCCTGCCGGCTTGGGGGAAAGAGCAACAGTAGACAGACCGACTGGGCTCACAGCGATCAGAAATGAGGTCATTCACATTTAGCAAAAGCCTTGGGTATTTTAAGGCAAGAGGAGAGCCAAAAACAACCATTCCCCAAAGCCAAAAGATTCTTCTGATATGCAGTGAAAAGGCTCCCGATTCCATATGGGTCCTTTCAGTTACCTTTCTGCCCGCAGGTAACAATGACATCAGCCCTCAGCCTGTCTTCCAATATGGAGCCCCCAGGTATCATGAATGAGTGTGTTTTCCACAAATTTCAGTCATTTGACCAAGCTATTCAACATTACCTTCTCCATTTTCAACTGAGGACTGAGGCATTCTTATTTTCCATCATTATTTCTTCAAGTAATTTTCTACATATTCAGAGAACTGGGGGGGAAAGTTTATTTGAGAATTGTGAATCATGCTCAGCTCACTAGTAATTGAAATGCTTTCTAAGCACTCTCTTTTCAGTGGGGTGTCACTATCAGGGAAAATCTACTTCCCGTGGACAGTCTTCAAAGCTATAAAAACTCCTTATTTTGTTCTCTTACGCTGAGGTTGGGGTGGGGGGTTGATGTTACATCCTCGTTCAGATAAAATGATTTTTGTTCCATATGTTCTGTCTGAAGGCCTGTAATTTCACCACTGTTGATGGTGGAAATGAAGTTTGGTGGAGGAAATGATGTGGAAAGGCCTTTGATATTTCTGGGCTGTTCCAGTGAACGTGAGCATGAGTGCGCGAACAGATTTTACACACAGCATCTTCCAAGACATCAGAAAGCTAAATATCCTTTCCTTTTCAATGAATAATTATTTTGGTTTGATTTATCAATAATTTCTTCACTGTAATTATAATAGAAATAATGAATGGATCTTCTGTCTGCTAAGAATTATGCTCTCCTGTAAGGCTCTTGTTTGGTGGGCTCTACCAATAAGTCACACAGATTTAACATATTAAGGCTGTTATGCACAGGAATTTTTAGCAGAGCAGCACAATAGCTCAATTTCCAGGCAATAGTTTCTTGTAATAAATTGATATCAAAACAAATGAAAAGTTGGAAAGTTATTTCTGCTAATATAAAAATATGTGTTGTATAATGAACCTGTTTCCATGCAGGTTTATGGTGAAATCAACACTTCATCTTGATGCACAGTACAGTATAGAATAGTAAAATGCAGAAATGAACCAGGCTCAAGTAGAATGAGCATGGGAAGTTCTGCAGTTGATGGGAGAACAAAGCATCAATTCGAAGACCGTCACCGTAATTTTGACGGGCTTCTTCTCCTTCTCTTTCCTCTCCTACTCCTTCCTTCCTTCCTTCCTTCTCTCCTTCCTTCAACAGACCTTCCTAAAAAAAAAAAGTGTAACCCTTTGAATGCAATAATGCCACATGATTTCTCAATCACAGCCTTTGCTTGGCCATTTGGAGTGGTCACGCCTGTCACCTCCTGGCTATGTGCAGTAATGAAAATGGACCTTTTAATTAGTTACATACACCCCATAATGGCTGCAAGACTCTAACATCCTTTATGCAAATGATTCCTTAGAGATTATTAATTATTTTTTGAGGAATATTAATTTCTCTAACCCTCCAAAATTATTACTACTCGGAAACAGGCCTGAATTCATTTTAACTATGATAAAACTGCACTCGGTGACAATTAATCGAGCACAGCAAAAGAGACCTTGGCGTTAAATGAGAAGTGCACTCACTATTGCTTCTTGTGGATACTTTTAATTTGTATGCACAAACATGATTTTAGGCCTAGGAAGTACAATTTCTGGTCAAATAAATGTTTTGGACACCTATTTTGAAAATAATTTATGGGGTGCTTCAGTGGCTCAGTGGGTTAAGAGTCTGCATTCAGGGCGCCTGGGTGGCTCAGTGGGTTAAGCTGCTGCCTTCGGCTCGGGTCATGATCTCAGGGTCCTGGGATCGAGGCCCGCATCAGGCTCTCTGCTCAGCGGGGAGCCTGCTTCCTCCTCTCTCTCTGCCTGCCTCTCTGCCTGCTTGTGATCTCTTTCTGTCAAATAAATAAATAAAAATCTTAAAAAAAAAAAAAAAAAAAAAAAAAGACTGGGTTTTTAAAAAAAAAAAAAAAAAAAAAAAAAAAGAGTCTGCATTCAGCTCAGGTCATGCTCTCAGGGTCCTGGGATCCAGCCCTGCATCGGGCTCTCTGCTCAGCGGGGACCCTGCTTCCTCCTCTCTCTCTGCCTGCCTCTCTGCCTACTTGTGATCTCTCTCTCTCTGTCAAATAAATAAATAAAATCTTAAAAAAAAAGAAAAGAATTTATATGCAGTAACACTGAGTTCAGAGGTGTTTTTATAATCAGCATGTTTATGCTCATACATATCTTTAAAAAGAAAAAAGTAGGAATTCAAAACATGCCCAAGGGAGCTGACTGTGGTTTGCAGGAGCACTACTGAGCGATATAAACTCAACCAACAGGATCGTCAGATGACGCCAGGGGCCAATCTCTTCTGCCTACAAATGAGGCCCTTTGTTTTAACCAGAAATACCCTGGGGCAAACATTTTTAAAAAATACATAAAACAATGACAAAGCATAAAGTTAATTTTGTTAAAATTAACAGTATCTTCTCTTCTACCAATTTACTATCAGATACAATACCTCAGGCAATATTATGAAGCCATCTATGTTCAAATTCATGGGTTAGGTATGTCAGAAATTCCATTTTATGTTCTACATTCGTGGAAAGTGACTATCATTTCAGAACTCAAATATATATATATTTTTTTAATTTTTTTTTTTTTTAAGATTTTATTTGACAGGCAGAGATCACAAGAAGGCAGAGAGGCAGGTGGAGAGATGAGAAAGCAGGCTCCCTGCTGTGGGGATCGATCCCAGGACCCTGGGATCATGACCTGAGCCGAAGGCAGAGGCTTTAACCCACTGAGCCACCCAGGTGCCCCTCAAATATATAAATATATTTATATATTAAGCATATAAATATATTTAAATATTTAAGTATATTTCTGGAAGACTGAAGTTGAAAACTCCACATTAAAAGAAAGGTTTTAAAAAAATAAAACCAAACTAAATACGGTGAACTGCATGTTGTGACTTTTTTCCACCACATTACATGCTGGTTTAAAGGATAAGTAACTGTGACCTATCAAGAGAAGAAACTGACCAGGGAACAGTTCATTTTGAAAAGAAAAGTAATTCATGAGGATTTTGACATCCTCATGTAAGCGAAGGATAAACTCTATTTATGAGTAGCAAATAAATGCTTGGTGGTGTGACAAACTAAGAGACACCAGGCTACATACATTGTAGGAAGAGTAAACATGTAAGATACATCAAGTTCGAGTGACTCTGTCTAAGATGAGAAAAGAGCAACCTTTGGAACTTGCTACTAATCTTTAATGCATGCATACATATATGTTGGCTGCATTCAAAATTGGTTTTGAAATTATTAAAAATAGGTCAAAGTCTTCTAACCTGTTGAAAGGTCTCAGATCATATTGAGAACTTGAGTAATGTTCTGGACCTTCTTTCCAGGAAAATAATAATAATAATTATTATACATATATATTTCAATATATATGTATATATATGTTAATAACTATTATTACTTATATATATATATATTTGTATATATGCATATGCCAACTGTTGCAACTATTTTTATTGTTACAAATACTTCACAAACACCTGGACTCTGTAGGCAATTTTTTAATCTTCTTGTAACCCAAAGATCTATGCTAAGAAACTATGATTTAACCATTGAAAAGCTGTAAGAGTTGCTGAAAAAAAAAACATATTTCCTGAAAAATCTAAAACGTTACTTTTAGTCTGCCTTCATACCAAAAATGATCAACTATTCATATTAAAATGTTATATCTTGGAAATTACCCACTAAGCATGTTATGATAACTGTAAACATTTACATAAGAAAAAAAAAAGAAAAACCTTATATAACACTGTATCAACAAGGGCAATTTTCTCAGAATACTAGCACACAACCTGATCAAGATAAGCCAGGCAGATGCTCAGAAAATTGTCTATGCGGAGGTGTGAAACAAAGTGGACAAGCAGAAACTCAGGTCCACTCATTCAGACCCAGGTAATGTGCTATAAGAATCAAGGGCAGCAGGGCACGGGGGTGGCTCAGTGGGTTAAGCGTCTGCCTTCAGCTCAGGTCATGATCTTGGAGTCCCAGGATTGAGCCCCGCATCAGGCTCCCCGCTCAGCAGGGGGTCTGCTTCTCCCTCGGCCCCTCACCCTGCTCACACTCTCTCAAATTAATAAATTTTTTAAAAATATATTTTAAAAAAAGAAGAAGAAGCAGGGCAGCAAAAAGACTCTGGGGCCCAGGGGACTCGTTAGGGTGCAGGAGCCTCACAGAAAGAAGCAGGAGAAGCTGAAGAACAAGATTTCCTTTTTCAAAATTCTCTCCATGCTCCCAGTCTGTGACGGAGCTAGTGAACCACACAGCGTGCACAAGAATGGTGACCATGCAAAACCGTGCAGATCCAGAATCTCTAATAAAGGCTAGCTTAACTTACAAAACCTTTATCCTGAATAAATCATCTCGGTATTGCAAATTCGCAGGAAAGTAGCTTCACTCTTCCTGTTAGGAAATGACTGGGGAACAGTTCAAGTAATCAGAATGTGGCCGACGGACCAAACAAAAGCGGAAAATCCGTTCAAGGAAGCACCCAAGTCCAGCATGCTTCAGTAATCTCTCCTTCTCATTTCCATTTCCCATTTTGATAAAAAAAAAGATTCACTGCAAATAGGGCTCCTTGTGAGCTGGATATGTTTTCATTCATATAAGCTTCTCCCTGACTCCAAGCTTTCACCCTCTTTTATTTAAGTAAGCTCCATGCCCAGTGTGGGGCCTGAACTCACAACCCTGAGATCAAGAGCCATACAGTCTATGAACTGAGCCAGCCAGACACCCCTCCCTAACTCTAATCCTGACACTAGATGGGAGGTGATAGAGACAGAGCAAAATCCCTCCAAATAAGGAGGTAACAATATAAAGGCTGGACTAATCTGCAAAGAAATAATTATAATATGATGCAATGACGACGTAAGGTAAAGAGCTCGATTAAGGGGGGGGGGGGGCACATGGTGGGATGGAACTCTAGGCCAAGCGGGATTTCTACACTTTGAAACTATGAGCCTATAGGCAGAGGGGGAGGACACAGAAGGAAGAGGAGAAATATGGAAAAATACAGAAGCCATTAAACCCAGGAGGCATCTGAAGTCATTAAGACAGATGGAAAAGTAAGACCACAGTAAAGGCAACAGGAAGGTCAAGATGGCCTTGACAATTCACTCTCTTCACAATTCAGAGCAAAATTGGGGGTATCATGAGATCATCTAACAGAAGGCTTGCTACACGATTAATACACCAAAAAGAATCCTGGAAGTCAGAATGGATGGGTGTTCCTCTGAGACAGAAAAATGTGGGAAAGGCATTTTAAGGCATCCAAGAGGGAGGTAGCATTAGATAGTCTTGGTCATTGTATTAAAATAGAAGAGAAAGTCGTATAATGAAAGAAAAGCCAGAGCTTTTTGAGAATGAAGTAGCTTAGGGGAGCTAATGTTCAGAATTCAAAAGCCAAAAAGAAGTAAAGAGATTGGTAGAGCTGCACGAAGGAACCAGTTAGTCTTAAACAACATGAATTTGAGTTGAGCTCCATCAGTCGGAACACAAAACTTGCCACAGTACTTGTCAAAAGGGAAGAGGAAACAGTGGAATGAAATATCAGAGTTATTTTGTGAAGAGAATTTTTTTTGAAAGAAATATGTCGATAAGCAACAACAAGTGCAAGGTTAACCAGATCTACCCCATTCACCAACCAAGGACATGATCTTATAACAAAAAGTGGCTTCCAGACCAAAGGGCACTTTAGTTGCTGAGCACTGACAGGAGCTGTGGTCAACAAGTTTGAAGACAGGAAGCAGGTAGAGTGGAAGGGAATTTCATCACCTACAAGAACACTGGACTGGGTGGAAAATGGCTAAATATGCAGGGGGAATAGACTGGGATATTTTGAGAATCTCATTAAAAAAATTTACCCCGTCCTTATAGTGCATTGGGAAAGTGCCAAGAAGTGAAATTATGGAAAGAGAATGCCCTAGACTTTAAACCCTGTTAAGAAGAATAATCCTTGGGGCACCTGGGTGGCTCAATCAGTTAAGCATCTGCCTTTGGCTCCGGTCATGATCCCAGGGTCCAGGGATCAAGCCCTGCATGGATCGGCCCACATTAGGCTCCCTACTCAGCAGGGAGTCTCTCTCCTCTCCCTCTTCCTGTGTGCTCACTCTCTCTCTCTCTCTCTCTCTCTCTCTCTCTCTGATAAATAAATGAATAAATCATAAAAAAAAAAGTATGGCCCTTGAACAAAAGCAGTGGGAGGACCCTTAGTGGGAGCCTCTGACATGGGGTTCTCCAAGGACAGCAGCCTAGGTTGGGTTGGGGATAAACCAATTAACGTTGAACCCTACATGGTCTGGGGTTGTACCAGGTAGGTGAGGGTTAGCACACAGGGAAGAGAATGGCGGCAATGATAAGCCTTAGAATCTTAAGTTCATACAACAGAAAGTAACAGTAGAAGGGGCCACTAAATGGTATAAATATGGAGGCAACCACTGACTGAAATGTCAAAATCAGTTCAAAAAAGGAGTATACTAAGAACAGCAGAATAAACACTAGAAGCCTATGATTAGACTTTCCTTTCAACTTTACGTTAGTAATACTCTTTGTTCATCAACCTCTCTTCACTCAAAACAGTACTGTCCATCCTACCACACGGGTAGTACACACTTAAAATATGCCAATGACATTACACATTAACGCTCTTTTCTTTTCCAGCAAAGCTCACAAGACGTAAAAATTTCTGCTCTTGGTCCTATCTTCATATCTTCAGGACTCGTGAAAATGCATGCACTCATAAAGTAGCTTTAAAACAAGAGTTTTATCACTCAACAAGATCTAAATCTTCACAGTCTATTCTGTACATGGAGAAAGGGCTTCTGTGTATAGTGAAATATACAAGTGTGGGCAATTAATTCCATGTTCCTCAAAAGAATGGTGGAAACTGATCTCTCTAGGGTTTTTTTTTTTTTTTTCATTTTACTAATGATCCATTATTTTATTCATGACATATGAAAACTTAACAACTAAGAGATACCTAAAATTCAGTGAGTTTCAGTGAGGAAGTGACTTCATTTTTCCTCAGGTTCTGCTCGAGAAGGCACCTGTGGGAGAAAACGTAAATGACTTAGTAGCTTCTTCAGTGGACTCTGGAGTGTCTCATATAAAATGTCATTTTAATTACTTATTCAGGAAGAAGAAATTCCATCATGTACTTGAATTTTTTTTATTACTTTCAATTCACTTGTAGAAAGAATGAAACTCCCAAGAGTGACACAGAACAGAAATTTACAGAGATAATCTATAGAAATAAGAAAATCACAGGCAACATAATGTCAATAAAAACGTATCTTTCAATAATCACTCTCAATATGAACGGCCTAAATGCTCCCATAAAACAGCACAGGGATGCAGAATGGATAAAACGACAGGACCTGTCCAAATGCTATCTACAAAAGACCCATTTGGAACCTAAGGATACATCAAGACTGACAGTGAAGGGATGGAGAAGCATCTTTCATGCCAGCGGGCCTCAAAAGAAATCTGGGGTAGAGATTCTCCTATCAGATAAATTAGATCTTAAACTAAAGACTGTAGTCAGAGATACAGACACTACATCATTCTTAAAGGGCCTATCCACCAAGAAGATCTAACAATTGTAAATATTTATGCCCCCAATAGGGGAGCAGCCAACTACATAAGAGAACTTATGTTAATCAAGATAAAGAGTCATACTGATATGAATACATTAATAGCAAGGGATCTTACCACTCGACTCTCAGTTACAGACAGAACATCCAAGTAGAAAATCAATAAAGAAACAAGAGCACTGAATGACACATTGGACCAGATGGACCTCATAGATGTATACAGAACATTCCACCCTGAAACAACAGAATACTCATTCTTCTCCAGCACACATGGAACTTTCTCCAGAATAGACCACATACTGGGTCACAAATTAGGGCTCAACTGATACCAAAAGACAGATAATTCCCTGCATATTCTCAGACCACAATGCTTTGAAACTGGAACTCAACCACAAGAAAAAATGTGGAAGGAATTCTAATACCTAGAAGCTAAAGACCACCTTGCTTAAGAATGCTTGGATCAACCAGGAAATCAAAGAAGAACTTAAACAATTCATGGAAGCCAATGAGAATGCAGACACATTGGTCCAAAACCTATGGGATATGGCAAAGATGGTGCTATGGGGGAAATACATAGTCATCCAAGCCTTCCTCAAAAAAACTGAAAAATCCAGAATACACCAGCTCTCTTTACACCTTAAAGAACTGGAGAATCAACAACAAATTAAGCCACCACACACATAAGAAGGGAAATAATCAACATTAGAATAGAGATCAATGAGATAGAAACTAGGGATACAGTAGAACACATCAAAAAACTAGAAGCCGATTTTTTGAAAGAATCAGTAAGATTGATAAACCATTGGCCAAACTAATCCAAAACAAAAGAGAAAGGACCCAACTTAATAAAATTATGAATGAAAAGGGAAAGATCACAACTAACACCAAGGAAAGAGAAACAGTTATATGCCAATAAGTTAAGCAACCTAGATGAAACGAATGCACTCTTGGAAACCTATAAACTTCCAAAACTGAATCAGAAGAAATTGACAAACTGAACAGACCAATATCTATTAACAAGATTGAAGCAGTGATCAAAAACCTCCCAAAAATCAAGAGCCCAGGATCTGACGGATTCCCTGGAAAATTCTAACAAACATTCGAAGAAGAAATAATACCTATTCTCCTGAAGTGGTTTCAGAAGATAGAAATGAAGGAAAATTTCCAGACTCTTTTTATGAAGCCAGCATAACTCTGATGCCCAAACCAGGCAAAGACCTCACCAAAAAGGAGAATTTCAGACTGATATCCCTGATAAATATGGATGCCAAGATTCTCAACAAGATCCTAGCAAATAGGATCCAACAGTACATTAAAAAAATTATCCCCCATCCCATGGGATTTATCCAGGGGATGCGAGGATGGTTCAACATTCACAAATCAGTCAGTGTGATAGAACACATCGTGATAGAAGAGAGAAGAACCACATGGTCCTCTCAACTGATGCAGAAAAAGCATTTGACCAGATACGGCATCTGTTCCTGATTAAAATGCTTCAAAGTATACGGATAGAGGAACCGTTCCTCAGCTTCATAAAATCTGTCTATGAAAAACCCACAGCAAGTATCATCCTCAATGGGGAAAAGCTGACAGCCTTCCCTTTGAGATCAGGAGCATGACAAGGATGTCCACTCTTGTCACTGCTGTTCAACATTGTACTAGAAGTCCTAGCATCAGAAATCAGACAACAAAGAGAAATAAAACATATTCAAATTGGCAAAGAAGAAGTCAAACTCTCTCTCTTCACAGATGACATGGTACTTTATATGGAAAACCCAAAAGACTCCACCCCCAAACTACTAGAACTCATACAGCAATTCAGTAATGTGGCAGGATACAAAATCAAGGCACAGAAATCAGTTGCTTTCTTATACACTAGCAATGAAAATACAGAAAGGGAAATTAGAGAATCGATTCCATTTACTATAGCACCAAGAACCATAAGATACCTGGGAATAAAGCTAACCAAAGAGGTAAAGGATCTGTACTCGAGAACTACAGAAGACTCATGACAGAAATTGAAGAAGACACAAAAAGATGGAAGACCATTCCATGCTCATGGATTGGAAGAATAAACATTGTTAAAATGTCTGGGTTTATATAGCGCATTTTGCTTTAGGAATAGGAAGTGCTTTGAAAGCATTACTGTAGGTTTTCCAATAGTGTGAGATGAGATGCCTATTTTTATTCTCACACACAGGGTAGAAGAGTGACTTGGACAAAGTTAGCCAAGTTACTGAAAGAATTCAGAATTAAACTCAGGACTCTGAATTCTAAAACAATGCAGCATCCACAAGAATATATACTCCAAGACAGAGTCTTATTCACAGGGAAGTAGCACAAAATTTTTGTCATTAAAATATGCGTTATCAGATGGATCTTAAATAGCTTCTGAAAATCAGAATTAAAGATAGAACAGACTAATAATGAAATTCTTCAAGGCATGTAAAAGAGGCCATCAATGACTCAACCAGTTTAATAAAATACGTAATGACGAACAAATGCAAATTAACCATTTTAAATTTTTCTCAGGAATTAAAAAGCTTAATGATTTAGGAATTATGAAAACACCATTCTCATATATAAGAAGACTCTGCTGTTTGTTCTTTTTTTGTTATTATTTTGAAACTGAAATTGAGATTACTTTGCAAATTGGGTGACAGAAAATTTAATAAATAAATAGAGAGACACGTATGAATAACGACAAGTTATTCTAACCATAGGACAGCGTTCTGGGCTCAACATTCTCTCCGGTCTCCATTGGAGTCTTGACACTATGGCAAATACAACTTCTGGAAACATTCAGCAATGGTGTCCTTGCGGCTTTATTTTACTGTTATTGAGTTACATCCTGGTCCTTCCTTTACAATTTTGGAAATATTTTTATCACAATAGTCTGTAAGCTCCACAGACATTTATTAAAAGCCTACTCTGTGTCAGGTTCTGGGGATATGGAAACAAATGAGAAAGAGCTTCTTCCCATGGTCACAACCAAGGAAAGAGGAGAGTGGTTATATAAACAAGTAAGCATTACTGCACGTAAGAGAAGTGACAGCAGAAATATTTATGGAGCACATAGAAGTCAGCAGAAGGACAGATGGGGGCAGCCGAGGGAGTGTTGGCCCTGCTGTGGTTGCCTGGGTAGGCTGGTGGGGAATGAGCAGAGAACTATGGCTGGAATTCTGGGCAACGGAGGTCTTGTTGGTCTCATCACCACCTGTCCTTTCTAAGGCTGGAAACTACATTTCCCAGAAACCATTTGGTCTGAACCATGTCAGAATTTGCCCCTACGAGGAACCTGTGGAAGATTTGGAAGGAGGGAGGAAAACTGAAACCATTAACCTTGACATTTCACAGTAGCCCGCACTAACAGGATTCTGGACCCCGTCACAAACTTCCACTTTGTGGCCCCCCAGAATTAGTCGTTTCCTCCAGGCTGGTTTACTATTTCTCTAATAGTCCAGCCTCAGTCTCTGGGGGCTGTGGTCTCCCATATCCTACCATATCCAGATGAATTCTAATTCCCATATTAGAGGCTATAAAGATTCCTACATTAAATCACTCCTTTTCCTAATACTCGTAGACGAAGATTATAGACAATCGTTTCCTGACTCAACCCGGATAAGGCAGACAATTTCAGAGAGAAGATGAAATGTGGACAGGGTTTTGAAGGCTAAGGAAGAATTGATCGGGCAAGCAAGCTATAGAAATCATCCCTATAGAAGGAAAGAGCCTGGGCACTAGATATAAATTAATCATTCTGAGTCCATGAGGGAACACAAAGAGTCACATCTAAATACTCCCAGAACTGTCCTTTCTGGCCACTGGGATGGACAATGCAATATCCCTGCTTAGTCTTAGCTCCTTACCCAAAGTCTAAGGTGTGGCTCAGCCTTAGGATTGAAGGTGGAAAGGCTTCAATCAGCTCTCACCCACGTCACCACATATACACAATAAATTCGTCTGAGAATAAATCCAAGAAGGCAAGTAGAACCAGACAGGGAAAGAGAAGCTGAGCTCTGGGGGTATATACTAAAACCCAAGACCTAGCCAGAACTGAAATTGGTTCATCTCCTGGATTTCTCAATTGTGTAAGGAAAAAAAAATAGAAAAAGAAAAAGAAAATATTTTCCCTATAAAAACACTTTGACTAATGTTTATATTCACTTGAAAACAAGGTTCTTCATTAATAATACAGTGTTGGAGAAAGGTAAGCATTTGAATGACTTTGAAAACACTTCTTGGTTTTCACACCAATTCTGCAGTTCCTACAGACCGCACGGGAATGAAGTCTTAAGAGTGTAATTCATTTTTTCAATCAGTATTTACAGTGTCAAACAGTGCCTGGCACCAGACTGGTATTGGGCATTCAAAAAAACCGGCAAAGATGCTTGCCCTCAAGGAGCTTAAGTTCTACTGGGTAGAGTTATAAAATAATTGGAAAAATTTCATAAAGAAGTAAATTCTGGAGCATACCATCCGGATGTAAGAGACTGGTCCTTCCTCGCCACAGATGACTAGAGCAAGAAAGGCTCACTAGTTGGTGATATCTGAGTAAGGGCTGCTTGCCACCAGGTCCCTTTGACCCTGGGACGCCCCCAGGTCCTATCTCTGGCCTCTCCCTAGTTCCCACCCTCTTTAACCAACACATTGTAATTCCTGTATGATAAGTTGATAAAGGGTCCTTACAACAGGCTGGCATACATTTACAGAAAAAAATATATCCTTTCTGGAGCCATCAACAGGGGCTGGTTAGGGCTCAACTCCCATCAGGTGTTGACTAGCATGAAATGTAGTCACTCCTTTTTTTTTTTTAAGATTTATTTATTTATTTGACAGAGAGAGAGAGAGAGAGAGGGATCACAAGCAGATAGCGGGGTGGGCAGGGAAGCAGACTCCCCGCTGAGCAGAGAGACTGATGCGGGGCTCGATGTGGCGCTTGATCCCTGGATCCTGAGATCATGACCTGAACCGAAGGCAGAGGCTTAACCCTCTGAGCCACCCAGGCACCTCGTGTAGTCACTCCTTGATCAATCCATAAATTCTAACCCTTCCGTCATCCTGCCATTTTTTCTAAGATCCTGTCACCACCAACCTCTACCTGGTGACTCCTACCCTCTTCCGGGAGTCATCAGCAGCATGCACAGTATTAAGAAAACTTTATCCCTTATACTTGGGGTTGGTAATGCCATTACATCAGGTACCGGTAACTTCCTCGATGGGCAGATCACAGTGAGTTTTAGGGCTTCTGTACGTCTCTCCGGGGTTGACTGAAACACTGATTTATTACTTCACTTCTGTGCTCATACTCCTCTCTCTGTCCTTCATCCTCCACCCACACCTTTAATGACGTGACTCATACTTCACCAAGAAAAATGGAGCAATTTCAAGGTAATATTTAACAGACTCTCACCACCGCATCTATTACCTACCCACATCTGTTCCTTTGTACTCTGTTCTCCCAAACTGTTAACGTAGATGAACTTTCTGTGCTCCTATCCAAAACCAATTCTTACACTTTACCCAGGATCACATCTCCTCATGAGTGCTCAAGGACATTGCTAAACCAATTTTTTCCTTGTTTTCCTACATCATTATTTTTTATTTCTAAATGGCTTATACTGATGACACACAAACATGTGGTAATTTCTTTCATGTAAAGAAGAAAATCTCATTTTCTAGTGTATCTGTGAAGGAGCCTGATAAGGAGTAGCCAGTAAAGCAGGAGGGAAACACAGTACATGGGGATTTTGTAGCCCATGTGAGAAAAAAACAACAAACAACAAACAAACACAAAAACCCCAAAAACAAAAAACAACAACCAAAAAACAGTGTTTTAAGGAAAAGGAAGTAATCACATGCCCCGGCTTGTAAATCAGACAAGGTGATGACACTTTTGTACCAACAAGGATGATACCAGCACAGAAGTCACTAAAGAGTCATCAGAGCAGCTCTGAGGGGAAGGTGAGGGTGACACTTGGACAGCCCGGCTCACCGAGGCTGGGAGAAGGAGATGGGACCTAACGCTTCAGCTCTTTCAAGGAACAAAATGGTGTGATATTGACAGGGGGAGTGAAAATAGTGGTTGTACGTAGTATCACAAAAATTCCTTCTGTGGTAACAGGAAAAAACAGTGGGTCTTAAGTGCACGCAAGGAGACAGAAAGGGAGCGGTGAGAGCCTGTAGAAGGACTTCTCTGCTTCAGAAAGTAAGAGCTCAGGGTGAGGATGAGGAAGGAGATGTTGAGAGAAATAGAAGATATGGGGGCACCTGTTTGGCTCAGTGGGTGGAGCGTGTAGCTCTTGACCTCAGGTTGTGAGTTTGAGCCCCATGTTGGGTGTGTAGAGATGACTTAAAAATCAAATCTTAAAAACAAACAAACAAACAAACAAACAAAAAAAACAGAAGATAAGAAATGGCCTGAGGAAACAGATTCTGAACTTACTGTAGGATGCCAGCAGCCCCCCTGAGGTTCTTGTCCATGAACTCAAAATGAGACCAATCAGCAGGGTTGTGTGTTTTCTTTTACCCCCATTAGAATACAGGCATGGAATTCGGTGGAAAGTTGAAATAAATCAAGACTGTTGGTTTTCTGAGCCAGTACACGCAAGAAAGGTGACAAGAAAAATTGAGATTGTGTGTAAAGGACTTCTAACGGTGACTGACCATGACATTCATGCGGGGTAAGGAGCGAGGACAGGAAGCAGGGGAGGGATGATTCAATGACCACAGCTCCAGCAGACTGGTGATGCTGGTGGCACTCACAGATCTCTGCGGTAAGAGTGAGTGGTCCCTCTAGGAAGGGCGGTAAGGAGAACAGGACCCATGAGATTTAGATTTTAGAGAGGTTCTAATTATTGACAAAATCTAGCACCATTTATGGAAGTAGATGCCTGAGATGAATGAAAGGCAAACATGGTCATTCAAGTGATGTGATAAGGTCTTGATCCTTAAAATTGTTGAGTAGCTTTTTGTTATCTGCAATATGGAAGTCACAGCTCTGTAGCCTATGGCACAGGCGCTTTACCGTTTAACTCTCTAGCTGTCCTGGTCTACTCTAAGCCCGCACCACTCTCTCTAGGGCACCTACACTTCAGCACTGCAGACCCCCTCAGTTTCTCTGAATATCACTTTCACTTCTCCTGTAGTACATCTTTATAAATACATTGTTCCGTCTGCCTGTAAAGGTTTTTTCCTTTTATATACATAATCATTTATACACATTATATACATAAATCATTTATGATTTCTTTCCTGATGATTACACACACACACAGTGTTTATTCTCTTTTCAAAATATGAGTTCCTTGAGAAAAGAGCCAAATTACGCATTTGGACATTTCGACCTCGTAGTGTCCAACATATAAAATTAAAATATCTGAGATGAATAAATGGAAAGACAAATATAAATAGCTTTTCTTCTTGGTAAAGTGTCCATATCCCATTTCCTAACTCATTTTACACTTTCATTTATACACATTTCCTTATGCAATCAAAGGCTACTACGTTGATTCAAAGACACGTACCGGGGCGCCTGGGTGGCTCAGTGGGTTAAAGCCTCTGCCGTCAGCTCGGGTCATGATCTCAGGATCCTGGGATCGAGCCCCACATCAGGCTCTCTGCTCAGCAGGGAGCCTGCTTCCTCCTCTCTCTCTCTGCCGGTCTCTCTTCCTACTTGTGATCTCTGTCTGTCAAATAAATGAATAAAATCTTTAAAAAAAAAAAAAACAAAGATACGTACCAATGTGAATATAGAGAGGAAAAATAATGTCAGCTTCTCTTCTTCATATTTCTCCATGACCCAGATAACCCCAGATCGCCCAAACCCAGAAGGTCTCAAATTCCTAGAGCGCCCCTTCTCCATGAGCTAAGCCACACATTTAAAGATAATCCTTACAACAGATTTGGAAAAACCTTGCTTTAGAGAAGTCTGTACACAAGATATTATGCTTTGTTATAATACAGAGGGTCATGCTGAATAATGTTGTTAGCTTTTTCAAATAGAAAAATAATACTGTTAACTGAATACTGTAACTTAATTTAAAAAGACCCGGGAATGCAGGAAGATATTTAATAACTTCTGAACTCGGCAACTAATGCACATTTTGATTTAGTGCAAAGGAGTGAGTGTGGCTTGTGAAGAACAGCCATTCCGCCCACCAGCCTTAGAAGGAAAAACAACTAAGACAGGATGTGAATCGGAGTGCCCTGCTGGGTCATGTAACAGAAGTCTCCCCAAGCCACCTGAGGGTCTCCAAGGAAGGAAATGCAGTTCAGCCCCTCCCTCTGACTGAAAGCATACAGAAGGTACTTAGCATGACACATGCCGTGCCAGTCCTTTCCACAAGCTACTGTTCGCAGTGGCATGGCCTTGACCATGACATTGACAAACTGCCCAGAGCCTTTTCAAAGAATAGCAGCTACTGCTTCTCCATCTACTGATTCTGGGGAAACATTATTTGACATTTGGTCTTTGTGGAACCTGGAAACCAGGAAAGGGCCACCAGATGCCTCTTATTAAAGAGTCCCAGGAGATGGTAGCCAACGATCCAGCAAAATCTCACTCACCTGGTCTGTAAGGACCCCTGAAATCCCTCTACGAAGCACATAACTGTCATTCCTCGAATTCTCACCGCTCAGGAGGAGGAACCCAGCATGAACTCACGAAAAGTCTCCCAACACCAAACTTTTAGAAATGCACAAAAATAGTGTCGTGTGTGTGTGTGTGTATGAGAAAATCCTCAGAGAACAACGTGTGGTGAAGCCCACGATCTGAGGCTGTGACTATCAGGGAAATTCTGCTGCTCTCAGTAAGCTGGAGCTTGAGTAAAAACCACCCACAAGGACAGGCCAGGAGGCCTTCAGGAATTGTTACTAAGAACCCCACATATACTTTAGGTGGAGACTCAGTAAAAGTATGAAATAGGAGGGAAAACTGTTCACACTGACAGAAGAGGACCTAAAATAGTTTTCGCCTGGTTTAGCCTGGGCTCTGGTCAGGAAAATTAAAAATCTCCTGGAGATTCATAAATACAATAGGCCTGAGGCCTAAATTTCAAGTCTAATCTAGGAATCCCAACTTCAAGAAGTCCACATTAAATGCAGTCTGAACTTCTGAGAAATCTGCAGCCCCAGAGAAGCCCAGACCAAAATAAATAAATAAGTAAATAGATAAATAAAATGCTTTTCTTCAGAGGCATGCCCTCTCCATAGCACCAAAGTTTCACTGCAAATAAACTTGCACTAAAGATTTTCTTGCAAATCTTATGAAACATACTGGAAAACAACCCACCTCAGTACGAAGCAGTTTACACAGCAGGTAGCAGGAAGAAAGACTCATGAACTGGGCTCTCTGGGTGGCTCAGCAGGTTGAGCGCCTGGCTCTTGGTTTCGGCACCGGTCATGATTGCGGGGTTACGGGATTGAGCCCCACGTCAGGCTCTGTCTGGGCTCAGCAGTGGAGTCTGCTTGTCCTTCTCGCTGATCCTTCCCCCACTAATGTCACTCGCTCTACCACATAAATAAATAAATAAATAGATTTATTTTAAAAAGCGAATACTCAAGGAACTACGAGCCAATATAATGAGTTCGGACAACTAAGACATAAAAGAATTCACAAAAAAATAAAAAACAACAGAAAAATCCCAGATCAATAGACTATTTAAAAAAAAGGCCTATTTAAAGAAAACAGAAGCTTAAATATTAAAAAATATAAAAATCGTAGTAAAAAATTAATTGAACGGGCTAAGCAGTCAATTAGAGCTGAAAAGAAGAGAAAACCAGTGAATCTGAATATTAATCTGAGAAAATGACTCTGAATTGAGCAGAAAATGAAAACAGACAAGAAAAAATATGAGAGTTTAATAGATACAGAAATTAAAATAAGAAAATGTAATGAATGGCTAATAAAAAGCTTTCCAACTGAGAGAGGACGGTTCCAGTCCAACGGGGACACAGGAGGCTCCCGAACCCACCTCCTCCCAGAGACACGCTGAATCTACGGCCACACACAGAACAATTCCCTGTGAAAGAAATGCAGACACCAGCTGAGCAACGCCTACACGCTGAGTGAACAAGAGAAAGCCCACACTGCGTAGGAACAGGAGATACTCTCTCGCCTTAAACCTCACACCCAGCCCAGTGACATACAATCAGGAAGGAACTTAAATCCCAGCTTCACCCCGAGGAGAGAAGAAGGGTCTGGATCCCAACTTCTAAGACTTTCACCTGAGGAATGGGCCCAAAACACCTAAACCTGAAAGCCTAGTGGCTTTGTGTCCCTGAGACCCACAAGACAATAGCACACAGAAATGGCTGTTAGCAGGTTCCCAGAGCACCATGCCCAGACCCCAGGGCCTAGAAGACAGACGTGCCCATCTTCTAGTCTTTACCTGAAAGAGGTCTATTTGCATGTCTTAGAAACTGAGCCTGAAGGTCAGGCATCATCATTTAACATACATCCAGGGGCCAATTGCAATCCTCTCCAGAGATAGGGGAGGCCACTGGGCACCTCTGTCCTGCCCACTCTAGGTCACTGGTACCTCCCTAAAAGGAGGTTATGGACATGTCTCACCCTCTGGCTACTAAGGCTATCACTCCTAAGATGCACCTCTTGACCCCCTGGCCATGGTGGCCAAAAGGACTTGAGTGTGTGGGTCCCACAGGACCGTAGCAAACAAGAAACAATTCTCAACTACCTAACCCCCGCGCCAGGACTAGCTTCTAAAGAGCAAAGAAATTGATTGACAAAATAAAAACGCAATCTACAAAAAGGAAGAAAATATGTGCAAATCATATATTGGATAAGGGGCTAATAGTCAAACCATATAAAGAAGACTTAACACCTCAATAGCAAAAACAAACAATCCAATTAAAAAGATGGGCAGAAGAACTAAATAGACATTTTTTTCCAAAGATGTGCAAATAGCCAACAAAGCCATGACAAGGAGCTCAACATCACTCATCATCAGGGACATGCAAACCGAAACCACAGAGCATCGGCGCCTCAGACTTGTTAGAAAAGTTCTCATCACAAAGAAATAGCAAGTATTGTTGAGAATGTGGAGAAAAGGAAGCCCGGGTTCGCTGTCAGTGGAGATAGAAACTGATGCAGCTAGCAGGGAAGACATTAGAGAGGCTCCTTACAAAATTAAAATTACAACTACCATATGATCTGGCAATTCCACTTCTAGGTATTTACCCCAAGAAAAGGAAACCCAGAATCTCAAAGCGATATCTGCAGGGTCATCATCATTGCGGCGCTCTTCCCAATAGCCGCAATACGGAAACACCGTGAGTGTCTGTCAGGGAACGGATGAATGAAGGAGTTATGATATATATGCACCATGAGATACTATTCAGTCTTGAGGAAGAAGGAAATCCTGCTCTTTCAGTGACATGGATGGGCCTCGAGGGCATCATGAAGTGAAATAAGCAAGACAGACACAGACAAATATTGCTTGGAATCACTTATACGTGGATTTTTTTTTTTTAAAGATTTTATTTATTTATTTGACAGACAGAGCAATCACAAGTAGACAGCTGTAGGCGGGGTTGGGGGTGGGGGGGAGCAGGCTTCCTGCTGAGCGGAGAGCCCGATGTGGGGCTCGATCCCAGGACCCTGGGATCATGACCTGAGCCAAAGGCAGAGGCTTAACCCGCTGAGCCACCCAGGTGTGCCTTATATGTGGATTCTTTAAAAAAAAAAAAAAAAAAGGAAGGAAGGAAGGAAGGGAGAACTGCATAGAAATAGAGTAGAAAAGTGGCTGCCAGGGGCCAGGGCATGGCTAAAGCAGGGAGACTTTAGTAAAAGGATACAGACTTTCAGCTCTCGGATGAACAGTCTAAGGACCTAATGTAAATCATGGTGACTACAGTTGATTTAAATGGGAAAGAGGTAATTTTCAAAAGGGTAATCTTGGAGATTTTTCATTAAATAATAAAAGTATATGATTCCTCAAAAAAGACAAAATTCCTCATATTCGGCAGCACAAAATACACTACGTATGGATTTATTCTTCACAGAAAAAGAAGAAAGAGGAAGGAAGGAAGGAAGAAAGGATGATTCATTAACGGAAAGGATATTAATTGTGATAAATAATGCAGATAACTTTCAGAGAAATGGCATTTAAACTAGTAGACTCAACAATGCATAAAGACAATGGAAAAATATCACCAATGGACCGATGAAGAAAAAAATCGGTTATATATCTGGGTACGGTGTATATCTTAACTAAACATTTGGCTTTGCAGATGTATGCAGTTGTCAAAATGCATTCCTTATACAGTTTAATGTAATTCTTGCCCTCAAATTACACTGCAACAAAGTGGGTTCTAGAAATCCAACATGCTCACATTTCCAGGGACATCAGACAATGAGATGAAAAAGAATTCAACACATGAAGCACTGTTGCAGGATGAATTGTGTGCCCCCAAATTCATATGTTGAAGTCCTAACCCCAGCACCCCAGAATGCAGCTCTATTTAAATATGAGGACTTCCAAGGGCAACTGTGCTAAAATAAAGTACCTTAGAATGAGCCCCCGTCCAATAATGACTGAGGTCACACAGAGGAAAGGTCATGTGAGCACAGAGAAGATGACATGCAAGCCAAGGACGGAGGCCTCCTGAGAAACCAAACCAGATGACACATTGATCTTGGCCTTCTGACCTCCGAAACTCTGAGCCAATGAGTTTCTGCTGTTTAAGCCACCAAGTCTGTGAAATTTCAGGCAGCCCTAGGAAACTAATACAACTACGTTGTTATTAAATAAAAAATCCTAAGTACATTTCAATAGAGACATAAAAATCACAAGATGAAGTTCCAATTCTTTACGTAACTTTAGAAAGACCATTATTATCAAAATAGGTATAGAAGGATACTACCAAAAGTGACTACGGTATCTTTCTAGAAAAACCACGATCATGACACATAGAGAGGCTTTCCTTTTAAAATCCAGGAACTTAGGGGTGCCTGGGTGGCTCAGTGGGTTAAAGCCTCTGCCTTCAGCTCAGGTCATGATCCTGGGGTCCCCTGGGATCGAGCCCTGCATTGGGATCTCTGCTCAGCAGGGAGCCTGCTTACCCCCCAACACGCCTCTCTGCCTGCTTGTGATCTCTATCAAATAAATAAGTAAAATCTTTAAAAAAAAAAATCCAGGAACTTATGAAGATTCTTACTATTACTACTTTTACTCAGTACTCTACTGTAGTTTCTAAACAGAAAAATAAAAAAATCATAAATATTGGAAATGAAAAAGGAAGACTCATTATTTGCATATGTTATAATTGCATATATGGGAAATCTTAACATATCTACAAACTTTTAGAACAAAAAACTCAGGTCAGCAAGTTTGATGACAGGAACATTGTAAAAAATCAATTGCGTTTCTGTAAAATAGCAACAACAACAAAAATAAATCTTTAAAAATTCAACTTTACAATAACAAATACAACTGTAATTTATCTAGGAAAACCTCTAGCAAAGATGTGCAGTATCTATGTGGAATTTTAAATACAACAAGAAGTATATTAATGAAGATTCAATATTGGAAAGGTGTCAATCCCTCCCAGAATTGATCTCTAGAGCCAAAACAATTCTTTTCAGATGAAAACAAGTAATTTGTATTATTTTTTGCTGTTTCGGAGAAACTTGACAAATTGATTCTAAAATGTATGAGGGACACCTGGGTGGCTCTGTCAGTTGGCGGGAATGCAAGCTGGTGCAGCCACATTGGAAAAGTGTGGAGAATCCTCAAAAAATTAAAAATAGAGCTGCCCTATGACCCTGCAATTGCACTCCTGGGTATTTACCCCAAAGATACAGATGTAGTGAAAAGAAGGGCCATCTGTACCCCAATGTTCATAGCAGCAATGGCCACGGTCGCCAAACTGTGGAAAGAACCAAGATGCCCTTCAACGGACGAATGGATAAGGAAGATGTGGTCCATATACACTATGGAGTATGATGCCTCCATCAGAAAGGATGAATACCCAACTTTTGTAGCAACATGGATGGGACTGGAGGAGATTATGCTGAGTGAAATAAGTCAAGCAGAGAGAGTCAATTATCATATGGTCTCACTTACTTGTGGAGCATAAGGAATAATAACATGGAGGGCATTAGGAGAAGGAAGGGGAAAATGAATGGGGGGAAATCAGAGGGCGAGACAAACCATGAAAGACTATGGACCCTGGGAAAGAAAATGAGGGTTTCAGAGGGGAGGGGGTGGGAGGTTGGGTGAGCCTGGTGGTGGGTATTAAGGAGGGCGTGCACTGCATGGAGCACTGGGTGTTACACGCAAACAATGAACACCACAAAAACTAATGATGCACTATATGGTGATAACATAATATGATAATAACATTTTTTTAAAAATTTTAAAAAGCATCTGCCCTCGGCTCAGGTCATGATCTCCGGGTCCTGGGATGGAGTCCTGCGTTGGCGCTGAGACCCGCACCTCCCACTGAGCAGGGAGACTGCTTCTCCCTTTCCCTCTGCTTCTTCTCCTGTTTCTACTCTCTCTCCATGTCAAATAAACAAACAAAATCTTTAAAAATAATAATATAATAGGGGCACCTGGGTGGCTCAGTGGGTTAAGCCTCTGCCTTCAGCCAAGGTCATGATCCCAGGGTCCTGGGATCGAGCCCTCTCTCTCTGCCTGCCTCTCTGCCTGCTTGTGATCTCTGTCTGTCAAATAAATAAAGAAAATCTTTAAAATAATAATAATAATAATAATAATAATAATAATATAAATAATAATAAAATTATATTCAAATTGCAATGTCCAAAAATCGCCAAAATTCTTAAGGAAGAGTAACATTGGAAGGAGGGGCAGTATACCTAAGAGTCACATTATAAAACTGTAATAAATAAGAGAGTGACTCCCGAACATAGGATGACAAGCAGGACCCAAAAATGCTCAGAAGTGAAGCCCTATATTTTTCAAAACTTGCTAGAGGTAGATTTATCATTGCAAATCAGTGGGTAAGAAAGAACACCTCTTTCAATAATCTGCTCTGGGACAGCCGGTCATCCATGTGGAAAGGAAGCAAAATGAAGTTAGATCCCTATTTTCAAACCATACACAAAACTAAATTCTAGGTACATTAAAGATATATATGTGCAAAGTATTACTGTAGAATTTTTGGAAAATAATATGCATGAGTATCTTAAGTTTTCAAAATGGGAAAGGATTTTTTTATATCAGGCAAGAATGCATGAAACATTATGAAAGATTGAGTAATTTCTGTGCAACAAAATTCAAAATGAACAAGATAGAAAAGAAATCACGAAGTGGAAGAATATGTTTACAATGTATGAAACCAAAAAAGAATAAGTATCAATATATTTAAGGAATTCCTTTAAATTAATGAGAAAAAGAAAAAACATAATAAAAATATACCCCCAAAATGAATAACCATTTTACAGGAAAGCCAAATGATTATCAAGCCTATGGTAGGTTTCTTAGTCATCACAAAAATGCTAATTATAACAATAATGAAATACCGTTTTATGATTTTTAGGTTTGTCAATATTCAAATTTTGACAAGATTTTTAAAATATAAAGGTTTGGTAATACCAAGTGGCGACAAACATTGGAAGCAATCAGAACTCCCACAAACTACCGGTAGGACTATAAGTTAGTATAACCTTTTTGGCAAAAAATCTGAATATGGAATTCCACGCCCATTTACAAGTCACTGAAACCATGTTGATAAGAGCAACACAAATGTATGAATCCTTGCCACAGCAAGTGAGGCACAGAGGGGTTAAGTGACATTCCTAGGGTCACTCAACTAGTAAGCGGTAAAATCATGATTCAAATCGTGGAGTCTGAGTTCCGAGTCTCTACTCCACTGATGTGTAACGTACCTATCTGTAAGACACTCAGCAGCCATTAAAAAGAATTAGCCAGCTCTGTGTCTAATAATATTAAATGACCTCTAATATATACTGTTACACAAAGAATCAGTGCTTAGGAATGTAAAAAGTGGAACAGGATCTCCAGATAATCTATGAGAACTAGTGAGTCTGAAAGATTTGTCAGCTACAAGGTCAATATGTAAAAATCATTTTTATTTCTAGACACCAGCAACAACTATGAAATTAAGTTTTAAAAAGGTATCATTTTATGTGCACACACAAAATAAAATACATAAGACTAAATCTAAAAGTACTCAATTACTGAAGGAAATGAATAAATCATAAATAAATGTGTGTGAATATATATATATATATAAATATTAACCATGCAATAAAGGATTGATAAATTAGAGTATAGCAAAATTTAAAAATTCTATTCATCAAACATGATTAAGATTAAAGATGATTAAAGATTTGTACTGATTAAAACAGTACAAATCAGACCGTGGAATAAGAGAAGACGTTTGCAACACATGTAACCAACAGACAACCTGGGTACAGAATATATAAATCATTGCTTCAAATCAATACAAAAAGATATATAACTCAATCATAAAATAGAAAAAATGTTATTATTTCACCAAAAAGATATACAAAGGAACATATGAAAATGTGCTCACTCTCATTAGTCATCTGGGGAATTTGAAGTAAAACTTGCGTGAGGCACCACTACACATTCATGACAATGGCTAAAATCAAGACAAGATTTACAACTAAGCTTTGGTGAGTGTGTGAGCTACTAGGAACTCTCGTGCTGTGCTGGGGGTACGTCGATTGCTACATTCACTTTGCAAAATGGCACTTACTGAAGTTAATTTAGGACCCAACGTTTCCACTTCTAGTAGGTATCCAACAGCACTGCATCTCTGCATGCACCAAAGGACATTGCCCAAGTATCTACAAGTAGTTTTAGTCATAATTTTCTCAGGCTAAAAAACAAATCCGTCAATGCTGAAATGAACAAATAACTTGTCCATATAATGAAATCCCATACAGTAATGCAGTAAAAGGAACCGTAGCTACACACTTACAAGCATAACCTCAAAAAGATAATTTTGAGCTCAAGCAGCCAGACCACAAAAGGATAGACACTGCATGATTCCAGTTGTACTAACTTAATAAACAGGCAAAAACAATTTTCTGTGATATCTGAAGTCATAAATGGAGAGAGATGTACACCCTGTTATTTCAGGGGTATGGGGGGTTGTGGTTTGGGGTTTGGGCCAAGTTCTATTTCTGGACTGGGGGCATGGCTACATCGGTCAGCTTTGCTAACTCTTTGAGTTGTACATGTATGTTGTACACTTTTATAAGTGCGTAACACGTCTATGAAGAAAGATTTTTTTGAAAATTCAAAAAAGCATGTGCATTTCAAATTATCTGCCTGCATGTACATAGTTTATCTAGATGCCTTACTTAACGGATAATGATTATATCTGAGAATAGTGCAGAAGAAGGACAAGGCTTTCCAGTGTATTTGAAAATCTTCCCCACATTTACTAATCCACACTTTCCAGGACAAGATAAAAAACCTAAAACATGAAAAAAAAAAAAAAAAAAAAACCCCACAACCCTAAAACATGGTTCCCCATGCTTTCCAACCACCTTGGAGCTCTCCGGTATTTTACACACATCCCCTCTCTCCAGGAAGAACCAGAATGGTGCCTGTTGCTTGTGTTGGAGAAACAGAATCAACTAAACGTAAATGAAATTTAATAGAATTAAAGAATTAAAGCAGAATGTCTTCTGACTCAGAAAACCTCCCACAAAGTAGAAGAGAAAGAACCCAGTTTTATTACTAAGCATTAAACCAGGATGTGATGTGAATTACACACCACCCTGTAGATGGCAAAGAAAGCAAGAAATCCCCCCTTTTTATACTTCCAAGTGGATACAGTCCATTACACACATGTTCTCAAAATAAACAATCACTAGCCCTCAAGTAAGAGGACTTGACAAGACCATATGCCACACAGAGTTCATCTACCCATACAGTTGGGGTGACCATCTGTGTTAGTTAATTGGCTCTATCCAGAGGAAAAATAAACCACTAATATGTTTGTGAATGGGGCTAGCTTTGCATCTTGGAGAGAGGGACCCACTGAAGTCAGGCTTCCCACGGACACTGCAGCAAGGGGCACCTGCTTCCTTCATAATTTCATTCTAACAATACAGCTCCTAGGTCCTTGAGAAAGATAATCCTGGGTTGTAAAGCTGGCCAGACTCTTATTTAACTTTTCAAAATACTTATAAACATTCTAAAGAGCCCTAGAAGGAACTTGAAAGTTTTTGAAAGCACGTGCTTTATGAAAAGGGGAGGGGAAAGTCGCTTCTCTTACTCTCCGCCCAGAGACTAGATCTCTTATTTTAATATGTATTTGCCCTTACACTTGCCTCCTCAAAACCTAATGAATGAAGAGAGAAGCCATCATCGGGAATATATTTGAAACGTTTTGAATTTTTGTGCCTCATCAGAGATTCACTGTGGAGTCACGTAGTTCTATGTACACATCTATATGCACAAATATGGAAATTATGCATTTTTTTTAAAGAGACAACTAAAAGAGAAATGTTAATGTGGTTCAGAGACATAGAGGGTTAAAAAAAAATTGCATTTAATTGTTTCCGGTGTGCTATCTATAAATATTTTTCCCATTCACACGGCAATACTGAACGAGGCTTAATTCCTCGTGGCAATTTGGAAGCAAATTAATACTTGTTAATTCGACAAAGCCCTGTAATGAGCTACAAGGTTGGAGGGAGATGCAGGTTCTGATTTGTGGCAGCAAGAGTACCTCCAATTTCGTCATCACTGTATTTAAATACCATTTTAATATTTTGAAACTCAGCATCTCCATTTTAAAAATACAGTAAGTCTAATTGCTAGCCTCATCAGGGTCTTACCTGGTTGATTAAACCTTACTGAAAGGTCTAGTGGGGGATTTTCAAGCTGCTCGGTTGTCTAATAAGCTTGTATTAAGTGATTCCCCTCACTCGCAATACAAGCAATTCAGACACGTAAGGGACCTAGTTAGGGGAGAGTATTAAAAAGTGTCTGGTGTGATTCTTAATTAAAAGAAAAAAAATCTGTGATACAGTGAAAATAGAAATAATTTGTTTAAAAGACTGCTACTCTTACTTCACTCCAAAAACCAATGATGTATGCATGAAATTTGAATATTTTTATGCCTAGGCATTTTATTAATTTTCAAATAAATATAAATTACTCTGTGAAATATAGCTCTTTACTTAATCAGGGGGAACCTAAACCCTGACAAAATTGAGTGAAGGAAGGAAGACTGTGAAACTTTTTCTTTCTTCATCTACGATGGCATTGGAACAATTAAAAAAAAAAAATGAAGAACACCATACAATGTAGCTATCCATAGCAATATATTCCAAAATCTTAAAACCCTTTAATAGGAAATTCTTTCTTATAGAATCAAATTATATTATGCCAAATTAAATACATTTAAATTAGGGTGCCTGGGTGGCTCAGTGGGTTAAGGGTCTGCCTTCGGCTCGGGTCATGATCTCAGGGTCCTGGGATCGAGCCCTGCATTGGGCTCGCTGCTCAGTGGGGAGCCTGCTTCCCCACTCTCTCTGCTGCCTGTGATCTCTCTCTCTCTCTGTCAAATAAATAAATGCAATCTTTTTAAAAATAAATAAATAAATTTAAATTGATTCGTGATTTCTCACATGGATTATCCCAATATACCCCTCACTCCGTGCCCATCTAAATCCTACACATCCTAACAAAGTCAGATTAAATCTCATTTCTTTCTAAATAGGTTGTTTCATGTGTCCCAAACCCACTGACTGTATGCCCTGAAGTGACACTCAATGATGAGCCCGAACCTCAGTTCAGTAATCGTGGCTTCATACCATTCTATTACTGTCTTACTTTCCAGAATAGATTATAAATTCCTGGAAGCCTTTCCTTGATCATCTATTCACAGGTAAACTATTTCCAATTGATTTATTCCTTTCAACATCACTATGACATTCTTATGAAACCTCTGAAATCCTCTGCATTCCTCTTACGTTTGACTCTAATACCATTCTCAGAAATGCTTCTCTCTCTACTGACTGTAATTTCACACATTTCCAGAATAGGAGCAGACATGAGCGTCCAATTAAGCTTCTGAATTCCATCCCATCTTCGCTTGCACAGGTATTTAGCCGTTTCTCCCGTATCAGTTTTCTCGGGGTTTATCCATTTGCCTGCTTGCTTGTGTGCCTGATGCACTTGTTTTGCCTTCCCAAGAGTATCTGCTCTTGGTAAGTCTCACTTAATCCCTTCGTGGTTCCAGTTCCAATTATCTGGGGTCCTTTTGTAATCATTCTATTCACTAAAATTCATCTCTCACAGAGTAGCCAAGGGCAGAGTTCCAACTGGTCAACCCAATAAAACACAAAGGACCAGGATCAGAGTAAAGGCATATTTAATTCTAAAGGAATTCAAGGGAAATATTAGCAAAGATCTATAACCTGCCATTGTGGAAGGTGATTATTGCAGGGTGCTGAAATTGCCCTGCGAATTATCAACCACACCTGAGCCCTGCCCCCTCTGACTGGCAAAATGAGGGCTCAGGCATGGACACATTGCCGCCCGCATCTCTGCAAACAGTAGGATCTGGCCAAGCTCAAGATCTCTGTTCCCCTGACCCTGTTAACTTACAGGAACTGAGTATGGTCTGGATTCCCTAAGCTTCTCTCTGAATACCATCGTCCCCTCCACTCCTCACTACAAGCTTCCCCTGAAAATCAGGTTTCCCTCCGGGTCTCTTTAGGAAGGTCTTACGTGAGTCTTATTTTGGGAATGTGATGCTGCAAATGGGGAGATAAAGATCTTTTTGACCATCATTAGGGGATCCAGTGTTGCACCCAAGACCACCACCGCCACCACCATTAGCACCATCTGTGCCCAACCACCTGCTATTTGAAGGGTTAAGTAGCCACAGGGGAGAGCTGGCGCAGAGGCATCGGAAAGGCTTTGCTGTCATCTCTCTTCCGTGTCCTCCTATACAAATTTTACTTTGAAAAATGAAAGATAATTTATCCCCGTCTTTAAACTTCCCTGCCACCAAACACCTATCAGACCTGGAGCAGTTCACATAAGATTTAGCCAATCTGTCGGTTTTAATTCTTCTTGCCAGTCTCTTCCTCGTTTTTATCCATTTCACTTTATATTTTTATCGATTTTTTTTTATCATTCAGTTTTGGTTTTTGTATTTGCTCCACGGCACGTGGCCCACGAGTTTGTTAAACTTCTTCGTCAAATACCCAATACTGGGCTTCTTGATGGGCTAAAATTACTTTGACCAGAATGACAGTAAGGGTGGGCTAGCATTCCATTTATTCAATGTCGGTTATATGGCCAGTCGTCAAAGCCACAGGGGCCACCGGGAATCACCCCATCTACAAAGGACGTTCCAGCCCGGCACTCCTCTCTGACCCACAGACAAGTCATTCCAGGTACACAGCTCAATGGCAAACACACACTGCGGGCGGGGTGATGACGCAAAACCATCTGCCAAAACAAACTGAGAGGATCTCAGGGAATGTCCTAGAAAAGGTGGTATTTCAATTGAGCCTCAATCAATGAGAGCAGAACAGGACAGGTTAGGTATTTCAGGAATAGAGGAATGGGTAAACAGAAGTTGAGTAGTGGTAAGCACCCGTTTTGTATGACTGACGAATGCGCCTCAAAATTCTGATGCTTTTGCCGAACTGATTTATTTCTTTAAATATTTTAATTTTTTTGTTTATTTGAGAGAGAGCACAAGCAGGAGCAGGGTGGGAGAGGGGCAGAGGGAAAGGGAGAAGCAGGCTCCTACAGCAGGGAGCCCGATGTGGGGCTCCATCCCAGGACCCTGAGATCATGACCTGAGCCGAAGGCAGGTGCTTAATCGACTGAGCCACCCAGGCGGCCCTGAACTGTTTTTATCTACCATTGTATTTCAGCAAAAGAATACCTCCCCCAAAAGAAATGGTTAAACTAGGAGGGTTCTCCTGCTGATTTAGTACATCCTAAGTCAATAAAATTACTGTCTGGAGGCTGGCTGGTCTGGGATGGCCTCATCCACATTCTGGAGGCAGCGAGTGTGCCTCCGTTCTCACATGGTCTCCACCCTCCAGCCGGCCCCGACAGCCGGGCCTGCTGACCACGGGACACATGAGAGCAGCTCGGCAGAGATCACATAGGTTCAAATCGGAACTGCACACCTGATCTTCCTAAAGTAGCTATCCTACAGCGTTACAATAAATTCCCTTTTTTCCTCTTAAAAAATTTATCAGTTATGAGACAGATAAGTAAATTGGTAAAACAAACAAACAAACTTTAAGAAACCTGTGTTAACTCTGGAAACATTCTCTGCTTAGCATTTAGTTTATAGTATTATCAGTGAACACATCCAAAATCATTTTAAAGATAAATTATGTTTTGTCTAAAACCCGGTACCTCCTCGAATCACTTGTCCTACAAAGTGAACCAAGGCCCCATGCTTGTTTCTTTCTCCTTGTAAGAGACAACTCGCCTGAATTTGATTTGTATGTCGATGAAACATTCAACATGCTAATTTACTGGTTAATATTCCCCTTTGGCACGTACCAGCAAAGGATAATTGGCAGTAATGTGATTTCAACTTACTTGAATTTGTAGCTGTTAATTGAACCTTCACTTTTAGTAACTCTGCATCACAGCGTAGAAAGAAACCGCATTCACGTAAGATGCTCCCAAAACTCCCTCTGTACAGAGAACATCAGGACAGGAAACTTTCTGTGTCCTCCCCCCCATCTGGAATCCAGGGAATCAACTCTAAATAACCTCTAGCATTATCTTCTAATCTCATGATTTGATGATTATGGAATGGGCTACTTATCTATTTATCTCTCAAAGAAAGGCGAGCATAGCTCGGGCGAGGAGGAGTCATTAATCCAAGGAGGGGACTTTGAACTAATTTCAGTGAGGGATGAAGATAGTCAAGAGGTGATTTTAAATTGTAATGATGAAGAAAGCAATCAGCTGATGCAGATTTTAGAAGTTGTACCAGGAACAATAATGAGAAAAGAGGATACTTAATCACATTCACAAAAGAATTATAGGAATACATAATTAAAGCAATGATAATGAGTAATAAAACTCTTGGCGAGACATCTTTCAAATATCACTAAAAGTAGAGTAAGAAGCAAAAAAAGACATTGTCTTTTGTGTTAGTGACAGAGATTCTGCATGAGGTTCAAGCAGGCAATTATTAAAGTGAGAAAATCTTAGGGCTCCATGTCAACAGCCGTTGGGTATGTGGGAAGGGGTTGAACAAATTTGTAGGGTGTGCACTGTACGAGACAAAAAGAAAAACAAACCCAAGGAGATAATTGAGTACTTTATTTTTTAAAAAATTTATTTATTTATGAGAGAGAGAGAAAGAGAGAGAGAGAGAGCGCGTGCAAGCAGGAGAGGCAGAGGGAGAGAGACAGAGACTCTCACGCAGATTGACATCGGGATCCCACCACCCTGAGATCATGATCCGAGTAGAAACCAGGAGTCGGATCCTCAACTGACGGTGTCATTCCGGTGCCCCAATTTAGTATCTTAATATATTCTAATAATAGAGGAGAAGCGACAGGATTTTATACATGAAACAGGAAAAATTACAGGAAGATCAACCGTCTTTCAAAACTACAAATGTTAGCACAGAGAAACAACACAAAAAATCTCATGAATTAGAAGGGTTAGGGGAGCTCGTAAGTGGGTAAAGATCATTCCATTCAAAAAGAAATGAGGACAAATTAATAACAAGGTTTATAAACATCGAGAGAGCAAGTGTAATGGAGTAATATATATAATAAATAGCAAAATGCAGGGTAGTTAGAATTATAAATACAGCACTGTAAGACAGAGCACATTATCTCACACACACACACACACACACATGTATTTATATATGTATAGATCAGTAAGCAAATTTATTCCATCATTCCTGATGACCTATATATGTGTGTGGGGGGGTGAATTTTGAATACTTTTTAAAATCAGTTTTAATATCTTGTTGGTTCTCTCATTAATCAATATGTCAAATATTTTTGTTTTCTCTTTACATTTGTGTGATAACAATACATCTCTAAACTATCTTAACTTATCCTTTAAATATCTATAATACATATATAAATGTACAAAGTAACAACATGCAAGAGAAACGCCATTCTCGTATGTATGACTACAGATGCACGCATGTAGGAAATATGTGAAGTACGTGATAGGTACATACAATCAATATTGCACATCTAAATGAGAATTAAAACTCAGAGTGCACACCAGTTGCCACAAACTGTTTTAAATGCTTTAGATATATTAACTCATTTAATCCTTGCAGTTACCCTATAAAGTGGGTATAAGGTAGGGCCCACTACGGCTCCATTTTACAAATGGGGAAACGGAAACGCAGTAACGAACATGCTCGTGCAAACAGAAGGTATCAACGCTAAGACTGTGCCCGGGACACGTGGCTTCAGGGGCTGACGCTAACCCTCACGATCCGCTACCGCTCTCCATTGCTTGTGCCTAAGCTGACAAAACTGCCTTCAAAGGAATTGGACAAACATTAAGTAAATAAGATAGAAAACCTATCCCAGACTTGACGTTGTATTTTCCTTCCTCTTCCCAAAGGGAGTAAGAGGGACACAGACCTCCCATAAATTCCCACACTGATGGCAAATCAAGTGTGAACAGGGGCTTACCAGGCGAAGGACCGCTTAGTCAAGCTGCAGGCTTTCAAGTAATCCAGACGTGATGGAGTCTACCCTAGAGCTCTCCGAAACTACTGATTCAATCTCAGCGCCATTACCTACTACACTTAAAGACTCACCGAGGAACGATTAGATCCCAGCTGTCTGAGCCAATGCAAACATATCACCCACTTTACAAAAATAAATAAATGAATAATGATATCTTCAGGAATTATCAATGAGTAAGCCCAAGGAAAGATGTGGAAAGGTTCTACAGCAGTAAATGAGGGAATCAATGGCCAAGACCGCTATAGCAATTACAGGCTAACGAGGAGGGATGAAGACAGATGTATCAAAATAGCTAACAGCTCCCCAACGGGCTAGCTTCCTCCTCCTTTGAAGCAAAAACGGAGTCTGCAAACTGTGGTGTTAAGTAGGACAGGTGGAGCAAATATGGCTGAAATGTTCCACTCTACTGATGTTCTCAACATTTTCATATACCAGGGTCCCTGACCAATGCCATCCATATATACACATATATATGTATGTGTGTGTATATATATATGTTTTTTTCACCTTCCTGTTTATATTTGTACACCAACATAACGAGCCCTGAATGTAAGCAACCTAGAAGTGGCCCGACCTGCCAGTGCAGGCTAGCATTACTCTTGTCCGCACTCAGCAAGGCCCTCGTGAAGCAATACCTAACTGGGGACAGAGGCAGAAAATGGATATAACAAGCTCCAGCTCTAGGGCCTTCCATGTGACCCCACCCCTCATCCAACGTGTGCCTCTATATCTCCCCAAACAATGGAAAAATTTGCCCTTTATTTCAAGTGGAGCTCTTCTGTTGTCAATTTTTTCTGTACCAACCAGGTTTTTTTGTTCAGTTTCCTTCCCAGCTCCTACCTGCCCAAAGACTTTGGTTCCACCCCACTGATTCTTACAGAAACGCAGCACCCCCTTGTTGAACAACGTGTTACATTTGTGCAGCAACCAAAGCTGCTCGGTTCTAAAGAGAAAGCCTGTTAGGAACATCTCTTTCTACAATCCATCCAGGCTGGTCGGAGGCTGTGGGAGCATAGCAATGACACCGCTGATATCATTGTGCCTAAAGCAAATGATTAAAAGCCCATCAATAAGAATTGGGAAAAACTGAGAATCAGAGGTTCCTTTTTTCCCCTGTTCTGAGAGTTCAGTTTTACTGATTCTTTTTTGATGTGCTGAAACTTTTTTGAATGTGTTCTTCTGCTTCCATTGTCTATAAAATAAAATGCTTTCATCAAGACTTATTAATTCATGTCTCCTTAAGAATATTACATTTCCAAATTATCTATGCACTGCTATACATTATCTTTAATTTTTATTATTTACACTTGCCTGGATTTTATTTTGGGAAAGGCAACAAATGAATGGAGTCAGTCTAAACACCTTACTAATCCAGAGTCATTTCTCTTTTCAAGTCCATATCCTTAAATCAGATGATAACTACCCAAGGCTATCAAAAAACACAACCAAAATTTATGATTGTAAGTGGTTTACCTATATTGATTCAGTCAAAACTCAAAAGGTAGTTAAGATTATAGCCCTATATTAAAGATAAAAATCCTGAAGCCTAGAGATTTTAAGCAAATTGCCCAAGGTTACTCAAGTGGTAACTGACAGAGGCAGAATTCAAATCCAAGTTCCGACAGCTCTGCATCCATGAAGGTATGAATTCTTTAAGAGAGACAAATCTCTTCTTAAAGGAATTTATCAATTGAGTGGTTATACACGGAACATGTAGAAACATGATGGTCATTTTTTCAATAACAGCACTTTTAAAACATGCAAAGTGATCTTTTTTAATGGTCCAAAAACCTAATAATAAAGTATGTCTCAGTAAGGAAATTTCTGTAGCTGGTAAGCTGATTTGTCCATTCATCTATTCAACATTACTTATTGAGTGATTACCATGTGAAAGTCCCTCAGAAGGAACACAGAAGCCTACAGACCAGTAGGGAACAAAACCAAACAAACAAGAGAGCACAGAGGGGAACAGCTCTAAGAACAGATGTACACGATGTTTCCCATGCAGGGGAGAGAGACATGAACTTGCTGGGCTCAGGGGTAGGAGGTCAAGGCAGGTCTTAGTGAAAGATGATATATAAAATGCATAATAAAAGGCAAACTGGAATGCCAATAGAATTCAAAAGAAAAAAGAGTAGGATGTAAAGGAATGCATTTAAGGAAATGCTAAGTCCCTATAACATGGAAAAATAATGTGCTTAGGAACCTGAAATTAGTGACATGCAAGTATGTAATTTTCTTCTGTCTTATTTCTGTGCTGGTAAAAGAATAAAAAGCTTCTATCCAAACCATACGGTGTGGTTGTGAAAAGTGCTGGTTCCTCAGGGACTCTTAAATCTAGAGCTTTAGAATCTCTTGTAAAGACACCCAGAAACCTGCCCATTGAACGAGCTCCAGGCATGGCCTTATGCATGAGGAACGCCATGCATAATGACCACCATTTACGCCAGAACGTTGTCAGAGATGTGACCAGACTCTACGTCAATCGTCTCTGTTCTGTGGAACGGCATCTCAGATTTAGGGTAACGCTGCCTCCACATTGGCCCTGGGGACCAAGTTAGTGTCAAGGGACACATGCCTATTTTGAGCAAATTGGTCTGCTGGGTGGAACTTGTAATGCTTATTATTTGTGATTCTAATTGGAAAACATCTATAGAAAAGGAAACAATAAATCTAACACTAACAGTTAATAATATATTGTTCTTTATGATAATTATTAGATAATACAGGCACTAGAGGCTTAAGGCTTCTCTTCCATTGTGAGAATAAAATCTCACATTGGATATCATGGGTTACACGGGCTATTATTAAACACACAGGAAGTTCCTAGGTTTTGCCCTATTATTCAGCTTAATTTTTATTTTATTATTTTTTTATTTTTTTAAAGATTTTTTATTTATTTATTTGACAGAGAGAAATCACAAGTAGATGGAGAGGCAGGCAGAGAGAGAGAGAGGGAAGCAGGCTCCCTGCTGAGCAGAGAGCCCGATGCGGGACTCGATCCCAGGACCCCGAGATCATGACCTGAGCTGAAGGCAGCGGCTCAACCCACTGAGCCACTCAGGCGCCCCTCAGCTTAATTTTTAACTAGTGATCAGACACCAGCCTGGAATAAGTTTGTTGAGAAAGCAGAAAAACAAATCAAATTGAATATTTGATAAGAATGATTGCATGCTAAAATTTTTATTTTCTTTTAGGATCAATATGGTGCAACAGAGTTCAAGTAAAAGAGAATTATAGCGAAGTATTTTTGATGTCTTCAAAAATAATCATACTTGGATTAAAGTTAAGATAGATGTTCCGAAATACAGTACCATGTGAGAAAATACAGTCAAGAAAGGGAATAGTCCATGTTATCACGATGTTCTTAGTAAAAGTGTTCACCTAGTCCCCATAATGCAAAGGGTTTGTGTTAAGAGGCAGAGCAGCAGTGGTGTTCTAGAATGTTCTAGAGTGGCTCAGAACAAAGTATGTGGGGATTTTGAAAACCCTTGATCATCAAAACAGGGAGGAGTATTCACTCACAGAAAATCATGGCTTTGTGGTTTTGGGGGTTTTTTTTGGGGGGGGGGTGCGGTTGTTTGTTTGGTTGGTTTGGTTTGGTTTTGCTTTGCTCTTAAACAGCCAGTTCTCAGGCCACCAGAGGCACAAGACTTAGCTTCAATCTGTTCTCTGCAATCACAATCTGTGTGACTCAGGTAACCTCTCTGAACTGCACGTTCTTTTCCCAAGTAGGGATAAAGTTACTGGCTTTTATACAGAATTGATTTTATATAAACTAATGTTTGGTTAAAGCACGTAAGCATTGCAAAATGGCTTCTAGTACGTCATGCTGGCCTTGTCAGCTGGGCCCCTTGTATTTAATTTTTTATTTATATTTTATTAATATATTTATTGTATTTTCATATCCTGCTGTTTGAAATTTCCAGGTCCTTTATCAAGAACTTTTCAGAGGAAAAGCTAATTCCTTCAAAGGACTGTTTTGAATGTCAAGCATCTGATCCAATTATAAAATAAGACATTCTGAAGAAAAATTCATTCAAAGAGGAAAGTTTCAAAAAAGGCAACAATTTTTTTTAAAGCTTGCCTGCAAACAAACCGAGAAAATTATTTTATTTATTTTTTGAAGGTCCCATCTTTTTTTTTTTTAAGTTTTTACTGAAATTCTAGTTAGTGAACATATAGCGTAATACTAGTTTCAGCTGTACAATTTAGTATGTAAGTGATGTAAATGATTTTAAAATGTTTTAGTTACAAAAGGAACCAAACGTGAATGCTTACTTTTTTTTTTTTTAAAGATTTTATTTATTTATTTGACAGAGAGAGATCACAAGCAGGCAGAGAGGCAGGCAGAGAGAGAGAGAGAGAGGGAAGCAGGCTCCCTGCTGAGCAGAGAGCCCGATGTGGGACTCGATCCCAGGACCCCGACATCATGACCCGAGCCGAAGGCAGTGGCCTAACCCACTGAGCCACCCAGGCGCCCCCATGAATGCTTACTCTTTATTTCCCCTAAGAAAATACACCTTCTTTGCTTGGTAGTGCGATTATAACACCAAGCTGTCCTGTTATTTCATCGGTAGGTACATTCTTGAGAACATAAACTTGAGAGCAAATGACGGTGATGATGTTTTCAGAGGTTTGTGAGATGTACAAGGGTGGTCATCACAGCTCTGCGCTCGCGGACACAAATGCATGACTAGATATTCAAAAACCGAATCTACAGTATCAAGAAGGAAACAAAGGTATCTCAAGAGAACCTCCTTTCAGGGCACCTGGGTGGCTCAGTTGATTAAGCAACTGCCTTCGGCTCAGGTCATGATTCCAGAGTCGCTAGATCGAGTCCCACATCCAGCTCCCAGCTCCAAGGGGAGTCTGCTTCTCCCTCTGACCTTCTCCCCTCTCATGCGCTCTCTCACTCTCTCTCTCTCTCAAATTAAAAAAAAAAAAAAAAAAAAAAAAAAAAGATACCTCCTTTCACACTAAAAAGTCAATCAGCAGCCCTTTCCAATAGAACTTTCTGTGAGGACAGAAAGGTTTGAGACCCCTGGTCTTCCACGGAGCAGCCGGCAGCCCACTGAAAGCTGCTGAGCTCTGGAAATGTGACCAGTCAAAATGAAGAAATTAACTTTTTTTTTAAATTAAAATTCACTTCAATTTAAACCTAAAATCTACATGTGGATAGTGGCTACCAAAACAAAAGTACAGAATAGACATTTTGAATATGCTCTTCCTCAGGGGTGTGTGTGTGTGTGTGTGTAGAGAGATATTTGTGAGGACAAAATAGTAGAAGTGGTAACTGTAGCGTTTATTTAACAGCCTACAAACTTTACATCTCTTCCTCATTTTAAGGGTGTGAGAATCATGAGTCACGTCTCTTGAAGTGCCTTATTTCATGTCCTGTTATGTTGCAAAGCTATGAAAAGATATTACCTTTCAGGCTTAACAAGTAGCTTAATAGATGTTGTACTTGTCGTAGAATGAATTGCCTGAGGTAAACAGATAGTAAACAAATAGTATAATATGTATTTTCTCAACAAATATTAAATAATATTTGTGTTCCCAAAACATTGTTGGGTGGAATGATTGAAGGAGCCAGTAACTTTTAATAAATCATTTTTAGACTCCGCCATTTATAATTCGCTTTCCTTTTATGTGATAAGGAGAAATTATTTCTTCTCCCGCCTCTATTACTCTTTTCTCTCCTTCATGTTTTCATAACAGATACCATATTTACAATTAAAATGAATGAAGTTTTTTACATAATTTTTAGTCTAAAGATTCAAAATTTTACTCTTTAAACTGGCGGTACCACCAGTAAAAGTAAGTAACTTTTAAGTTGATTTCTTTCATACTTACAACTATGTTGGCTTTACACTAAATGATGTGTACCAAGATACAAGATACCTAAATGAATGTATTCTTTTAAAATCCTTATATCTGTTTTTTTTTAAAAGAACACTTTTTTTAAAAAAAATCAAATGTCAATATGTCATTAATATTAAGAGAAATGAGGTTAGCACGGTTTAATATATGATGGGAGTTTTTTCCTTGACATTTAACCCATCATATTAAAAGCTTCTTCAAAGGCAAGAAATATCAGCTTGTCACCTGGAGATCGAAATTGAGCTGCTCTGAGACAAACTGCTGTTTCTTCCCCATGATGAAATTCATAGAATGGACAAAAATGTCAGGATAAAAATAGGCCACCTTGGGTGGGGGGACCATCAGGAAAAGAAGGATCGTTATTGTTATAATTACAACTAAAAATCATTTAAAATCAGTTATTTTTCTCTCGTAGCACGTGAAAGACACCTAGCACCTGGATTTATATTATTAAATACTTAGTTGAGAATAAAATGCGATCAAACTATGTTTATGCTAGTCTGTGGATGTCACTTTGAATACAAGCTGAACCGTGGATAAGAAGGCATTTTAAAGAACAGCAAATATTTTAATTCATAATATACAAAGGACATACCACAAGCTGGCATTTTGAAATTCTGGGATGATTAAAAAAAAAAGATATATATCAATATTAAATCTTGCAAGATGTTGGAGGGCTGGATGCCAAAATATGCACATCTTCTAAGGAAAATCTCTGATAATTCAAGAATGACAGAACTGTAAATGAATCCACTCATAAGGATCAACAAGTTGCACTTTTCCTGCAATTTAAAAAGTATCTTGAACAAATGCCATAGAACAGAAGCACGGAGCTCAAGATGAAACCTCTCATTGCCCCCAAAGAAGGCTTAGCACAGTGAAATATCAGATTTTCCTGTATCTGGGACATGGAAGAACTCACGTTTATACAGATTTTGTTAAATGCCATTATTCGCCACTGACCACTCCATATTAGTTAACTGCTCAGGTTTTAATGTTACATATGGAGAAAACTCTTGGCTACTTTCATGGATAGTTAATCCTGTAGATTATATGATACTGTTACCTCATGAGATTTTAATCCCTGTCAAATGGCTATGATCATCAGTCATATTCAGATTTTATTTAAGAACTGTAATATCCCCTTTCTATAAATCCTTTTCAATTATTTAGGGACGTGTTTTCTAGTCTCCCTTATCTTTATTCTCCATTGCTTTTCCAATCGATAGTTCTTCCAGTTAATCAATAGTGCAGAGAAAGAAGTCCAAGTCAGATATGGGCCAAAAGCCAGTGTGACTTTAAAGTAAATAAATAACTATCAGAATGTGTGTATGCCTGGTTCATCAGATTGGCAAAATATCCTTTAATTTTGTAAGACTGAGATTTCACCAATAAAACAGGGAAGGAGGGGAGAGACAGCTAACTGGGTTAGTTGGGCTCACGCATAAAATCTGGTATATAAGGGATAACATCCAAACTGTGTTAGTCACCAAGCCCTCAGAAACAAAAAAAGTAAAGTGCAATTCTGTACAAATTACACCGAGACTTGGTATGTTTTACTCTCCCAAATACTGGCTGGTAGTAGAGGTACAGAATGTCAGACCTGTCAGTTTTCCAATTTACAATGACAGAAATGTGTTCTATATTCTTTGTGTGTTTGATGGCATTGTCAAGACCCATAAAGAAAAGACTTTTACGAAAGTTATCCATACCGCGATCAAAAAAGCAGAACATTTAAAAACCTAGCATGCCGAAAAATTTTTAGGAATAACACTGAACATTCTACTCAGCTTTGTATGGAGATTTCAAAAAAAAAAAAAAGATTTATTAAAGAATATGTCTGTACAATACACTGTCCTTATGTATTACACTATAATTTAACATGATGCTTGATTTTTACCACAGATTCAAATAACTAAATTAAACATTTGACACAAATCATGTTTTCACTTTTCCCAGTCAACATTAGGTTTTGAAAACTGGACATATTGTGAGTCAACCACAGCATGTGACCAACACATTTGCTTCTTTTCACTCATTATAGGAATTATAATAAAATACCTAAGTTACTCTACTTCTCTTCTTCCACAAAAATAATCAAGTATGACCCTACTTAGAAGTGAGGACTAGATTTTCTGGGGTTTAATAACAAATACTAGATTGTTAAAGAGTTAGATATAAGCATTCATAAATTCACTGCTATGAACTTCCTTCCAGAAGGGCTGTACCAGGCTATGTTGCCACAAGCGATGGAGGACACTATCATTCCTCCTCATTCTTGTCAACCCTTGGTCGTATCTTTCTCCTGAGGTGAACCCCACAAGTGTAAAATAGTATTTCACTTTTGTTTTAGTATGCATTTGTCTGATTATTATAGAGGCTGGGTACCTTTCACATAATTAGCATAATTTTGTGCCTTTTTATAGTTTGCCAATTTGCTTCCTAATTTCTTCATCCTTTTTGGTTGCTTGGAATATAGTTTTAGTCTAGTTTCAATATTAAACCCTTTGCAAACCTCTTCACCCAATCTGTCATCCAAATGTTAATTCTTCCTGTGATACTGCTCACTGAACAAAACTTCTCAATGTTTATGTAGACAAATCCATACGCATTGTGCCTTTAGGGCTCTGTGAAGAACTTTCTCCTCACAGTTTTTATAGTTTTAGTAGTTACATTTCTCTCACTCATCAGTCTGGAGTTGACCACTGTGTGTGGTGTGAATGAGGAGTGGACGTGATTCCTCTACTGTGTAGTCTGTTTTCCCAAATAATGTCCAGTCCAGCCTTTCCCACTGGATGTGGGACCACTTTACCATTATCTAGTTACCAAACCAAGGGGTCTGTTTTGAACCCTATTTTGTTACATTAGTCTTTTTGCTATTTTCTACAATAACATTAATCATGCTTATTACTTAGACTTTGAAGCACAATATCTCTTAGGAGGTATTTTACTTCATTTTTTTTAACCAACTAAGCTTTTCATAGATATTTATGTATGTATGCCCAATTCTTCAAAATTCATTTTTATGGGAAGCACCCTGAACTTACAAGTTATTGTAGAAAGTAAGCCTTTATATTATTAAAGACATACTATGTCTCTACATTTATTCACATCCGCTTTTATTTCCTTCACTACAATTTTAAAATTTCTATTATAAAGGTTTTGCAAATTCTTTCCCAGATAAATTTCTATGTCCTTTTAATTTTTGTCCCTTTAGTTTTAAAAATTTTTAACTTTTTAATTTTAATTATTTTGTCCAATAATTTTATATTACATTTTGAAAGAAGTCATTACTGATTTAGATGAATGCCTAAAAACTGAATGAGTTGACCTCATGTTCAGCAAACTTACTCAGATCTCTTATGAATTTATCATTTGTTAATTCTGCTGGGATTTCTGTGGAGATCATGTCTATGAAATGATAGAGTTTTATACTTTTTTATTATTTTTCTCAAAATGTGTCAAAATCTACATTTATAAGACTCTAAAGAATTATGCCTAATCTCTAGCAATTCATTGAACTATAGTAATGAAAAGTGGACACCTTGATTTGCTCCTGACCAAAGATAATGTTGAAAATTAATCTTTAAATATGACATTTACTATAATTATAGTATAAGCTTTTAACACATGAAGAGAATTTCCTTTTAATTTTCACAGCATTTTTTTTTTTTTTAAGTAGGCACCATGCCCAGTGTAGAACCCAAGGCAGGGCTCAAACTCATGACTCTGAAATCAACACCAGAACTGAGATCCAGACAAAGACGCTTAACTGACTGAGATACCCAAGCTCCCCCTCAGCATTTTTAAAACAGTTATCACGAATGGAAATAACTTTATAAATTATTTCAGTGTTTATATTGTTTGTTTCAGAGTTTTAAAAACATAATGAACTTGAAAAATTCTTATTCAGCATCTATTGCTATAGTTATGTGACTATTCCCAGTATATTAATGATCTGAATTACATTAGAAAATTCTGCCAAGTGTAACTATCCTTCCATTTTTATGATAAACTTTCTTTGATCACAAAGTGTTTTTAGATATGTGTTTGGATTTAGTAAGCCAGTACACGGTAGGCCCAAATGGGATTATTTCCATGATAGATTCAGCTCAAACTCTAGGAAGACAGGTATCAGCCACTCCCGTAATCCACAGAGAACTAGCCAACTCCCCTCCAAGCAGCACTTGCACACAGTACCCTTAGCTTAGCACCCACCTCTGGCTCATCAAAAGGGTAGAGAACTGAGGCAATGTTAGAGAGCAAGGGGATGAGTGTTTAGGAGAAAACCATCAGTCTGTCTCTGAGTGACAATTTTCGCACTGGCAAGTAGCTGGGAGTATTTCAAGCTTCAAGGGGCCCTGGACTTTTAGAAAAACAATGACCTAGGCCTAATCAAGGTCTATGAAGCAGACCAGAAAGAGAAACAGAGGTGAGTAGATATGGTAACACACTATGCAGACAGAGCAGGAGAAATTCTGGAAACCAACAGCTGGGGCAAGCCATGTGTATTTCTCACAAACCCTACAGGGGCTACACAGAGATAATATGTGCCCAGTGATTTTTTTTTTTTAAGATTTGTTTATTTACTTATTAGAGATAGTATGTGCACAGGAGTTAAGTGAGGGGCAGAGAGAGAAAGGGAGAGAGAATCCACAACCAGACTCCCCGCTAAGTGTGAAGCCAGAGGCAGGGCTCTCCCTCGCAACCCAGAGATCATGACCCAAGCCAAGATCAAGGGTGCTGCTCAACCAACGGTGCCCCTGCCCCAGTGCCCCTTGCCTAAGAAACTTCAAATCCTTCCAAAGGACCAAGTGACCCCACCGAGGGTCACTTTGAAGAGATGAGGGAAGAGAACCTGACCTGCTTTGTGGGAAGTCACACTTCCCAACAGAGGCTTTCAAATTACTTGAAACTGCTCACATAAGACAATGAGTAAAGCACAGACATTGTTTGGGGTCAGAGAAAATTTAAAAAAGAAAATGTAAATCAATCCCGGGGGTGGGGGAATATCTGTTACAATATAGGTATGGGTATTAACATCTGACAACTTTTCTTTTGTGATCACTCCCAGTTGTTACCAGTAATAACTGTTACCAGTAACAATTTTTAGAGTGTAAAAGTCCTTTCCTACCTACGATCTGAGCATGAACCTCTCATCCAATTTGAAACTTTCTCATCCTTTCCTCTGCAGTCTCAAACCATTGCTAACCAACAACCAAATTACTATATTCTCTCCCATGGACCAGGGAGCTCCTGGGAATACCTCAGTGATCTTCTGCGGATCCTGTCGGAGAAAAGAGCCTTCTGCAGGGAACTCACACAGCCCCACCGAGCCCTGCTACAGGGGTCCACTCACACGGACTCTTCTGGAAGTAATGCTCAGGGGCTTTCTGACGGGGCTCCTTTCCAAACCTAAAAGCCCCAAGCGTCCAGCTCCCATCTGAGGGTGCTACGTCTGGCCCCTACACCAGGGAGCGTGCAGCCACCCCCCCCCCCACTCCTGCCTTCCTTCCTCATGCTCTGCTTGCAACAGTAAGTCTACAGTGCAGAGAACATCTGTCAAGGGTCCTACGTGCTTTTCCAGAAGCTCTTCTCACTTGCGTTAAGGCAAAAATGTAACTTACTCCCTAAAATCTCTGTCCAAGGAACTTCCCATGAAACACTTCCTGTAACGAATGCTTAAGCCTCTTTTTCATACCTGGACGTAGGTGATAATCTCACGGTGTAGAAAGAGAGTTTCAGGCCACCTCCTTTGTGAGCAGCTCACATGTGGTCTAAAATAGCATTTTCGAATATACCAGCACTTGGCCTCTTCTTCATCTCTGTCTTGGTGCTTCCTCTAAAAGCGTAAGAACAAATATCATGTATCAAATGCCTTAGATGTTATTTTTAAAATTGAATTATATAAAATCCCTAAAGCATCCAGATTTAATTATCTTCCAAGCTCTTGCACAACGGAGTTTTAAATTCTTTGTATCCATTCTTTTCTGTAACAAATGTATATTAATTGCTTACTTTGAGCCAGGACTGTTCTAAGAACTGCAATTGTAGTAGGAAGTAAAGCAGAAAGGCTCTATCCTTGTGAACTTGTGAACTTGCATCGTAAGGGAGGGAAAGACATATAAATAAATAAATGCTATACATCAGTGCTATGACAAAACTCTACAGCTAACTGCGTGGGTAAGGGACAGCATAAACTGTGGTTAGGAAAGGCGAAGGTGTTGATAATTAAGCAGAAGTTCTTTTTTTTTTTTTTTTTAAGAATGATTTATTTATTTGAGAGAGAGCACGCAAGCAAGAGGAGGGGCAGAGGGAGAAGGAGAAACAGACTTCCGGCTGAGCCCAGAGCCCAGAGTGGGGCTTGATTCCATGACCCTAGGACCATGACCTGAGCCAAAACCGAGAAAATCAGACACTTAACCAACTATGCCCCCCAGGGGTCCTAATTAAGCAGAAGTTCTAAAGAACTGATAGTGAGGCTTTCATACGCTATGGAGAAACAACCCAGGCAAATGCACAGCATGTGTTGTCCTGCTCAAGGAATAGCAGGAAGGCCGTTATCATTTTGAACATAAATGGTAAAGTTAAATGTAAAATTCTGGAGTCAAACTCTTTTTTCCCTCACCATCCCCTTTCTTCATGATAAAATGCACTTTTCAATCTTACCTGGAGGACGAGATGGTATACACTCTTCTTGCCTTTTGTTGTCATTGTCATTCACGCATTTATTTGATGACGTTTTCCTAAAAATACTGCCTCCTTCCCAAATGTCCATCTCTAGAAAATTCTGAAACAACAGAGTAAATGAAAAAAATACCATTGGTGCAAGTAACCTCATTTAAGAATGAAGCTTTATGGGGCACCTGGGTGGCTCAGAGGGTTAAAGCCTCTGCCTTCGGCTCAGGTCATGATCCCAGGGTCCTGGGATCAAGCCCCGCATTGGGCTCTCTCCTTGGTGGGGAGCCTGCTTCCTCCTCTCTCTTTGCCTACTTGTGATCTCTCTCTCTGTCAAATAAATAAATAAAATCTTAAAAAAAAAAATGAAGCTTTATTAGACTCATGCCAACCAAGTGGTCCAGGTACAAATGACAACATTTAAATAAAAGATAAACCATATAATTTTAATTGTTTCCAATTATTAGGTATTGAATTTCCTCTAGGCATGTCTATAAACATCATAATTGCTTAATTCAGCACTTTTAGTAAGTCTAATTTTAGTTGATGTGTTAGAACCTGAATTTCAAAGAAGATTAAAAATTACTTTGGTCTTATCTGAACTCATAGTCATGTGGGGAGAAAAGGAAACAAAAAACTGCATAATAGAGATACAGGGAGGAAGTACAAAAAGTCTGGAGAAGGGTGCTAGGGTTGTAACAACGTAGTCCTAAAAGATGGCCTCAAAGTCTTTGACATTTCTTCCAGGAGGTCAGGTCTCTGTCTCTTCCCTTCACACCTGGTCAGGCCCCTGACTGCTTGGAGCTACCAATGAGGGAGGAAGGAGGAAATGTTGCTCTATGACTTTCAAGACCCCGTCCTAAAGGCATCCAGCTTCCCCGTGGCTGTCTTGGGATGCTAGCTGTCGGGGTGTTCCCTCCCAGAACACAGCCCTGGGAGCCAGCAACCTTGCTGGCAGAATCCTGCGTCTTGTGGAGCGAGTGCCAGTATAAGGGAGTGATTGACAGTCCCCAGCGATCCTACAGTCGGACCCGGAACCACCCCCGCCCCCACAGCCGGGTGGCTCCAGCCTCCAAAGGGCACGTCCCTTCCAGCCATTCAAGTCTTCCAAGAAGCAGCCCCAGACGTGGAGCAGAGATAATCATCCCCAAGGTGCCCCGTCCACTCCCTCCCACAGAACGTCAGGGCGCAAGGACATGACTGCCATCGATGACATGACTGCCACGTTCTGTCCTCAAGTGCAGGTGCTTTGTTATGCGGCAGGAGATAGATGGGACACATGATGGTCATCTATTTCAGAATTTCCAGATGGCCTTTATTGCAGATACTCCGTGACTTTCCCCCTCATGATCCTTCAGACTGTCAGACACTGGGCTAAAATCGTCTTTGGATAGGAGCTATCCATGCACCCCTTACTCTGCCTAGGAAAGAAGGGGAAGCTTCCCAGAGCAGATACCATGATTGGAAAAAATTGCCTGATCTATTTCATGGGTTCCCCGTGCCACTGTTCGAGGCCAACACCCAAATGCCTTTAATGTTCTGAAAAGCGCCTCAAAATCATCTTTCAATTGCATATTACTTGATCTTCAGTTTTGTGACCTGCCTGAACTTAGTACAAACTCCGTGTCACTCTAGAGGTAATTTTGTACGGCAGCCCCATCAGCTCGGTGACAGCGGATGATGGGAGAAAGAAGGCTGCCTTCTTTTGTCCCTACGAAGGACAAGGAGGAAGGGGTGAGGGAGACGCACGCAAGGTCTCCACTGCCTCTCCTCTATGACCACCGCCTGTGTCAGCTCCTCGACGTACAGGATCATTCAGGCTTGGCATCTGTAAAAACACTGGGCAGGTGTTGTTGTTGTTTTTTTCCTTTTTTGCAATCCTAATTTTTAAGAATCATTTAATTGGGCCCAGAGGCTGTGCAATGGGAGTACACAGAATTTAGGACAAATAAGGCAAATGAGTGCTTCGGGACGTTCCGTTGTTCGCGTTAAGCCTTTAGGAGGACAAGAGCTAACGGAGGACACTGGACCATTGCTAGGAAGCTGATGAGGAAGCACCAGCACGATTTCAGCGAGAGAGAAGCAGCCACTCTCAGCTTACTGTCAATTTCCCACAATGAAAACCTGAGACGGAAGACAACGAACGCTGTATCCAGGCATCGTTCCTCCATTGTTTCTTCCTGCAGGTTTCATATTAATCCATTGCTGATAAATATACTGCACATATCCCTTTTCTTCTGAGTTTTTCCACTTGACTTTTTCTGTCCCCTACCTTCCGTCCTCTCGGCACCGAACGCTGAGCTACTACCTGGCCTGACAAATTTAAATCCCCTAAGACATCTCTTGCCACAGTATCACAACTAATTTTCTCCTTTCAATTAAAGGTCATAGTTTGTTTGAGAAGAGCAGAAAGTACCGCAAGCATATTGACATTGTGTAAATGAGAACTGAAATCAAGGGGTGGGTAGTTAATGAACAAAAGATCATTGCTCAGTGTCTTAACTGCAGCATTTCGGCTCCAGATTAAATCCACTGAAGAGGTGATGGGCCAGAGGACAGCCAGCCAGCCGAGAGGGCAGTCACCCCACACGGTGGGTTCGCCAACCTTCTCTCCCTATTTTCTTCCCACGTATGTAGTTTGCTTCCGAGGACTTCCATGTCCGGCTAAGGGAACAAAAAGCGTATTTCCCCCTCGTACAGGGATCTATCGTTATTTTATAACACATGTGCCCGGTTATACCATTCAGCACGACAACCTGTGTAAGGAAGATGCACTTGGTTTCTTGTGGGCTGAGGACAAGTCTGTAAAGACAAAGGTCACCCTGAAGAACAGAGTAGAAATTACACCTACTGATTCAAAGACTGCATGCATGTAAGTGTTCCAATAATTAATGCAGATCTAACTATGCTTTATAATTTGCTTACTACTAACACAGAATGACAAACACTTCTGTAGGAGGAAAAGTTTGAAAAGTAAATTGCTGGAATATGTATTTTACCTTACATAAATATGTTTTAGGGAGACTCGTGCTTTAAAAATGTTTTGCAAAGCTGGAATAGTTATGTGCGTGTCTCCCAGAAAGAAGACGTGAAATACATTTTGTTATTTTAAATTTCAGTGTTAAATTTTCACTACAATGTAACTTGAGGGTTTGCTAATAGCTTACAGATTGAGGGTTGCAGAAAAAAAAGAGACACTGGTAGGTAGACTAAAAATTCATTACAATATTACCTCATATGGTAATTATATATAGAAATCTTATTTTAATATAAGTTTTATGCTCTAACCCCTTATTATATTTGATTGTCGACTGTCAGTTATAAATCAGTACTATCACTCGAGTAATCAATTAACAAATTTTGGTTTTGGTGAGAGATGAATCATTTGTCTGAGGTTCCTATTTTAAATAGCCTGAATTGCGTGTTTTAAATATATGTTTATATAGCCATTCATCTAAAAAAAAGATGGAATACTATTTCTATGATCCACCAATAAAGATGCTAACAGACAATGTTTGTGTAAGCACACACCATAAAAAGCAGCAAACAATGCAAAAAGAGAGTAATTTTGCTTTCCACATTCACCTTATTTCTAGGGATAGTTTTCCTTACCTATAGAAATTTAAGTTTAAATTAATATGTCTACATCGCCACAGTGCTATCATTAATGGTTAATCATTTGTGTAAATATTCTTTGTTTAAAAGTTAGAGGTAGTTTGTTTAGTAACTAACAAATTCAGTCTTATTAACGATGCCAGCTTTGGAATTCTAGACGTATATAACACATAAACTCTGTCCCAAAAAACCTTTATCATTTACTTCAGGAGGCAAATCTAACACACATGAAATGATTCAAGACATCATAAAATTAGGACAAAGGTGTGTTATTTCAGCTGCAAAAGCTATAAAAGTTCACAGGCAAAGAGATCACGGAAGCTAGAATAATTGGAAGCTTTTATGGGGGAAATGGTCCCATCTGACAATTCCGGGTACTGAATGCTTTCAGCTAACCACCTCCTGGTAACTGCGCCCCTAAACTTTTTACTATAAAAATATAACCACATTTGGAAATGGAAACGAGGGAAATTATTCTTGCTAAATTTAGGAAGTACTCCCTGACAAAAACTTGATTTTCTATGAAAAATGTGATTTCACTTACAAGTTTTTAGAAAATGCAATTCATAGAATATAGGAGAAGCAGTAATCAATGAAACACTAATGAACAAACTTTTTGTGGTGTGAAGACCAAATAAAATAACCTGAATCTTACTTGTTAGGTTTACACTCCCAGGTTTAGGAAGTAAATTATTCTGGGGAAGAGATTATCCCTGGAAAAATGAAAAAGAATGCCAAGTCATAAAATTGCACACTGGCTAAGGAGTAATAAAAGGTTCCCTCAGCAGAATTCAAAATTTTAGTATGGCCCAGCAGTTCCATAATATGACTCTGAAAACTTAATTGGGAGAAGGTATAGAAAATAATTCATTGCATGATCACAGAGAGCAAACATTCAAAATATTAATTTATAGATGGCCATAATGGAAATCCAATCCCCTAAGATCTTCACAGCATAAGAGTAAATGAAGAACATATCAAAATGGACTTCCTGCCCACCTTCAAGATTCCCAGTCGAGACATCTTCCATTGAAGGAGAGAGATCCGGATAATGAGGTCAATTAAATGCAAAAGTTATCATGATCCACACTGACAGAGGCTAACTAGGTAAATGTACAACAGCTCAAAAGAGAAAAAGAGAGAATCTCATGGATGATTGCCAAGCGGATGGCCAGTGCCGAACGCAGAGGTCAGGGTTAAAAGGGAAATTTTCCTTAGGTGATTCTCCACCCCAACATGAGAAGAGCTATTATGCTAAAGCAGCAGAGTACGTGGGGTATAAATATGAAATGGGTCATGAAAAAAAAATGAAACAGCATGAGGAAACCCTAGTTATGCCCACTCTAGAAGTAAAGTTGTATTTTTAAAAAGCACACTTATTAATATGAGTATTAATCATCACTTATAGATAATGCACTTGAAGAAAAAAAAGAAGGAAAAAAATTTTACGGAGCCAAATATATTGAGATAATCAGTAAGGAGTACAAAACGTTCAGATATTCTTCAAGCCTTTTAAGAGGGAATATAAGACAACACGTCATACAGAATTATACAGCAGGGGCACCCGGGAGGCCCTGTGGCTCAGTCAGTTAACCACTGCCTTTGGCTCAGGTCATGATCCTGGGGTCCTGGGATCCAGCCCCACATCAGGCTCCCTGCTCAGCGGAGAGTCTGCTTCTCCCTCTCCCTCTTCCCCTTCCCCCCAGCTCATGCTCTCTCTCTCTCAAACAAATAAAATTTAAAAAAAAAAAAATCCAATTCTATTTTCTTTGTTATTTCCCAACACGATCTCAGTAACAATAGCTGAGTAAACTTAGCAGTCATGAATAAATAAGAATCAGATTAAAACTGGAAAGGATAAATCCAGTGAACAATTCCTGATTTCCTACACTGTGAGCCATTAACAAATTTAAATAAATGAAGGAGGAAAATGTACACATAAGTTCAATAAATTACTTAACTGATAATGTACTTGAAACATGACTATTTGGCTTTGAGTATAAATGTGTATTTTCCACATGAAAAGCTTGTCAAGGAAAATATCAAAATTAAGTATACTTCTAAAATCAATAGCAAATATATGTCTTCATTAATAAAATAGGGCTTTTGTTTTGTTTAGCTTTTACTTTTATTTTGGCAGACTTAACACGGCAAAGGAAATGACCGGTTTCCAGGTCTTAACTGTGGCCGGCAATGGAGATGCCCACGGATCCAAGTTTGGAAGTGAAGAGTTAATATCATTTTTCTTCCTCATTTACCCACAGGAAAGGACAGAAAAGCAAAATATCAAAGGAGCACTGGGAATGACTTCACTAATCGTGAGGACCCTTTGGGCAATAGAGCCTCAGAAGTATACTTTAGTCAAAAAGACCGTTAGACTGTAACTTTATTAACCCACTACACAGAACAGAGCAATGGGTACCAAGAGGGTTTCTTTGAACACAAAGCAACAAGAGCACATTCTCCAAATAGAAGACAGGTGGCTTGTTATCCATTACCCAACTGCTTTAGCTCCAAAGGGAAAAAAATAATAATCTCTATGGTTTCCTGTGTTCACATTTGAATAAGGCATACATAGCCATCAAACTTACTATGTGTTTTTTTAAAGCCATGGATAGGTATTTCTTTCATATCTAAAATTTATCCAAATACAAAGCACATTTAGAAAGGAATGTTAACTTTTTGATGTGAAGTAAGTCACAACTGTCATGGAATTTATATGTATTCTTCTATCAAGAAAATTTTCAGTGCAATTTTCCAAAAAATGTTATTTGAGCACATTTTTCATAACTTCAAGTCATGTTGTTACAAATGATAGACTAAAAATCAGGTGTCCTATTGACTCAAAAGACAAAGACTAAGACACGTATTACAGAGTTAATTATTTTTTCTAATGTGTTTACCCTGAGCTGGGATGGCTTCCCAATTCTCCAATGTATCTACCATGACCTTGAATATCTCCCAAATTCCCTTAAATTTCTACTCCTTACACTGTTGGTTTCACTTATACCCCAGGTGTGTCTATACTGACTTGTGATTTCTCCCTAACTTCCCAGGTTTACCAACCATCATATAGAATGTCTCTCTCATTCCCAGGAGTTTCTAAACTATCCTAGGATATCAGCCTAATTTCACAGCCTGTACACACTAAACTGTACATGAAGTGTCTAAATCCTCAGTTTTTCTACACTGACCAGTGTTGGATCTGTAATTGCCCAGTTCAATCACTATCTTTGGATATCTCCTCAATCTCCAAGCGGCATCTTTTCTGGTCTAGGATGTCTCTCTAACTCACCAGGTTCCATCCTGATCTTGAACATCTCCTTAATTCCCTATCAAGTTCTAAATTAAACAGGAATGGCTCCTTCATCTTCAGGTGTACCCACCTTGACATTGTATGTGTACATAATCCCCCTGATACGTCTACACTGACCTGGCATGTCTTCCAAATCCCCAGATAGTTTTACAATGACTTGGTAATGTTGAGTTCATTTAACTCACATGATTTTAGAAAATATAATTTAAGCCAGAAAAAAAATGCAATGGAAACATTAGAAAAATCTTAGATGTACATTTCTTCATAAAATATTGATGTATTTTCTGTACAGAAGAAAATATTTCAATGATAAGAATTCACAGAAGAATTGAACTGATTAAATTTACAAATATAACAAAATCTGAGGATCTCAAAATGAGTACGTTTAATGTCTGGGTCTCCTAAAAACATAACATGTGCTAGTCAAAATGCATACTTTGCTAAAAGGAGTTAATTTGTTCTAATTGTTCAAGAAAAGTTACCATTTTTACTGTCAAAGCAGGGTAATGTTAATGTTGGCTAATACAGCATCTCAAAATCTTCTCATGACAGAAAGAGATGCTAAATACAAAAAGGAACTCAGTCTGTGTACTGACAGGGGCGTGGGGGGGTGCTCTCACCAGAATAAATACTTTGGCTACTGCCAAATTATATATTGCAAATAATTATTCATTTCTTTAAAAGAACAGCAAAGGAAGTAGCACTTCAATATTTTTTTGAATAATTCACATCACTTTGTAAGAAAAGGAATCATATCCTCAGGGAAATTTCCAAATAAGGATTAAACTCAGAAACAGATTGCCTCAAAACAGAGATCACCAACTGTACTTGCAAATGAGGCATCCAGGCAGCATTTTTTAACATCTCCATTTTAATTACTAGGTAAATTGTACTTATTTGTAATTGTGAAAACCAACACTCGGAAAGTTATTTTTAAAGACTGTACTGCACAGGGGAATCATGATTGTTACCATGTAACTCAAATCTTCCCATATGCGAGCAACATCTAGGAATGAAGCTTCATGTCTTTGCTGCCGTTCTGAGGCTACGGAAACTTAAAGGAATCCCAAAATTAAGTCATTCACCATCTCGTATTTCAGTTACTAACACTTACAGACATGGTACACGGAATCAAGCCAATCATCTCCATATTAGTAAATATTTTCCCATTTCATATCACACAGGGGAAATTAAGCTACTTAGGTCTCAATTTTAATTATTTATTCAGACACTCAGTGTCGTGTAGATAAGATTCTATGTGAATTTGGGGGGATTTTTGGACACTTGACCTGGATATCTTCCACTGGGAGGGCAGCCTCTAAAAATACATCTTATTCATATTTGAATTTGTTTGGAATTAAAAATAAAAATATTATCCTGGGCCAAATTTTGGTGTAGAGTTTTATTTTTTCATCTACATTCTAATTTTTTGAACCTCAGCAATTGGTAAATTACTGTAATATTTGTTAAGGAGTGGGGATAATGTAAAATATGTAATATATACTTGTATTTTATGCAGCATTTAAAAATATGCACATATTTTACACACATAGACCTTATTTGTTTTGAGGTTTTGGCTCTAAATTACAGAGATGAGTCCTAATCTAAGATGTTGAATATCTGTTGTTAAAAATGCAGTTCTAAGATCATTAAGCTTTCAAGTAAATAATAAGATATACCTTGCAGCTTGACAGACAACATTATTTCATTTTCCTAACACAGAAATCTACAAGCAACTTCTGCTAATGCTATTTGAACATGGCATCCTTAAAAAACATAACTACTCAGTATTAAAAAATTTGTTTCACTCTTTTAAAATTGTATCAATGAAATTCAAGCTTCCACAGTTGAAGAGAAAATTCTACAAATTCATACAGAAAAAGAGAGACATTTGAAACATGTGTCTTATAGTAAATGGACTTTTTAATGATCCATTCAGTAAAGAAAAATTGTTTCCCAGCAGAAATTCCACAGATTTCCAAACTGTCTGAATGCATAATAATGAAATTACTCAAGCTCAGGTATTACCTTTTTTATTATTTTTAGCACCTGCCATTTTTCTGTGAAAGCACATCCGTTCATTCTGTCATCTAATTAGCATCAGGGCAAGTTATGACAAACCAAATAGTGTAGGTAGGGAATCAAAGATAACATATTTTACAGAAATAATGCTATTTGTTCACCGTCTTTTTCTGACACATCTCACATTTTATTAACTTAGTCCTTGAAAATCAGACTAAAATCCACTTGCTTTACTCTGGATCATTCTGAATAAAATCTTGCATTCTACGAAGTCAGTGATCTGAATTATGCTAACAGAAATGGTTTTCCAAATTGGGGGGGTTTTCAAAACTTGACTTTTTTCTATCCGTATAGTGAAAATCCTCCCAAATGTTCATTTTAATTCCCATTGTATTTTTGCCTCAGTTATTTTTAAACCACAAAAGTGCTCTGCAATGGAATAGATTCACCTGCTTTAATAAACATGAGCAAGATGGTGTGTCTGTTAACTTTAACTATTAGCATGACAACTGTCTTTCTCACACAAATTAATAATGACCTTATCAAAGAAATTTATGAAACATTACTGGGATAAATTTATGAAACTTAGCATTTATAAATTTTTTAACATCTAGGAAAGAAAATAACAATATACATTTCTGTGTGATCTTATCCCTGATTATTTCCTTAGAACATATTTTGAGAAGTGGGATTAACTGGAGAAGAGTATACAAACATTCTTTTTTTATTTTTTAAAGATTTATTTCTTTATTTGAGAGAAAGAGAGAGCAGGAAGAGGCACAGAGGAAGAAAGACATTCCTGAAGCAGTCCAACACGGGGCTCGATCCCCGGACCCTGAGATCATGACCTGAGCTGAAATCAAGAGTCTGATGCTCAACCGACTGAGCCATCACCTAGGCACAAGTATACAAATATTTTTAAGAATCTTGTGCTTTGGATCTGGAAGTTTAGTACCAGTGCACTCTATAATTTATTTATTTACTTTTTTTTAAAGGTTTTATTTATTTATTTGACAGACAGAGATCACAAGCAGGCAGAGAGGCAGGCAGATGGAGACGGGGAAGCAGGCTCCCTGCTAAGCAGAGAACCCGATTCGGGGCTCGATCCCAGGACCCTGAGATCATGATCTGAGCTGAAGGCAGAGGCTTTAACCCACTGAGCCACCCAGGCACCCCGCACTCTATAATTTATAACAAATTCTAAAAAGGTAAAGAAATTTGTTAAGACTACAGTTAATATATCTGTCTTTGAAAGTTTAAATTAAGTTCAGGTTGATGAGAGTCTCAAATTTATCATTGAAAAATACACCCAAATGTAAAAAAAAGTCATTTAATCTTATATTTATAATTACGTAAATCATCTTTGAATGGCAGGAGATGATGTATAATTTCTTATGTAGAACTTCTAGACTACTTAGACAAAACCAGAGATTTAGAACAAAATCACAGAGCGTTTAACCTGCCTCAAGAGAGCCCTTCACTCTGCATGTACTATACTTGCCGTAAGTCATTGTAAGTATTGTTCAATCAACAAACATTTATCGACTGGTGCTTAAGTGCCAGTCATTGTGCTACAATGCCGAGCATGTGGTGATGAAAGACACAGAAAACCTCAAAGAGTTACAAAGTTACAATCCAGCAGGGAACACAGCCCAGAAAATCAATTACATTTTAATACCATACAGGAGTACGGCACAATGGAACTGAAGGGGAAGAACATAAAACCTGGCCTGGAAAGGGGTCAGGACGGGTTCTCCACCCAATGGTCCCTGAGGATTGGGATAAAGTCACTGAGTCTGAGAAGATGAAGAAGGTTTTTTGTTGCTGCTGCTGTTTGTTATGAAGTAACAGCAAATGCATGAAAAGAAAAACAATACAACAGAAGTTCAATATAGCTAGAGCAGAATGTGGTGATTTCTACTGACCAACAACTGATATTTAATGGTTTAGTGGCCTCTATGTGTTCCTTATATTTTGTATTTCTACATGCAGAAACTCCTTGATGCAGAAATATATAAATTTTTTTCAAATATCTAGCAATTCCTTTATATAAAAATAAATGATATTAATATTTCTGTGTATCTCTTTTCATAGTTTTTTCAACATAGCTACATTTTTTTTTTATTCAATTGGAGTTGGTAGTTTTATATTTGGTTTTCTACATACTATTGCAAATATATTCCCATGTCATTATTTTAAGTTATTTTTAAAAATATTTTTAGTAAATATAAATCATCATCAACACGTACCAAAATATACTTACACAAAATCCTATTCATTTTTTTTTTTTTTGCAATTAAGAATTTGTTATGGACTAAACAGTGTCCTCCCAAAATTTATATGTTAAAACTCTAACCCCCAATGTCATAGTATTTGGAGATGGGGGCCTTTGGGAGATAATTAGGTTTAATAATCATGAGAGTAGAGCCCACGAAAGGATTAGTGTCAATACGAGGACACAAATCCTGCTTGCTCAGCCAGTTGAGGAAAAGGTCTTAGCAAAGAACTAAATTGGCCAGCACCTTGATCTTGGACTTCCCATCTCCAGAACTGTGAAAAAAATATATGTCTAAGCCACCCATGGTATTTTGTTATAGCAGACCAAACTAAGAGAGCATCTGTAATTTTTTTAATTAGAAAAATATCAATATACATTTTTGTGTAATATTATTCCTGATTATTTCCTTAGGATAGATTTTGAGAAATGGAATTATTGAAAAGAGCATACAGAATTTTTTTTAAAGATTTTTCAAGAGAAAGAGAAAAGGAGCGAGTGGGGAGAGGCACTGAGGGAGAAGAGAGAGAGACTCTCAAGCAGACTCAGGGCTGAACACAGAGCCCAACAGACACCGGGCGCCATTTCATAACCCGTTAGATCTTGATCTAAGGCGAAATCAAGAGTCTGGGGCTTAGCTGACTGAGCCATCCACATGTGCCAAGTATACAAACATTTTTAAGGATCCTGATGTAAATTTCCAAACCAATTCCAGGAAGAATACATTCTTAACAGCATAAGAGAAGTTCCATCTTGCAGGCATATCTTTTACTATATTATCTTTCATTAGCTGGATAATTTTTTTTTTCTTGACCTAACTTTTCATTTCAAATATGCAAAATAAATCTGAAGGTTCTTAGTCGTATTACGTGTAAAAATAACTCTTACTAAACTATTATGACAGCATATACTCATGCTTCACAAAGTTAAAATTTTAAAAACCTGAGATTTAAAGCTTTGTTTTTCAAAATGTGAAGACTATAACCGGTATAGCTTTCCTCAACAGTTGAAGTTTTGGAACACTCCTTAGCAAGGGACTATGCACAGGTTCTATTAAGAAGGGAACAGAAAGATGAATGAAAACTTAATCATACAGAATTAAACTCACCTTTACTCTGACTTCTCATCCACGGCTTTTTTCATTGTGTTACATGCCGAGACTATATAATGTGGAACTTCCCTTAGAATTCAGAATATTTCTGTACATGTCCTCATGTTTCAACATAACCTAAAATGGGACAAGCTTTTTTTTTTTAAAACCACAGGTAAAAAACAAACAAACAAAAAGCTTTAAATAAAACCCCAAATTCCAAGGTTAACCCCCTTGACCAACTACAGGCCAACAGTATTTTCCAGTAGTATTTTCCACTAAGATTTTCACCTTTCAGAGGATTCAGAGATGGTATCGACAACGTGTGATGCCAGAGTAAAGTCACAGCCAACATTTGCTGTAGCTAAGAAAATCGTGAAATGCCTGTCTTCTGTAGACAGGAACAATTTTCATTTGCTTAAAGGTTCCTAAGTACATACAGGATTCTATGCAGTTCTGGATTCACATCAATTTCTAGATCAATTATTAAGGTTCTATAAAACTTATATACAGCTAATTGAAGATTCTGTAAAATATACATACAGAACTTGTCAACCTCAGACTCCTGAGAATAATTAAATTAGCTCTGGCAAGAGACAAACTTCAAAGTTTGCGGGAGACGAGCTTCCAACATTAGAAGTCTATTTCTTGTCCACCTGAAATCCAACACTGGCATCCAGCGCTGCTTTCTGGAACAGTCTCTCCAAAGTCACAAGAGAAGACAGTGGTTAGGGGAGGCACCTCAGCTACTATCTACATTCACTGAAAGTGACACACCATTTGTGCTTACGGTTCATGAATGAGAACAGCGTGGAAGCCCGCGCAATGGAGAAGAGGGAAGGGTGATGTGTGCCGCTGATTTCTGCCATGTATCCCAACTAAACAGGATATTTAAAATCTGTACTGCAGGGACACCTGGGTGACTCAGCTGGTTAAGCCTCTGCCTTCAGCTCAGATCATGATCTCAGGGTCCTGGGATCAAGCCCCGCATCGAGCTCTCTGCTCAGCAGGAAGCCTGCTTCTGATCTCTCTTTCTCTGTGTCAAATAAATAAAAAATCTTTAAAAAAAATAAAATCTGTACTGCATGAAAGAGTTAACAGAGGTCAGAATTCTACTATGAAATCTTCATTGAATGTGTCCTCAACCTCATATTAGACAGTGCACAGAAACGTTAAGACATTTTAGACATAATCCCTATCCACAAAAGTCCTAACATTTATAATATAGTTAAGGAGTTGGTGAAAAATGTATGAATAATTTAATAATTTTCTGCAACACAGAAAATGAAAACTTTCATTATCGAAAGGGGGAGATCCATGAATAATGAGGGTAGGCTTTTAGGCTTCATGAAAAAGATAGGGGGCAAGTCCGTCCCCAAAGGACAGCAGAGTGGGATGTCTACAGGAGCAGGAAAAAGCATGTGCCTCAGAGGCAAGATGATGGGCTCCAGAGAAGGTGAAGGGGAGAGGAGACATGACAGCCTCAGGGAACCTACGGAAATGGGCCCCACTGGCCATAGAGAGTACATTTTGAGAAATCGTGGAAGATAAAATTAAATACACAGAGGAGAGAAGCTTGGAGTCCACACAGAGAAACTTAAAAACTGTAGAAAAGCAGGAAACATAAAACTCTTGGGCAGAAGGCTGATTATGTTTTTGTTTAAGAATTACACTTCACCTATGTCTACAAGGACACAAGTAGCTTACAAAATTCGGCATCAAGGAATAAAACAAAGCAGAGTTTGCTTGATGAAATTAAAGAAGTTAATAAATTTAATGAAACAGAAGGAAGGGATGCTGCACTACCTTGTTCTTGGAACCACAGCTGGACAGGGAGGACTCAACCGTGCTGGGAGTCTGGCTCTGAATTTTCTTACTTAAAACACAGAGGAAAGTCGATCGGGGGAAATCATTTGCACTGGTTGAGCCAAAAAGAAATCACCTTCAATGCATGTCGTGATATAAGTAGGGCAGGGTGTGAGAAAGGCTCTCCGGGCAGTGACTCCTGCAGGGAGTCCAGGGCCCAGCAGGAAAAGGAAGGAGCACAGCCCAGGTAAGGGCCCCATCACCATGCTTGGCAACGAACACCCCGATGACCAAAGGAACACAGCAGCTGGGGCGATCTGATGGTAGCAGCAGGGGCGATCCGATGGTAGCAGCAAATGCCTTGTGTGTGTGGACCTTGCGAATCCCTGACCAGGCTCTGAGAAGTGTCAGGAAAGGAAGGGGGGCACACGCTAGAGTTTTCACGAATCAGAGACATCCCTGAAACTGACCAATCCAGTCCCAGAGCGCCACAGGGACACTTCCACAAATGTAGGTGGACTTCTTTCCGTGCAACTGTCCCTTCTATTTCTGCCAAGGAGCCTAATACTACCGATGGGGCTACAGCAGCGCAGACGCTTGCATTGATTATTTAGACGAGATACGGAGAAGGCTTGTATGAATAATTTAGCTTACCATGACGAATGGTATTGCTTTAGGAACACCCAAACTTCACTCGGAAAATCAGACAGTCCTACGGCTATTAGAAACCTCTAGCGATCAATGACAACACCTTCTCTTCTTCACGTAATGCCACATCTAAATCATCATGATGACTCCCGTTTCCAAGTCTTTCGGAACAGGACGTAGTATACTCTCTGACAGATGGCCCTAGACATAGTAAGACAGACCTAGTTTACAGATTGCCAGTTTTATAGAGAAAGATCAAGTATAGTCCCATACTAAAGAATAAGGAAACCAACACACAAAAAGAAAAAATGCTTTAAAATGCAGTAACAACAATACCAACTCTCATTCATAAGATTCTTGAAATAAATCAGGTGAAGGAAATGAAGATAAAAAAGATACAATTAAGGTAAATCTTCCAACACTCCTCCTTGAAACTTGTGATGTTCCTTTTTCAAACACCTAAAACATTGTTATAACATTGTTATAATAGCATGCTGTTAAAAAATATACACGACTTTATTATTAAGGGGCAGTGACAACTGGTTTGATCTCATTTAGTACTATCCCCTAGGTAATAGAGAGGTAATCAAATTTCACCCCAGTATGAACAACTAATAATTATAAGAAAATATCACCACAGTAAATCAGCATCCTTCAGTTACTTCCACCACTTTTTATTATTTCTAGGTAATAATTAAACCAACATTGATCAACCAGAGAGATTTATCGATTCTCTCATAGTACAGATGATACCATTTTGTTCCTTGCATGAACATGTGACAATCTTCTAAGTCACTGGATTCCAGACTGTGGATCTGAGAATTTACTTAACACATCATGACCTATATGGGGCTCCTTTGAAAAAAATGGACCAATCTGTCCATTCTAACATCCACAGTCTTTGCTACAACATCATGCAGAAAGAACTTATAAATTTGACCACTCTACAAAATACCACTCTACGATGGGAAAAAAAAAAAAAAAAGGGGTTGACTTCAATGAAGAATAAAAAACATGACCAAAAACCATGTTTCCTTTCAATCAAATAATAAGATCTAACTATCTCCTGAGGCTCTTCAAACAAAAGACTAATTCTTGGATTATCAGATTACATCAAAACAACTTGTAAAGTTTTGTTTTAAATTATTTTTCTAATGCTCTTTTTTTTTTTTTACTCTTGTTTCATTTGTTCATCAATTTTGTTCATTTTTTTAAAAGATTTTATTTATTTATTTATTTGACAGACAGAAATCACAAGTAGGCAGAGAGGCAGGCAGAGAGAAGAGGAAGCAGGCTCCCTGCTAAGCAGAGAGCCCAACTCAGGGGCTCAATTCCCAGACTCTGAAGCTGAAGGCAGAGGCTTAACCCACTGAGCCACCCAGGAGCCCCTGTTCACTTCTTTAAAATAAAATTTCTTTATAATGGAGATAGAAGTGGGAAAATACACTGAAAAAGACCACTTGGGGTGCCTTTGCCTTTGGTTCAGGTCATGATCTCAGGGTCCTGGGATCGAGCCCCACATCAAGCTCCCCGCTCATCGGGGAGCCTGCTTTTCCCTCTCTCTCTCTCTGCTGCTCTCTCTGTCAAATAAATAAATTAAATATTTATTTTTTAAAAAGCCAACTCAGGTAAATGGTTGTATGGACAATTCTGAAAACATTAATAGAGGCATTACAGGACGTCCACGGATATGGAGTTTGCGATCTGTAAAAGTACACTGTCATGCGGACCTACATGGGTCACGCTACAACATTACTGACGATCAAGTTAATAAGCATTTAGATATTGTGGCACTGCTCCAAGAACTTAGGCAGCTTCTTTGTAAGCATCATGATCTATAATTTTCTAACTGTATACTGCCATTTTCATCATGTAAGGATTATGAACGTAAAAGGCCCACTGAAAGGTTTAAAAAAGCAAATAATTTATTCAAAAAGAAAACAGAAGGAAACGTCAAAGCAGGTGGTAATCAGCTCTCATCTCATAAACTGGTGACATTTCAACTATTCTAACTTCAGGTCAATTTAATTTGTGAATCCATCTAGACTGCGAAGCCGGTATCGACTTTTCTACGATTTACTAATGGTTAAAACAGTATCACTTTTGCTGTTGAAAAAAATGGCAGGGGTCTCGGGATATGGACACAGAACAAGATAAGTTTATAATTAGCTTCCAACTGTCAGAATCGCTAACATTACTCCAGTATCTCGATGCTGTTAGAATGACATAATAAATCATTAAACATTTATCAAATGGCAGTTTTCGTTGGGACTAACGTTCGATTCTCAAAAGCTTAAACAAAGAAGTTCCCTTCCAATGAGACAATTTGCCAACACCTATAAAACACCAACTCTTCTTGCCAAGCACACAGCAATACATTTATTTGTAAAAAGAATCTTTCATTTATGTATTTATTCAACATGCTGTAAGACGGCGCATGTGGATACAAATTCACAACAAATGTATGTATAGCATTAATTAGAACTGCTATGAACATTACGTAAGTCCATGTAAGTGTATCACTGGTTGTACTTGGATTTAAGTCCTTAATAGGACTACAACCCTACACACCGTAGTGTATAATATATGTGACATGTAGAAACAGGTATGTCTCAGACATAGCTGAGAACCATGACCTCTGATACTCGGTAAATGTATCAGCTATCTTGTGACAGTTGTGAATTTCACAAGACACCTGTATTTCTACCATCCCTACTTACATGAAATCTAGTTTTTCTTTGTAGAATAGAGAGGTGACATGATATAGACGCATCTTTTTAAAACGTGTAAGTCCTACAGTCCCACAGAAAGTATGCAATTTGTCAATATTTTTTCTAAGAATAGGCCCCACTGTATTTGATGTTTTAATAAAACAGATATTTTCCAACTAATCTTTTCTCTCCACCAGCCCTTATCCCCATAATGTATCTAATAAAAGCCAGCATTTAGGTGCAGGCTGTACATTATGCAGAAGATAACAGATGAGCATATCAGCTGTTTTGCAACTGCAAGGGTAGATTTATTGATAAAACTGTACAAAGTGAACTAACCTGACTTTCAACAGTAACATGGGACGCTATCCGTTTTGGCTTGTTACCTGTTTGTAATACTCCTTCCAGCACAATGAAACAAATGACTTTGTAACATTAAGAAAATGGGCACTGGTTAAAAGACTCAGAAATGTTCCTTTCCACAAACTTAGGAAAGGCTTGTTTTAAACTGAGTATTTTAACCTCTTAGATATTTTTCTTACAACGTCTTCGCTAATAATGTTCGTACCAAAGTGTGGTTACTGTGCCATCTTCAGGACGCTTTTAGAACACAACTCTATAAAGTAAGTTAGAATGGACTGTCTGGGATGGGGTTCTTGATTCTATTAACAGTATAGAAAGTTTTGTATTTATATTATTATAAAAAGTGTTGGTTAAAAATCTATTATAAGGCAAAATTATACAAACTTCCATTTATGTGGGAATATAAAAATATGAAAAATTTTACATGTAAATACATACATATGCTTACACACGTTGGTTTTTAAGTACTTAGTAATTTCCAAAGCACTTACATATGATCTTATTTTGTATTTACAGCATTCCTGTGTGGTAAGTACAGCGGATACTAGCATAATCTTTTAACAAATGAGAAACTCAGGGATACAGACTTTGTCCAAAGTGTCAGAGTTATTGAACCACAAAGCCATGATTCAAGCCTGCATCTTTGCACTCCCAGAAAATTACTTCCACTTACCAGAGTAATTTTTACCTTTATAATCAATGAAGAAAATTACATGTAATTCCTAATTATTCTTGGTCAATAATTTCTTAAAATATCTATACTGAGAATTGGAATGATTTCTGGCTAGAATGGTCATATATCAGAGAATCAGACATTTACAGCAAGTTCAATTCTTTCATCATTCCTGAATTCTATTTGAACAAGAGACCTATAGTAAAACAAGGATATGTCTCATTAACAGAAAATTAGAGTTATGCAAATCCATCCAAATATGCAGAATGAATGGTCTATGTGATAAACCAGAATATGCAAACACAAATTTGCTGTTCTAATATCTCAAAGATATAAGAAAGAACTAACAACACATGGAGCATCTGGGTGGCTCAGTGGGTTAAGCCTCTGCCTTCGGCTCAGGTCATGATCTCAGGGTCCTGGGATTGAGTCTTGCACTGGGCTCTCTGTTCAGCAGGGAGCCTGCTTCCCCCTCCCCCTCTCTCTGCCTGCCTCTCTGCCTACTTGTGATCTAAGAACTAACAAGACGCCATAATGTCATTGGGGATGACCACATATCCCGGTTTTCTTGGAATGATAGTAATGTAGGACATTCAAGCATGTCCTACTTTTGACAGCAGATGGAATGACCTACTGAAAGTGGTTTATGAAGCAGAGAAGCATCCTGATCCAATGGGACTAACTGCAACCAGAGCAGGAGAGTAGGGGAAGCATGCACACTCCGTGAAAGGCTTTCCTCTTCAGAAATCCAAGCCCTGTGTATGTGTCCTGGACAGCACAGTCCACCCAGAACCAGAAGACACATGTTTCACTTCCAGCTTTGTCTTTCATGAAGCTAGTGAATTTATGTATTATCTCTGACATTCTCTAAGCTTCAATTTCCTTGTGAAGGATAATACTTCCTCCCTGAGGTTTGTGCAAATACTAAATAAGGTGACCATGTGAAATCTACTAGAACTACGCCCCACAGCCAGAACTTTATGAACGAATGTTCATTATAAATCTGTAAGTCTCTGAGGTTTGGGGAGATTTCCAGGACAGGAATGATAATCAAACAGATGTACTGATAGAGTGAATTTTAAGGGACAGAAAAGGCATTACCCTTATAAGAGAAGATTTTTTTTTTCTCTATCTTAATCAAATTTGTCTATTTTATTAAATTAGCAATTTGCACAAATCAACCAACCAAACAGGGCTTTCCCTAGTATGAAAGAAATACAAAAACCCACTAAATGTTCATTAAATTAGGGAACTGCTGATTCATGGACTTTTCTAATGCAAACACCTCTTCCTAGAGACAAAGTTCCTAAACTTCTGAGTTATAAGTCCAATTTGCAATCCAGAAGGAACCTATAGGACTCTGCCCCAAACACAAATTATATTATACAATATTGTAAATATATTGTACAATAGTGTAAATATAATAAATATATATATTATACAATATTGTAAATAAACATATATATTACATGTATATGTAATGCACTCCTACACAAAACTATACCGACAACTTCAAGAGGTTTCTGAAAAACTCTAAAGCCATTATCACAGGTTTTTAGCCAAGAATATCTAAACTGGAGCAGGGGCAGGCTCTTTGTTCACCCCTAACAGTCTTTGTTGATAGTAAACAACCGAAATGGCTATTTAATGAAGAAATACTTCGTCTCACCCCACGGCTGTTTCTATTTTATTCTATCCTAACCTGTTCCTCTACACTGCACTGCTCCTGCTAAAAAATAATAATGCTGGTTTAACCAGCTATACTGATTTCAGATTTCATGCTCAAGACTGAAAACGCTGCAGAGTGGGACAGCGGAGGTGGGTCACGGGAGGCAGGATAAGGCCAACTGTCTTGGTTATTAACCCACAGGAGAGAGTCTCTGAGGGACCGAAGTGTCCCGTAGGACCATTGGCACAAAGGAACTGGAGAAACCCCAGGCCTCCTTCCCACTTTCATGAAGAGCTCTGGCGAACTCTGGGGAAGCAGCCCCCATGCTACTATCTGAAGGAGACTTTTTCACGTACATTGGCATGAAAATGACTGGGGGATGGGGAACCCATGAGACCAGGACAGTGCCACAGTCCCTTGAACACTGCTTTTAAGAAGAAAGGTTTTCTTAGCAAACATCCCCAAAAAAATAAGTTCACTAGTACATTTACGCATTTATTTATACTGACCTCGTTTGCAAACAGATTTGAGAGGACTTCAGAAGGAATTTTTTTTTTTTTTTCAAATTAATTTGGAATTAGGTGCCTTGGCAATGAAATACTTAGAATCGTCTAACAGTGGGTTCAGTGATAATACTTGGGAAGGCACAGGAATAATGGATTGCTGAGTCCACGGTATTTAGACTCAGACAGGCAGGCTGTGATTGGGATGAGAGCGAGGGAGCCCTGAGAGCTCTTAACCATCTGCATAAAGCCACAGTTGGGGAGGTCTCTGCTGTCCTTCTTTTGAGTCAAGAGAAGACTAATCCACGGAAGGGCTACACAAGGAATACTTAGAGTCATCTTTCAATTTAGAAACAGAGACTGGGAAGCATTGATTCTAGAGTGGGCAGGTGGGAAGGGGGAGCTGCCCAGAAGGCACATGACAAATAAGCAAAGTGTACCATCGATTAAAAGGTGATCGACCCACGCTGCAAGGGGAGGAAAAAAAAAAAAGACCAAGGAAGGGAAGAGCAGGAAAGGAGGGTTGGGGAGAGCCCACGTGGCAGCAGGGCAATGGTGCGGGAACAGAAAAAAATGGTATGGTTTAAAGCGGATGCAGAGAAAAATACACTTTTCAGAAGTGTCGCCACTTAGACGATTCCAATCTTTTAGAGCGTTAATGTCATCAGTCCAGCTGCCCAGGGTTCATAGCAAATTACAGCTAGAGGTGAGTTTGAAGTAAACAAGCTTATTTACTTTGTTTAAAAAACAACTCTGAAGGTCTCGACTTTATCGAAAGAAGACTCCAATAAGCGTTATCTTAACGTATCAGATAAAAGGCTCAGTTAAAAGGCAATTTGCAAGAGTTTTATGAATGTTGTTTGGGGGAGAAACATTAATGCCGTTTTCTGATAGCCTATGGTATCCAAACTTGACTGACGGAATTACACTTCATTAAAAGCTATGTGAGTCTTCATTATTGTTCAATCCTGCGTATCTTGGTGATAGTTGATAGTCACTAAGAAATGGTTTAAATACACGTCTGTAGCTAAAATATCTAACTCTGTATCCTGTGCTTTGGGTTGGAAAATTTAACAAGCTTTGACTGTCAACAGTACTACAGACATAAAACACTTCTGAGGAAATAGGAGGTCCTTCTTCGGACATCAAATAATTTGAATTAATAACCTATATCATTTGATTGTGCAGATTTGGTACTAATCGTTCCATTTGTTTTACACAAGCAAACATGACCATTTAAAGCAGCTCTGGAATTGTAACCTTACAAACACGGAGGACATTCTTTTTTACTGCTAACACCCATAATCCTCAAAAATGTTCCTGATATCTTCTATACTAAAAGGCACTAGTATATATCATACATACTACAGTCTAGTGGAAGAGACATAAAGAATTTTTCTTGTAAGAGGCAAGTGTGGACCTAGAACATGGACCTAGTGATCCAACACATACCAATTAATTATTATGCTCATTGTTAAACCATTTTCATTTGACCTGTTAGAGCAGATTAGTTTTCTTACACTTCAAGCTCCAGCAACCAACATGAATATATGTCTACAAGACCAAATATGATTTTACTTGCAATATAGCCTTGACTTGGTTGTTGCTGTTGAGAGTTCCTGCTGTATACAAGCTCGCGGTTGTAGTCTTGAAACCTAAGCTCTGCCCTATTCCCTCCGTTCATGTCTCAGCCATCTCCCCAAGTTTTAGAATTATAGCTTCTACCATTTTATTCTAAGGTTTATTCTTATGCTGCTCCCGAGCATGAGAAAGTGATCTCACACACCGTGCACACCGTGGAAAAACTGCGACCCTTGCATGGTACTGTGAATGCAAAATGGCAGAGATGTCGTAGAAAACAGCATGGAGTTTCCAGGAGGAATTAAAAGTAGAACTACCACATGATCCGGCAATCCCACTTCTTTGTATTTATCCAAAAGAACTGAAATCAGGATCTCAACGAGATATCGGCAGTCCCGTATTTACTGCAGCACTATTTGTAACAGCCAAGATTTGGAAAGATCCTAAATGTCCATTGACAAATGACTGGATAAAGAAAATACGGTATATGCTAAATGTAGAACATCCAGCCTTTTAAAAAGAAGGAAATCCTGCAGCTTGTGACAACATGGGTGAACCCTATGGACGCCATGCTCGGTGAAACCAGTTAGTCATGGGAACAAAGGTACTGCATGATTCCACGTCCACGACGTTTCTAAAACAGCCAAATTCTTAGACTCAAAGGGCAAAATGCCGGTTTCCAGGGGTAAAGGGAAGTTTACCAGTTACTAATCAATAGCCATAGTTTCAATTTAGCAAGTTCTAGAGATCTGCCATAAAACACTGCCCTTATGGTCAACAATCATGTACTCGGTAAATAAAAATGTAAGAGGGTAGATCTCACGTAAACTGGTGTTTTAGCATAATAAAATACAATTTAAAATAATTAGACCGCTTAACACGTTCTACTCTTCTTTAAAAGAAATCTAAATTTTAAAAAGGAAAACAAAACTCCTACAACGTAGCATAGTGGACAGATCTGGATGAGTAAGGTAGACTCTTCTCTTTTTCCATAGCGTCAGAATACTTGGTAAGACAGCACTGAGCTATAATCAGTGGTTAGTTCCAGAATTCCCTTAGAAAAAGTCTTAAGGTTATGGTCTATTTTATCTAGGCTTTATGTTTTGTGTGGGTATATGCTAAATATTATGATTTTATCATGTTATGGAGCATAGGAGAAGGAGGGCACGTCCTGTCAGTCACCCCTGGGGACAAATCCTATGGATCCTGTTTTCTCAACTGAAAAAGAACATATGTGTTTTAACATAAACAAATGGGCAAGAAACAATTTTTTTAAAGTATGTCTTGTACCAGAGTTCAGATACTGAGAAACTAATTTTGCGGAATTTTCAGTGGCTGATGAATGTATCAAGTTCTATTTTACTGAGATAAACTTCCCGTCCCTGAGGAGCAGAATCACTTTCTTCATCTCTCTCTCTCTCTCCCCTTCTCTCCCATCTCTCAAAAGAAATTCCATCGGTCAAGACCAAAGGGAACCACTTTCTGTTTTGTGGATGCCTTACCTAGATGATCAGAGTCACGTTCTTAATTGTGATGTTTGATGAATTTGTTTCTTTCCTGCAGGAGTCAATAATATAATGAAAAAAAGTCTGTACAGCATTGAAACACATATCAAAAATTGCTTAAGGACAACTGAAACATAGATTCCCTAAATACATATTATAAAGATGCTGATGCAATCAAATTGGAACCTAATTGAATTGAGTTATTGATCGGAAAAGCAATTTTCTATCAGGAACTGCCATTACTCAAAAACTAATTTTACGCCTTTAAGGAACTTCTACAGCTTTCCTTCGCGGGATGTTGATGGCAAGGAAGAGCAGAAATGAACTGTCACTACTACTGAGAGCATATTTGTTCAAACAATGTTTTGTTACATCTGATAAAAGGCTGTAGCCGAAGAGATTTTTATTAACTTCAAAAAGTGTCACTTTTTCCTAACAAAGACACCAGAACCACCAATTAGTTCTCCCAAATATAGTCAGTGTGCTACCAGGGAGTTCTCGAAGTCTGTAAGCGGCGATGATGGTAGCCAGTGGGGGAGGTAGTTAAGAAGCCTACCTGGGAACGCTCCTCGGGCAGGTTTCCGACGCTGGGGGCTCGAGTCTGGCTAACAAGCCTGACAGGACAGCAGATCATGGTCTATGGATTATTTACTCAGCGTGTGATCCCTCGCTGCAGCAAAAGAGGGGAAAAAAGCGAAAGTCTGAAGTTGAGCTAAAGTTGAGAAGAGAAAGTGGGCCACAGAGCTATTCCTGCTGTCAAAAAAGCAGAGCTTGCTGCTGCTGCTGCCGCAAAGGCTTAGCACCTGGGGGGGCTGGTGGGATCTGAAGGCTTTTGAACGCTAAATGGCCCTGAGCATCCTCCCCATACTGGCCTCCCCGATCGCACAATCGCACGTTGGAGAACGATGAATATTGGGCATTTCTCTAATGATGTGACGTGCGTGCGAAGTCAAAGCGATGTGGCAGGCAGAACTGTTCTATTCGGGAAGGACCAGGGAGCGAGCTACAAGTGCTGCTACCGACCGCCGAGGCGAGGGAGCTGAGAAATGGTCATTTTCCTGATCCCAGCCTTCAAAAGCAAAGGGGGCCGGGGTGGGGGTTGCAGGGGAGCTCATTCTTCCGGAGGCCTTCATCGGAGAAGCAAAGAGAAAATGCCATTGAAACACATCTAGTACAAAAGAACTGGTTCGGGTCACTTCAGAAACACAGATCTGGGTTTGCAACAGCGTCTAGTAGGATTGTTGAGCACGTTATTATGCTAGTCATTGAGCCTGAGACTTTAGAAGGCATTGAACATGATATGGCCGTCCCAAATAGTAAATAATCATGGTTAAGTCTGTCCTGATTACAAAGCACGGTAGCAAGACTTAAATAACCCGAAACTCCAACAAAGCAGAACCAAACATCGCAGAGAACGGTTAGGCAGGTATCTGAAATGCCTCCTACTCGACAACTTTAGTGTTTTTGAACTTTTCAACCATGGTCCCAGTGCTATATTTTTGTAGTACAAAAGTATGGAAATACTAAGTCACGGTACAGGTATTATTAAATGTTCACAGCATATATGTCCCTGGATCCCTCTGATGCCGCCATTCTAAAGGTCACGGCAGTCCCCCAGATATATAATGCTAAAATTTTCGGCATTCACTTTGTGTGCTACAAGAATGAAAGAACAAAAGGATGAACTGTAACAATAAATAAATAAAGCCTAACTTTCGGACTATCGAGGCGTGTACTAACCATTACCCTCAAAACAACACAGAAACAAGCAAACAAACAAAAAACTAAACAGAAAATGGCTGCTTTGTATTTACCTGCCAGAACTGCAAGGCCATTCTCAAACACAATGTAAAATGTACCATTTATAGCCGACTGGTGACTTACACACACACACACACACACACACACTTTTAAAGTATGTCTGAAGATTCTCCAGAAATATTGGGATTTGCCCTAAATAATAGTTGTAACAGATGAAGACTAGGGGTCGAAGTGTAGGTAACACAGGTATGTTCCGTATCTAGTGTGTACGCATGTGAAAATGTTGGTTAAGGGAAATGCTGTAACTGAAACTGTCAGCATTAAATTCCCATTACGCTCTAAGACGCTACCGTTCTTTTTAAACCAGCACTTGCATAGATAGATATACAGATACATGACAGATAACAGACAGACAGACAGGCAGGCAGACCTATTAGAAGGTATATTGTCATCCACCATCCTAAGTCAAAGTGTTGGTTCTGCTAAAATTAATTAAAAGTCATCTGTAGTCATCTGAGTCATCTGAAAGTCATCTGAAAGTCACATGTAGTTCTGATACCATGACGGCCATGGCAAGCAAACCAAAATCTAAGCCTGTAAATGCTTCAAGGTCACAAAATCAAAACACTGAGGACAACCGATCACAAATAACCATGTAGGTTTTAAGCTAGAGACGATCATTTTCTTACTTAGCTTCTGCCTCCTCTCTAGGTCAGTCTCTCAAGCTCCAGCTGGAAGCGCATTCCCAACCACTTCCGGTTTGGCACTGCCCAATCTGAAGAGATTTTTTTTGCTCAGATAAACTCCTAAGAGTCTTAATCTGCCTCAGTTTACCTCTTGACAGTTCTAGCATCAAACAAGGAAACCAAAGGAGACAGCCCCACTTAGCCCCCAGCAGCAAAGGCAAACAGAAGCAAGTTGTGTAGAGCTGGCTGCTTCCCTGCAGTCTCCAGGTGTCACAGGCAAGTCCCTCTCACATCCCAGTTCTGCAGATTTGATAGAATGAGCTTCTAATGTGTAATCACTTAGAACAAAGACTGCCCTTGAACCTCCTTGGAAGGGGCCACCAGGTTCTTCTCACTCCCCGCCTGGCAGCCAAATTGCAGAAACTTGAACTTTAGGTCCTCACCCCCCAGACTCTTAGAACTGCACACCAGCTGGAGATCTGTAGTTAAAACGGACGAGGGAGGGTCTTCCCCACAAGCAGACGGCGTCTTGAAGTGGACAGCCCTCCCAGGATGGTGGAGCAAGAGCTTCACGGCCAGTGGGAAAGCTGTCTTGCTTTGGCCCTTTTTTACTACTTGCCTTTTTTTTTCCTCCCATGAACGCACAGGCAGACAATGCTCCTTAACTCGGGTAACTTACCACTGAATCTCCTGCTAAGGCCGCAGCTACACACCCCAAGTCCCTAGACTTTCTTGCAAAGATAGTATTAGATAACAGAATTACTTTAGATCACTTACCGGCTAAACAAGGAAGAGTCGGTGCCACTGCGAGTACCCCCAGCTGTACCCTGGTCACAAACAAGTTACTTGGCTAAAACAGGCTGATGCCCTTTCAGGTCCCACCATCAGGGGCACCTCTTATGATCTCAGTGTGCTTGGAGAAAGAGAGATGAGATGAACCGCGAAACGGTCCTTCCCGGACCTGACATCAGACTCTGAGCCTCACAATGAGACAAGAGCATCTTAATGCTCACGGTGACTGCGCGTGGCGCCAGTATCAGCACGTGGTCAATCTCTCGTGTGGGACAGGATGATCAAAAGAGGGAAACTTAGGTAAGTTCAACAAGGAGCCAATGAGACCAAAATGGCGGTCTACATGAGCAAACCAACGTGAAAGCCTGCAGATGTCTCGGTGTTGTGAGATCAAAATGCTAAGAATGACCGATCATGAACACCCAAGTAGGCCCTGAGTTGCAGCCCATCGATAGTTTCCTTACTTTGTCTCCACATTTTCTCTGTATAATTCTCTCCCCGTGCTGCCCTTGGTATCCTAATCACTTCCAGCTTGGCACTGCCCAATTTGAGTCGATTTTTGCTCAAACGTCTTCTTGAAAATTTTTAATATGTCTCGGTTTATCTTTTAACAGTACACAGTACATCTTTTCATTCTCAGCTTTACAGAGCAAATAATGCAGATTTCAGCTTAACTTTTCCTCTCTTGTCTGATTTGCAAGTCCATTAATTTGTTCAGAAAATATTTGAACAGCTAAGCATACGCCGGGAATCTCAGAGATCCCTTTTAAGCCGTTTGATTAGACTACCAGAGGAAATGAATGACTTAAATAAAAATGAAGGATCACAGAACTGAAACAAATCTGGGGCCGTTTTTAGTTCCCCTAATATCCTGAGATGCATCTCACTTTAACAGAAAAAAATCAGTTTTCTTAAACACTTTGAGAAACCGGTCTGTAGCTCTTACCTTCAAAAATGAAAAGTCATTTCCATCCTCAAACTGTCTCTCTCCTCTGCTCAAAGTCTGTTGGGACTTTACTGCATCTGCAGCACAGTGGACCATCTTTTCTGGATTTCTTTCACCTGTTTCTGCCTTTCATCTGGATTTTTAATCACCTTATATTCCTCATTCCCCAGCCCACAAAGAAATCTGCCCCAAGTCCTGTGACTGTGTTTTTATTCTGGAGTCTTTCTCCATTTCTTCCACAGTAGTAAACAACTTAGCCGGACGCAGAGACACAAAGAATAAAAACTATATTCACCACACTCCCTCGTACTTATGTGTAGTTATAGGACCCTGTTCTGGTCAATGAAATGTAAATAAAGTTGTTGTTTAGCAATTTTCTAAATACTTCTGGAAAAAAGAGAAAAAACATATGCCCTTGTTCATTTCGTTCTCCATACTACTACCTGGCACCATCTTAAACCATCAATCACACAAAGCTGAGAGACAAGACAGAAAGAACTATGGTCCCTGACCATGTGGAGTGTTACAGTGACCATGGACCAGTCCCTTGGACTTTATTGTGTCAGGGAGAAACAAATTTCTGTCTTGGTTTTGAGTTACTATTTTCTTTTTCTTTTCATGTTGTTTTCACACTTGCCTCTCAGGGTAACCCTAACATAAAAGTATTTAGTCGGGGCTTAAGAGGTTGGGCTGTTTTTTCCAACTCCTCACTCCCTCCCTGTCATCTGCGGCTATACCTCTGCGCATTTGCACATGACATGCTCTGTGCTTCCTGTCAGAGCATATGGCCCTGGCTCGGGACTGCTGACTTTGGGCTCTGACGACACACGTGACACTTTGCACATCTGAGCAGAAGCTTTCAATGTTGTGCAAGGGGCACAGCACATCTCTGTGCTTACTCTCCACCACGAGGCCAGAATCAGCCACCTGGAGGCTACTCCAAGACCACAGGTCTCAGAATGAGAAGACACAGAGAACCAAGCTTGGCAGAAATAAGTGTTTATTTTGAAGTAAGCCACTGAGATTTCTACTTTCTTGTTGTTGCTGTAGCCACCTCAGTAAAAACTAACACTGTATCAAGCCACACAATCATGAAGATTCACATGGGAAACAGAGCTCCGCGGACCCCTTTAACTATGGTTTTGAGAACGAGGCACAACGGTTTAACTCTGGGACAGTAACACCATCCAATCAGCACAACCACATGTGGTGCAACGTTAAGTGGATGAACCTTGTGTGTGTGTGTGTGTGTGTGTGTGTGTGTGAACTGAAATAAATCACAGGGCCCAAACCACAAACTTCATGATTTGTTTATTATTTGAAACATCTGATTCATCCTTGAACTTGACTTCAAAGGTTAAGCTAATTTCTCTTCTTTTGTGCTTCTGTAAAAATCAGTACAAACCTCTATCATTACTCTTTGTATTTTGAATGACCATTATCTCTAATAGGTCTGTCTGGTTAAAAAAGTGAAAAGTCACCATTTAAAACAAAAATAGGCAAATAGAGACTTCATCCATTAAACAAGGGTGCTGCCTACAAGGGATTACAAGTAGCATGATTATTATCGTCAGCCTATTAAAGGATGCAGCCCATGAATATAACGTAGCAATCAGATGGCCTCTCTTTAACTAATATTTAAGACCAAAATCACTGGAAAACGGGGATCAAAAAGGATATGACCTATATTCTAATCAACCGAGAGCCCCAGAAGCAGTGGTTTTACACCACCGCAATGGTTTCAGATCATGGCTTCTAATACCATTCTGAAATAAAGGGAAAGCAGCAACAGTAGCAAAATGGCTGATTCTAGGTCTGGGCTCTGGGCAGTAAGAGAGGCCCATAGCATCCTGTAGTGCCTGAGAGCAAGGAGAAGCTTCAAAAAATGTGGTAGGTACATGCCGTCATGACATATGTCAAAGAGACAGAAGAGGCGACTGGACGAGCTCCCAACAGCAGAAGTTGGAACAATCTGATCAACAAGATAAAGTAGTACTGGATGACCTCTCGTCTCCATCCCTATCCATGAGTCTACATCTCGTCTACATCCATATCCATGAGTCTACATCTCGTCTACATCCCTATCCATGAGTCTACATCTCGTCTACATCCCTATCCATGAGTCTACATCTCGTCTACATCCCTATCCATGAGTCTACATCTCGTCTACATCCCTATCCATGAGTCTACATCTCGTCTACATCCCTATCCATGAGTCTACATCTCGTCTACATCCATATCCATGAGTCTACATCTCGCCTACATCCATATCCATGAGTCTATCCAGTTATGAATGATTAAACAAATATAAAGGAAGGGACAAATCTCCTATGCAGAAAAATTCTAAACAATTTGTGTAGATAGAACATCTTCAGGGAGATGGGACATAACCCCTCATTCCTTAAGTGTGGGCTCCACAGAGTGACTTATTTCTAAAGGTAACCGGATAAAAAGGGGGGGATATTAACTTCATCATGGAGAAAACTGTCACATCACACACAGTTCTCAGGGAATTCTACGTCAGCCTCAACAATGGTTAGTCCTGTTGCCAGTATGCACCCTCCATGTCATAAAAATGGCAACACTACTCTGTAGGTTTCCTCCCCAAACACATAATCCCATTCTAAAGACAAGAAGACATTAGACAGCCCCAAATGTGGTACAGTCCACAAAATATCTAACCAGCAATTTTCCAGACTATCATCAAAAATAAGGAAATTCTGAGAAACTCTCTCAGCCAAGAGACATGAAGGCTAATATATTTTGGTATCTGGATGAAATCCTGGGTCAGAAAAAGGGTGTTATGTGAAAACCAAGAAAATGCAAATAGAATATCAACTTTTAAAATAATAATGTAATAATATTGGTTCATTACTTGCCACAAATCTATCATATTGACTAAGATGTAAAATATCAAGAAAACTAGGGGTAGGGTACATGGAAACTCTGTACTATCTTCACAGTTTTACTATAAATATATAACTATTCTAAAATGAAAAGTTTATGTTAACAAGCAAATGCAGCTTTAAAATTTATTTTAATAGCTATTCAACCCTCTTCTTATTATCTTACATATTCTTGATTAAAATTTTTAGAAATCTTTTCAGGATACACTTATTTTATTGCCCATTCAACAGTATCAAAGTAACTAAAATATTATCTATATTAAACTTAGAACTCAATTTCGCAATTCTGAGGTTTTTCGCCATTTTTAAATATCTAGAGGTGACTTAGAAGTCATTATAAATTATATAGATTAAAAGCTATTTCAAATGAATAACCATATTCATATGTGAAGTCTTATTCTACAAATATATGAAGTCTTCCAGGGAAGCTAACAGTATGTGTTTTAAATATGTGGATGAAACAGTGATAAGATTTACACTATAACTAAAGAAAGAAGGAAAATCCAAATGCTATGTTTGGTCTGAGTGTTCTGAATACCAGAAAGATGGATGAGAACCAGCATCTTAGAACCCGTTTTGCATCAAAAGTTAATTCAAGTCATATAGATGAGAACAAACAGCATAACCTAAATTACAATGAAATATATAATAGCTAAGGGTGATGGGCTCATGTTGAGTCTAGCTCTTCTTTGCTTCAAAAGCCAGCCAAGGAAAACATCAGAGCACGGACTCTCTGAGAAACGAGTATCTCTAAGATAGTTTGCATTAAGGGATTCTGTCCATTTTGCATACACCATGTCCACTTTTTTCCTTAACATATATTCATTTTCTTTACAAACATTACCATGGAACTGACTTTGCTGATCTTCATTGATTTTCTATTTCCTCTTTGAAGCACCTGGCTTACTTGACTTGTTGATGTTTTCATTGATTTTCTATTTCCTTTTGGAAATGAGATGAGAGCTTTTAAAGAAGTCATGCTACTTGGCAGGAAAAAGATGTTAAGTTGCTTTGTGTTCCTAGGAAAATTCACCATTAAATTTACCACTTTTCTTTCCACGGAAAGTAGTGGGGTTTTTGTTTGCTTGCTTGTTTGTTTCCGAGTTGTTTTTTGTTTTTTTTTTTTTTATTCTGCATCATACACCACTGTGTTTTCTCTTTATTTTACATTTAATGTGTCATTCTCTGGATTAAGTTGGCAAGAAAATTTGATCCTTGAGATTTAAATGTGTTACCATGTCATTTTCTATTACAGTGAATTCTCAAAGAAAATCTCTAAATTTTTTTATTTCAAGTCTCCAAAGATAGATACATAGTTGTGACACCGTAAACAACACCAGATGTTTTAAGTGTCCAGCTACCGCCTCTCAGAGTAAACAATTATTGGGATAAATCAAGTAACTATCAATCTCATCACCCCCTCGAAGGAAAAATTGCATAATTTAGTAGAACATGGATTTCTACCTGAGTGGAATAACTATCTATCTGGATAAGAAGACACACTGGGTTTCTAGGTCTTCTGAGAGAACACAGTTTTGTTACCTACACAGAATCAACCAACCAACTCCCATCCAGAACAAAACACCGGATTTTTTTTTACAATAGCTGTGTAACAGACATAATAGTCAATTATTCCCCTAGAACCGCCCTGTTCAGTTCAGGAGCCACTAGACACATGTAGCTGTTGAACACTTAAAATGTCATAAGCATTCATGGAGGCCTTCTCTAAGTCATAAAATGCACGCCAGACGTTGAAGAAATGAGTGTAATATATCACATTAATAGTTGTATATTTATGATATGTTGAAATAATGTTTGGGGTATACCTGGTTAAAGAAAATGTATTATTAAAATTAATTTTACCTGTTTCTTTCCACCTTCTGTTTCTTACTATGACCACTATTATATTTCTATCGGACAGTGTTGTTCTCCAGTCTTAAGCTCTATTCCCATGATATATTTTTGGAATGTAATGTATCTAGACCTTCTTATCTTAGGTCCCTAGAGGAAAGATATTATCAAAATAAAATTTAGTGCCATGTCCTTGATTTTTATGAGATACAATATGAGAAAATGTTAAATCTTAAAACGGAAAATGAGGGGCCTCTGCCATCAGACACCATTAGCAGAAGATTGTTACTTTATAAAAGAACTCTGAGTGTTGGGTGCATGTCTTAAAAACAAGAGATTTATGTGCCTTAAAAGAAGATTCAAAACCCAAGATTCCAAATAGAGACAGACCTGTTTTGTCAGCTTTTCAGCAGGTGGTAGAAGCAACAGAGAGCCGTAGCTAGTCATTTAGAAATGGGACAGAAGATGACGAGCAACATTTTGAAGAGGCATCTGTGACCCGGCAACAGATGGTCAACCTCCCCACGGTGGTCTGCTTAGGGAGAGAACAGCAGGAATCAATCCACAGGAAGCAGCAGAGGGCCGACCCAGCAGGGGGCCACGTGAGCATACTGTGGGGTTTTCTTTCTTTTTTCTTTTTTTTTTTTTTCTTTACAGATTTTATTTATTTATTTGACAGAGAGAGAGATCACAAGTAGGCAGAGAGGCAGGCAGAGAGAGGAGGAAGCAGGCTCCCTGCTGAGCAGAGAGCCCGATTCGAGGCTCGATCCCAGAACCTGCGATCATGACCTGAGCTGCAGGCAGAGGCTTAACCCACTGAGCCACCCAGGCGCCCCTACTGTGGGGTTTTCTTTGTTAGTTTTTGTTTTGCAGGGGGAGAGAGATGTATTTATTTGTTTTCTTAATTACAGTGGAGCATTTCAAGCTGGTCCTCACACACCGGTCTCTGAGACAGTGGAAGGAACTTTGCAAGCAGAAAATGAAGGACAACACGCAGGATCATACCCATAACAGAACACGGGTTTACTTCCCAGGGCTAGAGACCCGTTACCAGTCTTAAGTTCTGGAATCTACATTCAATCTTAAAATTCTTGCCACCGAAAGAAAACAATGGAATTCAGATACACTCTGAATTCTGCATGGGAGTACCCACGTCGGCTCTGGAGCTTGGGATTCCCCACAAAGACACGGTCTTCCACGGGTTGTGTTCCGAGGTAAACACGATGTGCTCTGCTACCTCACTTCCTAGAACAGATTCTGCAGGACAGCTGTTAGGGAAGGATGCCTCTAAGAGGAAAATCACTGGGCTGAGGCACTGAACAATTTTAAAAGGGCTAAACATAGTGAATTTGTGAAATCTCCTATCAATGGAGACACAAAAGAAACCTGTCCTCATTGTTTCTGACCCTCTCTCAATCATAAAGCCAGCGGAGCTGTAACATTCATCTAATGCCTTTTGTACTCTGGTTGCTGATTACTTTGGGCTCTCTTTCCCTCAGTGGTCTCTTTTTTCTCGTTAATTCGCCACAAAGAGCTGCGTGCACCTGCCTTAATCTTCTCTGTTGGCAGTGACCTGATGGGCTGATCAACTGGGAAGACATGGGTTGCCGAGATTGATCGGGACGCCAAAGCCAATGGATCCAAGGGGGTTCCAGCTGGAAGAGTGTTTCACAATCTTCATAATCATGAAGGAAAGAAGATTTCACTATCTAATGACCTCCATTTTTGCACATGGAGGAACCGATGTGAAAAGGTTACATTTCTATTTCTGCAACTATTACAGGCTTCCAAGAAGGTCAGGCCAAAAAAAGAAAAGAAAGAATGTTGTGCGTTTGGACAATTGGTTGAATATACTGCCTAGCGTCTACAGAAAGTGCCTCACCTTAATGGAAGCCGAGCATTCCCTAATAGGAAGAGAAAGAAGGGTTTGCTCTTTCGGTCCTCCAACCTTTTCTTTATTCTTGACCTTGAAAATAAGCCTGTGAAATATTCAAAAATGTGAAGTACGCCGGAAAGGTAGGACATACACTCAGATAAGGTCGGTAAAGAGTCCGTCTCACGTCTTCACGTTCTTGTCCTAAAATGTGCTTCAGATGCTTCAACCTCAGATTTCTTGACTGAAAATAACAATAATAATGACTAATGCTCTATGCAAATAAATCATAAGCAGGGGATTCGTTTGAAGCACATCATAGAACGTTATTTCGTGTGAGCTCTATTAACAAAGAAACCAGCTGCTGACTTGAATAATTCAGTCTTCAAACACTGACAATCAAGGAAAAATGCTGTAGCAGTTTGCTTACCCCGAAAACTGGCACACATTCCGTTTAAAAGGCCTCGACTTAATTCCCAAGTCTCTTTTCTTATATAAAAAAGAAAACGTCTCTTAGACTATTATAAATGATATTTAGTCCATTTGCTTTACAAATGATGCCTTCAAGATCTTTAGAGATCACGCAAGTAGAAAAGTCCCTACTTTCCTTTCATTCGTTAGCACTCAGCAATGCGTTCTGATACATCCTCACCCCTAACCAAAGCCAGGAAGACGCGTTTCTGCAACCAGCTGTCAATCACAGCGGCTACACGTCTCCGGGAACGGCCTGCCAGTTTTCTAAATATCAGAAATCATCCTCCATCAAAGTGCCTCAAAGTCTACAGAGAGGAAGTACATTCTAGGGATCTTAAATCCTACTGTGAGGTGCAAAGCCCAAGTCTGTATTGTGACTGGATCATTCCCGGTTTAAGAAATTCTGTGTTAGACGTGTGAACTGATGTGTTTTGACTCAGCTATTTCTCCTCTTCTGCTCCTGGGGTTACACCACACAGAAACATGGAGACGTCCTGCCAGTCTTGGTGATGTGGGAAATTTCATATTTTTTACTGCCCATTCCCTCTAAGAAACATAGGATATTACACCTAGGTAAAGACATCCTAGGGAGAAAGTCCATTTTGACACGTCTCCTCATTTTACGTAGTAGAAAACTAAGGCCAGGAGTCTTAGATTGAGGCCGAGAGGCTATGACCTCACAGTTCATGGAAAAGCAAGCACTTCTCATGCCTAATTCATAGTTCCTCTAAAACAATGCTACCTAAAAAAGGGATTTATTCCAGGAATTAGCTACATGACCTAGTTGAAATTGGAGATACCTAGAAAAAGAGCACATGCTTCTTCTCTACACTGAACTTCATGAGTAAGGTCACAAAGTCTGGATTCCTGGATGGGTTACCTGAAGCTGGAGTCCTACGCCAAGTCATTGCACTTTATTTTTTTTTTAGGATTTTATTTATTCATTTGAAAGAGAGAGAGAGACGGGGCAGGGGGGCGAGGAGAAGCAGAATGCCCGCTGAGCTGAGCTGGGAACCCGATGCGGGGCTCCATTCCAAGACCTGGGGATCACGACCTGAACCAAAGGCAGATGCTTAACCATCGGAGCCACCCAGATGCCCCAAGTCATCTCACTTTAAACCCATATCGTAGAACCCATCTGGGGATGGAAGCCAGCGGGGTGGTGTGATTTGGGGTTATAGACATCCACTCAATACCACTCAATATTGTACTCCACCGTTTGTCACATTGATTAAAAATCAAAGGACAAAGAAAGAAAACTGATTGGACTACTTGGTTGTGCTGCCCCCTGGTGGCAGTATAAAATACAGACATGTCGAGTTCTGTCCCCCTCTCCGGGGTATCAACTGAATGACACTTGGTTTTAAGCTCTGTCTGGATTCTGGCAAGTAATTCGCTATCTCGTGGAAGTCGATTCCTAAAGATGCAGGAAAAGAAGGGGCAGGGGCTTGCCTGAGTGAAGATAAACAAAACAAACCAACAAGAAAAGCACCAGCTATTCTCTAAGACATTTCCTTGGATAGGTACCAAAAATAACACAATTTATTTTTTATCGTCTGTGTTTTTCTCAAAAAGTGCTTTTAGTAAAATGTGATGAAGTCTAACAAGTGGAGTCCTGTACTCAAATCACTATTGTTCATAGGTGGGATAATTAAAAACCAAAATTAAAAATTGGACTTGGAGACAAATGAATTGGGTTCTAGATCTGATTCACTCCTGGTCCAAAGTCATTCAACCTCTCTAGCCTTGGTTAATCTGCAAAGCAATGGTGCAAGAACAGATGAGCTCAAAGATCACTTCTGCTTCTATCATATATAATTGCGACACAATGATGGAAATAATTCATTTACTCATTTACTTGACAATTATGAGTAGAAAAAAAAAATCCATCACGTCCATGGCACTGTCATGGTAGATTAATAAATGAGGCTTTTCAAGGGAAATTCTCCCATGCTGTGGGGAGAGCAACCATCATATTCTGAAATTAAAATGCTGGCTATTTATTGTCTCTCTGGGTTTTGATCTCCAAATCCAATAGCGAAAAGATCCTTGTCCATTAAGAAATAACTACGTACAGTATTTGCTCCTATGGCCCTTATTAATGGATCACTACAGGGGATATATTAAGATCTGAATTATTTTGACATTTACAATAAGGTTTGTGCTTATAAACACAAGCCCATCCCATATTAAAACCTATTAGCATATTATAACAGATTAGATGCACACAATGTGCAAAGGCAGTTGATTCTGTAACCCCCTTGGGGGAAAAAAAAGCTAAGGGCAGTAACAGCAATAATCTCAAATCACAGAAACGCCTTTGAAAGTGTGTCCTTGGTTTTATAGCACTAATTTAGGAGGAAAACATAATAAAAAGAAAAACATTCCATTGAAGTCATGTTTTAGGACATTCATCAACCCCGGACTACAGAGCCAGTACGCCTTACTAAATCAACAGGATAGTTCAAGACCCACTGACTGGGGTATCCAAACAAAAGGGACAGCGGAGTCCCAGGAGACTTGACAGCACGTATGAACGTGTGTTTGCCCTCAAACAAGGGGAAGTGCTGACAGGTTACTTCATCTCTGGTTAATAAAGATGTGTCTTAGGTATATGTATGCGTGTCTGTGTATGTGTGTACAGAAACACAACAAGGAGATGAAAAATTTAGCCTTTCATTATCTTCAGAATGTGTTTTTAAAACCATGAGACCCTAAATTCCAGTGCTAAAATTTGTTTAGCCAGATAGCTAGAACTCTATTTATTAAAGGTAAATAATATCTAGAATAATATCCAGAATCAAATAATATCTAGAATTTCCTCATTACTAGACTAGACTGTTACTAGCCAAGGACTGTTCTAAGCACTAACAGGTTTAAAGTCATTTCACTGATACAGAGCTTACTACCTCCATTTCTCAGGTGAAGACATCGAGACAGAAAGACATAGATTAACTTGCCCTAAACGATACACAAACTGAGGTGTTTGGACCAAAAATCTGGCCCCCCAGGGGGCAATGAAAGAACACGCGCAGACTGCTTCTGCTCTCTCTCTCTCAAGCAGACCACTAAGCCAATCAACTCAACTGGCTCCTCCTAGAGATTAAATGACAGGGTGAGATCCAAAAAGGAGCCTGCGTGGGACGGAAGGTTACAGTGAAACTCGCTCTTCTATCTGAGACGGCCCTTGGCGTGCCAGGGCGGCCATCAGAGAACCACGGGTTGGTGGCTTACACAACAGAATTGATCTCTGCTCAGTTCTGGAGGCTCTGAGATCAAGGTGTTGGCAGATTTGGATTCTTTGAGACCTCCCTCCTTGGCCTGCAGATGGCTACCTTCTCACTGTGTCCTCACATGGTCTTTTCTTCTGTGCGTCTATCTTCTTACAAGAACAGTAGTCATATTGGACTGGGGCCCACCCTCATGACCTCCCTGGATTACCTTGATTACCTCTTTAAAGACCCTGTCTCCAAATACAGTCACATTCTGAGCCAGCAGGAATTAGAGCTTCAACATATATATTTTGGAAGAATACAATTTAGCTCATAAGGACTGTTTTTGTTAAGTTTCATGAGAATTCATGCAGGTCAAGAAACTGAGCAAAGCAGCTACAAAGGTTGGATTCTTTGAACGTACTGCAATTAGATAGAAATAATGTAGGTAATTACTGAACACTTATTAACATTCACACCGTGCACAGTTCTATTCAAAACACCCAGAAAAGGATTTTGAATTTCTGTATACGTGAATTTCCGTATACATGAATATGGTTGTTCTCTGAGTGTCCAGGTGCGTAACACTCTGCCTGATGCCATGAGAAATACTAAGAAATGAAACAGCCCCAACTTCTATGTACTTAAAACCCTGTCGGAGAGAAAAAAGAAAAACACATATAAAACATTAAGACAAAAGTACAAAGCAGCATCACCATAGATGTCAAACTACAAACAGGTGAGGAGGAGGAAAATAACGTGTGAATTCAGAAGAGAAATCTGAGTTCTACGAAAGATGTCATGGAAGAGGAAGGCTTTGCGAGGGAATCGATCTTGATGTACGGTTTCGCACTGACACAGACTGAAGGGACAAAGAGCAAAGAGGCATTCCAGGGTAGCAAAGCGTAGAGGAATGACCAGAGAATAGTGAGATGAAAAATTTTACTAAAATTAAGGGTTCCAGAGGAAAATGACCAAAGTTGGTTAGAAAGGTAGACTGGAAAAATTACCTACGATATGTTTCGTCACTCTGCGTTGTAAGGTATTATTCTAATCATTAAGTCAGAGAAGAGAAAAATAGGGCCAAATACTTTAATAATTATCAACAGTTACAGTGTAATAAAGAGGTAATAAACAACAGAGGTGGTTTTTTGGAGATGTGCACTTTCAAGTTCAAGTTCCAACAAATCTACAACAAAATTTGATTATTAGGATGAATATACCTTTGACACATCATATTTACTTCTACCTGTCAATGATAAAATTTAATAATCATCTTTTAAACATATATCCTTTTATATTTTTTTTTCCTCTAGTACACAAACACTCCATTATCAAGTTCCTGAATCACAGGGTCTGGAAGGTGTCTCTAAGAGCAGGTACTAAGCTGGCTTTCAGGCTCAGCTTCCACTGTATAAAGAATGTGGTCGGATTTCTGGGGTGGCAAGAAGCTTACATTCACCTCTCACCAAGAAAACTTCTTTCAAACGCTTCTGAATCGGAAGCAATGCGTCCCACATACTGCTCTTCCTGTCGGAGCATCTGTCTCTTTCATTCTATCTCAAGGCATTAACTGAGCCTCTCGTTGCCAGGCTGAGCCCCTGGTACTTCTGAGTACTTAGGGAATCGGTCAGTGAACAAAGCAAGCTCTGTTAATCACTTACTAAAGCATCTCAAGGTTAGTAACTCTAAATGGACTGAGGAGGGTGACTTACTGACTTCCAAACAGCCAGAGTCAGTGGGATCCAACGGGGGGATTATGACCTCCGAAATCATGTACAACATGTTGTAGAGACTTCAACTCCAATTCTTCTCATCTGTTTGACATTGGGAAAGCAACTTTTCTGATCCACAGATTTCTAGTCTGAAAATGGGAGGGATACTTTAAGTCACGGAGTTGCCATAAATATCAAATGAATATGTAGAACAAGTATAGCATTTGGTAGACAGCAATTGCTCAAGAGATATTAATCCCCGTCCCCCTTCTCGTGAGCGCTCTCGGATGAGAAAGGGGACACAAACAGCAGGTGCTCTGGGCACCGGAAAGGGAGACTTGGAACTGAAAAGAACCCATAAAGGAAAAGTAGGGCAGTGGTGTGCTGGTAAAATGGCTTTGTTTTAGAAAACTCCTAATCTGTAGAATTCGCCCATTTCTGTGGTGTAGATACACCTCCCCATGGCTCATTTCAAGCTACCAAGAGTGTAACTAGCAGCTCTCAGACTTCCTGAATATTTAACAATCTATTCTCACAAGCCGCACGAGCTGGCTCCATGCAAGAGGAAATTTGATCATTGTTATTTTCCTCATGTGGGACTGCGAGGCTCTTTTGTCTCTGTTTCCTGTCTTGTCTTCACAGGTTGGGTGTAGGGAGTGGTTTGGCTGAATTGGGACTAAGCCAAAGCAATGGTGACAGTTTGGAAGAAACACTAGCCGCTATCGTCTCCATGATACACCCAGGTAAATGGAGAGCTACGTCCTAAAACCACTGGTGAATTACGAAGTCCCTGGGTCAGACCTTCAGCACCTCTGACTGCGCTTGCCGCAAAGGACTGCTCTATGGTTACTGGTTGAATGTACTGATCAGATGTATGTTCATTGCAGTTAAAGTCAGAGTCATGTTGTGTTGGGTTTTCTGGCAAGAAGAATTTTGAAGGAAAACTGACAGAGTGGTGGCTTGTGGGCACTCAACCGGTCAATCTGAAAATTGGGATCATGACACATATTTTACAGGGCTGTGTACGTTTTTAGGCATAGAGCCTCCTTGTGATATCAGATGGCAAAGTATTTAAGTATATGGACTTGGAAGCCAAATGGCCTGGGTTTAAATCTTGGTTCTTCTGCATACCACCTGTGTAAATAGTCTAGTGACTCATTCTCTGTGTGTCTCAGCTTATCTATCTTTAAAATAAAGAAGAATCATAATGATAAATACTCTGGTGCTCTGAGGGTTATATAAAATACAGAATATTTTGGGGCACCTGGGTAGCTCAGTAGATTAAACCTCTGCCTTGAGCTCACGTCATGATCTCAGGGTCCTGGGATCGAGCCCCGCAGCGGGCTCTCTGCTCAGCAGGGAGCCTGCTTCCCCAGTTCTCTCTCTGCCTGCCTCTGTCTACTTGTGATCTCTGTCTGTCAAATAAATAAATAAAAATCTTTAAAAATACATATGTAGGTGTTGCAAACTCCTTAAAACAGTGTCAGCACAGGATAAGCTAATAATAAATGTTGCCTGTTGTTATTCATAATACGTGACCAGACAATGTTCTGCTCCTGTCCATCTGTTCCTTCTTACTGATGTTAGTCTTCATGGCCTTCAAAGTTCTTTATAATTTGGTCCAAGTTGCCAATTTAACCTCCCCTCCTGCTGAACTTCCACACATACCCACTGTTGTACTCACAGTCTCCTCAAGGACTCACATTCAACATCAAGTTTTTAGGCCTGCCAAAAATATCTTTCCTACTTTCTTCCACTCATCTAAGTCTGACCTAGCCCTGCGGGATCAAGTCTCCCCTCCAGCTCCAATGGCGTCTCCTTTCTTAAATCCTCTAGCAAGTATACTTAATAATCATTAAGTATACATAAGAATCATTAGCAAGTATACATAATTAACCATTTAATCATATATTCCCTTGTATTTTTCTTCGTGCTTGAGAAAGGGAATTATGTTAGGATATTTATTCTACCTCTAGAACACATACCGGAAACACACTATTTCCCCCAATCTTTATGCACTAACTGACTTATTATATAGAATTAACTTTATTATTATAGTATCAACAGAGCCTTTATCAAAAGAACTAATGTTGGCAACTGATACTATCTTCATTAAAGCACCAGCTATGTAAGAGAGTACATACAAGTAGGAGATAATATTTGATTGCTTAAAATCATTAAATCATTCCCTGTAACAGCTTGTCTTTGAATGCTAGGTATTTCTACAGTTTTATTTTTTAAGAATCAACCTCCTTATATTGTGATAATTTTTTTATATTCTAGGAGAGACAGAAATTTTACACACCAAAATGCAGAGAAAATATACCACGTTAGTTTTGATTTAAGTTGCAACATGAAAAGAAAGAAACACCCTTCACTGGGTGTAATGTGTAGACTTCTTTTCACTCCGATGATGATGAATGGAGTGTGACTGTCCAGGTCTCTAAAGAAGTCAGAATCTCACCCGGGACAGCCTCAGATAGCGGAAAAAAACAATTAAGAAGAAGTAATGTGCTCCCGACGAGCTCGACTCGGCTCTTACAGGAAGCAAGTCCGGGGGGTCAGGGCATCAGGGGACCCCAGGGCTGCGCTGTGGGCGCATGCGCAGCTGCGGCGTGAGACACAGTCGTGTTTGTCCTAGTACTTGCTCTACGTTATTTGGGAGTATTTTTAACTCTACTGAATCCCTGGAGACTAGTCTGCTGTCTGCATCTGCCATACCAAAGAAATTCCGAGACTGCAAAATTAAGGCGATCTAGACCCACAGATGTCACACAAAATGTAAGGAAAGTCCATCATTTCCACAGTTTAAAAGTTCAACCGAGACCCCCCAGGGCTCCTCGACCAGGGACTTCCTGAGTTAATTATCTGGGATATAGGATTCCGTGCTTCCTTTTTCTTTTAATTCCGCTCTAGGACGTATCGCGTGTCTTGTTTATACGATCCTACTCTTCCAGGAAAGCACTGACATAAAGCAGGCACTTAAGAAATGTTTGTTTCTCAGTATCCTGACCTTTAAAACACAGAACAACAGAGACCCAAAACGATCACAAACCCTAAGCCAAAGACAACGTTATATGTGCAGACCAAACTCAAGAGACACATTTATAAAACAAAGCCTCCAAACACACAAGGAATTTTAGAAGACTGGGTTTGAGTCGTGAATTTTAATTGGTAATACCAGTCCAGATGGACTTTCCTGGGAGGACTGCATCAAAGAACAGGATCCTGGTTGCCACATCTTGGGTAGGGCATCATAGCCTTGGTTGACCTAGTGTGTGCGCACGTACCCAGGGGCAGAATTTCCCAGATATCCCCAGAGCCAAACAGAGTACCTGGCTCTCAATCACTCTTTATTAAGAGAATTAATGCAATTTAGAAAAAAAGAAAGATTTCCTGGGTGAGAGAAGGTAGAAAGTTGTCTAGTAGAACCATGCCAAGTTTCAGGCTAAGAGACCGGAGAGGCTCAGGAAAGGGGGTTGGGGGAGGCGAAGGGAGACGGCTTTAACACTGGTCTCTCTCTGCGTCCCTTTGTCTGATGCCCTCCTGTCTCCTTTTCCCCTCAGTTCTTTTGCTTTTCTACTTTCCTCTTTATTCCGAAGCCCTGTGCCTACATCCATTGTGTCTCATTACTTCTCTTTATGGATTTTTTTTTTTTTTCTACCTCTACCCTCCAGTACCACTGACTCCATTCTCTTTCAACTTACTATTAATTATGGTTTGGTCCAAAGTCCTGAAGCAAAGGTGGCAATAAATCGTTTTTAATGGGCACATTCTGTCACTTTCAACAGATTTCAACAGAGAGCTATGAAAGTATGAGACAAGGCTTGGAGCCAATCTAATGAAGTGATACAATAGTCTTAGCCGGCTGCGTAAAGGAGAGCTACTCTTCCTGCATGAGCGTAGCGGGAAGGGGATGAAGAGATCTTCCGACCAATCATCCCCAGTTAGCAAAACGACCCTGCTTCCGCTGGGAGCCATCACACCTGAATGTCCCTGTGCAAGTGGCCTTTGTTACAGATGCATTTGTTCAGTGAGGGGCAAACAGGCAATAATCCCACAGTGCTCCTCTCCGATGAAACCAAGATAAGGACAGCTCTAGAGACAAAACAACACTTCCCCCAGGTGAAACTCTGAAAAGAGGTGTTCCCTTTAAGACAGTTGGAGGATGGATTTAATAGTTTAGAGAAGTATAATTTCAAGTGAGGAAGCATTCAACTTGTCTCATATAAACTTCCTACCGAAGTGTGAAAGACACAAAGAAAGAACGCGCGCAGATGGAGGGTTTTCACCAACCGCGCGTCTAGTTCCTAAATCAAGAGACAAAGCATTCTCAGCATTTGGCCCCCATCTGGTACCATCCCAGCCCAGCCTAAGCGGAACCACTAGCTTCATATCAAACCTAACAGTTTCCTCTTGCCTGGTTTTGTACTTCACACAGTATTGAACGCCTTTCACTGATTACTCATTTACTATCAGAAATTTGTTTAAATAACTTTCATTTGAGCAGGTTACTTTTCATGGAAGCAACACAAATGAAATGAAAAACCGCTATGAATTAATAATTTGCATAAAAATGTACCCACGCTGTGGTTAACTCTGATACATTTAAAACAAGTATGTCAGCAAGGATGCGGCATAGCTAGAAAGTTACAGCAACATGGGATCCCCGGGAACCTAATATACTGAGTGAAAAGGGAAACACTTCATTTACAACAGTATTAATTTACAAACACACACACAGAGTTAATGTTTAGGTTGTCATGCTATGGAATTAGCTTAAGCAATGTTTACTTTAAAATAGCAGTTTGGAGGGGCTCCTGGGTGATTCAGTGGGTTAAAGCCTCTGCCTTCGGTTCAGGTCATGATCCCAGGGTCCTGGGATCGAGCCCCGCATCGGGCTCTCTCCTCCATGGGGAGCCTGCTTCCTCCTCTGTCTCTTTCTGCCTGCCTCTCTGCCTACTTGTGATCTCTGACTATCAAATAAATAAAATCTTTAAAAAAAAAATAGTTTGGAAGTTATTACCAGCAGATATAAAGTTCTATATTGTTTTCCAAAATCCTATTAGATAAGAAAAGAACAGATAAAACCCTCAGTTGGATAACAGATGATGAAAAAAATTCCTGGGACATTTTGATGATCCAACCACTGGAGTCCACTTCTAAAGAAGAAAATGCAATCCCAGGCTGTAGAGGCAGAAGTAAAATACCTAGAAGGAATCTCCTCATAGACTCTGAAACTGGCATACCCTTTTTGGCATCTCTCACATGTTCTCGTCGTGCCTTAAAACAGACTTTGCAAACAGGTTGTATGGAGGACAGCAATCCGCGAGCTGAAAAGGTGTGGTAAGGGTGCCCCGTAATGAACGGTTGAAAGTACGGGGCACTTCAGGCTGGACAACAGAGTTCGGGGGACATGACAGCTGTCTCCAGATATTTTAAGACTTGTCATGTGAATAGTGAAATGGATTTAATCTAAACTTTTCTTGAGGACAGAACTTGCCAAAATGAAGCAACAAGGAAAAGATTTTGCTAAATATGCATTAAAAAAAAAATCTTACCTAATAATTACAGCCATCCAGCAGTAGGACTGACTGACTCAGAAGACAATTTCCTATTACAGTAGGAAGTAACCTTCAGGAGAATAGCTTTCAACAAATTTAAGAAAGTTCGGCCTCACGGTGATAACTGGCAATAACAGAACGTGCTGACTCAAACAGGCCGTGAGTTACACCGCTCTCCAGCCTCCGCAGAGGGCAGAGCCCGGCTTGGCGTGTTTCTGCCTACGCAGGGCGGGAACACAGAGGACAGAGCTACGGGGTCTCTCAATGGTGAGCTGCGATCGTTTTCATATTCTGTAGCCACTGGAAAAGGTTCTGTATTACCTATTTTTCTTTAAAGAGGCTGACATTATATGATTAAATTTTGCCATCTGTTTGAACCCTTGGGCCAATGTATTTTCTTAAAAAACTAAACCCACTGAAATATTCTGCACTAACAGCTAGAGGATCTGCAGGACTGTTAGCTACCCCTGCTCTCAATAAGGTGATGGAAGTAATGACGCAGGCACCAAAACCCCACCATCTCAGTGGCTTTATTAAAAAAAAAAAAAAAAAAAGGTTTTATTTATTTTTGAGAGAGCATGAGCGCGCAGCAGTGAGGGGCGGGGAGGCAGAGGGAGAGAAGCCGGCTCCCCGCTGATCAGGGGCCCACGCGGGGGCTGGACTCCAGGACCCTGAGGTCATGCCCGTAGCAGAGGCAAGAGGCTCAGCCACCTGGGCCCCGCAGGCACCCTCCAAGGTTTAAAGAACAAAGTGTACTACTTGCCCACAGTACATGGGCAAGTACGGAGCTGAGATCCGAGCTCCCATCTTGCCCACTCCTGACCCTGGGGTGCAGAGCAGCTCCTGGGAGAACAGGCGAGAAAGAACTAGTAGCCAAGGGCCTGGCTCCCGGTGGCCACAAGGCAGCCGCACACCCGCGCACTCACCCGGCACTGGCTGCGGGAAGCCAGGAAGCGCCCCAGAGCCGAGGACCTTGTCATCACACCTCCTGCTTCGCGCTTTTGCTAACCCATAGGCCTACTCGCTACTCGTGATCTCTTTCTCTGTGTCAAATAAATAAAATCTAAAAAAAAAAAAAAAAAAAAAAAACCAAAAAACTATTATTTTTAAAAAATCATCCCCAAGGATATGTCTTTATGTTACCAAAATCCATCTTTTTTTTTTTAGATTTTTTATTTATTTGACACACAGATCACAAGTAGGTAGAGAGGCAGGCAGAGAGGAGGAAGCAGGATCCCCGCTGAGCGGAGAGCCCGATGTGGGGCTCGATCCCAGAACCCTGAGATCATGGCCTGAGCCGAAGGCAGAGGCTTTAACCCACTGAGCCACCCAGGCGCCCCACCAAAGTCCATCTTTGAGGGCAGCAGACAAGGCGATGTAGCTGTGAGGAGTATTGTCCTGTGACACCCATGAAACACCCCACACACTCAGATACCATCCCTAAGCGACCTGAAATGGCAGTGGCTATTGTATGTTGAATTTTAACTCCTTCAATATCATTCCCTGTACACCATCAAGAGCTACCTATCTCCCTCCCCAATTCTGCTCTCATGGGTTCCTTCCACGCACCCCTCTTTGCCCAGCAAGTTATGTGTCTCTTCAGTCTTAATAATCCATCATTTTCAATGAAACAGTCCTGGTGGATTCTCACGAAGCCGTGCCTATTGATAAGCAGCTCAGATGGTTTCTGTATTTGACAAACATGTGTGGAATGTCCTCCCGTGTCAAGAAGGAGACAGAGTATAAGGATTTAGTGATGGACAAGCCATAGCTCCTGACCGCAGAGAAGTAACAGTGTACAGGGGCATCTGAAAACCAAATATGTGATCAGACAGAGAAATGTGAGCCTGTTTCCCATGTTCATTGTTTTATTTCCCTCAAGTATTTAAACACACTTAGTCCCAAATGGAAAACCATCTAGCATGGATTCCTGAAGGCTTGTTCTCACCTAAGGTTTGCAGTGGGGCTTGCTAGAAATAGAGCTTCCTGGGATCTCAACCAGAACGTTCAGATCGTAAGTTTAGCATGAGTCCCGAGAATCTGCAATTTTCCAGAGCTTCCAAGGTGACTCTTCTACACAGCCCTGCTGTAGAACCTCTGCGTTACAGCAAATAGTGAGATGGCCTTTCCTCATAAAGAAACCGATATAGACAAAGAAAGAAACGGGCAATGGAGGCAGTTGTTTTAATAAAATTTGTAAGGGCATACAGTGTATTGCCACAAACCAAAATACCAGAGGTAATGCAGGTCTAATTTTAAAATAAAAGTTTTACGAGTAACTTGTAGGTATGGGGAAAAGAATCTTTCTTGACGTAAGATGGTAAAAATGGAACGACCCCTAACATGACTTGTTAACATGAATGGTGGGAATAGACCACAGAAAAGCTAAACTACGGACCGTATCAATTTTTATCAAAGTCACATTAAGTGGGTAAACTGCTCACATTAAAAAAATTGGGAAATTACTCAAATTGGGTGGAATTAAACATACATGATCAAGAATCTGTACAAACCTAAGGAAACAGGAATTGCTCAAGGACCATTTATCTTGCCTCGGAGGCAGGAGGCTCATCTAGTAAGGAAAAGATCCTGAATAAAATGGACCAAAATGGCCAAATAAGAAAAACAAGAAGTAATCAAGGCTGAGAAAGATGCATTTGGGAGAGCTAAAAAGATTATAAAATGAAGTTAAGGAAGTGATAAATAAATCAATATACATCAGCGATGGGTCAGGAAAGGGAGACTGTGTAGGAGCTTAAAGTATATGCGAAGGCATTTTTCAAATACCAGAGGAACTGATATGAAAATTTATTGAGCAAAAAGACAGAATGTATATCTCATACATAACCACATAGCTAAGTGCCCTGGCTTATTCCCAGAGCTGAATATGGGAATTCAACTAGCAAAATGGGGTTTGGGAGAGGATCATTTAAATTCTATTGTATGGCCAGACCCCAAGCCCTGGGAATAGAGCATCCATCCACAAAGAAAGGAACTGCAAATATTAGCTACAAACCAGCTGATGGTGCAGAACTAGAAGGCATCAGATGAAGAAGAGATACAATAAAACCCAGCAACTCATAAATAAACTAGTAAGCTAGGAGAGTCTATACAATTCCAATAAATCTGTATAGCCACGCAGTTGACGTCTGGGTTGTCATCAGCGTAGCTTTCTGATACCTCATGAGGCTGTTACATGTGGGGGGAAGGGAAGTGAATACTAATTCATCAGAAATCAGAAACATAGCGTAAGAAGAAAAAACAGAGTGCACAACTGATGAAGTTCAAAGCAGCCAAGTAATTTAGGATTCAGTGAGAAATGGAGCTGCAATTCGGGGCACAGTTTTTGGAGTAGAACATCAGATCCCAGAACATATCAAAGGCTCTCCAAGTATAAGAACACAGATTAACACTGTAAGCAAGTTTGAGAATTAAAGCCAGCTTTGGAAAATTATGGACAGTTTGGGCCACCTCATTAGGGGATTGGTCACAGTCCATTGCATGACATCTGACACTCACTGTTTTTAAGCATGGACCTGCTTCTTCTATTATTAATTTCTACCTAAGGGCAAATGCCAAGAGAACTTACTTTAGTGTCTGCCTCCTGCTGCCATTTCAACTGTCAGGAACAGCAGGAGTCAGAAATGAAAGGTACCATCTTAAAGAAAACCTGTGCCGCAGTGTCATTTTAAAAACTGACAGCTTTGTGCAGTCCCAAATCGTAAGGGAAGGGGATTGTCACTTGTGCCTCCCATTGCCATTTTGACAAAGGAAGACATTCTCCCACATCCAAAGGCAACGGTAATTTGAAAATGGCAAGTAGAAACATATTTGCAAGTGGCAAGTGGGAACGGTCTTGACCTCAATGACCGCAAACTGTTGAGAGATGGGGAAGAGCTCAGAGTCGGTTCCCAAGCAAAACAAGACAAAAGAATGACCACAAAACCACACACACACAACTAAGAAAACGGAGGTTTCTGTCTGACCTTTCATATGATAAAGACAGTCTAATTTACAACGTGAGAGACCTCCCGATCAGAAGATAAAGCCAAGCCAGGAATGGAGTTAACCTGACTAAAAAAACACAAAGAAAGGATATGATTTTGTATTCTGTAGAAAAGGTAGTCGAGAAAAGATAGCTCTGAAGGCGTCAAGGCACTGAAATGAAAGAATGGACAGCTGTTGAAGACTGGTAAGATCCGGGATATTAAAAAAAAATTATTCCCAAACAGCAAAACTCAACGTTAAGAAAGAGCCCACAGATCCTTGGAAACATATTGTTTTTCCTCAGAACGCAGTTGATATTAAATAGGAAGACAAGAAGATGGTTTACGATAATGAGGCACCAAGTATGGGGAAAGTCCATTAATTGAAAGGAAAAACGGGATAGATACACATTCTTTTTTCCCTTCAGATAACTGTCACAAAATATAAGCATTTTAAAGAAATACAAATGGCCATTCTCACAGCCCTTACTTTGAAAAAAAAAGAGATACACTGAATTCAGTTCTGTTCTCCTAATGTGAGTCTGCGACAGAGAAGAACAGGGCAGCAGGAGAGATGTGAGTTTGCTGGAACATCTGCCTCCACGGGTTACATTCCACTGGAAGGGGTACACTCAAGCCCATTTCCAAACTGCAAGACTGGAGTGCAGATATGGACCAAAAAGATGATATTCTCTAGGGAAATTTAAGGCAAGCCCAGTTTGATGAGTGCATTTGGAGAGACGGTCAAGGAAGCCTCATCAACCCTCCCAAACGTAGCAGTAGCGATTCAGACTATCAGAGCACAATCACAAATGGCAACATTATAGCAAATCGGGATACCGTAATGTCCCCTTTCACGGCAAGTGTGCTCTGTGGCCAGTCTGAGCTACAGACGCGACAGTATCCCGCAGCTCCCACAATTCACGCTGGGGAAGCAGATGAAGGGTTCCTTCTACCGAGTCAGTGTTAGGATCTGTTATGAAAGGATGGGTTGGGCACTGCTCCATCATTTGAACAGTGGTCTGTAACGATCGCACAGTCTATGGGGTTTCCTGGGACAATATTCTGGGGGCTCTTCTACCACCATTTTCTTCTTCAACCTGAGGAACTTCTAACTACCTTCATTCAGAGCGACCAAGTCAGTCAGGGTTTAAGTGTGATTTTCCACCACCGCCGTTAGGATGCAGGTTGTGTTCTGCTTCTTTCAGTTTTTCACATCTACAGGAAGCCTAATTTCTGACTATTTAACACCCGAAATAGTGGCCACTCTTCTGACAGCAGGTGCTGTTGATCTGACCTTGAGTGCTGAATCAACTCTCCTTTGCCAAGACGCTTTGAGGCAGACCAGTAAGTCGGAAATTATTTATGGCCTTTTCAGTGAAAAATATCTAAAACGGGTCTTTCGAAAATCTACCATTTACTAGTCGAATAACTTTGGAGAGATCAGTTACCATATTTCATCCTAAGCTGAGGATAGAGCAAACCTTAAAGAATGGGAAAAGGAAGCCATGTGAAGTGCGTGTCGCCTACGCCCACGTGGGACAGTTCCTTTCACTTTATGCTTTCACTTAAAAGAGCTGATAGAAATAAACATAATAAGTGAGCCCCAAGGAGAATGGATTCCTTGATATACGCAATTGCTACAGAAGTGCACTAGCAGCAGAGGTTGACTCATGTTCACGTGTGCATTCATCTGCGCATCCCGCGTCGGGTGAATGGGCCAGCCGGTATGTCCCCGTGGCTATCCTTCCCCTAAGATTGAAAGAAATTCAACTCAGGAAGATCTGACCCCTCATGCCTGCCCCAAGCCCCATGTTGGGGGCTGCCCTCCACCCAGACAGAAAGTTTTATTCTTGCAAGAATAAGGAGCGAATGAGGTCTGCTGTGTCTAGCACGGCGACCTGTTTCCCTGTCCTCTCCTCCCTTCTGACTTGCCTGCTTTGTGGACCGCCCTCTCCTGACCTACAAACTGCATGCGGTCTTGGGCTTTTGAGCTATTATAGAGCTATGACCTTCTGTGGCTCTGGACCTCTGACTTCCTGGTCCACCCTCTCTCCAACCCAGGCCCACTTGCTCTACGAGTCTGGGTTCTGAGGTCAGCCACTGCCCGTGGATCAGCCGGACGGCTCCGGCAAGGCTCAGTGGAAGTGGACAATGTAACACCTGGGATGGGCGGATTCGAGCCCTGATTCCTGAAAGAATGAAATATACATCACACAGGGCTCGTGATCAGGTGTTACAACGAGGGGAACGTGTTCAGTGGCTACTACATCATGCGCTACCTGCCTCCTATCTGGCATCCCAATCAATTCTGTGTTTCCTGCTTAGTTAGAAGCTTCAGGGGTGGGGGGGGAGTGTTCCTGGCACACTGTTTTACTTCAGAATCACCCCTTTACTTCCTGTTCTCCTTCTGTAAAGAAAACTGCAATGTCCCTTTGTTTTCCTAACCTTTCCATTTAGACGATCCAGAATGTGATACAAATCAAACGTTTCTGGGGGGACCTGGGGGCCTCAGTCAGTTAAGGATCTGACTTCGGCTCAGGTCATGGTCTCATCAGGGTCCTGGGATTGAGCCCCGAGTCGGAGACTCTGCTTGTCTCTCTCCCTTTCCTTCTGCTCCTCTTTCTGCTTGTGCTCTCTGTCTCAAAATAAACAAATAGTCTTTTTTTTTTTTTTTAAATCAAATGTTTTTCAGTGTAGCTAATCCTTTCTCTCTTGACATTGCATTATTATTGGTCACCAGTGACATTTTAATTGTCTTCTTTATTCCTCACACTTAGAAATTCTACATCAAACCATAAGTGCTGAATGATCACAAAGGATTAAGAAACCCAACGGCAAGGAGGACTAAAGCATAAAGAGGAAAATTTTAAGGAACCCAGAGACTGGATGATGTCAGTCTCAAAGACAATCCATCCTGAATATCAGACAAACCAGTCCAATCAAAAGATGTTTTCAAGTTGTCAGGTAGGCACCAAAGCCAAACGCCACACTTAATTCAGGAAACAATGGCGGCCAGTGCAAAACCTGGGAGACGGTCTGGTGCATACCCAGGGAAACACACTGTTCCAGCATCTAAAGATCAGCTACCAGCGAAACTCGGCGATCTACAGCCTGGACCAAGAGTGCATCCCAGGACCTTTTGCCAAGACTACAACCATCTCTGAGCCCACTGGGAGAGGCAAGAATGAAGATCTGGAGAAAAGAATCAGAAGGAGGAAAATAATGGCAGATTCTGACCCCACCACAGAAGACGCTAGAGAATTTTGACCATCAAGTGTATCTTAAAATCTTTCTTTCCTTTTCTCTAAGACTTGCTAATTTTCCACCAACTTCTTTTATTCTTCAATCTCTATTTTCTTTGAAAAAATTCTTTCTTGTCTGAACAGAAAATTTAGATCAGAGCTTGGTTCTCTTTCTTTCCAGGGAGAGACAGAGACAGAGAGAGACAGAGAGACAGCAATTGAATGGACAGATCCAATTTGGATTCCCTACATTACTTCAAATTTAACATATCAGATAAAAAACCCATCCTCTCTGAAATCAACTTAATTAGATTTTTAAAAACCAGAAGGGAGACGGACAGTCACAGGACATGAATCCTATAACTGAAAACCTCCCTGGGCACCATTGCACACAGATGCCTGGATGATGTCATTGGAATATCCCTCTTTTCTTTACACTAAACTCCTTTCTCAAATAGCCTCTCACTTCTCTGTGGTCCTTGGATGCCGCACAGGTACATCTTTCCAGCTTCCCCCCAGAGGACAAGAAATGTTCTTCCTCAACAGATCCAATTGGAGGCCAAGCATTTGACTTCATTTTCCTATTTTGGGTTAAATGTCCATCTTCAAAGTAATTACTGTGGCCAGAGGTGTGGAATCTACCGGCCTGGGCCACAAGCGCCAGAAAGATGGACACAGACAAGGCGTGGGTGGGGACTGTTTCTCCAAAGCAAGTAAAATGCTCTTCCCACAAGTGGGAAAGGAACACTGGACAGAGAGATGTCTAAAACGGTTCCTCCTTCCCCCATCTAAAATAGCCCCTCATTTAACTGCTCATGTTTACACATCTCCTTCATAGAAGCTATACTATTTGTAATTGTTTTGTTTTAATTCTCTTTCACTTGTCCATCATCTAACACACTAAAAATAACTTCCATTAAGGGCAGGAATCTTGTTTTTTTTTTTTTAATCCTGAATGAGTAGCACAATCCCTGGTACATTTTTTCGACTCAATATCTATCTTCCAAAAATGGAAGAACTGTACATCACGCACATGAAAAATATACATGGAAAGACTTTTTTTAAACAATAGCAGCTGTCCGTGTGATGAAGCATGATATCATTGTTTTTCTTTATTTTTTCTTTTTTTTTCCAAAATGTCTATGCATAACATAGTTTGCTTTTTATTTGTTGTTGTATACAAACTATCACTTTCTAGTGTTTGTTTAAAACTGTGAAACGCTCTGAAGTTTCCCTGAATTGCCTGGAGGGGGCGCACTCAGGAGCATGTGCGGAACTTGTCCGGGACAAAGATTAAGAGGCGTTTAACGGGGGAGGACTGGATGAACTGGAGCCTGAAGAAGAGATTCCATCAACAGCCTCCCTCCCATTTTATCAAATGCCTTTGTTATTCTCCAAAAATTCAAAGTATCTGCCAAAAACCATATCTCATACAAATTGGTTTATTTTTTTATGCCAACCCTGCCTTGACGTTATATCCATGTATCATTTTTCTAAACACAGGTGCAGCCAGTCTGCAAAGCATACGAAATAGGTGATGTGGCAAGGAAGAAGCAAGAGAACTTTACCAAGCCAAGAGCAGAGATGGGCCTAGGCTTGGGGCATCAAGGAAACGTGACTGAGCAAGCCATGATCTTCACACTTCCCAAGCAGTGAGCGCCCGGGGCGCCTGGCGGGAGTAGTTGGTCAACTTGGTTTTGGCTTAGGTCGTGATCTCAGGATCCTGAAATCCAGCCTTTCCCGCCCTTTCCTCTTGCTCTCTAAAATAAATAAATCATCAAAAAAATAAATAAATACTACTAGTGAGCACGAATTTTTGTGACATGCAGAGAGCTTTTGCTACCTGTGGTCATCAGAGACACTTGAAATATCCTCCTAACCTTTTCATGTTTACCAGTTGCAAAGGTCTAAAGACGCCCTTCCTCGCGCGTCCGTCTGTATGTGACTCTTTCCTTTCACAGTAGATGAGATTTTCACCTCACCCTCTCCTGCCGGTCTCAATAATGCCTTCATCCCACCACCAGACTTGCCCACACATGAGGGGCCCATCTTAGAAGGAAGTCCTCCCCAAAGCCTTCATACTGTGAAATGGCTCTCAGTTACTTAATTGTGGAACACTGAACTGTTTGGGAAGGACCCCACAGCCTGAGATGACCTCCATCAATGCTAATGTCAGCAGTTTACAGAAACCACCAATGGGAGTCTTTCTTTTTTTTTTTAAAGTAAGTTTAACACAAATGTCATCATTCTTCTGGGGCTTTGATCTCACAATGACAAGTGCTAGATGTTAAAGAAAAGATTCTTAAAATCACTTTCAGATGCATACAGGAAGCGGCTACATTGTAGAGATCGCAAAAATACCATCACAGAACAAACGAGAAAAAAAGGAAATGGGTACTTTTGTGGAGGGAAAAATCTTCCAGCGACAGCTTCATACGCACATTTTTAAGAAGTGCTTTAGTTCAGCCAACTTCGATGGAATTAAAGGCAATCAGCTCTAAAAACCGAGCATCTATCTGATAATGATAAAGATCCTTGTGGTGAAAAATACATGAAAAGAGTTTGAAAAAACAGTTTTGTGGAAATTTTTAAAAAGCAATGCTTCTCAATGAAAGTTCCATTTTATCTATGTGTCTGTAGTAACTTGTGTTGTGACAAACTTCAATGAGGGAGACCTTTTAAGTTGACTCTTCACCATCCCAGCTCCTGGGTAGACTTCCCATCTCCGCAACCACATCCCATCCCTTAAGAGCACTGTGACCCTGGCAGGGGGCTTAACATTTCTGTGCCTTAATGTCCTTGGTAAAGCAGGGATATGGTACTTCCCTCGCAAATAAATGAACTAAGTTCTCTACGTGGTAGCGATCATCACTTGGTATAGACTCCGCAGAGCATTTCGTGTCTACTTCTACTCTTCTGTCACTTGTATAAAACCTTATATTTAGTTGCCTCTTCATTTCCTGGCCGTTGTCCAACTGGACTAGAAATATAAAAGAGAAAAGAAGTCATGCCATAGAGTTTCAGATCGCCATTAGACTGCCGAGGTCCCAAGCAGAGTGAGGGTGCTCAGTGTTGATTAAAGAAGTCTCGTTCCTCACTACGCACTCAGTATTTTAGGAGTCATGTGTACTGAAGAGCTTTATAAATGCATCTGATCAATTATTTTACTAAACAGGTAAAACAACATGTTGCTAAAAAATCGCAGATTACTCAGTGAGACTCTCAGACGCTGTCATTTTTCCCACAGATGTGTTTATCTGATTTATATCGAATTGTCTCTTTCCAGTGGAATCAAAGTGTTGGTGCATTTAATGTGTGACTACGCCTGGTCGAGCTCTTTTGATAATATCTGCTTCTTCCCAGAGAGGCCACAGAAGGGGAAGGGGAAGGGAGTGGACTTTGGTCCTTCCTACGTATTCTCTCTAATCAGAAATCACCTCATCTGATGTCCAGTCCACGAGCAGGCCACAGGGCAAACGAACTCGCGACAGCGTGAAGGGTAAGCGTTTCATGATCTGTGTTCTGTGGGTTTGGTCACTGCGCATTGCCAATGCCCCAACTTCCTCACGCTCTCTTGCTTGGTTTCACTGCTTGAAAGTACAGCTAACAGAAATGTATATGTGTTAACAATCACCCGGAGATCCAAATGGCCTGTTATAGTCAAACACCCTAGAGTGATATGCTGATAGAAGAGAGGGAGAAATTAGCCGTAAGGAAATAATTCGAACTAAAAACCTTTCTTCCCTTCCAACCTCCAGAGGCAAGAACTCCCTCCCGAAAGGAGGAAGAGATCCTGCATTGCTGGAAAGGAGGTGAACTAGCAAGGACAAAACATCTGTTTCAGGGACCTCCGTGAGAACTGAGCGAGGGAGAACAGCAGACTTCACTAGGGAACTACACGAGACGAATGTTTAGTAAAAAAAGACATTGGTGAGCGCATTAAAGAATGTTGCTCAACTTTACTTGATCTGCGTCTTACAAAATTTATTAGATACACAAACAACGATAAACTCCTCTGAGCCTCGATCTTCTCAACAAATGACTCTCATAAGGATGATAGGATGAGATCATGCGTATAAGACGAGATTGCCGATCTTAAGATGTTAGCATTGTGCCCAGGGAGAGCTGAATAGAAGTTAATTCCTCTTCCTGTTTCTTAGACGGGATATCAGAACTCTTTGGCCAAAGGGGCTATTGGGATGATCAAATGAGCTAAGTTGCATAGAAAGAGCTTTGGAAAACGTAAAGCATCCTCCTGCTAATCATCACGATTAACTACTACAACTAGCAGGAAAATTATGTCTGGTCAACTGACATGGATCCGAGCATCCAGGCTGACACTGAAGGCGCTCTTGAGTCAGTTCAGGTTCTTGTTGACTGCTTCAGTGTGGTGCAAAGCTCTCTGTCTTGGGCATCGAGAACCCTGGGTTTGACTTCAGTCTGACGAGTAATACTTCTGTGCATAGGTCACATCCTTACCAAAATTTGCTTTGACCTTTTAAACAGTGCAAATGGTTATAATACCTATAATACCTACTCAACGGTAGTTACAGCCTTTAAGCGAAGTCATGGAGGTAAAAGTCCTTGGACATAAAAGTCCTTGTGAAATCCTAGGGAGGCAGCAGCAGATCCGAGAAGGAGCTTTGGCTGAGTTGGATTCTCAGCTCTGAAGACCAACAAATTGCTTATGTTCCCGGAGTCTGTTTTTCAACCCTGCTTTCCAAGGTCATCGTGAAGATCAAGTCAGGAAGCATGTCAGCCACACCCCCTCTAAGAGCACAGGAGCGGTCTGCGCGCCCACTGGAATCCAGTGGAAAAGTGAAAAGGACCACCAGAAGCTTGACGTTTCCCTGAGGTTTTTCAGCTGAAAATTGGTTGTATTTTATGAAAACAATGCACGTCCCTGCAAAATATGGGTGTTTATTTTAATTTTAAAAATCTTCCCCGGCCCCACATCTTGCAATAATACTAATTTTCCCAGAAGAAACACCATGTTTACCCACTGATTTAGGGTAACTCAGCACAACACGGCCTGGCATATGTATCCAGTTGGAGAACAGACTATTGCATCACAGCAATTACATCATCATATTCCTCCCCTCCAAACGGCTGCTGGCGTGTTGCCATCCGAGATTTCCTAGCTCTTTTACCAAGGACACTTCTTCCTCCTCTGCGTTCTCTGGAAGGATGCAACCCACAGATCTCTGCAACACAGATAAGCCATCCCAACCCACTGATAGCAGGTTCTTCCGTAGCCTAATCTCTTTCCAAAAAAGTTTGTTCGCCTCTCGTTCTGAACATTTTAAGATTATTTAGAATGCATCCAAATTGTCTCAGACTGAAACTAGGTTGTGGTTAACCTGCAGACCATTTTTCAATAGGACTGGAAAATTCAATCTTGCACGGCCGTATCCCAAGTTATATAATCTAAGAATATAAAAACTGATTTGCTGTTTTAAGTAACTGTAAAAATTGCTATCATCCTGTATGTTTAAAAATGTGTCTGTCTGGATTTAGGCTCCAGATGTAGTGGATAAGTTTAGGCTATTTTCGTCTTTCAAACTAAATATATAAAAACACTTGGTTAAAATTGTAATTCTGCATTTTAGTGACTCAATTTTCTGTCCTAGCTGTAGCATTAAAACTGTATGTTCCTTGAATGCAGCCTCCATGTCTCATTCAACTTTGCATCCTGCCTATCACTTGGAAAGCAGCCCTGCCTATAACAGGAGCTTGCAAAAGTTTTGTTCAATGTGTGAATTACGGATCTTTCGATAAATTCCCCTTGAGCCTTAATGGCTAACTTTCTCTCACAAGTCACTTCATGGGGCCTGTATTCAACCTGTGTTTATTCATTACAAAAAGTCTGGAATCAAATAAATTTGTTTCTCTAAAATTGTATGATTTATTGGAACTCCTTATGTCTGGGTCATTCAAGTAAAAAGCCTATATACTACAATTAGGAGAATCTTGTCTAATGAAAAGAAATGCTCAGAGGCACTGCAAGAATTTTCTGACTTTCTATTTAAAAAATCAGTAATGGTTTCAGCTAAACACATTTGAAAAATCAATTATCTTACGTAACCAAATCTAACATGCTCCCACAGGCTTCACGTCAATTCAGTGTTCTGCTGTGTGGCTTTTCATTATTCTGTTGTTTTATATGGTAACAGTGTGACTTCTTAGTAGGAACCTATAATAATTCCTGGATCTTTGTTCGTATTAGCCTTGGCTGATGAAATTGGAGTTCATTACTTATAAGAACCATATATCAGGGCACCTGACTGGTTCAGTCGGTAGAACATGTGACTCTTAATGGCAGGGTTTAAGCCCCACATTGGGCACAGAGCTTAGGTAAAACTTAAAAAAATAATAATAATAATAATCAAAATAATCAGGGATCTATATTATGATGTCTTTATGATACAACTGTCTCTCTTCTGTTGATTCTTTAAAACTCAAGTAATCTCTTCCTCTCTGTTCCCCTCTTGGCTGACTGATACTAATTTGCTGGTTATTTTCATAGAAATAAGTTTGATTTAAATTGTGGAACATAACTCTAGGAAGGATGCCACCTAACTGAATAAGAAATGACATCTTGGGAGCGCCTGGGTGGCTCAGTGGGTTAGAGCCTCTGCCTTCGGCTCAGGTCATCATCTCAGGGTCCTGAGATCAAGCCCCACATCAGGCTCTCTGCTCAGCAGGGAGCCTGCTTCCCTCTCTCTCTCTGTCTGCCTCTCTGCCTACTGTGATCTCTGTCTGTCAAATAAATAAATAAAATCTTTAAAAAAAAAAAAAAAGAAAGAAAGAAAGAAATGACATCTTGTATCTATCTCTCCAGAATTTTGTATCTTCTAAACAGAAAATGTCTTTTATTTTAGAAAAAAAAAATCCTATTAAAATATTTCATGACATTAAATAACTCCTGTTTTTAAAAAAAGAAAGATGCTAATTATTAGGGACACTAATCTTCTACTTTCCAAAGACCAAAAATCAATTTTTTAGATATGCTAAAAGCAAAATGACTAAAAAAGTACTAGCTGACAATTTATTATTTATTAGAGCTGCCCACCAAAAACAACACAAACAAAAAAGTCTGAAGTGTCAACCCCCTTTTGGACACAAAGTTCCTACCACGACTGTTTTCCTTCCTACTAATACTAAAATGCAATTATCACTTTATCAACTTAGATTTTTATTTATTTATTTGAGAGAGAAGGAGAAAGAGTGTGAGCGGGGGTGGGGGGGGGCAGAGGGAGAGGGACAGACAGTCTCCACGCTGAGCTCAGAGTCGGAGGCCATTCTCATGATCCTGACTGAGACCATGACCCCGGCCAAAATCAAGACTCAGGACACTTACCACCTGAGCTGCCCAGTACCTCTCACTTTATCAACTTATCAAAGAGTACTATCCCATTCTTTTTATCGACATGACCAGTAGGTTTACAAATTATTAGTACTATAGCTACTATATCCAAAGTTATAAATACTATATGGTTATTATCACAAGGTATCTTTCCAAATCTTATACAAAAGGAGATTATGCAACCACTGACCTCAGTGAAACAAGTCTGATTCTCTGCATACTCATTCTATGAATGTGAGTTTGGATCAGAAATGCATTCAAAGCATGCAACATGCCATCCTTTAAAAGGTGCAAAGATCGGAGAAGAAAACATAAGAATCTGAGGGCAATCCAATTAGGCGTGGTGTAAGGTTGTAGGAAAATCACACTCTCCGTGCTTGCTCCATTGTGTGTTTTCCTACAGAATTAGCCATCTTACGAATTATGCAAAAATGCAACTTGAGGATGTTTATCTTATTCTGGATGGAAAAACAGTAAGTGAATTTGGGGCTCTTGGATTTGAGCTACTATTCAGCTGACAGTAGATGAATGAATAATATACAGAAGGAGGAGACTCTCCGGGACAGGAAGATTATAAGCCCAGGTCTGTGGAAGGACTCTGGTTATCATGTGGCTGATTGAACAGGAAGGACAAGAAGGAGCAAAATGAAAGCTCGACACCTGCCTCCAGTGTGTCTGTGTCTCAAGTGTAGTCACAGGAAAGTTTCAAGTAAATAAAAGCATTGGGGCGGGGAGGGGGGTTGGTAGAGAAAGGAGAAGGGGAAAGGAGCCCGGATGCCTGGAGGGCAAAGAAAAAAGGTCTGAACACAGCCTACGATTAAAAAAAGGAGCCCAGAAGAGCATGCAGAGCCTGGAAGAACAGGAAAGTTTCAGAACTTTCAGGTCTCTCTGAGAAGGGAGTGGGAAATTGGGAATTTAGGGGGCAGTGTGGCAGGTTTGGTAGATGCGGAACTGAGAGTCTGAAAACGACAGAGCTTAGCTGGAGATCTCAAAGCCTGAGCAATGTTTTTGAAGACTGAAATCCAAAGGGTTGTCATTCTGTTCCGGCAATATGAAATAAAGACAGAAGTCCGCAGGATCTGGGAAGCAGAGCAAGCGGGAGGAGCCTGAAAAGTTATCAAATTGATGCTGAAATAACTAAAGACACAAAGGAAACACAGATTATGACCCGGTGCTGCTATCATGGTGGAAGGTGCAAACTGGTAAGTTAATTCTATCGAAGACTCACGCTGGGGCTTGTTGAAAATCAGCATCCTCATACACAAATTTTATGGAAATTCCATCTCAAAGCATTTGGCTCGAAGGCTAGAGATTTTGGCAAAGACAAGCCAGTGACACCAGGCCAGGGACATGCAGTAAGCGTGTCACCCCTTCTCCTTGTGGGGATGCTCTCAGGTTACACGGATCGTTTCCAGTCCATCCAGGAGGGGAGACGTGCAGGAACCTGGAAAGCCGGGAATGAGAATCTCAGCCCTCCCGGAGCATCTCCGCCTCCAGCCAACCTTGCCATATTTACCTGTTAGCACCGGAAACTACTTTGACAAGCCAAATTACCCAAATCTAACTTCCATTTTACAGATACAGTCTCTTAATACTCCTAATTGCCGCATTTCTGTGTTATCCAAAGATTATAAAGCAATGAGTAGCCAACTTGCACGGACAGTCACATTGTAACTGCACTTTAATGAGCACCATGTGGAAACAGACCACCATCTATCTTCTGCACCACATGGCCTGGGGGGCCGAGGGCGGCAAGCCTGGCTGAGATCTATCACCATGGGTTTAAAGGAAACAGGAAGGCCTAGGGGGAGGGACTGGGGTCACAGGAAGCTCTGATGGAATTTGACCCTAGCAATAAAGAATTACTGTTGAGCTTCTGGTCAGGGAATTGAAGGGAGCCATCAGACCTTGACCTCTGCAAGATTACAAAATATTTCTATACTACTGTACCTAAGTAGACAGCCATCTTCAAGGGAAAACAGACAGGTTTTGTAAAATTAAAAAAAAAAAATTCTATATATATATATCTCCATCCATATCCAGTCTGTTATCCCCAACTCCATCCCGACCATCATTTTTATCAGCATCTTTCAATGGAGGCAGAAAACATACAGGAAGAATTTTTTTTTTTAATTGATTCATTTATTTTAGAGAGAACAAGTGGGAAGGGCAGAGGGAGAGGGAAAACGAATCCCAAGCACTCCCCACTGAGTATGAAGCCCGACTCAGGGCTCGATCTCAGGACTCTAAGATCATGACCTGAGCCAAAACCAGGAGCCAACCACTCAACCACTCAGCCCTGACCCCCACCACACACACAGTAAATTCTACCATATGAAATAGAACAAGTTAGAAAAAAATGTACTGCCCAAGAGTCCAAGTGCAAAACAAGAATCTATAGGCTCAACACTGAGCTTAATAAAACAGAATATTTAATGGAGACAGAAATAACATACTGGTCCAGGGAAATGCACCAGTTGGGATGCAGAAGGTGTAAAGGTGGCACCTGATGCGGGGACCCTACCCACTGGTTATACCGTGAGTCGGGGCGGGGGAGGGGGTGGGGGGCTGGGTAACAGTATCAGATTACAGTTCTTTCTGGAATCTACCACAATCACATGATAATTTGCAAGCAGACCTAAAACTGAAGTAAAGTTAGAGGAACCATGCAAAAGAAGAAATCCTAGCATAAAAAAGAAGGAGCTGTCCAGTAGGACAAGATGAAGAGAGAGACAGAAAAGCAGATGGGAGACACAGGCAGCGGAGTGCTGGGACCAGGTTAACAGGCAGGGCAGGGCAGGGATCTCTGGCGCACTGGACAATGGGTCAGGATCTGTGCTGTAAGCGCTCCAGGCCTGGACAAAGGAAGGCTAGCAACGCGAAGCCGCTCACTGAGTGGTTGGGAAGGAACACCACGGCAGCGCCCAGCACACCAGTGAAAAGGGGAGTCCAGGAGTCCCTGCTGCTGAGCCCCTCGGGCTGGCTTGAACCTGTTTCCAGTCTGTGTGCGGGTTTGTCCTGAAGTCCTTGTTGTTTGGGGGTTGCCATTAAATAACTATCTCCCTATGAACTCACGTGAGTCCACACTCAATGCAATAAAGAGAGTCCCAGGGCGCCTGGGTGGCTCAGTGGGTTAAGCCTCTGCCTACGGTGCAGATCATGGTCTCAGGGTCCTGGGATCAAGCCCCACGTCGGGCTCTCTGCTCACTGTGGAGCCTGCTTCCCCTCTCTCTCTGCCTGCCTCTCTGCCTGCTTGTGATCTGTCAAATAAATAAATATAATTAAAAAAATAGAGTCCCATGAAAGATTTATTTTTAAACCGACTACATAAAAAAGTTGGGGGGGGGGGAGCCCCCAGGGTGTGGAAGATTTCAGTAGCACAAACTAAAAATATTTAGGTGCTTTATTATTTTTTTAAGATTTTATTTATTCATTTGACATACAGAGAAAGAGAGAGATCACAAGCAGAGGGAGCAGCAGAGGGGAAGGGAGAAGCAGGTTCCCCACTGAGCCAGGAGCTGGATTAGGGGCTCAAACCCAGGACCCTGGGATCATGACCTGAGCCCAGGGAGGCCCTACTTAGGTGCTTTAGACTAGAGAATGTGTTCATGAGCTCTCCATCTGTTTAACCCGTAAAAGCAGAATTCCCAACTTCCCTAATTCATTGACCTTCTCAGTATTAATGAAAAAGACCGCAGTGACAAAAGCATCCTGGGCTCTGCTCCTGCAGCAGGAGAATCACAGGAGCCCAGTCCTCCTCGCGGGCCTTCCTGCCGGCCTTCTTGCCGGCCCCTCCACAAAGAATGGGACGGGCTGGGTGGGTGCATCCCAGGCCGGGGCCGCAGGTGCGCATCTCTGCTGTAAGTGCGGTGGTTTGCAGAACACCCAGACCAGCAGCAGCCTCACCAGGAACTTTGGAGAATGAATACAAACTCCCTTCCGTACACCTACAAACTCAGAAACCCTGGGGGTGGAGCCCGTTGCTTTTAACAAGCCCTCCAGGAAATTCTGAAGCACATGAAAGCTGGAGAACCTTGGCTCGAACAGCCCCTGTCCTTAAATAGGCGACCTCAGAATCGCTCTCCCCTGGGGTGGTGCGCAGTGATGCGGAGAGACGCTTCCTCTCCATACAGGCGCCCTGACAGCTCACTAAGAATGTCAGCAGGAGGGACAGCTTACATTTTCTACGCAGTACTCACTCTTATTAACAGTAATAATTCCAAGCCCTCTGGCTTCTGTTTGCTCACCTCTGCCTAATATACAACTCTACCGTCCCTCAGAGCCTCTCCCCACTTCTGAAGTTGCAGAGGATCTCACATTTGTTTCTGAGAAGCACCCTAACACCTTCGGCCTCTGTCTGCCCTTGGTTCCATCCAAGGCCCGAGGCCACTGAGAGCTATGGGCCGTCCAGATCACAGTGCCCAAGGCAGCAGACTACTTAGGAAAGAGCTTAGAATATTTCTTCTGAAGTTACATTTTAGAAGCAGGTGCACTGTCTTTGTGTCGTTTATGTTACAGATCAAAAGAAATGTCAGTGTGCAAAGATGCCTCCATGCACATTGCACATCAGACTCAAAACGCTGATTTTTGGGGCACCAGGGTGGCTCAGTGGGTTAAAGCCTCTGCCTTCGACTCGGGTCGTGATCCCAGGGTTCTGGGATTGAGCCCCACATCAGGCTCTTTGCTCAATGGGGAGCCTGCTTCCCCCCTCTCTTTTTGCCTGCCTCTCCGCCTACTTGTGATCTCTGTCTGTCAAATAAATAAATAAAATCTTTTTTTAAAAAATGCTGATCCCCCCCCCCCCCACATCATTCTATAGTGGCTGGAGAGCTGAGACATCGGAGAGAGGGCACAAGAGCTCCCTCCCAAGGTTCCCCCATCAACTCTTAATGGACAGGAAATCTAAGAGATTATCCAGAAGCCACGCGCATTTGAATACATGTTGTAAGGAGGGCTTCTAAAACCTTATCAGTGAAGGAATGCCAACAGCAATCAGGGTAGTTGACAAATCTAGTGGCATTGCGGAGGGAAGAATCTGGCACGGGGTAAACATCTCCTGGGAGATGAACAAGAAAGGTAAGCTAACTTCCTACAGCACCAGAGCAACTGTAAAACTCCACGCAACATATTAATTTCTGACAGAAGACAATGAAAAGAATGCAGGGCCCATCCAGCTCCTTGCTGATTCTTTTGTCTTTTAGTATATCTCTGTCCTGTGGATGGACTGCTCATTCTTTATAAATTTTTTAACTGGCAGCTTCAGTATTAACTCAACCATAGTAGAATATACTCATCTTGGAGGTATTTATCCATGTTCTAGGGACTATAATGGCATGATAATTTATTTTCAACTTAATTCTAATCAAAACTACACAGAAACTGACACAGTGACAGTGCCTAAAATTCAGAAACTTTAAAGAAATGAAATGTAACATGAGTGCCTGGCCAGCTCAGTCGGTTAGGCATCCGCCTCTTGATTTTGGCTCAGGTCATGATCTCAGGGTCATGGATCGAGTCCTGCATCGGGCTCCATGCTCAGCTGAGATCTTGGGATTCTCTCCCTCTCTCTCTGCTCCTCCTCCTACTCCCATGCACACTGTCTCTAAAATAAGTAAATCTTTAAAAATGAAATGAAACGTACCAGATGTTGAGTATCATTCAGCAGAATAAGGCATTCATATATATAAAGAGAAATATCATATCCAGAAAATTTAATTAGGCAAAATATAACTGACCCAGTTGAAATTTAGCCAGATTTGTGTAGTTTATCTTAGTGAATGTTATAACAGTGTCTTTTCGGTGCCAGCATCAAGGAATTTTTAAAATTAAATCTCAAAAAGGCAATTTAACAGCACTATTCACTATTCAGTGAATAGCTAAAAGAAACAAGTTCAGCCTTATTGGCTTATAACATAATATAAAGCAATGCTTGTACAGCATTCTTTATCTTTTTGGTGGGGTAGCTGCAAACTATACTTTGCTTTTGAAGGATACCTCATACCTGCTGCCTTCAGATCCTTACTCCCTAGACGGAATGAACGGAAGCCGTCTTTCACCTATGGTAGTGTTGGAGCAGATAGCAGCACGTGGTCATAAATGGCGATGTCCCAGAAATTCTAGAAAACACAGCCTCCTTGTTTTTTGTTTTTGTTTTTGTTTTTTTTAAGATTTTATTCCTTTTTCAATAATCTCTACACCCAATATGGGGCTAGAACCAAAGACCTCGAGATCAAGAGTCACATGCTCGATCAACTGAGATCAAGTGCCCAGCTCCCTTAATTTTGCTTATGTTAAGATACGCTATTGCCATCGCCATAACACATACACATTTTAAAAAATCGAATTCTAGGCATCTGATGAGAGGTATCAGTAAGAAATCCTTTTCAGTCACAAGTTAATATTTATTTTTAAAATTGCAATGAACTCCTTTTTTGTGTTTTGAAAGATTTTGTCCTTGAGTAAATACATGTCATCTTCATAACAGAATCCTTGAAATACAAAAACTCTTAGAATAAAGTTGCATGTTTCTAGTTGGTAACAAAAACTAAGTACTTTTTGCTTAAACTGTACCTCAGGGTAAGAAGAGACTTTTTTTTTTTTTTTTTCCCCAACACCAAAAGGGGAAGAAAGAAGTTGATACACATTTTGGTCACTGGCTTTCCTGTCTGAAAGCTCAGAGAAATAAAGGTAACATTGTCATTGTTTTATGATTTTAACTCTGCTGGAAAGCTTCTCTAGTAAGTTTCAACTGCAGGGGACGCATTTGATGAAAATCTTAAAAGCAATTGAGTGGTATAAACTGTTGACTTTTATCCTTCCCTATCACGAGTCGCTTATTCTTTGAAGGATCTTTACCTGGGAAGCTTTCAACTGCTATTGTCATGTGAAGCCTCTTGGATCCAGAGATAAAACAAAATTAACTTTTCAAGGACATGGTGGTCTGGAAAGAGGAAAGTTATTTAGGAACTAAACATATATTTAAAAATCTAAATATATTGAATTTAAGTTTTGTGAACAGCTTGATTTCCTCCCATACATCTCTAGGGATTGTATGTGAAACTACAAAACAAACAAACAAAGCAAAACAAAAACTCACAAAACCTCACAAAACAAATCATCTGCATCATTTCTTCCTTGGATTAGCCCTCTATCCATTTTCACATCAGTTAATGCGCAATTGAATAGGTTCTGAAAACCAGTTATAGGCACCACACACTTTTCTAAAAATTTCTTAAGTGTGTTTTATGCCGTGCAAGTCATGGTATAACTACTGTTTTCATATCAGAGAATATAAATTTCCCCTAGAAAGAAGGGATTTCTTCTTTTCAAAAGCTCATTTTAAAGCTAGCATTATTCAACATTCACTTGTAATATAAATATCCACTGGAGATTATTATCTTCAATCAACAGTCTGAGTTCACCAGGAACAGGTAACCAACAGGAAGCAACACTGGCCTCTTCACACACCCGTGATCACACACACACGTGTGTGATCACACACACACGTGTCATTCTCCCCATGTTAATTACTGATGAGATTTGGAGGAGATGCAGGCTGGCCTTCCGCTAAGGGCAGATACAACTACCATCAGCTGAAGAAGAGCATTAATAACAATAAAAAATTTTAATATGAATATAGAGTAAAAAGTAAGGCAAGACATTAGGCTCTCTCATACATTTATTCCACCTGTATTTATAAAACGCCTACTCTGTAAAATGCTTTCTAATTACATCTACCTCGTAACCCATTTTCATTTCATTTCATTCTGTCCCTGCAAGTTGACTAGTCCATTATTTTTTAATCAAGTCTTAACCCTTTAACTTTCTAATGAGATGCCTTAATGGACTGTTAATGGAGTCTTAGCCATTTTTTATCCTTATAATTCCCTCAATATTCGCAGAGACGAAATTAAAACTATTCAGTTCAGAGACATAATTTACACTATTATATCATTTTATATAATTGACTGGTTTGAGTACTTCGTGGGCAACCATGTCTGAGCTCAGCTCCCAGGTGCTGCTTCTCTTTCCATAGCATTTTCTAACAAGAAGACAAATATGTCTGAGCCACAGTGAATCAGTCAGATTATATGTCAGAAGTTTGCAATAAGAGCAAAAAAGAAGCTGAAAAAGAAGGAAAAAAAAAATCAAGGAAAGCCTAGGCCTCACTAGAGAACCAAAGCATTGAACAGATACAGATTATAGAGAACATAAATAATACGCCGAGTTTTTTTTTTTAATATTTTATTTATTTATTTGACAGACAGAGATCACAAGTAGGCAGAGAGGCAGGCAGAGAGAGGAGTAAGCAGGCCCCCTACTGAGCAGAGCCCAATGTGGGGCTCGATCCCAGAACCCTGGGATCATGACCTGAGCCGAAAGCAGAGGCTTTAACCCACTGAGCCACCCAGGCACCCCTAATACAATGAGTTTTAGGAAGAGATTAAAGAGCTAGTTACTTGTGAAGCCAAGTTCATGACAGAGTGGAAGTTTCTGGATTCTCAGTCCAACAGATCTTCCATTACTGCATTCTGCCATTAATGTCAACATAGAGAAAAATAGATCTACAGTATGGAATAACTACATAAATTCTTTTTTAAAAAAAGGATGAGGGGATGCCTGGGTGGCTCGGTGGGTTAAAGCCTCTGCCTTTGGCTCAGGTCATGATCTCAGGGTCCTGGGATCGAGCCTCACATCAAGCTCTCTGCTCAGCGGGGAGCCCGCTTCCTCCTCTCTCTCTGCCTGCCTCTGCCTACTTATCATCTGTCTGTCAAATAAAAAATTAAAAAATAAAAAAAAAAACTTAAAAACAGAACGAGGGTAGATAGGGGTAGATAGTTGATTCTCCGTAAAAAAGCAACTTTTCATTATCTAATTAGATACCTGCTCTTCATGTTATTATACTTGCCAATTCCAATTTTTTAGCAAATTTTTTATTGAAGTAATATCAACGTCCACATGGATTTTTTTTCTTTTCTTCCTTCCTTCCTTCTTCTCCTTCCTTCTTTTCTTCTTCCTTTCTCTTTTTTAAATATTATGTATTTATTTGAGACAGAGAAAGAATGCAAGAGAGAGAGCACAGCCATGGGGAGGGGCAGAGGGAGAGGGCGAGAAATCCCCAAGGAGACTCCCCGCGGACTACTCAGCCAGACACAGGACTCGATCCCAGGACCCCGGATCACGACCTGAGCTAAAACAGACACTTAACTGACTAAGCCACCCAGGCACCACCCGCCACCTTTATTTTTGAGGTTATGGATGTTTTCCAACCTTAGCAGTTTCCTCTATCAACAGGAAATAAGATGGTATGAACAACTGGTCGGTATATAGATACAGACTTTGTGGGAAAAGACTCCATAAATACACGTTCTTCCTTGTCTTTTGTATTCAAGTTTTTACCTCAAATGGTAATATCTCTGTGCATCCGTGGAAGTGAAAAGGCCAGATGTATGATCAGCAACAAGTACACAGTGACTACACAGAGCCTGCTCTTGCCCCCCGTACTGTGTCAGTTTCAGATTTCAGTGAGAATCTCCAGCATCGCGGACCTCCCTGCTATCCCGGAAAAACCTAACGGATGTACTTTTGACTTCTTCCTCTTCTTCATCTCTCAGAACTAGTTGATCATGACGTCTTGCTCATTTTCTCATGAATAATTTTCAAATTTTTCCTTCTTTTCCCTCACTCTTACTATTCCTACCCTTTCCTACTAACTATTACCTGGATGATGGCAATATACTTTTTTTTTTCAGTGTTCCTAGATTCACTGTTCATGCACCACACCCAGGGCTCCACGCAATACGTGCCCTGCCCTCCTTAATACCCACCACCAGGCTCACCCAACCCCTCAGCCCCCTCCTCTCCAGAACCCTCAGTCTGTTTCTCTCATGGTTCGTCTCCACTCTGATTTCCCCCAGTCTCCTCTCCATCTCACAATGTCCTCTGTGTTACTCCTTATGCTCCACAAGTAAGTGAACCATATAATTGACTTTCTCTGCTTGACTTCCTCCACTCAGCACAATTCCCTCCAGTCCCGCCCCTGTTGATACAGAGGTTGGGTATTCATCCTTTCTGATGGAGGCGTCATACTCCATAGTGTATATGGACCATATCTTCTTTATCCATTCTTCTGTTGAAGGGCATCTTGGCTCTTTCCACAGTTTGGCAATTGTGGCCATTGCTTTTATGAACAGTGCTATAAGGTGCTTCTCTGTTCACTACATCTTTATCTTTGGGGTAAATACCCAATAGTGCAATTGCAGGGTCATAGGGAAGCTCTATTTTTAATTTCTTAAGGAATCTCCACACTGTTTTCCAAAGTGCCTGCACCAACTTGCATTCCCACCAGCAGTGTAAGAGGGTTCCCCTTTCTCCACATCCTCTCCAACACATGTTGTTTCCTGTCCTGTCAACTTTTGCCATTCTAACTGGTGTAAGGTGGTATCTCAATGTGGTTTTGATTTGAATCTCCCTGATGGCTAATAATTACAAACAAGCAATCCTAAAATTTGTCTGGCAGAAAAGACCTCAAATCGCTAAGGAAATGTTGAAAAAGGAAAACAAAGCTGGAGGCATCACGTTACCTGATTTCAAGCTTTACAACAAAGCTGTGATCACCAAGACAGCATGGTACTGGCACACAAACAGACACATAGACCAGTGGAACAGAGTAGAGAGACCAGATATGGACCCTCAACTCTATGGTCAAATAATCTTCGACAAAACAGGAAAAAATATCCAGTGGAAAAAAGACAGTCTCTTCAATAAATGGTGCTGGGAAAATTGGACAGCTATGGATAGAAGAATGAAACTCGACCATTCTCTTACACCATATACAAAGATAAACTCAAAATGGATGAAAGACCTCAACGTGAGACAGGAATCCATCAAAATCCTAGAGGAGAACATAAGCAGTAACTTCTGTGACACTGGCCATAGCAACTCCTCTCAAGACATATCCCCTCAGGGCACCTGGGTGGCTCAGTGGGTTAAGCCTCTGCCTTCAGCTCAAGTCATGATCTCAGGGTCCTGGGATCGAGCCCCACATCAGACTCTCTGCTCAGCAGGGAGCCTGCTTTCCCCTCTCTCTCTCTGTCTGCCTCTCTGCCTACTTGTGATTTCTGTCTCTGTGTCAAATAAATAAAATCAAATCTTTAAAAAAGAAAAAAAAAAAAAAAGACACGTCCCCAAAGGCAAAGGAAACAAAAGTGAAAATGAACTTTGGGACTTCATAAAGATAAAAAGTTTCTGCATAGCAAAGGAAACAGTCAACAAAACAAAGAGGCAACCCACAGAATAGGAGAATATATTCTCAAATGACACTACAGACAAAGGGCTGATATTCAACATCTATAAAGAACTCCTCAAACTCAACACCCAAAAAACAGATAATCATGTCAAAAAATGAGCAGAAGACATGAACAGACATTTCTCCAAAGTAGACATACAAATATATGTCTATAAATATGCAATATATTTTTAATTGGTCTTTTTGGCCCTAAAGCCCCTAAAGCATGGAGATGCTACAACTGAGAAGAATTACTTTGAAGGTACTTAAAAGTATATCCAAGCTCCTTACTCTCTCATACACAGTCCTCTGGGATGGTACTTTTCCAGTGTCTGTCTTTCCATTAGACTCCTCACCCCATTCCCATGAGAACCAAGCTCACCTCTGACTTGTACCAACCTTCACTCAATTGACCTTCCACTGACTGTCATTTGGTTAACTTCATAATGTCTTATCCAACTTCCTTCTGGCATCACTTCTTCCAAGAAGCCCTCGTTGGCTTCCCAATTTGGAGTTAAATAAGCTATCTTCTGAACTCTTAGATAATGTTAATCATTACTCTAATGACACAGAGCCACTGTATTCAAATTATCTATTTATCTGTCTGCTTCTTTTCCAAATTTGCTAGTCTGCTTTCTTAGAGAGAAAAAAAGTCTTCTTAAACACTTAAGTATCTAATTATTTACTCAGTTAAGTAATTAATGAGATGTCCTTAAAAAAAAAATGACCTGCAATGAAGATTTTTTTGAGAGAAAAGATTCCATGCAGACAGGGAAATAGCAAGAAAGATTTCACAATGGCAGCGGGACTTGAAATGAACATCATAAAATGTGTGAAATCCAATAAGCAGTGTTCCATGAAAGGACATGTCAGAAAAAGATGTCAAACACAAAGCTGAGAAACTCGTCAGGAAACATGATGTAGTCCAGCTTAGCAAAAAGGAAGCACGTGGTTGGTTTAACGCAACAGTGGAAGGTAAGGCTAGAACAAAAGGAAGAAGGATTTTTACTGGCAAACAAGAGATACTGACTTATATTCAATAAAAAGAGTAAGAGCGATCATTTATTCAACTTGTACTGTGTGCTACACACTATCCTCGCCTCTTTAAACGTGCTCATAAGTAATCCAGGGATAGGTTTGTATCTATTTTATAGACAAGGAACCTGAGCTTACAGAAGTCAAGCGATTTATCCAAATCACACCACTAGTTAGTATAAAACCAGGATTTAAGACTAGGCAGGTCTGGATGGGACACTCACACTCTTCAAAATTCTAAGAATTTTAAGTCAAGGAAAGAGAAACACAATCCTGAGACTGGTTTATTTGGGGCCAACTCAAGCCCCTATGCAAGTTCTCACTGTCTTGGACTGGCTGGTTGAAACTGAGATTCAGTCATGGCCCAGGATGAATGACCCCAGGAAATGCGTTGGTGAAGTCAAGTATCAGCATTCTTGAGAAGTGCTATTACCTGCATAGAAGAGAAGGCTGCGTGAACAAACAACTCAAATTCTTACCACCTCTACTCTTACTATAGGGCCTCGTCTCCCTCTCAGAGTCTTCTGAGATGTTCTCTACCAGTTGGTTGAGGAAGGAAACATTTGACCTTGGCAGGCAAACACTTGGTATGTTGGAACCATGCCCACGTGGACGGATAGGGCATCCTGGCACCCTTGGGTAAGCCCGGAGGCACAGACCGTAGGGAAGGTTTGTCTTGAGCTGTCCTTCAGGATGCAAGCTCTGTTTCCAACCATGTCCAGCAGGAGAAGTTCCATCTCCCAAAGCCACACTACCCGGGCGTGGGAGCCAAGGAATGTCAATGGCATCCCTCCTCATCTACCTACTGCGTGTCTCATAATGTTGCTTCCTTTCCCTGAAACTTGATTTTTTTTTTAGAGATTTTAGCTCTATACAGTAGACTGATCATTTCACCAAGACCAATGACCCCCTTGTGCAGGGGAATAATAGAACACCTTGCTTATTTGTTCAGCACATGGCTGCCCAATCAGAAACAAGTTCCAGTTTTCCATATGTATGTATCTGATGAAATATCTAAACGTATCGTTCTGCTCACGCTCCATTTGCTAGAACTTAATCATGTGGCTATACAGAGAGTATTTCTAGTCTCACAAATGGAGCGTGAGCAGAATGATGTGTGCAACTTCCAGATCAAAACCTTTAAAAAGGAAAATTCTCAACTTTGCTTCCTTTTCCCCCATGTTTGCATGGGCTCGAATTCATGGCAGTAGTGCAAGTGAGTCAGTTGTGACTGTGCAAACAAGACCCTAAGATATCACAAAACCACCAGACAGAAGCAGATTGATGGGACCCCTGGATAACCTTATTAAACAAAGATACTACTACGTTCTAAACTCCCCGCCAGCTCTGGACTCATGAGAGAGAGGAGTACTATCTTGTCTGAGCCACTCTGGACTGGGGTGTCTCCTGCACAGCAGGGTAACCTGCGCCAGAAGCTAAAATAGTAGCCAAAGCAGAAGACTTTCAGCCAAGAAAATGAAGAGGGTCACATTGCAGTATCAGACAAGATCTGGTCATTCCAGGGTCCACATGTCACTGAACCAGTAGAGGGAAAGTGGAGTGACTGTGGTGACTTAGGTGACTTGGGTGATTAACACAACTTATGGAGAAGTAGAGGCACTGTTCTACTGTAAAGACAGGAAAGAGCATGTTTGGAAAACCACAATCCTTGGGCTTGCCTCCCAATCCTGACCACAAAGAGGTGAGCTGCCCACAGAATACAACCCCTGGTTTGCTTACGGGCCATCTGAGGGGAAAGAAGTATGGAGCGAGTGGTGTGATGGTTAATTTTACGTGTCAACCTGGTTGGGTCACGGGGTGCCCAGAGATTGGGTGACCCATTACTCCGGGTGTGGCTGGGAAGGCTCTCGCACGAGGCTATCACCTGATCTGCGAGATGAGTAAAGAAAATGGACTATCAAAGTTGTGTCAAAAAAACAAAACAAAAGAAACAGGGTGATTGATTTCTGCCAAAAGGATGAAGGGCACAAGTGTTAAATATTGCCAGCTTTCCACGGAGGATGAAAAGAGACTAAAAAGGGACTCTCCTTTTCTCCTTTGTGTCACTGTGTCACAAGTGACCTGGAAGAATGAGGGTCAGTTCTTACGGAGGTAAGGCAGAAGATGATTACTAAAGAAGCGAGGGTAGGGTGCCTGGGTTGTTCGGTCACTTAAACATCTGCCTTTCGCTCAGGTCGTGATCCCAGGGTCCTGGGTTCGAGCCCCGCATCGGGCTCCCTGCTCTGTGAGGAGCCTGCTTTCTCCTCCCCACTCGTGCTCTCTCTTGCTATCTCTCACTCTCTCTCAAATGAATAAATAAGAATGTTTAAAAAAATGGGGGGGGTTTCAGAATAAGAGGGAAGAATCATGATGAGGAGCTCAGAGGATGCAGACAGCGCAGTCAGAGATGAGAAACAATGTTTCCTTCCCATAAAGCTTCACTTACCATATAGGTCCAAAAAACCAAGTCAGGGGTTGAAAAGCACAGCACTGAGAACACAGTCAATAAATTATTACAAGTTTAGGTGGTGATGGGTAAGTACACTCCTCATGGTGAGCATTTCCTAATGTATATTACTGCTGAATCACAAAGCTGTACACTCGAAACTGATATTCTATGTCAGGGATACTTTAATTAAAAACAAAAATTTTAAAAATAAAAACAAAAAAATCATTAAAAAATAATTTAACCAGTAAATCTCTTAGAATTAAATATCTCTACCTTCTCTGATCATCAAAAGGAATACAGAACCATAATCTTGCTGCTGTTGTAGCTGTTGTTGTCCCAACGATGCTGGGAAACTGTGCCACAGCACTGACATTCCCAGAGAACAAGAGTTCATTGCCGCTCTAATTACAATTCAGAACCTCCGTGTACCTTCCCAGAACACAGAATTGAAGAATATTGCAGTCAGAATGGACCCCGCAAGAGAATGTGAAGTTCTTTGCTCCTCATTTAAATTAAGGTTTTAAGAGAGGTCAGCCACAATCGAAGCACAGCAATTCTAACTGAAAAACAACCATAAAGAAAAAAAAAATGTTCTCTCTTCCAAATACACTTCAAAACTAGTTCACATAAAGCATGGGGTTCAGAGAGAATTTTCTAAATCCATACACCTTCAGTTAATTGGCAACAAAATCTCAATTATGTGTGTTTGATAGAACAGCTCGGGGCAAAAAAGAATATATCTGCTACTTCAAGGTCAAGTACGATCATAGCACCGTTGTCATAGGACATTATTTCTTTCTTTCCAGCTTAAATGACACAGCTTGAAGACCCACACTGAATTCAGCTGCAGTCTCCTTCATATCCTCTTGTGATCCATCCCCATAGTTTAGCTTTAAATGAGTGACTTAAAACATAACATGGTTTATCAAAAGGGTAAAGGTACTCTCAATCCTACTTTGGAGGCCTTGAGGACGGAGAAGCTACTATGTTTGAGTTTCTCTGAGAACTCTTCCAAAAGCTAGAGTCTTCACCAAACTCCGTTTGGCAGACCCACAAATCAGAGTGCGGACGACCACACATCACACACAAACAGGAATCCGGGGAAAGGCAGTCTCCTGCAGGTAGTGTTTTGACCACCACTGAGTCTCTCAAGAATGGGCCTGTATCTGGAACACTTTCTACCGAGAGGTAAGGAGCCCACACAGCCTGTACCAGCCTTAGCACTTCCTATGGCAAGAGTGTCCATTCCTTGTTTCAAGCTGAGCAAATAAATGCTCTTTTGTCCTGCTCAAGAGCGTGTGTCATACGGCACCTGACCAACCGCACTGCTGCTGCATCCTCTGTGAGGAAGACATGAGGTCCTCCCACTGGGGCATGAGGCGAGGGGTGCACCTAGGTGAACTGCCCTATGCTGGCTGTGGAGAGACACCTCCTGGCCATGGGAGACCGAGAGCCACTATTCAAGCTAATTTGTTGCTATCTCTTCCCTAAGTAAGTGAAGTCTTATTCTAGATCAGTGCCTTACTGCCTTGTGTTTTCCTTGGTGACCTCAATACCAAGATACAAGGATCAGCAGTGTTTGGACTTCCATTCCTGGTGGTTGGAATGACCGTCTCTGTCCTCCATGAAACTGAAGCCAGCCCCCGGCCCTGCGGCCATCCCTGGGATTGATAATCAGTGTCCAGTACTCAGCTTGATAAGAAAGAGACTTAGAGAAAAGTGTTGGCTTCCAGTGCTAGAAGACATCTACGGGGCAGCCTTTAATGAATCAAAAACCTTTATATCTTTCAAAGGCAGACCATGCAACCAGTACAAAACTGAATGACCAGTTTGGAATAGGAGACGACATACTAGTTGGCCAAAGGAAGTACACTCAAAGTACACTCAAATATTGCCAAGTCCTTCAAGATTTTAAGCTGCAGGTTCTCTATTAATGGTAGTATATTTAGCATTCATAGAGTTTAAAAAAAAAATGTGAATCATCTCAGTGATTGGCAGTCTCTGAGGTGGTGTCCACCTCCTGGAACTCATAACCTTGTGTAAATTCTCCACACACACACCCTAGCCCCAAGTATGGTCTCGACTTAGTAGTGACTTGCTTTTAACTAACAGAAATACAGTAAAAGCAGGGGAATGTCATTTCCTCAAAAGAAGTGGTGGCTTCCATTTTGGTGCCTTTTCTCACTCCTTTCCTCCTTCACTCTGTGGGAAGACCTGACATGAACAACAGTCTGTGAGAAGCCTTGCTCAGGGACATGGCCAAGCCACGTCCAGATGCCCAACCCACCAGCATCTGTGCAAAAATAAATGTTTGTTTCAAGCTTCTAGGTTTGAGGATAGTTCATTACACAACCACAGATGACTAACACAATCTCTAAATTCCTAATGTTAGATTTGCCCTTAGGATAAGCAAGACATCTTATTTATTTCTAAATAATTATTTGAATCCAGGCACTCTTCCCAGTACTTTACAAATACTAACCCATTGAAGCTTTACGACAGCCCTACAAGGTACAGTCTGTTGTTACTCACTTTTTATAGAGGAAGAAACAGACGTCAGAAAGACTAAACCACTTTTCCAACATTCAGCACTTCTAGGGATAAAATTTAGAGGCAAGCTTTTGACTAAAATGCTATGCTGCCTCTACAAGTCAATACAGGTTGGTCATCTTCATTGTTATTTAGACAGAAACTTCCCGCATAATAAGCTGCCTGAAACTGAAATGTTCTAGTCAAATTAATAGGCCGTGAGCTCCTCCAGACAAGAACCTTCTCTGCCCCAGCACCTAACACAGAGTGTATGTTCAGTACACGTTTGTTGAGAAACATTGACTTAGGGGATGGATCTGCAGTGGGATCATGTAGAGAGGAGGTCACTGTATGGGAAGTGAAATACCCGGCAGCGAACTTTACTGCCGGGCATCCCGGTGATTATTTCAACCTATTCTATGAAAGGAAGTCCAACCATGCATTTATAGATACGGCTTTTCTAGCTGCTTCTCTTTACTGCCATTTTGCACCAGGTGGAACAGAAAGTTATTAGCTGGTCAATGACAAAATAATTTATGATCAATGGAAGTAATCTGGAAATAATGGAAGCTCACTGGGGTACTATGGGACATTATTACGCTGTTAACATTCACGCTGTATTATATCTCCTACATTCTTTTTTAAAGCAAAATCAATTGGTTCTGGATGACACCTCATGAGATTGTTTTGAAGAAGGGGTTCTTAAAACCTCCCAAACTTATATGTTCAGTTTTTTAGATATAGTAATTTTTTTTTAAAAAAAAAAAGTATATGACAAGAAAAAAAAAGTTCACATTTAAAATTTTTAATTAGGGACGCCTGGGTGGCTCAGTTGGTTGGGCAGCTGCCTTCGGCTCAGGTCATGATCCCAGCGTCCTGGGATCGAGTCCCACATCGGGCTCCTTGCTCCGCAGGGAGCCTGCCTCTCCCTCTGACTCTGCCTGCCACTCTGTCTGCCTGTGCTCGCTCTCTCTCTCTCTCTCTGACAAATAAAAAAAAAAAAAATTAATTAAATTCAAGCTAATAAAAATTAAGATGAATAAAAATAGAAAATTTGAAATTGATAAAAGTTACTCACTACATGGCAACTGTCTTTACTTTCATGTATTTGTTGCAGTACAATGAACACTTCTCTCCCCAGATCACCCGGAACACAAAAGAAAGTCAGGCAGCCTAGGCTGAACTCAGACTCACACTCAGACGGCTGAAGACCAGGAGAAGGGGGTGGAAAAGAGAAGGAAGGAAGGGGGCAGGGACAGAAGGAAGAGAAGGAAGAAAGGAAAGGGGTATGGACTTTCTGGGGCTTTCACTGTCCCCCACTCTTTCAGTCTCCATTGGCCCAAGGCAGTGAGAGTCAGCAGGTGGGATGGACGTGGAGAGTTGACCGTTTCACACTTAACACAAAGAACCACTGTCCAGTGGAGTGAGCATCGTGTAGAGACACACAAACCAGTGGTTCATCTCTAAGACAAGAGTCTGCATTTATCAATGTTCCTTTCTAAAAAATTACTACCTCTAAGTTCAGCTATGATCTAATACAAAAGAAAGAAGGAACAAATTCAATGGTGTCAAGTTCAGGGAGAAAACACAAGAAGCAAGAAACCGAGGAACCTGTGAGCCTTAAATGGTCCACGGGAGAAGATGTCCTATGGTTTGCATCTGGATCGCTAGGTTAACTGTTTTATTTGGACCGCAAAAGGATTTGGTCCACAGAAATAAAGGGGCTCCTTTGTGGTTCCCTAAGAAAAGCTGAAGATACGCTTTCTTTCTGTCTCAGAAAAAGAAGATATTTCACAAGACAGAGGAGGGACTGGAGGAAGCCGACTGGGGACGAGACTGCCTCTCACCTCTACATACACATACATGCGCTGGCAGTTGAACGTCCAGCTCATCCTAAAGAGAGGCTTGAAGATAAATCCCCAAATGCCTCTCAAGTCATCGGAAAAAGAAAAATCTCTTGCTTAATTCTCCAGTACTGTAGAAGAAAATATAGAAATGGGTTGTATGTTAATCCCAACATGATTATCGGTATATTATGTAGCTGTTTAGAAACATGGGGACTGTGTTTATTTTCATGAATTCACAGAGTAGGTATTTCAAAAGGATTTAATAAAGCATGTTTTCACTTTCCACATTTACTGCCATATTTTTGCACCTATTCAAGGACTTCTTTTATTATCTGATTTTTACTAAGATACAATGCAGAGGTCATATATATGCGTTGTTTTATACTAGCAATAAGCCCATTAAGTGAGAGACAATATATAGGAAACAAAACAAAACAAAAATGAATAGGTTGGGGGAGAGGAATCAGCTGTCCACACAAGAAACTTCATGCTTCAAAATTAAATACTGAAGTTAGTTGCTAAACACTTTGCTTCTTGGCAATAAAAGCTTTCCTCCACTAGAGCACTAGTATAAATAATATTTCCAAACAGTCTTATAATTTCCAAAGTGCTTTCAGATTTCTTTTAATCCTCACAAAAGTCATGTAAGGTGGGCGCTACAGCAGCCTACTTGACAGATGAGAAAAACAGCTCAAAGAGCAAAGCAACTTGCCTGTGACTACTGCCTTTTTTCCTTTCAAATCTCATTTTTACTTCTCATTCCATGCTGCCTATAATTAAGGACTATCCCATGCTCGGGAGGAAAAAAAAAATTGAGGTGGTTAGTCACTAGTAGAATATCCTTTCCTTGGGGCGCCTGGGTGGCTCAGTGGGTTAAGCCACTGCCTTCGGCTCAGGTCATGATCTCAGGGTCCTGGGATCGAGTCCCGCATCGGGCTCTCTGCACAGCAGGGAGCCTGCTTCCCTCTCTCTCTCTGTCTGCCTCTCCGTCTACCTGTGATTTCTCTCTGTCAAATTAATAAATAAAATCTTAAAAAAAAAAAAAGAATATCCTTTCCTTAAAACAGATATTCCCCAAACTTACTTTGCATAAAAATGCTATCCCATGCCAAATATAACCACTAGATACAAAGGGAGAATACAGATACGAATGACAAATGTGTGTATAGACAGCAGAAGAAACACGTTTAAAAGAAGTAAGAAAATGGTGGAGGATAGGGGAACCAAATGATTCCGCTATATTCAAAAATACCCTTTGGTGCCATTTCAATTTCCAGACACTGGAAAAAAAAAAAAAGCAGAAATGCATTTTAATGATTTATTTTCTCACATGAGACTGACCACAAGTGTGAAGATTTGGGAATTTCTGGTAAAAATAATAACTGCGAAAATTTGTATTTTTGTAAAATATTCCATATAATAGAACTAACAGTATAAGGAAATAGAGAGTGTCTGTTTTTCTCTTTCGCCAACAAGGAACTGGTGGGAGTTCTGGCTGTGAAGTTACCATGCACAGCAGAGCATGAGTATAAATTACGATGCCCTTAAACAAGATTGTACAACTATGTCTCCTTTAAACAGGAGTCCTAACTATTAAGATACTAAGATCTTAAAGTTAAAAAAAAAAAAGGCTGCATAGAACACACAGAAAACTACAGAACTGTTGAAAGAAAGCAAATTAAGCCAGGCATGTGGGTCTGGATCTGAATTCAATGACAGGCCTGATACTCTGAATGTGTCCCCAGAAAAACGCCTCCCACAACCAGGGGAGAAACCTGTGGGGCATCGTGGTTTGTAATAGCAGTTGTGAAAATATGAAAACCCCACATTTTTTTTACAGCTCAACAAAACTGGGCTTGGACAAGAGGGAACCTGAAACCCATTTGGATTCACACAGTGTTTCAAAAACTCATCCCTGGGACCCCTGATCATTCATCCCGCACCTAACTGGCAGCTAGAACCAGAAACCCCATGCGGAGGGATCCGCTGACCACACTCCAAATGCTGAAAACCTCAGGGGCTGCAGACTCTTAGAGGGCCTTTCCCTTTTCCAGTGGGACACCTGGAGGGAAGCCGGAAGCCGGAGAATTACTGTTATTCGTGTCAGCATCCTAAAAGCAGGAAGTCAAGTGTCACTGCCCACGGTCCGTCTCTGATAGTCCATTCTAACTCACTGTATTTTTTTTTTAAAGAATTTATTCATGTATTTGTGAGAGAGAGAGCATAAATGGGGGGGAAGGTGTCAGGAGAGGGAGAAGCAGACTCCCCGGGGAGCAAGGAGCCCAACATGGGGCTTCATCCCAGGACCCTGAGATCATGACCTGAAATGAAGGCAGACGCTTAACCCACTGAGCCACTCAAGAGCCCCTTGTAAGTCACTGTTTCTAAACTGATTATATGCAGGTCTTCCCTGACAGACTGAATGTAATTCAGGAAGAACAGCCATCAGTTGACGCTTACACCTTGTGCATAGTTAAGAGAGTGGAGGTCATTTTAGCTTTGTAACTCAAGACACGAAAATGTGCCAGTGTGGGGCTTTACGAGTTTTTGCACACATCTTTTTTGTATTATCTGAATTATATTTTAGGATGTCTGATGCCTCCAAAGCTCGGCCTTCAATACCGTAGGACACTGAAAAGGGTGTTCTTCCAAGCTAATAGTGGAAAATACTCTCAGATAGCTAGGTCAACCTCACAACTCTGTTCTTCTTCTTTTCTTGGCCCATAATATCTATTTATTCTTGAAATACTCAGGGACAGATTGAGCCACTGTAAAAATGATAGAAAGAAAAGAATATCTAACTTTGGTCCCTTTGCCAGAAGAGATTGCAGCAGAACTTAACAGGAACAAAACTGGATAAGGGGCAGCCCAGACTGATAAAAGACAGTCTGATCCCCCGTAGGCAGAGGCTTCTAAGTCTCCCCACGGCCCGGAAGGGTATCAAAGTTTCTAGGCTGGATTCAGGAAATCCAGTTAACATTACCTTTTAGCCTGAACACATGGTTTGAATATAATAGGTGGTTTTCATTTTTGTATTATAAAGTCAGATGGTATTTTGAGATTTGACCCAACTACTCAGGAAAATACTTTCCCCATGAACATAAATGGACAGGCATTTTTCCCTTCCCAATCCATTTACTTTTCTAAGACGGATTCAACATTTCATTCCCTAGATCATGTTGCATAATGTTTTCTTGTGTCTTTCTTCTTCATTATCAAAAGCCTTATAATTGTATCATCATAGCATAGCAGAAGAAGTTACAATTTTAGGAGGTTACAGGCTATCGTGGTGATCACAGTCTCTGCCTTGGAGAGCTCCAAGTGCAAAAAAGATTACTGTATCATCAAGAGGGACTTGACCATAAGGATAATGAGTACAGTGTAATACTGAAATCCAGAAGCCTCTGCCCCAAAGTTTTTGCTCTTCTGGGCAGCTTTTCAGAAGTCTTCAAACTAAAGTTGTCTAAATGCATTGTTTTTACGTTTCTGCAGCCAAATATCTATGACTTTACCTGTATGGTCAGAGCAAACACGAGTTGGAAGCAATTACCAAAATTGGGCAAGTGACAACAAATCATACAGACCCATCAGAAATGCTCTGCTTCTTTCTAGAAAGGAAGTTTTCCTTCTAAATCAAACAGATGAAGGCCCAAACTCCTCATTTTCCTTTGCTTTGGCCGAGAGAACCTGACAGCGAGGAGGTAAGATGGCGCACTCAGGCTAACCCAACTATTCCCCGCCCAGGAAGCATTACCAGCAGGTCTTAAGAAAGCATGCAGATCGCCACTTTCTCAAGTACTAAAGCTCCAGTAGTGTGGATGTTTTTACATATCAGAACTATTATGAAATGTCATTTCCATGTTTTTACATTCATACCAAGTTTAAATCTGCAGAGACCATAAACAAGAACATGTGCCATGTGAACTGTTTCATGCTATCTGCTATAACAGTTTTCTTTTTAAAAATATTTCTATTAAGATAGTTTTATTATTATTTAATATTTTATTGCTCTTTTAAGTAATCCCTATACCCAGTGGGGAGGCTCATACTCACGACCCCGAGACCAAGAGAGTCGCACGGTCCACTGGCCCAGCCTGCCGGGCACGTCTGTAATGGTTCTAACTTGGAGACTTAGTCCCCTGATTCTCCTTTATACCCAAAATAATATAAAATATTATAAAATAATATAAAATATTATATTATACCCAAAATAATATAAAATTTATTAAATATAAAATACAATATAATATAATATATAATATTATATTATATGCTACTGTCATGGATTTGGTCTGTCATTCCTTCCGCTCTGACCACTCATCCCTGATTTCTACCCATTATAAAAGTCTTTCAAGAATTGGTTCATCTGGGTCCTTAGACTTCAGAGAACTCTGTTTGAACACGGCCCAAGAGACTTCTCCAAACAAGACCATAGCAAGGAATCAGAGACGCAGCCGCACCAAATTCACAGAAGATCAACTCAAAATCCAGGCATTTGACCAAAATCCTTATCAGGTTAGGCTACCAAACAAAGACTCGCTTTAGAAGCCAACCCTGATGAGTCTAGAACCCAGATTTGGTTTCAGAATTGAAGAGTTAGGCACCAGTGCCAGAAAAAAATCAGAACCCAACGAGGAATTAGAATCAAGCCAAGACGGAGACCACTCTGAAAAGGAGATTCAAAGCAGAGAACGACAGATGGTGTCAACCCAGCTACACTGCCTCACAATTACATACCCTCACCGCGGCATTTATTAACAACCCTTATCCTGGCATCGATAGCAGAGAGCAACTTGCTAGAGAAATTGGCATTCCAGAGTCAAGAGTCCAAATTTGGTTTAAAAATCAGAGATCCAAATTCCATGTCCAGAGGAAAAGAGAACCTGATGATCAGAACCCAGAACGGAGACGAGACCAGGAATAGGATCTCTGGAATGAGAGATTTCAAGGTTCCACACCCAATGTGACCTTGAATTCGTGACCCCAAGATCAAGAGTCACATCTCTACTGACTGAGCTAACCCGGTGCCCCTGAAGCAGGTATTTTAAAAAGTAAAATATCTGATCAAATAGGAATTTCTACAAGGAGTGCGGTAATTTTATTTATTTTTTTTTTTTAGATTTTATTTATTTGACACAGAGAGATCACAAGTAGGCAGAGAGGCAGGCAGAGAGAGAAGAGGAAGCAGGCTCCCTGCTGAGCAGAGAGCCCGATGCAGGGCTTGATCCCAGAACTCCAGGATCATGACCTGAGCTGAAGGCAGAGGCTTTAACCCACTGAGCCACCAAGGCACCCCCATGGTAATTTTAAACATTCTAAAATTTCATGCCCAGTCAATAAAGTTTCAGTCTATAAAAATTTAAAAAAGAAAAAAAAAAATCTGTTCATCTGTTAACTCATCAGTGATTACCCGCAGACAGATGGAACTTCCCCTACTCTGGACTTGTACAGAAACTTGGGCCACATTTGTAGTATATGTTACTTATTATATTTATTTAGTAATTTTCAAGCTAATTAGAGGCAAGGGGAAGAGGAAGAAGAGGAACACATACTCTTATCACCAAGAAATCATAATGAAGTGTAGGCAAGGCAGAAGCCTAAGAAATGTCCTGTATTTCTCTTTCAATTTTTGTCATCTCTGCTTGGGAGTCAAAACTGCCAGAGGAAGAGAGAAAACTCATCCCGTGTGCCTCTTATTTTGGGTGGTTTTGAAGTTTTCTTCTCCTGTTCATATTTTTCACATCTATTACGTTTTCATTCTATGCACACTCTTTTTCTAATCCATAGTAAGGAAGTGAGTGTTACATTACGATGCCTGCTTTCTTTGAAATGAGAACTGTTTACTTTTCAACTCCTCAAGGGTTCACCTTATCTACAGGAAGGCCCTGATTCTGTTCATGAGTTTATTCTTGGAATTGGTGTTTGAAGTTTCTCAATTAATTTTAAAAGTTTTAAGTTCATTTCCAAGCAACGCACTTTCAGTGTTTTTCAACTCTATCTGCTTTCTCGATCTCTTCCAGCATCTCAGAGGCTGGAACCATAGACCGGCCTGTGCTCTCTGCCTCTGGGGGTACCACCTGGATCCAGGAGCAGCGAAGCAGCAGCGTATCTAATTTCAGCATTTATTTTGAATCGAAATGAAAATGTCTCCTTGTAGGGGTGTCTGGGTGGCTCAGACAAATCTGCCTTTGTCTCGGGTCCTGGGATCGACCCCCGCATCGGGCTCCCTGCTCAGCAGAGAGCCTGCTTCTCCCTCTCTCTGTGCCTCTCCCCCCAACTCCTATTCTCGCTCACTCTGTCCTCTCTCTCAAATAAGTAAATAAATAATCTTTAAAAAAGAAAACTTCTCCTTTTATAATATATATGTTGCTTACGTTTATCTAAACTACTTAAATTTATTAATAATGACTCCCAACTCAATATACACTTATTATTCTAGAGGTGTTTATGGACTTCCTGTTAAAAAAAAAAAAAAAAAAAAACAGTATTCTAAAACCTCAATTAGGACTCCGCAAACTTTCTCTGTAAAGGGCTGGATAGTAAATATTTTACACTTTGTGGTGCATATGGTCTGGGTCCCAACTGTTCATCCACTGTATCAGGACAGTAGCATAGCCAATACGTGACCAAAGGAGTAGGGCTGTTTTCCAATAAAGCTTAGTTAACAGAAACTGCAGTTTTAATTTCACGTAATTTTCCCATGTTTTAAAATATCTCTTTCTCCTGATTTTTTTTTTCCAACTCTTTAGATATGCAAAAAACCACTCTTCCCTCAAAGACTATAGTAAAACCTGGGGTTGACCTGATTTGGCCCATGCGGCAGACTTTGTCAACCCTGCAGGAAGGACGGAAGGAAAATCAGGTGTGGTGTTTGTTTGTTTGTTTGTTTGTTTGTTTTAAAGATTTTATCTACTTATTTGACAGACAGAGATCACAAGTAGGCAGAGAGGCAGGCAGAGAGAGAGGAGGAAGCAGGCTCCCCGTGGAACAGAGAGTCCGATGCGGGACTCGATCCCAGGACCCTGAGATCATGACCTGAGCAGAAGGCAGAGGCTTTAACCCACTGAGCCACCCAGGCACCCCCAGGTGTGGTGTTTGTAACCAGGAGGGGAGAAAGGATATGTAGACAAAATAGTAGACGAGAAGATGCTGTAAGAAATGCATACGTTTTCAGGAGACCTCTGAGACAGCGGGAATAAAACTGCATAAAGTATCATGTTATGCATAATCCTAATGGTTAATGTTAAGGGAATATTTCCAGGAAAGTAAAAATGTGTATGTAACAGTCACAATGTCGTGTCACAACTCAGAACCACCAAAGAATTCCCAAATGGATCGGTTAAAACGCAAGAAGGACAGAATCCGAACGAGTCATAGTCAGGACAGAAATCACCCGAGAGCACCCTGTCCGCAGAGACGAAGAGGACAGAGCGGGACACCGGGACACCAGTGCAGAATGACCCCGTAAGCCTAGTGCTCTCGAGCAACGGACGAGGACCAGGACAGGACGGCAGTGACTAGCACAGGCAAAATGAATGCGGACCAGCGGACTAGCGTTCACACCGCAGCGAACGGACCCTCAACAGGTTCCCAGACGCCGTGACTTAAAAACAAGAGCGGTGCACTCCGACCCCCTCCAAACACACCCGGGACTGAAATAAAAAGGATGGTTCAGTTACAGGAAAATGCACAAGAGAGCGGCCAGTTCAAACAGCTCGGAGTGAGTGAATGCCCAACGCTGTTGAAAGAAATCATGCTGAGGAGAAATGGATTTGAAATCTTCATGTTAACAACCAAGTCAAAAGTCAGTCTAACCGCAATTTTCTTTTTTTTTTTTTTTTCTGAGAAGTACTTATTACTGCTGACACTCAGTTGTGCTGTGCAGACATCATGAATGAGCAGTTTATTCAGATACGAGTATTTGCTCTGTTAGGACACCCTTATTTAGGGCTAATCCATGATGATTTTCCTTTATCATAAATTTTGCCATTTTGAGATTTCAAACTTATTTTGAGCCTGTGGCTAGACAGACGAATTATAAAGGGCTATAACTTACTCAAAGTCAAAAACAGACTTTTTTATAGACTAGTGTTTTGATTTTCCCTCCATTTATAGGACTTCTTTTCTTTTGGTTTTCCTCTCTCTCAACCCTTCCCTAACAGTACCAAGGCTGGAAATTCTCTTCCATGCTGATGTAAAACTTGTGTTCAGACACTCAGAAATTCTACACCTGCAAGCTTCACCTCCTTGGCTGAAACTAGCCTGTGCTCAGCTTCCTTCCCCACTCTCTACACTGGTAATGCCTTCCAGGAGATCTCTAGGCTAGAGGGCTCATTCTTCTTGCCTTGAGGCAAGCTTTCACATAACAAGAGCAAAAAGACCTTACAAAGGAACTTAACTGTCCAATTATTAGATGTTATCAAAGCCTAATTAGGGGGAACAGAGTATACCCAGTGACCTCATTCTTCAGAGGTCTATGGGGAGAAAAACATCATGTTTTCAGCTAAATGCAACCACTCGCAAATTCTTGTTAGAAAGCTAACAAGAATTACTTCCAACTTACTTCCATTTAGCTCTCTACAGAATTTAGTGGTTAAAAAAAACAAGAAAAAAAAACTTTAAATCAGATAGGTTTCTCTTTTTAGGCTCTGAATATCACCAGCTATTATGCTCTTTTTATGATTATACAAATTTGGGTTAGGTATCATTGCCAATAAAATTCTGGCATCTTATAGATCCCTAAGGAGAGAGTGGACTACTGTTACAAAGTACTTACTTGCAGAATCTAGCTCCTAAAATAAGTTTTGTTCAGGTCCCCAGTACATGCCAAATAAACTTTACGTTAAAGCCGCGGGGGTTGAAAGGGGAAGAGGAAAGAAAATAGCATTTGTTGAGTTGTTTCAGGGTACAAGGCCTCAGCCCTTAGGTGCTTTATGTACTTCAGCGTTTGGGCCTCTGACCCTGGTTAGACAGATATCAAGATCGTTTTACAGAAAGCCAGAGACTGATTTTCCGAGCTTATCCAGCTACTCAGGGGCAGTGCTGCGTCTCACAGGTCCGAAGTCTGCATGCTTCCCACCAGAAAATTAGGTCCTACCAAACTGGAGGGTGGAAAAAAAATATATCAGCTTTGGTTAAAAAAAGGGGGGGGGGGGCAAGAATAGTTTTTTGAGGTGTTTTCGGTTTGGTTTGGTTTGGTTTTAATTTTGTTTTTTGTTTTCTGCAAAATTTATCTTTGCTGAAAATCTCACCCATTTTTCCAGGACCGAGTCACTAACCAGAATGGATCTCTTCCTTCTAACACTTTCCATATACTTTTTTCAATCTGACCAGACCCTTAATGTGCCATACTCACAATATGAGGTAAATACCATGGGGTCCCTACTTAGAGCTGCTGACCTCATACCTGTTTCTCTAATTTAATGGCCATAATGTCAACTCATCAAACGTCTGGGGAGTCTCCTGGCCAGATCTCAGACTGAGTTACAGCCCTGGGTTATTGGTATATCCTCCATATCCTTTTTTCTTTTTTTTTTTCCTTGTATATTTTATTTTTATTTAAATTCTAGTTAGTTAACACACAGTGTCTCCATATCCTAATTCCTGTCTTTGTCAGCAATCCTTCTCGCTCAACTACAGATCCCAACAGTTAAAACCAGAAACAGACCAGACTGCGTCACTCACGCTCTGACTACAACCTATTACTCTTATTTCCTATCACACTTTTTGGAGGCACTGCCCAAGATGTCTTGCGATTACCAGACCACTCCAATCACAGGGCTAGAAAAGCCCTGATAGCAAGAAAACGTCCAGAAGAGCACATACTCTATATGTTCCTTTTCCTGCCCGGATGGCGCCCTAAACACATTTCAACCCCCACCTATGGTCACGTGCTCTCTGCCTGCTCCCTTGAAGGTATCCCCCAGGTGTACCCCCCCTTGAACCTCTCCCTATAAAACGCCAGGCACCCATCTTGCTGGTGGAGAGTTTAACTGTTAAGCTCGAGCTTGCCATCTCCACCAGCTGCCAATCCCTGAAATAAATTTCTCCCTTTCTCTTTTCCACTTTCATCTCTTGGATCATTGGCTTCTCTTGCAGTGGGTTTATCTGAGTTTGCCCAGCAATAGTGTTGGCAAGCCCAGCCAGGAGCTATGCTTTTAACTTGTCCAACCCTCTTGGGATCCAGATGGAGCAATGTCCATGGCAGTGTGCTAGGCCTTACCCCATTCATTTCTTGAGTTAGCGGCTATGATAAATCATAACATCTTTAATCCTTTCTCCCTACCAAAAAGTGGAATTTGGAGAAGTTTGCTCAAAATAGTAATAATCATAATTTGATAAATCGCATACACAGCTGTGCTGCTAAACTTGTTTCACTATCCGCCATATTTAGACACGCGCACCGCCAGGTAGATGTGTGGGGCCAGAGAGTGAGGGCAGCCCGGGTCCTGCTCTGTGGGGAGAGCTAGATCCAGCAGTGGGGTCAGAGCAGAAATGGGTAGACGCGGCCGCAGACAGCCTCGCGGTTTCTCTGTGTGAGCAAGGACAGGCGGGAAGAGGGCACATCAGACATGTATCAGCAACAACCTGGATGGTGGAGACCCTTCTGCATGATGGGCAGTGCACCTCAGCACACAACTGTAGACGCAAAGACATTAGGGTCAGATCCGCTCTCCCCAGCACCCCTACCAAAGCTCTGCCACTAAGTTCCCAGAACATACACTCAGTCCTTGAATTAAAGGAAAGGGGGAACCCAAAGTAGACAGGGACATGTCTTCTGGGGGAAACGACTGGCTCCAAGCATAACTTTTGTTGAACAGAAAATCAAAACACACATTGCGTGTATGAGCTGTAAGTACTTTATAGGCTTTAACTCAATTCTCAGAAAAAGCTATATTTTTATTAGCAATTTACAAAGTGTAAACAGAGACATTGTGTAGAAAAGGAAACAAAGTCAAATAACTTGTCCCAAGTCATACAGCAAGTAAGTGGCAAAGTTAGAATCTGACTCAGGTCATTGTCACTATGTACTATTAGCCACCACTAATAACATCAACTGCTCAGCTGCCTGCCACCTTTCGCAAGTATTAATTCATAGTTCTGCTTCCCAAACACTGACAATAAAGTCCGAGTTCAGAAAACTAAAACAACAACAAAACTAACAACAAACCTATAATAAAAAAGGTCATTAAAACACTAAATTAATTAATTAAATCAGAAGTATATTCATGGGTGACATAGCATTCCCTAGGAAATTCAGAAGCCAAGATGTACATTATCAATATATTCAGTAGTTTGTTGGTTTTTTTTTTTAAGATTTTATTTATTTACTTGACAGACAGAGATCACAAGTAGGCAGAGAGGCAGGCAGAGAGAGAGGAGGAAGCAGGCTCCCTGCTGAGCAGAGAGCCCAAGGCAGGGCTTGATCCTGGGACCCTGGGATCACCACCTGAGTCGAAGGCAGAGGCCTAAACCACTGAGCCACTGAGCCACTGAGCCACTGAGGTGCCACTCAGTAGTGTTTTATAACTATAATCCATCCATTCACTTTTTAATGCATATAAAAAGAAAGTATTAGTAAGCAACCCATCTTTATAATAGCCTCTCAAGCATCCACAGAAGATTGTGTTTAAAGATATGATTTTATTTTCTTGCAGGACAAGAAAGAGATTGTTCTTTAATTAAAGCTCATTTTTCAGATCAAGATGTTTTAGCTCTTGTCACTGGTCATCTCTCTTTTAGAAAGGACAAAAAGAAAGATCCAGCTTTAGAGTCCTACATTTTCTTTCAAATTTAACTATTTCCAAATGGAAATTTTTTTCCCCATTGGTATCATTAGCAAAATTAGAACTAACCAGAATTAAAAACCTGCTCTTCAAAATCATAACTAATGAAAATCTAAAGCATGTGGTTGTCACCAAACTGAATTAGAATCATTTTTGCTGCAGTAGAATCTGAAACTTCCAGTAACCTTATATATTTTTAAACTCTCACTTTCAATGTTTTCTCCCTTAACCTTCCCATAGTTAATGATGGACAAGGATCCCATTCCCTATACAAACTACAATATAAATATGCAAGACTCTCATTAAAAACCAATTGGATGAGCTGTGGATTTGGTCATTAAGTTAAATCTTAAGCCTCAGATTGAGAAGGAAGAATGGATACCCCGTCTTCATAACTCTTCCCTACCCCTGAACTCCATGGTCTGATTCCTTGAGGGTAAGAAGGAATAAAGAAGGAAAAGGAAGAGATGCCCGCCCATGTTGCAAATTCGCTACATCCAGCTTGGGCTACTCGGACAAGTCTGGAACAAAGCCAGATATGAGAACCACCGGTGGCAAAAATCTCCCTTGGGATGATCCAGAGGAAACCAGAGCCCTCTAAACAGGATTGTTTAGATATTTTTCTGAGGTCCCTGAAAGCAGATGTCTCCTTCCCTTTCTTTATTTATTTTTTTCTGTTTCTTTATTTGGCAGAGAGACACAGCGAGAGAGGGAACACAAGCAGGGGGAGTGGGAGAGGGAGAAGCAGGCTTCCTGCTGAGCAGGGAGTCTAATGCGGGGCTGGATCCCAGGACCCAGGATCACAGCCTGGGCCGAAAGCAGGCACTTAACGGACTGAGCCAGCCAGGCGCCCCATGAACAGACGTTTCATGCATGTCCAGTGCTGTGAATGAAAACCCTACCTTGAAACACTAGAGGCAGTCCCTAAGTTATAAACAGGGTTAGCATTCCAAACATTGCCTTATTTGGAATTTGGAATCTGTTTTTTCTCTCTTTTTTAAGATTTTATTTTTATTTATTTATTCAAGAGAGAGAAAGGATGTGCCCATATGCTCAGTGTGAGGAGAGGGGCAGGGGGAGAGGGAGAATGTGAAGCTGGCTCCACACAGAATGTGGACCCTGACACAGGGCTCGATCCCAGGACAGCAGATCAAGTCTCCAGCAGAAACCAAGAGTTGGAGGCTCAACTGCCTGAGCCAGTCAGGCGGCCTTGGAATGCTTTCTTTTTTTTCTTTTTCCTGGAATGTTTTCTTATAGGAACACTGATATAAGGGGTGCTGAGGATCTATAAGCTAACAGAAAATTATTAAAACTTATGCAAATGGAATATTGAAGATTTGCAACATAGTTTCTTTTGGAGTGACATAAATTTTTAAAAAATATTTAAGCATCATAAGGCAAATAAAGAATACAGTAGTAAACGCTTAATACACTGGTCTTTCCAAAATGGTGCAACAGCTGCATATAAATTAAAAAGAAACATGAAACAAACTAAACAATTGAATAAATACATTTTATAGTTTATCTTAATGATAGAGTAGAGAGAACTAGTATTTATAATAGGTAAAATGAGAAGTCTGTTGACCTCATGAAAAAAACTGTTATATTAAAAGGGCTTAGACATTCTTTTTTTCTGTTATAATGTAATACTTACAAAATTCTCACCACATGTGAGGTTCTTTGCCAGGTTCTGTGATAATACTAATCCTTAAGGAGCTCACAGTCTTACCTAGCAGCATCCTTTTTCCCTCCAGAATGATACCTATAAGAATATGTTTTTAGAATTAACAAAATATGAAAAAGGTAACTTGGTTTTTCCAAGTCCTTTTGTTTTTAAATCCATGAAGGATTTAAGCTGCCCGTCTTTGTACTTCAACCAATAATCCCCTAAAATGACCTTCTTTAGAAGGCAGGCTATTCTACTCCTCATTTCTGGTTTTTTTTTTTTTAACTTTTTCCCAAAATAAACAAATATTATTTGAATTAAAAATGTGTTGGTTGATATAAAACCATTAACACTTGTCAATAGAATTACAGAAATGAGTTAGGTGCATTTCTCAACTTTCTGTGTACACATTTCTTTTGTTTGATATGATATAATGTATATATTGCTTTTGTAATTTTAAAAGCACCTAATGGAGGAAAAACAGGAGGAGAATCTGCTGACGCAGGTACCACCAAGCTTAACCCTTTCAAATGTGCTCCCATAATACTGAATCTCGGAGCTGCCTGCCTTGCCCTTCACTTTGACAATGGATGAAGAGAACAGGTAAGAAAGCACTGAGCTACCGAATGGCTTTAAACGACTGTTGCTGGTTGGCATTTCTTCATAATGTCCTAATCTCTGGTTTCTCCTAGCTCGCGCTTATTGACATGCAGAAACCATCTTAAGAACTCTGTATTAATGAACTCATGTAATATTGCATTGCTCTGTATGGTATACAGCCAAAGGCTTTTTGGTTTTGTTTTTTTCTATTTTCCTCCCGTCTCAATCGTTTTCTTGTTTTCTGACTTGCTCATATGCAGCAGAATTCACATTTTGTGGCTCAGAATCATTTTCATCAAAAAAGGATGTTGCCCATGTACACTTAGAATATCTTCGATTTATCTTACTACTGTCAACTGTTTTCATTATTATTCCCATTTTTGTATTATCATAATTAAACCTACATTCCCAGTAGCACTTCATTCACTCTAGAAAATCTTGTTGTACTTAAAACAGTACATTGAGTGCATTGGTTTCTGGTCACCAACTCAATGCAAGATAGCTCTTACTCGACCTTTTATTTTTTCCTCATCTTAGTTGTAGGACTTCTTCAAGCTCCTCTCAGCTTTCTACTCTCTCAGTATAATTTCTCTTAGCCTTAGAAAAGTAGCGCACAATGTAGAGTGTGGCCAAATAACAAGTGCAAACTCCAGCTACATGATGATGAGTGACATGACCCCTGAGTGCTCTCCTTTAAGTTCTAACTCAGGAGAAAGATTTGCAGCATCTGCCTCAGAGGTGGAATGTAGTCATCTTGGACCTGTGTGTGAGTAACCGGGACCCACACCTAAGACAGACGTAAGTGAAAGACTATGTCTGTTGATGTCCTCTATATGCAGATGCATCACTGGATCTGGAAAGAAGTTGGAAAAGGGACACACAAATTGGGGGGCAAGGGGCATGGCCTTCAGCATACAAGGTAGCGAGCGATTACCACTGATGCTCTTCTTCCTAAGAGAATGGTGGCTACAGTTTTCCCAGGAGACAGAAATAAAGAAAAGAATTCTAGCCCCGGAGCCAGTCAACTCACTTGGAAATCCAACCAGATGGTCTGCGTCTCATGAAGGAAATGGAACAAAACATTGCAACATAGTTAAGCAAATAAAAGCAAAAATCTCTATTTCCAGAAGGAAAGTTTAAGGCTGTATATAGAACAACAAAATCCTTTCAAACAAAGAGTTCTATAAGTTACAATTCCCTAGCCTTAAGAATTTTTGATGCCTAAGTCTTGATTAGTCCTTTCATTCACTCAAAAATACAAAACAAAACAAAAAACAACTAACTGGAGAAGTAGTGTCAGTCATACTAGAACTAGAAAAGTGAAAGACATTTTAGCGAGTCAATGTGTCGGTCTTCATGAAGCTCACATTCTTGCTAGGAAGAGCAATACAAAAAGAGGTAAAGAAAGTAACATAATCTCACATAAATGCTAAAAACATAGACGCTAAAGAAACAAAGTGGCTAAGTAGGTTGGCCAAGGAAAATGTTTCTATACAGTTAACAGTTGAGCAGAGATCTCAGTGTGTTTAAGAACAGATTATCCAGGTCATGATCTCAAGGTCTTGGGATGGAGCCCCACATTGGAATCTCTGCTCAGCGGGGAGCCTGCTTCTCCCTCTGCCCCTCCCCCTGCTCTCTCTTTCTCTCTCTCTCTCAGAGTCTCTCTCAAATAAATAAACAAAATCTTTAAAGAGAATTATATATAGAAGTATATAACTATAGATACAGACATAATTTATATATTTCAATAAAAATAAATTGAAAGTAATACTGGTCATGATGCAGAATTAGCCAAATTCTCATTAGAAGAAAATATAAAGCAAGTGCCAGGACGTTGGCCTTGCTGTACAGATTTTTCTGACGCTATCTCATCATAGGTGTATCTGAGCAACCCAATCCAGTATCTACACAATCATACTTAGGCCCAGGAGTGACACTCCAATTCCCTAGTTTCTGTTCACCAGCATTCCTTCATTAGAATGGAAACCTGGACTACTCGGAAGACATTTCAGCTATTTTGACAGAACGGGATGCCCTGCCCCAACAGCCCCTCTGATGAGATGATGATGATGATGAACAAATGCACCAAAGGTGGAGTTCACACCCGGAAATGAAAACTTTCTCCAGTCAGCAATGCACAGTGCGACATGACGCACTGGGAACTTTCTGCAGTGGGTACAGGCAGTGGACTGAGTCCGGGATGTAAAGTCTTAACCCCTCTTCTCGCTTCTGGTGCACCAAGAGGTCAAGAATAAGTCTTTAACTTTTGACTCCTCTTACTAATAAACAGTAATCTTTGCTTGAACTTGCTCAGGGGGTATTTTCTAAGCATGAGTCTACATCAACTAATGCATAGGAAGGTTTTCGCTCTTCCCAGTAGGCTCTGGGCACGACTGGAGTTTGTGTTTCCAACTGTGTTTCCAACCAGACTCCTGGATGTCTGCAGCTTCTCAAAGGACCTGCCTGGGGAGTACGGTGGGAGGCTTGGGCTTTCAAAATCATTCTGATGCGAAGAGTCACCTGCAAGTCTTCCACTAGACACCCTTAAATGTGTCACGACACTTCCTATTTGTCACTATTAAATAATCTCTTCTACTCTGGGAACAGACAGTGGCTCCGGAAAGGTCCTACTTAATCACTTCATGCCCAATAACATATACGTCATATCTAAGTTCATGGAAGGAATTTTTAAGGTCATCATTCCATTCCCAAGCCTTAAAATTATTCCATTTACTTCATGTCAGATAAATGAGAATGTTTATAACCAAAAAACCAAAGAGGGTAACTTATATTCTAATATCTTTGGTTTTCTGGCTATAAATAAACAAATAATAAATAATTTTAACCAAATAATAACCAAATAATTTTTTGGTTATTAAATAACTTCATTGTCAAGAAATGTTTCCTGTTTAAATAACCTAACCCTCTAGACTTCATCATGACCAGATTTTTTCTTTTTTCTTTTTTTTTTTCCAACTGATCCTTAAAAAATAACTGGCCTTGAAATTTCATCAAACCTATTAAAAGGGATGAAGAACTATGGAAGATGGAATGAAATTTTATTGATCTAGAATGAATTACTGAAGTAATGATCACTTGTAAAAGAAGTTTAATATATGAGATCAAGCAAAGTATATATATGAGAGATTATGACCTTATAGAACATGTATTCTAACAAGTTGGACACAGTGTTGCAAAGTCATATCTTTGTATTTTCAAAAAATAAGAAAAAAATGAAGTGATCCTTTCTGCTCCTCAGAGTCCTATTTTACCAAAAGGGTAACTTTCCTAACTAAGAGGGGCCTAGAAAATGTGGAAAGTTCAGGTAATAGCAATATGATGATTATGGGTTTTGAAAGACGGACATCAGCACTTCCAAGATCGAGGAGGACTTCATAAAATGTATCACTTGTATAAATGTCAAGTAACTGTTTCAGATAATTAAGTTTTGGCCCCAAAGAAAGTTTTCTCTCATTCTTCTTTCCAAACAACTAGTAATAAAGTGATTGTATACATTTCACATTAAAATTTTAGCTTAAAGTATTTTTTTCAGAGAGGATTATGTCTTTTACTACATTGTAATCTTGGTGATTACAATTTTTCCTAGGAAAAAATATGTGGGTTTTTTTTCTTAACCTAAACTAGTACTTGGCTAGAGTCTTCTAATCCATGAATAAGTTAACCCATGAGTAATGAACTCATGTTTGGTAAGATTTAAGGGAGCTTGAGGCTGCCTTGGCCCCTCCAGCCAATCCAACAGTCTTTAGACTTTAGCAAGCAGCTTTAGCCCATGTGACTGATTAACTACCTTTGTTTTGTGTATGCATAGATCATGCCTTCTGTCCTAGAGAGGAAAGAGCACTTCTGCACGTCACGAAACAGAAAGAGACCTTGTTGTACAGCTCTCACTCAGGCACTAAGGACCAGACCCCCGTGCACAAGCTCTGAGCCCTGGATGACGTCCGTCGCTGGCACCATGGAGTCTGCACGTAATCAAGGAAAGTTACAGAGCACTGTACTCCCTTTACTAGTTAACTTCCCTACATCCCTTTAGAAATCCTTGGGCCAGGCAGAAACCTTTCGGTTGACCTCTACACAAGAATCCACCATCGCCTTGGGAGAATAAAGCTCATACATACTATTTTCCAATCAAAACTGGTCTCTTGGGGCACCTGGGTGGCTCAGTGGGTTGAGCCTCTGCCTTCTGCTCAGGTCATGATCTCAGCGGTCCTGGGATCCAGCCCCTAGTCAGGATCTCCTCTCAGTGGGGAGTCCGCTTTTCTCTACCACTCCTCCTGCTCAGCGGGGAGCCTGCTTCCCCCCCCCTCTCTCCCTGCGTCTCTGCCTACTTGTGATCTCTCTCTCTGTCAAATAAATAAATAAAATCTTAAAACAAACAAACAAACAACAACAACAAAAAAAAAAACCTGGTCTCTGGAGCAACAGAGCAGCTGAACTTGGGTTTTGGGAATAAGTTCACCTGCAATACTGCAAACAGAACTGAAAATCCATCGTAAAACACCACCATTCATCACTTAAAGGATGCTAATGATACTGTTCTTGCATTTTCCCAATGATTATGTAGTTCTCTTTACTATATGTGTTTATAGTATGTTGCAGCCCTTATAAACAAGTTGCATCAATTTAAAGGGTAGGGGGACATGGCCTGGAGTGTTGGTCAAGTTCAAAAGAACCACAGAGGCAAAAGGCACTTTAGTGATCCAGGTGACATTGAATAGGTGCCTGAGCTGTGATAAGCAGTGCCAAGTGAGTCTCTATGGCTTTGATCTGTTTCACACAATCCTGGAAAGATTTATGTGTCAACTCAAAGTGCCCCTTCTGTGAGCAAAATCCATTTTGCCCCTGTGCAATCTTCAGAGTATGTAAGTTTGCGGGAGCTTTTGTCCTTCATTTTTCAGAACTTTTTAAAATGTGTTGGCTTATAATTTAGGTAACCTTCCTAATCAAGCCCACTCTGTTGTCTCTACTCCAGTACCCATTTTAGTAATTCGTGATTTGGTAGCTAAATGATTCTGTTGTCTTTTACTTAATGATCTTCCAAATCGCTCTCCTCAAGTTCTTTGCAAAATATGAGAAGTTTTGACTGAGAGAAAAATAACTTCACTTCTCTGGTTGCTTATTTAAGAAGAAGAGGGGCCCCACAAGTGCGTTACGTTCATTTTGAGCCCCGGTGTTTCATGGGACCCCAATTAAGACATATTCTATAATATGTTATAGAATCACATCCAATAATAGTTTGGAGGCAATATAATTTAGTACAGAAGGATGTTGTTTCCAGGATCGGACATTATGGATTTGATTTCTGACTGTACCGTTTATTACTGATGAGAATTTGGGCAAGCCCCCTCACCTCTCTGGGTCGCACTGCCTCATCTGTACTGTGTGGGCAATCCCAGTGGGGACAGGATTTGTAAATTAACACATGAAATACTTAGAACAGTGCTGGGCTGCAGTGAGTGCACAGTAAGTGGTAGCTACTCACCCTCACGGTCATTGTCGTGCACATAACACAAGACACTGACTCGCTTAGGACCCCCAATGCCACAGCTGCTCCTACATCCCCTAACTGGAAACAAAGCTTGTGCCCAAGTCAGGACAAATGAAACAACAGCCACATGTTCCTTCTGTTGGCGAAGGTCCGACCCCACAAGTTCCTTCCCACCAAACATCAAGTCTCCTTGGATAATTCCCACCGTTGCTCATTTTTCCCCAGATCGTTTCATAACATACCACAGGGATTATATAAACATGTACATTCAAGTACTTTTAAAATTCACTCACTCAAGAAACTCTCCCCTCTTTCCCGTTTTCCAAAGAAATAATCACACAAAGTGAATGGTCAAAGTCACTAAATATTCATTTTCCTTCTACTTTTCTCACTCTGTCACCGTTGCGTTGTAAAGAAGAAGAGCTATTTACCGTCACCAAACAGCCTGCAGGCAGTGGGGTGAGTCTGGTGAAACTAAGTCACATCATGAAACCTCTGACACCAAGTAGCAGTAATTTTCAGTTTTTGTCTACACCATGAGGTACCAAAGCATGTAATTATTTTTAAAGTATTCAAAATGAAAAGAACAGGAAGAGCTAGTCTAAAATGTAACAGCTGTCTGCAGTTTAAATTTGAAAATAAAATAAGAGGTGTAGTATGTGTTTCAAATCTTTGTCAACTTGGGATATTTGGAAACTTCCTTGTTTCCTTGATGCTACTCATGCTCGTCTCGCGGTTTCTAAGCGTTCGAGGCCAGCCCTTCCATGCCTCACAGAGTTGTGAAAGCTCCAGCAGCCCCACCAAGTCCAGGGTATGGAGTAGGGTACCTGTAGAATTGATGGGACAGAGCTCTGGGTTTTATATTCGAAGTATTTAGGAGGGTTTTAAAATCCATATTTTGAAAAATCACTAATGAATACAAAATCCAGACAGCGAGTCTAAAATGCATTTCTGTTTAAATTCTTTCCCCAACACACACACACACACAAAAGGGGATTATAAATGAACCAAAACAATATATTTTCACTGGTTTATCTGAGACCCCGTAGATACTTAGAAACAAGTCTTGAACCCAAATCCGTATCATTAAAATCTGTATTGAGAATCAAAAAGGGGGTGGGCGCCTGGGTGCCTCAGTCGGTTAGATGTCAGACTCTTGATTTGGGCTCAGGTCCTGATCTCCAAGGAGCCCATAGGCCTTGGGCTCCGCCCGCAGTGGGAAGTCTGCTGGGGATTCTTTCTCCCTCCCCCTCTGCCCCTCCTCCACACATCACCCCCTCCCCCAAATAAGTATATAAATAAATACCTTAAGGAAAAAAGAATCAAATGAAAATACACCAGCAGACCTGCATACTCTGTGCTGGTGGAATTATCTGTCAACTTGACGAGCCTAAAGGATGCCCGGTTCTGGTAAAACACTGCTTCCGGGGGTGTGCGTGAGTTTGCTTCTGGAAGAAATGAGCACTGGATTCGGTAGACTAAGAGATCCACACAGGCAGGATCATCAAATCCACGGAGGGCAAAAAAGAGCAACGAGGAGGAGGAAGGGCCATGCCCACTCTCTTCCTGAGCTGGGGAGTCTGTCCCCTCTTGGTCTTCTACTTGGGAGCTCCTGGTTCTCAGGCCTCTGAGCTCAGATGGGAATCCGCAGACCACTGGCTCCCCGGGTTCTCTGGCCTTGTGCTGAATTACACCACTGGCTTTCCTGGTTTCCAGTCTGCAGATGGCATACTGTGGGATTTCTAGCCTCCATAACCAGGTGAACCAGTTCCTATAATAAATCTCCATTTATCTCTATTTCTCTGTATCCTTACAATTCTGTTTGCCTGGAGAACCCTGACCAGTGTGTGCGCATCTGACTCTTGCATTACTGCGCTTCTCGCCGTGTTCCGGCTACTCACATGATCCCACACAAGATTTTCTCCAAACACATTTTGAGAAGAAAATAAAGCGAAAGGTCTTTAATGAATGATTGCTCTATACACACCCACATTCACTTTTTTCCATTTTTAAATTAGCAACTGTGGCTTCCAGAATAAAGTTCCATCTAGAGAGGAAAGGTTAGTGTTCCCAATTAGAAGCCACAAGATAGAACTGAGTAAATTAGCTGGAAAGCGAGAGGAAGCCATTTTATCTTGGTGCCAGCTAAATTAGTTAATAGCTAACATACATGAATATACACCCTCCCTCGATCCTGCTCAGTAATTAATGTATACTAGGGTTACCTGCTTTTGATAAAATTATCTATAGGGCTTTGACTACGTAAAATATTCCAATAGTCACAGGAAAAGTCTGTTCCTTTGAGGATGTTAAAAAGGGATAGAAATTAATTCCATGCTAAATGTAGTTACACACAGAAATGCGTGGAGTCCTGGAGCAGTCTAATTTTCCCAGGGTCCTTTGCTTTCTCAGGAGTCAATAATAAACCAGAGGAGCAAAAGGTCAAGGCAGCATTTGAAAATCTTCCCCTTGCAAACAGTTGGGGCTGAGAACGGGGTGTGTCTGCGCCCAGCAATGCCTACGGTGAAAAACCGCATCATTTTCTCCCATCTCACGTGGCTCCGGACAGAAGGATGCTGGCAATGAGGCCAATCCCCAGCTCTGCTGTCTAGCTCAGCCTTTCCAGATCATGTGGCTTTTCCTCTCACCGTTCAGAGATGAAGAAAGTCAGGCCGTTGTCCTGCAGATTTGTCCCTTTACGCAAATCATTTGAGGAAGACGGAAAAGCTTCATTCTCTTTAACTATTTTGTTTTATTTCACACAAAGAAAACTAAATGACTGACAATTTTTTTTTTCTTTATTTTGGCCACTGCGATAATTGAAAGTGTAGAACCAATCAATGACACCTCTGGCTAAAATTTATTTCTGCGGAATATCCCAAAGGAGTGATTTCTGAAGAATAATATGCAGCCTTCAATTTACTTTATCACAGCTGGATATGAAGTTAAATCCCCGGCTGGAATTTAACCACCCAGAGCCAAGCGCCAGATGGCTTATCTGCACCTCAACCCGACAGCTGTGCCCTGAAATGCACAGCTGGTCTTCACATTTGAATGACAATATTTAAATGATAACATTATGTAATGCAGAAAAATGTGTTTGGGTAGCATGGGTCTTGAAAACTAGATTGCACGGTTGCTCTGAATAGTAAATGCACAGGCTCCACAGCGAACTCAAATTCCTTCTATTTGTGTTGATGGGTCTTGGCTGGAGCTAAGAGTTTACTGCCACATGGAGCCGTTCCAGTGCCGTCCATATCTGCCCATAATGACTCTCCTGGGTACTCCCCGTGTTAGATTTCCCTTCACATAAAAATAAGCATAACATAGTTTTCATTGTGAAGCCGGAGACTTTTAAAACTTAGCGATAATTGATAGATAGCGCGTCCTGCCAAGACGGAAGAATTAAAAGGTACTTGGTCGAAAGCAGCTGCTGTAGAAATTCTTCAACAGTTTGGGGATTTTATTATTCATTCCCTAGTTGAGTCACAAATATCACCCGATGACAAACATAACAAAATTAACAGCAAAATTCAGCCCCTGAAAACAGACAAAAACCTGCAGAAAAGGCAACTCTCAAAGAAAATGTATTTTTGAGTGCATTTCAGACAGGAATGAGAAATCTGACCTACTTCAAGTGAGGGGCAAGGGAATGATGTGCGAGGCTTGAACCAATAAAAACACGGAGAGGTAAGTTTTCTATTTTCACAATTTGACCGGGGTTCCCTGTGCTGCTGCCCAAACTCTGATGAATGTATGCGCCACCCCAGCGACACGAAGAAAACATCTCCCTGAATATCGATCCTAAGTCATCGTGGACACGAGAAAGTCAAACACTTGTGTAGTAGAGAGGAGGCCTGGAGAGATTCTCTCGCAGCTGCTTTCACTTATTTAACTTCTGTAAACTTCAGTTCCTTCCCCGGCAGCACCGGGCCCTCCTGGGAGGACGAGGACCTGTGTGTGACCTGCGGGACTCAGGACGGGGGTGTGTCCCCGCCGTTTGGTTCCCTGGGGGACCCCCTCAACAGCACTCCTGTCCCTCACCCGACTCGTGAGGCAACTGACTGTAGAACCCAGGAGGGGCAGAGGCCTGCGGATACGTTCAGAACTAAGAAAGGCTTTATTTTGAGAGTCATCCGGGCATCCGGGAAGGAAACCTAGAACTGGCCAACTTAGCCAGCCCGGCAGGAACACGCAGGAGCAGAGAACGGAGCCCCTGCATGCCTGTCCGGCCCCGCGGGATAAAGGGCGCCGGGTGAGCCACCCTCCCCCCCCCCCCCCGCCGTTTAGTCTCCCCAAACAGATCAGCGACAAAGAAGGCTTCTAGTGCAGGAAGCAGCCCCCCTCCGGCCCCCAACAGGAGGAATCCTCAGCGTGGGGAGTGTCCTCCTGAGACCACCCGGAGCAAGACAGATGCCGCCCTCATTAGAATCAGAAAGTGTCCGAGCTGTCCAGGCATGAACTCAAGGCCAAGGTCACTCAGTATCCAAAGTCAAAAACACACTCCTTATCCCATTTCTCATCCTGAGTTACGTCTGGCCACATCGCCCAAAGCAGCGTGGTTAGGAGCCACATCCTCTCCTTCCCTTTACAGCGCACAGGAAAGCCTCCGCCGGTCCGCACGCTTCTTCCTTCAAAACCTACAATCTCACCAGTCACCTTGACCATCGGCATCCCATTAGGGCAGACCCAAGCTGCTGCCTGTTTTCCTCTGGGGGCTTCCGCCGCCCTCCGGCATCCCGTCTATGGGGTCCGGACTTTGGGGACGTCCCACCAGGAGGGATGGGTTTGTGGGGATCAATCCAGGATCCAAAACACAGAAAAGCATTCCTGACACATAAAAAGCAACCAATAAATACTATTGAAGAGAAGAAAGGGAGGAAGGAGAGGAGGCAGAAAACGGGGTAGGCAGCCGAGGGCGGGGAAGGAAGAAGGGAGGGAGACAGAGACCCGGACGGACAGAAGGAGGGAGACAGAGACCCGGACGGAGAGAAGGAGGGAGGAGTAATGAAGACCCAAGAGAGAAAGGAAGGCGAGGCCTGCTGGGGATGCTCAGGCTCAAGATGCCCCAGGCTGTAAGCTTCCCCTCGCCCGGCTGAGGAGCGAATCTGCCTTTAAAGCCCGGAATGCTGAAGTCAGCAGTCTGTGAAAAGCGCTGCTGGAATTTATTACAACCTCCTTCTTTTCCAACTCTCTAGTCCTTGCCTTCCACTCAAAGGGGCACTCTGCCCATCACTAGCATTTGCAGTCTTTCAAACCCTTCCACTTACCAACTGTGAACTCTCCATCTCTCTCTCTCTCTCACACACACACACACACACACACACAATCTCTCTCTCTCTCTCTCTCTGTTTCTCCCCCAGAGCTCAGGGCTCAATCTGGACTTCGTCATTATCAGCAAGGCCAGTAAATTCCCTATCCAACCAAGTAGACTCCCTCTCTAAAGAGGGATAATACTTTCCGCATCATAATTTAGCTGCCTTAAAATGAGACGGGAGGAAGGCAAGATTGCAATAATTAGGAATCACCAATACCAGGCTCTTTGATTTAAAACAGGTCTCCATCCATGCCCCCCAATCCTGGTTGTTCAATTACCGCCGTCTCTAGGAGACTTCCCATAATGACTCCTCTAAAATCCCTGACCAATTTCTCATCACCAATTCCATTTCAAACCTGCTAGAATCTTGGCAGGTGATTTCTACAACTCCTAGAAAAGATCGAGATTATCAGGCCGGTAAGCCCCCCATTTTCCTTTAATCTCTTATTCTCAAAAATAACCATCTTTTTATCCCAGAGGGAGAACTGCCCTTTTCCTCTCAATCTCCCACTGAGCACCATAGTCGTAATTCTGAGGTTGAATGAGGTGCTTTGATCCTTGAGATCTAAATAAGATTGGCTCAAACTCCATATTTACACTCGGCTGAAGTCCAAAGTCCTTCAAAAAGTTTCTAGAAATTTACAAAGGTCCTGAATTCTCCAGGCTGCCTCAGTAGCAGACACCCCCTCCCTCTGTATTACTCCTATTATGCTGACCCAGAAGTGACATCTGGACTTCAAAACAAAAAAGGAAAGGAAAGAGGGGAAAAAGAGAGAAAGTGTTGTTGACTCTCACTGAAAAGGCCAAGTGACATCATTCTGGCCAACGGGAAGGAAGCAGCCTTCTGGGGACAGGATCTGGGAATGCTTCCTCCTCCTGCTGAAAAGGGTGGGCTGGGGAGGGCAGCAGCCCTTCCTCACCAGCGCCCCCCCCCTCCCAGGCCAGGTTGAAGGTGGATGTGTCTGGAGCAACAGTAGCTGTCCTTGGGACCACAAGGCAACTAAAAAGTTATGACATTTTGGAGCTACTGAACCAAAGCCTGCAGTTTTTACACTTACTATTTGGCGCAAAGAAGAAGAAAAGGAAGGAAATCTCTTTTTTCCTAAAACGACCAAGTTTTCTCTTCTCTGCTACTGCAAGCACTTACAGCTGCAGTGAAGTTTTAGAATCACGGTGATCATAACTCTCAACCTCTGAGCTGCAGACTTCAAAGATGTCTGATCCAAGTATTGCCTTTACTTTCCCTCCGGGAAATGGGGCACCTACACCAGCAAGTGCCATCAGGGCTAGAGACGCAGGCGTGGGCAAGTCAGTTGACAGTTACTTTACCTGTGCCCAGGAGAAAATGGTGAAGATGGTGGGGGGGCCTGAAGCCCCTTCCTCGGGGTGCGGCCTCCAGTGACAGCATGCCCTCAAACCACCTGACTCCTTGAAATTTGCCCTGAATACAGAGACGGGCCAGATCTCTCAATCTGTCCTGATTCTAGGAAACCCGACTATTTGTAACAGACGGACGGAACGGCTCGCCCACCTGAGCCATGCAGGAGTTCCAGACTCCCACTCCTCACCCTCACCCATGATCCAACGTGACGATATTTTAATTGCTACAGTCTATCATATAAACTCAGTGTAAGGCTGGCCAGATTAATTCTGAAAAAAAATTTTATATATAAAGACCTACTATTTAAAAGGCAGCAGAAAACAATAAATTTTGGTTCGGTCATAAATGAATTTTATACCTCCATTAAAAGTGATGCTGTACAAGCAGTTAGGGGTTTCCTGGGATGCTCAAAGTAGTATATTTGTTGACATGACTGGTGATTACATGGCTGTTCATTTTATGCAAAATTCTTTGAGCTCTATATTTATGTTTTATGTGCTGTTCTAGATTTATATTATATTTCACAATATAAAGGTTTTAATTGTTATAAAGAATATTAGTGACATGCGAAAAGGCTAAAGATATCTTAAATAAAAAAGCAGGTTACACAACAATGTATACAACGTCCAGATTTTTTACCAAATGGATATATCCTACCTGTTAAAAGGCAAGTCATCTGTAAAGACTGTGGAAAATATATACTTCCAAAACATTTGAAAATAAATAGGAGGTCACACATAAGATCATCTTTTTTTTTACAACTCTATATGAACCACTGGGAAGTAACAGACTAGTTGGACGAGTATACACAAGGTACATCTGTGCACCAGAGTTTTCTTCCATTTAAGTTATGATCAGCATAAGACTTATTTTAAACAGCGAGTGCTCTCTGCAAGTCATCGTTGTTTTAGAATTTTGCTTTTTTTGTTAAATTTCTTCATTAAAATAATCTGTGACACTAGTTAACAATGTCAAAGCAATGTTTAAAGTGGTCGGAAGACACCAATGATTTTTTCTGTTGCCCTAGGCCTTTATTATTATAATGGATCATGTTCGTGAAGACATCACAACATTATAAACAATTGCCATAAAAAAGCAGATTATACAATGTAAAATGATCTACTATATCCTTGTTACGATGACTTTACTGTAGCACTGGCCCAGGATTAGTATTACAAATTGAAAATACATTGTATATAAATTATTTTGAGACAAGGTCCCTGAACAGACCAATATTCCATCACACAGTCTTAGTCCTGTAAGTCACTAAGATGACTTTTAAAGGTTAAAAAGTCAAAAACAAGTTTGGGACTTGAATCTGCCATGGATTTGACAAACCTTTTCAGGGGGCATAAACCGGAAAAAAAAAAAAATATATTTCAGGAAGGAAGAATACTTTCTTTCTTCATTTATAGAATAACAACACTTTAATCTGTACAATGAAAGATACTCCAATTTCATCCAGAACATACAATCAGGGAGTAATGCTCAAGTGTTCCAAGATTAATGCGAAAATGGGTTCAACTTAGAAACACAGTACCGCGAAGGCTCTAACATCAGCCGCCCTCATTACTTACAGTTTGCGAAACTGACGAGAGCAAATGCCAATCAAATAAGTAACTTGTATTTAGATAACCCGGGTCCAGTGGGGAGTTTCTGAAAAAGAAATTACTATTTCAATGCCAAGTCACGCTTGCAGCTTTGAACAAGTAGCAAAACACGGGCATGTTTCTCAAATGGATTTCACAGCATCAGTGCAAAAGCCGGAGGGGATGGCTTAGTTTTTTAAGCCTCAGATTTGAAATACCTAGACTCCCCGCAACTACGGCGTTAAATCCTCTGTGGAACCACAGCTTCAAATGCTATCAGGAGAGACTCAACTCTTCATCCCTCTGAGGCTGATAAATTGAAAGCCATGAAGTTTAGAGGGAATGGAGGGGTGCCTGCAGCCTCTCGTGCCCCCCTGCACACCCTACACAGGAAGACTCCATTTGTAACATCGCTTAATGTTCCGTTTGAGGCTGTCTCCTTGGTAAGACTGGATGATGATGTTTTTAAGACATTCGGAAATCTCACAACCCAGCGATGGACCATTTTTATAAACACTTAAACCAAATTTTAGACAGCTCCTAGTGGAAGGAAAACCTGACTTTTAATTCCCATTTAAGACAGTCAAGGAAATGCTAAGTACTTCCTTTAAAATGCATTATAGGTATCTGGCCAACTTTTTATAATTCCTGTAGAAATTTCCGAATCGCAGATTGCCTTCTTTTTGCTGCTTTGTACATTTCTGGACCACCTTCTCCCTGACATCACTGAATGGATGCTGGGTAAGTGCCAATTAAAGAAAAGAATTTTATTCAATCTGCAAAGTACTCTGCCTTTCTCTCACATCCCCTCCCTCATTTGCAAACCTTTAGAAGACAAAGTAGAACACTCTAATTTTCTCGGGGTTTCAGATAAAGGGAGCCTCAGGAAGATTAAATGAGTCCACCAAGGCTGATGGGTTGTTGGCCTACGTTTTAAAAATCTACGTCTTTAGAATCTCCCTAGAGTCTATTCTATCCTACTGACAGTTTAAAGTTCTACTTAGCAACATAAACATCTTATCAAAGAAAATTATGTAACGGGGTCTAAACTTAAAAAAAATAATAACAAATAACTAATTCTTCTACCAGTAAAGCCACGTATTTATGCTGGTATGTATAATAAATAATTTAAAAGAATGAAAAACTGGAGAGGACGCTAGGAAAACCCTGGACCGTTATTTTTTAAAGGTCTGTTACCTAATTAATTCATTGATCTCTCTTTTCATTTAGATTTACCTCAAAATAAAGCATAAGGATCGAGTTATATGAAAACTTAAGAATAACATGAGGGTACTTCCGAGACTAAATTCAAAACTATTCTCCAAATGTTGGTCAACAAAAAATCAATCCGTTAGGAATCCGAATACCCTGAGTATGTCAACATCTTTAAGACAAAGCTCCAGACATGACTCTAAGTTTAGGTTAACTGGATAGCAGACCCACTGGGTATTTTAACAGATGCTAAAAAGCCTCCCACTAAGTCAGATTCGTTGGTGGTGGCATATTAATTATCCTAATTATAAATACCCTTGGGGAAGCAGACCTATTGAGACTCTTTCCCAAACATTCCCACTTCAGTATAATTTAGCTGTTTGCCTTGAACCAACAGATGAGTTGCATTTCTCTATTAGGAATTTTGAGTTCAAATGGGGAGACAGTAGGTACTATTAGAAAAAAAATAGGCTTAGTGGAGGTAACAAAGTTCAGGCTCTTTTGGCCAAAGAAACACAAATGACGTCATTACAAGGTAGGACCTACAGGAAGCAGTGGGCACTGAGACCAAACCTTCATGCATTGTATTACACAATTTTTTGCTGAAGCCACGTCCTGGCTCCTCATACAGCAAAAACGCTAAGGCTCAGTTCAGGTGCTAATGAAAATTAATTTAAAGCACAATGTATGTTTGCCTTGCTTTCTTATCCTATTTCACCCCCTCCTTTAAATTTCCCATGGCATTAGCTTATCCTGATTATACCAGCAGAGAGGACTTGTTCCTCCTCCAAAATCCCATAGTGGGAATTTATAACACTTCTCTTCAATTGCACTTTTCCTGCCTTGGGATACTTCTTCCAGACCATCTTAAGCTGTTTAAGTTGTGTATTTGATTTCATAGCAATGAACCCTTGAAGATTTTGAAAAACCTCGCAACTCCCACCAAGTTAATGCTTTAAAAGTCCAGGTAAGGGGCACCTGGGTGGCTCAGTGGGTTAAGCCGCTGCCTTCGGCTCAGGTCATGATCTCAGGGTCCTGGGATCGAGTCCCGCATCGGGCTCTCTGCTGAGTGAAGAGCCTGCTTTCCTCTCTCTCTCTCTCTCTCTCTCTGCCTGTCTCTCTGTCTACTTGTGCTCTCTCTCTGTCAAATAAATAAATAAAATCTTTAAAAAAAAAAAAAAAAAAGTCCAGGTAAATCTGTAAATGCTTGTCAGAATTACTTGATGATGTGGCTTCCTTTGGCAAAAGTCAGGTATTCCAGAGCCCCAAAGGGATTCCTGGCTCACGCTGGCCCGTGTGCTTAGACAACCACAGTCAAAATGAGCGATCTCTACCATGCGTGTTGTTAAAAACAAGATACCAGGTCTAAAAATGAAGTTGCTTATGCTACAGCTTCTATCACCAAACCAAGAGTTGATTATAGTCTTGGCTCTTCCCAAAAACAGAACCTTAACCCACTCAACCAGGAATCTCCAGTCAGGTGATCCACCTGGTGGTCCCCCAATGTCCCCAGAAAGGAAAATAACCTTGGAGTAATTAACCCACTTTTTTGCCTGCTCTAACTTTCCTTGTCCCCACCCCATTCTTCCTATAGACGTCTGAATCTGTGCAGCTCGTCCGAGCTCCCTTCCATCGGCTAGATTGGATGCTGCCCAATTTGAATCAATTTTTGTCAAACAAACTCAAATTTTTCAATACGCCTCACTTTATCTTGTAACAGTTCTGGGGTCAGAAGAGAGAATGGAAGGAGGAACAAGCAACCACGTGAAGGTACCTGTGAGTCCCAAGAGCTCCGCCGTTTTCCTGCTGCCTCTGGACACGCTGGGAGGATCCTCATGGATCCGCAACTTTTGCATTAGGAGCTTTCAGACTTCATCTGAGAGTTCCTTCTTCCGGGCCAGGTCCGACCTAGAAACCGGACCGGGTCTGACTTTGAAACCAAGCTAGGTGCCCCTTGGAAACTGGACCGGTCTGACTTGGAAACTGGGCTAGGTCCTAAACTGGCCGTAGAGGGACTGGATCTGGCTGAATTGGGTCCAGTGTGAGGCTTTGGGTGAACACAGTTTTGTTTTATAGCCGAATAAGCAGGGTGAGCTTACCAAAAATAATCTTGAATTGGGGCAGCTACAATGGAAAACTTTAAACTACTTTACACAACCTTATCTATTAAGGAGCTGCCCTAAAATAAAAGGGGTCTCAGAGAAGCACTATCATAAAAGGGAGAAGGAAGATAATTTTTCCTCCTCCATAGTTTCTGGGGACCAGCTGGGACACTCCACTCTGTAGCCTACACACAGAATTATAGGGAAACTGGCAGAAGCTGGCAAATGGCAAGAATTCTTACCAAAATCAGCTTTCCCAGATCTCCATCTGCGGTGTCTGGTGAGAGAGGGAGATGAAATTCTACTTTGTCCCTTCCTTTCCAAATTCAGATTGGCAGGCAAAAAAGAATCCAAGAATTAGACCTTTGAATTTGTGCCGCAAGGATTTGCTTTTAGGTACCCACCGGCTGTGAATCCTTCCTCTCCTGGGTACAGCTGCTGCCTTCCTGTTTGTCTCCTTTTGTGTCTTGAGAACTTGGCTTGGCACCTGTCAGGCTTGGGCCCCAAACACGGCCATGCAGAAGAGCAGGTTGCTCTCAGTGTGCCCTACTGGCGGTTGCCAGCTCTCAGGAAAATTCGTCTTTCTCTCTTTTGGTTATCTTTGAGAGTGGCTCTGGATCTTGGGAGGGTCATATTCGTTGCACACTTTTTGAGGGTGCCCCTTATATGGAAGGGTTGTTCAATACGGTCAGAAGCATTTACTGTTTGTCTCAGCTGAGGCCCATGGAGATATTCAAAAGGATTGTTTTTAGTGTAGCTCTATGGTCAGAAGGAGGCCGCACTGAAAACTGATCATCAGAACTTGACAGGAAGTTTTTCGGCCTTCTCCCCTTGGCTGAAATGAAGCTCTGTACCCAGAGGGAAAGGAAAGCCTGCTAAAGCCTTTGTAAAAAGATTTCTTAAAACTCTGCAAAGATACACACAGCCCTAAAGCTAGAACACAGGAAAATTCTGATTTCCATCTCAGTCAAAAATAGTCTCCCTGATATAGAGCTGCAAATTGAGGCTCTCGGAGCTGAAAGGGCGGGTCAGCCAAGGAACACCACCAGGATGGAACCCAATTCTTTGAGGAATTAAAATACAGCTGTAGGCGCTACCCACATCAAGTCTTGACTCGAAAGGCGGCTCTGGAAACAATTCACAGGTCACCTGTTCTTTTTATCACCCCCCAACCTCCCCATTAGTTACAAAGATGTAAGGAACCGTTGACAAAGGACGTTTCCCACAATCTATTGCTCAGTGTATTTACTTAAAAACCCGTTTTCGAAATCTGTAATATTTGTCAGCGTGTCCTTTCCTAACGCGACGTCTCCACCCCCCCTGGATTCACACATGTATTTAGCCCCGAGGGATGTCGGGGACCAGGTGGAGGACGTTCCAGAAGGACCCGAGCCCGCCCTGGGGACCCGGCCCTGGGGACCCCGCCCTGGGGACCGCGCGGAGCCCGCGTCTCCGCCGTCTCCGCTCCGGGATTTGCAGGCCGAGGCAGGGATCCCGGCCGCGTCTCGAACTCGGAACTTCTGCTTCAACTCTTCCCTTAAAGGGCAGTGAGCGGAAACCGAACGAAAATACTGCCAAGTCCTGCTGTGCAGCCAGGCTCCGTCTGCCTTTCACAGCGGGGGAGAGCAGTGAGTCGGCTATTTAAAAGAAAAAAAGAAAAGAGGAAGAAGAAGAAAAAAATCCGCGAAGGACCTCAGGAGCCCCGGGACCCTGGGCCAAAGCGCCCGCAGCTCCCGCGGCCCCGGCGGCCGGGTCTCGCGAGAGTCGAGGGAGCCGGGCCGCCCCCCGGGGAGTCGCCGGGGCCGCGGGCTGGGCGGGGCGCCGGCATCACGGGCGCCGTCTCCGGCGGGCGCGCGGCCATGGCGCGGCCGGGGAGCCCTGCCCCGCTGCTGCTGCTGCTCCTGCTGGGCGCGGGGCTCGCGCACCGCTCCGGCCCCCTGCCCCTGGTCCTCAACACTTGGCCTTTTAAGAATGCAACCGAAGCAGGTGCGGGGCGGCGCCCGGGGGCGGGGCCTGCGCTGCGCGGGCTGGCTGGGGGGCGAGCGGCCGGCGGACCCCCCCCCCCCTCCCCCCGACGGCAGGCACGCGCGCGGGCCTGGGCCAGCGCCCCCCGCGGCCTCCGCTCCCGGGCCCTCCCGCGCCTCCTGCCCCGCGGCGGCTCTCGCGGCGGACCCCGAGCCCTGCCTGGCGCGGCTGCTTTCCAGCTCCTCGTGGCGGCTCGACCCGCCCTCCGTTCGGCCCCGCGCCTGCTCGCGTTCCAGCCTGCCGCGGGCCTGCAGCTGCTGGGGCCTCCTCCGGGGCGCCTCCGCGGCGGACCTGACATCCATTCTCTCCGGGGCCTGTCTCTGGTCACCTTTCCGCCTGTCAGACCCGTCAGCTCTCCCCAGTACCCTAACTCAGCTGCAGCTTTGCAAACGGCTGTTAGTTTTCCAAAGCGCACACACTCTTTCTGCATTCACTTTTTGTTGTTGGTACGTGTTGGCATGATGTCGTTGCCACCGGGAAGGAACAGTGTTTCGGTCTTGGTTGGCCGTTAACATCATCTGTGAAGCTAGTTTAAATACCCGTGCCTGAGATTTTCATTTAACTGCTGGAAACAGGACCTCTGTGTTGTTTGGGTTTGTTAAGGCTTCCTGAGTGATTTTGGTTTGCAGCCAAGATCCAGAACCACTTAGCTATCACCTCTTTCAGGAAGCCTTCCTTGATTTACTGCCCTTGTGCCCAGTCGGAGTTAGGTGCCGATCTTCTATACTTGGATTCAATCCCGTACATACCATGATCTTGTCATTGATTCATGTATTGAGGCTTGGTCTCATTCCAAGACCTACTACCCCAGGGTAATTTCAGACTCCTCCCCCGTTGCTAATATAACTTATTGGGGCAGAATTGACTCGGGAATTTGGTGGAGCTAAGTGTCCGTTCTAGGCGGCACATAGGATTCAGATGAAGTGTAAAAACAAGGCAAACTGCTGCCGTGAGGAGATGGAACAGGAAGTCCAGCAGCCAAGGCAGGGGACATATAAAGGTCGCCTGCAGTGAAACGGGAACTTCTTGAAATATAGTTTAAAGCCTGTAGGCCCAGTAGTAAAACTTAAAATGACCAGTAATATCTCCTTCCCTTCAAAGAATTCTATTTTTATTAATGAAGACCTTGACCATCAAAGATCTTTTTTTTTTCTTCTCATGTATGTACATTTCCTTCTCAATATATGGAACTTGATAGAAAAAAAACTGCTAAAATCATGGCCACTGGAGCCAAAATGGCTTTTGAGTCCTGGCTCTGCTACCTACCAGTCGTGTGACCTTGAACCTGTTACTTAACCTCTCCGGTCTGCTTCCTCCTATTTAAAATGGGGATAGTGATTATACAGTACTTACCAGAAAAGCTGTTGTGCACATCAGTGGACCAAGAAGCCATGTGAAGCCCACGTTGTCATTATCTGCTGTTAGGGTATGGTCACTGAGACTTGCTGTGACGGATGTTACCTCAATAAAAGTACTAGCTGTATATATTTTTAATAACCTAATGATGCAGAAGAAATTTATAAGACTATGATCTAATGAATTTTCTATTTAGCTGCCTCTTAGTGGCTTCACTTATAAAACTGAAGGAGAGAAGACATTCCTTACACAGCATAGAAATATTACCAAGTAAAAAACACCACCACTCACTGTCTATCAGTAACCAGGCTTTAAATTCTTCACTGTAAATAGCTGCATTATATAATTTTGTCTACATCCTTCCTTTGTAGCGTTTCCTAAACTAGAATTCTGTTTAACTTAGTGTAAATGTGATTTTTTTTTATATGAGTTCTCAAAACGTTTCTGGTTTGTTGCATTTGGCCCCGAGAAGAAAAATCCGTATGTAAGCCAGCACTGCTGGGATTTGATTACAGCATGGAGGACGTTAGCCTCTGGAGGCTCTGCCCTGGATGCGGTTGAGCAGGGCTGTGCCGTGTGTGAGCGGGAGCAGTGTGACGGCACCGTGGGCTTTGGAGGGAGTCCCGATGAGCTCGGAGAAACCACACTGGACGCCATGATCATGGACGGGTAAGAGCATCGATGAACCTACTGAGAGCAAGAAAGAGGCCTGCGTAAGCTTTGTCAAGTCAAAACCCCTACCTTATTGTACCTGGCCGGTCCAGACACAAGGAGTTTCCCCCTCATCATCGTAATAGAAATATCACATGGAAGTAGATAGTCTTAGAACATGCAGAATCCCAAGCTACGAATGACCCAAAGCCTTAAAACCCTTTTGGAAGCTGCATTTAAATTGAATCAGGAGCAGGCCGCCTGGGTGGCTCAGTGGGTTAAAGCCTCTGCCTTCCGCTCAGGTCATGATCTCAGGGTCCTGGGATCAAGCCCTGCACTGGGCTCTCCGCTGGGCTCTCCACTCAGCGGGGAGCCTGCTCCCCCCTCCCTCTCTGCCTGCCTCTATCTCTGCAAATAAATAAAATCTTAAAAAAAAAAAAATGAATCAGGAGAAACAATGGCAGTGCTGTTGTGGTACATGGTATTTGGACTTTTGGTCTGTTCCTTAATCTGTCTGCTTTTGGGAATCTGTATGAACTTCATGCATGTGCTAGCCTGTGTAAAGTTAAGATGGTTGCATTTATCCTACAAAACTGTTGCTCCCAGCAAACCAGTATTGTTTCATCTTTGAACCTGTAACAGTACCTTAATCAGTAGCACACACTTTTTTTCTTGCAGCACGACTATGAACGTAGGAGCGGTAGGAGATCTCAGGAGAATTAAAAACGCAATTGGTGTGGCTCGGAAAGTGCTGGAACATACAGCACACACGCTGTTGGTGGGAGAGTCAGGTATACGTTTATGACACTGAAGCTTTATCTACTCATCTGTCTCTTCTGTTCCTCACTGTGAACAAATAAAATCGATCAAAGCCAACTCAAGTTCAAATTCCAACTGTTTTATGTAGTGTCTGTTTACCCTCAGGTAAGTTACTTCTAAATTAACACTTCCTTGATCTTTAAAATGGAATTTGAGGGGCGCCTGGGTGGCTCAGTGGGTTAAAGCCTCTCCCTTCAGCTCGGGTCATGATCCCAGGGTTCTGGGATCGAGCCCCGCATCAGGATCTCTGCTCAGTGGGGAGCCTGCTTCCTCCTCTCTCTCTGCCTGCCTCTCTGCCTACTTGTGATCTCTCTCTGTGTCAAATAAATAAATAAAATCTTTTTTTAAAAATGGGAATTGAAAAACCTAGCTCATTATCTGTAGGTAGGTAATGGCTGGGCAGAAGTGTGGGCTGCAGCATTTCTCTCCCTGAATTCACTGTATCCGTGTGAGACCGTGGAGCATTCGGGCACCGGAGCCGTTCTGCTATGGCAGCGTCTCTTGCTTGGATGTCTCCCAAGTTGTACACCAAAGATCGTGCAGTGATCTATAAACAAAACTACTTTTAGGGGCGCCTGGGTTGCTCAGTGGGTTAAAGCTTCTGCCTTCGGCTCAGTTCATGATCTCAGGGTCCTGGGATCGAGCCCCACATCGGGCTCTCTGCTCAGTGGGGAGCCTGCTTCTTCCTCTCTCTCTGCCTGCCTATCTGCCTACTTGTGACCTCTCTCTCTCTCTCTCTCTGTCATAGAAATAAATAATAAAATTTAAATTAAGGGGCACCTGGGTGGCTCAGTGGTTTGGGCTGCTGCCTTCGGCTCGGGTCATGATCTCAGGGTCCTGGGATCGAGCCCCGCATCGGGCTCCCTGCTCTGCAGGAAGCCTGCTTCTCTCTCTCTCTCTCTCTCTCTCTCTCTGTCTGCCTCTCTGCCTACTTGTGATCTCTGTCTGTCAAACAAATAAATAAAATCTTTTAAAAAAAAAATTTAAATTAAAAAAAAAAAAACCTACTTTTAAAGGATGAGTTAGGTAACTCCACAGTTAGGCATCCTTCACTTTTCCCAAAAGACGGAATTAAAAACTACCTGACCAGCTAGAGGATCTGTCACCCACGCGTGGAGTCCAGCTGGCCCTTTGGTTGGTGTCTCAAGGCCAGGCACAGTGCCCTAGTTAGAACAGTAAGATTCTTGGTTGGTGAGACGGGTGTGCGAAAAAGGAGATTGTGAAGTGGGGGTGGAAAAGAGAACCAGGAACTGTCATAATATACACCCCAGGGGTCTCCAGGAGATCAGATGGGACATGTGGCATGTTGAGATCTAGAAACTGATGTCCTTAAAACTGCTTGTGTCCGAATATTCTTCTCAAAGTCGTTGTGTGTACCCACTTGAGAGACCGCTAACCAAGAACGCTTCCTGGACACGTATTTTATTTAGAAGGCAGTGCTTAACTAATTTACCACCTTCTTTTCTTCCTAACCTCTAGCCACCAAGTTTGCGGAAAGTATGGGGTTTATCAATGAGGACCTATCTACCGCTGCTTCTCGAGCCCTTCACTCAGACTGGCTTGCTCGAAACTGCCAGCCAAACCACTGGAGGGTATGTAGACCCAATTTATTAAAAGTAAATTGCCAGACAGTATGACCGACATCCCGTCTGCTCTCTGTTGGCTGCCTGTTCATAAAGTACTGGTTATTACCCTGGTTGCACTTGAGAACCAATGATTTAAGTCGACTCCCTGGGCATGGATGTTCCAGAACCTTCCTTAGCTTGTGCTAAATACGTCTGTGGAGGAACTCCTGGATCCTGGCAACAGTTCTCCAACTGGGACCACTCTGCTGTGGGAAAGAGGGGGTGGCCTCAGTCAGAAAGGCTCTGCTTGTATTTCCTTGCAACAAAAGTTTCCAAGTCTTTAAAAAAAAAAAAAAAAAATCAGAGTTTAGAAACCATTTGTCTAAAATATTTCTTAAATTTTATGTGTATGAAGTATGCCCAGTCTCTTGCCCTTATTGCCTGGATCTATACTATTAGGTGACTAGTGTGTTGGTGGGATCATTTATCTTTAAATCAGTGGGACTTTTAGCTTGAATCTGTTTGTCTTTGCCGTCCAGAACCCTTCTGTGGACTACCTTAGTCTCTCATCTGTGTCTTCTCCCAAATCCTTATTACCTTTGAGTAACCAGCGAGTCTCTGGGGTTAGCATTTGAAGGAGGCTGGTGTATAAAACTGGGTCATGGGAGGCAGCAAGTGCACTGATGAGTAAGACCTGAGTAGCAGGTTCCTGATGAAATACTAATCCATATGCACAACCTAAATTTATGAATTTGAATCATTTTCTTGTATCTTTAAATCCATGGAGGAATCTGAGTACAACTTAGAATATATTCACATGAACCTAGCTTTGAAATAAAGAGGGTTTTAAAATAGATTTTGCTTTAAATCTCAGAATTCTTCTTTGGCCAGAGAACAAATCCTGAAATTTAAAGGTCAGGCTGTGTACCTAATTCCTTTGAGGATTAAGATCTAATAGAAGAATCTTCATTTATATCTGCCATCATGTGGAGAACTTTAGCCATATAAAGAGAAAAATCGGGGATCTTTTCCAAACAATATAGATGTCTATTCTATCTTACATAATTCCGAGACTAGACTAGGTATTAAATAAAATTATATCCATCTGTTCTCAGAAGACTGAGCTGATCTTTTGTTTTTAATTCATACCTTTCAGTTACCGGACGTCATTTGGATTTCTTACTAATGTTTCATCATTGTATGTGGCTACTTGCCCGTTGCTAAAATGAACCTTTCTACAAACTAAAACTTCAATCTTGTTCGCAGAATGTTGTACCGGATCCTTCAAAATACTGTGGGCCTTACAAGCCACCTGGTATCTTAAAGCAAGAAGGTCCTACCCATAAAGAAACAGGAGATAATTACGGTCATGATACAATTGGTAATTGGTCTTTTATATAATTTTTATGGTTAAAGTTCAGCCATTTTTAATTGTCTGTCTGTAGTTCTTAAGTTCTTCATCCTTATGTATGTGCCAGAAGGTGATTTTAACTGTTTTAGCTGCCAAGTAAGGCCATATATGGCTATACATATGTGCGTATGTGTACACACACACTCACACACACACGCACAATTTTCTTTCCATTGCATCTATATACATTTAGGTAAATTACACAAGGCCCCTAAAATCTAGTGTTTAACCACTTGTAGATTTTCAAATCTTTATTTGATATGTAGGGTTTTTTTTTTTAAGTTGTTTTTATTCATTTATTTAAGTAATCTCTACACCAACCAAGGGCTCAGACTCATGATGTTCGGATCAAGAGTCACGCACTCTTCCGACTGGGCAAGCCAGGCACCCCTGTTAGAGATGTAGTTCTTTAATAATTTTATGTTTGCCACATTCAAGCTGTCATGTTGAAAATTTCCATTATTCTGTGTCAAAAACTTGCTCTGGAATTACCTTGGAAAGGTAACTGAGCAGTTTGAAGAGTAAGGATCTGGAAATTCTGCCAGACGATGCTATGACAGTGGGTTCTGAAACAGTACAAATTAGGCAAGGGGTATAATAATATTCCTGAGCATCTGATTTTCTTCTACCCAAAATTATTGAATGAGGATATTTATATTACCAGCTGCTCAAGTATTTGTTTAAATTTGAGGTAAACCTCAGAGCGGACAGCTACAGTAATTTTTTTTTCTTTTTTTTTTACCTTCTAGGCATGGTCGTAGTCCATAAGATGGGACATACTGCTGCTGGTACATCTACAAACGGTATAAAATTCAAAATACCTGGGTTAGTGTTTCCAAAAGAAGAGGTCTCACAAATACATATTGAGTAGAAAGCGGCACGTGCAGGGTGCTCAGGAGAGATGCACAACGTAGAGTTCAACCCCACCCGTACCGCCGGGACAAAGAAATGTGGAGGCAAGCAAAGGAGTAGCTGCTAAGTGCCAAAGGCCTGGGGGTTGTAGTCCCTGCCCTGGAGCTCAGGGATGGCCGGGGGGGGGGGGGGGGGGGGGGGGGCTCTGAGTGCGGAGCTCAGCGATGGCGCGGGTCTGAGTGAGCCGGCAGCCGGCTGGGGAGAGGCCGGCCGAGAGAGGCCAGGGGCCGAGCCTGAGCCCGAGCCCGGGGAAGGGAAGAGAGCACCCGGGCTCAGGCACGCACAGACCTGGGGTAGCACCCACTCGGTGCAGGGCTCCCACCAGAAGAAGAGAAATTGCACGGATGTCAGGTGCTTGGGGGGGGCGGGGGGCAGAAGCAGCTTTGGCCTGAGTCAGTTTAAGGATTTCTGGATTTTATTTTGAAGTAGTAGAAAAACATCCAAGGTTTATTCCAAGTAAGAACCTTGGTAAAATACTGGCACATGAGAGAGAAAGCAGGAATAGATTGTAGCTGAGGGAAACCAATCGGAACCTATTGAGATAGTCAAGAAATTCGATGGTAAAGATGGTAAAAACTGAATAAGAATTTTTCAGTAATTGTAAGATTATTAAGGTAATAATTGTAAGAATCTGTGCCATCTTGATATCTGATGAGCTGGCATCTGATTCTTGCATCATTAACTGAGGTTTGTGGCAACCTTCATTGAAAAACTGATGAGAATCTTTGCTCCCTGTGTTCTGATGAAGGATTAACTTAGAACAATCATCGGAAAAGTAGAAACACCCCTATTGTTGAAACTTCTCGTAAAATATGATGGCATTGACCCTTGCTTTTCCTGTCCTAAATTTTTGTGCTGTGCCCTCACAAAGTCGAGTAGGAGATTCGCCAGTCCCCGGAGCGGGCGCCTACGCGGAGGACAGCGCGGGAGCGGCTGCAGCCACCGGCGACGGCGACATTCTGATGCGCTTTCTTCCCAGGTGGGACTTCTCCCTTTTCGGACCTTCCAGGTCGTGGACCGGAGATGGTGTCTGTCAAGACAGAAGATAACTGTTTGTGCCAGGCTGTCTGAGTTTGTGCGCACAGGAGCTTTCTAGAAAGTCTGCTTCCATATCCCTCACCTCTTGTTTTCGATGGCAATAATTTAAGTCAGCATCGTCCTCTGAAAGAGAGTATTTCTTGCTTTACTTCACAGATGAAAATACTTATGATGCATTTAAATCACTTATGTAAGGCCACCGAGTAACAGAACTGTGGTAATTGATGATAAAAGTATGAAAGGCAGTCGCTGCGTACAATTAATCACTGAAAGACCATCATTACAGCTGGATGTTGGGCACATGCCCACCATTTCCCCCATTAATTGTAGCCCCATTTCTTATTGAAACGTAATCTCTGTTCTTTAGGATTTCTGGCTGCTATGACTGAGTGCCAGTTACCAGCCAGAGCCAAAAAGAACAGGTGTTTAAGGGGCGCCTGGGTGGCTCAGTGGGTTAAGCCGCTGCCTTCGGCTCAGGTCATGATCTCGGGGTCCTGGGATCGAGTCCCGCATCGGGCTCTCTCTGCTCAGCAGGGAGCCTGCTTCCTCCTCTCTCTCTCTGCCTCTCTGCCCACTTGTGATTTCTCTCTGTCAAATAAATAAATAAAATCTTTAAAAAAAAAAAAAAAAAAAAGAACAGGTGTTTAAAATGAAGGGAGTTGAAAAAATAGACATTGTGTCCAGGTTTACTCACCTCCGTGATGACGCTTTCCCAGGAATTGCTGCTCCTTATGTGAATTACTGACTTCTCCTTTTGTATTTTATCAAATGTGACCGTTCCGATGGTTTTAGGTTTCTAACTTCAGGTGACAAGTTTGGACTCTGTTGACTCTGTGATACTAAAGTTATGCCTCTGTTTAAATCAGCTACCAAGCTGTAGACTATATGAGAAGAGGGGAAGATCCAACCGTAGCCTGCCAGAAAGTGATTTCCAGAATTCAGAAGTATTTTCCAAACTTCTTTGGGGCCGTGATATGTGCCAATGTCACTGGAAGTTATGGTGAGAATACTTATTTGTTATGGGAATTCTTATTTGCGTGAACTTGGAAATGTTGTTGAAAACATACACTGTAAAATATGGTGGTGTAACTTGCTCCTGTCCAATGAAAAACAGAGACTCTGTAGGGTAGGCACTGGGTCAGGGTTAACTCTTGATCTGTCAGGACCCCCAGAGTGCTTAAATACACCTAATCCCGCCCCCCACTTTGGCCCCGTCTGGCTGACTCTCCATGCTTATGACCCAGCGTTGGGTTCATCGTTCTTATCTCTGACATGGGTCCGCCAGGAAGTTCAGCTTCAGCTCCAGGGCCTGCTGACATGGGCTACTCTAGTCAAATGCTTTTATTAATTGGAGGTCGATAGGGGTGATTGGTCTTCCCCGCTTCTTTTCCATTCATTATATTAATGTCTCAATCATTTAGATCTTGGGGCTCCAAGGTATCAACTGTATTACTAATTAGTAAACCAAAGAAGTCAGCAGAATTATTTTTGCACCTCATTTGAGGCATGTCTTCTGCTTCATTTACTTTCCATACGAGCCTATCACAGTTTCAAAGTGTTTCAAGACCAACCACTGCCGCTTCTCATTAGTGAATTTTCAGATGAGGAAGATACACGGCTTACTGATCAATATAACTTATTAGGTTAGACTGCTTATTATTGTCCTTTGATCTTTTACTTCCCACAGTTCTGTATTTGAAAAACTTGTTTGAGGAATTCCTTATTCTTTTTTAAGTATTGAGATACCAAAGTCAATAAAAGTGATGGCCGGGTTGGGGTGGGGGAGGCTTTATGTTTAAAGTAAGTCAGTTTGATTGATTCCATCTTAAGAAATAAACCTCAGAAGGCTCAAAGTTAGACTTAACAAGATGTAAAAATGACAATTATGTAATTGCAGATGGACTTAAAATTGACTGGTTCTCTAAAGCGGTGGCATTAGAAGGGGGCCGTGCAGGTGTTTGGACCGGGGAAGAGACCCGCATTGGCGTAGATGGGGAGGCAGTAAGGTGCGCTGCGGTAGCCTCAGATGTCCTGAGAAACGCTGTTCCTGTGGGAGAAGAATGGAGAAGAACAGGGAGCAGGAGGCGGGGAACATGAGGGCTGAATGAGGGGCATCTCTCAGTGGCTAGGGAACTAAAGTTTTTAGCACTTGCGTAAATTATTTTTACTAAGAAAAGGATATGAAGCCAGAGTAAAGCAATAGTAGCAAAGACAGCATGCGTGTGTACCCGCAGCCACCTGGCCTGTACTCTGAGGTTGGAAGAGACGCTCCCCCCACCACTCCCCCCCCCCCCCGCCATTCTCTCCTTTCCTGGCCTTGTGCGCTCCCCTGTGGCTCCGCTGATGACTTTGGGACCGTGACAGCCGGTGGCCAGGCAAAGGAGCCGCGTCTGTATTGGTTGTAAAGATGTGTGTCTTCTGTTTACCCAGACGACTTTCTCTTCTCTTGGCCCCAGGTGCTGCTTGCAGTAAACTTCCCACATTTACTCAGTTCAGTTTCATGGTTTATAATTCTCTGAAAAACCAGCCAACTGAAGAAAAAGTGGACTGCATCTAATCCATCTTTTCCGTCGGCATCTCTAGAATAAAGAGGAAAGCAACAAAGGCGGAAAAGGTGACTCACTGTCCTCGGGTTCTACGCCTCACGCATCCGACCTTCCTTGTGTAGAACAGGCACAAAAATAAATGTGTGCTGAAGCAGCACTTTCCCTTTCTGCATCCAGAGTGGTTCTTGGGATCTTTTTATTTAAGCTTTGTCTCCCCTGAACGTGAATATGATGCGTGTGTTTTGTATACGTTTACATTTTAAGTGCTATTTGGATTTCTGCTCAACGTTTCAAGACATTGCTACTTTGGGGATTGATTTCCACATTGATGTATTAAGGACAAAGGAAATAATGTGTATTTGGATACTTAAAATAATGAGTGTCCAAGGCTTTTAGACCCAAAAAACAAAATAATGGTGGGTCATCGTGATTAGTCCTGATTCAGTTTCACTGCCTTACAATGATGGGTCTCTTATCACTGATGATCCGTTTTGCGTATGGCTCCCTATCAGTTTGAAGGGGAAAGAATGTCCTTAATAATAAAGGCGGGTTTGTTTTGCGTGTATTAGAAGGTATGGGCAAATCTTCTGATGAGCAATTGTGTTGAGTTTCTTTGTTTTTTTTTTTTTTCCTCAGATGGAGTTCTCAGTGTGTGAAGCTTCTTTAGTCACAAAAATCCCTGATCTTTTAGCTACTAATACTTAGTACTGAGAATTTGTTGTGAAAATGTATTAGGGAGTGGGGTCGATACGACAGTGTTACTGATCTCTTGGGCGTAGTTTGGTGACTGCAGTTGGAAACAGGGCCGTGAAAGGGTGTCTAGCTGGGCCTGTGTTCCTCGGTGCGCTGTCAGCTGTCCGACAGACAGCCAGAGAGTGGTCTGTGTGCCTTCTCTGCTCATCTTTTCCTTCAAAATTGTTATCTTTTACATAAACCTGTGTGTAGAACATTGTCCTCAAACTCTAGTAGATCTTCTCTGATTTTTTCCAACTCATCTTAATATTTACTGTTCTTTATAATTTAGGGCCAGAGAGCTATAGTTTTAAGGATGCATTTAGTTCCCTTGTTCTCAGACCTTGCTCTGTGTAAGAGGTTCAGAGACCCTCTTCATAAATACCCTCTGCTCCAGCTGTGAGAACCCGACCAACGCCATCTTGAAAGTGTCCCCCCAGGACGGCTGTGTAACCCAGGGAGTTCTGCCAAACACACACACACACACACACACACACACACACACACACACACATTCTCTCTCTCTCTCTCTCTCTCTCTCTCTTTCTTTCTTTAAACTATACTCTTACGTACATCCTTGGGTCAAAACATCCTTGATCAGACTGGAGATCAGACTATGATTCTCCAATGTTTCCTCTCAGGTAGTGGCCCAGCCTCCAGGGCTATAAAAAGTGGATTTTATAGGAGGTGGGCTTGTGGACCTCTGCTCATCTTGTAGCTGACCAAGATACACTTCTGTTCCTGAGTCCCCTTAATAAACCATTTCTTGTCAAGCTGAACTTGTCGGCCTTTTTCTATGCTCTTATGGCTGCCTTGGCCTTTGAAGGTCGGATTGCAAATCTCTCCATTTCTCAGAACACTAGTGCACCAAATCAGATTCTTCCCGAATTAGAATCTGAAGTCTGGAATTAGCAGCTACTGAGGGAAGCCTGTAAACTACTAGGAAAATAATCCTATAGAGTCACTCACATTCACAGAGCAGAAGAGAAACTCTTTTGAGGATTCTCATGCGGTGTATTGATTGTTTAAATCTGATACTGGGCCTTGGAACAAAGGAAAGGAAGCGGATTTAAGCTTGCAGTATGTCGGAATCCCAGTGTTGTACGTTGGTTATCTGCTAATACTTTCCGCAGCCACGTACCAGCAGAAAAACTAAATTGAAAGTCTTCATGGCCTGTCATTCCCCAGCAAATTAGGAGTTTAGCTGATAAAGACTGATGTGGGAAACAAAGGCAGAAGGAAAAGTATGAAATTTCCTCACTCCTTACAGCCCACCGACAAGTCCTCGAGACAGAGTGGCCTTCCTCTAGGAAATGAGCTGCCTCAATGTTGACACTTTGCTAAGGGCAAATGGCAACCCTAGCCCAACCCCCAGGATCCTCTAAGTCTGCTTTAACATATAAAAATTCCTTTGGAAACTTCCTTTATCTCTACTCCCTTGGATGTGTGTTGGCAATCATCCCCCAAGCATATGACTCACCATACATCTGAAGGGTCTCATGACTAGTGTTTTTGGAGACGGTAATAAATGACCTTTCCCTAACAACAGCTAGATCCCTCAAGGTCCTGGAAAACTTGCTTCCAAATTCCTTAGAGACTTACACGCTCCCTAACCCCCTCCCAACTTGAAAGTATACAGTGGGCCCCAGTCTAGCTTTTTCTGCCCATGGGACCTGTACCTGTGCTTTAATAAAACCACTTTTTATACTAAAGATGTCTCAAGAATTCTTTCTTGGCCCTTGGCTCCACACCTAACATCTTTCCTACACCAAAAGCAAGGGACTTGTGTTTTTAAAATGTATTTTCTCTCCCACTCACATTCTTCCTGATGGAAAAAAATTTCCCCATATATCTAATGTAGAAAGACAGAAATGGAATTAGCTTTGGAAATAATATTTAAGTTCTCGATTTGAATATCATACTATCTAAATGCTGCAAGCATGCTGTCTTTTCTTTTGAAAAGCTAGAAATACTTTTTTTTTTTTTTTTTGTCCCTGGTGACAGTGTGCAGAGAGGAAGCTCACCTCTTTAATGATGATATTTTGATTATCAGTGTTTAAGAGGTTGGTAGGGGAGACACTTAAGTAACTAGTGAAATTAGGTCAAAAAGAAAACTGAGCCAATCATAAATGGAACTTAGAACTGGTTCCCTAAAACTTGGCAAAAGTGAGAAAGTTCTTGGGGAAGGGAACCTTGGAAAAATTGATCATGATCTAACTTTTTATGCAAACAGTAGTTGGTGGTTTCCTTCACATCTGTCCTAGCTGTGCTACTATGGAAATGCAGGGCTGGGAGGTAGCTTAGGGTAAAGGTAAGAGCTAGGATTACAACACCTTCCCCATCCTGCCAGATTTTTTTCCTTTGACCCTACAGAAAATGTTCTATCACTTGCCTGCTACTTAGGTGACATTAAATGGTCCTAGCAAGCATTCCAATTAATCAACTTTAAGTGATTCTGAGAGCATGAATGTTGTCACTCGGATTTGCTAGTCAAGTTTTCTACACTGTGCAGATACATAGTTACCCACACCTCTCTCCCACCTAAATCTGTTCCTGCTTCTTCAGCTCACAGACTTTCAACTCTGCTCTCCTGTAAGGTTTCTAACAGAGCAAAGGAGGAGTCTAGTGGGCTTTAATCTGGACATTATCTTAGCTCAGTTTAAACAACATCAGAAAAAGGAAGGGATTTGGGTGTCAACAGTATCAAAATTTTTTCATTATTACTGTAGGTGAATTTCGCTCCAGTCTTTGGTACGTTTTAGTGCAATAGGCAAAACGGAAAACCTTAACCACAGATACAGAGATGGTGTTAATTTCATGCTCTTCATTGATATGCTTTGATTAAACCCAGCAATATTTTTTTAAATTATTTAACATTTATTAATTTATTTTAGTGTTTTGGGTTTTTTTGAAGATTTTATTTATTTGTCATAGAGAGAGCACGCGCGCATGCACAAGTAGGGGGAGGGGCAGGCAGAGGGAGAAGAGGTTCCCTGCCGAGCAAGGAGCCCCCCGATGTGGGACTCCTCGATCATGACCTGAACCAAAGGCAGACATTCAACCAGCTGAGCCACCCAGGCATCCTCTAACTTTTCTTTTTAATTTAAATAGAAAACAGTGACTCATCCCCAGCTCTGCACTTGGCTGGATTACTGTTCCTGGACCCTGGTGATTTGGTTTAGGCATGTGACAGGTTCTGAAGTTGTTTTTTTTTTTTTTAAGATTTTATTTATTTATTTGACAGGCAGAGATTACAAGTAGGCAGAGAGGCAGGCAGAGAGAGAGAGGAGGAAGCAGGCTCCCTGCCGAGCACAGAGCCCAATGCGGGGCTTGATCCCAGGACCCTGGGATCATGACCTGAGCCAAAGGCAGAGGCTTTAACCCACTGAGCCACCCAGGCTCCCCTGAAGTTTTAATCCCAAGTGCAGAGTGTGAGCCCTTTCTAGCTTTCTTTTCTTCAAGTAAGACAACACGACGTGCTGTGGCTGTCCGCATCAACCGGAGCCACTGAGTGACCATATCTAGCAACCCCCGGGATAGCACACAGCGACACACAGTGTGAACAAGAAATAAGCCTTTGTGCAGGGCTAATTAATAATCAGAGAGTTGCTAAAACTAGACTCCCACAGTTTTGCATTGGGATCAGTTTCACTGGAAAGAAATCACAGCACAATCAAAGCTGTATTCTCACTCTGCTTATCCTGGTTCCATCCTTGTAACTGCAGCCGGATCATACGGAGCAAGCGAACAGTGGCCCATGATGACAGCCATGTCTCTCTGAAATCACTCACAAATAAATGTGTTCTTGCCATGGACCATTAGAAAATAAATAAATAAAAAGAAATAAGCCTTTGTTACTGTAATCCAGCACAAATTACCCTCTCCTGACTGATATATAAAATATGCCTAAGTAGTAGAGAAGTTTTATGGAGGTTGTTAAACTTATGAAAAATGAACTCTCTAAAGGACAAAACGAATTAAAAAAGCAGACCGAAAGATATGTAGAATGATACTGGTTAGAAATTAATGAAAAAGTTAAAGTTATTACTGGGTAGGAACGTTATGGATGGCTTTCTTAAGAATTCTCTTATCATTCTCTTTTAATAAGCACATATATATGTAGTTTGATTCCAACTCTGCCATTCTGGAAAAGGCGATACTACAGGGACAGAAAAAGATCAGTGGTTGCCAGGGATTAGCACCGAGTGTGGGACGAATGGGCTGACCCTGAGGACTTTTAGGGCCGTGAAACTCCTCTGCATGATTCTGTAGTGCTGGATACATGTCAGTATACGTTGTCCAAACCTACGGAACGCGTCATACCACAAATACCCTCACGCAAACTACTGGACTTTGGGCGACAAACGTGTATCGTTTTAGGTTCCTGGGGTGTAACCATCGATGGGTCCCGATGCAGGTGGTGAGATTAGGGGAAGAAGTGTGTGTGGGACTGGAGTATTAAGGGAACTTTATGAACTTGCTGCTTGATTTTGCTATGAACCTGAAACCATTCTAAAAAATGGAAGCTAAAAAGAAAAAAAAAAAATGCATATATTGCTCTTAATAGTAGGGAGGAAATTCAAGTATGCAAGGTCTCATATCTGAGTGTGTGTAGAGTATTAGATAGTAACAGCCTGCACTGATTCAGCATTTAACAGTTCTAAGCACTTTCCTGTGTTCTATCTCATTTTATTCTACCAAAAACCAATAAGGAAGAGAATACCAGTATTCTGAGTTGAGATATTTCACACGTAGGAGCTGCAACCCTCCCCAGCAGTCATGGTGCTGGCTTCTGTTCTGGTCGAGAATATTTCTCCGACAAGAACCTTGTTTGAGATAGTGTCCCCTTTGGGGACAAGGGGCAGTTTGTTTGCTGTGCCGTATAATAAAGATAATCTCTTCTTTTGAGGCAAATGTGAGGCAGATTTGCTTGCAACATCCTTATAAAAATTTGGGTTTCCCGAGTTGAGTCTCCTCAGCTATGCTACAAGCTCGCTGCTGCCGTACCCACTAGAGCCCACCTCCCTGTACCCCCACGGGCCCTAGCGGGGACCTGAGTATGAAGATCACGCCACTTGCTATGCTGTAAACAAGGAAGTCCTTTGTCTCTGACCCAGTATCCTTGTCTTTTGCCAACTTCCATGAAACTGGCAGGCTAATTAGCTAGCAAGTCGGGTAAAATCTCCGACTTTTCACAGTTCTTGGCTGTATCACTGTCAACAATAAACAGTGAGAAATCCCTGATGATGTTGTTTTTCAGTATCTGTTGTATATTTGGGGTAAAGCGTTGTAGACCTGCAGGTAAGTTGAAGACAAGAACAGGTGCACCTGGGTGGCTCAGTTGGTTAAGTGACTGCCTTTGGCTCAGGTCATGATCCTGGAATCCTAGGATTCAGTCTTGCGTCAGGCTCCCTGCTCAGCACGGAGTCTGCTTCTCCCTCTGGCCCTCCCCTCTCTCAGACTCTCTCTCTCACACAAATAAATGAAATCTTTAAATAAAGAAGATAAGAACAAGGACTGCATACCAGCAGTAAACCTAAAGAATGGTTTAGCAAAGACCAAGGACAGCCCTCGGAAATCGTTCATACAATAAATGTTGAATTAACTGTGATAAAATTTCAAAAAGATTTCTTATTCTATCCAGGAATCCCACCTGAAACACTAAATACTAACTTCATTTCTTGAAATAAAATGATCAGAGACAGTAACGAATATAATGGAAATTAAAACAAGTTGTACTAAAAATAATACATACCAAATAATGGAGGGAACTCCAATGACACATAGAGTTTCTGTTCCTGTTCCAATTGTTATGGATTTTGAATTACTCTCATAGGACACTGACCTGAAGTTGCTAGAAATATTCACATGTGCTATATACACATAAACAATAAAACATGTCTGTTTCCTACACCAGCACTGGCTTAAGTGATTCTTTTTGGTTCCAGGAGGCAAATCATAGGCATAATGTATTTTTAATTGAGATATTACAAAGACTATAATAAACTTTTAGAGCCCATAAATTTTCATTGTTGAACTTCTTTTTAAAGTGTCATTACGTCTGATGCTGGTTGAGTAAATCTGGGGCTAAGGCCATAACTGAAGTCATTTAGTTTAACTTAATAGTTTAATTAAATTCATTTGAATAAAAACTGGTGACATATAAATATATATCTTAATTGGATGCTAATTATGAAGATAAATTCATATCTGTGTATGTCACTTTACTGGTTATTTTTTTTTAAGAGTCTTAGACCTTTACAAAAGCCTCTAAAAAGTCATATGTGAAATTTTTGCTTGCTTTCTTGAATATTTTGATGGTTAGTATAATTTCAACCCCCGTCTTAGGAAGTTAATATGAGATAATGAGGTTTACAAAAAATAGGAATTGTCTGTGGTTTATATGTGCTATATGCTGTTTTCTTACACAGCCCAGGTCAGCCAGCAATGAAGTTCCACGGTTTAATACTTGGAGAGGGCAGCGCCACTTGAAGGATAAAATAATTACCGCATTCATAAATGCATATAGTGGAAGTTAGAGCTGCCGTGATCAACTCCATTGCTTCTGAGTTAAAGGGACACGAAGTCATTTATAGTTCTAATGCATGGACCGTGCACCAAAGAACTGGTCAGCTGATTTAAACTTGTGACCTTTCTATGCTGTGCATTAGATGTGGCTGCTCATTTATTTTCTTTAATTAAAATGTTGTTCCTGTAACGTGCGGTGGTGACCTATAATATTTATGAGAAAATCAGGTATTACGGTGGATGTAGAAAAACAAAGTCCATTCCAATTTCTAGCAATCTATATTTCTTTCTAACTTGTGAAAAATCCTTAACCACCATAAATGTCAAATACTTCTTTCCACTCCTAACTAAAACCAATATCATTTGTCTTCCTTTCTTGTTCTTATTGTTAAGACCCAATGAAAATGAAACCAAAGAGGAGTCCCCAGCCAAAAGCCCAGCCAATGAGAAGGGGCTACACTTCCAACTTTTAGATTATTCTGATGGACTTTTTATCCTCAAAAGCCCCTCCCAACTCTCTAACTTCCTTCCTCGGGAAGAGTGTTTCTCCCCTGTTTCCTGGACTTGTCTGTAGTTTTGCCATAGCTTGTATGTTCCAGATCGTCATCCCCTGCTCTTCCCGAATAAACCCATTTTGTTGGTAAAATAACTGACAGCTTTACTTTTAAGGTTTACAAACACTGAGTTCTCCCCCCCCGCCGCCCATACACACACACATGCGTGTGTTCGCATGTGCTGCACACTTTGAATAAACTTGGGGAAGGAGCTAGGGAAGTTAGCTCGGGTTTGTTTCCCAAACAAGGTACTCTGCAGTACAGCTAAGGCTACTCGGCTCCTTCCCCACGCGTCCTACAGGAAAGACCGTCAGTTCCCAAGCCCATGTTCACAGAGCTCCGAATGAAATTTCTGACAGTTGCCACAGTCTTAAATATTAAAAGTCAATCAAGGATTTCTAGATATTTGAGAAAAAGCTACAAAATGGAAGCCATTTTTACAATGTCGAAGAATCCTACATTCCAGCAGGAAGTAGGAGGAAATAAAACAACTTGGGGCAGAAGACAACAGTTAAAGTATAAGAAGTATTTTCAGTGAGATTTTAAAAATACAGTGTCCATTAAGCAAGAGCCAGATAATATGAAAAGGGAAAAAGATGGAGGAAATAAAACGTTCAAGAAAAAGTAAAGAGTAAAAATAGAGGGGCGCCTGGGTGGCTCAGTGAGTTAAGCCTCTGCCTTCGGCTCAGATCATGATCTCAGGGTCCTGGGATCGAGCCCCACATCGGGCTCTCTGCTCAGCAGGGAGCCTGCTTCCTCCTCTCTCTCTGCCTGCCTCTCTGCCTACTTGTGATCTCTCTCTCTGTCAAATAAATAAATAAATTCTTTAAAAAAAAAGAAAATATAGAAAAATAGGGCAAAGGAATTTCTCAATATAAATAAATTTCCCATAGCTTAAAGTGTTCACTGAGTTTGTTTCAGAGGACACAAATAAAGCATATGTTCAGACATTGTGAAATTTCAGAACTTTTGGAAAAGCTTCCAAATAGACAGACCCTGTCTCCAGACAGGGAATGAGCGGCAGACCTTCCATCTACAAAACACAGGGTGCTGGGAAACAAGGAAGCAACCAAGACCTTCAATTTATCAGGAAATGCTTAAAAGATCAAAACAAGAAATTATCAAGGAAGAGCAAAGGTTCAAATAATGATCTGTCCAGCGGCACCTGGGTGGCTCAGTTGGTTGGGCGTCCGACTCTTGATTTCCTGTTCACTGAGTTTGTTTCAGAGGACATGATCGGGTCATGATCTCAGGCTCCTGGCTCAGCTCCCTTTCTCCCTTTGCCCCTCACCTCACTTGTGCTTACTCACTCTCTCTCTTTCTCTGAAATAAATAAATCTTAATAATAATAATAATAAAGACCTGTCTGAGCATGTTAGTTTCAGAGATCGTATTTTGCACGCATCCTGTCTTTAGAGGTTGCTTTAGGATCAAGCCCAGCAAAGTGAGCATGAAGCTTGGAAGGGAGGACATGTGAGTTCACGGAGACAACAGTTTCCAACGTAAGAGATCAGAGATATCAGCTATTAAACAGGCCAGGCCTGGCGTGATGACTGCATCTGAAGCTAGAATAAACATAAACTTTATTAGAAAAAGCAAGAGAGGAGGGAGGGAGGGGAGGAAGAAGTAGGGGGAGAAGCTGGGACAGAGGAAAGACGGAGGGAGGAGGTTAAGAGAGAGAAAAACTTTAGGAGGAAAAGCCCAGAGGATATCCTGGTACCCAGACAACGTCTCTGCGCCCTGCAGGTTCGGATAACTGGAGCCCTAAGATGAGGGATGGATACGCGATCAAAGAACCTAGACACTTCCTTGCACTCTGAGATCTTGACGGAGTCTGCCAGGGATGTGGCCGTGTAGCCTAAGAGGCTTGGCCCACAGAGTGAGAAGCTGCAGTGTCACCCTCCATGCAAAGTAACATCGCGTCCGACGTGAGAAGCTCACTTTTGTTCTCTGTTGAAGCCTTGGTATAGTCAGGAGGTACATTACCGTTTGGTAAGAAATGCCACATCTTGGAAGGTGCTCAAAAGCAGCCCGTGCCCAGACGTGTTGGGCACGTCTCTGCTGCCCGCTGAGCTGCAACCCCACATAGGGATGCACAGAACAAGGCAAGAATTGTGGCTGATTTGCAACTATTAGAATCATCATTTAAAGTTTGACTCTTCGGGGCACCTGGGTGGCTCAGTTGGTTGAGGCCTCTGCCTTCGGCTCAGGTCATGATCCCAGGACCATGGGATCGAGCCCGGCATTGGGCTCTCTGCTCAGCAGGGAGCCTGTTTCCTCCTCTCTCTCGGCCTGTCTCTCTGCCTACTTGTCATCTCTGTCTGTCAAATAAATAAGAATCTTAAAAAAAATAAAGTTTGACTCTTCAACTATACAACACAATACACGTGCGTGCAATGTGTGCATAGGTGTGCGCGCACACACACACACACACACACATACACACCCACCTTGAGCTAGAGAAGAGCGTTAGGGTTGGAATCACCATGTCGGCTACTCACCACACACAGATTTCATAGGTAACTTACAGTTGTTCGCATGTATAACAGTGCAATTAAATAGAAATAAGATGGAAGGCGGAAAGGGGAAGAAAGATCAAATAACGGATAGGGACATGGATGTTCTCATCTTGCATAGGGGAAAATCAGATGGCTGGCGGTGGGAAATTAAAGGAAACAAAGACACACACGTCTTCAAGTAACCAAGAAAGAAACTGTATCACCACAGTGATTGAACTACAGTGAGAGAGAGAAAATCTGCATCACGCACACCTGATTGATGGGAGAAGAGACATAAAATCCGTCCCCTCCTGTCGTGGAGGCAACGGGAGCTGGGAGTGGGGGTCGGGGCTCGGGAGATCACTGATGCCTCCCTGATACGCCTTCCCCTACGAGAATGTGTAAAAGTCATTTATACACAGATCAAGATCTCTCTTTTTTGATAATCTAGCAAAGCTCATTACGGCTCACTTTATAAATAAAATGTTGTTTGTAGGATACTAGTTTTAAAAGTAAAATACAAAAAAAAAAAAAAAAAGAAAGAAAGAAAGGAATGGGAGGAAAGAAGAAGAGAGGGAGACGGAGAAAGAAACACCCGTGTGAGATCCCCAAGTTGATCTCCCGTATTTTGGAGACGAGTAAGCTGAGTCCGAGAAACAAGTGACGCATAATTCAGAGAGAAGGTCGTGTAACTAGTTTATGTCGTGAACATGTCACTTGTCTCTGCCTCTGACATCCAGGCGCATCCTGCCAGGGGACCAACCTCAACTGTTAATTCTGTGCTTCAAGAATCAGGTATTTGATGTTTCTCTCTTCTTCAGCAACAGCCGTAAATTACAAGCTTCTCAAATTCTACATCAGATAGCACACCCAGATACACTCCAATATATTCATGAAATTCTTAAGAAATTAGATCATAGGTAAATGATAACTCCAAGTGTCTAACACAATGTGCTGTGTTCAGTACTCCAGGCTCTTTTTTTTTTTTTTAAGATTTTATTTGTTTAACAGAGAGAGAGAGCACACAAGCAGGGGGAGCAACAGGCAGAGGGGGAGGGAGACGTAGGCTCTCCGCAAAGCAGGGAGCCTGATGCGGGGCTCAAAATCCAGGACCCTGAAATCATGACCTGAGCCGAAGGCAGAGGCTTAACCGTCTGAGCCACCCAGGCGCCCAATACTCCATGTTCTTGGCAAGTTACTAGGTGATACGGTTCAGGCCACTCTAACAAATAACCCTAGACCCGGTGACTCAACCACAAACATTTGTTTTTCACAATTCCGGAGGGTGGCAAGTTCAAGGTTATGGAACCTGCAGACCGGCACCTGGTGAGGACCTGCTCCCAGGTTTCAGGATGGCTTGCTTCGCGCCGTACCCTCTCGCGGAGGACTGCACAGTGGAAGCAAGCTCTCTTGTGAGTCTTTTAAGGCATGAGTACCTTAATTAATGAAATGGAACCCTCATGACCTCATCGAATCCTGGTCACTTCCCAAAGATCCAGCCTCCCAATACTGTTAAAGTACCTCCTTGCCCATCACGACTTGAGAAGCCATACTTGAGTTACACTAAAAGAGCATCAACTGAAAGTCAGAAGGCAAAGGTTCAAATCCAGACTCCCGTACGGAAGGGAAGGACAGCGAGCGAAGTGGGAAAGAGAGGCTCCGGCAGGACTTCTGAGTTCAACAGCAAGTACACGCGTGTTTCTGGGTCTCCTTTGGGGCTGACGGACAATAGGAAGGGGGTGTCCCTCCAACACCCTTTGGCACTGCCACCTGCTCCAAGTTCCGGGGCTTTTAATGTCGGAGACTTAGGTTTCCACCAAAGAACCCACGAGGGTAAACTAGGGGCTGGCTACTCTGGGCGCAGCCCCTAAGCAACCACCATCCGCAGAATCTGCATCTTCACAAGACCAGCCGCTGAGTCACGTGTGCATTCCAACTTGAGCAACAGTGCGCGAGATGCGCCAAGTTTCCTCCCCAGTGAGTCAGCCTTGGGAATTACAGAGAACCTAACCCCGGGATCGCAGAGCCCTACACTGGAACTCGTATCCCGCTACTGTGTTATCTATGTGCCATGGGAGAAATGCCTTGACTTCTTCACATCTATCAAATCAGGGATATTAATACCTGCTTTATGAGGCTGATGGGGTGATTATCAATTATAAAGCACCTACCACAATGCCTGGCCTATAACAGGAACTCAGGACATGCTAAATCTCCTTCCCTGCAGGATCTCTGCTGCACAACCAATATTTCACAAGTCTGCAGATCTGACTTCCTGCCACACGCTCATGTCCGACGGCTGTTGCCCCCAACTAATGAAGATCATAAAGTATCCCATCTTGCAAAAGTCACATAACATTCTAAAAGCTAATAGTTATCAGGGGGCAGCAAGAGGGTATTGATCCAGACCTCGATATGCAATAGCTCTCAGATATAAACCGGCTTCTCCCTCCACTACTGTCAGTCCAGCCGAGAGACAACAGAGCACGCATTTTTGTTTTTCTGAATTATCAAATTGATGCTCTTGCTTGGGGCCAAGATGTGTGTCTCCCTGGAGTGCTGTCTCAAAACAGGGCAATTGTCAACCCAATTACCTAGCACGTGTTTTTAGTCTTTCAAAGTAACCCTGAAGAGATCTGTTTATTCTTAAAGAGTTGTTAGGGGAGAGAAATGTCTCCCAAGATATCTTTTTAAATGCCGTTCCATTGTATTTTGAGGTGATGTGTTTTGTCTTTTACTGAGTATGTTATTATTCAAAAATGCTCACTTATCTTTACACTCTTCATTTGGAATTCAACTACATTGTGACTTTTCTGTAAATCTTTTATGAACAAGGTCTCTGGTGGGTCCTCCTTAATTGGTTAAGGATGATCAGCAGGGAGCACTGTCAAAGCTCCAGACGGTATTTCTTTTAAAAAATCATGGCACAAAACTTTTCCTGGGATAAGATGCCTGGATGCAGATAAAAACCAACCACGCTCTCCTGCCCACAACTACCACCTACGCCTGGCTTGTCAAAACAACAAGGACTTTCAAGTCCTCTTATTAGCAGTCACATTCTAGAGCGGCTTTGTTTTTTCAAAACTGAATTATTTGTGTTATGCCTCTGACAGAAGTGGTTGAAAGAAGGAAGGGGCTTGGAGATCATTGCTAATAAAATATTCTCGTAGTGATTCTTCCATGAAAGACTCACAGGCGGTATCAAACACAAAAGTCTCTGAAGGGTTTCCTTCTGTCATCTTGCAAATCTAGACACAACTTCATTGCCCAGGGTGCAGGAGGAACCGTAACCACCCGCAGGCACCCAGCGGTGCTCGGACGCCAGTCCCTGCCCACACCTCCCTCCACCCCCCAACCCCCTACCCCCGCTGGGTTATCTTCTATCACAGAGAGATGGTACTTGACCGTGTATTGACCTTCATTCAAAACCTTCCCTGTTCTCTTCCTTCTATTCCTTCCCTAGATTTGTGGAAGCATTTTCAATCCTTTCTAGTCATAGCACAGCACGCACAGATGTTTCCCAGGTTTGGCTGTGTACATCTTCGGAAGGCCCCAATGACTAGCAGGACTATTACTCTGTTTATAATTAGAGGCATTTCTCAACACCGTATGAAACTTAGAAGTGGCATCACAGTCAATGGCAGCATGTATATTTTAATTGTAAAAGTTCTATGCTACCATACTTCTGCATTAACAGAGCTATCTTACATTGCTCTTAAAATCATTTTTCAGGGTGGCTCAGTCAGTGAAGCGTCTGCCTTCGGCTCAGGTCATGATCTCAGGGTCCTGGGATCGAGTCGCTAGTCAGGATCTCCTCTCAGCGGGGAGTCCGCTTTCCTCTCTCACTCTCCCTCTGTGCTCGCTCGCTCTCTCTCTTTCGCTCAAATAAATAAAATCTTTTAAAAACTAAAATCGTCGTTCAGAAAAACTAGTATTCAGAATCAAGATTAAATTAAAAATTAAAACCTGGGCAATGTTCTGCATGATTTCCCAAGGTAAATTCTGGGAAAGTAAGTGGATCCTACTATTGTTCTAAGTTAGACGCGATCCAGAAGATATACTTCCTGCTGCGGTGTTCATAGCAGGCATTCCAAACCTATTACAGCATCAGCAATTTCTTGATTCCCTATTACATTGGGTTTACCATGGTATTTCCCATCACGATTCTATTGGATATAACATCCCTCCTTTCTTTAAGATATTTTTTAAAATTTTTTTCCAATTTTGATAAGTTTTTCTGCATTGGCGTAGCTGGTCATCAGAATTACACTTAATCATGTTACTTCTTCTTCTTTTTTTTTTTTTTTAGATTTTTTATTTATTTATTTGACAGACAGAGATCACAAGTAGGCAGAGAGGCAGGCAGAGAGAGAGAGAGAGAGAGAGAGGAGGAGGAAGCAGGCTCCCTGCTGAGCAGAGAGCCCGATGCGGGACTCGATCCCAGGACCCTGAGATCATGACCTGAGCTGAAGGCAGAGGCTTAACCCACTGAGCCACCCAGGAGCCCAATCATGTTACTTCTAATGATGCCTGAATGTTATTCTGGAAGTTACAAGACACTTACAGATGTTGTTACATGTATTATTCTTAAACTTTCGAAAAACAGTTCACGTCGTTCGTATGTTCAGGAAATATAATAACCCCAGCACATCTAGACGTGTGTTTTCCCCAAACCTGCTTTCATTCGGGCCACTCCAAGTCAGTGGTTAATAAGGAGGGCTTTCCCACCACTCTGCCACATCAGAGAGAAATTTTCTACAGGGAATGGGGCCAGTGCTGTCCACTCGAAACGCAGAGGCCTTCCTGGGAGTCCCTTTTCCTTCTCTTTGAGATTCTGATCCGCTCCGGGAGAACGGCTCACGGGGTCAGGGATAGTTGAAAGGATGTGCACAGGGGACAATTTTTCTATGTCTCTTTCACCTAGGAGATTTTTCATAAGCCTGCTCAGAACCTCTCTGCTTGGTATGCAATACAGAAATAACGGGGTAAGTCTCTCATAAATTGAATTGATCTGACCACGGATTTGAAGTTACTGCCTTTCCCACTGAGTTAAAGCCAAATAGAGTTGCCTGCCCGGCCGGGCTTTGATCAGTAGCACGGTACTTTCCTCTCCCTGACTTAAATGCATCCAGTCCCTAGCTCTGGTTTTATTTAATGTTCTTGTTCACTTCACTGGAAATGCTTTAACTCTGGCACCTGCTGGCTGTGAAAGTGATTAGGATTTCATGGGACCAGAGCGTTTCATTTCTAGTAAGACATACCACGGCCCATAAATTAATACAGGATTATGCTTCAGCATTTACTCCGCAGGCTTGTTTTGAACTGAAAAGGAAAGGCAATTGAAGGATGAAGAAGAAAGGAGATGATCAGATGAAAAGCGAACCATAGTACAAAACCTGACAGTGTGCATTAGCATAAGCACTTTCTTAGGAGGATGCCCAGAAACTTGGCCATTGGGCTCTGTTACCGCTGATAAGCATCATTCCTTCCTCTCAAAACCTGGCTCCCCTACATAGGGCGACTACGTTGCCCCCCGTCAGCCTGTATCTGGGGAATCCGAGATCCCTCCGTCAGCTGGCTGGGCCGGTATGGCCACAGGCCGGTGGAGCCCAGCCTCCCAGGCATTCCCACCAAGGTACCAGATGTCCCGGACCCTCCAGGCCAGCACATCCCGAACAGAGGAAACGCTTTCCTCTCCTTCGGCCCCTTCTCTCTCTCTCTCTCAAAAGAAATAAATAAATCTTGGGGGGAAGGGGCGCCTGGGTGGCTCAGTGGGTTAAGCCTCTACCAGGGGCCTGGGATTGAGTCCTGCATAGGGCTCTCTGCTCAGCGGGGAGCCTGCTTCTCCTCATCTCTCTCTCTCTGTCTGTCTCTCTGCCTATTTGTGATCTTTCTCTCTGTCAAATAAATAAATAAAATCTTTTAAAAAAAAAATCTTGGGGGGAAAAAACAACACACCAAGTTTTGCATTACTTTGCTACACAGCAATAGACAAGGCAAAAGTCAATACAGATTTTGCAAAGGGGATACCTAAGAAACATATTGTAATGTAAGAGTTGGTCTCTCAGCCACATACCTACGTAGTGAAAACTCAAGAGAAAGGGCACTGAACTTCCTGGATATTTTTCCCATTTGTTGCACACAAATGGAAACGTTTATTCCAGTGGGAAACACGGTGAATGTAATGTTTCTCGAACTCCTACCATATGCCAGGCACTCTCTTAGGTCATACGGATGCGATGGAAAGTAAAAACCCAGAACGATTTTGCCTTCTTGGACCTTACAGTCAGATGGGGAAGCAAGACAGCATATCATTCCACAACACAATCTGCTAGGTTGATCAAAATAACTGCAAAATAGCACTCCGATAACTACACCAGGCAAACCTGACCTCGCCTGAACGGCAGCTAAGTTTCCCCAAAGACATGATACTTAGGTCAATATCACAATCCTAAATCGTGTTAACTACACAAAACAGAGTAGAGGTGCTGAGGAAAGAAGAATGTCTCAGGCTTTGGGAGATGGAACACTTGAGAGGCGGGGAGATGGGGTAGTGAGAGCATGATGAGAGAGGAAGCTTGAGACTGTGCGCCTTTGCCAACCGCCCTACTAGCTTTCATTTTCATCTGAAGAGTCACTGAAGTGTTTGAAGCCAGAGACATGGGGAAAGAGAAGGACCTTGGCCTTAAGGTTGTGAGATTCCCGTCTGAAAAACTCATTTTGCATTTGTGGAACAAACAGTTGCTGGGAAGCGGGATGGCGTGACACAGAATGGAGGAAGAGGAAGGTTGGTGGTAACCAACGGTGGGGCAACAAAATGAAACATTCTCCCAATGCAGAAATCCTCTCCATAAAGGAAGCAGAGAAACATAACCCTTTCATGATTGAGTAAGCATTAAACCAGAACGGGATGCACATCACAGGCAATCCGCTACGTGGTGGCAGAGGCGGGAAGGATCTCACTCACTCTTGTATACAGCCACTGAGCAGGTTCCCAGCCCCCAGCCATCAGTCCTCAGAGAACAAGACCTCCTGCATGGTTCCCCCACCTCACGAGAAGATTCCAGTTGCGTGGAGCATAGCAAAAATCCTCATAATGTTAACCAGGAGGCATGAGAGCCCAAACCATTCTGCCCACTGCATCTTGGTGGGATGGGGCAATATCCCTAGATGCATCCCTCTTTTCTTGAAGATTTACTTATTTATTTGAGAGAGAGAGAGAGAGAGTGCACATGCAAGAGTGAGCTCAGAGGTGGGGAGCGGGCAGAGGGAGAGAATCTCAAGCAAACTCCCCCCTGCCCCGAGCACAGGGCCAGAAGTGTGGGGCTCAGTCCCCTGACCCTGAGATCAGGACCTGAGCTGGAATCAAGAATCAGATGCGTAACCGAGCCACCGCAGTGTGCCGTGCACCCCTCTTCTGCAGTGGAAGGACCCCATCGCCTTCTTACAGACGACAAATAAAGCAGTGGGGGTGGCCAGCTGCCAAACGATGCATAGACCTTAAGACAAAAGAACAGTCGTTGAGCCTCAAACAAAGATATATAACATATATTATATATCATATAGTAATATATGATAAGTGGGCTCCTTACCTCTCCGTAGGAAGTGTTCTAGCCCCAGACGCTTTCTCGTGCTGCATGAAGACTGTGCAGAGCCTGCGTCCGCCACAGCCCAGCAGATCCACCCCACGACGTGCGTGTTCTCGGGATAACCAACTAGTCCTCCAGTGAGAGGACTTGACAGCACCGTCGGTTACACACAGTTCCTCCCAACTTTACCAGGGAATTGGGGTGACCGGCCATGCTTGCAAATTGGCTTTATGCAAAGAAAACACAAGCTTCTCGTGTCTTTTTGACAAGAAGTCGTTTTGCAGTTTGGGCCAAGTCACCCCCGGAAGTTCTGGTCCTCCTTCCCACAGAAGGCTGGGGCCAAGGCGCTGTCTCTGTCGTTTCAAAGACAGGGTGCCCGGGGTCTTCAGGAAGACAGTCCCCCAGCACGCAAGTCACAAAAGGCCCATCAAGTTTTCAAAAGCCTTATACGCACCACAGAGAGAAGAGAAGACAAGGTACTTACACGTCTCCCAAAGTGAATGCTCTGAGGAAAAGCGTGAGGAGTCTCTTCAAGGGGAGAATCGGGCCTCTTGTTTTCACTTGTTCTCCTCACACCTGTTGGAAGGAAAAGAGAACGCATTTCTGAAAGGCTGGAGTGCGGAGGAAGAATCATATCCCTTGGCTTCCGGGTCACAGAAATCACTGAGGACTTTAGTGAAGATGTGACGAGGATGTTCGCCAGATGTTAGCGGGAGGTGACAGCCGCTCGGGAAGGGAAGGAGGAAGGACGCATCACCTCAGTCCCGAGTGAAGCTGCCTGTGGAGAGGAGAGGGGTCCCGGGAGAGGTGGGTCTGCGCCGAGCCTGGCTGCTCTTCCTGAAGAGGGGAGGCCCGTGAGGCTGGAGAAAGCCAGTGGGGAGGGCCCAGCAGTCAGGGAAGAGTGGAAGACGCCGGGCAGAGAAGCCAGTAATCGACGGTGGGAGCCATGGGCGGAAGTAAGGCAGGAGGGGATTCAAATCTCAGGGAGAAGGATTAGACCTTGCAAATGAACTTGTGGGCTGCCCTGTATCTTAGAAAGCCTCCAGAACTCTGCTGAACGACTCTTTAAAGAGATGTAAGTTTTGTTGTGATTTAATTTGGAGGCTTTATTAGTCCTGAACCCAGGACGAAGGAACATACAGTTCCGTTCCTGGTAGATGAGACTGCATTGTGTGACTGGAGGTCTCAGTCTTGGCTTCCCCATGAGAAGACTTACCCGGAGATCCGAGTTTGAATAATGACAGACAGAAGGAAAGTACCAAGCACAAAGCAGCTTTTTAAAGGAAAAGCGCACCCTTAAGGTGGGAAAGCGGGCAGGCTCTGTAAGATGGATCCCACCCTAGGTGGTTTTGGGATTGCATATTATGGGGATTGGATATTATTGGGTCTCTTGGGGCTGGGAGGAGCTGAGAGGTACAGTGGGGTGGTCCCTACTGGAGGCTGCCTCCAGGCCACAGTGGGATACCTCCCACACATTGGAAGGGGGAGTTTGCACTGGAACCCAACATGGCCGCCTTTCTCCAAGGAGCTGGAGGTGGGTCTCTACTTATAATGCAAATGCATTACAATGAGTCTAGGGGTTTTCCTGGGAGTATAGGTGGAAGAGGAGAAGTGCAGTGGTCTGTACCTGTGGCTCTCGATTTGTCAGGCCCAAGGTCTTGGAAGTCACAAGGTCAGGATGTTGGGTGCAACCCCTCGCCCCTGATTTTTTCTTTTCTTTTTTTTTTTTTTTTAAGATTTTATTTATTTATTTGACAGACAGAGATTACAAGTAGGCAGAGAGGCAGCCAGAGAGAGAGGAGGAAGCAGGCTCTCTGCCAAACATAGAGCCCAATGTGGGGCTCGATCCCAGGACCCTGGGATCATGACCTGAGCAGAAGGCAGAGGCTTTAACCCACTGAGCCACTCAGGCGCCCCCCTGCCCCTGACTTTTAATGGGCAGCTTATTCGTCACCATCCTTGCCTGGAACTCACAGCTCTGTCATCCCCCTCAAGGACTCGGGATCCTGCCTCAGACGTTCCTTCCACTGCTCATAACCTAGGCTCTACCTAACAATTCCATTAGTTGGACAGAGGGACTTTAATGAAGGAACTACTTACAGACGCCTGAGACAAGTGAAAACAAAGGAGTGGGGGATTGGCAACGGGTGATACAGCGGTGGGGGAAATGGTGTTTCTGGAGCCCAGGAACACCGGGCTCCCGATACCAGAGCACGGAGTCGGGGCCCTGGTGGGAGCTTTGAACTGGAGAAGCAGGAGCTGAAGTATGGGGGAAGCATGACTTAACACCGAGTTTCTCCTCTTGCCCTCCAATCTCTGCAGCCGTTTCCCATGGACAAGACACAGGGGGAGGAAAAGGAAAGTCTCAGTCTCCCCAAGGGGCACGCAGCTGAGGAGAGAACAGAAGTGGGGCGGGAAATGAACACAGGCTCTTATTACATCTGCAATCTTCAATTCACTGGAATTTTCTATGTGTCTCCCCTCTTTACACAGATAAGGGATCATTAAAACACAGCAGAAAGACTGCTGTGAAATAACCTTACTAGGGCAAGTATAAACAGAATAGATCTACTCTTCTAAATCCAAGAGCTTCATCATTCATGACTGATTTCTCTTGCTTAAGAGTTGATCTCATAGAAAATTCGAGTATACAATACAGTATTGCAAATTAGAGTCTCTGTGTTGCACATTAGATCCCCAGAACATATTCCTCTAACAAAGTAAAGTCTGGGGGCTCTTTTTAGATTGGGGGATAGAGGGAGAGAGGGAATCTCAAGCAGGCTCCATCCCACAACCCTGAGATCATGACCTGAGCCGAAAGCAAGAGCCCTACACTCAGCTGACTGAGCCATCTAGGAGCCCCCAAAGGAAGGTTTTTAAAAATGGTAGCTCTGTGAGGTGATGACTATGTTAAGTAACTTGATTGTGATAATCATTTCACGGTGTATATGCATGCCTATCACATCATATTATATGCCTTAAATATATGCAATTTTTATTTGTCAGTTATATCTCAATAAAACTGGAAGAAAAAGTTGGGGGGAAAACAAACAACTCACCCCGCAGGGCAAAGGGAGTGTGCCAAAGCCTCCGATGCTTCACGGAGGCCACTGTTCTCGTCTTCCTCTTGCTCCTCTGATGCTTTTCAAATTTCTCCTCCTGTGCCTCTTCCTTGAAGGTCTGTCTTCTTCCAAGCTCTCTCCAGACCCTACTATCCTTTTCCACGCTTGTCATCAGTTGTCTCATCCACTCGTTTGGCTCCATGTTGAACTACAGACTGAGGACTCTTGAGCTGTTTCTCCTGCCATCTATCTCTCTCTCTATCTCTGAAACTTGGACTCGGAGATCACAGTGCCGACTGGAACACTCCACTGGGTTATTCAACAATCATCCCAAGCTCATCACATACAAATGGAACTCCTTGTTCTCATCAAATGTGCTCCTTCCTCTGTGTTTCCTGTCTCAGGAGATGGTGCCATCATTCACCCAGTTGTTCAAGACCTTGACATTCTCTTGTCCATCACCAGACATAAAATCAATCACAGAGTCCAATTTACCTCTGGAATAGGTCACATCCATCCATGTCTCTCCTGACCGACACCGACTGGCAATCCCTTAGACTGGCCAACATTTTTGCTCATGGAGATTATTCCAACAGATACCTAGATCTTCTAACTTCTACTCATGGCCCTTTTAAGATCCATTCTCAAAAAATTCAGCCAGAGTGAGTTACTATAACCCGAATGTGATAACAAACATAATTATTTCATAATGACATTGGTGTTAAGATAGAGTGCTAATCATGAACACGGTTGAAAATGTGTCATGATATAGGGGCACAATTTCGCTGTTGACTAGTATCTTCCCAGTTCTGATGTAATGCTTCCAACTTAGGAGGAAATCAATAGATACTTTCATATAAAAGAGGAAGGAAGGAAGCCATAAAACTGATGTGGAACAGTCTCTGGTCATCAGGGAATTTTGCAAAAGTAGTGGATGCTGCCGTAATTGACACTTGATGAGGGTGGTTGAAATCTTGAAAGGCAGCGGAGGGCGGGGCCAGGAGGCGGGAGGTGAGGGCGGCGGGGCAAGCTTGCTAACTACTCTGGGTACTTACAGGCCAATAGATCTTGCTTTCTCGAGCTTGAAGTTGGAGGTAGAATTAATTACGTTAAAGCTTTAATAATAGAAATACATTTATTAGTGACAACAAATGGTCTCTTTACATCAGTACATGACAATTAAGGAGTAAGAGGTGAGAGGCTGAGAACCAATCTGTGATAATTCACCGTTCAGGTGTTTGTGCAAGGGTGACAGGTAACACGGTGCTGTCTTAACAATAGGCAAGATTCTGCCCCTAGCCTTTAAAACTCTAAAATAGTAAATTTTATGTTTCCTTGTAAAACACACACACACACACATAAACAAACAAACAAAAAAAAAAAAACCCAAGACTTTTCCTGGATTTTTTTTGCCCTGTAAGTACTTGAGTATCAAACTAGAAAATAAAGGAATCTGAACCTACTCTTTTACTCCTGGACTTTTATGAATCAACTGCAGAATCGAACTACATCTCCCCTTGCTCAGCTGGGTAGGAAACAGCCAAGGTGGGAAGGGGTGAAGGTCAGGGTCATTCCCCTGCTGCCAGGTCTCACCACGCCTGCCGTGTTCTTCACCTTCCTACAAGGGAATTTCTTCACAAGGTGGCTGCTAGCTCAGGGGGTGTTGAGAAACTTTATCTCCGGTGAGAGGCTATCCTTCAACTTTGGAAAGGCATGTGCAACGTGTTGGTAAGGTAAGTAATGTTCCCAAGCCAGGGACTTCCTATCCAGAAAGAGAGAGAGAAAAGAAGAAAAAATATCTGGTGGGGATCGTCCTTTGCAAAATAATTATACCTTCAAAGATTCACTTCCTCACATGGCATAAACAGAAATACAATGTTAATTCAGATTTTTTTTTTCCTTGTTTGCTCTTCTACCCAAGGAGATTTCTGTAATTGGTATGTTTGTTTCTGTCTAATGTCTAGGAATCTTTGCTTCAGAGCATAAGGAAGATGGTGGCGTGTGAATATTGCTGGGTTAAGATTTTCCCCGGGTCGGTTTTGCTCCCTGATGAACACTGTAGCCAAGGGACGTTGTCTTTTGGAGACCCATTTGAAAATCATTGTCCATTCTTGCCCTTGAAATCACTTTCCTCAAACTTTCCCTCTGCTAGACCGAAGTCCTGGCTTTTACACTTGCGCTTAGCTGAATTTACTGGATAGTCTCCTCTCCCGCGGTGTATCACATCCTTACTGCGAGGCTGGGGCAGGGAATATGTCACATTTTTCTTTCCTACAACTTCCATTCAAGTTAGCTATGAAAGCACATTATGCCACCGAGTGCCAGATGTGGCGGGTTCTTAGGGCTTTGTGAATAGATTTGCCATTTTTTATTCGGGTTGCTGAGTCAGGAAATTGACATTCTACTGTTGTGCTTTTAAAAGTATTTGCTATAACTTCATTTTTTTCTCCCTCTGACAGTGGAAGCAGTTGAAGCAGAAAAAGGTGGATTAGCTTTCTTGATTCCAATTATCTTCCCTGTAGTATATTGCTGATACGCTGCCGTGTCAGGTAACTTATGCGAAGTAGAAGAAAATGTCACCTCGTAAACGTGACAGTGTTTGAGGGAAGGCTTGAAAGGTATTTTATGTCATTGATGGGTCTCCAAGAACTTTTTTCAGACAGGTAGAATTGTTTTGAAATATTCGAATTTGTTGTTGTTTTTTTTTCCCCTACTCAAATTTGCTGAGAGATTACCATGCAAATGTCAACTTTTGTTTTTAGAAAAGATATAAATTGAGATGGTTTGCGAAGTGCGCTACTTGACTTTATTCCACATTTGAGTGGGAGACTGAAGGGCGTTCTTTATGGTGCTGAAACTTCTTTCTCTGTTTTCTTTTTCTTTTCTTTTCTTTTTTTTTTTTTTTTTTTTTTTGCATTGGTCAGAGACTAGGTCATATCTCACAAAGTCCAGCTTCTTACTGCCTTACAGAGAGATCTGAGACAGCGGCTGGTTAATACCTGGTGACAGTGTGTGTCTCTGTGTTTACGTGGCTGTGTCTGGAGGTGAGGAGAGAAGGCTCCGTGCCCGTGTGTACTCCTTCAAAGCCCTTTGATTAGAAGAACTGCCTGCAGTCTCTGACCATCTGGCGAGGTTGGGTTTAGTTTTATTGGTGTCGGAAGAGCTTATTATGACGTTTTACATGTACAACTTTTCTTTTTTTTTTAATCTTTTTTTTAAATTTAATTTATTTATTTGAGAGAGAATGAGTGAGAGAGAGCATGAGAGAGGAGAAGATCAGAGGGAGAAGCAGATTCCCCAAAGAGCTGGGAGCCCGATGCGGGACTCGATCCTGGAAGTCCGGGATCATGACTTGAGCTGAAGGCAGTCGCTCAACCAACTGAGCCACCCAGGCGCCCTCTTTCATTTTTTTTTAATGTTATTTATTTATTTGACAGAGAGAGATCACAAGTAGGCAGAGAGGCAGGCACGGGGTGGGGAGTAGGTTCCCTGCTGAGCAGAGAACCCGATGCGGGACTCGATCCCAGGACTCTGAGATCATGACCCGAGCCGAAGGCAGAGGCTTAACCCTCTGAACCACCCAGGTGCCCCCCTCTTTAAAAAAAAAAAAAAAAATTATTTATTTATTTTACACAGAGAGAGAGAGATCGATCACAAGTAGGCAGAGAGGCAAGCATAGAGAGAGGGGGAAGCAGTCTCCTCACTAAGCAGAGAGCCCAATATGGGGCTCGATCTCAGGACGCTGAGATCATGACCTGAGCCGAAGGCAGAGGCTTAATCCACTGAGCCACCCAGCACCCTAAATGTACAACTTTTCTTATTTTTCCTGATGAATCACGTTTATCCCCTTACCTCGCTGAGAGAGTTTGGATCACAGGGAAAAGAGAAAGGGCCGCCCGGGTTTCTGAGATGAGGACACAGCCCTGCGAGCTTTGTGCCAGGAAGAAAGTGCTTCCAGAAGTCTGAGCAGAGAGGATCCTGGCGATGACTTCGTGGACGTGGCAGAAGGACTCGGGGAGTTCACCATGAGTTCTCTGCCTCGCAGACTTTCTCCCCACGTCTTTGTGTGACGTCAGGACATCCGTGGGACAGAAAACCGTTAGACAAAGTGTGTCAGTTTAAGCTGGGGCTCTCTGCTGATTCCTCACAGAATGAAAAGTAAAGACAACAAATGTTTCTGAACAGCCACAGCAGATCATGGCTTCCATGAGACAGCACTGAAGTTAGCTTGATTAGTTCATCTTCTTCCATCAAAAACTTCTGGGGGTACCTGGGTTGCTCAGTGGTTAAGCCTCTGCCTTCGGCTCGGGTCATGATCTCAGGGTCCTGGGATCGAGACCCGCATCGGGCTCTCTGCTCAGTCTGGAGCCTGCTTCCTCCTCTCTCTCTGCCTGCCTCTCTGCCTACTTGTGATCTGTCCGTCAAATAAATGAATAAAAATTTTTAAAAAACCCCAAAAACTTCTAAATCCTTTTCAGCACCATATTGAACTCCTTTTTTTTCTTGACAGAAGTATTCCTGCAAACATAAATCATCTTGGGCCCTGATTCTCATTTAGTTGATCACTAGCATTTCAGTACAAGCACAACATTCACAAGTGAGGCTCCTGACTGTCCTTCCTTTTAGTATTTACTTGGTTTGGGACGATGACCTCCAGTCCCCAGTGTCGTTCAGCTCCGTCCTTAAGCATCGCCAGAAAAAGAAACCTCCCTTGATCGTTCTCAAGCTGTCTCCCTATTTTCAGCCCGGCCTCCTCAATCGAGCGAGCAATCAGCGGGGCTTTCAGTGGAATCACAGGGAACATAGAGCAATTTCATCGCTCAGGTTAAGGGAACAGAAATGGGAGATGATGCCGGGTGAGTAGAAGAAAACAGAACGGAAAGCCAATGGTACTTCTTCTAATATTTGAAACAGACCTGGGAGGAAAAAGGAGATAAACAGGGAAAAGAAAGCAAGCTTGCAGAACACCGAGAAAATGTAACTTTTTCTATAGATATTCGGTGACATTTCCCCCTAAAAACACCCTTGTCTGTCCTTCACAACACACCTCAGGCTCCGAGTAACCAGGTTTGATCCGCAAGATGAATTAAGAAAACCCTAGGGACACAGAGAGAAACAGACGGTTGTCTGCGGAGAGATGGATTACAGCTCCGACTTGCAAATGTGCAGCTCCTTTCTAGGTCAGCTCCTGTGCAAGCAGGACTCACTGGCTCCCCAGTTCTCCCTTTAGGAAGTCTGTTTCTCTGGAAACTACGAAATGAGCAGGAATTGAGGAACAGTTGAGGGAGAGGAGTAAACGGGCATATGTATTTATTAGAAATAATACTAGAAAAAAAAATAGATGTGTTCTTTGGGAACTGATGGCAAGAGGGGTATGTGAACATTTTCCTGGGAACGTTTGCTAGAATTCTGCCCAGGTTCAGAGACGTCGACTCATCCATCCTTGTGTAACTCCACAATTTCATGGGACTGAGCCCATGCACCGAACAGAAGAGGTTTGCTTTATTTTCCGAAATTGTCCTTATACAATGAAGGCTTCCTTTTAGAAAGGAGAGTCTGGAGGCCTGCATGTCCCTGGGCTCCTGCCATCATGCTCTGTGTATTTATCGGACCGGAATATGCACAGCCCGTCACACCTCCGTGCCACATGGCTGTGAGCAAACATGACACCCGTGATACAGGAGGAGGGGAAATGCTTTAGGAACCCAGTGCAGAGCTCAAGTATCCAAGCACGGCCAGAAATGACACTCCCTATGCTCAGGAACATCGACTGTGGTTTTTGCCTTCGTGCCTTAAGAGAGAGGAGGCGCGTGTACAGGGACGAGAGACTCACTGCCCCGGTCACCACCTGCACGAATGTTAGACGGGCACTATCACCAGGATGACAGATAAGTCAGGGCATCTCTCCTTTGTCCTATGCAATGTTCGAGTCTAAACAATGGTGACTACCTGCTCGCGGGGCCAGAGAAACAGCCTTTGGCCGGTGAGGGGTGTTCAAGGGGCCGCCCCGTTTCCCCGCACAGCAAGACTCCTCATTGCACAGAGCAGGAAATTTCGCTAAATCTATTTATAATCCCCAGAAACACAGTCTGAAGAATGCGGCCTTCGTCTCTCGAAAGACCTTAGTAAATGTCAGTGATTTAGAAAGTACACTCCAATGGCACATCAAGGACCGTGCTTGCAAGAAACAGCTCATTTGCAATCCGAGGAAGAGTCCGGAAGAAAATGTGGGATGGCAGCTTTGAAGACATCCTACCAGTGGATTCTTGATAGGATTGATGTTAAAAAGTTCCAGCATTAATGATATTTATCACAATAGCACAATATGGAAGCATCAAGGTCACTTTCCAAATAGCATGTTGCTTTCCAGAAGTGTAAATATGACTGAGTGTCTAGAAACTGCCTAACAGTGGTGTTATCATAAATTCTGATGATAAATGACTTTCAGGCAGTCCTAAACATCCTACAATGGGCTCTAATAATACTGAGGGAACATTTTATGATGAATACAAATCACCCCTAAACCCCATCATACATCAAGCTGAGTAATATCACAATGAGAGGGGAAAGAAAATGAAACTTTAAATAGGCGTACGCTTTTATGGAGTTTGATTGGATTTGTATTCGTTCTACCCACTCCCTCAATCCAACAATAAATACTATATGGAAAATAAGAAAATATCTTAAATAGAAGAAAAATCTTAAATCTCTCTTTGAAAATTTGATTTGGAAAAAATACCCAATATAACATCACTATAGTAAGATATTCGCATTTTAATTTTTACTTACTAAGTCTAATATAATGACACTGCTTTACAACATGCTCCCTTCTGAAAGGATTTTTATATGTATGCTCACTTAAAACTTATAATGATTTTAATGAATAGATATTCTGATTTTATAAGCAAAGGAACCATGCCACTAAAATGACATTTGGCTAGCTCACAAGGTTAAGGAATGAAAAAACCATGAGTAGGAACTTTGGTTCTGTGGAAATTGTGCATTAGCCTTATGGACTATCTGAGATGCACATGAATTAATGTGGGGGCTGCTGTCCTAGTTAACATTGCTGTGTAGAAAATGAACCCCAAGCTTTATTCTGCTCATGACTTTGTGCGTCAGGAACCTGGGAAGGGCTGGGAAGGGCTGGGCAGCTCTCATCGGAGATCTCACAAGCACCATGGTCTGGACATCCACTGGGGCTAGTCATCTGGGGGCTCCCTGGGTGAGGTGTCCCAGAGGGTCCCTCTGGTGGCTGCACAGGGCACTGGCTGTTGCCTGGGAGTTCACCTGGGGTTCCCTCTCTGATCCCCCAAGAGGTGCCTCTCCCCCGTGGTATTTCAGTGTAGCAGGATGGCTCCCAGGAAGTCCAACTTCCCTCAAAAAGAGCATCTGAAAGGGACGGGGCAGGAGGCACAACCTTTCGTGATCTAACCAGGGAAATAACATGGTGCGTCTTTCAGTACCTTCGTTAAAGGGGTCCCAGGCCCTTTCCTATGTCAGGAGGATGAAATACCTTGCAGCCTTTTATTTTAAACCAATGCAGTCTTCAAGGTCACTCTTTCCCTCTGATTTCATTTGAGCCAAATATATCTTACCTATGCTTATGATAAATTTTCTATTAAAACTAAAAAAAAGGAGCACCTGGGTGGCTCAGTGGGTTAAAGTCTCTGCTTTCAGTTCAGATCATGATCTGGGATGGAGCCCCGCATCGGGCTCTCTGCTCAGCGGGGAGCCTGCTTCCCCCTCTCTCTCTACCGCCTCTCTGCCTGCTTGTGATCTCTCTCTCCCTCTGTCAAATCAATAAAATCTTTTAAAAATTAAAAAAAAAAACATAAAAAAATTATTTTTTTCAAAGCTACTAAACCAGTCTATCTCTTTACAAGTAAGCTAAGTTCTGGGTGATTCCATCCAGTAATTTTAAGATAAGAGACTTGCTTAATTTGCTTTTATGTTCCAAATAAAACAGATTTTGATTAAGAAAAGGCCACGCTAAAATCAGCCAAGTCCACACAGAGTAAGAAGAGAAGAAAATGCTAATTCCAAAAAGAAGAGAAAACAGGATCACAAAGCTGGCTCTCAGTAACTCTTGTCGCTCAGTAAGTCAACCTGCTGCTTTCCTGTGGTTTATAACATCATTAATTTCTAAATTAATAACAGTTCAGTACTTTCTTCTAAAACTGAATAGAAAGAGCGTAGCTTGCCTGGCTGCGTTTACAGCATTCCCTTAACCGATGGTCCTATGCGGGGGAATTAGCAGATTGCCTGTCTCTGTATGTTCTTGGAATGATTCACATCTTCCAGACAATGGTGTGCACCCACCACAGGCTGCACCATGTGTCAGTCATTTCTTAATTTCAGCCAAGCTGCTGAAATATGATAGATGGGAAAAGACAGGGCAATCGAACTTAAGATCTATCCTTTGGTCCTGCATCACGTGTCATTTGTGGTTCTTGTCCAAGATTTGAAATGGTTTCCCAGATCTTAACACTTTTGATCCTCACAACACCCTTGGAAGATAGACAGGGTGAGGGTTTCTGTTCACATTTTCATGACTTCCTAAAGGCAGGGGCAGGGCGCTCAAGACTGGGGCGTGATCCATCCAGCACTCTGTCCATCAACGTACTCAGAGAAGAGGAGAGACCAGACAACGCAAAAGGGAGATTTTGCTGGTATAGTTATTTGTCTGAGCTGTTTCAAAAGCCCAGTTTATTTGGAGAACGAAAGGTGTTTCAGGAGAGAAAGCATGCGGTGGTGTAAAGTAGGGAGAATGAAACAAAACCAGCATCAGTTCATGAACTGAAGAGCATTCAAGTCATTGGTGACAGACATTTGTGTCTCCCATTGAGCCTTCTCTGTGTTGCATATGACGACCGGGTCACTCTTATTTTTCCATCTTTCCTCTAGAATTCTCTGCATCTTGTTACTGACTTCTCTCATTTCTTCTTACGTCTAGAGGATTATCTTCTACATCGACACAGGCTTTGAGGAAGAAATGGAACGGTCTACAAGATACGATTGCAAATATGTGAAAGTATGCAAGTGCAAAATAATATATGAAAATAGACACCGCCATGGGGATTAAGGGCCCTTGAGATATAGACTTGTTTGTAATGTTGTTTAACATACTGTATTTTCAAATTTAAAAATAAACCTGACTGGGGCGCCTGGGTGGCTCTGTCGGTTAAGCAACTGACTCTTGATCAGGACTCAGGTCTTGATCTCATGGTTGTGAGTTCAAGCCCTGCATCGGGCCCCCACGCTGGGCATGGAGAGCCTATTTAAACATAAATAAATAAATAAATAAATAACCTGATTGGTTCCTCCAAGGGAAACGTTGAGCAAAGCGATGATCCAGCGAATCCAGAGAGCACGCAGGTTATTCATCCGTGCTCCGTGTCCTAAGTGACTCTGTGAGTTTTGCTCTCCTTTATATTTTTGGTGATCTCTTAAAAGCAGGTGGTGGAAAAATGGATTATATGCAACTCTCAAGTTGATTCTATTTGAGTGAGTGTTAAGTTTGAGTCCACAAACCCCTGTGTGCTGAGAAATGTTATTTGCTTGAAGACAAATTAAATGAGTCTGAGCCCCATTTTGACAGCCTGGAGCTGAATCCCATTTTAGTCTTGATTTGGGTCCTTCTGTTCCAAGGTCCTCAGGGCGCCTGGGGTGTATGCAGACTTACCCAGAGCTGAACATATGGGAAGCCCTTTGTCACCATCCGCCAGATGCCGCAAGTGTGCTCGTGTTCCAGAACCACATGATCCCCCAAGGGTCAGCTTTGTGGCTGCTGAGCCACCCATGGAGTCTGACAAACCTGAGTCCCCTGTGACTCGAGTCCAGTCTCGCCAGGCTCACCCTGTGGCTGTCTCCTCCCAGGACACAACGCTCAGCTCTGGTCTCCCTGCCCCGGCACGGATCCCTCGGGGGGCTCGGGGTTCCTGACGTCAAAGGCCAGGAGGGAAGATGGACGGCGGAGCAGGCCCACTCTCTCTCCTGCACACCTGCTCCCGGACACCAGGCACACAGAGGCCTGGCCACCTGCTTGGAAAAGCAGGTATGAGGCCTCCCAGAAAGCAAGATCTAACCAGTTCTTTCCCAACACCCATTTTGGAGTTTTTACAGCTTTAAGATGGAAATGATTTTTTTCCCTCCCCCAAGGATTGAGCCTCAGTCTACCTCCCAGTTGTGAATTACTCGAGGCAGATAAATATGCACTGCCTAATTACTAGAGTTCAGATACTCGGTTCAGAGATTTTCTCTTAGTCCAGACTGTCCTGGCCCTATCTTTCCTATAGGAGCGAGTCCCGCACAATTTCTGGCTTCCTCTGATCTGTACACTTGGGACTCTCATTAGTTTGTTGGCGTCCTGGCCTGCAGGGAGTAGAGCTAAACATCTTCTTGATTCAGCATTTTGGTCATAGTGGTAAAGATGTAATGTCTGAGCACATACTGCATGATTTCAATAGGAAGATGATAATGCCCTCGAAAATAATTTTGTATTTGGTCCCTCAGCTTATTTTCTTTAGGAATCACTGCAGAAGTGTACTTCACGCTGCTCTACTCCCTTATTTGCCAGCTCCGTCCTTGTAAATGGCCCCTAACTCTGTAAACGACACAGCGCTCAGCCTTCGCGTGGAGTCTCTGCTTACTCCTTCCTCACTGACCACATTGAAACTCTACTTCTCGGGCACCTGGGTGGCTCTGTCAGTTAAGCCTCTGCCTTTGGCTCGGGTCATGATCTCGGGGTCCTGGGATGGAGCCCCTCATCCAGCTCTCTGCTCAGCAGGGAGCCTGCTTCTCCCTCTCCCCCTGCTTGTGCTCGTGCTCTCTGTCGAATAAATACATAAAATCTTCAAAAACAAAAAAGTAAATAAACCCTATTTTTCTACATTTTCCCCGTCGGCCCTCTCTTGAGGTCATCCCTCTGTGTCCGTCTTCCCTGCTGTGGGGTTAGTGGAGTCCACCGTCCCCCGCCCCCCGTGTCTGGGGCGGAGTCATGGCTTCTCTCCTCCCTCCAGATCTCGTTTCCTTCCAGCACATGGTCCTCAGAGCAGGCGGGTCTGGCTTACCAACACGCATATTCGATCGGGGCCTTTCCCTACCCAACACCCCGAGGCATCTCACTGCCCACCCCGGGAAAATCTTCCCCGCCTTAAGTGACTTAGAAGGCGCACAGGATGTCCTGGTCACTCCCCTACCACTGATCACTCCCTCCTGCAAGTCCTTGTTCACCTGCCATTTCTAGCCCAGCGGGCTGTGGAGCCACGGCCTCATCACTGCCTCGTCACTGCCTGTCACTACCTCGTCACCGCCCATCACTGCCCGTCACCGCCCGTCACTGCCCGCAGCATCCTGAGCATGAAACATAGTGAACAGCTGATGCTTGGTATTTGTGGCAGAGAATGAAAGAAGGAATGAACTCTAAAGTCCATTCCTAAAAGTCATATTTTTAAGCCACTAAGGTGACATAAAATCAGTGCTGTAAAAGTAGAGTAGAGTAGTTGAAAAATTGAAACCAGAATTTTATTTATTTATTTATTTATTTATTTAAGATTTCATTTATTTGTAAGAGAGAGATCACAAGCAGGGAGAGCAGCAGAGGAGGGGGGAAGCAGAACCCCCACTGAGCAGAGAGCCTGATGCGGGGCTCGACCCCAGGATCCCGGGATCATGACCTGAACTGAAGGCAGAGGCTTAACCCACTGAGCCACCCAGGTGCCCCAAAGCTGGAATTCTGACATGAGCTGTGACAGCAGCGTGGCCTGACTCCAGAGCCATTTGACATGAGTGTTGAGCGCGGAGCCTGGAAACAGATCAGCTGCTTTGAAGTTTTGCTTCTGCCTCTGAGCTTGGAAAAGTTATTTAACCTCTATAGGCTTCCTTTTTCTCCTCTGGAAAATGGGAATAATAAAACCTCTACTTCCTAGGGTTATGGGGATAATTAAAAGATTAACATCTTAAAAAATTGTAGGATAGCCCTATGTACGTAGTAAGTACTATGTGGGTGTGAACTATTATTTTTCAAGTAAGATAGCTTTCGATATCTGAAGGTAGGGAAGCAGACACTTAAGTTTCGAAATCCCCATATATAGCATGTGTTCACATGTAATAGTTTCAATATCTAAAAGTATACTTTGTCCCAGTAAGCTTGGAAGAACAAATGGAAAGAAGTAACGGTTTTAAAAGAAGCTCCATGGGGTGCCTGGGTTGCTCAGTAGGTTAAAGCCTCTGCCTTCGGCTCAAGTCATGGTGCTGGGGTCCTGGGATCGAGCCCCACATCCAGCTCTCTGCTCAGTGGGAAGCCTGCTTCCTCCTCTCTCTCCCTCTCTCTCTCTCTGTCTGCCTCTCCACCTACTTGAGATCTCTGTCTGTCAAATAAATAAATAAAATCTTAAAAAAAAAAAAAAAAAAGCAGCTCCAGACTCAGCGTTATTTGTAACGTCTTCATTGCCTTCATTCAAGAAGGTAGCCACAGATCTAGTGAGAGAATTATGTCACCCACTTATGTGTAAGTTGATGTGAAATAATGAGGCAGCAAGCAGGAAGCTATTAACCCTTCTTGCCAAATGAGGTGAGTATCCGATAATGAATGGCAGGAGAATATTTTAGAAAAAAATTTTTTTTTTCTTTTCCTAGGATATCCAGTCTCTCAGGCAACAAACTGCCTACAAGGTAAGTCCTCCTCAAACAAAACCGTATCTAAAACCCCTTCTCATCCCAGAAGCAAGAGAGTCCCAGAGTCCTTGTTAGAAAGGCAATCACAGAAAATGCTGTGAGAAAGGGAATATGACCGTGTGTTTGAACATTAGAAGGAAAAACCTGGGAAAACAAGGACTTTCTTATATCTGTACAGTGAACGTGAAAAGGTGATTACTTCAAATATCCAGGGAATGTAAATATGTCTCCAGAGCCAATCCAGAACTGTCAGAACAGATCATCCAGAGACCAGAGGACTGGCTCCAGCGTAATGGAGAAGCAAAAGGAAAGCAGGCCTTCATGCCTACATGCGTGCACTTAACCACCTGTCTGCAGGGGAGCTCCTCGTGGTGTCCTTCTAGGATAGCTCTGTCTCTCAAGGATCTTCTACTGTCACTCCTTCCCTCCCTTTCTCAGTTTTCAATGGGAATTTTTCAGTGGAAATGCAGAACCTGTGGACGACAAATCTATTGGAAAGACCCAAAAAAAATGGAAGGAGGAAGAGCGTTGCCAAAGCCAACACAATCCCAAAACCTTATTGTGCCAAGTGGGTACTTTGTCTTGGTCCATCGAATACTCATAAAAGTCAGCCGTGGGATGTATTACAGAAATTTGACAAGGATAAGTCATTCTAAGCTAAAAGTATGAGTAAGAAGAGGGAGCACTGCACACTTACAGTCATGACTTGTAATGAAAGACTTTATCCGCATCATACTGGCGAACTCTTTCCTTTAGGTAAGAATAATTGGGGCGGGATAAATGGCGGTGGGCTTGAATCCGGGCATTGAACAGAAATCCTGGCTGGAAGTCTCTGTGGGTGAAGCCACAGTGTAAATGGAATCAATGTCCTCTTGGAGAGTGAATACCTTTTAAAAAAATCTATCACTTGGTTACTCGAGGTGAAGAAACAGACCATGATAAAATACAGGTATTGTAATGCAGCGTCAATAATCAGCAGGAAATCCATATGCTATTCGGAAACACCCTAAAGCAAACCTAGGAAAAGTGTGTGGGGTGAAGCAGAAAGAAAGACCCGGCGCTTCCGGCCTTGCCCACTTCCCACTCCCACCTTCCTCCGGCCTCCCGCGGCCTCCCTGTGTCTCGTTTCTCAACCACCCATCACCGGCACTTCTTCCCCAACCTTCTACATTCAGAAACTCACAGACAGCACAACATCTGGCAAGTAATAGGCTAGAATTGTCAAAATACATCTTTCCAAAGATGGTCCTTTTTTTTTTTCCTAAATGAGAACCCCAAGCCCATATACTGTGGAAGGTTAGGGATGAACTAGAAATCTCGAAGGCTAAACATAATTTGAGGCATATTAATATTATCCCAAGCTCTCTGGTGGAACATCTTGGAGTTCTTTTTAATTCTTTTATTCTCCAGTCCCTAGCTCTCCTTCTTCTATCTAATTGCCCCAAATGGAGACTGTGAGAACCACGACTTTGGAGCACTCCCTACAAACCCTGATGAGTAAATTTTCTTGAATCCTGCAAACTTCCAGTAAGGTAGACAGCACAGCCCTCATTACTAAGGTTGAAAGACTGCCAGAGATCCACCTAAGGCCACAGAGCTAGCAAGTGCCAAGAATCATCTTAACCCATCTTCATTATAACCCATTTTCTCCCCCAAGATGGCCTCATCACCCTCGCCCTTCCAGAGCTCGAAGACTTTGACTCATCTCCCTTCAACATGACATTCACAAGCGGCTCCAAGATAATTTTCCCAGACAACGCTTTTGGATCACAAATCTGTTGTGAACTCTGTTTTATCTTATTTTCTGAACAATACTGTAGTGGATGGGGAAGAGGGTCCAAAGAAATTAACGAAATCAAGAGAAAGGAGGGACAACAGTGTAATAACAACAGACTAAGTGAGTTAGGACTATGGGAAGTCGAGGCCAAGAAGAGATGCTGGCCACCAACGATGTCAGAGGCCAAGCGAGCGAACTCAGAAAAAGGCAGCAAGTCGGAAAAATTCACGAAGCTGAAAGAAGTGTTGTGTGGAGAACTCTGACAGGAAGAGCAGTTTAAGAGAATGAATAATAGACTTCTGGAAAATTCTGCTCTCTGAGATGCTAAGTATAAAACACATAAATGACTTTAAGATGGCTTTGGATAACTTACAGACAATAACCTGTGCATAAAGGAAACTTCTGCTCTTTGGATTACACTTTCTTTCTTTCGAGTCTAAGATCACCGATGACAGTGACTCTCCTTTTTCTTAGAGGATACTCTGCGGCGATGGTGAGAGACAGAGTCACAGACGGAATGGTTAAGCATCTCACTCTGCAGGGAAAGGCCACGTAGCCCGGTTCCAGCTCTGACTCTGCTGCTCACTAATTCGGTCCATTGTTTTTCCTAAGCTTGAAGGTCAGTCTCTGGAAATTGAGGGAAAGGACACTTCTCCCTCAGAGCGTGATTGTGAAAATGAAGGAAAGATATCCACGTTGGACACCACTCCTACGACACAGTCAGTCTGAGTAATGGCTAGAAATCCATGCCTCTTCCCTTCTAAATACGGAAGAAAACAAGAAAGCAGGAAAGGGAGAAGGAAGGAAGAGACGGAGGAACAAGCAATACGGAGGGAAAGAAGCGATTTTTAAAAAATAGAAATAAGCCTGGGTATTTCAAAGAACTCTGTAGCCACGTCAAACACGCTGAACGTCAAAATTGCTCCATTAACATGAGTGGCGCGTGTGAAAAATTAAATTAGTAGAAATGAGTGAAACAGATAGTTACCAAATAATCCGACAAGTTAACGAATCATTAGGTAACCGTTGGCAAGGAAGAAAAGACAGCAAAGTGCAAAATTACGTGCCGATGCAACTTTTCCCCCAGAGAAATTCCCAGGCGGCACCCAGCAGCCTCAGAGCCACCACGCCGTGAGCTCAAGTTCACGGGCTCGTCTGGGAGGCTGCGGTCCGGGAGCGAGAACGGAAGACGGCCGGCAATGAGGCCCAAGAGGACGTCTGAGAAGGGCCACAGGACTGGGCTTGGGGGGCCCGACTTCCACAGCTCATAAAGGTTTGATGGACTGATAGTGTAAATAATTCACTCGAAACCTAACTTTAGACAGAAGAGTGAAAATAATGATAATAAATAAGAGAAAAGCAGATACTATGAAGTCCGTTAAACCTCAGGCCTGACCTCTGACCAGCGCTCCAAAAGCACCCAGAGAGTTAATTTAGCAAATTTCAATGGAAACTTTAACTGCTTCCCGGTCAATAAAGCTGTGAAGTTGTTCCCTGTAGCGCCTCTGAAAGACAACTGTGGAAAACCAGTAAAGCTTGAGACATTTATTTCCAGCCATTTCCTCTGCCTGCCTGCGATTCCCCTTCATGTCATCAATCTCTTGATATACTCTTAAAAAAATCATTATCCTCTCCTTCTGACCTGGAGGGATTCTTTCCTCCTCTTTCTGACTCGGAGCAGCAGCCACTCTTTGGTGTTAAATCAGACAACTTGATAACAGCTCAGAACTCCAATCTGTAGGAAGGGAGAAAAAGACTTTTTCCCCCCGATTCCCATCTTAAGTTCCGCATAGTAAAGTGTTCAAATGCTGTCTTGTGAATAGTTGAATCAGCGACGCGCGAGGGCTGGTGCACGGTGCCCAGAAGCTGGAAACAAGGATTTTTGACATCAGCTCCCTTAGTGCCCTTCGTCATCTGAGACTCTCGGCCTTTCATGTTTTTTTAAGGAAGGCACGAAAGCGTGGGCTCCGATGTGAGAGGGTTAGCCTAAAACACAGTAGGTTATCTTTAAAAGCATTCGACATTTTTCATAGGAAAAGATGTCCTAAACAGAAAACTTTATTTTTAGAAAACAGTGAAGTTTTTCTTTATGATCTAGTTTGTATTAGAACATTCTGTCACTTATAGATATTTATGACGTAATTCGTGTCAGTAAGTTTCCAACTCTTTGGGCCCATGAGGCCAGATTTATTTATCCCAACCACAGCAATTCAAAATCCAGCAAAGTGCTATGAATAAGAAGGACTTTGATACATTGTGATGATTTTATTTGCTTATTAGCAAATTAAAAACACTGTGGGTTCTTTCCCTAAGAACAAAATCATGTAGTAACCGGTAATTATCTTGAAACCATAAAGTACTGTCATGAACTAAGAAGACATTTATCCATTGTTGGATATGATTTTAAATCGTGCTAGTCCTTTTCTGCTTGGGTACACTACAGAGAGCAATACCTAATTTTCTTTTACTCTGAGAGACCAAACTCTAGAATATCACCCCCATTCCGTGAATGATTACAAGATAAAGAGTTACATCAATACTTGTACCAAGATAGCCCTTTGATTTCACTTTAAAGAAAAAAAAATTGAGGGAAGCCTTTTGTTTTGATAGGTGTCTTTTAGCAGAAAACAATAAATACAGTAAACAAAATTGATTACCATTTGATTACAGAGCTAGGTGGTAGCTTATGAACGTTTTGTTTCTATCACTTTCATCTGAAGTCTGGAAAGTTTTCTCACAGAATGCAAGATCTGTGGGAGTGAGAGGCGTGACAAGGGTGTGCTCTTGTCACAGCGAAGGACTTGGGAAGAGGGAGAGGAACGAAACAAGGAAGAGAGGACCTGGGTTTGAAAGCAGGTTCAAAGACCAGCCTCAAATTTCTCAACCTTGCTGATCGCAGCACCCTCTAGAAGGCTTCTATTTATTTATTTATTTATTTATTTATTTAAGACTTTTAGATTTATTTATGGGAGAGAAAGAGATTGAGAAAGAGAGAGAGAACGCATGAGCCAGAGAAGAGGGAGAGAGAGAAGCTGATTCCCCACCGAGCAGGGAGACAAATGAGATGCGGGACTTGATCCCAGGACCCTAGAATCAGGACCCAAGTCAGAGGCTTAACCAACTCAGCCACCCAGGAGCCCCTTTAGGAGGCTTTCAAAGGGTAATGAGGATGCCTTCGCTCTAGTCTTAATGGTTCTGATTTCAGGGGTAAGGCTTGGGGCTGGAGCACAGGTATTTATAAAAAAGCGCTCCACACTCTCTCAGCGTGTAACCAGGGCTGGGAGTGGCCTGGAACAGGCCAACATCTCAGGAGTGGTGCCCATGCCTGGGGGCTCTTGAGACATTTTCACGTGGTCCATGAAGTCATAAAACTTGTCATAATAATACTACAGCATCATCTGCCTTTCCTACCGTGTTGACATTCGCAGGGGTGGATACAAGGAAAGACGGGTAAGAGCGGGCGCACCGGCATGAATCAAGATAGAGGCCATGACCCACAGGAATCCTCAACATATTTTTTACCGTATGACATTGCGCTTAAAAAAAAAAAAAGATTCTCTTAAGAATGACCTCGATGAAGTAGAAAATAGTATTAATTTTATGAAACGTCAAATCTTGACTATATGTATAATACTCCATGTAACAAAATGGGAATTACATACAAGTCCTGTCCACTGTATCCTAAAGGACAACGTTATCTGGAAGAAAAATACTTGTGTGATTGTGGTGGGAGCTAAAATTAGCCAACATCTTTGTAAAACACCAATTTTATCCGACAGAGTGACTAACAGGCAAACTATGGTTATAAGAAGGATTTGGGTATTTGGCAGGCATTTTATTGGAAAAGCATGAAGTAAGCCCAGTGCTTCAAAGGAAAACAACTGCCAATCTGTATTATCCATGATGAAGTTGGGTTTTCACGTGCAAATTAAATTTTGGAATATTTACGTCCACAACTGTGAGACTTAACAGCTTCCCATTACTTACAGACTTCTGTTACGCAATCAGTATTTACAATAATAAATGTATTTCTTGATATTGTATAATGAAATCATCATTTGTAAGAGCCACATAAATCGATTACACAGTATTTTCCAAATGACCAGTGCACGATGCTACAATCTTAGGAGTGGGTAAAAGACTCAGGTTTGCACAGGAGAAACCAGTGGAATTCAATGTAACAGAGTAAAAGAAGTTCATTGCTAGGATGTTGCGTACCATATCATGACTATCAAAAAAAGTTCAGTTAAAAACAAAAAAGGTAGTTGTTCAGTTTCTACATTGCATACACCCTTAAAGAAATTACCACTTGTCAAGATTTGGGGTCCTATCAAAGAAGACAATCCATTTTCTGAAAAGATAATTAAAATACTCTTCCCTTTTCTAACTGCATAGCTGCGTGAGGGCCAAATTTTCTTTTAGGACTTTAGTTAAAAGAATGTATTGTAAGAGTGAAGGGAGACACAAAAGCAAGAATCCAGCCCTCTTTCTTCAAGCTAGGCATTAAAGAGATGTGCAAAAATGCAAAGCAATATCCCTCATCTCCCTGACTTTGCTTGGAAAACCAGTTATTTTTCACAAAAATATTTCATGTTGACACATCATGGGTTTGTTATTTTTAAATTAAGAAATAGGTTTTTTAAATGGCTTCATCCTACTTCTTTTTTTTTTTTAAAGATTTTATTTATTTATTTGACAGACAGATGACAGACAGAGATCACAAGTAGGCAACGAAGCAGGCAGAGAGAGAGGGGGAAGCAGGCTCCCCACTGATCAGAGAGCTCAATGTGGGGCTTGATCCCAAGACCCTGAGATCATAACCTGAGCCAAAGGCAGAGGCTTAACCCACAGAGCCACCCAGGCGCCCCTCCATCCTACTTCTTAAGATGGTAAAGATCGGTAGATGTAGACACATCAACTTAGTGGTTCTCAGTCATTTTTAAGAGTGTGTAGGGGTCCTGAGACCAAAGCATCTGGAACTGCTGCCCCAAATCAGGGGTGCGGGTGACAGGGCCAGGCCAGATGAAGGCTGTCAGGGCAGCTTTGAGGGAGCAGAGATGGAATTTGATACCAAAGCCCAAGGGGAGCCAGGAACAGTTTGGGGAACCACGTGACATGGCCAAGGGGAGCCAATCCAGAGAGAGACGCTGTCCTGTGGAGAAAATGATGAGGTGCAGGCACGAGAAGGCTGAGACCTCACACAGAGATTCGATTCTGACCTGCAGAAAGGAAGATGCAACTATTTTGACAGCCCTAGAGGAAATTATTCTGATTTTTAAGGCAGGGAGTGAGCGTTTACTCTAAGAGGCTATCTTTGGGGGACTCCTAGGAGTACATATGCTCCAGGGTATCCAAGCGGTGGGGAGGAAGTGAGGCCTTGAGGAGGAGCATTAGAAATTAAACTCTGGGGCGCCCGGGTGGCTCAGTCAGTTAAGGGTCTGCCTGCGGCTCAGGTCATGATCCCAGGGTCCTGGGATTGAGCCCCGCATTGGGCTCTCTGCTGAGCAGGGGGTCGGCTTCTCCTTCTCTCTCTCTCTCTGCTTTCTCTCTCTCATTCTCATGTAAAATAAATAAATAAATAAAATCTTTGCAAAATACTTAAAAAAAAAAATTAAACTCTACTTTGCTCTGGTAAGGTTGTTTCTTGCCCCCAAATTCTCTGTGGTCACTTAGCGGATGATCCCATATTTAGTCTTTTCTCAAAATACATACATTTAGTTCAGTTGATCGTCTGGGTCACAAACGCGACATACAACATACATTTCCAGGTTTGATGTCAGGAAGAGCGAGTGAGGGAGAGAGAGAGAGAGAGAGAGAGAGAGAGAGAAAAGTCCACCAGGGAGCTCTTGGGGGGCACGAGGGGCCTGAAAGGAAGGGCTGTCTCTTCTGGGAGAGTCGGAGAGCACCAAGCCACGCTCAGGGAAGGGTGTAGGATTACACTCATGAGCTGAAGGTTGTAGAGAACGAGACAGGTTCGATTCCGGGGATAGGATCTGTGGCTCGGAAAGTGCAAGTGCCTACTTTACCCTGTGACACTTGAGGGTTGACAGAACACACCTACGAGAGGACGGGCGCGCTGCTCTCGCTGAGCCGCGAAGAACTACGAAGAGCCACTTGCAGAGCAGATCGCCACGTTCCACCTGCATTACGCGTCCTGCCGGGGGCGCCGTCCTGTGAAACGGGTCCCTCAGGGTAAGCTCGTCACAGGAGAGCGTTTAGCAACTGGATGATGTTGCCACTGAAGTTTGGCTTTCATGGAGATGATGCCCAGTTATCAGACACTCCTCGTGGAAAAGAAGAGAGCCTATCTGGACCCAGCAGAGTATGAAGAAAACCCTACAAAACCCCCAAACCTCTCTCCCAGACAAAATACTTCTTTATTCAGACTTAGTATTCATGTTGTCCAGGGACAGGGGCCGAGTGCCCTCTGTAGTCTCAGAACTAAGGCGACATTCCCCTGCCTCCTCGTTTTGAACCTTGCTTCCAAACTCTTTGTGTTCCTCCAGTCTACAGCCAGGAGCCTTGTGCCACATTGGTGTGTCCTCCAAAGTGCACAGGCTGACGTGTGTGAGCACGAGAGAGGGGACATGCAATCCATTTCCTGAGGGATGCAGAGAAAATTCAGTTTTTTAAGAAATTTGCTAAATGACATGAATTTCTTAATATTGAGTTCATGCTGTGATCCCGTGTCGGGGAAGATAATTTGAGATCGGCCTCAGACGGATGCGCCCAGAAATCCCTTTGGAAGTATATCAAGACCAGCGAAGTCAATACCAGTGCATTACGTGCGCCTCTGAGAAGGTCAGTTGCAGACGTGATATCAAGGACCCAGAGAGCTACTAACACTCTCAGTTGGTGATACAGTCTGCTGTTTAATGATTTAATTTACCAGTGGTTTCAAATAGCTGAATTAATAGCACTTAAAATGGAATAATAAAACTTGATGAGATGATCAAAATAAAGGTTTCTTTTCCAACTTATTGAGGTAAGAGTTTCTCTGATTGTTGGTTAAGTTTCCTCCGCATCGTCGAAGGGGACTGTTCATTCACTGGCATTGAAGAAGTTCTCTGGGGGAGACATAAAAGATTAAGATCTCACCTGCTCAATGCAGGTGGGTAGTCTGATGGGGCAAAGGAAGCTTCTGGACTTTCTCCTTAACTCCTGTGTTTCTTGAGTGATCTCGGGAAGAAAGTCATTCCATGAGAGTGAGCGTGTAGGAGGAGGTGGGTATTTGGTGTCTGAGGAAGGGAGAGCCGAAATAATGTGAAAGAGTCGCAGGAGATTGGATCCTGGCTGCTGGGAGGCATCCGGAGCTGGTAGCAGTCAATGTACATGAGTGAGGCCCACAGTGGTGATTGAAATTCCACCGTGGGAGGTTCAGAGACGCTGGCACACAAGAGAGCTTGATGTAACCAGGGTTACGGGTTAGCCAAGCAGCGGGATGGATGATTGGGGTTAACCATGAACTTCAACTGGCAAAGAAGAGCAGTATGAGAACAGGTGGTGGGTGAGAGTGTTATAGTAGGTTCGTTTAATTTTAGGTCTTTCTTGGCTAAAAACATTGTCGGAATCGAAGAATGGAAGGGATTCATCTGGCCTAACAGGGAGTCTTGGAATTTTTTCTCAAGGTGCCATCGGTCTTTGCTGTCTTAGGATGGACTTGGATAAAGATTAGATATGTATTATGTAAACTAAATCCTTCTTTTTCTTTGTTTTGGTTTTTTATGATAATTAGGTCTCTCCATACCAAGTTTATTAAAATGATGGGGCATGGGGCTCCTGAGTGGCTCAGGTCATGTTCCCAGGGTCCTGGGATCAAGCCCTGCATTGGGCTCTCTGCTCGGCCGGGAGCCTGCTTCCTCCTCTGTCTCTCTCTGCCTGTCTCTCTGTCTACTTGTGATCTCTGTCTGTCAAATAAATAAATAATATCTTTTTAAAAAAATGATAGGGCATATTTTATTTTTTAAATTTTTTTTAAAGATTTTATTTACTTGACAGAGAGAGAGAGATCACAGTAGGCAGAGAGGCAGGCAGAGAGAGAGTGGGAAGCAGGCTCCCTGCTGAGCAGAGAGCCCGATGTGGGGCTCGATCCCAGGACCCTGAGATCATGACCTGAGCTGAAGGCAGAGGCTTAACCCACTGAGCCACCCAGGCGCCCCAATGGGGCATATTTTATTTTTTTTTTTTTTTTTTTTTATTCTTCTAAACTTTTTAATATTTCTCCTTATTTTTGTGCCTACTGTATATATGTGTATGTGTATTCTTTTTTTTTTTTTTTAATTTTTTATTTTTTATAAACATATATTTTTTATATACATATATTTTTATCCCCAGGTCTGTGAATCACCAGGTTTACACACTTCACAGCACTCACCAAATCACATACCCTCCCCAATGTCCATAATCCCACCCCCTTCTCCCCAACCCCCTCCCCCCGGCATCCCTCAGTTTGTTTTGTGAGATTAAGAGTCACTTATGGTTTGTCTCCCTCCCAATCCCATCTTGTTTCATTTATTCTTCTTCTACCCACTTAAGCCTCCATGTTGCATCACCACTTCCTCATATCAGGGAGATCATATGATAGTTGTCTTTCTCTGCTTGACTTATTTCGCTAAGCATGATACGCTCCAGTTCCATCCATGTTGTTGCAAATGGCAAGATTTCATTTCTTTTGATGGCTGCATAGTATTCCATTGTGTATATATACCACATCTTCTTGATCCATTCATCTGTTGATGGACATCTAGGTTCTTTCCATAGTTTGGCTATTGTGGACATTGCTGCTATAAACATTCGGGTGCATGTTTGATACCTTTGTTTCTCAATATTGAAAATCTTTGCTCCATTGGGAATTTGATTTGGCATGAGGTGTGGAAAAGGGGTTCAGAGGTTTTTATCCAAGTGGATAATTCCTCCTTCAGTTCTCCTTTTTCTTCCATTTGAAGACATCCTAAATGTTTTTACAAGAGAATAAAATGGCATATATTTTGAGAAAAGGAGGAGAGTGTTTAGACCTTTTATTATGTGGTCAGAAGTGTCTGAAGTTAATGTAGCAAATTTTATTACTGAGTGCTTATGAATAAACTATAATATGCAATTGAAGAAAAAATGTAAATTCAATCAGAGAGACACAACAAATACCAAGTTCTTGGAAAATCTCCAAATTGTAAAATTGTCAATTATTTCTAAATTAACCTAGGATGTCAATGTGACACAGTCAAAATTCTAAAGGCTTTATGGAGAAAAAGAAAAAAATAATAAAATAATTCTGTAATAACCTAGAAGAACCAAAATGTAATAACTTTAAGAGATTGAGATTTTTTAATAGGAAATATTTAATATGCTTCCTATAAAAATAAAACCTTTTTAGAACTAAGATATTGAATCTAAAGTTTTATTGGGAGAATAAAAATGTGTCAATGTTAAAACAATTAACATTTTTATATTAAAGCATGAATAAACACTGAGTTCAGAGGAATAGCATAATAACTCTAGAAATATGCCAAAATACATAGAAATGTATTATGAAGTAACAGTGGCATTTCACTTAAGGAAAAGAAGAATAATAAGTAAATGGTAACTATTAAAGATCATCATACTGACTGAGCAGATATGAACAGATTCCAAACTGATAAACTACTGATATAAGTAATAAAATAATATTGTTATAAGTCATCTAAAAGGTCAAAGCTTTTCTAAATATGACATAAAAACAAAGGCCATGTAACTAAAAAGCGTTACATTCACATACATTTTTTAAAAAATGCCTGCATATGCAAAAGCATTATCTACAATGACAAGACACTTAAAAAATTGGAAAACTTTCCCCCAAACCTATAATAACATCACGAAGTAATTAAGCTGACATAAAGAGTGCCCTTAAGTCAAAAGGAAATGTCAAAAAAAAAAAAAAACATACAAGGGGATATTAAAAAATCACCTAAATAAAATATGAATTTTAAGAATGAAAGTAAGCTGAGCACTACAGATCATATGAAAAATGCAAACTGAATTTCCACATCTCTTCTATCAGACTGGCAAAGATCAAACTGTGTGAAAACCTACTACTTTTGTGACAATGCAAGAAAAGTTGTCATTTTATTTTTGCTGGTAGGAGGGTAAACTGGTGTAAGCTTTAAAGAAGGCTATATTGCAATATCTAAGTTAAGAAGATACATACCTTAGATGTAACAATTCTACTTAAAGAAATTTATCTTATATTTATTATCACTTATGCTGATATTAAAGGTGATTAACTACAGCTTTCAAATACATTAATAAGTGGACTATACAAATCTCTTATCATGGAATATTCTATAGTTGCATAAAAATGAAGGAACAGAAGAATATATGTATATGAGTCTATATATTTACAACATTCCTTTAAAGGATATACATACAAGACATACATACATGTCCCCAGTACATGCTAATTGTCTCTGGAAGAGGGAATGGTTTTCTGGAAATCAATGAAGATTTCCAATTATACATTCCTTAGTATTTTAGAATTTTGAACCACATGAATATATTACATATTTATTTATATATTTGTTTATTTTCAAAGATTTATCTATTTATGTGATAGAGGGCACATGACCTACTGGGGGGCAGAGGTAGAGAATCTCAAAGAGACTCCCCACTAAGCATAGAACCCAACATGCGGTTCAATTCCATGTCCTATGAGATCATCACCTGAGCCAAAATCAACACTAGAATGCAGACTGAGCCCCCCTGCCACGGACCTCTTTATTTCTTAAAATATGTAATATATTTGGGGTGCCTGGGTGTTAAACATCTGACTCATGATCTCAGGGTTGTGATTTGAGCTCCACAACACGCTCTGGGCTCAGTGAAGAGTCTGCTCGAGATTATTCCTCTCCCTCTGCCTCCCATGCCATCTCATGCTCTTGCTCTCAAATAAATATAAAAACAGAGAGGAGACAAGAGATGATATCCCTTTGATGAAGATCTATGTTCAATACCTCTCTCAGATTTTGTCTGAAAATGTCTTCAATTTTGTTCTCATTCTCGAAAGTTAATTTTATTAGGCACACAATTGTTAATTGATAGTTATTTCCTCTCTGAACTTAGAGGAGTTATTTACACCATCTTCTGGCTATAGTGGGTGCTGTTGAGAGTCAGCCCTACAAATAAATTTCCTGTTTCTGTAGGGAGTCTGTTTTGTCTGAATAATTTCCATATCTCTTTATCATCATGTCATTAATTGTCCAAATATGTGTGTATATATGAGTTTATTTTTATTTATTTATTTTGCTTGGAATTCACTGTGCTGTTAAATCCAATGATTCATATTTTTCAACATATATTTGCAATTCTCATCACTTTTCAAAATATTTCTTCTCTGCTATTTTCTCTCTTTTCATATATATATTGCTTTATTTTGCCAACTGACAAAATACTAAGGTTAACTTTTTTCATATCGAAACATTTCTAAATGGGATTGTAGATTATTATCAGCAGCATTCTATAATTTGGCAATGTCTTTCATGTTTTGTCTACCTTGAATGTCTCAAACTTTATTTCATATTTTCCATACACTGTGGCCATAACGATTGTCTGTGCTGTATTTTGAGTGATTTCTTCTTTTTTTTTTTTTAAGATTTTATTTATTTATTTGACAGACAGAGATCACAAGTAGGCAGAGGCAGGCAGAGAGAGAGAGAGGGAGGCAGGCTCCCTGCTGAGCAGAGAGCCCGATGCAGGGCTCAATCCCAGGACCCCAGGATCATGACGGAAGCTGAAGGTAGAGGCTTTAACCCACTGAGCCACCCAGGTGCCCTGAGTGATTTATTTTGATGGGTCTTCCAGTTTGTCGTCCCCCCTTCAGTCCTATCTATCATGCTATTGAGCTTATACATTACATTTTACATTTAATTGGTTATATTTTCACTTCTACAAATTTTTGTCCCCTGGTCAGCCTCTGAATCCAATTATCCAGGTTAAAAGTTAAAAATCTCAAAAATTCCTCAGGCTTTTGGGATCTGCTTAATCCCTCTGCCTTTTCTACTCATTCTGAGTTTGGTCACTGAAGTCTCCCTGGGTTTTTGTAAACTCAGCAAATCATTTAAAAGTACATTTCTTACATTATCCAGCATTTCTAGGGGGTATATCCAGCATGCTCAAACTGTTTTAAGCATCTAATCTGCAAGCTGCTGACAGATGAAATAAGGAAGGGTATCTCCGTGACTTGGGGGAGGAGGTGATGACAGCTACCGAGGAGACATTGTATGACAATGACAAGGAAGAACAGGGTCAGATGGTTGCAAAGGGGATGGAAGTATTTCAGGAGGAAAGAAAAGAAATACATTAGATGTGGTGATAGAGAGCAAAGAGGTCGGATTCTTTATTCTGAGTTAGTTGCGATGCCAAGGAAAAAAATAAAGGTCTTCATTTAAAGGAGATGCAAAAAAAACAACAACAACAACAAAAAAAAAACAGTGTTTCATGAATCATCAAAGTTGCAGCTAAGACCAAAGGTAAATGAAACATGTAGGGCAGAAGCTGGAGACAGAGCAGGTTTTCTTGGTTCGGGCTGTGAAGAGTCCATAGATACAAAGAGGGGGATGGAGGCAAGTGAGACAAATGGTGGAGGCCGCTTAGGGAGTGAGGGCGGAAGTAGAGGGAAATCTCCAGCTAAGAGGGTGTGTGACACACTCTCGTAGGGACAACCCTTCTGTTTCAGGCACAGCAACGATATGTTTCAGAATGAACACCGTCAGGTCTCACCAAGCCCTACACGAGATCATCATTGCCATGGATCGGATCTGGAACACAGACACAACATGGGAGTCGGAAGTGAGCGCAGGAGCAGCGGCAGCAGCAGCGGCAGCAGCAGGCGGACAGTACGGAGATTGGTTATGGCTCCAGAGCAACGAGCAAGAAGAAATGTCTCATGAAATCAGGGGCCAAACCTCGTGCACCGCTTGAAGCCATGTGCTTGTTTGGAATTGCTCTGCTTGTAATATAAATATTAGGAAAAACGACCACAGACGATCAGACTGCTATGTTTATAGACTTTATAGAGGAAGGCAGAGAAACGACTTCGCAGCCAGGACGTGGACCGTGTGTTTCGATGACTAGGGCTGCAGTGATCCCAGCGGCATTGGAGCAGGAGCCCTGAACCATCCTAAGGAGAGTTCATCCCGGACGGGGGAGTCCGGATGGCGGGAGAAGTAAGCCACAGCCCTTGAGAACCGTTATTTGAAGAGGGACTGTCAGTGAATGGGACGGGGGCCGGGGAAGCAAAAGAAGGGGAGAGACAGAGGAGAAGGAGGAGGAAGGAGACATGATGGGAACAAAAGAATGAACCCGCAGCCTGGGTGAGTATGCAAGTCAGAACTGCAAAAATGTGAGGAAAAAGATAAAGCTTGGAAAGACAACCAGTAAACTAAAAGACAAAAACAATCAGGAGATTCATTCACACCAGAAAAAAAAAAAAAAAAATGAAAGTAACAGAACACTTGGAACGTTGCATTAATATAAGCATGTTTAGGACACTTGATGAAGGATAAGAAAGAACAAAGAACAAGAAATCTCGAAACAGCACCCGCAGGTGACATCACAAATGGTTAGGGAAAAGCAACTAAACATTTTTGGGGAAGAAAACATAGACTTTGGAACAAAATCTAAAGATACATGGAAACTCTGGGACTGGGTCGAATTAAAGAGGGAATAAATGAAATGGTAACAGAAGAGGAGCTGAGCTCTATGAAGATGTTCCACCCAGAGCCCACACTAACGCAAAAGCAGCCGAACGAAGAGACAGCCAGTCCGGAAACGGGACAGAGGAAAGACATGCCCCAGAGGGCAGAGACACGTCTGAGGCTACCCCAAGCATTAGGGATGGTATTTGGGGAGATAAGAGATGAAGGATTAGCCCTCCAGGCTCTCAAGATGGGCTTCAAACCCAGATGTATTGCCAGGCGGACGGCGGCCACATCCTGAAGGGGAAGGGCTGGGAGGTGGTGAAATGTTGGAGCAGGGCAGGGGCCAGGACAGAGGAGAGCGAGCCCCTCCAAGACAGAGGCAGCCCATGGGAATGCGGAGCCCTGGTTATGACACAGTTTTTTAAAAGACAATGCATACATCTAGACTTTCAGGTCACAGCTTCTGACTCTCAGTGCCGGCAAAGGATGTAATACGGAGCTCTACAGAAGTCGGCGGACCCCATGCAGCTGCCTGCAGGCTGAAATTTGCACCATTCACTTCAGAGAAAAGTGCGCGATTCAGAGTCCTGAATAGGCTCAGCGTGACTCTAGGGTTCCGGTTGACCTAGCTCCTCCTTTGTCAAGACCATGCTATTTAAATCAGTATCACAACATCTGTACCACACACTTCATATGGGGACCCTCATGGATCTCCTTTCCGCCAGGTACAGTACAGAGGCGGGATTGTTACCTTCCCCGGGAGTCAAGAACTGTGCCTGATATTTTGTGAGGTTGGCCAAAATTATGTCTCTAAGGTCCAGAATACTTACAGGATAGCTTCCTGAAAAATTATGTTTGGCTTCCTTGTTTTCTTTTAACTAAGGAGAATGATTACATCAGCCACATCCCCCTTCAATAACAAAGACAAAATTTAAATGAATTTTGAAAGAGTCTGTGCTTGTTTGGGCCATAGTCCTTCTCCATAACTTCTAAGCCAGTTAAATGGACACCGTGAAGATATTAATGTATTGGAAGATATTTATAATTTATTATCTCTTTGGAGGAAAAAAATCCCATACTTTGTTTTTAAGATTTTATTTTTGATTAATCTCTACACTCCATGTGGGGCTTGAACTTACAACCCCCAAGATCAAGAGTCCTATGCTTTACTGGCTGAGCCAGCCAGGGGTCCCAGAAGTCATATTTTAAAAATGTTCACCTCACCACTGTAATTTGCTCATTTATGTTTCTTAGAATTATATTGTACACAAAAGCACCACCATCTAATAAAAAACTCAGACATCATAAAATAACAGAGTTAGGATGATAGAACGCACTGCAGCTACGATTCCCATCATGACGAGAAGGGATCCAGTGAGCAATCACATGGGGCTTCTTCCTCCTCATGTCACACATAGCATTATATCCAGCTGTGCTATTTATACAATGACACAGAGTCAAGGGTCATTTTGAAGGGATTTCTGTGAGAAGGGGATGGCCAAGGAGCCACTCTTCTCAGTTATGTCTTGCTTTCATTTCATCTAAAGACACCTTTTCTTTAAATATTTTACTTGAAAATATTTCAAGTTTTCAGTTAATAAGCACATCTCAAGCATTATACTGCTGCAATAAATCGCTTAAATGGCCAGGTTATATTCCACAGCGTTGGTCGCTTGAATATTTATTGTAAAGCACCACGTACGATGATTTCCATTTTTATAATTAAGAAGAAGATCTGGAAAAATAATTCTAATGGCGAAATCAAGAATGATAGAGATGTAGTCTCGTAATTTTGTCGTGGTCCTGAGGTGAACTCCCTTTCATGAACACACTTTGATTAGAAGATCAGTGGAAGAATAATTATTAGAAGCCGAGTCCCAGATATTTAATGGGAAGTGAACTTGGATCGATTAAGCATGTCCTTTTTGCCATGGCTGAACCATCTTTGTTGGTGCATTTTTCCATAATTTTTAAAATCGTTCTCATTCTTAGTTCACAAAAGACTTTCTTCGAGGGGGGCAATGAGGCCTGTATTTGAATGTCCCAGTGTTCCTCTCATGACCTATTTAACAGGTGTCCTGATGTCAAGCCTAGTCTGTCTACCTCTTCGTTCCATTAGTTTGAGTCTGTTTCCTTTCTGAACTTCTATGTCCATCCATTCTTCATTCTCAAGAAGAATGCAGTCCACCTCCTAGTTAGGCTAGGCAGTAATTTGATTTTGTTCTTTTTTCCTCCAAATTTTCTCATTTTGTATTGCTCCCAAGACCGCAGATAGTTAAGTCATCCTTGACTTGAACTCACCATTTCCTCCTCTGTCTCCCCATCTTCCATCCACTCCTGAGCATTTCCAATATATTCCCTCACCGGAGGCGCCTACGCTGGGACTCTCCTTTATATTTTAATCATTTTCTATATCAAATACTACCTCTACCTCATTTATAGCCTTCTTAAATCTTTAATCTGTGAGTTTCAGAAGATTCACGTTTCTGCTGCTACACTGCGTTACCTCTGCATTTTTCAAAGCTCTATATTCTTGACCTTTTCCTATAATCTCTGATGGCTTCTTTGTCCATTTTCTTCCCCTAAATTCTCAGTTACCAGCTCACTTGCTTTATTCTTGATATCTTTTTAACTTTCTCATACTCTTTGCTTGAAATAGTCCCATTAAAAAAAAAATCACACTACAATGGACCTAATTTCATTGTTTCTGTGAAGTTTATCTCACTCTATCACTCAACATAAAGCCGCTGAACTCTTGAGTCTATGCCAGAAAGATGTATTGGAAAGCGCATACAGAATTAGTATACTGTATATAGACATCTACCATTAATTGTTACTGAGTTGATGACTCCAAGGTAACATTACGAACAGAAATTACTATTCTATGGCATGACAAAGGGCTGACTCTCACACCGAAAGACAGGATGCCCCCATACATTTCGAGTTCTTAATCTCTGCCCTCTGTCGTTTCCAGCTTTTGTGTCGTCTTGCTTTTATCAGTGTGCAAACCGATAAGCTACCTCCTTCCTCCCTTTCTCCCTCCCATTTTTCTGCCTTTGTCTTCTGAGGTCTGGAACACCACAAAACCAATTTTAGGAAAATAAGGTACAAAACAAAATAGGTTCAGGATCAAGCCCTCACCCTTAGGGTGTTAGGCGTCCATCCTGAAAATAAGTTGTAGAAACTTGGTGCCTGGACTTAGGGACTTACATTTTATTTCCTCAAAAGCACATTTTGTACCTACAGTGTTGGGGTGACTGCTAGATACCTGGGTTCAACATGAAGAGGTTATTAGATCTGTCAGTGAGGTATCTAAAGGTATGTTAAAACTTTATTCAACTTCTGAGAGGCACAACCCACTCATTTTCTTCAAGAGAATAACTTGAAGCCTTTTGGGAATGGCGATATTCTATAACAAAAAAGTTATTTTTGAAATTTCAAAAACCAGTTATTTGTACTTTTGTTTTTCCCTTTCAAGTTCTTTGGGCTCTATGTAAGAGATTACATTTCCTGTAGGTTAGGGATATTTGAAGAAATAAAACAAAAATGCATTTTGTGTACATTAAACTTTGTAAATATGTACCTCATGTCTCTTGAGAGCAATTAGAAGTAGGCCTGGAGACAGAACCTGAGGGTGGACCTCACTGCACAAATGGAAGGTACCAGAAGTTCTGGAGAACTGGGACTCCCAAGCAGCAAAATAATTTGACAGTATACAAGGATAAAGCCAACGCACTCATTATTCACAGACTAAAATAATTTCAACCACTAATTTTTAACCATGAGATCCTTCACACTCCAATGAATCTTTTGGGGAAAAAATACTTAGACAATGGCTAGCCACAGTCTAACATTTCTAGAGGAGCCACAGGAAAGCCTCTGATATTTGGTTTCCCTTAATACCAAGAGAAGTCTTTTCATTGCTCTTCTAAAGGAAAAATTTCTGGAAAGTCAAATATATAAAAGAGCACAGCCCACTCCATTGCTCTTTGCCCTCCTTCCAGAACAAAGAGCCGAATAGCTCCCAACTGTATTCTGCTGGGTCCTCCTGGCTTTGACTTGCAGTCCCCAGAGCCAGGAGAGATGCTGGACAGCCTGGGTAGAACTCTCGTCTGACCCACTATGCCTCACAAAAAGGACCTGAATGGAAGTCGCTGGATATGAACCAAGTTGTGTTTTCCAAGAACATGTGACACTGAGCCATCAGAAGCTTTTTATTACTATTATTTTTAACACACTGTGCTTCTGCCTGCTCTCCTCCTCTAATATCTGGAAGACGACGACAGAAACGTCCATCCTAGGCCCCCAGGGAAAAACTCATGAAAAGCTCTCTTACTCTCTGTGAGGTCATGTAAGAGTACGTCTCTGCCCCCAGTCCTCAGACACAGGGACCAGTCAGTAGAGAAGGAAGAGGTTCGCTGCTTCCAGAAGCCCCAGGAGTTTGGGTGTGGCTTGTACTGAAGAGGGCAGGGAAAGTCACCCCAGGAGTTTGAGATGAAGTTGCCCTCCAAGAATAAAATCGGGAGATTCCAAACATAATGGATGAGATTAGTTATCTGTAGAAATGACCACCCTAAGGAGTCGCCAAAAAGATTATGTGGAGAAATTTAGAAACACCCTGAGGAATTTGACAATGGCAGAAGCTTGATTGTATCCATATATTTCCAGCAACAATCTAATCAAAGTAAATGGATGAAGCCGTAACACAATCAAGCAGTAACTTAATCAGTTATAGTGAATAGATTAAGTACTCTAATCACAATCAGTTGTAAAGCAACCCACCTGAAGGAAGGGCGGCTGGGAGGAAATGCGGAGCGCAGGACCCCGGACTTGTCTGGGCCTCCAGCTCCCTCCAGTGTGGGAAGCACAGCGAACTGGTAGGCCTCAAGGCTGTTTCCATGGTAATTTGGATTCTGAAGGCTTAGTCTCAGGTCCATTTGCCTACAAGGAGAGAGTGCACTTGTCAGCAAAGCAGCAATCCTTACTGCTGTTGAAACCCAAGGACTGCAGTTTTAGAATTAGAGTAATCGCCAAAGAACAGTCAGGAAAATTAATAAAGTAATTGGATCCTGTTTGCTCCCCCACCATTTATGGAATGGCTGCTGTGCTCAAGCCACTGGCCTGGGAGCTGGGGGTCAGTGTCCAACCAGAACACCCTTGCCCGCATGCAACGTTCATTGTAAGAACTAAGACCGATATCAAACAACTAGTTAGATGATGGATTATTTTGTTATAATTGTGACTATTTCTAGGACGAAAACATACAGAATTTACTTGAACGGGAGCACAATTACAGAGACCCCTGAGCGGACTGGAGGTTTGGAGATCGCTTTCATGAGGACCCCTGCGGTGGATTGAGGCACATCTTACAAAGGGGAAAGAGATGAAAAAGACAAGAATAAATACAGGTTGAGGAGTAGGATTAGACTAACCCTGTGAATAAAGCAGGTGACAATAAGTAGCTCAGAAATGATCTGTGACAAAACAATTGCCCACACAGAGACTGGAAAGACTACTGCTAATATTCTCTTGAGGGGGCCACCAGGGGAGGCTTACCTAGCAATCCATATTCCAGAGACGATCTACTATTTAGAAATGAACTACCTTGATATTTTTGGACCTGGTAAGAGCCGGGGAGATTTTACGCCACCGGAGTTGACGATGGATCCACACTATCTACGTTGGCTCCGGAAACAACATGAGAGTGCTTGCTGGAAACGTGGTAGGATTGCAGCCCCACATTGCAAAGCACCAGACGATCGGCTACGGCCATTAGACCGATTTGGGGATGCAAGACCATAAGACATAAAGGTAGAATGATTGCAAAGCGATGGGCAAATAGAGCTCTCCCCTGTAATTTCCTATCCGAGGCAGAAAAGGGCTATTGAAAAGTTTTAGATCAACCGTGCACATGCTCTAAGTGGATCTCAAGGGTACTCAGGCAGAAGCTGCATTACCCAGGAACGTGTTAGGCGTAGAGTGCCAGGACATAAAACATGGAGTGCTGAAACGCCGCTCTGTGTAAGATAGAAGGGAAGTGCAGGCATATGCTAGCTCCCCAGTCACAGATCAGATCGGAAAGCAGGCAGGAGCTGATGAAGCAGCAAATAGGCAAATCGAAACACTGCATCTTCTTGCAAAAATACAGGTAACATTTTGGAAAGAAGCTCCAGGGACTGTAAAGAAAATGGATTTACTGACTGTGGCTAAGATTATAAGGCAGTAAGCAATGGATTCTTTATGTATGTATTCCTTAAGCTTTGATTGAGAAATCATTTGTTTAGGGTGTTAGACTTCATGTTAGGGAGGGTTTTTACCAACTTTTGCCTTTTGGAGATTTTACCCAAGATTAACATACACAAGATTTGGTGACAAAGCAATTCAACCCAAAGAAAGTCTGCAGGAAAAAAAATTAAAAATAAGAAGGTACTTCTAAGTACCTTCTAAGGTACTGTGTACAAACAGAACAGTTGAGCTATTTTCCCTGGGTGTCTGAGCTTCTGAAAACTTAACTGCAGTGAATGTTTGTTTTCTCCCTCATTCCCATCCCCTGTGAATTGTTCCATCGACATTCTAGAGAGGATGTTTCACACTCTGAAATGAGTGCTATTTGTTTTGTTTTCATCGAAAAGTCTATTGGGGAGTTTTAATCAAGGAGTCTTCCTGAGAGTTAAAATGTATACAAGGAAGAGTGTCTCATTCTCAACAATCCCGTAACTGAACCAACCACTGACCCAGAGAGGGAAGACAGAGAGAAAAGCAGGTCCAAAGTGACGGCAAGGACCAGAGGGCTCGCAAAAGACACTAGAAGCAGGAAGAACGATGGAAGGGATTCAGCAGAGAGACTGGTGTGATTATGTTACGTAATTATGCAAATAATTGGCATTGAAACCCATTCAGAGCCACAGTGTTATAGACTTTGAGAGGGATGTCAGAATTCTTCGAGCACCACCTCCTTGTTTTATGTCTGAAGACTCGGAGGTCCAAGAGCAGTTCCGTCTCTCGTCAGGCTGCACGTTATTTAGCGGCGATTATTTTTATTTGGTCGTGCAGGACCGGCACTAGAAATCAGGTCGCCTGACCGTCCGTGGCTCTTTCCTCAACCTCACATTCCCATTCCATTTCAAAATGAGTCATTATTACAGCACATTTAAAAAAAGAAGCATTACATGCTGTTTTTAGTATAGTAGATTCAAACGTTTTCTGAAACAAATGTAAAAATACTGCATTCCAGAAGCGATCTTCACAGACTGAAGCTTGCATAAGCGTTCCCCGAAGGCTTCCTAAGGCAAACATCTCCGGTCCTAATCCTGGAAAGTCTCCCAAGCTTTGGGGTGATGCTGATGTGACGGGCCCACATTTTTATTACTTTACTGGTCCGGCTCCCAGAAATGGCTAGTATTTATAGTAGTCCAACTCCGGGAAGTTTGCATGAGAGTAACCAACAATCTGCAACGAATCAACGACATGAAAATAATGACCACAGCCCAAGTTGGCTGATTTGGGCTCTAGTTATCTTCCATAGGCCTAATACAACAAACAGCCTCTCTCTGTGCCAAACACCTCAAACACAAACTTCTGTGCCTACGAGCTCCTCCTAATCTCTACCTGTTTGTGGCAGGCCAACTCACCTCCAGTGTTTCCTCCTACAGGAAGCCTTCCTGGTGTCCCTCAGGTTGCCATGGGAGCTCTCTGTCCTCCCTGTTTCCGTATGACAGCTCTTGTCATATTGGATCTAACTACAATTGTTGCTTTGAATGTTTACTTCCCCCAAGACTGGAAACAACTTGGTCCCAGCAACAGCTCCTTAAATATTTGTTAAAATATTACAAAAATGAGGATAATCAGAGAAAACAAATATAAAATACACACAATACAACTAATTCTCTGTGAGTGAAATTCATGGTTTTAAATTTAAATTAAATTTAAATTAAATTTCACTAATTCTCTGTGAGTGAAATTCATGGTTTTAAATTTTGCTTATTACCCTCTACCTATGTATCTATCTTACCCTTGGGAGATCTATAAATAAAATGAAAACTAACTTCTGTCAAGAAACAGTAATGAACGCACTAAACATGATTCGACAGGATACAAATCTTCAATGCAAATATTCAGAAAGTGCCACCCAAAAGTTTAGCACCATCAATGATGATTCATTATGTGCCAAACCACTTCCTTTAGAGGTTTAATTCCTAGGATTTTACGATGGGAAGAAGCCTTTGGTGGAACCTGAGGTCCTTTCTAACCACATCTGCCCTTGATGGAGGTCAATCACTGAAATTATTTGATGACGTCTGGAAGGAACCTAAACATCCCACACTGTACCCAGTTCAGTTTTAAGAATTCTAATTTTGGAATTTTTGTCCATTAAACCCATAATCTCATGTCTCTTAGTTCTGTTTTTCTGGACCAGTATGAAAAAACACGTTTCTTTCTTTGTTGTATCAGTCCCTCAGATTTCTAAAAATAGTTATCACGTTCTGTTCAGCACGTTTTCTTTAGTTAAAAAAAAAAAAGACAAAAAAGGATACTAATTTAAGAAAGAAATGCTTATCAAGTACATTTATTAATCAAATGGAACTATATATTTACTGTAAAGATATCATCATTGAGGTATATATCTGAAAGTAATCTCATCCAGAAGGGATATATGGCATATGCAAATCAAATTTGATCCAAAAATGTAAACAAATATGAATGATACGGATTATAGGAATTTTACTAATGGATTTCCCTATCGTCCTATTTCATAAGCACTTTCTGGTCACTGGTAATATCCTATTTCTGTATTTTTCACGTATGGAACTTTATTCCTGTGAACATAAGAAGTATTAGCAAAAGAAAATGTAAAATGGCTGCATGCCATCGAGTGGTAGAATCTCATCACTAATTTCGTTTCTCGGTGTCACTCCCACCAGTTCAGGACGGGGCTGATAAACCTCCGTTCCCCTTGAAGTCTCCATGTCTGATGAAAAATGGAATACTTGAGTTTATGCAGCTGTTCATGAGCTAATTATCTGCAATCATTTCTGATTACTTAATAGGCCATGGTAGGATGTGTGTTTGCTGTTATGTTGAGTTTAGACATTAGGCTTTAATGCGCTGATATGGTTAATTGTTGTGCTCACCGCTGCCTGCTAATAGACCATTCCTGAAAATGAGACCGTATCTCAATGGAATTTGCTTGTTTATTTTAAATAAGTAATAACTACAAACTCAGATCCTAGATCCAGTGTTTACCATTTTAAGAATGTACTTTTTAATGCTGTATCATTTCTAATGCATTTAAATTATTCAAGTTTGGAGAACACACGTTATTAAACTAATGAGTCAATAACCAACTCAAATACTTAGATTTCACATTCTTCTTGCTCTGTTCGGCTTCCTAAATTGTTTTCTGCCATTGATAGCAAAATAAATTCTCTTTAAATGCGGCCAAACAAGCTGAATGTAATAACACAATAATGAGAAAAATATATGCATATTAAAAGCAGACAAGTATTTATTAACACGTGAGCCAAGATGCCGATGTGCGCGGCCGGTTGGAGCCACGTAGAGGCGTTAACGCACGAGGTGGACGAGGAATTGTAATGATCCTGCTCATTTGCTCGGCAGTTTTGCGTTTTATGACAGCGTTTAGTCCAAAATGCTAGTGTGTAGTTTTAAACATTTAGCAGGTTGTTCTTTTGTCAACTCTCTCCATATATCTGTGTTTCTGATTGCCAGCAACGGAGGCGAAGTGTCCATACAGATCCTTTAGGCATCTCTTTTCCTTGCTGTTCGCGAGCTCTATTTTTTCCTTCTATCAGCAGGGTTTCATTTCTTCATCTCCTTTAAACTTCCTGTCTTTTCCCTGTCTCGTACTCTGTGATTAGAGGAGCCAGTAGGATCCAGACAGTAAGTAGAAAGTGTTCCAACCCCAAACTCTTGGCTTCCCTTCTGCAACTTCCAAGAAAGGGGTCCTTCTGTCCTCTGCCTGTCCCAGGCCTTGTTAGCGTGGATGGACCCCTTTTAAAGCAGACTTCAAAGAAGGGGACCCTGTGGATTGTTTGGGTCCATCGCTCTGGGTGGCACGGTACAATCCTATAACCTGCTTTCCCAGAAACACTGTACACATTGTGCTTCTATGAAATTAAAGCCGTGTCTCTCTCTCTTTTCAAGATCTTATTTTTTTATTAGAGAGAGAGAATGAATGGGGAAGGAACAGAGGGAGAGAAAGAAGCAGACTCCACGCTGAGCAGGGAGCCCGATTCGGGGCTCGATCCCAGGACCCCGAGATCATGACCTAAGCTAGAGGCAGACATTTAACTGACTGAGCCACCCAGGCACCCCCAAAGCTATGTCTCTTCTGCTGTCAAAGAAACAAGGAGAGACTAGAACTAGAATTGTATATATAGTGATTTATATTCCTTATTGGATTTATAGGATTTCCATTTAGAATGTAGTATGTACCTGAATTTCTCTGAAACTTTGGCTTTCCATCACAAATTAAGGTTCTTGGTGGTTCTTTCATGTTTTCTATTCTAAATTTTTGAGGTATCCCTAGAAACATAATCACCCCAGCATCTCCTTCCTCATACCTTCCTTTTTCAAACTTCTGGGCTTTCTGTTCCCCAGACTCAACATGTACTTCTTCAGGTACTCGCGAAAGCATCTCTGGTGAAATTCAAATCCTGTCTGACCATTGATGCTGCGCTTTCCTGAAACTTCCTTAGAGACTGCCAACCTCTTCTTTAAACCTATGTAATGTTGATTTTCTTTTTTCACATAGTAGGTGCTTGATAGAGATTAAATGAATTCAAAACTGAGAAGTTATTTAAACCAGTTGATTTGGATTCTGGTAAAATGAGAAGGTTCAGATTCATGGGCACCGGGAGTTGTAGGTACATGTTTTCATCTCTGTGTTATTAAATGCAGTTTAGCAGTAAGGCAGCATTCTTCTTTTCTTTTTTTTTTTTTTTCCTTTTCAGTGATTGCATACCGTTTGATATGATTAGTTCTAGACTGTCCATCTGTAAGCAAATATCTATGGGATGCCAAAAAAAAAAAAAAAAAGAGGGAAAGAGAGATACTTTCATTTAAATTACTAGAAAGACTTAACAGCTTTTAGACACAGGGATTTCTTTCTCCTTTATAATATACCAGCAGCACTCTCTTCAATGACATTTTAGTGCATTCATGTTTGAGTAGCGGTAACAAGGTTAAAAACGGTCAGTACACTGACATTATATTAAATTTTATCTATGAAATCCAACAGATGGTCACTAAGTTTCTACTGTGTGCAAGGCACAATGCTGGGCAAGATTCTGTGAAGAACAAAGAAGACTTATATAAAATCCCTTCAAGAGGGAACATCAGGAAATGCAGATAGAACAAGTTATGTAACAGGAGACACACTGTAGTATTAGCTCCAGAAAACACAGCAAGAAAAAAAGAGATTACGTCTTTTGGGAAACTCATTAGAACACTTCTTTCCTTTCACACACCAACTTGCTAATGATGGCGGCTTGGAATATGTGATGACAGGTGCCTTTAGAAAGTACCTGAAAATAATGGATTTAAAAAAATGAATAGAAATTAAATAAATAAAAAAGAACAGAAGGTAGTGGAAATTTAAAAACAAATCGATGGACATTTTAACATTGCCCATTCAACATGATAAATTTTAGGGAGAAAAGCATAATCTTATCATCGCACCACAATTATTTTGTTTTGCCTGCTAGTTATTTGTGTTATTTTGAAACCAGCACTTGAATACACAGAAAAGAGAAAAGCTTACTTCAGAGCAGACTTTCCCATGTCGCAGACCTCATTCAAGCCACAGCCTGTGCGACACGGACGCCTCTCCCACTTCACCTACAGGAACCAGGTTTCCTAAACTGGAAAATGAGAAGAAACAACACCAATAATAAAGCCTATTCCCTGGGTGGTCAAGAGAATCCAATGAAATGCTCCAGGGAAATGACAGCTGTTGTCTCAAAACAAAGGCCCAGGAAATAGGGGCTCCTCACCCCATCCCCTCACTGTACTCTACCTTATTCTCCGTCCACCCCCATCCCCGAAATCCTTCATACTCATGCGGTATGAGTCTGAAATACCAAGAAACAGGCAGATTAATTCCAAAGAGCTGAACAGTAGCGGACCACATAGTGAGTCCTGGAAATGCGGGGCAGCGTTGAACAGCCACCTCCGAAAGGCTGAGGCCAGGTCCTGGTCCCACAGCTGTGGGTGTCTATGTTGTCCAAATGGGACAAGATGCATACCTGCTTCCCTCCAGCTGCAAGCATCAGGAGACATGGAGGCGATGGTTTCTGCTCTCGCTCCCCTCCCTCTGCAGATGGTGGCCTAGAAGCACCCAGCACCCTGGCGAGTCGGCTCTTTGCCTAAGATAGCACAGAAGCACCGAGCAGGAACCTCAGCAAGAGCAAAGGAAGCCAAGCAGAACCACATGACCAGGGCTCTGTGATTGCCACTGTCCCTGCGCCCGAAGCTCACAGTTTATGTCACAACCTACACATCGATCTAAGCGGAACAAGGTGCTAAAGCAGAAGACCTCAATAGGCTGGAGAGTTTCCTAACATCATAACGAAATATCCAGGATCAAATAAAAAATCACCCTTCGTGCCCCAAACCAGGAAAGCCACGATGGGAAGAAGACAAGACGCTGCACCAGTGGTGATTAATAAGACAGAAGAGATGTTTGGATTATCTGACCAGGATTTTCCAAGTGCTTCCAAGATCGACTCTAAGTTCTCTAGAAACCGACTTAAAAAATGGAAGATCTTAGCAAACAGACATTATGCAAAAGAACCAGGCTGGAGATTACAGGACTGAGAAGCACAGTCACCAACATAAACAAGCTTGCTGGGGGTCTCCCCGGTGGTGATAGCAGACTCAGGGACCACGGCAGTTGGAGGACCCAACATTTGAATCCTTGGGATCTCAGAAGGATGCGGGCAGTGTGTGGGGCTGAGAAAATGTTGGAAGAAAGGGTGGTTGAAAAGGAGCGTGTATTACGTCTACGTACTTAACCTCCATCCACTGAGATAAAAGGGTACCGCTTCGCGTAAGACGTAGAAACCTGGAATCTTCTCCTTCGACCTCTCCGTCCTTACACTGCAGTCATCACAGCATGCCTGCATGTATCGTGCATCTCATCACGTTATATTATTTTGCTTTCAACAGTCCCATGTGTTGTAAAGAAACTGAGAGAAAATAGGAAATATTTCATATCTATTCAGATATTTGCCTTTTCAGCTTTTCCGTAATGCTTCTTAACGATTTGCATTTCGGGCAGGCATCGAATTCCTTTGGCATGGACCTCAGTGGGCATCGTTTGAACAGATGCTTTAAAACCCTTGTGTGCTAATTCCCATGTCTCGATCATCTTGGAGTCGGTCTCCATTGTTTGTCTTTTCCCTGAAACTAGGTCACATTATCCTGGTTCCTCCTACATTGCATAATTTGGACGGCATCCTATCACATGGAGGTGCGTCGGCACTGGGGACATTCCTCCAGAGAGTGTTGCTGTTTTTGTCTCCGCTGACAATTAACTGGGTTGGATGCAAACTGCAAATTGTGTCAGGCAAGTTGGGTTCTTTTGTCCTTAGCTGCTCTGTGTGCAGTCTGTCCCCGCAGGTGGCTGGGATGACTCAGGGGTCAGGCGAGGACAAGGGCAGTTTAAGCACAGAACTTGGGGCTCCTCCTCTGGGATCTCTATTCCCCCTTTTCCAGTGGCCTCTCCGGGCCCCTTTCTGGCAGACTTTGGCCAGCTCCGCTTGGCGCTGGCTTTGTTCTGCCCTCAGGATTAAAGCTGTAGTGCATGGCGAGTTACCGCCAGCTGGTCGCGTCTCCCAAACCTTCTGCCTCTCCAGAATCTGCCAGCTGGGGTTTACTCACCAAGATGGTTGTTGAGTGTCCGCGGAACCTAGTTATCCGGTTGCCCAGAAACTAGAGTTGGGTCCAGTTAGAGCTTGCCCCACCATGGAAACAGAAACCTCCTTGAGGTTTTGAAGGGAGATGCAGTTGAAACTCCAAAGTAGGTCTGAATGAATGTCACTTTCCAAACACCCATTCTTTCTAAAAAAGATCCTGTCTGGCCTGTCCATCTGGTTCTTTGATGCTCCTCAGGAAAATTTCCTTCGTACAAATCCTGCATGTTTCTTACCAGGTAAGTATCTATATGCACCGTGCTGAAATTGATTTTGTTTCGTTTGCCTCTATTTCCTTGGCGTTACTTTCCTCATTTAAGGAAGCCTCATTAGAAATTGGCTTCCCCACCCTGGGGCACAAGAAGTCTGCAGTTTTGTTCTGAATGCACACCTGGGAACTTCACACCAGGTCAGCGGAGCTCACCCGTGGTCCGGCCCAGTCCGAGTCTGCCTTGTCGTCATTGTCCTGTTGAGATCTTTGGGTTGGGATCACTGATCTTGGATTGGTTCCAAGTCCGTCTCTTCAACGTAGAGTTCAAATGCAGATAAGACCATATAGCATATGCTCTGGCCTTGAGGAGAATTTCATATGCTGGTGACTTTGAGAGCTGTGTATGGACATTGTAGCGACAGAATGGGAAAGGGGTCAAGCCATTTCTCTGCAGTCCTTTTCTTTTCTAAAACATCTTTTTTTTTTTTTTTTTTAAGATTTTTTTTTTTTTATTTATTTGTTAGAGAGAGAGGGAGACCGAACCAGCTCTGAGTGGAATTTTCCACAAACATGCAGAAGTAATGTAAGACTTAAGTTTTCCTTTTCTTTTGGTAAATAATTATACAGTTACCTGCACTAAAGTTGGCTGGGGGAGAGGGGTTTAAAAAAGAAAAAAAAAAAAAAAAAAGAAGGAAGATAAAATGAGGAAAAAATTAACATATTAAGCTTTTTAAATGGACTTGTTTTTAAATAATTAATTTCAGATATTAAAATTGAGATCAGAAGAACTGAAATCAACTCTTCTAGCAAAGATCTAGCTTCTTCTGTTCCTAAATGTTATTTTTATATTCTGAATCCCCACAGGTTTTTAGGAAAATGCATTTGAAGTTACCCAAGTGTTTGGCTTATCTCTAGCACCTAACAGGGAACCTGAAGTCTGTGGAATAGAATAAAAACCAGCAAGTGTTGTTTTCCTTAAAGGAGACTTCATTTCCTTAAATTTCATTTAAGAAAACAAGAAGTACTTTCATCATATGCTGTGAAGAGCAGTGATAACCCAGAATATTACTCATTACAGATAGGAGACTCAGCTCTTTCATTGGACTAATAATCTTTTTCTTAAAAAAGAAAAAAAAAAAAAAGTCACTCCTTCCCCAAAGAAGTTACAAGAGACCAACAGCACACTAAAAATACTTTATTGTCATTACTTGCACTATATATACATGATAAACAGAATATATAGTACTTCTGATGAAACACCCACAGTCTTCATCCGGGTAAAAGAATCATCCATAGAATGGAAACATGGCACCCATTAAAAAAAAAAAATCTCTCAAATATTGCAACAACTATAAAATGAGCCACAGATATTCTACAGCCTTCTTATTAAACAAAAGGGGACTAAACGTTACATATGGTTTGAAGAAATTAAATGCCAGATATTCTACAGAAGGAGAAAATATTAGCACCCTGGAATAAATTTTACACCTGGTCCATTTTCTGCCCACTGGAAAAAATTGCACTGTTTTGCCTTTCCAAGAGGACACACAAAAAAATTCTTCCCGTTATTAGGTCCGATCTTTAGCACGGTTCTCATGATGGAGCGTTTGCCATGGTTGCAGAATGGGAAGGACAAATCTGCCCACTGCAGGGTGAAAACAGAAGGATTGTCAAGTTTAGGAGCAGGTTAGAAATACGTACAGACTAAGCCTGGGTGCACATCATGAGTGAACCCCACGTTCCCTGCTACTATTAATCAGGCATTGTGAAATTGACACAGGTCATTAGTTCCGGCCCTTAAAAAAAACTTATAGACTGTAAGAAGCATCTCCTACAGATTTGCTTGAATTACGCAGAAAACTGCCATGACTGAGGTTCCCTTTGTCTGAAGGTGTGCTTATAGGAGTTCCTTCCTCTTTATGGAAAATATTTGAAAACGATCAGAATCCTGCCGTCAAGCCATCATATTTCTGTTATCAGTCTGTTTCAGTTCAAACAATGAAGATCAAAGATTTGTTACACATTTGACACTAAATTTCCTTCATCTCTTAGGAAAAGAAAGAATCCAATGCAGAATTATGTGGATGAATTTAGTCGGATTCCCTTGTACTAGTCTTATAAATTTTGGCCTCAAGGGAGCTTGGGGGCCAGCTGTGATATTATTAACTTGTTACCTAATATTTTTTTTCATTACATCCACAAAATCTCCTTGAAGAGGATATGTGACAGTTCAGGAGGGCAGAGTTACATCTTGTGCAGGGATTTAAAGCTGGAAAATTCCTTAGTAAGGTACCACACTGAAGACAGAGATTTTCTTTCTCAATGAGCCCAACCCCCCAATTTTTTACTCCAGCACTGAAACAGATCAGTATTTTCTTTTTTTCAGTTACACACCAGATGCAACTGGAAAAATACCTATCTTTCAACATTAGAATCATACTCAGCACATGAGAGGCTCACACCCTGAGAAACACAGAAGATGAGCCTGAGGAAGGAGAAGGACCCCAGATTTTAGTGTTCTCTCCCACCTTCATTTCCAGGGACACGTGCAGATCCACAAGCGGGGGAGGGGGGACGAACTGCTCTCCGCTTACATTGTTACTGTGTAAGCTTGTGTAATAGGACTTACTAAGATCACTGTAAACCCAAGGAACGTTAACTATTTTTCCTGTGTACTTCCATCCAGTGCACAAACCCAGGGTTTTGTAGCAGAAGTTAGGAAGAGCATGTTTGTATCTTGATTATTTGCCACTTGCATAAATCACTCAAACCCTTCTATCTTTATAAACCAAGGGCAACACATCTACACTCGTGGCTCATATGTGACATACTAGAATCATCGAATGGCTATTATTTGATTATGTTTTCTTTCTTTCTTTTGATGAAGCTCTTTGAATTTAAGTTCTTCAACATTCAGGCTTCCGACTGAAGTGTCAGTGTGCCTATTTGAAATTTAAAGGTGAAAAAGGAAATAAAATTTCAAGATGAAACTGGGAAAAAGACTGCATTTTTTTTTTTTTTTTTTGGAGAAGCTGGGAGGAGGGGCAGAAGAATCTTAAGCCCTGATCTGGGGCTTGGTCTCCCAATTCTGAGATCATGACCTGAGCTGAAACCAAGAGTCAGACACTTAACTGACGGAGCCACCCAGGGGCCCCACTACTCATTACATTTTAATAACGGAAGTATTCAATTACACTAGCGTGAGCTTAAAAAACTCTTACGCGTACTTGGAAAAACCCACACTGCTCTTCTCTAGGTAAAGGACAAGCATAAAACTGCCTGTTCTTGTTTTCGCCGTCCTTCCGCACGACTCGGAGAACGCAGCGGCGGCTGTGTTTACTGCAGCGAGGCCGATCGGCATGTAATGCCCAAGTACCATCTGTCAGCTTAATTCCAAGTTCACTGAAATGGCAGGTTACAAAGTTACTACAGTGTTAACAGCGCTAAAGGGACCGTTCCCACCACCTCCCCCCGGCGTCAGAATTCTGTTGGTACCAAGACACGGGACCAAAAAGTGGACCATGGTCCACTGGAGGTCATTACACATGCTGGGACACCTTTTGAATTCTTGGTTTTCCCAGGTAAAACCAATTTACTTCCAAAGCTACCTGTGCACCCGACGCACGCAATTAGAATTTCTAAAGTACAAAAACACCTTACGTGTGCACGAAGTATAGCCACCTTACTTACGTTTCACTTGTGATACCAGTTCTTCCCTCATTCAGGATTATAGTGTGGCCCCTTTGATTTCCCCTAAAATATTCTCAAGTCCGCCGCTCCCCGCACCCCCCCCCCCCCCCGCACCGAATAACTAGAATGTCAGTCTCCTCTAATTATTTTCTCACCTGTAGCAAACTCACTTCAGTGGCTCCAACAAGAGCCAACGAGGTCACCCTTTCTGTTGTCCACTTTAAAGACAATTTTCTATGTTTTCTTTTGATCAAGGCTACTATAATAGTTGCAATCGTATTAGAGCAAGGCACGGGCTGCCTGGCAGAGCAGAAATGTGTGTTCTGTAAAGCTACTAGGGAAGCTTTGTTTTCCCCCACAATTAGGATCAAGAGTATCTGCAGGTTAGTCCCACATACCGTGGACAAAGGTCAGAAGCCCGACCTCTACTGTGAGCTGGAGAAGCGGAATTTTCTCTTGGAAAAGGAGCTTCATTAAAATTTATTTTAAATTTTTAAAAAATATTTTGCATATTTTTAATAATATCTTTATAAGAACTAGTCTTTTTAATAAGCCAGCTGAAGAGAAGAGCTTACATTAATTAAAACCAGAAGTCCTCCCCCTTAATATGGGTATTTTAAAACTTTTTAATGATAAAAAATTCATCCTCTCTCATTTGTTTTGGTTAAAATATCATTATTAAATAGTTTCTAGGGCAGGATAAAAATCACTCTTAAATAATTTTTAGAAAATACTTAAAAATCATAAATGTTTTCCCTTTTTCTTTCTTCCTAAACTACATTCTTCGTATGCTTGCTCCTGTAATGATGCTTCAAGGTATCATATTCAATTGAAATGTTCAAAGTGTGAGGTGTTTTTTTTTCTTTCCAGTTTTACTGAGATATAACTGACATATGAGGTCTTTTATTTGCAGTGAAATTGTTTTAAAATCACTTATAAAGGATGCCTGGGTGGCTCAGTTGGTTAACCAACTGACTTCGGCTCTGGTCATGATCCCAGGGTCCCAGGATCAAGGCCCACATCTGGCTCCATGCTCATCGGGGAGCCTGCTTCTCCCTCTCTGCCTGCTGCTCCCCGTGCTTGTGCTCGCTCTCTTTCTCTGACAAATAAATAAAATCTTAAAAAAAAAAAAAAGAAATCATTTATAAAACAGATGTTTAAATACGTTGCTGAAGCTGGTCATGGAGTAGGCGTTGCTAAGGAAATCATTACAGTTAAATATTTTGCCAGCAACTTTTTCGTGGCTACCTTCTTCAGGGTGGGGGACACTAGCCAGTATTTTAGAATCAGAGGTAATACCGTCCTGAAATCGCAAAGCCTGAGGACAACAGGCCTTTCTTTTTCCACACTCCCTCCATTTTTACCAATGGCCCTTCCAAGAGAGGGGATATTAAAACTTTAACTTCCAGGGAAGCTACATCTGTAGGTGGTTGTAGCCAAGACATGTCAAAACCAAAGGGAATCATAAACGTGCTTTTAAAAAAACTGTTAAGAGAGAATGTAAAAAGGTAAAGAACATTAATAGAAAGGAGCGAAATGATGCTTTCTTACAGAAAACATGCACACAGGCCAACACAGTTTTCTACATTATTTTGAAGGTCACTACCTTAGGTAACAATGAGTTGAACATTTTCTAACCCATTTGCTTCAACCTAGACATCTGCAGAGCTCCAAATACCCAGGAAAGGTTTCCATTTCTCTTACTAGTAGAGCTTTAAGGGGAAGGGCATGGTGGAAGGGCGGATTAAGGTGGAGGGAGAAAGGCCCCAGTGACCCCCTTGAGTTCCCCATTTTCTGGCTTTCATTCCATTTCCTCCTTGGTATAAGTTAAAGACAAAAATATCCACATGCTATCTTATCCCCAGTACTTGGAGGGGAGACCGCTGACCAGAAGCCTCAGCATTACCTGGGAGAGCCTTACCTACCCCGCTCGCGATTGCCCACAGAGTTGGAATCCGGATGTTAACAAGATTCCCCGATGATTCTTACGCACATTAACTTGTGAGGCACTGAGTTAATGTAACCGAGATATTGATGCCACCTGTGATCATATCAACTCTAAATATGCATAACTAATCTTAATTTTATGATAGAAAACATTATCCAGGATAATTAAATGTTCTGATTAATTGAGGACATCTTGGTTCCTCTTTGTTTCCATCATTACTTAAAAACCTTCTAAAATGTAGCAGATCATTTTCTTAGGTAAACTTAGCATACAAAATAGTTTAACTTGCTTTGATAACTAGAACCATCACTTTGAATATTCATAGTGGATTATAAGTGGCCTGTTTATATAATAGATCCGGGGTTGACAAATCTTTTCAGATGGCACATATTTTCGGCTGTGGGTCGTAACAGTCTCTGCTGCGACTACTGAACTCTGCTGCTGTTGCATAAAAAGCAGCCACAGAAAATATGTCAGCCAATGGGAATGGAAGGTGTTCCAATAAAACTTTATTGATCAAAACAGGCGGTGGGCCGGGTTTGGCCCTGTCATGGTAAAGTGAAAGTCATTAGAAGTGAGTAACGCTTGATGCGTAATAGGTTCTCAATAAATACTTGTTAATTAATAAATAACACTGAACAGAGATCAGAAAAGACTTAACAAGAATGAGGACATGACCATGCACAACTCTGTAATTTTAAAGTGGGTAGTTCTCAAGGCTCGATTTATCAAGGTCTAACTTCTCTTACGGATAGGGTGACTCATTATAATGAAAACACTGCCTAAAATGTTTTGAACTAATCAGCGTTGTTGAAGGTAGATTTTGGAGCTCAGTGGTATTTCACGAAATAAAAGAGAGGTTCAGTGACTCATCCTAGGGGTTCCCCGGCGATTCTAAAATCCTTTGGGGACTGGAACCTGCAAAGGAGACAGGAAGCGCGTCTAAGGGGTCCATGCTTCCCAGTGTGAGAGGTGGAGCTCTGCCGATGCTGACTGGCAGACAAGAGAAAATGTGAGCGACGCCGCCATCTTTACTTCTCCTCCAAGGGAGCCTCTGCTCAGCTCAGGAAAAACCTTAACTGAAAGCACGAAAACACGTGTTCTTTGACTAAGTACTCCAGTGTTTTGCTCTGCATTTATAGTAATTGGATCAAAGACTTAAAGCCTTTTCTAGCAGTTATTCTGAAGTGCTTAAAAACCGGTTTGACCACCCAATTTATAATCCAGTAGCTGGATAAAATTCAAGTATATCCAAAGACCAATCTGGAAATATGCCTCATCAACATAGCACGCATCATGTGGTGAGGAGCCCAGTCATTAAGAGAACAAAAGGCGAATTAATTACCATATAATTATTAAAGAAAAAAATAAACTGGCTATAAATTCTCTGAGTGGACCACCTGCTTTAATCGTATTATGTTGTGAGCTTCTGCTCTGCATCTTGTCTGCAAGATGAACACTGTAGCTGCCAGACAAGGAGAAAAATGAAATAAATGACAGTAATTTGCAATTTATTCCTTGTAAAGTAGCTGGGTGCAGAAGGGCTGCTGGGTGAATGTATTTCATCACTTGACATTTATTCTGCTAGTTGATCTTGATTGATTTTAGAGTCTCGGTCCTGGGGTTCTTCTATTCAACGCAGGCTGCGGCGTTTCTAAGTAATGCTGTGTGCTGTGATTAATCATACGACCCTCTTACTAATGGCTTATGAAGAAATCATTTAAATTTAAGGTTACATTAATGTTTTTTTAAATCCCTAATTCATTAGTTAAATTGTCTGAGATTTTCTACAAAGCACTAAGGAAATAAAAATATGCCGAGATGTTCCATCAGAGTCCAAGGAAGGCCACACCACTTTCAAATGCTTGCCTCTCCTTCTTTCTGCTGAAGCTACAGCCCAGGAAAGACTTCAGCAGTGATTTTCTTAGAGGACAGCCTCCCAACTCACACCTTCCAGACCTTAGCTCCTTCACGACCTCTGATTGGGGTTCATTAGACATTAATATGGATGAAAGTGTAGAGGGAGTGTCCTGATCCAGTCAGTTACATGCCGGGCCTCCACAACTTAATTCAAATGTTTGTCATTCCTCAGTATCAGTGACAAAAGTTAAAGCAGTTATTACAAGTGATTATGAACAAGATTTTTTGAAGAAACCAGCCAAGGATAAATCATCAAGACTAACTTGATGGTAAATCTCGAGTTGGGATAGTAGACTCGAGACAAAAGCATCTATTGACCAAATACTGCCTCAGAATTATGAAATAAGCTCCAAGGGTTCCCAGAGGCTAGTCTGGGACGGTACCCCAAGCTGGTCCCCTGTCTTTCTGCCTGAGGGAAGAATCTTTCCCTCAGCAAAGATACAGTCCATCTGGGGAGAAGCTAATAATGCAACCCTCCCCCCCACAGTCATTTTAAATCCCACACACACCAACGGTTTCCTGCCCATCTCCACGGGCCCTGAAAGACTCCCGCGAAGAAGACTGTCCACCTTCACTTCACTGTAGAAATGCAGGATGGACAGCACCTGCTTCCTGAAGGGGGGGAAAAAAAAACACGGCTGGGAAAAAAATTGTGGAGAAATGTTTCTCTGTGAGGGGAGCCTTACACCAGGTTGTGAGAGGAAGGAAGCCCAGATACAGGGTGTCAGCAAGGTCGTGTGGACAGGTAGTTTTAGGCGCTACCAAGAATCCTAAGAGAGGGGATGACATTGTTAACATTGCTGTATCTCTGGTGACTGCCATCGGGTGTGGGAAGGAGCTTCTCCTAGATGTGAAGTTCATCGTCTCAAAACGTATCTGGTCTCTAGTATTTACTAATCAAAATGACAGCTTTTTGAGTTCAGATACAAAAGTCGCACACGTGTTCTTTGGCCTTTATTGGCTGAAACCACCACCACCACCCCCCTCGGCTACGGAGATAAGCCACTTTCTCTAGGAGGAAAATTACTGAAAGTAACTCCGAGCCCCTCTCTTTAGAAGACACTTAGTAAACTGTCCTGAGTGAGCTTTCCTTTAGAAGAACTATCTTTCTTTGGAAGGAAATATATTAAACAAAATTGTTAACAGTGGTGATTGATACCAGGTGGGATGATGGGGGATTTAAACAGTTTTCTTTATACGCCCAATTTGTTCCCAAATATTCTGTATTGAACTGTAGACAATTACAGTCAGGATAAAGTAACTTTTTACAAATAGATATAGAAGGTTCTGTTTTCATTCTCTTCCTTTCTTTAACATTATGAGCTAGAGACAGCAAGGGAAGTAAATTACCATAACCATCTTTCCAGGTTTGATTTACCTTCCAAAATCAACATAAACTGCTTTAGCAGGGGATGACTTCCCCGACCTCTTAAAACTTCATGCAAATACCTTCAAGATCAAGGTTAGAAGTATCATACCTGGCAGGAAATGCAGGCTTACCACTTCGGAGGTCTGGTGATGAGGAGTGGGTTGTTTTCAATTTTTTATATGCTGGACTAAATAATTCAGACTGAGGGCAGAGCGAAGGCGATACGTTTGCTTTGTCAGATGGTTGAGATCCGTGGTTCGCTCTGTCCTCGGAACGGTGCAGTGGGTCATTAAAACAAACGTGAGTCGGCGAACGGTTCTGAAATTCTCCATCTAGGGTCTGGTTTTGGCTCGTTTTTCTTTCCAAAGCACTGGATTTATTGCTGAAATCGGCCAAGACAAGGGTTGTAGTTCCAAATGCTGTTTTCCTGTTAATCTTCACTTCCTTACTTGGTTTTCCAAAGCTGTTACAAGGATACCTCACTAAGTCGGTAAAGGCAATAGAATGTTCTTCGTTCTCGATTACTGAATCTGGGAGGAGAGAGAGGTAATTCTGCAGTGTCCCTATAATATACAGACTACATGAAATACATATAAACCTATATATTTGTAATATATTGACTGTCTGAAACATCTTTTAACAGGACTAAAACTTATTCACCTATGACAGTGAATACGTAGAATGAATAACACAAAGTTACTCTGGACAATTAAGGATTAGCCATCTTGCTAGGAAATGAAGTATTACATAAAGAACAAAATTTCAACCACCCATAGAGGCTCCAAGGTGGTTTAACAAAGATTTATATTTGCTTCCTATTAGGTCTACCATTTCAAGGTCATGGAGCTATCAATTCCGTTACTATGTGGCAACATAGTAAAGCAGGGTAATTAAGAGGCAGGTCTACCATGAGGCTTTAGATCAGCAGTGAGACACCTGTCTCTGGATTACCAGGAATGTTTCAGTGAATGACACAGGAAAGGGAATGGCTTAGTAAAATTAAGCAAAGATGAATTACAAAGACTAAACATTAATTAAAAATGTTTCAGCAAAGCATCCCCGGATTTTGGAGTCGGGACTGGAATAAACCACAGTCTTTCGTATTCAGAGAAATAACAAGAAAATAGTTAATGAGATGCAAAGCGGCATTTCGGTTGAAATGAACGAGGAGCCCTAAGACTGTGGTTTTCTGAGGGCTCTCTGCTGAAAGATCCCAGAACAGGAGGCGCTGTCCCTTCCAGCAAAGCTGTGAGCACCCGGCGAGGCCCGCCTTTCTGGCCCAGAGAACAAAACGCCGTGTGACAGCAGGCACAATGTGGGGTCCGCAAGTCAAGAACGAACTTTCTCATCGCTAATTGAAGGAAGAAAGAAGGCTTTGAGAACACAATAGGAGCCACATCAATGAGCGGGTTCTTAATCATGGGCTCTCTCTGAGGTTTAACTTTCTCTGAACACATGAAATTGTGAGCTGTAAAGAGTTATTTTGAAGGATTTCAATGAAATCAGTACAATTGTCTGGGTAAAGATTTTAATAACAAGGGGGTAGGAAGGATAAAGAAGAGAAAAAATTCAGCATTTTTCTATTCCACCTGCAACGATATTCTTACAGAAATCCTCCCTTTCAGTTTACGAAGCACTTGGACTGAATAACAAACTCCAAAGTTGCTGAAATCTGCATAAAACAAAGCTTTATTGAATAATTCATTAGAAATAGTAGAGAACAGATGTGATCATCTCCGTTTTTTGAGATACAAAGGCACATACTCTTTTAGCACAAGCCTGTTTCCCCTCCCTGTTTAAAAAAAAAAAAAGTGCTCAACAGAATATTAGCGTGGTTTACGTGCAAAGGCTGGCAATTCCTTTCAATCTTTCGGAAAGAAAGCATTTGACTTAGTTATGCAGTATCAAGGTGGAACAAGATATATACCTTTGCATAATTAGCCCTCTTTGAAGCAGAAGGAACTCAGAACCAGAATCCAGGCTTACCCGGAGGCCTTGAAGTCAGGCAAGCGGCACAGGTCTTCGAAGACGGGCTATTTATTAGCGTACATACCACACACGCCCATTGCTCCTCCCATTTCCGGGCCACGTGCTCCCCTCTGCTACACGGCCACCTGATTGTCGTGTTTCTCGTGGGCAACTTGCTGCAAAAGGATTTTTGACGTTAATCACGAACACTGTTGCTGTTGTTCTTATCCATTCTGGGTATTTTAGAAATCCTTATAACCACTAATACCCAAGTGTGTACTGGCTCTAATTCTCTTGGAATGAAATGTTCCCTCTTGTGCCCTGCTGATTGCTATTGAAGACAGAAATAAAAAACGTTTTTACTTAAATCAGAGTTGTGGGGTTTTGGTTGTTGTTGTCGTTTTTAAACAACACTAAATGTTTAAAACATTAAACAAAAATGTTTAGTGTTGTTTACAACAACACTAAAAATAGTTGACAAGAACTCCTAGGAAGCATTTCTCAAATAATGTTTTAAGTAAGCGGTCTTCTTCCCCAAGCCAAACTGAGATAACTTTATACAACCAAATTCAGGAGGTGGGGAGGAGTGCGGTGGTGGGGGAAGAAAAGACTTGGGCAGAAATTAGAACATGGAGAGTAAAATGAGACAAAATTTTAGTTATTTCATGTGCATGTCTCTCCAGAATTCCTCAGCAGGGTCTACTAAGCACTAGATCAACTACCTGATCAATAATGAAGAAAACGATTGCTGGCCTCATATTACTTCCCCTTAGGTAAAACTGCTTCCTGTTAGATAGCTAATAGATTCATAAGAAAAGAGTAAAACCAACCCTGACTTTTGGACTCAAACGTAAATCACGATTCCCCATTTGGAATTTTTTTTTTTTAAGATTTTATTTATTTACCTGACACGAAGAGTGCACAAGCAGGGAAAGTGGGAGAGGAAGAAGCAGGCTCCCCACTGAGCAGGGAGCCCAATGCGGGAACTGATTCCAGGACCCTGGGATCAGGACCTGAGCTGAAGGCAGATGCTTAACCCACTGAGCAGCCCAGGCGCCCCCCTCTGGTAATTCTTATTTGACTATTGTTACGCAAAATACCGCTAAAGGCTCTGCTGAAACCCTACTCTTAAATACGTAGTTCTTTAGCGCACATCATGTGGGTAGGCAACATGGCAGACCCACGGATTCCTTTCAGGATTCCAAACATCCACACGGAGAAAAGCCTTCTGGTAAAGGCTATGGGACCTCCCATCTCAGAGCATGAGTTCTTTGACTTGCAGCAGTACCCTGACCCCTGGTACAGTTTGCTCCTTACATATAATTACAGCAGTTTTTAAATTCAAGCTTCTCTGGTGAAATAACAAATAGCATAAGAAAATCTGAAAATGAGACACATCTCATTATGGTTCTTTTATCTTTACTGACTTTTAATGCTACTCAGTATTTGTTTCTTCAGAACCACCGACCTCCCATAGAATTTGTGTGCTTGGCCTAACTCCTGCCCTCCTACCAACTTACTGTGAAAGGCAACAAAATGCATTTATTCATAATTAAATATACACAGTTTAAATAATCTTCAGATTTTTTGTATGCTACCATTTTTCACCATTTCATCTTCTATCCTACAGAGTTCACTAATCGTAAGCACATGTTCACTGTTACCTGTAGAAGCTGTGGAAGCATTTCTTCCCCTTACTGTTCCACTTCTCAATGACCTACTAAGAAATTCTCTCCAATCCCCACTTGGAAGTGCAACAGGAATTTCAAAGTTAACATACATCTGTCCTGGACTGAGTAATGGTCTCCCAAAGATAATGGGTCATACTACCAGGACCCTGCAAACATTACTTTATAAAGAAAGAGGACCTTTGCAGATGTAATTAAAAGTCTTGACATGGGGAGATTATCCTGGATCACCTGGGTGGTCCCTTCATCCAAACCCCAGTGTCCTTGGAAGAGAGGCAGAGGGAGGCTTGATACCCAGGCAAGAGAAGGAGATGTGACCCCAGAGGCAGACTGGAGTGAGGCAAACCACAAAGGAAGGAGCCCCAGCTACCACCGGAGGCTGCAAAAGGCAACAGGTTCTCCTCTAAAGCCTCTGGAGGGAGCACAGCCCTGTCCACACCTCCGGCCCCATGAAACGGATGTTGACCTTCTGGCATCCAGAGCTGCGAGAGTAACTTTCTGCTGCTTTAAGCTACCAAGCTTGTGGTCATCTGTCATGTGCAGCCACAGGAAACTAGTGTGAATAAAATTCACGATCACCCCATACACACACATAATACCTTGCAAGTCTGCTAGCTCGTCTCATCTCAGTAAAGGGCATCTCTGTGCCCGTGAGGGATGGATGGGTCAGGCACTGTGCCTGACCCACTGATCAGGCCAAAAACTTGGGAGCGACTCTTAATGCTTCTTACCCTCACGTCCCACGTTCGGTCCACCAGCGAGTCCCGTCCACTCTGCTCCAGAGGCAAATGCACTCTGAAGCTACCAAAGCTTCCATAGCTCGCTGTGTTCTCCTCCACGGACCAGAGTGGGGAGCGTGGAGAACGCAAGCAGCAACCCCAGCCACGAGTTCTGTGGCGTCCGTGCTGGGGTTCTGGTCAGGCAAGGCCCATGCACCACCAGCACCATCTCGCATCTGCTCAGTGCCCGGGACGAGGTGCCCCAGTGTCTCTACTTTCAGAAGGACCTGAAAAGGTCTGCTGCATTCTTTGCTCGGGGGCCTTTATGACCCAGGCTGCAAGGCCATTTGACACATGCACCGCCCAGCAAAGTAAAGAAGTATGAGGCCAAAATGTAGAAAAAAGTGATTACACACAGGGCACCTGGATAGCTCAGTTGGTTAAGCAACTGCCTTCAGCTCAGGTCATGATCCCGGAGTCCTAGGATCGAGTCCCGCATTGGGCTCCCAGCTCCATGGGGAGTCTGCTTCTCCCTCTGACCTTCTCCCCTCTCACGCTCTCTCTCTCACTCCCTCTCTCAAATAAATAAATAAATAATCTTTTTTTTTTTTTTTTAAGTGATTACACACAGTTGTGGCTTGCAAGTAATGAGTATCTTATTTGTCTCGTATCTGTGGTGTTTATAAATTATAATTTGTTGTTTCTTATTCTAAATATTCAGAGTAGGACCAAACTTAGCATTCAAACTTTTAAATATTTTTTTTTCATAAAAGCCCCCTAAATTGCATTTCAGCCCTTAAACTTTACTACCTCAACTTCTAAAATGATCCTAAATTCAGGCATTTTTTTTTACCCTCACTCCCCCACTACAAGTTGCCGTGATTTACCAAGGGTCCTACTGTTGAGGCACCCGGACGCCATCTCTTCACTCTGGTCACACTTAGTCACTTCTCCACATGGCGACCTCACCATCCTCATAAAACACCAGCAGTGTATGCCACCCCTCTGCTCACAACGTTCCAGCGGCTTCCCAGCCCACTCAAAGTCAGCAAACCCCCTGCTACCCAGAGCGACCTTTCGATATCTTCTCTCCCATTCAAAATCTCTGAAGGCAGCTCATCACACTCCGAAGACACCCAGAACTTCTTGTCGTGGTGGGCCAGACCCTCCGCCCGCATTCATTCTGCTCCACTCAGAGCCACACCTGCCTCTGTCTCCCCATAAACAAGTCAGAGACTTCTTCATGCTTTTCCAGTCACCTGCCCCTCCACCTTGACAAGGCATCAGATCCTTTCAAGTCTCCTCAGAGACTTTATGTATCTCATACATGTGATAATCTCATACATTATCCAAGGACACAGAGCTTCTTCCTAAGACCTCCTCCTGCTGGAATAGAGAGTCCCGTGACTAGGTCACAAATACAGGTGGAATGAATCCATTTTGCCCTGCTGGAAGATCATCATTTCCACGTTGCTGAAGGCAGTGGCCATCCCTCAGGCACCACCAGCTGAACTCACTGGATGTCACTCTGAAACACTCCCCACGGCTCTTCCACGGCCACGTTCTCGTCTTTCGATCAGCAAAGTCAAGGTAACCTCAAGGCTCCCCTTGGACCTTCCTGGCTTGTCTTCGCACATCTCTCCGTGAGTGCGATCACCACCAGATTCCACTCTCATCTCCCGTGATCCCAAGGCCAGTCGCGGGGAGGGGCTCTGTTCTCAAAAGTCAGACGCTTACAAAACAGGTGGAGGAGAACCATGTCTCCGAGGAGTGTTTGCACTTCTCAGTGGAGACCAACCACCAGCATGGGAAGCAACTGATTTCTCTTTATCTACACGAAACAGATTGTTTTTTTAAGGGCAGCAAAGTAAATGTTAATAAAACAAAGAGAAAGGTACACAAAATCAAGTAGCATTTTAAGAAGGCTGGAATAAAGAGAATGACCAAGTGGCTGCACAGCTGCTCTTTTAGGGGGAATCGACTGCGACTCCAGTTTAATCTGATCCCTCGCTCACCGAGCGTCAATACTTTCTGGGAGCCCCTCCAGAATGTGTTTCTTCGGCAGAAACTGGAAGTTTACCACCGTGAGGCTTGAGCAGGCAGCCGCTTACATTCTCCTTCATTCTTTCTCCCTGTTCTAGCCATGGAGAGCCCAGGCGAGGTCGCCTTCCCGGGCTCCAGGCCCCAGGACTCAAGTTTTGATAGTTTTCTATTAATGCTGTGAATTCCACCAATATTCATTTTGGTTACATGACCCACAGATTCCCATTTTTGTTTAAGAGAATTTGAGCAGGGCTTCTGTCATTGTCCTCAAAAAAATCCCTTTTAAATTATGTTTTTATACATGACAACGGTGTCATCAAACTCTCTTGCCAGAACAAGCCTACCCTATCCAGGTTAACCCATGACAGATTTTGTTCAATCCATGTCTCCCGAGCGCTCTGGAATTGCTCCATCCCCCTCAAGAATCTCGATGAGCTCAGACCTGCCTTAACAACTGCCTTGCAAACATCAGTAACTTTTCCTTCACTAGCAAGCAGTTCTCAATAACTTTCCAAACTAGATGGCTTTCAGACGCCTTTGTTTTTTTTAAGATTTTATTTATTTGACACAGACAAAGAGAGAGCACAATCAGGGGGAGCAGAAGGCAGAGAGAGAGGGAGAAGCAGACTCCCCGCTGAGCAGGGAGCCCCACACAAGGCTCCATCCCACGACCCTGAGATCAACCAACTGAGCTACCCAGGGGCCCCACTGAATATATCTTGTTATAGGAACAAAATGCCCTCCCCTTCGTGTGGCTCTGCAAATGCACATTCCTGCCTTTTGTTTTCGATGAAACTCTATTTCCTTCCACAGGGATCTCAAAGGTCACCTTCTCCAGAAAGACTTCCTTGTTCTTCCCACATAGATTTAAGTGTTTCCTCCTCTCATCTTCCACTACCATTAGTAGAACCTTGCCCTCTGCAGAACTTCCATTCCAAGCTCAGTGGGGTTTTAAAGAACTATTTACTCACTGACTCCCCACCTTAGACTTTGAGCATTCTGAGAGGCTGCACTGTATTTGGTCTTTGGAGTTCCAGTACCTGACGTAGAGCAGACAGATAAAGAAAAAAAGTAATAACAAATGATTTTTTAAACAAATTTGTAAAATAAGGACTAGTATGGAAAAAGAAATGATAGCACAGTTTCCCCTCAAGGAAAAAATATTCACCTGGATGAATTATGCTAGCTCGTATATAAATTAGAGCCAACAACAGATGGCACAGGCATTCAAAGTGTGGTGTGATCAATAGACTACAATTTGGGGAGGACTTCATGAAGGAGTGAAGTAAACTGTACAAATGAAGGAACACGGGGATTTAGATCAATACTGCGGGGCTTTTCGTATTGCTTCCACTTAATTCGAAATGACTTTAACTTAAAATGAGAAAATGTAGTCAACATAAAAAAATTTTTCAAAAACTCATGGAGAAAATGAACAGATTATACTTCATGATAGAAATCTCTAAGAATAAGGCAAATACTACTGGTTTTCAAATGTTTCATTATGTACACATTTTTAGTTGCTTTTCCAAATGATGTCTGAAGCTGAATGCCGAGACATGAATCACAAGTGGCTGAGGAGGAAGAGGGATGGCAGCGCTCGGAATATTCTCAGTAGAGCAAGTCCTCCCCTAATTCATAGGTGCCCCCATGTCTCTTGCAAGGAACCCCTGAGCTTTTACAACCTAACTTCAAAAAACCTTTGGAATGGACAATTATTTATATGGTAAATAACACATTTCTTTAACAATTTGGAAGAATACTTTTTTTTGTTTTTTGGGTTTTTTTTTAAGATTTATTTATTTGAGGGAGAGAGAGGAGAGAGCGAGAAAGAACAAGAGTGGGGACAAGGGGGGAGGGGCAAAGGGAGAAGCAGATCCCCCACTGAGCAGGCAGCCCAAGGTGGGGCTTGATCCCAGAGCCTGGGATCATGGCCCGAGCAGAAAGCAAACACTTAACCGACTGAGCCATCCAGGCGCCCCAAGAATACCTTTCTTAAAGACTCAAAAGTTATCAATTCAAAGAAAACAAATATAGAACATTAACCATCTGTTCAGTAAACATGAATCCAGCGTCCTCTATCTGCCAGATACTGTGTCAAAGACTTTTGGTCAGAGAAATGTACACCTGTAATAAATAAGAAACCACAAATCTGCACAATAAATATATTTATAGCGAAATACATCACAGATATCTATGATAGTACAGTGGGGTGAGGAAGAAGCTGTGAGAGATTCTGAGAAAAGGAGCTGTGAACAAGAGAAGGAGAGATGGAAAGGAAGTCGCAAAGGGAGGGAGGGCAGGAAGAAAGCCACAGACACACTTGAAGGTGCAGGTGGGGTCCTCCCCGCAAACCTCCTCCGGCCCATCACAGAGCTTGCCAAGGGCAAGATGGCGCCTCCCGGCCCAGGATCCACCGTGGCAAGATGGTGTCTCCCGCCCCAGGTTCCATGGGGGCATCCTACCCTGCCTTATTCCTAACCACACCACTGTGCTTTCTTGGCTCACTCTTTTCCTCCTCCTCTGGGTATTCCCTGAAGCTCAGACCTTGGTTCCTTCCTCTCCACTTTCCCTGTGAACGGATCTCTTGAATACTTCACTTAACCACCACGAAGCCATTACCTGCCACCTGGGATGTGGCCCACGATGCATCTCCTCCATCTACTGTTGCTTCACGACACAAGGCTCTTCTGTGCTGTTCTATCCCAACTTTCCCAGACCCATACAGTGAACATTTCTATTAGTCTGAAACTTTTTACATTGTTCTACATACCAAATCCGTCCCAATTCTTGCTGACTTTTAAAATTCTTTAATTGAAGTACCTATTTTCTTTCCTGTTTCCAGGGCCCTGACCTCAGGCCCGAGAACACTCTCTCATTCTTACACTGCAATAGCTTCTCTACCTGTGAGGTTTAGTCTCACCATTTCCCACTCACTGAAAAGTCCTTAATCTACTGATTTCCGCAAGACATCAACCATTCCCAGAAGGACCAATGAGTCCTATTATTTGATCCCAGTCTATCTGGAAAACGAGCTTTTGCGATCCAACACCTGAGGGACTCCCTGGGGCTTGCTGAGTGTTCCCGTCATCCTCCAACATGCCATGCTAATGAATGGTTAGGGTTTGTGGCTGTGCTATGTCTTTCCAATTAACTAATGTTTGTTTTCTCATTTATTTAGCCAAAATTCTATCTTTTTAAAGTAAATTTGAAAATCACACTCTTTCTAGATCTTTCCCACTTTGTGTGTATATATATACCTCTAACGTTCCTGAACTCTGGTAACACTTAATGGGGTTCATGTCTGATCTGGTTATTTTGGCCTATAATCACATATTCCTTTAGATTACTCATATTTGTCCTGGTCTTTCCTAAAGGGAAGTAGGGACTTTTATCAGAGTAACTGTGCATCCGTGAAAAGGAAGTAATTGGACTGCTTGGGAACACTGTACACTGGTTCCAAGCAGATACTAATTCCAAGGGACTCAAAATATCACTGTGCTCCACCAGTCAGTGCTGGGGCTTATGGAAGTCAGGTGACCAATGCAGTTGTAGCTCAGATCCATCTCAGCGGGTCCCTGAACCTATTCTCTGGTTCTCTGTCTAGTTCTGGAAGGTGTAACTGGAACAGACATAATCAGCAGCTGGAAGAATCACCACATATGTGTGTAGTAAGCAGTCGACGGCTTCACCCAAAAGACATGAATTTTGTAAAGACATCTTGCTTAGGTTTTATAGTATTACTTCCAAATAAAGCAAGAACTTTTGAAGATAGTTGCATTTTTCCAATCATTGACCTTCTACACCTCCTTGTGATTACTTTACAAATGGGATTAAAGTGAAATGCTGGATATTAACATATGAGCTGGGGATTTTCTACTGAATCCAGAAGTGGTCCATACATCATCTATAGTTTACCCAGGTTTTTTTGATGATGTTATTTATTAATTCCTTCCAAGGGTTCAAATAACTTTGAATTATGTTCTTATTAATAGCCTTTGAGTTAGTGATTAGGGCAAATAGTATACCTTTAAATTAGATAACTCACCAAATGTCAACATGTTGAGGATTTTCTTTTTGACAGCGAGGGCAGAAATATGTCATTCTATTATTCTCTCCTAAGCGACACACAGTTATTTTGCAGCAGCACTGACAACAGTGAGGACGCTTATAGACCTTATAGTGTTTAGAGATAACAGATCCCGTTTTATGGCACTATAAACAAACAAACAACATTATAAGATTATCTATAAAACAGTGTTGCTAAGGATCCAAAGATACATTCCAGAAAGTCATTTCTGAAAATAATTTGTTGAAAATTTACATGTTTGTACATACATCTGTATAATCTTTTCTCTCATCTGAGAAAAGTTATTGACAAGACTCAGCAATATTTGTCAAACAAGATTTGTGTGAAATAATTAAGCCATTATTTTATAACTTATTAGTATTCAAATTGTTCTTTGCATAGCATTATCTTTTTATCTAAATGGGATGTACAAGTTCTACAATTTAAAACGTCGCTCATGCTTTTAAGTTTTTTTTTAATTAAACGTAATTATGTGGTTAAAAGACTAGATTAGCTAGAAATCTGATTATTTTTAGAATACTAAGCTGCTCATTTTCTTTCAACAGACAAAAGCAAAAAAATTTATTGCTACAGTGAAAAACTCGAGACCATCTTTTCATTTTTAATCTCACAAATTCACTAAAAAAGAAAATAAAAATTCGAAAGCCTTCCTTGCAAAGAATATGTCCCATTTGGAATATTCTAATTCAAAAGACGTTTTGAGGGCGCCTGGGTGGCTCAGTGGGTTAAGCCGCTGCCTTCGGCTCAGGTCATGATCTCAGGGTCCTGGGATCGAGCCCCGCATCGGGCTCTCTGCTCAGCAGGGAGCCTGCTTCCTCCTCTCTCTCTCTCTGCCTACTTGTGATTTCTCTCTGTCAAATAAATAAATAAAATCTTAAAAAAAAAAAAAGACATTTTGATATTCTATCACAGTTTTATTCTACTTGTATATATTTAAAGCTTCTAAAAAGACAATGTTTTGAGTTTATATCAGCACAGGAAAAATCCCAAGGCCCAGAAACATGACTTGCCATATATAAATTGAAAATTACACAAACAACTTCCATTGATTTAAGCCAAGTATTAAAATATCCAAAACTTAATCTGCCTCAAAAATGGGTAGTGGTCTATAATCATCTTTCCCTGAAAGATTAAGCAAGCATATAGAATATTAAAATTGCCATAATATTCAAGGCAGACTTGTAAAACAAGAGGTTCACTACATGAGGCCAATACATGAAGACTCCTATCATACCTGCTCTCTGAACATAGTAAAATTAAAAATTTTGAATAGAAAATGGACTATGGGGGAGAAGAAAACAGACATGTTTATACTCTACTGAAAAGAGAAACTGTGTTTTCTAAACTGCCCATCCAGAGGTATAAGCATATATACAACTCTCCAAAATTTATAGGTTAGCAAGTACTTACTTCATTCTCAAAATAGTCTTTGTGGTAGATAGAAAAATACTATTATCCCATTTTACAGATGAAGAAACTATACCAAAATTATCTAAATAATCTAAACCACACAGGTAGCAAGAGGCAAAATCTGACTGAGTTGAGATATATTTATTCCAAAGAATTGAGTCTCTGTCTCTCTCTCTCTCTCTCTCTCTCTCTCTCTGGAGCTCCTACATTTTACTTTCATATGTCCAAAAAAAGAACAAGAGTCTAAGTAAAATGCTAACACAGGTGTTCCCGAACATCATGTAAAGATAATTTAATATAATTATTGGTAGACAAGTTTGGACTGACCCATGACACCCAATTTCTAGAAGTGAATTATGCTGCCCACAGGTCCCTCTGCCTTCCTGTACCTCTACACACTGACCACTAGATGGCTACAAACAGCCTTAACATTTTTGGTGCAATCCAAAGGGAAATAGTTGACATTTTACATAATGGAAACATTTTTCCTCTTACCCTGTAGAAAAGAATGCTGAAGTCACGTATCATTTTCACAAGGTAATGGGTCTGTTCATCTGTCAACTGACAAACCTTAAAACAGAAAAACCGTTGAAGACAGTGTCATAATTTGTTACTCTCCAAAAATAATACCAGTTGCGAGTTCTAAGAAAACTAAATGCATATTTAAAATATATGCATATCTTCTGTTTCTCACACATCTATTTAATGTCATTAACAATGACTTCAAATGATAGCACAGATTAAAAAAATACCATTCTTGTTTATAAATTTCTATTTTAAATTTATTTAAAGATTTTATTTATTTATTTGACAGAGAGAGAGAGATTGCAAGTAGGCAGAGAGGCAGCCAGAGAGAGAGGGGGAAGCAGGCTACCCGCCAAGTAGGGAGCCTGATGTGGGGCTCGATCTCAGGACCCTGAGATCATGACCTGGGCCAAAGGCAGAGGCTTAACCCACGAGCTACCCAGGTGCCCCTAAATTTCTATTTTAAATACAAATAATTCTAAATAAGTATCTCTTCTGTATGAGACATCTTCAAAGTCCCAGCAATGTGTTTTGGCCACGGAATTTGAAAAAAAAAAAAAAAGCAAAAACAAAAACAACAACAACAACAAAATAACTAGAAAGAACGGAGGGAGGGAAAGGGATAAATCAGCACAGGAATGAATGACCATCAAGGATCGAGGATGAATGACTATCAAGCTTTAAAATGATATGAATTTATATACACCCATTAATATCAGGGTACTTGTTAATACCCGGAAGCACTCAGAAATAGCACTTATGGAAGAATTTTGTGTGTCATGGTCTGGCATAAATCTCAGTGTTACCCTTGTAGAATTAATTACCATTTAGCATGTGCTTTTATTTTATTTTTTTATTATTTTTTTTTGTTGTAGGCAAAGAGGCAGGCAGACAGAGAGGGGGAAGCAGGCTCCCCACTGAGCAAATAGCCTGACTCGGGGCTCGATCCCAGAACCCTGAGATCATGCCCTGAGCCGAAGGCAGAGGCTTAACCCATTGAGCACCCCAGGCGCCCCAGCATGTGCTTTCAATGGTGATGCCAGAAAATAGCTTGTCTGATGACTTAACCTTGTTTATGTATGTGAATATATACAAACATCTATATACAACAGAAACTAATTTATCAATGACTATAAAAACCTAAAATCACTGACTCAACATAATCATTACAAAAATATTAGGTCTATTTTTCATTTATTTAAAGTTTAAAACATAAACACTTTGAAACTGAGTTTTTTCTTACCATATCTTATATACCATATTTAGTCAAACCTTGAAATGTTAAACTAAACTTTTTAAATAATTGTGCATGTGATTTTAGGGGGCTAATAGCTAAGCTTGAGAACGATCATTAATTTTTCAGCTCCCAGACATGTGGGCAAATGATCTTTTCCTAGACGAATGGCCTGTTGGACATACAGATAAAAAGTAAATTCTCAGTTTATCATAGATAATGACAATATTCTAAGTAACAGTACTCCAGTTTCTTTTTTTCTAAAACATTTTCCACAGAGGCCTACGTGATTTTAAAAAGCTTGCTTCTCATTAAAATTCCGTTTCATCACTCCGATGTTACAGAAATTTAACCAACTTGTTCCAAGAGTCAAAAAGCAGAATCTAATCTAGAAAAATCATTAACCAGTTTCTTTGAAAACTTATTTCTTATTGATTTGGATCTAAAGAAAACTATCTAGGAAATAATTACAGAAAATCAAAAGGTATCTTTGGACTCTTGTAAAAAAATCATTTTGTTTAAAGAGACCAGCTGGGTATAGATTAAAGCCATAGAGTTCCTCCCTTAGAAACTAAAATATGCTTAGCCTTCTACCTGGCTTTGGGTTCTAATCTCTCTGACTTTCTTACAACTTTGCCCTATTAATCCCCATTCTCTTTCCTACAATTTTAATCTCTCCCTCTTGACTATTTTTTTGCCCTCATATAAATTAGTTTATGCCTCTGCAGTTGGAGAATAAGGAAAACACAACAAAACCCGGTCCTCGTCCTGACCACCCCCCTCCCACCAGATGGTCTGTGTTTTCCCCTTCTTCCAGCAGAGTTTTTACAAGTCCTCCAGATTGCTTCCATGTCCCTACTAGTCCCTTATTCCTCAGTCCTTGCTATCCGCCTGCCAACCTCATTCCCCCCAAACAGCATCCGCGAATGTCAAGTAGCCATAAATAGGAATACGGGAGTGTGTCTAGAGTGTGAATTTAATATGCCACTTACAAAGAGCAAGTTGTGAGCTAACTTCATTCATACACCCGACAGATAATTCCCGAATGCTTTCCCCACGTTCTAGATGCTTGAATCCCTCCATGAACAAAACAGACAGCTTCCTCGTGAGAGACTGTGTTGAAGCAGGAAGAGAGAGATCTTAAGTCATAAATCTAACAAGTCCAAATGAGGTTATGTTCGAAAGTGATCAATGATAAGGGAACAATACAAAGCAAAGCAAGTGATAGAGGACAAGGATCGGGAGGCGGACGGGGGGAAGCACACAGCAGCAGTAAAAGAAGTGGTCAGCGCTGGCCGCGTTGAGATGCGAACAGAAGCAAAGACCCCGAAAGTTTCTCTTTGGGGAGAATGTTTTACGGCAACAAGATTTACATGTTCCACGTTGGTCCCTCAACAGCATCTAAAAATACAGAAATCATTTTAAAAAATGCTCATGACCTACTTTAACAGCTGGGTGGAGGCCACTGTCAAAGAGAGCTTCGTTTCTGATGATGTTCCCCACCCCAGGCAACACTTTCTGGTCCATTAACACATCACACAACATCCGTCCTTTCTGCTTCTTCACTTCACTTTCTGCTCTTGAGAAACTAAATTGAGGGGAACATACATCTAATTCTTCCATCATTCGTACTCTCTGTTGGCTTTCAGTGGAGTTTCTGTAGCAAGGAATAGAAAACACATTAATCATAAGTCGAGTTACAATTTCGCAAAGTGTCATTTAGAAGGAGCTCTGATATAAACACTTTCTGTTAATTGCAGTGTGAGTTATACCACCCAACAATGAAGACCATACAGATTATTTAAAGGTGTGTTCAAAGTGAGGCTTTACCAATTACAGATCCTTTTTAAAACATCTATCTATCTCCACATTTCAAACCGTAGACCCATCTCTTCAGTTTTTCAGTTGCGGTACATTTCTTTTCTGTTTTACCTGAATTCTACTGATGAGTCAAAGAAACAAATCAGATCTTTGGTGAGCTGTAGTTCAAAAACAGGAGAAACTCCATTTTTATTTTTATGCTCAAGTGGATTAATCATGATGGAGCCTTTCATTCCAAAATGAATCCTGAAACAAAATCAAATCCAGTTCTGAGTGGCAGAAAGTATAATATGTATCTAATTTTTTTTTTCGTTCATTTCACTTTTTGGGTTATAAGCAAACAAATGTTAATCAAGATAGGCACTTTTAGGGGGGAAAAATGTAGCCAATATTATATCTTTTTCTATTATGGCTTTGTATCCTCATAAAACTAGAAGATGTAACAATTCAGTTTTTCAAACCACAAATAAAATAAATTCCTAGAGAAATAATAGGGCCTGACAATAAGCCCAAGAAAACATACCCTGTTCTTCTTTTCTTGTCAGATGCAGTACTTTTATTCATGGAACAGTCTAACATTTCAGCTTTCTCTCAGATTCAAAGGCTTTGGATGAGATGAGGCTAAATTTCAATTGCCTACAGTTTTGTTTTTAAATATAAATTCTACAAAGCCACTAACATTCAAATTCTGTATTTCTAGCCACAATGGATGGGAACTGTTTACCTACTCCGAAATGATTTCTACAGTTTTAGACCCTGTTTCCCTCCCCCTTGTTCTGGGATACACAATGAAACAATTTTTTTTGCAAAATCTTATGCATCAAAAGAGAAGAGAACAAGTCAAAATGATATTGTCTTCACTTCTTTTAGTTTTCTTTTACCTTTATATGTATCGGGAAGATGGGATTTATAAATATTTACGGTTAGCTTGAAAGCCACAATGCAGTGATGAAAAATTGATAACCTTTCAGTTTTTATAGGATTGATTAGCATGCCCAGTAAAAACAAAGAAAGAGAGAGAGAGAGAAAGTGAGAGAAAGTGGTTTTGTGGACCTCTGATGATGAAGATCAAAAATGATTCTTGAGATGAAATACTGTGTTCCGCCTTTCAAATCCTTCTCCTTCTAGCTTTGTTGAGTTAATAAATATGGCTCTTTTGGCAGCAAATGTTACTGCACTGTGCTTCTAATTCCAAAGCACCATGTTATAGTATTGTACAAGGTTAACCAGTCTAACTTTAAAAATGTGGGTTTTAAACTCTGTGTGCCCTACTATCAATCATAAATGCATTTTACATGCCCCATAGTTCTTGACAGGAAAAATGTGTGCCTGTAAGTACTCCATAATTTAGCTTATGGAAGTTCAACCCCAGTGAAAGGTGTACAACTGGCATGCCCAGAAGCCATCATATCTAAAATCTTGTCAGCTGCATGGCTCATAAAGTGGATTCTAAATCACTTTCTATAATGAAACTGCGTCCACATAAAAAATTCTCAAAGGTTAAGACCCAAATGAAATGCAGGGGTAGCCCCAATGAGAACGCGGACTCAAATTAAGTATGCTTTTTCTGGCCTTATTAAATCTATTCAATTTAGAAGAAAACGTGAATAAAAACCACAATTTTTAGTTTATTCTTATTTATTTTATTTTTATTAAATAGCAAAACGTTGTGATAACTGAGCCCCAATATACCGACAAATGTTGGGTTTATTGTTAAGTAACTTTCATATTAAACTAAGAAAAATACACCAGTATCGTGGAAATTTTGGGGCACAGTAACATCTGTACTCTTGTAACAACTGCCGTACTGATCCTTCATAGACTGGGACATAGGTTTATATCACTTTTACATTCAAGAGTTTGATTTGCTTTTCAAGATTCCTCATTATAATCAACTTAGTTTAAGAAAATTTTATTAGCTCCTTATTCCTAACTCTTTACCTTATCAAATCCCTTCCATCCCCAGCCCAACCGGTCACCTAAGATCATCTCCTCTGCATAGCATGACTCCCTGTCAATAACGGGCATTAGGCCCAACTCTGAGTTGGTGTCTTGTCCCTTCCTCAGCTCTTGTGCCTTGGCACAGGTGAACTGGAAATGGACACCTGAGTCAAGCTAGACCCATCAGTATCCAGTACCTGGATTCATCTGCTTTCCCCTGATGAATTTATGGATTCTGGCTACAGACAAATCAGTTTCCCATTAATACTAGGAGATCCCACCTGGGAACAGTCTTTGGGAATGTTACCCAGCATGGGCAACAGAGAAGCCAAGGGAGGCCTGTCTACAGGAGGGAAGAGTTCAGCAGATGTCAATGAGGGACAGAATCGAAAAATGCAGCGTCCTCACAGAAAATGGCCTTTGCTTCCAATTCTGCCTGAAATCCGTCTGCATTACCTTCAGGTAAGATACCCCATATTCTTGTAAGAAATAATTACTGAGCTCATTTGAGTTGGGCTTCTGTTGCTTGCAACCAAGGTTCTAATATAAAAATTATGACCAAACTAAGCACTGAAGTGATATTAAGAAACTGCCTCTAGTTCGAAATAATTTCCTAAAACAAATCAATAAACAAGACCTGATACTATTTTAAACACCAGCCACGGGCTTCCAGGTTATCACTGTAAGAATGACCAGAGCAATCAAAACATCCTAAAACAAACACATATGGCACAGATAATGGTGCTGTCAAGGTTCATCTCAGGGATGACTAAACATACACTGCTAACATGGCAACTGTTTATGAAAATCATCAAGTGGTCAAAAGTGACGTAATAGTATAAAACAGTTGAATGTGATTATTCTAAAGCTTATGTCAGAAATTCAAAGAAAAAAGTTATAAAACAATATGGAATGAACCGTGTTAAAAAGTTAACAGGGAGTTCTGCATCTCCTTAGGTACAGAAGAGCGAAGGACATAGAGCTCCTCTCCCAACATGAAGAGAAAAGTCCTATTATTTACAGAATCGTAAATCCTCTTGAACCTGTCAGAGACGTGAGGCTGCAGGCAGCAAGGTGAGCTAAATTCCAAATGGTAACAACCTCCTCCCCCCTTCATGTGTAAAGGCAGACACCCAAATTATTTTACCTGTGACAGAGTATAGGCAGAAGAGCCTGTAAAAACAGGTAAGAAGGAAATAGCTCAAATTTTCCACAAACTTCTAAAAATGGGAGTGTGGCTAATATAACCATTTAGAATCCCTGGAGGCCCAGACACAAGGACAGGCTCCCATGTAAGCCCTTGTAAGCCCTTTTCCATGGGTGTGCACCCCTGTGCATGAGAAAGATGTGTCATAGGAGGGGACTGACAGAGCCACCCTCGGTGGCATGGTGCCGGGCTGTAGCCAAGGGAGAGGTACAAACAGAAAGCCCTGTGTCCTGGCAGGAATAACAGGAAGCCTCGTGCCCACACAGTCTTGCACCAGCAAACAGAAGCAGGCGGCCATGGGGGAGGGCAGGAAAGTCTTTGCCACCAGGCTCAGGCCAAATGCACAGCTGCTGAGGTTATGTAAGCAAAACCATCCGTCTTTAGGGGTGAGGCAGGCCATCAGCTTTGTCCTGCAGTGATATGCGGGGACATCTGTTCCCGCTGAGACAGAGGAAGGAAACACTCTTGCACTGGGGCCCACCCACACATGGAAGGAAGAATTTGACTGCCTTGGGGAGGAAAAGGGTCAGTGGCTCTCAGAAAAGTGCAACCCTCAGGTCCACGTGCACAGGGCCCAAGATAGAGGCTAGCCTAGAAGAATCCTTTTGCCCATCATGGACTTCTCACTGAATAGCAAGCAAGAGCAGTATCCCACTGGGGTGGGAGTGGGGATGGGGAGCGAAGCGTGTGGAGAAATCCCCTCATGGTACACATACCCAGGGTCTGCTAAAAGCTGAGAGTAGAGGACAGAAACACAGAGAACCAGTACCAGCCACACCAGGCCACACTTAAGGCACAAAACAATCGGAGCCACTGAATTTCTGATGTTGCTCGTTTCTGAAGCCGACTACAACACAACGAAATCCGAACCAATCTCGATTGCTCAATCCCCTGCCCTAATGACCTGATAGAAGAGGCATTAATATTTTTGAGGTTAAATATTACTTAATTTGGTCTCTACTGTTCCTGTAAACACAATTACCTGGAATTTTAAAAAGTTATGACACAGAAAAATAAGATAAAAATTAAACAACAACAAAGGGACTTGATGTCAAAAGATAAAGGAGTCAACAGAGTCAGACCCGAAGATGTGCCAGACGTGGAACTATGAGGCAGATAACCTAAAGTCAACTTAAGTAAAATTATGATTGTCAGTTGAGAATACCATGCCAGGTCAATCTGCTATGATAAGGTCTGTAACCTTCCACAATCACTAGAGTGCTGCACATGCATTTTATGCTAACATATTTCCAAACTTTTATAACCTTGCACACAGGTGTGGACAAATCTACACAATGAGAGCCAAGGCAGACCATGCACGGGACATTCTCTATGGTATGGCCAGTTGCAGATGCTTCCCGTTCATGATAGTTTTCTATATGCCTTCAAAAGGGATATAAGAAAGTGTCAGTAACCAAGATCCAGCAAATCTACATCTAGGAATTTACTCTAAGAAAACATCAAAGTGGTGAAAGATACACACTCAAGGATGTAATGTCCTTCAGAGTTTTTCATTAGAGTGAAAAATGGGGGAAAATGCTAATTAGTAGTGATGATAGCACAATCTGTGCATATGTAATATAAATTATGTATGAATATATGGTATATACACAATTTATATTTTATCTATGATATTTACAAAAACTGTTAAGCGTGCCCTCTTTTGGTGGTAATAATTACGGGTGGTATTTATTTTTGCCCTTAGACTCTTGGGAACTATCAGGTGCAGAAGGGAAAGCCAATGAAAAAGCTAAAGATTTCTAGATCTTCTCCAGTTACACATAAAAGCATCACGGTAACTGAAACAGAAAATAAAAATTTCAAAATCTACCATTTTAAAAACTAAAGATGTTTAATTCTTGGCTTGTGGATTACTTGTAATGGTTAGTTTTCTTACTTTCTCTCTCTTTCTCTCCTCCTTCCTTCCTTACTCCTCTCCTTCATTTAAACTGAGGTATCCTTGACATATAACATGAGTTTCATGTGCACAACACGATTCAGTATTTGTAGACATTGTGAAAGGATCACCACAATAAGTCTAGTTAACATCTGTCACCGAACACAGTTAGACTCATTTTTTCTCGTGATGAGAACCTATAGGTTCTATTCTCTCTGCAATTTTCAACTCTGTGGCACAGTACTGTGAAACATGGCGGTCCCCGTGCTGGAGTTACATCCCCATGACTTACTTATCTCCTATCTGGAAGTTTTTGCTTTCTGATCATGGTCAGTTTCCTTCAATTGCAGGGGACAGAAACCCAACTCAACAGGTTTCGGCACTAAGGAGTACTCCGTAGCTCACAGGATCTGAGGGAGGGCTGGCGAATCCAGCTGCAGGACAGGAAGGAAAGCAGCTAGGACCAGGAACAGATGGAAGGAGGGGCTAGAAGGTTTGTCGGATTCTCGGCTTTGTGTAGGCTGGCTTTATTTTCTACCATCTCACAAGCCAAGGAACGCAGCCACCTACAAGTTCTAAGGCCTCACCTCCTGGCTGCCCCTCATTATAGGGCCTGACTGTCCTCAGCTCCAGGTGAGGAAGTCTCACGGAAGAACCCACACTGACCCAACCGACTCTGTATGCGACAGAAGGTCCCATAAGATCATGCTAGAGTCAACTCGAACTCTGTGGTCAGTTTGGCCTGATGACTCACTTTCTAGAAGGAATGCTGTTCCCAAAAGACATGTGAGCGTGGTGGGCAGACAGATTAGCAGGACTGACTATTCTTCAAGTATCCGATTTCATTTAGAACCTTTATTAGGCTTCCATTTTTCTAAATGGCAATGTGGCAGATCACAAAAACTACATCTAAGCTGTAAAACCCTTTACAAGTAGCGTAAAACAGATTCCTTAAAGATTGTTTCACAAACTAGGAAGAAATGTCACATTACCTCATGCATAGCCGTTTAGAGGATCAGATCACTTACACCCCAACAAATTACAAAACTGATAATGTACAAGACTTCTCTAAAATGACAAAGCCTGTAAAATATTTCAGATATACTTCCAGAATATGATCATCGCAAACCATCAGAGTCATATAAATCGTAAATTGGAAATAGCAAAGTGTTTTGGAAAGAGAGACTCATTAAAAAAATATATCTTTTAAATGTGAGTCCGAGACGTAACAGCTGGGTTCTTTCTGACGGAAAATGGCAGCTTCCAGGGTGGGTGTGTCTGGGTAAGTAGACGGGTAGATACATCCCCATGCCATACTGGTAATATATACACATACATATAGTTATACATATAGCCAATATGTATATATATACATATGTAGTTAATAGAGGTTATATTTGGGAGTGAGATTATGAATGTATAAATTTATTCTTGCTTCTTAGGTCTCAGTTATCGCTAATAAGTATTTGTTACATAAACAGCCAAAAAATTAAAAATGGTTTCTGTTTTGCTATCAATGACAAGCTTCTTTAAAGTGTTCAGAAGGAGCACCCGTCTTAGTCACACATAACACCACTACCGTGCAACAAAAATCATTGCATATCAAATAATTTTTCGTGTTCTCTGGCACTGTTAGGATCACTTGAGCACTTTGATAAATCTTTTCGTAACAGAAAGAGTTGCTCTAATTTGTATCTCTCTGAAGTGTGCATTTTGCATGGCGGATTCCCTCACCGAGGGCTTGGTCTGTGTCCTGTTCCATGACAAATGAATCCCAGGAAGATTCATGGCCTGCCCTGTAAGAGGCATTAAAATCCAGGGCAATTTTAACTGTAAAAAGCTGCACATTACGGGGTAAATATAAGCGAGCACTAAGCGTGTTTCCTGCTATGTGCTCTTTAAAATGCAGACCAGCCTGGTGGGTAGCAAGAAGCGGTGAGGGATGAAAACTAAATTTCTGTCTCATGCTCGCAGACCTGTAACGCCACACAATGATCACATTCTGTGACAGAGTCATCCATTCCCTTAAGAAGCGTAGGTTGGGAGAGTGTGTGAATGTGTATTTTTACCTGCAATTCAATTGTGGAAGGGGATGCAGTTGATTTTAGGTTGCTCAGTTTGTATTCAAACAGCTGATTGGCCACGGCCCTGGAATTATCACACCAAATAGTCATCAGGGCTGTGGGAAATGGAAGGGAAGTCAGCCACGGCGCTTGTCCCCATGCGTACACTGAGACACACACTGCCCACGGAGGGTCCTAGTTCAGTGCGTTTAAGGAAGTGATTGCCCTGGTTTAGAACTTCAGGGAACGTTTACGGACAGCCCTGAACTGAGAAACGAGTCTTCCTTTGCCAGTCTGGTGGAGAACAATTGATAAAAACCTCCAGCTCCTCCAACAGACATGAATCCGCACCTAACACCAGAGAAGCAACAGCGTATCAGTGTTTCCAGCCACCTTCCCCGGACGCCACCGCTTCCTCCTCCAGTCCGAGCGGAGTCTTCCATCACCTCCATCCAGCACCACAACAGCGCAACGGCAGGAGATCACTGCTGCGTGAGCCAGGCAGCACACGCTTGTGTGACCCTTTCCAGACTGAGAAAAAAACCCCACCCAGTTTTACTGTGGTCCAAGGACAGCAGCCGCTGACAACAAAGAGAACATCTGAGAGAGAAAGCAATTACATAAACTCAACATTCTGGAACTGGGCGGTAGGTGAGGGGCGGAAAGTAACCATCATACAGTCATATCAGCTCCCTGTGCCCATCAGTCACCTTCGGTTAGAGGCACAAGGCCTAGTACCAGGGCTTCTCCTTCATGGTGAAATTGTTCAACAGCTTCCAGAAACATTAAGCGAGATTTAAGGGAGCACTACTGTTCTTCATGGGTAGCAACACCTTGGGCTAAATTCAGAGAAGACAAGGATTAGGTAGACATGTTAATCCACGGCCTTCCTCATTTTCCTGCAAAAACTGAAGAGGGGATCATGATCTGGCAAGTCCACACATTTTGACATTCTTATCAGTAAGTCAACCAAGGTAAGAGATTGCACGTCTTTCATTGCGGATACATTAGCGATGACTTTCCATAACGGCTGTGGAAGAATGGAGAACTTGGAACTTCTGGGAAAAGTTCTAGAATTCTGTACAGAAGTTTCCAATTCCATACAAGGCTTCAGAAAAAGAAGGAAGACAGAGAACTCTAAATGTCTAGAGACAGGCTGAAACCGAACTGGGAGAGGTCATACATTTAAAGAAACTAATGCTGCTAATACAATAAATGCTTGGGGGGAAACACGAGAGAAAGCAACAGGGGAGAAGGGCCGGGAGAAGAGAGTGTGGGGGAGTTATGAAGAGCCAAGCCAAGCTGTGTTGCTCCGCCATCTCTTGGAAGCCCGTCTAGCTGATTTTAGTTTTTCGTAAAAACAATACACGGACTAGCCCTCCAAGTAACGGTGACATCACAACTTACTCATCTTCCGCATCAGATGGGATCTCAGCCTCTTATATTAGAACTTAGAATTGGAGTACTTTCTACGTGATTGTGTGTGACACCAGGTGAGTTGCAAGAAAAGCCTACACATCCCTCTACAGGGCAGTAAGATGTGTTGTGCAGGTTTATCTTACCGTAAAGCTTTGGGCCCAAAGTACATAAAGAGCTCCTTCCCCAAAGTCTGGACACCACTGTAAACGTATCCATTAAACAGTCTCAAGGGATTCTGGCTGGGATCTTTCTTATTATTCAGTGCAGCAGCCTAGGAGAAAATACACACACACCCACGTAAACACACATGCTGTCTCTAAACAAAATGATAATTTCATTCTTAAATGTATTTCTATTACTTCATTTGCAGGTGCATCCCAATGAGAAGACTAATCTCCAGCAAGTCAAGTCACGGAATCAGCTGTTTACATACACTTTGTCAAATTACTATGGAGTCATTTAAAGAGAGAGGCCAAAAAAATTAAGTGGAAAAGAAAGTAATTGGCTCACCATCAAAATGAGTTTCTTCCAGGACCCTAGAGCTCTGCACATATGAAAAGAAAATACAGAAAAACGTTGTAACGGGTTTAAAACCAAAAAAGTAGGATCTTCCATTTCTAGAAGCATAGCTGAGTTCCCTGAAAGTGCATTCTGATCGAAACAGCTAAAAAATAGTGGAAAAAATGAAAACAAAATAGTTTTACCTATAATGATGAACTCAAAAGCGAAAAAGGAACAGTAAGAGGTTGGAAAGCAAGTCAAAGAGGGCAAGAACACCAAAGAGAAGCAGCTCTCTGAAGCAGGCTTCTGTCAGAAAGGTATCTCTGGGCCCCAAGGAAGGGGGGTTTCAGTTTTCATGGTCTTGGAGGGTGTAGGGCATCAGTGGTAAAGACAGGGCTCCCCTGGGCGATGGGATCCAATGCACGACCTGCTCTTCTGTCCCTCCTCAAACCACAATGGCAAGAATAAAGGAAAAAGAGACCCATTACTTCTTCCTCCCATCACCGTGCAAAAACAATATATTGTGAGGATTACAGTATAGGTACTAACACCGTAAAGATAGAGGAAGTTATAAACAAAATATCAGTCTTTTTGTGGGGCAGGGAATGAAACGGGACTGGGTTTAGATCTTGGTAAGGCTCTTTTTCTGGATGGGCAGTGGGTACACTGGTGTTCTCTGCATCATTATTTTTCATTCTTGAGAAGTGTTATAAATATTCTTTGATTTGTAATCAAAATATAATAAAAAAATTTTAAACTGTCATTAATGCCTAGCTATTCTATAATATATAATAGGTATATATAATTATATTTACACATTAATTCTTAATCTAAGGGAATATCCTCACATACTTTTAACCTTTCTTTCCTTTTTCTCAAACGGACCTATGCATTCCCAGAAGATCCAGGATAAAATCTTGCTGGCACTGGGGATGCAGGTAGCAGTGATGGTGACAGGGAGATAATTATAAAACAACTTTAGACATTGTCTAGAAGCAAATCATAGCTTCCCTTCCGCTTATGGTAGAATGATATTCAGCGATTCTCAAACATTTGGTTCACAGACATCTATCATTCTAAATAGTCAAGATGATATGTCCACTCTATTCTTTAGTTTCGTAAATTGGCCCTTGTTAAGGATAAAAAAAAAAAGACATTATACTATTTAGTTCAAAGGAACAGAAGGATAAAAGATTTTTTTTAAACACCCCTCTCCCAAAAAAAAAAACCCCAAAACAAAAGATTGCAAACAGCTAAGGACTGAATTTTGTCCCTTCCAACACTCATGCGTTGAAGGGCTAACCTCCAATGGGACTGTGTTTGAAAACAGAGCCTTCGGGAAGTACTGAAGTTTTCGTGACGTCATAGGGTGGGGTCAATCCAGCAGGATCAGCGTCCTCGTAAGAGCCTGAAGAGAGCTCCCTCTCTCTGTCCTGTGTCCTCAGAGGCTGTGCCACAGGAGACCGAAGTGGCGTCTGCAAGCCAGAAGTCAGCTCGCACCAGAAACCAAACTGGCCTGAGCCTTGACCTTGGACTTCTGGCCTCCAGAACAGGGAGAAAATAAATCTCTGTAAGCCTCCCGGGCGATGGCACTTGTCGTGGCAGCCCAGGCAGGCTAAGGCCAGAGCAGACACCATTCTTCCACGAAACCCACGTTCAGTTATGGCTACTCTGATGCTAGAATCTCCCAGCTGCCCGACGTTCAGGGGGCCAGCCTCACAACCTTCCTCCACATAATAAGAACTGGGGATCAGTCCCGTGCTTGGAGGGACCAAGGAACCAACGCATGGAAGAGGTTACAGATGACAGCCTTCCAGTTCTGCCCAAACCATGAGAAGAACCTGTGGGAGATTCTAGCAAGAGGCCCTCCAGACATACAGGCCACCATGTGCTCAGAACATCTGCCTCTGATTCCTTTCCTCTTTCTTGGTTGAACCCCCGCGGCCTAGCAGTGATCAGCAAGCCCTCTCACAACAGGTTGGAGGATCCAGGGAAGGAGGAACACACTTGCACACGTGCCTTGTTTTCCTAAATGAATCTGTGAGAGGCCTGAATTGAGAAGCACCAGGAGTCTTGATGTTTTCCTGCCTAACAGAAGACTTCACCTGGCCACAGAGCCAAGTGTAGATTAAGAGGGTGGGTTTCAGTGCCGGTTTCCAACCAAGTAGTTGGTTGGAAAACCAAGTTGGTTGACAGCCAAGTAGTAGGTACAGAGTTCTTCTAAACCAGCCAGGACGCTTTGAGGATGATGATATACAGAGCAGACACAGATCTGTTGTGAGTTTCCTTTGCCTCAGCATAGACTAGGTTTGATACATTTCTGGATCTTAGATTTAAGTCCTAGTGACATTTTAAAAACCTTCATTTCTAAATTGTTTGCCCCACCACTCCTGTGTCAGCAATCTCTTACCCTCTCCCCATACTGTTTCCTAGCGAGTGGTCTCAGCCACGCCCTGCAAAGTCCTTCAGTGGCCGGCAGAGCTCCCCGCACTCGCCGAGCCATCTGATCCCGTTTCATACCCACGGTCCCACGCTGTTACTTCCCTGAGAGGGAATCTGTGACCACTGCCGCCACGGTGCTTTCATCTCCTTTAGTCCTCCAAGTTTTACAGGTCCATCTAAAACTCAGCCCGTCTCCAGAGTGCTGGGAAGGCAATCACACGCAGTCTGCCATGTGTCCATCCCCCTGGATGCATGAGAAGGGGCCTGGGGCCCGGAACATTGCCCATCTAGAGACATAGAGCCTTCAAAGTCTGTTGCCTTGGGAGGAAGTATCGTTCCCTCTTCCAGGCTTGATGCACATGCCCAGGTGAGCCAGGGGCTCTCGGGCGCGCCCCCAGCTTTCTGTATGGCAGACCCCGGCGGAGGGCTCGGTCTCCTTCCACCCCCACACCAAGCGGGGGGAGTGCAGTCACACTGTCCATGTCTCCTGCAACCGGGATCTACTGGCCGTGGGGACCCACGCCTTGGGAGGGGCTGGATCTGTGCTCTCTCTCACGTCGGGCCCGAAGCACACACTGGACCGCCGGAATCTGCTGTGCGTGGTTTCCCAGTGACTTGGAACCAGGATCAGGCGCTGGCTTCTTCCAGTGGCACTTAGGTGCCTTTTAGCCTTGGCCACTGTCTTGTTGGAGTCTAGCCTTCCACACAGCCGGACCCCCAGGGAACAGTGATGGTTTCTCCCAGTACCGCCCTGAAGCTAACCTTGCCCCCCACTAGTTCACCCAATAGGAAAGTGCGGGAATGAGCGGCGCTCACCGGACCACTTCTCTGTCCCCTGCTCACACCTCCTTTCCTCCACTTTACCCAGCTTTACCGGGTGTTATCAGGGCTCCTGGCAAAGAGACAGACAAGGTAACCTTGAACTAGGCAGGCTGGCACAATAAAACAGGACACAAGTCCCAGTTGTCTCCCGTGAAGTCTGCTCACGTTGCCACATGAACAGCTTCGAAGAGCACTTGCTCCACTCAGGCTAAACTCACCGTCAACAGCAGCCACAGTTCAAGTTCCTCACTCTTCACGGGGCTGGGTCTGTCATGTGAAGCCCCCTGACAACAACGGTGGGATGTGACATCTGCAAAGAAGTCCCTCGCCATTGAAAATGCACCGTTCATGACTGTTCATTGGATTCATTCATTTTAGAAAGGTCGACTGACCTTCCACGGTGTATGAGGCTTGTTCTAGATGCTGGGGATGCATTAGTGAGAAAACAAGAACAAAAGCCTCCTGGTCCAGGAACCTTCATGGAGAGTACAGCCTTCCAAGCAGGAGAGAGTAGGTTAATAAACATTGTGACAGTGTGCTGAACCATTTGGGAAAGAAATCAAGATGAGAAAGAGAGACCACGATTAGGGGAGGGAGTAGCAGGTTATAATTCTAAGTGAGGCACTCAGAATCTCATGAAGGAAATGGTATCTGAGCAGGTCTCAAGGGGGTTTTGAGTGAGCCATGATCCACACGTAGGGAACAGGGGTGCAAAGGCCCTCCAGGAAAGTGTTTCTGATAACAGCAAGCATATCAGGATGGCCCACAAGGGAAGGTGTAGACAGATGAGAACCAGACCGTGTGGCCCCCAAGGTCCACTCAACAGACTGGTTGCTTCTCTGACACGAATGAAGACGAATTAAAATACGATCTCCGTTACCTTTTAAAATGCTCTCTCTGAAAATGCTGGGTTGGATTCTGGCTCAGGAGATCAGGGGGCAAGTGGTCCAGGAACTCAGAAGAACCACTGCAAAGATCCAGACAAGAGAGGAAGGAGCTCGGGGCCGATACTGGAGCGGCAGAGGCGGTGAGAAGTGGCCGGATTGCTGGGCGGATTCTGAAGGGGAGCAAAGAGCATGTGCCGGCGCACACTGCATGTGGGAGAGTTTGGGCCTGAATTATGGCAAAGACAGTAGCGGTGGCAACGGAGAGGAAGATCTGGGTGGAACTGGAGGGGGAGGAAAGTGAGGCTAGTTTTCAGGTAAGTTGAGGCGAGACCTCGAGCAGGCCGTTGGGCATGGGATCTGGAGTCAGGAAAGAGGTCTAGGCTGCAGCTGTCAAGGTATCTAGTCATCAGCATTCTAATGGCTTCTAAAGCTTCGAGACTGGACGACGTCAACGGAGAGGGAGTACAGAACACCAAGAGAAGGGGCTAGGAAGGGTGGGCTAGGACACCGCCGTGGCCTGGCGAGGGGGGGGGGGACACGGTCAGGGGAAGGAGGAGGAGACCGCACAGCGGAGAAGGCAGCCGGCCAGGAAGGAACAAAAGCCAGCAAGGGCGCGGTCCTACCAGCTAAGGAAGGAAAGTTCTGAGGAAAACTCGTGTCTGGTACCGTTAATACCTCAACGTCAGATGAAGACGGAGACCTGACCACTGGATTTAGCCGTGCAGAGGCGATCTGAATGACAAGAGTTTTTGGAGAAGGGACAGAAAGCAAGAGCCTGGCTGAAGTGGGTTTAGGAGGCTACGAGAGAAGAGCACCAGAGGCACTGAGGCGGTGTGAACACGAGATGCTGTCCAGGCTAACACAGGGACGCGGTGATGCCTGAGGGGACGTAGAGGCAGGAAGGTTTGTTTGCTTTAAGACGGGACAGCCCGGGAGAGAGAAGAACTGTCGCGCAGGGGAGACGATGGCCGAAGCGATGTCTTCACTAGGCGAGAGACAAGCTCAAGGACACGTGGGCTATGTTGGTCTTGACAGGAACATGGACAGTCCCCCTGCAGCATCAGGAAGAAGGCAGCTTATATGGCTACAGACGCTCGTAGGTAGATGTGCTTGTGCAAATTCTCTTGTGGTTGATACGTTTTCTCAGTAAAATGGGAATCAAACTATCAGCTAAGAGGAAGACCCCAGGACCCTGCCTCCTCTATAGATACATGTAGCGCCTAATAATAAGATTCATTTTTGCCAGATTCTGACGTGATTCCCAATACTCATTCACAAGTAGAGGCCAATGGCTTGACATAAATGGTGTCTGTCCTTCCATCCCGAGACATCTATGTGGAAACGTCGTTAAAACCTCTTAAAACGTCGTTTAAGACCACATTGGGTATCTATCCTTCCTTGCTTACATTGACTTAATGCTCGTCAGTGCATGTTTTTAATCTTATTATAAGGAAGTATTTATTTGTTTTTTTTTAAAAGATTTTATTTATTTACTTGACAGAGAGAGATCACAAGCAGGCAGAGAGGCAGGCAGAGAGAGAGGAGGAAGCAGGCTCCCTGCCGAGCAGAGAGCCCGATGCGGGACTCGATCCCAGGACCCTGAGATCATGACCTGAGCCGAAGGCAGCGGCTTATCCCACTGAGCCACCCAGGAGCCCAGGAAGTATTTATTTGTATTTGTCTACATAATCGGGCTTTTTAGGATCATAACATTCCCTGATTTTTTACTTTATTCTCTGCCTTCTGAAAACCCAGATTGTTTTCTGGGAGGTTTTCCACTCCATAAGGACTAGTGGTCACCGTTAGGGGCTAGACTAGGCCAGCTGTCCCATTATCAAAACATCCGAATTTAATTCAGCAGTAATAGCTCATGGGGTTTTATTGTAATTGGCTAAAAAAATATTTAAGTGCACAATTCATATCACCTTTTCTGTGCCACCCATTCTTTGAACCACTCTACAATATACATTTCAAAAGAGAGCCATCAAAAGAAACAGTAAAAACCAGGTTAAAAAAAACATATGGGTTTTAATAAAAACCACTGCCTTTAAAAAAAAAAAAAAATCCAGGTAGTCAGATGCCCCAGAGCTCCAACTAATGTCTATCAAGAAGAAATTCAAACCTAGCTTATCCTGATTTCTATCTGAGATTTCCCTCCCAGGGAATGTTGAACAATTCACGAAAGGGGTCTATAAGGTCCTGCCCCAGGACTGTCTGGAACTTCACTGTGGGGAATTTGGTTCCATAGACAGCTTATGGAGAGCACAGCTGAAACATTCTTTGTTACCAATGCTAAGGGGTAGGTTAAAAAAAGTTTTTATACCCAGGATTAATTCCTCAAGGCATCAGAGGCTGTCCTGTTGTAGACACATTACTGTCAATGATCAGAGTTTTTAGACTGTCTAAGAGATCCAACCATGGGAAGTTTGGCTATTTAGCAAAAGAAAGTCTCAGTGGATGGCCTTCCAAAACTTTATGGTTACAGGACCACATATTTAAAAGACCAAAAGGGAGTACATGCCCTTGTAAATAAATTCTGTTGTGCTTAGGAGGATGAATCCAAAAATATAAAGGCCGATATACTTAAAATGCACGAGACCATTAGATCTCTTAGCACAGCCATCAGTGAAAAGTGAACTATGTCCTTCTGGCTGAGGGGGCCTCAAAGAGAACCACAAACCAAACCCTTAAAGGTGTACTACAGGTCTTATTTTACTGGTGGTTTACCCTCTTCTCCATGACTGAAAATAACACACGATATGACAAAAAAAGAAAAAAAGAAAAAAAAAAAAGACATGTTGAAGAGGTCATGAAACGAACACCTCTCCACATACTGAAAAGGAACATGCTGTGGCCCAGCGACAGTGCACAGGACGACACAGAGGCCAGCAGAAGGGCAAGAGCAGGAAGGACAGCAGGTGCGGCAGAAGCCGCCGAGGAAACAGACAGACCCGCAACTGTCAGAGGACTTCAGGGCAGCTGAAACCGGTCCAGCTACAGATGCTGCGTGACCTTGGCTGGAATACATTTCGGAATTAGTTTTTGAATACTTGATGAGGTGTTTGGGAATTAAAATGAAATGTTAGCATAATCTCTTCCTTGCACACACGTATAGATCGCATTTCTCTCTCTAGTATTAGGAGCTCCCCAGCTGGGAGGCCTGGCAATCTTGAGGCTTTCCCCTGCCAGATCCAGCAACCACTGTCATGGCACTTTCCACACGGAACGAGTGTTTGACTGTGACTTACGTTTCTCCTCTGACTGCCTCTAAGCTCCATGGGGACAGCGACTATGGTGTTTAACTAATACTGTTGAGAGCTTCAGACAATGCCTGGAGCAGAGTGAAGGTGTGTGGGGTTAATTAATCCCTCCTCCTTCCCCTCCGAAAACTCCCCGTGGCTTTAAAACATAGGCTCACTCACAGCATAATGTATATACGTGTCCAGTCACCACGCTGTACACCTAAAACTAATGCAACACTGTGTATCAACTATAATTTAATCATTAAAAAAAAAAAAATACAGGCTGTCTCCCCACCTACCATTCCATCCTTACTTAACCTTTCCCAGGATCTCTTGGCAAAAATTTCTACTCTACCATCTGTTTCATCTCCTCTGAAAATTATTAACAACCCAGTCTCTTTCTTTCTTTAAGATTTATTACTTGAGAGAGAGTATGAGAGAAAGATCATGCGATCAGGGGGAGGGGCAGAGGGAGAGAGAATCCCAAGCAGACTCTTGGAAGCCCAACGGGGGCTCGATCTCATCATCCCAAAACCACAATCTGAGCTGAAATCAAGAGTCAGATGCTCAACTAACAGAGCCACCCAGGCACCCCCAGTATCTTGTTTTCTAATGACCTGCAAAGGAGTGAGGCTTACATATTCGAGGGCCACTTTCTCATAAGGACCAGAAGCTAGATGGGAGTAAAATACCGTATTAACCAGATTATCCCATAAAGTAAGCTTTATGAAAAGGTTTAGGAATTCTGTTTAGGAATTCTTCAGGGGAAGGGATTTAGGAAAGGACTGATGTATTTTCAGCAACCAGTGCTAGCAAGCGCTGGTTTCGGTTTGAGATGTTTACTCAGCATTTGAATGGTTGCTTTAAAACACGGATTCTAATGCTTCGCTTGAGTTTTGAGGGTAATGATACATGAAGATCTTTTAATTCAGTTGTCTATCATTTGGGCACTAGACTCAAGTTACCTGATTCCCGGCACACTATCGTTTTTAAAATAATCAGCTTTGGAAAATATACTTAGGACATAATAAAATTTTTGACTTATGACTGACCATCTCAAGCACTTGCTTATATTTTTAGTCTTTTTTAAAAATTCCATTTTAGAAGGAAATTTTTGTATACCCATGATGGTCTGTTCCACTTATTTTGAGAGCTACTGTGTATGAACTGGCCAAGGCTTTTGAAATAAATCTAAGATTTGCAAGATATTCACTTGTCCTATGGTAGAATCTGGGGTTATCACCTCTTTGTATGAGCTCCAGCTGCCTAGACAAATTCAAAAATTAATTTCCACAAGCCTATTATCTTTGTTATAACGATACACAAATGCCCAATATATGCTTGACTTGCTCACACTGACCCTTACAATTCTGTTATTGTGTGATTTGAACATTTCCTCCTCTCCACCCCGAAACAGACATGAAAATCTTCTATGCCACAATTTTAAGTATGATTGAGAAGGGTTCACCTTCCCATTTTCAAGTGGCTTAATAATATGAAATTGTCAAAACAACATAGATCTTCAGAGACAGCACACGAGTTATTGTGCTGATCACCATTTATCCTGCCTATCCATGGGTGAACTTTTCAGAACAGACCAAGACTTTTCTATAGATAAATGCTCCACTTCTAGTGCAACTGTCTATTTTCCCCACAGAGAAAAGAAAATACCACATTTACTTTCATAGCCTCTCCTCCTTTTTTGCCACATGCCTCTTTCTCCCCTAATACAACAACACTTTGCTAATCAGAGGTCACTTACCTACCAATTTAAACCATCAAAGAACCTAATTTTAAAACGGTCTCTAAGCACCCAAAGAGAGGTCTTTAGGTTCATACATCAAAACATATTGTACAATTTTTTAAAGAGCAGAGCCTTCAAGCATTTACCCAGAGGCTAAATGCTTTGTACATAATTTGAGGGCACCAAATGATCGCAAACCCTTCATTAAGGACAAGAGCGTTCCTCCATTATATGGGTCTGGCAAGAAAGCCCTATCTGGGAGAAAACAGAGCAAATAATTACCAGGACACTTACTTTGCTAGACACTAAGCTAAGAGTTTCATGCATCTTCTAATCTAATCCTGACCAAATCAGCAAAGATGTGAGTGTATCACCTCTATGGGAGAAAGTAACAAAAGAGCTAGAATTCAAAATCAAGATGGTCAGGTGCTCTTTTTTCTATATCAAACCAAATACTTTGCTGTTGGATCAAAAGCTACAGTGGCCATGAAAAAAATCACCTTCCTTAGTCTCCTCATCTGTCAGATTGTTACCCGTTCTCCATTATCCTTTGTTCCACGACTCCATGTAAGGCTGAATGCTGATAATAATGTCCCACAGTCGCTAAGGTGAATCCATTATCAGTCTGCGTTTAAAAAGGTAAGGGATCATATAATGCATGTTCTCGATCACGGTATCTCCCCTGCCAGGTTAGTATCATATTGCACGTCCTATAAAATTATAAAACCCCTTTGTATTGAAAGGCATAACCTTCCTTTAGCTAGAAAATGAATCTCCGTGGATTAGCTCATCCCTTCATACAATGGCACTAAAATGAGCAATGATTTCTTTCTTCCCCACTATGAACAAGAGGAAGAAAGGAGGAAATCTTTTATTGTGTGGCTTCACTATTTTCTGGTGGTAGGAACTGTCACATAACATACATAACAAAATACACACACTCATAACGAAACAGTCCTGACTGAATTTAGTTTTAAATCCTTAATCATTTTGGGCTATTCAAAACTCTTCTGTTCTCCATCCATTTAAAACATTTATTAAGTACCTACTCTCTTCAGGACACTGTGAAGGACATAAAAAGATGAGAAAGCATTGTTATATTGAATACATGTATCAAACCTTAAGGAGGTATAGAACAGCGGGAGCCTCATGTTTCAAATGAAAGGAATGCTTATAAATAAACTGTTTCATATCTCGTTTGGTGAAAAGGAGATTGAAAACATATGCAGATTACACACCGGACTTCCCTGAAACATTGTATCCACCCAACAATTAAAATCGGAGGATTGGCTCTTAGCAGCTCATCAACCAGAAATGTTCATTGATATTCCGATACTGTTTCTTACCATAAGGTTCCACGAACTCCAGCAGAGTTTTATGCAATGTGCTTACACAGTGGCATAATTTTATGCTGACAAGACGGTGGATCAAAATTCAGAAAAAGAATATAATGCATGCATGACTAGCAGATGCGGAGATCTCGGACGGGCAGGCTTCTTCAAAACGAGGATCAGTTGTCACAAGGAGATCCACATTAAAGCGTGTTCTCTCTGAACTCCAAACTGAAGCCAAAAGCAAGGAACACTATCTGATACACTAACAGGTTCATTAAAGGCACCAGCTACGTAGGTGGGGAGGGGGTTTCTGGTTGGTTTTTCAGTACAGGGTTACCTGAGTTATTTTAAATGCCCACTCGCTATTTCTTTAACTCTCCTTTGTATGTTTTTCATGGTCAGTGCAATGTAAAGAATAAAGTATGCAGTTGTTAACTTATTTTTAAACTCTGCCTTGTGGAAACTAGTGACTTCAAGCCAGCAGCAGAAACATTTAAACAGCTTTAACTCCCTACCATAAATGCCTGGGAAACACGGGATCATCTGTTACAGTAATGACCATGTTGGAGATCAGGGACAACCTACCACATTTTGATTAAATTTACTATAGATCCAGCAACCCTCTAAAATGCAAAAGGCCCTTTCTGTTTATGAAGATTATTATTATTGTCATTATTATTGTTATTTGATCAAAAGCCCAGCAAGTGAAACCATGGCAAAATATTTACTATTTTCTCAATAACCACAAAGAGATTACTATCAATTCCATATTGATTTTTCAAATCCAGTTCCCATAAAATCAGATTCCTGATCCAAGCCTAAAGACGTATTCCAATTTTTAATACCTCTATGTCAAGTTATTAAACAGAACAGTTTTAAGGGCAGGCTTTTTTATTTAAGGGGTATAGCTTACTTAGTACTGCTTCCGAGAGATGTTAACAATTGCCCAAGAATTAATGAAGCATTTGCATTCTATTATCAGGTTGTACTCTCTTGTACAATCTGAACAGAGGATTTTAAGTCCTTAGAAGAGAATTCTCAGTGAAAGGCAACTGATAACTGAACAAAAATACAAATGGTGGGTAGATATAACCAAAAACCCAAGGTCTCACTTTCCTAGTTAATAATCACTACTATCTCTTTGGCAATGTGGCGTTTCTGCTTCTGAATTATCCACTTCCCCACTGAATCTTTTAAAAATGAGAAAAGCCATAGTTAAGAGAATAGGCTTTGGATTCCAAAAGAGGGACCCCCCCCCTCTTTACCCCTGGTTCTACTCCTTCCTAGTCCTGTGATCTTGGACAACTTAATTAAACTCCCTCTGGACCTCCCATTCCTCATCTGTGGAATCATAGGGTTATCTTTTTCCCAGCTACATGAAGTGTAAAGGTTTTTCAAATGCTGTTAATGCTTTGCCACCAGAGATAACCACAACGAACTTCAAGGAAACATTCCCGCTCTTTTGGCCTGAATACCAAGGTGGTATTTATTTAAAACATGAAGCTGAATTCTCACAGGAGAAAGTTTATCTCATTCATCTGTGCATCCCCAGGAGCTAGCATAAAACCTGACACAAAACTCAGGACTGTTCAATGATGTAAATCATGATATACATACACATATTCAGGCCCTATCCATTTCTTTCTTTTTATTTTAAGATTTTATTTATTTATTTGACAGAGAGAGATCACAAGTAGTCAGAGAGGCAGGCAGAGAGAGAGGGAGGGAAGCAGGTACTCCGCTGAGCAGAGAGCCCGATGTGGGGCTCCAACCCAGGACTCTGGGATCATGACCTGAGCTGAAGGCAGAGGCTTAACGCACTGACCCGCCCAGGCGCCCCAGGCCCTATCCATTTCTGAGCCTTGGCTGCCTTTGCTTCGGAAATAGCAACTTGGTCCCCTCTTTACCTCCGCAGCCAGCCCTCCCCCCTGGATTCCTGCAGCCCTCTCCTAAGTGAGGGTGCAGTATCTACTTTGGCTTTCCCCCAGTCTTTTATTTTTCAAGATAGAGTGACCTTTCCAAAGTGTGCGTGGATCTCACCACACTTTAAAGAGCCCTCTCCTCCATTCCTTGTAAGATAAATACAAAGTCCCTAACCAGGTCTACAAAGACCTCCACGGTCTGGCTCCAGCCCAGCAACCTCAAACAACCTACCTTCTAGCCCATTCTCTGTTTTCCAGTCACACTGCTTTTCTTTCAGTCTCTCGAACATTCGAAGCTTTCCTCCTTTGCGAACGCTCTGCCTAACGCGTTCTGCCCGCCAACAACCACCCCCAGGGGTTGCTCATTCCTTCTTCCTCCTTCATACCTCAGTTTAATTGTCAGCCAAGCCTCTCCTCACCTCCCTGAGTCCTTACAGAACCATGTAGCAGAGCCTTCAGAGAATTTATCAATTTGAATTTATGTTCTCAATGGTTGTATGTGTACCTTCCCAACTCCAATGCAGGCTCCACAGGGGAAGTGTCCGTTTTTGCTCCTTAGGCAACTTGAGTATTCAAAATTTTGTGGAATACGTGATTTTTAATAAACATTCATATTCTAAGAGAACACTCAAGATCCAGCCCAGTGGTACCGTGCCCTGATTTTGAGAAACACCACAGTAAAAGAATAGGTGCAGAGCACTTAACGACATAGAGAGTTAAAATAAAGAAAACACAACAAGTTGGAAGAAGATGCAAAACTTATTCTCTTCCAAGTTTGAAAAATATTACTTTCTCAGACTCTCATTTCTTTCAAGTTGTAAGCATATGCTAATTTCATAGCAAGCCGCTTTTTCTTCCTGGACCAAAGGCTAGGAGCGAGTTTTGCAGGGGAAATTAAGTACAGCACAATATTGCATACATCCATGAAATACAATCATCCACACATCTAAAGGGCTTTTAAGGCATGATGGCTTAATCAGAGTATTTTTAGTACAAGTCCTAAATTCTTAACAAATGCAAATCACACCATCTGCAATGAATGCCTTGAGTGGTCAGAAGCTGTGATACAATATATTTTAAGAAAAAAGAAATTCACTTAAGGGAAGCAGAGCTGGGTTCCATAGCCCCTTCATTAGATGGCAATATTAAGCTGAGTGGGAAGGTCAGTGCTGAATTTTCTGTGTGCAGTTTTGGAATTATTCGTTGTGCTACACTTATCAAATGCAGAATAGCAGGCAGGCGAGAAGCTGAAACTTCATGCTAAAAGCTCACTTAGAAATGTGAAGAAAGAAATGGGGAGCTCTGACAATATTAACAGCAGAAAATGCACCTATAGATGCGAGGAGACCATCTTTTGCTGGGTCATTGCAAGTTAAGCGAAGTGATTTGTAATAAGACAACTTCGACCAGTTCTGGCCCGGGCACCTCTCGCCGGCAGCCTTTGCGCAGCCGTCCAGTCCCGTCTAACTACCCAGGCGCGTGGGCACGGACTCGTCCCTCTTACAAAACTGAAGGTAGGAAACGCTATGCCCCAGCGAGCCTGTTCCAGAGCAAAGAGATGACCTTTTGGGCCCTGGAAACCCAACGGGGTCTGTCCCCTGCTGACCCCAGAGCAAATTACATGAAGGGCTCACCTGGGCAGAGACCAGGGCCAGCGAGGCTGCGCCAGGCGAGACCTGGCCTCCCAGGCTCTGCAGGGCGCTTCCCCGCACGTCCGTCACCGCCTGGCCCGGGCGCACGCGCGCCCGAATTTTCTCTCCATTTAGAGTACAGCCGGGTCCTTCCACCATCTCCCGGCCGGGGCTGTGGCTCGCTGGTTGCAGACCCCGCGGAGAAAGCCGCTGTGTGGGTATCGGCGCGGAGAGGAAGTTCAAATCTCCCGCGCTTCCTGCACCGCCTCGGACGCCCCGCCCCGCCCCCCGAGCCCCGCCCAGCCCGGGCCCGCTTGGCCCCGCCCCAGCCCCTCCCGGTGAGGTCCGCCTGGCCCCGCCCCAACCCGCCCACAGTGCCTGGAGCCCACCGAACCCGGCTGAACTCGAAGGGCCCAGGCAATTGGGACCTCAGAAACTCTAACCTTTGGCTTTGAGGTTTTGCTCTTGTCCTTGAACTACTCAGCACACGTCCATTTTGTGATGTTGTCCTCTTGTTCTGCCCTAAAATGCAAAGTCGTCTCAGTCTGGGCAGGCTTTGGTTCTTGTATGCCCTATTCAGAAGTGGGTAAGGAAGCTAGGGACTCAGGAAAGGGCGCTTAGAACAAGCAACGTATGTTTTCTCCTGTGGAGTTAGCATATTTTCGTAAATGTGGCTTTATATGCCACATATACTTTAGTCTCTGTATTAAAAACCCTTTCATTTTTTGAGACAGCTGAGCTAAGTGAGCTCTACGCGAATTCATCAACCATTCTTTTATGGGATGCCCCAGATGAATGCTATTTGAAATTGCTTTGTAAAAGGCAGGGCTCTATACAAATATGAAGGCAATGCATAGCTTTTCAAATTTGCACACAGACGCATACATATAAATACATGAAGCTAATGACTCCATACAATTTTTAAATAATAAAAAACCTACCCTTTTTTTGAAAAATAAAATACAGCACATTAAAACAGAATGTTACTCTGTGATGTGATCAGTCTATCACCGTGCTGTCGTTTGACCAGAAGAATAGTAGTTAAACCTGAACTCAAACATTTAAGAAGCATTACATATCTCTCTGTGGGGAGCAATCCGTGATGGAGGTAGCTGGATCACACTCAGGACTCTTTGTACTTTACTCCCTTGTTGAATGGTTGTTTACTTTTCTAGGTCAAATTGCTAAATAATCGAGAAAGAATCCTAAATTCAGTTATAATCTTTGCCCTTTGCTGGAGGGAAGTGCTATACACCTTAGTGCTTCTACCTTTGCATTAATTATTTGTCAGTACCTAGTAAATTATCCCATTTTGTCTTTTGGAGTTCCTGCGGGTCAGGAACGTGGCAGTGGACTGGCTGGGTGGTTCCGGGGCAGCGTTTCTCAAGAAGTTGCCATGAAGATGTTGGCCAGGGCTGCGGTCACAAAAAGGCTGGATTTTAGCCAGAAGATCCACTTCTAAGGGGCTCCATGGCACGGCTGTGGACAGGTGGTCTTGGTGTGTCATCCTCTGAATCTTCTCCTGACAGGGCAGCTGAGGCCCCCTGGAGGTGTGATCTGAAAGAGAAGGCAGGGAGAAAGCTGTAATGATCTTTATTACCTGGTCCCTGAGGTGACACAGCCAGGCCTTCTCCCCTTCCATCTGTTAGAATCCAGTCAGTCAGCGGAGCCTACAGGGGGCAGAGATGAGGGGTGAAGCTTTGTCTCTAGTAGAGAAGAGTATCCGGTAATTGGTGGCCATATTTTAAAGCCATCATGGTCCTCATTAATTCATCACGGACTTCTCGTTTCTCTTCAGCTTGCGCAGTGTGCACGTCTGCATCAAATATCATCTTTAGCCAGAATCAGGTGTGCCGTTCCCCACAGAGCTCAGTGAGCTGGGGAGGAACACTGCAGATACTGAGACTTCACGGATGCGTCCTGAAGAGCCAAGCCGGGTTTTGTTTATATGTGACTCGCCTTTGGGTCTGTTGATACTTCTCTCTGTTACTTTTCCTTGCATCCAGTTACAAGTAAAATCACATGAGTTACGCATCTGCGGCGCCTCGAAAAGAGCCACCTCACACCCCTGCAAGCAAGCCTCCCCCAGAGGCAGACTCTCGGTGCTCTTCTCAGACTGTGTCAGATTTCTCCTAACTGCCATCCTTCCTGCCCTTAGCTTTTCACAAGTCTTCTGAAGCACAGTGTATTCCCTGATGACTTTGTATAAGTCATTTGTTTTCTCTAAAACTCCCTGTCTTCATATGTAAGATCAAATATATTTTTCCTGTTAACCTCCACAGGACTGTTCTAATTTCCAAATACCAGAATATACGTGAAAGCTCTTTGAGAAATGTAAAAGGCTCTACAAATTCAAGGAATTAAGATGCATTCTGTTTGCTACTCTTAGAATTTTTTCTGTGTTTTGTTTCTTGGCTCATTCTGTTATTCTTACCTTTTTCTCTTTTTACTTCCTCTTCAGCCTCGCTTACTGAAATTTTCTCACTTAAAATCCTAGTTGAATGCATATCCTCTAAAAAACCTTCCAAGTATGGTCAAAATTAATCTCCTGTTTTCTGAAGTTGGTTTTCCAAACCTACCTCGTGTTAGAGTTAATTGGGTGCATACTGGTCTCCCACTAGAGTCATTCCTTGAAAACAGTAGAGGAACTGTCCTGTTTATCTTTAGACTTCCCATAGGACCCAGGGTGCTCTTTTACACATAACAAACTTTCAGTGACTATTTGTTGAATTCAATTATGATTATTAACTTATGAATGAAATTATTGCAACTTTGTGTCCCCAAATACCTTTTCTTATATTTTTAGTGTTATTTTTATGAATTGAGATTTTATGTTCTCAGAAGTCCTTGCTAGTGGAGCCCGGGTGGCTCGGTGGGTTAAGCTTCTGCCTTCAGCTCAGGTCATGATCCCAGGGTCCTGGGATCGAGCCCCACATCGGGCTCTCTGCTCAGCAGGGAGCCTGCTTCCTTCCTCTCTCTCTCTGCCTGCCTCTCTGCCTACTTGTGATCTCTGTCTGTCAAATAAATAGATAGAATCTTTAAAAAAAAAAAAGTCCTTGCTAAAATAAACATCAACAAAAATAGGTAATACATTAAGTTACCCTACAGTATACTTTCTTTATTAGATCAACAAGCTAAGAATCTCGATGTATCCTTGAGGAAATCAGATCAACCACATGTACAATCATTTGTGTACATTCATTTTTACCTATTTATCTTCACAATAACCACAAATATTATGTATGATGGTCAGGATACATATTTGTACTACATGAATAAATAAATTGTGTTTCAAACCACTGGTTATTTTCCATAATCACATGTAGGCACCAACAAAGATACAGAAATGAAGCCCAAATTTTCTGACTCTGAGGCCAATATTCTTTTCACTAGCAGCACAGGTAAGTGTAGATGAAATAAAGATGTCTAAAACACTGGAAAAGATAGCTTTCTCCAGGACCTCAGGTCTCTAATATACAGTTCCTAAGCACTAATGGAAAACGTGTTGGACAGGGTAAGAAATCAAAAAAAGGAGATGGAGAGGAGCTAAACATAAACCTGAGTTTTACTTCCAAAGATTTGCATTAATAAAAACATACTTATGCTTGCTCTGTGTGAGGCACTGAGTCAGGCTGCACACCAAAGATTACAATGTAGGTAGGGATGCTGACATGAAAAGATACAAGAGGAAAAGAGAGCCCATGTTATATACCAAAAAGGATTTGAAGACTGAGAGAATTCACTGTAGGGACACATCACTCAGAAACATGTCTGGGAGATGCTCAGAGACAAGATGAGGTCTGAGCTAGTCCTTTAAGAAGGAAGGCCCTCGGCAAGTAAAAAGGTCAATTAAGAGCATTCTAAGAAAGAGGAATACAGGCAAATATGTGATGTATTTGAGACACAGTGATCAAAGAATTGTCAGGCAGGGGCGTACGGGTAGATAACCCTGGAAAGATTCGTAGGGACTGCTGTGTGGAGAGCCCAGGAGAAGGAACAGCAAAATCCATCTTCCTGGACAATGGGCAACCATGAAACATTTGAGCAGATGCCCACAAATTCACTAGACTTATCTACTAAAACTGAATCCAGAACTCCGTTCAAACTTTGAAGAGGAACCCACTCTGCAGTTTGGATCCCTTATTTGTTAATTCTTCACTAAGAAATAGATGGGGATGCCTGGGTGGCTCAGTCAGTTAAGTGTCTGCCTTTGGCTCAGATCATGATCTGTGGGTTGCTGGGACCGAGTCCCGCATCGGGATCCTTGCTCATTGGGAGCCGGCTTCTCCCTCTCCCCGTCTGTGTTCCCTCTCTCACTGTGTCTCTGACAAATAAAAAGAATAAAATCTTAAAAAAAAAAAAAAAAAAACAGATGGGTCACAGAGGCTCATAGTAGGTGAGCATAGCTGTTTACATAATGCTGAGTTCATAACAGTTCAAAATTCCTCCGTTTTCACTAACAATGATCCCAGATACTTATTTAATGTTTCTAAATCCCAGGCAGCGTTCAAAGCATTCTGCAAATACAGACTCTTTTGATCCTTGCAATAATCCTCTGAGGTTTACACGATTCTTATCTTCATTTTACAAATGAAGGAACTGGCACAGAGAGGTTAGGCAATTTGTTCAAGGCCACAGCGTTGGGATCCAACCAGGCAAGTCATGGCCTTCGCCAAATATTTTCAGCCACATCAATTATAGTACACTGGCCTTCAACCAGACATTTTTCACAATGAGCTTAAGAAATGCTGGTTTAGAGGAAAAGCAACCTTTTAGTCACCCTTAAATAGGAATTAAAGTCAATGAAAAAACCTTCCCATCGTGTATTAAGTTTTGACATACTTTGGTTAGTGAAACTTCGTTTTCAGCCCTCTCTTTACAAAGTCTGTGGGCAGCTTTTTTAGGTGGAATGATAAAAATGTAACTGGGGGAAATTTCTTTAATCTCTGTGTTTTACATAAATTACCTGAATATATTTAACAAGTAGAGAGATAACATCCATCCTCTCTCTACATCCTCTTACTCTGAGCTCTGGATAGAGGAAACAGTCATTAGTGAACATGAGGTGCAGGTGTTTTTGGTGATATTTACTAAAGAGTCTCCAGTTTCTACCCATTAAGAGAAACTTTTAACAGTAGACTACCAGAAGAATAATAAAACGCACAGCAACAGAAGCCATTTTGACAGTTTTATTGTTTGAGGCAGGTAACAAATGTTGAGACTTTACAGAGCAGTGGATTTCATTCCACTGCAAAGCCTGGAAGTGCCAGGTAACAGTTTTCTGCCAGCACAGTCACAGTCGAAATCGCAAAACCAAGCTGGGCCTCCTAGGTGATGCACGAAGCCAGTCTGACATAGGGAGACTGTTCAGAGTGTTGTGGAATCCAGGACTGTGCTGCTTTAATTCTAGCTTTGTTTTGGACAATTCTCCGCAGAAGGGATTTTTCTCGTTTGTTTTGTAACTTAGGCATATTAAGGAAGTAAAAGTAGTTTCTGAGCATGAACTTGATTTGGGAGAAGTCAATACCTAAAAGCTATCAAGCACTCACAGAGGAGCAAAATAATCCCTTCGTGAGGGTTTTCCCCCTTGAGAGAAAATAGGAGAATTGATTTCTTTCCTATTTTGTAATAGACCAGTGAGTTATTTTTTGTTAATATCTTGGGGCAACATTCCTCATCAGTCTCCGCATCCAGAGGATGTATTACGGATGAGTCATGAAATGCGCCATTGACTCATTCATTCAAAAAACCATCATGGGCTCCTCCTGTGTTGCAGGAAGGGGGCTAAACCCGTGGATACAAATAAAGGTCAGAGATCTAGGCAGCTCACAGACTAGTGCAGGGAGAAGAGCAAAAGAGTGCTAGTTCTCTAACAGGTAAGCTCTGAGCTCCACAAGCAGATGTGGAAGGGAGCCCTGGGATTCCAGACACCCCAGCTCCCTTTTGAGGAAGAAGAGGGAGAATTGCATCAGAGTCAGAGGAGGGGGTTTTCAGGCAGGTGGGGGAGAAAGAATTTCTGAAGCCAGGAGGTGCGAGAGAACGTCATATTAGGGGAACTGCTAGAATGCCCAGAAGACAAGAGGTCAGGAAGTGAGAGCTGATGGTGGCCAGAGAAGACAACAAACCAAGGTTATGAAAGATCTAAGATTGGGGCGCCTGGGTCGTTCAGTCATTAAGCGTCTGCCTTCTGCTCAGGTCATGATCCCGGAGTCCTGGGATTGAGCCCCTCATCAGGCTGCCTGGTCTGCTGGAAGCCTGCTTCTCTCTCTATCACTCCCTGTGCTTGTGTTTCCTTTCTCACAGTCTATCTCTCTCTGTCAAATAAATAAAATGTTAAAAAAAAAAAAAAGAAAAATCTAAAATGATATGCAAAGAAGTATGGATATTATTTTTAGAGTAATGGGGAGCAATAAAGAATCCTATGCAACAGAGTAACACGATTCCATAAGCTTTACTTAATGGTCACCAGAACAGTGTAAAGCAGTGATTCTCAACAGAGGTGAATTTTGCCTGTTTGGAGACCGTTGGTCACATCTAGGGGGAAGGGAGTGCTATCGGCATGTAATGGGCAGAGGGTAGAGATGTGAAAAACAGCTTATAATGCACGAGACCTGTCACCACAACGAAGAAGCATCCAGCCAAAAATGTCCAGAGTGCTGGCGTTGAGAACCCCTGGTATGCTATGCCGCCTCACGCCCCACTCCCCAAGTTCACGCACCAGTCCCTGGGACTTGTGACTATGTTTCCTTGTACAGCAAAAGGGCTGTGATGTGATCTCGGATTGTTGGATGAGGTGAATAGTGTGGATTCCCCAGGTGGGCTCAAGGTAATCCTAAGTGCCGATGAAAGGGAAGCAGTAGAGACAGAAACAGAAAAGGTAAGGTGAGCACAGAAGCAGTCAGTGAAGGAGACATGGTGGCACCAGGCTGTTGCCTTTGAAATAGAAGGAGGAGCCATGGGCCAAAGAATGCAGGGGCCTCTAGCAGCTGGAAGAGGCCAGGACAGAGGCTCCCTGAGAGCCTCCAAAAGGAGCCAGCCGTGCTGACCTTTGATATCAGGCCAGAAAGACTGCTCTTCGAGTTTTGACTTCAGAATAGTCAGAGAATAAATCTGTGTTGTGTTAGGCCACTTAACTTGTAGTTTGTTATAGAAGCAGTAGGCAATTAATACATCTGTTTTGGAGAATGGGATCGATGGGAAGCAAATCTTGAGGCAGAACGAACAGTAAGGAGCTTTCAATAATGCCAGGGACTTAACTGAACACTACCACGGTGAGCAAGGCAGGAAATGAACAAAATTCCTGCTCTCTTGAAGTTTATAAATTAGGGATTTATATGAGTTCTTGTTACACTCCAGAAAATAATCCCTTGTACAATGCTAATTTCCTTTCCCCTGTCCTTTATACGTCAGCTAACTTTCTATTTTGAGTCGAAAGTTTTATTTTTGACAAATTCAAATTTATCAGTATTTCACATTATGATTCATACTCTCCTCCCCATCCAAGGTCATCTCAGTGTCATAAAACATCTCTCTACATTTTTTTCTATTAACTTTATTTATAGTTTTCTTATGATCAATTAATTATTGCTGCCAGGTATTACTCACTTTTTCAAAGAAATGTCATTAACCCTACCCTTGCCATGTTCCTGTAGAGGAATAGACTTCTCACACCATTGTCAGGACCAGCTGTGTGACTACCTTTGCTCAACGGAGTGTGAATTCTCTTGTCTGGTCATAAACTTGCGAAGGAGAAATACAATGTTTATTGTTGGAAACCAGTGAAATTTTGGAATGGTTCGTTATGAAGCATAACATAGGGAAATGTGATTGAAACACTTATGTTTACACTTAGGTCTTTTAACTATGATGCCATCACTGTCACATGGAAACTTGTCCTTAATATACAAATATGTTTGTTTCCTCTATTGTGGTTCAGGGATCCATCTGATCCTGCACAATTCTATGCTATTTTTATGACTGTTCTATTTTACTGTATCTTAATGTCCTGTGAGTTCCTGCTTTTCAGTTTTCCTTCTCAAAATTATACTAGCTTTGTAGGAATGGTCAAGTTTTCAAGTTATATTTAGACAATGTTTCCTGTTCTCCCCCAAATTCTGCTCGAAATATTGACTATAAATACATTAAATATGTAGATAAGCTTAGGAAACCATTAATAGTTTTACCATGTTTTGTCTGCTTTTATTAAGGTCTCATTTATTCAATTTTTAGGAATTTTACAAGTCTCTAGGTAAAGATACTATGTTTTCTTCCTTGGTTTGATTCCTAGTTGTTTCCTTGTTTGGGTTGGTATTTTAAGTGGCATGTTATTCTCTATTACAGTTTTAGTTGCTGTTGTTGAATTTCCATTTCCATGGAGGCTCTAGACTCCAGTGTGAAATGGAAACACCCAACTGGGGAAGAGAGGAAAATACTAGCACTTCTCTGTATGCTTATTTTTTAATTTTACTTTAACATTTTTATGTTTAGGCAAAGAGTATCTAGTGTATTAATATAATAGTTATATAATAATAAGAAGAGCTAATTTTTAGGAGCATTAACTTTGTGCTAGGTACCACAAATGCTTTCCAAACATGAAATTACTTAATCCTCACCATATCCGAAGTGGGTAAGTGTTACTGTTATTATTATTACTATTATTATTACTATTCTCACTTCACAGACAAGAGGAGTGAGGCAGAGAGTGACTATGTAGTTTGCTTAAATTCACACAACCAGTAAGTAATAGAACCAAGATTTGAAAGCGAGAAAATCTTGTTTATGATATATACACCACTTTGTATGTAAACTGTGTAACTGCAATTTATGAATAAATATTGGGGTCATGCTAGACTCGAAGGATCAGTGGGCTTGCTTTTTAAAGATTGTTATTTTTTTAGGTGTTATCTATCAACTTTTAGGGGAACCAATATTTTAAGACTAGCAGAAAAATGCTGTTAATCTTTGAAGTTTATATTGTATCTGGCAATTCACTTAACTTTTTTATTAGATGTCCTAATTTGTTCATTCTGTTGGGTTTTCTAAGTAGAAAATCTTATCATTTCCAAATAATGACAGTCTTATCTCTTCCTTTCCAATTCTTATCATTTCTAATTATTTTCCTTGTCTTATTGTGTTGGCTGGGGCCTTCAGTATTATATTGAATAGTAGTGGTGATAAGAGATATCCTTACTTTGTTGATGTTAAAATTTTTTCAGTAAGCACTATCTAGCTGAGCCTTTTATGTAAATACTTTTATCAAGTTAAAGACATCATATTTGTTCTCAGTTTTCTTAGTTTTTCTTCTGTTTTATCAGTATTTAACCTCAGAACTTATTAAATGCTTTCTGTATCTACTGAGATCATTTATTTTTCTTGTTTAGTCCATTATTATGATGAACTACATTGATAGAATTTTGATCAGTAAACCATTATAGCATTCCCAAAATAATCCCTTCCAATTCACACCCTATCATTCTTAACCGATTATGAATTTACTTGGCTACTGTTTTATTTCATGTTTTCTTATCTGTGTTCAGAAGTGAACTAAGACAGCTTACTCTTTTTCCTTTGTATTGTCCTTATTCAATTTTTATACCAAGATATTAATATTATAAAGTGACTTGTGCCATCTTTGTTTTTTCTGGAAGAGCTTTCACAAGATAAAACTATCTGCCTTTCAAACATTCACTTATCAATCTTTAAAGGACCCTATTTCAACTAACTCTGAGGTATTTAGTTAGCAAAGAGGGATACCAAAGGTGTGTTATGGCATTTTCTAGAGGAAGCTGACTTATTTGGTTAGATATTTTCTGCAATCCATCATAAGATAAGTGAACTTTAAAGTTTCATAGCAGAATTTTGAAATTCATAGCATCTGGCAGTTTGGAAAACACTTATGTATATTTGTTTCACATGTCCAACCGCTTTTGAAGACCATTTCCCCCACGACTCCTGCCAGATTATTAATAGAATCAAAATAACTATGTCAACATAAACGATGTTTTATTGGTCAAACGGAAAGACAAAAAAGAGATCAGGTCCCAGAAGGTGATTACTATCAAAAAATTCTGCTGGGGACCATGTTTGTTCCAATGAGAAGATACATCAAGGTAATCATTCTTCCAACATGCAAGATTCCCACTACAGGGAAGGCAAAGGGGCAACTGTTATCTGCCTTGCCTGGGTCAGAATGTGGGGATGGGTTTAGTGAGGAGCTCCCCTTAAGAAATAAGAGCTGAGAAACAGAAGTCTTACTGGCATTCTTTAAAATATTTCATCTATTTATTTGAGAGACAGAGAGAGAGAGAGAGAGAACGCGAGTGCACAAGCCTGGAGACGGTCAGAGGGAGAGGGAGAAGCAGACTCCCTGCTCAGTGGGGAGCCCAATGTGGGGCTCGATCCCATAACCCGAGGATCACTACTTGAGCGGAAGGCACATTCATTATTATTTTTAATGGTTTCTGGTTTTACACAATGAACTGGAAAACTCTGACAAAGTTAACAACCCAGTCTGGGTGCTTGTTTGTAGGGACAGCAAAGCATTTGGAAAAATGAAAGCAAAGGATGTGGCAGCTGACAAGGAAAGCAGATCCTACGCCAAATCCTTCCGGCCACTATAGAGAAGACACAGGGGAAGGTCTTGAGCCTGAGAATGAACATGGAGTTTGTTTTTCTGTTTATTTATTTATTTATTTATTGTTTGGGTCAGACCTGTCTGACACAATGAACCTGGAGTTTAAAACAGAAATGCTTCAATTATGCCATTATGCCTTGTCATCCACTTTGCGGACTTTGCGGACTCACCTGGATGGTGTAGAGGCATGATTTGAAGTTCAGGCAACACTGAAATTGAGAGCTGGGGAATGACAGCAACAGATGGACCTTGCTAGCATGAAGCAATCGAAGGTGTGCAAAGTCTGAGCAAAAATACTCAATCCTGAGCTTGACAGACCATATAGAAGCAGGTTATATCATTAGCTAAAGGTCAGATATAAATACAGTGAGCTTGTTTAAGACAGTTGGGTATGCACTATCATTCTCAATCATATTTATGTACCTGGGGGATAACTTGACAGCTAGATGCGTATCCGTCTCTTCCTATGTAATAAAACAAGTAGAAATCTCAGGAGGTGCCTGAGTCCAATCCATTGTGTTTGACATCTTAATGAGAACACACCAATTAGAATATAGTAAAATGGACTCATATTTCTAACAGAACAGAGGGGTCCATTTCAACAGCCAAATGCAAGATCACCTCTTACCCTAACTTTTAGCATATACTTTTAATTAGCTACCAAGGTCAACAACAAAAAGAAAAACTCAGTCTTATTTGTAGATGTGTTGAAACCCATTAAAAAAATGAATAACAATATTTTGATATTGTTCATTTTATGTGGACAGAGTTCAGAGTTTATCTGTTAAGCCTCCAGAAGGATTCTTTGGCATTTCTCATCTAATTATGGTTGGCTTGGACTCAATTTGAGCTAGTGATTAAGCCACAACAGGCTCTATTTTCCATTATTAATCTCTTGGACTTGAAAGGTTTATCAGACCCAAAGCAATTAGACATTTAAAATTCTGGGTTTTTTGCATACTTGCTAAATACTGACACCTAAGATTTTTCTGTTCCGCTGTTTTCATATGCGAAGCAATTGGAAAATGCTAAGGGGTGTGTGTGTGTGTATGCACGCGCGCACGCGTGTACGTACCCATGTACACATACACATTTCATAGTCTTTCAGTATTAGCATCCATCTTCACAAAATATTCTACTTTAGATTAGCAAAGCTGAGAAACTCTGCATTCCCTTCCTGCACTAACTTGGTGAAGGCATCCAGAGCCATATCCTAAATGCCTATTGGAATTACGCTCTAGCTCCTATGTGGAGGTTTGCTTCAGCAGACGTTTTTGTGACAGCTTGATTATCAATGGTGTGATTAATCCCTTGGTGCACGCACATCAGGACTTGCTTCCAGGGTTGAGTGTTACTGTGAAAGGGACGGCTTAGCGCAACACATGGGGAATTCACAACTCCCCAGAAGGGAAGGGGTAAGCATGACAACTCAGAAAGAAGTGGTCAAGCCAGTTACGGAAACATTTGCAAGGGTTCCAGATAAAATCATTTTGCACAAATCTCACCTCAGAGTCTTTCGAACTGACTAGGAAGTGGATTTTTTTTTTTTTTTTAACAGCAGGGCAGTCAATAATCTTCCTCAGTATCACTTGGATTTAGTGCTTCATTTGAGAAAAAGGAGTGATATTTCAAAGACAGAAAAACACTACTTGGAAGATTTCTGATTACCACAATGATGCCTGATGGGAGAAAGTCTGTGCAGCATCCTTGCACGAACACAGAAAGTTTTAAGGAGTTTTCTTTATGGAAACTCTTCTAGAAGAGTAGAAAATGTAGAGGCATAAGCCTCCAGCAGAAGTTTGAATTTGGCTTCTGACTGATTTGTGATTTCTTAAGAATTTCTCTTTTGGTGTTAGTTAGGGATGATATATATTCAGCTGCATATAACAGACAAGGGTATCTTCTTCTCATATCTTAAGTCTGGACATAGGCAGGCAAAGTTGGTGTTGTGGCATGGTATCGTCAACATCCTGGCCTCATCCTGGCCTTATTTTGTCTTTCTGTTCCTTCAGTCTCATGGTTACTTCATGGTTCCAAGATAGCATTCTCCACCTCTGTAGAACCTCCTTCTGCATTCCTGGCAGGAAGGCTAAGAAAGCTCTGAGGAGGAAGAGCTGGCACCCACATCAGGAAAGCAAAACTATGTAGAAATTCCTGGTAAGTTTCAGCTTATATCATTGACCAAACAATGTCATATTCCGGAATAGAGTCCGAGAAATGGTGTAGATATTTTTTATGTTCTTTTTTTTTTTCCTCCTTCCTTTTTCCTTCTCTTTGCTTTGTTTCTCTTCTTTTCTCCTTTTTGGCTGTACTGCCAATAAAAAGTAAATGGGGGTTCTTTTGGTAAAAACCAAGGAGGGGATGGATACCGGGTAGGCAAGCAGCACATTCTATCACATGTTGCTTCAAGATATTTACCCGTATCCATTCTGCTTTAGTGATGCCTGTGACATTCTGATTCTTATTTTGTACACCATGCCTTCTTATCCTTATTTTGCTTGATTAGAAGAGGATTTCATTTAATATAGCATTAGTGAACAGAGCCGATGCTCTCAAGGAGTAATGGCATCTTAAGAGGTTGTTGCTCAAATTCATTCCTCCACAGTGTTCCAAAAGAATACCACCAACCACCCGATTACTCATACATGCAGGAAGGCTAGGGAGGTGTGCTAGGTCGGCAACACCGGAGACAAAGTCAAAAGCAAATCTGCCATCACTCTTCACATAGTGGCCCTGAGAGTTGAAACCTGAAGGATAAACTATGTTGATACTAAAACCCCAAAGCAAACATTGGTAGAACAGGATATATAGATAAATCCAATGGAGATTTTTACCACCCTCTATCAAATGCCGTAGTAAAATCTACAAGGTAAACCATATGTTGGGAAATTAAACTTATTCAATAACTTTAAAAGGCTTGATGTTTTAAAGTGTGTTAACTGATAATGATAGACTTAATGTAGACATCATAGCATAAGATATCTAGATAAGCCCAAACATTTGAAAATTAAAGAACTCCTTAATGTCAAGAGATCAAAGATAAAAAAAATCACAAGGGAAATAAAAACTTAATTTGACTAAAATTATAATGAAGGGACTCCTGGATGGCTCAGTTGATTAGGCCGCTGCCTTCAGCTCAGGTCATGATCCCAGGGTCCTGGGATCGAGTACCGCATTGGGCTCCTTGCTCAGCAGGGAGCCTGCTTTTCTCTCTGCCTCTGCCTACCACTCTGCCTGCTTGTGCGCACCACCCCCATCTGACAAATAAATAAATTAATTAAATCTTTTAAAATTATTATGAAAATATAACCTATGAGCATTTGTGGGATGCTGCTAAAGCAGTTCCTAAAAAGAAAATTCTTAAATTAGGAAAGAAAAAAAGATTTTAAAGATTAAAAAAAAAAAGATTTTGGGGTACTCTAAATTCCTACCTCAAAAAGCTAGAAAAAGATAAGCAATTGAAACCCAAATATACAAAAGAACAAAAATAGTAAATATGAGTATAAATCAAGAAATAACAAAAGAACAATGTAGAAAATCAACAAAACCAAAAGTATCTGAAAAGATAAATAAAATCCATCAAACTATACCTAGATTGATAAGGAAAAAAAATGTTAAAAAGAAAACGAAATCTATTTTCAGGAATACATGAGAGGGCTTTTTAAAATACTCTAGATATTAGAGGAATAAGAAAGCAATATTTTGAACAACTTTATGACAATGTACATGACAATTTAGCTGAAATGGACAAATTCCTTGAAAAACACAGGTTTCAAAACTGATACGACAGAAAATCCGAGTAGCCCCATAATAGCAGAGTTGAATTTGTCGTCAAAATCTCCTCACTACAAAAACTTGAGTCTTAAATGGCTCTCTTGGTGAATTTTGGCAAACATTTAAGAAAGAAAGAATGCAAATCCTACATAGTTCCACTTAAAACAGAAGAGGAGGCAACAATTGCCCGCGTTGACTAGGAGGCTTCGAGGAGGCCTGCATTCAATTTTCCCCTCCTTACAAGCTAATAAATTAACCTATTACTATTTCATAGGTTCTGGCAGAAGATGGGAGACTCCTGGATCAGAGAGAATGACTTTATTACTCACAGACAGCAGCAGAATGAGCATCATTATGTTTGAGTCTGACCCCTTTTCTTGAGGACCCCCGAGGTGACACAGAAGGTCCAAGTGGATGCCTGTACATGCAGTCAACTACACGGCAGAGGAGGGATTCTGAGGCTGGAGAATTTACTGTCCTGTGTCTGTCTGGTGATCAGGCCCTGAGTAAAAAATCAGGAAAACTCGTTCTGGGTTTAGCTCAGCTATCGGCATATTCGTAGCACAGGACAAATCACCTATGTTTTGGAATCCTGCTCTACCCATAAAACCTGAGGATTTGGACAAGGTGATCTCTCAGGACCCTTCCAACTCTTTAATTGTAACTGACTATGTCCATAAACTAAAGAGGGTTGAAAATGTTAGCCTCAAAGTATTTTCTGTAATAGAGTTAGGAGTATAAAGTTAAAGACATGGCAAGTTCCTTTGGTCAGGTTCTGGCCTGAAAACATCAATGGCACCATCCTATGATTCATAAATTAGCGAGGGATCTATAACTTTGCAACATTTCTATTTAAGGTTTCAAATTTGTGCTTCTCTGAATATTCTTTTCATGTCCATTTAAAAATATCTCCTGATGCCTTGAAAAATGTGGTTTTGGACTGTGTGGGTCCCACTTACATGCAGATTATTTGTTTGATAACTACAGTACAGTACTAAAAATGTATCTTCTCTTCCTTATGATTTTCTTAATAATATTTTCTTTGCTCTAACTTACTTTAAGAATACAGCATATAGGGCGCCTGGGTGGCTCAGTGGGTTAAAGCCTCTGCCTTCGGCTCAGGTCATGATCCCAGGGTCCTGGGATCGAGTCCCGCATCGAGCTCTCTGCTCAGCAGAGAGCCTGCTTCTCTGTCTCTCTCTGACTGCCTCTCTGCCTACTTGTGATCTCTCTCTGTCAAAAAGAAAAAAAAAGAATACAGCATATAATACAGAGAATATACAAAATATGTGTTAATCAACTATTTATGATATTTAAGGTTTCTCATCAACAGTAAGTTTTGGGGAAGTCAAAAGATACATAGTGAACCCTCTTACACTGTTGGTGGGAATGCAAGTTAGTGTAGCCACTTTGGAAAACAGTGTGGAGTTCCTCAAAAAATTAAAACTAGAACTATCCTTTGACCTTGTAATTGTACTATTGGCTATTTACCCAAAGATACAGATGTAGTGAAAAGACGGGCCATATGTACCCCAATGATCATAGCAGCAATGGCCACAATCACCAAACTGTGGAAAGAACCAAGATGCCCTTCAACAGATGAATGGATAAAGAAGATGTGGTCCATGTAATCAATGGAATATTATGCCTCCATCAGAAAGGATGAATACCCAACTTTTGTAGCAACATGGACAGGACTGGAGGAGATTCTTCTGAGTGAAATAAGTCAAGCAGAGAGAGTCAATTATCATATGGTTTCACTTACTTGTGGCCATAAGGAATAACACAGAGGGCATTAGGAGAAGGAGAGGAGAAGCCATCACATTCCGATCCCCTGCAAGAAGAAAGGGAAAGGTCCAGACACCTTTCCCACAAGGCTTTGTCTTGTACTGAGAAAGGGTGCTTTCCCCCAGATAAATCTGCCTATAGTATCTCATTGGCCGGAACTGGGTAACCTAGCCTTTCCCCAGCTCCAAAGGTACTTGGGGGAAGTGAAGATATTTACATAATAAACTGGAGACATTGATGTTTTAAGGAGGGAAGGGAGAAAAGGTAGTGGCAAGTGATGAGCGGTTTCTGCCATGAGCCTCTTGTAGAAAAGATGACAGAAAAACAGGGACGTGCACCTCCATTCTTCTTGTCCCGTTTATTTCTGTAGCCTTTCCCCTATTTTCTCCTAATCAATACCTTATTTGAAAATAAAGACTCTCTCGACCTTACCTCAGATAGTGAGTTAAAGCAACGTCCAAGCTACATCCGTAAGCTGATGGCTTTCTGACACAAATAACTCAACAACCATTTCCCCCCACCTTGGGGAAATCGAGTATCCCAAAGATAGAGCACTGAAGAGGAACAAAAAATGGAAATCAGCTTTGAGGGCAGAAATTGAAAGTTTGTTTCATGACAGGCAGTCAGCATTTTATTGGGGTCACAAAACATGCAATTTCCTGTCTTCTTGAAGGCCTCCCCTTCTTAAAACACTGCCCTGTAACCCGGTGTGTGAAGAGGAACGCCATCAGGGCCGAGGAGGCAACAGCTTCCCTGTCCTAAGTGCACGACTTTTCGCTAATGGCTCCAGACACTGCTTGCGGGGCCTGGTCCCATTCATCATTGTCATAATCAACATCCCATATTTTTGAGTGTCCATGGGGGTATGACATTGTACTGTGCATAATGTTTACTGTCCTATTTCTGCTTCCAAATTGTTAGCGAGATTTCGTTCACACTTAGCTCATCTCCGATTACAAGCACCACTGTCCGCTGCTGCCGACTACCTACAGCTTTTTATACTGTGCGTGTTCCCCAGAGGAATCTGGTGAGAAAGTGACACCACCACTTTTTCGGTCTGTTTTTTCATCATTAATGGATTTCCTCAACATGCCCATTAGTAGGTACTGTTTTCTTGATCATGAGACTCCGCAAGGACATCGCTGAGTTCAAGGTTTGCCAGAAACTTCAAGATTTGGAGGAAAAAGAAAAGGCTCCTATTTACCAGTTTTGGGGACAGCAGTCTGTGTTTGATATTGCATTCTTAAGTTATCCTGCCAGAGGGATAATTAGCACACATACTTTGTAGAGGAAGTCAGGGATGCTGAAAAAATTTAGGTTAGCTGTCCAAAGTCCAAAGAGCTGGTAAAAGATCGAAACTAAACTTGCATGTGGGTCCTTCCTTAATTATCTTTCAGCTACAGTAAGCGTACTGTCCTTTGAGAACTGTCATCGTATTTCACCGAGAGGTCCCGAAACCCAACCCTCATTGGTGAATTCAGTTTCACCTAAAGGACCCACACCTGCCAGAGACATGAGTGGGCACCGTGCGTGAGGAAGAGCAGATGCTTTCCTAAGGCAAGAGAAGGTACTTAAATGCATCAGGGTTTAGGATTAAGGTTTATTATTTTCTTCAAGGTATATTACATACCATGCTCTTTTAATGTAGAGGAACTAAAATTACATCATATTCTTGTTTAATGTGGTTTATTTCTCCATACATACTTATGTCACTATTTTGCTTCCTTACTCTAGAAGCGAGTTCTCCATCGTCATGACAGATCTTCTAATGGTCTATCCTCGCTCAGAACGCTTTTTTCTTTTGGCATTTTCTAGTGTGACGCTACATTGGACATGTGCTTTCTTCCTGTTGTTCAAGGGCTTTTGAGATTTTCAGCCTTGTTGTCCTCTGGCATTATTTTGGAGGGCCGCTACCTGCACATCTATTTCCTGAGTAGGTTTCAGAATCCTGCATTTCCCCTCGGCATTTCACGATTGCAGAAGGCTTTTCTGTAGTGTGTTTATCTTCTCTGAGTCTATACTCAAGCCTGATTCTCCAGCTCGCTTCAATGACAATTCAGTAAGAACCTGAATGTTTGCACATTGTGACTGCTACAGAATCTTACTGTGCCTTCTGGTTCATAGGTGCCGTGAATTTCTTTATTCCTAATAATTCTGCCTGTAATGATTTTAAGCTTCATTATAACTTTGAAAAGGAATCTTGAAAATCTTTTTTGCATGTTTTCTTCTTTACAGTATTTATTGCAAAGAGTTACTCAACCTTCGAACTGTTCTTTAGCAATGAAAAATGTTTCTGTCACAGACCAAAGCCCACAGATGTAGCACTCATCTCCAGTTTCCTATACGATGCTCTCTGACCTGGTACCTTGAGATACACAACATGTTCGTAACTTTGCAAAGCATTTTCCATTAGCCTCCCACTGTCTTGATATTCAGGCACTGATGACAAGGACAATTATTTAGTAATGTACTATTTTGCTGCCTGTACTTCCCCCTATAATTACATGGTTAGTAGGAAAAAAAAAAAAAGATCAGCTATGTAATAAAACCTAACAGAGACTAAAATAAAATATAAAAGCAGATTTAAATGTATTTTTGAAAGAAAAAGACCAAGTGGAGGAGAAGAGGCTTGCATAAAAAAAAAAAAAGAAAGAAAACAAAACTAAATGTAAAGAAAAAGTAAAATATCAACAGCTGTCTATAATATACATGGAAATTAAACTTCACATTCTTTGTATATTTTAAAATCATATAATCATACCATTTTTACCCACTTGAAAGAAAATCAGCATGCATTAGAATTAACCACAAGGAAGGACTGAGTCGATCCTGAACAAGGTAGCCGGAGATAGTCAAAACTGCCCATCTCAAAATGAAAAGAAAGGGAAGGACCCAGAAAGGCTCCCCTGAGTTGGACACAGAAGAAGACAGAGACGGAGGCCCAGGCTGAGTGAAGAAACCTGTTGATATCAAAAGAGGACAAGAAAGAAGGGGCTTAGGCTGAGTATAAATATATAAAACTGACCATGGATATATAATATATTATGAAAAAAAGAAGAACTATTCCATTCACCGTTGATTCTGGTCACATGAATGTAATTAATAAAGCATGCCATGGAAATTATGTTATATCACATACTCTTATTATCACTCAAAATATGTGTAATTCATATACTGATGGCGGGTTGCAGAGAAGATCGTTTGTGAATCAAAACAAGGCAGGTAAAGACAGGGTGCTTGGGTGGCTCATGGATAAGCATCAATTCTTGATTTCAGCTCAGATCACGATCTCAGGGTTGTGAGATCGAGCCCTGCATTAGGCTCTGCACTCAGTGGAATCTGCTTGAGATTCTCTCCTTCTCCCTCTGCTGCTCCCCCTTCTCTTTCTCTCTAATAAATAAATACATCTATTAAAAAAAACAAATAATCAGGTAAAGACAATCAACCCATTTCTTCACAATTTGGGGAATTCTTGCACTGGCATTAGGAAGGTTTATTTTTCTATTTTACATCAATTTCTTTTGTGATTTAAGTTTATTTCTTTTTGTATCATTTTTCCATCAATATAAATATCTGTTTACTTCTTTTCATTCTACTCCATGACACTCCAAACACTCAATGACAATTAAATTTCCCTTTCCCTTCACATTTTGATTCTTCAAGCCTCCTTCTAGTATCTTCTAAAAAAAAAAAAAAAAAAGCCTCCCATCAACAAGGATTTTATATGTCAAATAGTGGCTGTGGGAAGGACCAGCCACATTCTGCGTAAGCAGAAGAGTCTCAAGGGAGGAGAGCCTCTACTCAGAAATAGATCCCTCACACAGGCTATCAGTTAGACATCCATTTGTGCATAAATACTTCCTTTTAAAAATAGAATAATTCTAAAAATATTTGATTATATTTGTACTCAGTATAAATTCCTTTAATCAGAACATTACTGGCCCTCCCGCTCCCACAGATTTTTCCTGTTGTTCTCCCAGTTAGAACACAGGGTAACCTGAATGGATGGAGATCCTGTGAAGCTTGCCTGACGGGAAACCGTTCAGAAGTCATTCTGAGAGAAATAGCCTCATGACCCTCATTCTCCAGGGAACCCCATCAATACCTGGAATGTATTTTGTTGGACTTTCCATAGTCTTTGCCTTGTATCTTGCCTCCCTCCAAGACCTCCCCTCCTCAAACCTCGGGAGCTGGTTGTCCATAGCCCAGTCACTCATGAAGAGTTGTTCCTGGTCTTGGGGAAAATATGGTAGGATATTGATGGGTTTGCTCTCAGGCTGTGTGAGCGTCAGTCACACAGCCTGAGAGCTTCCTTCAGATAGCATGGCAGTTAGAGGAAGCCAGGACCCTCACTCCCTGGGGATCCCAAATCCCTGTCACGCTGAATGGTGTAGACTTGAGGACAGCTGGGCACTCAAAAGTAAGTTGTGTCACAGAGTCAGGAAAAGAGAAAGGAAACCTGAGGGTCTAAGAAAGGCTCTAGTGGTGATGAGGACAATGGACAATGAGTGGGCACCTTGAAAACACTGGGACTCTCCAGAGGTGAAGTGTGGCAGAGGATATGAAGAACTTGGTGAAACAGGTGAAAGGTTTTAGAAAGACAGAAAGTTCATAAAGAAGGGTTTTGTTGTTGTTGTTGTTGTTTTTAAGACCCTGCAATTTGAACCTAAAGCATTTGGAGACAATTGAAATGGGACTGGAAATTACTATCTTCAAGGTAAAATATTTAGCAGACAACCTCAGAGGAGAAATTATATGAAATGAACATGTATTGGCATTCAAATAGGAGTTGGCAATCTTTTTCTGTAAAGTTTCGGATAGTAAATATTTTAGATTTTGCAGGCTCTGAAGCAAAACTGAGGACAGTAGTAGGTATTTACATGAGAGAAAACAAATTTCCACAAATTTTATATTGATAAGATTCAAAATGTAATAATGATAATTCAGATTACTTTTAAAAATACAGGTCTACGGGACGCCTGGGTGGCTCAGTTGGTTAAGCGGCTGCCTTCGGCTCAGGTCATGATCCCAGCGTCCTGGGATCGAGTCCCACATCGGGCTCCTTGCTCGGCAGGGAGCCTGCTTCTCCCTCTGCCTCTAGCCTGCCACTCTGTCTGCCTGTGCTTGCGCTCTGTATCTCTCTCTCTCTCTCTAACAAATAAATAAAAATCTTAAAAAATAAAATAAAATAAAATAAAATAAATAAATAAAAATATAGGTCTACTAATGAGAAGAATGGAATTATCTTTTGGGGGATAATATTTTGCTTAACTGAGGTTCACACTTAGTTTTTGCAATCATCAAAATCAATTGCAGATTCACCCTTAAATTTGGTCCATAATTAAACTTGAAGTATTTCATCTTTGAAGATATCTTTTCACACAGGGAGGTATGGCCAGACACCAGTGTTCGTTTAGGAGTATATTTATCAGCTGGGAGGCATATAGAAAATATAACATTCTATTATCCCCTTGATATTTGATTTTCATATGTCATTACATGGCATATTAGTAACTACCAAAGGAAGATTAGGTGGAAACCCGTCAATCGCACAGTTAATTGAATTTTGAAATACGAAGGTTCCCCCCCGCCTTGCATTTTGATGAAGGTCTGAAAAGCGCTACTGGAAATATATGGTTTGAACTTGGAAAATATAGTTACTGCAAATTTGTGTAGGAATGGAGATCTTGTTTTGTTTTGTTTTGTTTTTAATGTTAAATAGTACATGACACATATAAGGGAGGTTTCCCACTATTCTGTTTCAAACAATATTAGTTGTCATAGAAATGACTTTACTGTAGTGAAAGTGTTGCATCTAAATCCACTTTTACCTTGTAATTTTGTGTTGAATTCATTAAGAAAAGTTACTAAGTCGGCACTAAAAGCTAATTTTAGCGGTAGTTAAGGGTAGTACTTGCAACCACTTGAAAATATAAAAGCCACGCTTGGCCTGTGGGCTCTACAGAAACAGGCAGTGACGGGGCGCCTGGGTGGCTCAATGGGTTAAAGCCTCTGCCTTCAGCTCGGGTCATGATCCCAGTGTCCTGGGATCGAGCCCTGCATCGGGCTCTCTGCTCAGCAGGGAGCCTGCTTCCTCCTCTCTCTCTGCCCTGCCTCTCTGGCTACTTGTAGATCTCTGTCAGGTAAATTAATAAAATCTTAAAAAAAAGAAAGAAAGAAAGAAAGAAAGAAAGAAAGAAAGAAAGAAAGAAAGAAAGAAAGAAAGAAAGAGGCAGTGGAGGGGATTCGGTCGGGGGCCTTGGTTTGCAAGCTCTGAACTACACCAATAGAACCTCTGGAGTCTGACTCCCTAGATTTGAATTCTGGCCATACTCACTTAGGACCTCCATGATTTGGGGCTAATTACATGATGTCTCTGACGCTCTAGGAGAGGGTAAGAATTCCCCACTTCATAGAGTTGAAAGGATGAAACAAAGGGAGGGCGTGGAATAATGTATAAACAATTAGTAAGTAGTTTTCAATAGTAAAATAGAAACTTCCCATAATGGTATAAACGGATCAAAGATTCAGCCATGTAAGATGAGGCGGGGCAGAGCAGGCAGGGGGCAAGCCAAGGAGACGGACCCGTGCCAGCCCACTGGGGAGGATATGTGCCCATCACCGACCATCTTCCCTCTGCATTCTGGTTATTACTGAGGCATTTTGCTGTATTAGAATGACTGCAAATGCTTTATGACTATTGCCATCATGATAATCTCTTTTCAAGTTCTTTTAGCACCTTACGAGATAGTATTCATACCACTTTACAGACAAGGAAGTTCAGCTTCTCCTCCTTGGCCATGATCAACAAATTCAGCTTCCCCAGTTCTGTGCTGTGTCCTGACTCAACGTGTTCTACCTTTTTCCAGAGTAACCACAGGTAGAGAGCAGAGCATGGCTTTTGCTTTTCCTTGGACCTTGGAACAGCCTTTAAAGGTTTTACAAGTCTTTATATATGACCCAACTGTGTGCCTATCTCCTGATCCTAAAAAGTTGGAGGTGTGCCTTCTTTATTTCTGAATGTATAGAGATGATTACTGAATGTACAGAGATGCTACATTCATGTAGCAAATGAATGAATGAAGATTGTTATAAAAATGTGGTGTTTCATTATTATTCTTCATGAAGAACAGCACCCTTCGGTCATTTCTTTCATTGTGCTCACTATTTTCACATTCTTTTCTATATTATGATATTTATTTATAAACTAAAAGAGACCTTTTGTGGAAAGAACACACAGATTGACATGTGTTCCTATTCAGATCACAAATTCACCATTCAAAAGCTATGTAAATTTATGCAAAAATTTCACTTCTCTGTTCATTTCCTGATCTAAAAGCTATCTTTAGGATCAAATTTAATTTTGAAATTCCATAATAGTTTTTTAAAACAGGAAGTTTAACGTTGGTAATGGGTTCTGTATTATACATTTTTTTTTTTGAAAAATAACTTCTAGGATTTAAATGAGGACTTAACAATGCCTCAGCTCTACATTGTTTTAGGAGATGAATGGCATCCTTTTATTTTTTGGTAGAAATACTTAAAGAAAACATATTTGGTATATGATGACTAACTTTTGTTAAGTCTCCTTGAATTTTTTTTTTTAATACACCATAACAGCAGTCTAACTTGATGCATACCTGAAATTCTGCATTGGTTTTTTAAAGCCATATTCAAACATAACCAGCATCAATAATTTTATTCAATAAACCAGCATCTTAACTGTGGCTTTACACTAATATCAGTAACCCAAACTGAAAAGGACTGATCAGGCCCGGCGGGAGAAACCAAGCTAATTTCTCTATCACCTCCTAGGTATTTGCTTTATCTGAGAGACCTCATATATTTAAAAAAAAAAAAAAAAAAAAAAAAAAAAAACACCTCTCATTGGGTTCATATATGCATTTTTCTCTTCATAAGCTCAATGTTGAGTAATTTTGATATTTATCACTGGAAACAGACTCGGTTTTGCTATACACCTGCAACTTCCATCTTTCTTCTGATGACAGTAACCAGCATGTAGCAATTGCTTTAGTTTTCCAGGACTTCTGCTTTCCTAAGGCAGGACTATGGGTAGATTGTCTTCTTCCTGTGGTGTTCCCAGCCCCTAGCTTAGAGCCTGACACATAATGCCTGACTCAAATAAATGAGAGCATGGATGAAAGCATGATCACGTTTGAAGCTCATGGCATTATCCCCATTAGACAGATGAGGAAAGAAAGGATCAGACAGGTTAATTAAGGAATATTTTACAAGGTCACTGGAAAGATAAAGTGGTAGCGCTAAGACTAAAACCCTATCTTCTGACTGAAGAGCCATTATCTTTTCAATTACTCCAGGCTGCCTCTATTCACAAATCATTAAAGCTGTGCAGGTTTTTCGAGCTGACCTGTCTTGTCACGTTTCTTTCAGAAGATTGTATTATGAATACTTCATACACTGTCTCTAGCAGTTTTATTATGTTTAGGATCGTAAAACAGCCATAAACTTCCTCAGCACAAAAACACCAGGAAGGCCAACTGAGAAACTTGCCACAAACTTTTACTGTGCGTCTGTAGAGAATTAGGGTCCCCGTAAACATTCTGGGGCGCTCCCCAGGGAGTTTGGCGGGCTACGATTTCCCACAACTGTTCAGAAGTTCCAAGAAGTTAGGAACATTTTTGTGCTGCTTAGGCAAGTATGTTATCCACAGGCTCTAATTTCTAAGGTCCAAGGAAAAGAAATGGTCGTGGAAACTTCCTCTGGGGGCTTTGTCGGGTAGAAAGCATGCTCTTTCATCCCAAACAAACCATTTCTAAGAAAGCAACAATTTTGTTGACTACATTTAAAGATAGAACGCGCGGTTCCCAAATGCAATTTCAGTTTTACAAAGGACAATTTTATTCTTTTCAGAAATGCCTTGGTGATTTTTTTTTGTTGTTGTTTTGTTCCGTTTTGCTTAGAAGCACCGCTTAGATGCTCCTCTTTAGTCAACATGAAAAAGAAAGAAAAGAACAAGCAACCCAATGATCCTCTGGTGGCCTCGAGGCAGTGGATGGAGAATGTCTCTCAAATACAAACAGGTACTCTAGGTGACACTGGTGAAGACATTTCAAATCAGGCTAAAAAACTCTCCAAACGCAGTCCCAGTCAGATTGACTCAGATTAAATGTTTTTTCTTTTTTTTTTTCTTTCCTAAGAGATGTTTATTTTCTGTAGTATTTTTAAGAAATCCCTCTAGAAGTTCTGAAATCTCAGTAATAAGATGTTAATATCTTACATTAAGAACTGGCTTACATTTACTTACAGTGGCCAATCTTGGCTTCTATTACATTCAGCATATGAACTTTTTTCTTTTGACAAATTATTATTTTAATTTGTCAAAAGGTAATAACTAAGGTAATTATTAAAATTACTGATTCCACACTTCCTAAATCTGTGCTATCAGCCCTCAGTATGCGTGTGTGTGTGTGTGTGTGTGTGTGTGTTTATTTTTTTAGAGAGAAAATTAATAGGAATTTAGCACCAGGACCAGCAACTCAATCAGTATTTCTGGACATTTGTTTACTGTTTTGATCATGGAGGAAAGGAAAAAGAATTTTCCCTCTACCCTTTAGAGTTCTTAGCTGAGACTCCCCCATCATAAAAGACGCCTTAACAAAAGTAAAACAAATAGGCATCTGATTGACACGTACACCTCAAATACGCACGGGAGCTGCCAAGGAAAATGAGCAATGTTCTGAGGTGGTTTGGAAATCAGCCTTCAGCACCATACTAAGAGAGAAAGGGAAGCGGAAGCAGGCCTCTCAGGGGGCAGGAAATGGTTTTTAGGAAAGATGAATGGGCCCTTGGAAGAACAGATGGGGGGTGTGATAGTTTGTGACAAAGTGTATCTGGGTGTGGGGTTGACTTCTAGGCTCTTCTCCTGTGACAAGAATCACTCTTCCCTGGTTGATGATGCTCCCAGCAGAGGGATTTATGACACGTGGTTCTCTCTGGAGGATCTGTATTAAGGCAGATAAAGGAGTTCAGAGAAAGCCTCTCCCTGTTTTGTTGCTTCTCACTGCTTTCAGCTCAAAATAATCAATATGCCAACGCGGCACATTTTGGGGTGATATATTCTGCTACACTTTACCTGCTTTGCATCTTTCCTATATTCCTTGTAGGTAGGACATAAATGCTTCAAATATGGATAATTCCTTAGGAAGTACGATTTCCCCAGTTTAATTAATAAGTTCATAACTGATTTTGAGATTATTTTTATCTATGTAAAATTTATATTCTAAAGAATATTCACTTTAGGGAAATGAAGATAGGTTTAAATTTGAGGTTTGTTTATCTGGGACATCTTACTAGATTAGGAACTTTATTAATGGCTACAGTCTATCATTTATAATTGTATCCTCAAAACTTAGTTGATGACTGACAATATCAAACCCTTGGTAAATTCTGTTAACTAACTGAATGAAAGACAATTAAACCATGCACACCATGTGTCCATCCAGGGGTCAGCACACTAGAGTCAAATCTGGCCCGTGGCCTGTTCTTGTATGCCCTACAAGCTAAGAATGCTTTTTCACATTTTTAAAGGTCTTGTAAAAATAACAATGAAGCATATGTGACAGAGACTATATGACCCACAAAGCCTAAAATATTTACTATTTGCAGACCCATCTTTACTTTTAAATATATACTTTTTAAAAATATATATATTCTTTGGTCAGAACTCAGACCAATTTGTAGAGTGAGGCTACCCAGGGAGGTAGACCCTGGAAACTGCCTATTCAAAGTCATTCTCCTTTACTCTTGTTAACAGAACTCCTATTCTGTTTGGCTTACATTGTACCTACCTCTAGGGATGAAATGTGGTAGGTCGAAGCCTGTCTCAGCCATTCCATTTGTTTTTACCAGTGACTTGTCTGCATAGACATATAAATAAGTCTTGGAAGATGAAACTGAAGGGGAAAGTCCAGAAAGCTATCTGGGGAGGATTTTATTCCTCTTTTAAAAGGAAACATATAGAAAGGAATATACAAGTGTGTTCCCACTTTGTTCCTTGGGAACTTGGTTATGTGCAGACATATTCTGGATCTTTGGCAGTCTTCTTTTCACCACGAAGGGAAGACCAAACCGTTGATAGCTGTGCTGATGTTATCACTGACGGGCTAAGTGATAACAGAGTGCTGATGCTATCACTGACGTCAGTGCTAACTAAGATGTTATCACTGCCGGGCTGCTGGACTGACCTCTGAACCACCTACGTTCAGTCTTCTCACATGGTATAAGATCGTGGCTTTATGGTTTAGCCATTGTTAACTGTGCACTCTGCTTCCTGCTGCCAAAATATCCTAACTGATCCCCTTCAAGTTTTAAATCTGTTATAATGAGCTAGATTAAGTTATTAAGTTTGTTTGGCATGAGGAGCTTTTTCAAATGACTTGGAGTCATGAATGAAATGATGATATTATCCAGACAAGGACTGATGTAACCTGGTATTGCATAATCTTGGAAGTAACCATTTAATCCTAGATTTGTATGAGAAATGTAGCCATTTGGAGAGCAGAGTAGATTCAACAGTGGAAAATAATTTAATTTTCCCATCCGATTAAGAAGTAGCTGTGTGTGTAAAGAAGTTTGTGAGTGTTTATGTGTTTTTGTGCATGTTCTGTGTGAAGACAGAATGCATGCACCACACTCTATCAGCTATGGTTCAGAAAACAACAGACTAGGGATTCAGAGGGGAAAAGCCATTGACCTCTCAATAAAGATGTTACAAATCCATGAGGTGAAGTTCATGCTCTTGAATTTCATTAAGAACCCCCAAGTTCTTCCCTCAATGCCTGCTTAAGAATGGATAAAATGGATAAAAATACAACATTATGATAATAACAATGTTAAGATAGTAATCTTACCCTATTTCTTTGTTCTGACATCCCAACTTGGCAACTTCATTTTGAGGCCACGAAGGAATTCTCGTGGGGATCACAGGCACAGAGTAATGCTTTTCAGACTTCTAGAAGCTCTGCATTAGCTCTGTTAATTACTGTAATCCTGCGACAAACTAACATTCATTTAGTTTCCTGAAACTTTTTTTTTTTTTTTTTTTAAAGATTTTATTTATTAATCTGACAGAGAGAAATCACAAGTAGACGGAGAGGCAGCCAGAGAGAGAGAGGGAAGCAGGCTCCCCGCCGAGCAGAGAGCCCGATGCGGGACTCGATCCCAGGACCCTGAGATCACGACCCGAGCCGAAGGCAGCGGCTTAACCCACTGAGCCACCCAGGCGCCCAGTTTCCTGAAACTTTTCAATTAACTTTCGATTGAAATTTTTTTCTCAGTTGTTGCATATCTTATTTATCTATTATATCTGCGTATGTATCTATGAATAATACTTTGGATGGGCATTCCATCTCTGGCTTGTATTACCTTCTGGTACTGGTTAGATCACCTATAAAATTTTATGCTATTTCTGTCCATTTTTGCAAAATTCTATTATTATTATTTCTATTTCTGTCCATTATTGCAAAATTCTAACTACCTGGTAGGGGTCCATACTTTCTGAATTTGTAAAGACACAACTTTACAAAGTTGCTCCCCACTAAGCTGCTTTCATAAAACAAATTGAGAATGGAAAACCTACTTATCTAAAAGAAGAAAGGGGTACAATTCTAATGTAATAGTGCTTTACAGTATAAAGTGCCCTCATATTACTTACGGTATCCTCATAAAAACTCCAAGAAGTCAAGGTATTGTTTTTTGTGCCCATCTGATAGTTAAAAAACAGAGGCTCATAAAGTTTAAGAGATTTGCTCACGTCACTGTCCTGCAAAGAAATGGATTCTGACTCTAAACCCAGATCTCCTAATTCTACTCTCTCCCAGAAGGAGGCCATTCTAACCGTTTTTTGGTTTTTGTTTGTTTAGTTCTGGCATCACCACCATTTTTTTGAATTGCTTTTGGAAATAATTACATTTTGAAATTGCAATTTTGTCAGAGGTAGCCCATTAATTAGGCTGGCTGACATCTAACATTCTCAGTGAACTGAGCGAGCCTATTTAAAAATGCGTCTATCAATTTCTCTTTTAAAAACAGAGGAAAAGTAGTTCACCACATATTAGGAATGAACAGAAATAGTTTGGAAATGTTTGAATACTGTGTATCAGGTTAGTGTAGTACATACAGCTACAGACTCCATGGGTATAACGTGACAAATGTCATCAATGTCAGTTGAAGACTGAGCGTGAAGGTCCCCAGTCAATTTACGATGCGATCTTCTTTGGCTTGTGTTCTCACCAGACGACAGAATTCTGCTCATAAAGTCAGTGATAGCATCAGCCTTTATTGGTGGGCCACAAATGTGCACCGTTCATTCCTTTAAATTAACCTCAAGACTCCAGTTTACATGGCAGAGCTGGGCTCCCTAATTATTTTCACAAAACTACTGATGTGCCCAGAAACAAAGGAAGAGAGAAGATATGAGGTGTTAGAACCATGGCTGACTCTCACACAAACAGGCATGGGTACTAGAAAATATAACAAATCACTGGTTTTTAATTAAAAAAAGAGACACTTGTCCATATTAAATTTTTGTTGAAGGTGTTATAGTTAATTCTAGAGATGTCTCAGGGGCTAATTCATTTTGTACACTTGTCGATAAATCTATATATTTTAGAATGTGTTAAAAATATGTCTTAAGGTAATATTTTTCATCTTTACAATGTATGTGAAAAATTATTCTTTTTATCCTCTGAGGACAGCTACGACTGGGAATTGAATTCACTGTTACTCACATGCTGGCCTTGGCAGAGAAAGGCCAGGATTATCTTAGAATCATGGCTTCATTATGGAGATAAAATAGGAGATAAAATGAGGAGACTTTACTGCTCTTTATATAATTAAATGCAATCATTATTATGAAAAATTTTCTGCACAGCTGTTAGGCTGGAACAAAATTTGCATTATCAGTAATCCCTTTATGTCTTTGACATGATTCATAACTTCTCACATATTCCCTGGTCTGAAAATGAAATAGAATTTGAAACCTTCCACAGGTAAATATTGCATATTTGTTGTCCTACTATCGATTCTGTAGCTTGTTTCTTAATTCAGTGCACATTCCAATGGTTAAATTGCCAAACTGGGACAAGTTATCCTCTCAGTGGCTCGCAGATGAAGGGTTGAATGGCCAAGCAGGTCATAAAATTGGCGACATGGTTTAGTCTCAGACTTTAATACACTAAGGTAAGGGTCTTCAAAGAGGCTGTTCATTAGGCCACTCTGATGTCATAAGGTGTATGTTAGAGTGGAGGTTATGTTATGCACCAAATGGGGACCTGGCTAGGTCCATGGTTAGGGACCTGGAGATTGAGGTATTATCAGACCTACTTGACTGTATCTGACAAAACTTCTCCAATATATTTACCAGTATTGCAAATATATTTAATTTCCTTTGATTCTCTAAATCTCCAGTGACTCTGAGTGTAGGCAGGAAAGATAAAGGTACAGTGCACTGGGGACCTTAAAACCCCATATATCAGTCCAAACTCAGAAATAAGTCCATCCATGCTCAGACCTAAAAGGTCTGTGAATTTCCTTTTCCAGTCTCATGCGAAGTGGCCCTAGCCCTTTTTGGAAAAGATTAGCAATCTCAGTCTCTTTTCTTCAGAGATTCTTACTCCTTATTTGAGGGACCCTTGGTCTTGAGAAATGATTTATGTCAAGGAATTACATGGAGTGGTCTTCTGCGGGCTCTATAATGTCACAGTCAGGCTTCTGCTGATAACACTAGCGTGTGTTTGTTTGTCTCAATCAAGTTAAACTCTCATAGTCAGCCTGACTTTAGTCCAAGAGATACCATGGTTAATTAACAACTACTACAGCTCCCTCTAGGGCGATTTATTCTGATGACCTTTCTGTCCCGGCTGCCTGTTTTTAAAACCACGAGCACCTTGTTTCCTGCAGTTCACTGCTTAGTCTTTCCCAGTGTGGGACACAACCATCCACATGGAAATCAGGGAACTTATTTCTGCGATAAGATTTTCCACCTTCTTGCCTAGCCTCCTACTAGAAACAGCCATCATTATAGCATCTTTCAAGGTGCGGTGAAAACCTTTTAATAAAAAACCATATTTAAAAATACTTCATTTGGAAATAATTTCCAATTTACAGCAAAGGCACAAAAGCGAGCATCTGCAGAGATCAACAATATGCCCCTCCCCAGGTTCCTTTGTCGTGAACAATGTGCCCTATTTGCTCTCTCATTTGGATTTGGTCTCAACATTTGGGAGTACGTTGCATATCCCTTGGTCCTTTACTGCTAAATGACTTATTTTCTAAGAAGAAAGATGTATTCTCATGTAACAGCTGTATGGTTCTTACCTTTAGTAAATTCAACATTAATTCGATAATTTTGTTTCATCTGCCATCCATATTCTAATCTCGTCACACCAACCCAATAATGCCCTTTACTGAATTTGCTTGTTCTCCAGTATAAATACTCTAGGATTCGGTATGGCACTTAGTGGTTAAGTCTTTTTAGGCTCATTTAATCTGGTACATTTCTAAGACTTTTGTCTTTTGTTACATTAGACTTTACGCAGAATACAATCCTAACCCCCTTTTCAAAAAACAGAATACAGTGTTCCTCTCTTTCAGTTTGTTTGATTCCTCATTTTTAGACTGAGGTTACGTATTCCCAGCCAGAGTATGACACACAGGATACTGTGATGATGTCCCCCTCGGGTATTAAATGGATAGTAGGTGTTAGAACACAAGGTCTATCCACATCTTTATCACCCTGTCAAAGTATTGTCATTTCTCCATTGAGTAGTTAACTATTTTCCCCTTTGCATTTAAGAAATGATTAGAAGGATAATTGAAGATCAGACTAATATTTTGCACCTTATCGGAATCTATCCCCCTAGTTCTAGCATCCATTGATGATTATACTTGGTATAATGATCATATTGATATAGTTGGCTTGATCTATTGTTATATTTCTTTTTCCCTTGTTAGCCTGTCTTAGAACCATTCTCATACAAATTCCTTAGCTTTCTGCTACTTACATATGAGCCAAATCTTGGATCTATTTTGATATGTAATATAATGCCTTCCATGTTAGCCTCTGTATTTGTCTCCCTGGGACAAGCTGCAAGCCAACTCCTGTCAAATGGATACTGTCTACGAGGCCCAGTACAGGCAGGGCTGGGGAAGGGTACTGCCATCCTTTGAGAGAGGAAGGTATCGCAGGGTCCCCAAACAACTCTGGTTTGTATCATCAGACGGAAGGAAGAACTGTTTCCGCTGGTAAAGAGATAGTCTCTGGTCTTTGGGGATATAGAGTAGTTGGGTTCATCTGAATTCACCAAACTGTCTTCAGAATTCTACCTTCTCTTAATAAACACTCAAGCTTTGACACAAGAGACACGAAGATTTCCATTCAATTTATGTCTGATTTAGACAATTAAAGGAACTGACTGCTTTCTGGCTTGACATGTCAGTGTTGCGGCTGCAAGAGATCATGCTAGAGGTTCCTTAATTTCCTAACCATGTCTCCTGCTGAGAACTTAAAACCCAGAGGTCCTATTTTTTCCGCTCTCCTTGAAACTCCAGTGGCACGAGAAATAGCTAGAGGTCTGTATTCTTCCTTATCGCCACCATCGTCCATCACAGCAATCACCTGATCTGCCCAGACGCCCCCTTAGTAGGAATTTTATTTCAAGAGGCTAAATAAGTCACTGCGCATGCGCCGGTGGTTTCCAGTTTGGGGGGAGCTTTCGGGAACTCTCCTTCTTCACTCCCAGACAGGCCTGGCTACTTCTAGTAGTAGACTAGAAGGACTCAATGTAAACGCAGGATTTAGTCTAATTTTTTTTTTTTTTTTTTTTTTTTTTTTAAGAGGAAGAGATGAAAGACAGACTCACAGGCTTCCATTAAGGAAAACTGGAGGGATGAATGCCAGTCCAGCGCCGGAAATGACGTCTACGAGGAGACCAGCTCCGCAGGGCGCCCTGCGCTGACGTCACCGGAAGTGAGCGCGGCGCAGGATCCGGGCTTCCGTACTGTACTAAGGGTCAATGCCACTGCTGCCTCTGATCGGACTCCCCATCAAAACGAATCCAATAGGAAATAGGACAATTAACAAGGCAGAAAATCTCCAAATTTCCATGACCTCGTTAGCCAGGAAAACATCAAAAGGAACGAGAAAATGTCCTCTGCCTCGTTTGCACTCCGCAAACCCCATTCCAGAGCCTTTAATCCGAGGCGCCTTCTTTGCATCCAGAACCAGCGCTGCGACGGGTAAATGCTATTTTCAGCTTTTCCAATTCTCAATGAAACGGTGAAATCTAGTTTGAACAAGACACCCACGAGATTTAGCGTGGTTCACCGGTGAGAACTGCCGCACTTAGACTCAGGTGCAATCAACCCCATTTATCTATTTTTAATGAGAGCTGTAAGCAGTAAATACTTGACTCAGATCTCACACTGTGTACTTATAAATCATACTTCACGAAACTCATAAAATGGATGATTCTGGCTTCCTTGGGCTGAAGTCTATGACACTTATTTTCCGCCTTTATTTAATATTCTTAAATCATGAAAATAAATAGCATCTAGCTTCTGACTGTAGTGATTTTGATATTTAGTCTTATATTTAATGCATTTTTCTTTCCTAATAAAGCTTTGATATATTAAAGTTAATTAAACAGTAATTGCATATGACTCATTAACATATCCACAGCTTGGGCGCAGCAAGAACAAGCTGATTTTTTAACAAAATGGTATGGAAGATCCAGTCCACCCCCACCCCGAGTAAAGGAGAGTCTTACCTTCTCACTGAGGTGACGGGGTTAAATGGAGTGTGTTAAGCGTATGTCATAGTCTTAGCTGCTAACTAACAGAATGGCGAGTTAAGTGTATTTGTTGATACAGTTGTGAGCATACCTTTTTATGTTGTTGCTGTTATCCGTGACTGCGTTTTTAACTGAAGTAGAAAATCATGGGAAAAAGAAATGAAAACTATAACTGTAGGCTAATTGGCTTTGAAGCTTTGGGGATTCATTTTATTGTGGAAGAGTCCACTGAAAGGCAAATGCTGGTACACAGCATGAAAAGTATTGACCACACGGAAACCACAGGAGAAAGCTCAGCCGGCTTGCGATGCTGTCTGATTAAGAGGTGCATATACATAAGCCAACTTTCCTTGTGTTTGTTTTATTTATACTTGTTTAGCTCTTCGAGGCAAGGACTTACTCATTACTTGAAATTCAATGAAAGGGGAAAAAAGACGAAGATGAGAGAAAAGAACTTCTTAAAAAATACCTTTCTTTTTATTTGAGATCTTCTTTGAAGGTTTCCATTTTGTGGTAAATTATTTTGTTGCATTTCACATTTTAACTTATGCTTGCAAACTTTTACTAGTTAACAGAGTAACCTTTGTAATTCTGGACTAAGCATATGTGTTCTCCAAACTTTGATATGAGAAGGATCTCCTCCATCAGGGAATAGAGAAAATAAGGCGGTATGTAAGAGCCAAGTTTCCAATTATTAGCTGGAATTTTGTTTAGGAGAAGCTGACGCTTAAGAACGCCTTCCCAAGGCAAAACTCTCCGGCTGCTCTGAAGTCGTCAGCTTCTGTTCAGGGGCCAATATAACATCTTCCCTTCTTATCAAGTAAATCTAGAAGTTTCACTCCATTCTCCACATTTCTCTGAATGATGTAGATTAATCTTTGGTGGAAGGGATAACCTTAAGAGATAGATGGCACAAAATTTTAAATGTCATTTCACATGGTATTTTTCTAATTGACTGAAAATACCTATTTCTGATATCACCGCAATCAGAATATGACCCGACTACACACCGGTTCAGAATATGACACATACACAAATATCACTGAAGCAAAGCAGAAGAGATATCTGATTGTTGTTATACTAGAATGCAGGTCTACAGAGCAGAGAACTACAACCTGTGCTTCTAATAAGATGAAGCTACAGAATCACGAGAACCAAACGTGATTATTTGAATCTTGATATTAGCATTGAAAACCAATGCTTCAGTTAAGGTGGTGCAAAGATGCTGCTGGGTTGCATATTCGAAAGGACAAGTATCCAGAGGAAACACTCATGCAAGGCTTTAACAAGCATAAAGGATGTGGAAGAGCAGAAAGAAATCACAGGCAATCACGAATCATGACAAGGCTCACACATCTCTAGGCACAGTCCATCAAGATCTTTCCTCAGCCACAGAAGATGTACTTCCTCTCCGGATACAAAGCACCTTGATACATGTGAAGTATTTTGGTGTCTGGAGAGTCCAAGCTCAAGTGTACCAAAGGACTTTCATAGGCCTGCATCATACAGGCGAAGTAGGGTGGATAGCGGTTAAACCAGGTGCAATTATCAATCTGTGCGCGCTTTGCAAACTGTACGGACACACATAACCAAGCCCCCACCTCTACTATTTTTGAATTTTTACATCTGTTGCCCTGATTTGCAATGTATCTGTGTTTCTGGATTCCTGATTCCTCATCTGACTGTCATTCTCAAAATTGTTTATTCCCCTGACCCTTTTCTCCTCCTGGCTATTGCCCTAGTGCAGCGATTTGGAAGAGAAAGTAAGAAGATTAAAAACATTAAACTATCTACATCTTTTCTGACTGGAAGATTGTCTTTTATATTACAGTGTTTGGTGATACATTTGAAGGTTTAAGTTGAGAGGATGGGACTTTCTGGGTAAAGAATTTAAATGACTTATTTGGGATGGAGGCAATAGAATAAATTGCCTTATATAGTATTTATACGTAGGGCATTCATTGTAAATTTATCAGTCATACATGAGAATAGCTTTGGGTTACATGGCATTCGTAGTGACAGTATTCTACCTGTATTTCTTATTTTTATATTTACATTACTTGAGAAAACCTAAGAGATGTTATTGGTAATATAAGAGATCTTAACTTAAAATAGAGCTAGTCTGTCCACCACGTGCCACACAGAACATGTGTAATTACATTTCATCGTAATGTCATGAAGGTCACCTGGGTTGCAACAAGATTTTCTCATGACTGTGATGGCCCTTAACACTCCCCTATGGCATGGATGGTTGGTTCTCATCTACTTGCCTGTCTCACAAAAGCTGATTTGACTGTGCCTGTTGACTGATGGTGTTTCTCAAAGTTGCCAGGAAGAACATAGTTGGCATTTTCATTTTGCCTGATGTCCTGATGAGGTTCAGTATCTCCCAAGTGTTTTCTATAGAGATCAATTCTGGGAATAAAGACTTTCTTGGTTCATCAGGAGGCATAAGACAAGAAGAACAATAACAAAATTAACACTGAGTACTCACCATGTGTCAAAGGCATCAACTATATAACTTACTTATTTCAACCCTTAACAGTTTTATGAGATAATAACTGTTGTTATCACCATTTTACAGATGTGGAAACTAAAGCATAGAAAGGGTTAGTAATTTTCCCAATTGCACACAGTAGGAAAAGTGTGAACTGATATTTAGGCAGATATATTGGTGAGATCCCAGAGTTCACACAAGATGAAACAAAGCAAGAAAAGCCACAGTAACAATGATTTTAAAAGTTCTTAAACCGTGGTTCTCTATATACATTTGTTCATGGAATGTGCCTTATGAATAATATCCATTAACATGGATGTTAACATAACACCATTACAATGGTGTACACTTTGGGAAATGATTCATTTGATTTGGTGAGGCTCTCTACGTGGTACCCGCAGATCCCAGCGATGCTCTCAAGTTGCAGACTTGCTCAGGGGACCTCGAATGAACAGGTTTGAAGGTTTCCAGGGTAAGGGATAGGGTTCAAGATATCTCATCACATTTACTTGAGAAATCTGCCAAGAGTTCAAGATAAGCCCCCTGAATTCTCATTCAAACTAATAACATGTTCCATAAAGGCAGGAAGGTTTGCTTATGTTGTTCTCTTCTTTATCCCCGAGAGTTAGCATAATGCCTAGACCATAGCAGGTACCCAAAAGAAGATGAATAAATGAATTAAATAACTACCACAGATCATAACTTTACTGTGTACCAGATTTTTTCCTAAACTCTGGAGTACAGAAGAGACCAGCAAAGTAGAATGGAAAGTGATGTCAAATGTCCATCACAGGAGTCCCCTGTCCCTCTTAGCTCTCATCCTCACTGTTACTCAACAATGCTCAGGAAAATTAAGATCCATGCTCCACACAGCTAGAACAGTTCTTTCATTTGGCATACAGTTTTCTACAAGGACAAGGAAAAGATTTTCATTAATTAATTTAGATAGTGAATATTTTTTCAAAAGAGTTATTTATTTGAGAAAGAGAGAGCCTGCAAGTGGGGGGGGGGCAGAGGGAGAGAGAGAATCTCAAGCAGACTCCCAACTGTGGGGGGAGCCCAATGAGGGGCTCCATCACACAACCCTGAGATCATGACCCAAGCCCAAACCAAGAGTTGGACACTTAACCAACTGAACTACCCAGACACCCCAGTAGTGAATATTTTTTGAGGGCTTATTATATTTGGTAGCTATTAGATACACAATAACAAAGAAAGACCATGTAATGCTTACATAGTAATTACTGTGCACTTTTTGTACTTGATATATACACATATATTTCACACACACACACACACACACACACACACAAACATATACTTACTGAACCTTCTATACATTTACATATGATAAAATGAAGTCTGCAAAGTCAAAGCTGTAACTGGCACAGCTTGGATCAAGAACCTACAAAGATGTTCTTTAGAAGCCATGTTATTAACCCGTAAGCTATGGTCCTTACTCCAACTTTAGTTGAAATGAAAGACACATAATCACACAATGCTTATCAAAATTTACAAATATGAATTGGATGGCTACATGTAGAAGAATGAAACTCGACCATTTTCTTACCGTACACAAAATAAACTTGAAATGGATAAAAGACCTCAACATGAGCCAGGAATCTATCAAAATCCTAGAGGAGAATATAGGCAGTAACCTATTTGACATCGGTCACAGCAACTTCTTTCAAGACATGTCTCCAAAGGCAAAGGAAACAAAAGTAAAAATGAACTTCTGGGACTTCATCATCTGCACAGTAAAGGAAACAATCAACAAAACAAAGAAGCAACCCACAGAGTGGGAGAAGGTATTTGCAAATGACACTACAGACAAAGGGCTGATGTCCAAGATCTATAAAGAACTCCTCAAACTCAACACACATGAAACAGATAATCACGTCAAAAAATAGGCAGGAGACATGAACAGACATGTCTCCAAAGAAGACATACAAATGGGTAACAGACTCATGAAAAAATGTTCATCATCATTAGCCATCAAGGAGATTCAAATTAAAACCACATTGAGATACCACCTTACACCAGTTAGAATGGCCAAAATTAACAAGATAGTAAACAACGTGTGTTGGAGAGGATGTGGAGAAAGGGGAACCGTCACACTGTTGGTGGGAATGCAAGTTGGTGCAGCCACTTTGGAAAACAGTGTGGAGATTCCTTAAGAAATTAAAAAGAGCTACCCTATGACCCTGCAATTGCACTACTAGACATTTACCCCAAAGATACTGATGTAGTGAAAAGAAGGGCCATCTATACCCCAATGTTCATAGCAGCAATGGCCACGGTCACTAAACTGTGGAAAGAACCTAGATGCCCTTCAACGGACAAAAGGATAAGGAAGATGTGGTCCATATACACTATGGAGTATGATGCCTCCATCAGAAAGGATGAATACCCAACTTTTGTATCAACACGGACAGGACTGGAGGAGATTATGCTGAGTGAAATAAGTCAAGCAGAGAGAGTCAATTATCATATGGTTTCATTTACTTGAGGAGCATAAGGAATAACATGGAGGACATTGTGAGATGGAGAGGAGAAGTGAGCTGGGGGAAATCGGAGGGGGAGACAAATCATGAGAGACTGTGGACTCTGAGAAACAAACTGAGGGTTTTGGAGGGGAGGGAGGTGGAGGGTTAGGTGAGCCTGGTGGTGGGTATTATGGAGGGTATATATTAGATGGAGCACTGGGTGTGGTGCCTAAACAATGAATTATGGAACACTGAAGATAAAGAAAATAAAATAAAATGGAAAAAAAAAAAACTTACAGATATGACAAGTGCTGTGGAAGAACAGCAGAGGGCATGTATGAAAGAGTGAACTGGAAGAAGAGCCAGGGTAGGACTCTGAGAAAATGAAACCTAGGCTGATTTCTGAAAGCAGCGGAGCAGTCAGCCAGGCTAAGAGCCAGGAAGGCTAAGGGGAGCCGTGTGCGAGGTCCAGTGCGGGGCAGGCCCACTGTCTGCTATTTACCAAAGTGAGAGAAAGGCATTGTGCTGTGCCATTAGGAGCTGGGAGCAGGACAGGGAAAAGGTAAGTAGAACATTCCACTGGGAGGTTGGACAGGGAGGGCACATCTTGCTGGGTCTCTTAGACTGTGCAAACATTTGCATGCCATCTTCATTACACGAGGAAGCCAATGGAAGTTTCTAGCAGGGATGTGACATGATCCTATCTATGTTTTATAAATATCACTCATTGTGCTTTTTATACTTTCACAGCAATAAATAGCCATGATGATTAGTAGCACATTTTTTGACAGGATTATTTATTCCATTTAACAGATGTTTTCTTCGTTATTTGAGCTAGCTCACTTGTATCGCAGACACCATGTGGAAAATGCTTCTGAATGCAGGACACCTATTTACAACCATTTTTGAAATAAAGTATATTTTAACATAAATACAATATGTACAAAAAGCAAATTTATGAGATCTTTGCATGTTATTATGAAATAAAGGAGAAGATATGTGGCAGAGATACTGTTAAGTGCTTCACTCTGTTGTTGATAAAAGTTACCACATGTAACTTTTCCAAAGCCATCCAGTGCTCATTGGAGGTTATGTGTGAATTAAGTAACATTAGTATACTTAGATATTTAGATGATATTTGTTATAAGGAGTCCTGATTGCAATGATAGACAAAATGTAACTATTATAAGTATTAATACATACATTACTACATTAATACATTAACAGACAGATTAAGGCTTACTATTTCACCCATATTTTAAATGCAATGAATTAAAAGGCAAAAATGCTAGCATTTTAAAAAGTACTTACACTGACCTGTATAGTGAACTGCTGAAACCAACAGGTTTGCCCAGATAATGCGTATTCTTCGCAAAACCACCACCTAGGGAAAGAACACAGCTACTTTTAGGTTGCTCAGTGTTTGTAGCTCATTCGTATAAACAGGTTGTCTTTTCGAAACAGGAGTAAACACCATGGCCTGTAACACTGGTTAAAAGCAGGGGCTCTTGGTCTAACAAAGAGTATTTCTCTTCCCCGGGCTGTGGGGAGACCGGCGGGAGGGGAGCTCAGCGCTTAGCATCCATGGCAGGCTCACGGTCCGCCAGCGCCCCCTGGAGGGAGATGGGGAAATAGCAGCCTGTCCGGCAGCAGGAGGGAGATCTGACAGGCATTTCTGAGAAGGAGCCGCTAAAGCAGGGAATTACTGCAAGAGTAGGGGGGTGACAGGTTAGACAGCAAGAGAAATGGCACAATGCAGAGTCAGTTAATGATTCCAGCAGCTTTCAAACGCTGAGAATGTTACAGTTGGTAACGGAGGATGGCACCTGGGAATTACCTCTTGATAAGTCAGGGAAATCCTTCAAAGATTTGAATGTTCTTCCCTATCAGGACATTCGAAAATATTGAGGTTGTGGTTAAAAAAAAAAAAAAAAAAAGGCACGTCATAAGTGCCTTTTATTTTTTTTTAAAGACTGTATTATTGAATTGCCACCTGCCAGATTTGAGAATGCAAATGAAAAGAACCCTACAGATACAGTCTAGAATATGTGCTAGCGATTCTATCGAAAAGCAGTCTTGCTAGTTAATTTACCATTGGTAAATTTTTTTCAAATATTTTATTTATTTATTTGACAGACAGAGATCACAAGCAGGCAGGGACGCAGGCAGAGAGAGAGGAGGAAGCAGGCTCCCCGCTGAGCAGAGAGCCTGATGCGGGACTCGATCCCAAGGACCCTGGGATCATGACCTGAGCCGAAGGCAGAGGCTTTAACCCACTGAGCCACCCAGGTGCCCTGGTAAATTTTTGATACAGCCAAATGATCACTGGGCTCTGACCAAATTATACAGGGGATTGTTCATTCACTTTTTAAAAAAATTTTATTTATTTACTTGACAGAAAGAGATACAGCAAGAGGGAACACAAGCAGGGGGAATGTGAGAAGGAGAAGCAGGAACCCTGACTCAGGGCTGGATCCCAGGACCATGGGATCATGACCTGAGCCCAAGGAAGATGCTTAACAACTGAGCCACCAGGTGCCCCAGTTCATTCATTTTTTAAGGTGACCTAAAAAATACAGAATAGTTCAAAGATAAGTGGGAACTAATATTAGAACCAGCTACCAGGTTTTGTTTTTTGTTTTTTTGTTTTTTTTTATTATGCACAGACACGATACTTCTTTTTTTTTTTTTTTTTTTTGCATTTATTCTGTGCAAATTTACTCCCGGGCCATAAGTTTTTGTTTCTTCAGTTTCTTCTGGGATATCTTTTTCTTCTGTGCAACCTCCTCTTCTGGCTTAGGAACAATCTGCTCTTTTTCAGTAAGGATCATCTCAATGTGGCAGGGAGAGCTCATGTATGGGTTAAGGCGACCATGAGCCCTGTAAGTCCTATGCCGCATCTTGGGGGCTTTGTTCACCTGAAAGTGCTCAATGACCAGAGAATCGACATCTAAACCCTTAAGTTCAGCATTACTCTCTGCGTTTTTAAAAGCATGTGCAGTAAAAATTCAGCACTCTTCTTGGGCCACCGACCTTGTGTCCAGCCCCACTGTTTGGCCTGGGCACACCTACCAACTCCACCATTGTAGCGACAGAATGGCACACACTGCTTCTGCAAAGTGACGTCTTTCAGATACTTGGTGGCTTTTCGGATATGCATACCCTTGATGGCCTGGGCAGTTTCACGTGTGTTCTTAAAGTGAACACGGAGATTTGAACCTCTTGACTTGCATGATTTCGTAGGGTTTTCCGGGTCAAGTGAATAGCGAACCATTTTCAGAGGTCACCCCAGGCCGCTGAGTGGAAGAGGAACCACGATACTTCTTTTAAATGGAGCTGGATAGGAGATATTCCTCAAGTACCAGAAATTCTGCAAATATAAATTAAGGGTGGTGGGAACAAGTGCATAAGAGGCATTAAATGTAATTAATATTTTCAGGCCAGGGAGAGAGGGTATAGAGAGGTGTACTGAACTCTTCCTTGTCTCTGGATTTCTATGGGTTTTTGGTTCCTTTCCATTCACTGTGTCCCGGCATCTTGCTTAGTGTACAGCAATGACGCATGTTTTCTGGTGTTAGCTTAAAACCTTATGTTGAGACTGTGAGTTAATGCTACTTTTAATAATCAGTTATGTAAAAGCTGTTAAAATAAAATAATTCCAGAGCAAGTTTGTCCTTTTCACTTACCAACCACAGCCGAAATCAAATTCACAGCTTTGCAAATACTTTCACTTAAGTCTCTGTGTAACTGCACATAATAGCATAACTAATAGCTCTAAAGACCAGTATTTTAATGAAGCACATATCTTTACACTGGGCACAAGGCACTCTGTTAATAAAACAGACATGGACTTTCCCCTTCATGGAGCCTAGAGGGTATTTTATTAATCTACTACTTTATTATTAGTATTAGCTTTTTTATTTTATTTTTTAAATTTATTTTATTTAAAGTATTTTAATAATATTTTATTATTAGCATTAATCTACTACTTTATTATTAATTATTACTACCAATTAAACCACTACAGCAGTCATCATTGATTTGGTTAATTTGTCACTTGTGTTTGAATAAAAAAGTGTGTAGAATGTTTAAAAAATATTAGTTTGGGGTAGAAAGTTAGACACCTAAGGATTATTTCAGGCAATGAGAGAAAAGGGAGCTGACGGTAAAAACTGAGTTGGAACCATAGAAGGGAAGGGTGGAGGGTGTGACTGTTGTGCCCCCGGCACCGTGTTTAATGCTGGCGTGGGTAATCCAGCTGGATCCTCGCACAGGCTGATGAAATCGAGATTTTTCACATGAGGATACTCAGGAGGTTTAAAGTTGAGGGGCAATTAAATGGACCGCCCAAGGTCACACAACAAGTAAGTGCAGATTTTTGTATTTCCCACCCAACTACAGAAGAACGAGAAAATGGAAGATATTTTAAAAGGAGAAGTTAAAATAGTTAGGGCTTTGATACACACAACTAGATACTATTAAAACCACAGAGATGCCAGTGACAGGCATCATAATGGGATCCAAGAATTGTGACCCCCCCCCTCCCTGTATGCTTTGGGGTTTTTTGCTATTAGGAACCACCACCTTCTCCTGCTATTGCTCATTCCAGAAAGAAGTCTCCAAAATATTATAAGGTAGGCATGCACCTGAAAGTTTGGACTGTCTGTCAGGAGCAGTCTCCCAGTTTTCAAAAAAAAAAGCCAAACAACAACAATAAACAACCAAAACAAAAAAAGAACCCTCTTAAAACTGTTCGTTCACAAATCATTCAGTCAAGAGCAACACATCAGAAATTCTTTTTTTTTTTTTTTATAAGATTTTATTTATTTATTTGCCAGAGAGAGAGAGAGAGAGAGCGCACAGGCAGGCAGAGTGGCAGGCAGAGGCAGAGGGAGAAGCAGGCTCCCCGCCAAGCAAGGAGCTCAATGTGGGACTCGATCCCAGGACACTGGGATCATGACCTGAGCTGAAGGGAGCCGCTTAATCAACTGAGCCACCCAGGCGTCCCCACATCAGAAATTCTTACGGGGCGGCAAACAAAGGTCAGAGATGACGGTCCTGGTCAGTGCTCCTCCTCTCTGTTTCCCGCAGTTTCCTTTGCCTGTGGTCAACCATGGTCCAGAAACAGACCATCCTCCTGACTTAGCATCAAGAAGGTCAAAAAGAAACCTAATGTCAAGTCACAGCGCCTACATTATTCACCTTCACCGCATCTCATCACCTGGCATTTTATCATCTAGCGTCATCACAAGTTGAAGGGTGAGTACGAGATATTTTGAGAGAGTGAGAGAGACCACATTGACATAGATTTTATTAAAGTATACTGTCATCATTCTATTATATTATTGTTGTTGTCAATCTCTTACTGTGCTTATTTATAAGCAATTTTATCACAGGTATGCATGGACAGGAAAAAACATGGGTATATACAGGTTTGGGTCCTGTCTGCCATTTCAGGCTTCCCCTGGGGGTCTTGGAACAGATTCTTGGTGGATAAGAACCCCCCAATGCAGCCAGTGGGTGCTCAGCTAAAAGAAGCTTATAAAAGGAAAACAAACAAAACAAAACAAAAAGGCTTTGCCTCCTTTCCTTCATAATAAAATACTGACACAATCTTAATTATAGGTTATAAACAGTGCTGTTGGACCACCGCTTCACCATATGGGACTGAGGACCATAAATATGTTATGTGTTGGTTCTTGGGGAAAAAAATAGAATATACTCTTTGTAAAAATCATATTTTTATGAGCCTGCTGAAGAGCTGCTGAATGTTGAATCAAATCACGAATTCTCAAGACCATCATAATCAGAGTAGGCAAAGTATATATTTGCTCAGGGAAACATCTGTTAAGGAATTTCTCCTGAGTCCCATCAGTAGTTGGCAAGCTTTACTGCTTTAACTATGTTTTCATTATCGGCCTGCCTGCGGAATAGTTTACACTGGTTGTCCTTCTATCATTAATTCACTAATAAAGAAAGAACCTTGTTAATGGCCTGCCATGGCTGGTAATGTTCACAACAAAACTTAAATTTAGAAAATCACTCACTGATTTGTACTTTATTCAACTGTAGTTTTGAATTTTATGTACAGTCAAGGAGCTTTAAAAACGATGTAAATAGTAAGTTATGAAATGAGTGCGAATCAACCATGGTGTTCACACTGACAACTCGGCCACTTCCGAAGTATTACAGAAACTGTGTCTTTATAACGCTGTGTTCACAAGGATCATGCCATCACTTCTAATACTTCTCAGTGAAATTATTGAAGTTGGCTAAATTGTACACATAGAAAAATCTTTTTTACTCCAAATAGAGGCACGTTCCGGCAAAATATATTTTCATCAAACAAACTAATAAAATATTAGTTTTAGGAAACAAGGAATTTTCTGGAGGGGAAAAAACAGAGGAAACCCAGAAAATGATGTTCTTTGACACATTTGTCGCATAGATGTATATTATAGGTGACCTAAATTAAATATATCATGGGTTTGGGGGGATATGTTTGACATTAAATACATACATGACCAGGATCATGTTATTTTCTTCCTAGATTTCCATCTGGGATGTTCCATGTGTCATATAGTGTCATAGAGTCAATAAAATATCGTCCCAATATACCCACATATTTTTTACATAATATTTTATAGTTGATTTACAGGTGAATGATTTTTGAAATTGCGATAAGAAAACGAGACCTACCCTCCTCACAAATTCTGAAATACCCAACACAAATAAACATCATAGTAGTTGAACAGCTCCACATTCTCCTTAACCGGCAACCAGTCTTCTGCTTCTATGAACCTGAGTATTCTAGCATCTCATAGAAGTTGAATTGTGCCCTGTCTATCCTGCCGTGACTGGCCTATCTCATTTAGCTTCAGGTCGTCTAGTTTCATCCATGTTGTTGCATACTGCAGTATTTCCTTCTTTCAGACTAACCGATACTGCATTGCATGTATATGCCACGTTTTACTTACCAGCCATCTGTCAATGGCCATTGAGGTTGTTTCCCTGCCTTGGTTATTGCAAATAATGCTGCAATGAACATGGCAGTGCAGGTACCTCTCTGAGAACCTGATCTCAACTGGACGATGTGGAGAAATTGGAACCCTTGCAACACTATTGGCGAGGAATGTAAAACAGTGCAGCGCTTCGGAAAACAGTATGGAGGTTCCTCAAGACATTAAAAACAGAACTACCGCATGATCCAGCAATCCTGCCTCTGGGTGTCTGTTCAAGGGAATTATTTTTGCAGCGGCATTTGCTAATACCAAATCATAAGAGCAGGTAACTAGGAATACAGAATAAGACAGCAGTTCTCTCTAACATGTTCTCTGCTCAAACTATTGATATAACCCGGGCAAAGATAAGTGTGAGCAAGAACGAAAGCCGTATGTCTGTTGTGTGCGATATCTGCCTGAGCTGTTGATGCTATATATTAAATTTCAGTAATTGTTCAGGTCATCAATCTCTGGCAAGAACCTTTCCGAGTTCTTGATGGCACTGCACGCTTCAAGCTGTGCTACATTAAAAAATGATGAATCTCTGTCCAGGTAAAGCTCTGCCCTTTGCCTATCATCATGTATCACCATTTTGTTTACAAATAGGTATTCGTGATGCTAAGTAGCAAAAGGGTACATGAGATTTATAAATAGAGGAGAGGTTGGCACAAGCTCATCTTGGAACTTACGCCATTGAAAGTCTGGAGAAAACGATCATAGTTACCTGCAAAACAAATGACTTTGGTAAATGAAAATCTTCGTGATCAGCCATTTCAATGACTCAAGATTATTTATCTAAAACATCATGCTCTTCACAGAATAAATCAATTTTAACTTCTAATTTCTACTCTTAAAAAATAAAGTCTATGTGTCTTAAGTGCATACGACTCTATCATCATACATAATTTTGGCAGTTTGCAAATTTCAGAGGAATCGCTTTCTCATCTTTGCTGTTAGCCACACCATGGTCTTGTTATTTTAATTTGGGGCAAGAGGCCTTTATTTTTGATAGGATTTTTTTTTTCCTGAACATACAACAGAAATGACTTTACCTCCTCTTTGCTGATAGGATCATAATGCAACGAGCTGTATGTCACTCCCGTGTGTCCTTCCTTATTAATCGAGGGTGGCATTTTATAGCTGTATTGAAGGGAAACTGTGCAATGCTTGCTACAGTTCCTTTTATCTTATTTTACTTTTTTATCTTACATATTTTGTCTTGCATCTGTGTTTTCTATAACAGCAACATTAGTTCTGGATCAATTATTTTTTTTGTTCAAGAAACATGGTACAACCTCCATTTCTATCAGCAAATTTTTTGAGATACATAGAAAAGTATGGAAACAATAAAATCATCCCATAAGAAAATATTGCTGAGCTCTATCAAATCTTTAACAATTTGATAGATTTACATTAAAAAAAAAAAGGTTAGGGAAAGAACTGGCGTGTTTTGGCTACTCTTTCGAGATGGCTTCCTTTCCCGCCATTCATATCCCCCAAGTAGATGTTTGTAAACTTCATGTACACACTTAAACTATCACTGCTCAAGGATTTATGCATGAGCACTATGGAATGTTTTGTGTATCTCCAGTTATTTATACAAATAGTCTGAGACAGTGACTATCACTATTTAGCTTGCCTTTATTTTTCACTATTCTATTTTTGACTTTTCACCATGTTAACACATGTATCTCTAGTTCATTCATTTTTAAGGACAGTATATTATGCTTTTGAGGGAGATATCACATTTTATTTGATGAGCATTTAGGCCCGTGTCTGATTTTTTATGAACATGAATGTCCCACCATATGTCTGCTTGCCACATGTGCTAAGGTTTCTCTAGAAGAAAACATTGACTTGTTGTGCAGAACTACAACTTGACCAGGATACTTCCCTGCCGCCCTCCTGGTTATCTGTATAACTATGCTTTGGGCAGTGTATAAAAGTTCTCCACTTTCTCACTACCTCATTAATGGTTGATATCAAATATTTGACTTGTCAGTCTGATGGGTATGAAGTAATATTTTACTACTGTTTTTTTATTCCCCTACTTAGAAATGAGTTGCAGTATCTTTTCATACATTTTTTGGACATTAGTTTGTCACTGGATTATATATTTGTATCCTTTTCTCACTTTTTTGGCTGTTCGACTATTTTCTTATTAATTAGTAGGAGCCCTTGACATATTCTCACAACTCATCACTGTCAGTTACATACACGGCTTGCAACAGTCTTTCCCAAATGGTAACTGTTTTTTTTTTTTCATTCCTGTATGGTCTCAATAGTTGAAGGGTTAAAAATTTAATGTATTCAAATTCATTGATATTCCCTTTTATGTTTTAAACTTCTGAATCATGCGGGTTTTTTTATTTTTTATTTTATATTTTTAGAGAGAGAGAGGTGGGGGAGAGAGGCAGAGGGAGAGAGAATCTTAAGCATGTTCCACACCCAGTGCAGAGCCCGTCTTGGGGCTCAATCTCACAACCCTGAGATCATGACCTCAGCCAAAATGAATAGTCAGATGCTTAACCAACTGAGCCACCCAAGTGCCCCAAACTTTTGAATCCTGTTTAAGAACTCTTTTCCTACCCTTGTTGCCGTAAAGGTATTCTAGTATGCCTTCTTTGAAAAGCTTTTTGGAGTTGGTCTTTGATTCATTTAGAATGAAACGTTAGGTATATCTCTTATTTTAATTATGTATGACAAAATTTGTTCTCATAGTAAATTTATTGATGAACACCCTCTTCACTTATTTTTAATACCCCTTCAGTCATGTTATCAAGTTTTTAAACATACATAGGTCTGTTTTGTCTTCTCAATTGTTCTTTTTTATTTTTATTTTTTTAAAAGATTTTATTTATTTATTTGACAGATGGAGATCACAAGTAGGCAGAGAGGCAGGCAAAGAGAGAGGGGGAAGCAGGCTCCCCGCTGAGCAGAGAGCCCGATGTGGGGCTCCATTCGAGGACCCGGGATCATGACCTGAGCCGAAGGCAGAGGCTTTAACCCACTGAGCCACCCAGATGCCCCCATTGTTCTTTTTTAAGTTTAATTCTGTTTCATTGCCCTTCCATGTGAATTTCAGGATAAGACTGTCAAGTTTTATGAAAAAAATTGGAATTTCACTGGAATTGAGTTGAAATTAGTAATTATTTTGAAAGAATTTTATTTTTATAATATTGTAACTTTCAACCACGAGCATGATTTAGTGCCATTTACACAAGTCTTTATTTATATTATTCAGCACAGTATTATAATTTCTGCTAGATTTATTCCTAGCTGTTAGAGTTGTACGGAGATTTTGTTTGGCTTTGATATTTGGACCAAACCAGATATTTAGTGTGGCTTCAACCTTGGTCTTTAGAACATTAAGTAGCTGCAGTCCAACTTCAGTGTAATTCCTAGCATCCCTGAACTTGAGTACGACCAGTAATTTTGTGATCCCAGGGTTTCTTTCATATTTAAACAAAGTTTCAACATCAGTAATACAAAGAAGACATGTTATTTGGATTTACTGTGAATATCTGAATGTTCATTTACAAATATGTGTAAATATTCTAGATGCTATTCAGAGCAAAAATTCTCCTTATGTTGTTTTTGTGGTGAAAATCTGTTATTTTGAAATGAAAATGTTTATTATTGCAAAAGTAGAATGCTGCAGCAACTAATAATGACTAAAATATTAATATCATGAAAACACTGTTATAAACTTTTGAATAGTTAAATATGCAAAACAATAAATTTGAGAATTAAACTAGAATTTGATAATGAAATCTGAATATTAACAGTTTGTTAGCTACATAAGAAATAGTATTCAATACTTTTTGAACTGAGTGGTTTATACAATTTAAATAACACAAAGCAGAATGTTAGAAATTATGTGATAATTCTAATCTTTGTGCAATTGTTCAGTGTACAATATCCAAAAATTGAAGGAAACAAAGAATAAATTTTAGGTATTTAACTCACTTTAAGGACTTTTTCTCCTGAATCAACTATGATCAGATTAGCTAGAATGCCCAAATATTCTAGCAGATGAAATTATCAAGAAATAATATTTCCTGCGCTATGAAATTTAAAAAAATAATTCTGACAACACACCTTTTAAATAATAAAACTGTAGTAAAATTTTTATTTTTCATCAAGTTTCAGATTTATTCTTGTATTCTAGGAGTTCATCTGCGGTGGTCGTATTTGGCTTTGTCTCCACTGTGGTTATATATTGATTTTAACATTAGGGCACTTGCTCTTTGACCAAAATATGCATTTGATGCACCTTTCCAAGATACCAGAAATAGCATTGAACAGCATCTAATAGATATAGTGGCTGTCATGGCTCATGTAATCTTACTTCTTTTTATTTCTAATTGCTTGTTATCAGGATATTATTAAGTCATATGCTGATTTTTTTTATCTAGGAAATTTGATGAGCTCATTAATTCAAGTAGTATGCAGATTCTTGATTTTTCAGTGTGAAAAATAATATTGCCTGCAATTAAAGGCAGATTTGTCTCTTTCTTTTTAAGTTTCATACGCATGGTTTATTTTCCATATCCAGTTGGAGAAATGACAGTAGAGAATATCTTTGCCCTGTTCCTATCCCAATGGAAATCTAAATTTTTTTTTGCCCGTATCTGTGGTGATTTTGAGATAATGACTTTTATCAGCTCAGGTAGAGTACTCTTTTATTCTGAGTTTGCTTTTGTCATGAATGTGCATTGATTTTGGCGCATGCTATTTCATTATCTACTGAAGTAAAAAGATCTCTCCTTTAATCAATTAATATAGTTTATTCAATTAACCCATTTTTTATGTTGAAACATCCTTAAAATTATGGGAAGTAGACTATTAGTTGTCACATATTTAAAAATATATACATACTGGGTACCTGGGTGGCTGGTGGAACATGTGACTTTTGATCTTGGGGTTATCAGTGAGTTTGAGCCCACACTAGATGCAGATATTACTTAAATAGATATTTAAAAATATATATGTATATAGATATAAAATACTGAATTCAACTTAATAATATTTTATTTAGAATTTCTCTATATTCACAAAGGAGCTTTATCTAAAATGATCCCTGTTTTTGTATTGTCTTTGTCTACTCTGAATTTCAAGTGAGTACAGATTATTTGCTTTTTGAGGACTTGAGAACAGCTTTCTATAAAACTAATTTTTTTTTTTTTTTGGTTATGGTTTTTATGGGGGATAAAGCAGGCAGCAGAGTAAGCAAGTGATTGAAGTTAACACCCACAGTAATAAGACATATGGGCATTATGTTCTCCCTGACAGGATATACTACTGAAAGGGGCACTATGTAGCTGGCGTTCTTGCCAAAAATGCATAAACTCTATCTGATTATGAGAAAATATCAGACGATACTGAGAGATATGCTATAAAATAACTAGCGGGCACTCTCCCATAGTGTGGTGTTCATGAAAGACAAGGAAAGCCTGAGAAACCAGCACAGACTGAAGACTGTGGAGCAACGATGACTAAGTGTGGTCTCCTGAACTGGACACTACACAGAATAAGGACATCGGTGGGGAAACTGGTCAAATGAAAGAAGACATATTTAATGTTTCTTGTATGCAGGATGTCTATACATGTACAGAACAGACTTATTTTTGAACATAAACCTTTTTTTTTTGTTTAATCAGTTTCTGCTACAGTTGTATGAAAATTATCCACTCTTACTGTGGGATTATAAATTCTGTTAATAAATCTTTGTTTTTATTTATGGATTTTGAGGCTGTGTGCTTAGGGACATGCAAGCCCATATTTTTTCTGTGTCATGGAGGATTCTGTGTTACTTTGATCCCCATTAATGCCTTTTGCCTTTAATATTATTTTGTCTAATTTTCATATTACTAGATTATCTTTCTTTTAATCATTATTTGCAAAGTATAGTTTTCCCATTTGTTCATTTTCACCTTTTCTGTATGTTTTTGTTCTATGCATATTTCTTGCAAGGAACTTATAGTTAGATTAGAAAATATAGTCACAGTTTTTATCTTTTCATACAAAAATTTAATCCATTAATATTTATTCTAATTACTGATATATCTTAGGCTTTATAAAAAAACATTAATTTTGTGTTGATTAAGCATGTCAATGTTAAGTATCTCTTCTCCCTTTCTTCTGAGTGAATGGACTTCTTGCAGGGCACAAGGCTGACTGGAATAAATATTATGTGTCTTAGTCATTCTGGAGATAAGTGTGAGTATGTGACTAAATTTTGGCCATGGGATATAATGTATATCCAGTCTCCCTTAGAATACAGTTGGGGATGCCCTTTCTTCTTCTCTGTCCCTTCCATCATCACTGTGCCCAGTATATGGATGCCTCCTTGGACCATGAGGATGAAGACCATACCCTAGAGATGGCTGAATGGGGAGTTGGATAGTCTCTCAGGATAGCATCGAATCGTGTGACCATACCAGTTCTGGACTTTTTTGGACATTTATGTGATTAACATGAGCACAAAATAAACACCTTCCTTATGTAAATCAGTATGTATAGTGTTGTTTGTGTGCGTGCATGTTTCCTGTAGCAGAATCCAATTTTAACATGTACACCCTTTCTCCTATAATTTTTCTCCTTCTGCGACTTTTATTTGGGGTGATAATTCTCCACACTGCCTTCTTTTTTTCTCTGCATGCATGGAGAAGAATACAGATCTTATTCTTATTTCTTTGGCAAACATATTTCATTATATCTTTATCAAAAGTGATTTCTATCGTAAGCAAGATGCAGTCCATATTACAATCAAATGGGCATTGAATTTCTCTGTCCCCATTTTTATTATTATTCAGATTCACTGCTGATCAACAGAATTTTCTGTTAGGATAGAAATGTTCCATATCTGAACTATTTAATGCAGTAGCCACATATGGCTATTGGGCACTTGAAATGTGTTTAGTGAGACTAAGGAGATGAATTTTAAATTTTATCTAATTTAAATCTATTTAAAATTAAATTTTAATAGCCACCTTTAGCTAGTAGTTAAAACACAGGACTATAAATGTAGTTTTAATTTTCATTTTAACTCTATAATTTAAACAAAACATGAATCAGGACATATCTAAGCTGCACTTCCTGTCTATTTCTTCACCTGTGACACTTTCAGGGAATTTCTTAAACCCCACTATCATGCATTAATTACCCTGGGTAATTAATGCATGATAGTGACTCCTCATGGAGTAAAAAAATGTTCTATCTTGAGTCAACTAACTTAATCCCTTTATTTGACAGGTGGGAAAAAAATAAAAGAAAAATTAAATTTAGTTTATTTTATGTGTTATTTCATATTCTGCTCTGGTTACTGGTTTGCAAAATGTTAATTTCAACATACTTGCCTAATACGACCACCTTAAATATTGCTTGTAATAACTGTTAATTAAGGATTGGAAATACTCTTATTTGTATTGAGAATTTTTTATAGTATGTTATGCTATAAATTGAACAGGAAATGCTGAAATGTACCATATATTAACAGTGCTAGTATGTCAATCTTCATCTGAGAATCTTAAAATGGTAAAGTGAATGAACATCATTCTCAGCACAAGTTTACATTGCTTTTATAAATACAAGATGTTAGTATATGTCCTATAACTGCAGTTGCATTGTTTTGAGTTTGATACGATAATCTGGCATAAAATACTGTAACATCCCATTTACGAGGAAAAAAAAAACCAGGCAAAATATATTCCAACTCTAAAGATTTAGTTTATATTGTTCATTACTAGTCTCACTAAAATAACAAATAGTATGACACAGACTTTAGGAAGACTAAAAGCAGTAAAATGACTGCAAAATTACCAATTTTTTGTGGTAGAGGACATAAAGGTTTATGCCTAAGCATCCTGAAATGCTGACAAAGTAGCTTCTTTTTGGCAAGGGAAAGTGCTGCCTGGTAATTTTACATTTTTAAAAAAGTAAGAAGTAAGGCCTTTAAAAATTTAAATCTCATTAGACTAGAATAGAAATTTAGAGCTCTCAGAGACCTTAGAAATGATCATATCCAATCCCTTCACAAGTAATGACATTGAATTTTACGGAAGTTAACTAACTTCCCTTAGAAAACACAGCAAATTAGTTAGAATCAGAAGCCCAACTGAGGCCTGCTGTGCCTGTCAGGGATGCTTTCCTCTGACTGGCCTGTGTCTCTGGACATCATGTTCATTGAGAATGTATTTTAAAGACCATGAGACGGTACTTTAACTACAAGATTTATTCTACAGGAAAGCTCACGGATCTTTTGCTTCATTTGCAGGACAGAATGGAGGGGACAGCATCTCTGCACCATCATTCCTGTGGGCTGACTGAACTTTTTGCTGCCACTCATTGAACTCATTGAAGATTAAAGGATTGTTACTGTGAACTCAATTCCTCTGTCTCAATGTGTCCTCCATTTTCTATGTTAATGTCAATAACCCATATCTTCCCATCATTTAATGGCCACCATCAGCCAGCAGAGAATTTTTCTTTGTGAGAGGGCTTATGTGTTCAGTCAGCATTTACTACTGACCAGATACCAAGTAAAATAAAATGGAGAGACCTGTGACATTCCCGTGGTAAAAGTCATCCTGACATATTCCTCATGTGTGCAGCAAACAAGATGGCAAGGTACACAGAGTCACCCACCGAATTAGTAGAGTCAAAAGACACAAAGATCTTAGTTGAGAAAAGTATTGATCAGCAAGGCAAATGAAGGCCGTTGATAACCTCCATGATTAAAGACTGAGGTAACACAAGGGATGGCTTCCTTTCCTTCCGTTCTTTCTTTCTTTTTAAAAAGATTTATATATTATTTGAGAGAGAAGGAGAGAGCAGGAGCACATGTGTGGGAGGAACAGAGGGAGAGGGAATCTGAAGCAGGCTCCACACTGAGCTCAGAGCCCAACATGGTGCTCAGTCTCAGGAGCCTGAGATCAGGACCTGAGCTGAAACCAAGAGTGGGAAGATCAACCGACTGCACCTCCCAGGTGCCTCTACAGGAGAGATGGCTTCTGAGGAGATTACAAAGGTGGCATCAAGTGTTCAGCTGAGTTGAAACTGAAGCTAAGAGGGGCCTGTTGGTTTGTACGAATCAAGAGGCCCAAGGATTAGAGGTCTCCCTGCACATGAGGAAGAACTGAAATGGCAGTGAGCTGTGAGGGACCTGAAAATAGGGTTTGGTCAGAGGGAGCCATTTGGACGTTAGATGCCAGGATGCTCCATCAGTTTTCTCCAGAGACACAGAACCAATGGGGTATGAATCTGTAGACTGACAGATGATAAAGAGATTGACAAACACTATGGATTGAACGAACTGTGTCCCTTCCAAATTCATATGATGAAGCCCTAACCCCCAATATGATAATATTTGGAGATGGGGATTTGGGAAGTTTACTGGGTTTTAGGGAGGTCAGGAGGGTAGGGTCCTCAAGATGGGATTAGTGCTCTTAAAAGAAGAGACACCTGAGAGTTTGCTTTCTCTTCCTCTCTCCAAATGAGGGCACTGAGTGTAGGTACCATCTATCCACAAGCCAGAAAGTCTTCCCCAGGAGAACCTTTCTAGAACCTTGATCTTGGACTTCCCAGACCCTGGAACTGTAGGAAGTAAATTTCTGTTGTTTAAGCCACCCAGTTAAGACATTTTGTTATGATAGTGAGAGCAGATTGAGTGAGTGAGAGAGAGAGAGTGAGTGATTGGTTGATGGACTGATTTAGGAATTGGCTTATGTGATACTGTGAGATCCTTCAAGTCTGAATTATGTCCAGCAGACCAAATAGGCTGGTAACTAAGGCAAGGGTTGATGTCCCAGGCTTGAGTTTGAAACTCACAGAGTTAGGAGGTAGGCTAGAAGCTTAAACAGGTCTGGATGCTGCAGTCTTGAGGCAGAATCCAGGGATGGATTGTAGAAATGAAAATGAAAATACACCTTTGAAGCGGACAGTGAGTGCACAGAGAGCTTACTCCTGGGTGATTCATTCAGAGAAGTCACCCATTTGGAGGTGACACTTGGTGGGTGATGAAATTAATGGACTTTCTGATTCTTAGAATATCTTCAGTATCGTCCTGCATTTTCTATCTTTGATGGTCCAAAATGTAGCAGGAACAATGCACAGCCAATGCTATTTTCCATGTTTTGAGTTTAGTAACTTTGCTGTGTTTTCTCATTTGTAATCACAATATTCAATACTGTCATATAACTTTTTCATCGTGGCCTACCAGTGGATGTTTTCTTAAAAATTCATTTACTACTGCCAATACTATTATCGTTTCAAATGTACTGAGTGGTTAGGAAATATCATGGTATGACATGTAACTGGCCTCGTGTCTCAGTTACCTACCTTTGATTTTGAAGAGAATTTGGCTCTGTTTTCTATATTATGAGACCTAAGAAACAAAAGCAACGCGCGGATGATTAGGCAGAGGGAGCCCTCGCAAATCCATAGATCTGGCATATGCCTTTATCTGCAGCTTCAACATAACTAAGCTTGGTAGAAGCTATTTGTACCATGGTAATACTGATCTACACTTAAACATGGAAAGACTCTTGGCTCTGATTCCAAGTTGACAATAGCCTGACTTGAGAAAAATATAAAAGTTAATCCAAGAGAAATATTGACATAAAAAATTAAATGTGCCAATCTTATCCACAACAAAAACATAAAATGAAATTGTCTTCTGAGAGACTGAAGAAAACAGTGTTACTCTTAAATGTTGCCTTTTTTATACTGCATGTATGTTGTAATAAAAACATAGCAAGCCAACCCATAAACGGTATCTTCCCATCGGCTCTACCCTTGAAACAATCCAGCCATGCTTCATACAGCAGGTGTATCTTCACATATTATCTTACAAATACTGCCTTAAAAGCTCATGAAACCGGAGGATTTTTAAGAATATGTCTACTGGATACTACACCAGACTAGCATCTGTACTCAAAGGGAAATAGGGTTAGTATATTTTATGAAATTCTAGCTTGTAAAGGGACAAAACCACCACTCGAAGCTTGGTTGATGGGAGATGGACTTCCCATGGCATTAGCAAGAATTCCATACACCGCATCTTTTCCCTTTCAGCCTGTTAAGCCTCCACCTTCTGGGTCTCCAATGCAGCCAGTGAAAAGAACACAAACACAGCTCAGCGAAAGCACATTTGGAACATTCCCGTCTTTCCCCCTGTACTACAGCTCTTGGGATCCCATGAAGTGTACGACTTGTGCCCATAGGAAGCACGTGAAAGCAATCCCACTCCTCTCCACCTTGACCCACTCTTAACAGTGCTATAACGAGTTAGTCTTCTGATACTTCAAATGTATGTAGAAAGTTCTATGTGCTATATTTGTTGCAAATATTCCAGTGCACTGAAAAAGTATTTCCAAGTAGCTTTGATGCCTTCCTGCAAAATTCTCTTATATCCATCAACTAAGTGTCTAAATTAGCAGATAAATACATTACTTACATGACTGCCTCCGTGCCCACAGTCACCAGAGGCAAATGGGCATGCGTGACTAATTCACGCGCTGAAGCGTCTTAATGGCCAATCATAGAGATCACAGATGATGTGACTCTACATTCAAATTCCTCTCCATCGCTTTCCAACAGCATATTTTTCCTTTTATATTTAGAAAACACAGTCGGGACAGATCAACAGCCATGGGTGTGAGGATGAGTCAACAAACATTAAAAAGCTGGCTTCCTTCTCTTTTCATGGGTGACTTAGCATTTCAAAAGCACTTGCCTCCTTTACTTCTGTGTCCCTTGTCAACATTTGGAGACAGGCGGTGTGCACTGTCATTTCTCTTACTTAATAAGTGTACTTCTGAGTATTTCAGCATTTTCTCATCAAGCAAGTGTAAATGTTAACAGCAGCTTGGCTGCTGCAAATCACTGCTGAGTGGCGACGGGCTGCAGGATTTATCTGGATGAAAATATCAAAGAGTGTGTAAATTCTATTGATATTTCCCCTAACGTTTTCCTTAAGAAAATATTAAAAGTTAAGAGGCACAAGTTCTACCATTTGATTTCCTTATGTTTCAAAGATACTCATTGAGCCATAATCATCACATTTATTTGCCCTCCTCTCTTAGAGCATGTCTTTCTTCTTTATTAACAAAACGTGCCGACTGCTTGCTCTGAGTTTAAAAATTAATTTCTAATTTCCTATCATTGAGATGAGGGTTCTTTAAAAGGTTTTGTAATATTTATTCAAATTATAAATAGATTGAGATAGATTGACTTTGAATTGACCAAATCAATTTCTGTCTTCTAAAATAGACTCATGCCATGATGATAATTATCCTTCATTTCTTTTTCATTGTGTTCTTATTTTTGTGCACATGGCCATCAAAGATCGCTTACCATATAGTAGCAGAAACGCTGATCCATCTTGGATAACAATAACAGTACATGAAGAGTTATCCACTGAAGTGACTTTGAAAGAGAGCCGTGATTTCGTTTAGGTCATGAAGGAAGAAATTGCCAAGTTCCAGAATACTGCCTGAGGTAACTTCACAGAAGTGGTCCTTACCAAAATCATTCAGCATGGCTGACAGGCATTATTCAATATAGTTCATGTATCAATCAGAGCTATTAAAAATGTAAGTGACAAAATTCAACTCAAATCACCTCAATCATAAAATGGAGAAGGGATGTTTCACATACCGAGAAAGACCAGAGAAAGAAAGGCATCAGGCATGACTGGATCCAGATCAGGTGAGGTGGAAAGACTATCTGTTGCCATTTCTCGGCCCTGTTCTGTCCCTGTTGGCTTGCTTATCAGACCCTGCACCGTGGCCCCTGAGAGCAACCCGCTCCCATCACTCTCACTGCTAGCGGCTGCATAGAAGACAGCACATTTCTTTCCTCCCCATTCAAAACTCCTTACTTGGCTTACATTGGCATGAGTTGGGCAATAGACTCAATCCTCATTAATCTCCGTGGATGGGGCCATGTAAACGCAAACCTAGGTCTGCTACTAGGGCTTGGATAGGACTTACCTAAACCACATGCACCCAGTGGGGGTGAAAGAGGGAGGGGTGCAAAGTCTAAAACAGCATGTGATACGATGTGCGCCCTGACGTCTGAAACCGGGTGGGCCTGGAATAGCTGACCCCACAAGACCCCTTCCCTGGGGTCTTGTGTAGGGAAGGCCCCCAGCCAATCAACACTTCTTTTCAAGGGGACCGAACACAGTTCTTTGCTTATCCCCCGGGGTGGATTTTAGATCCCTACCAGCCTGTGGAATTATTCAAATGAACTAATCACATCCCCCTGCAAGAAATGAAAGGGCACACTACTCCCTTGAGGCTACAAAGCCTGCCTCCTCTTGTCTCTGGGCACTTGGTTTCTGTGCAACCTCCATGTGGCCCTATGTGGCTGGCCATGTCCTTCTCCAGATGGCTGTGACGATATGTGACTAAGAAATGCCAAGCTGGGGCGCCTGGGTGGCTCAGTGGATTAAGCCGCTGCCTTCGGCTCAGGTCATGATCTCAGGGTCTTGGGATCGAGTCCCGCATCGGGCTCTCTGCTCAGCAGGGAGCCTGCTTCCCCTCTCTCTCTGCCTGCCTCTCTGCCTACTTGTGATTTCTCTCTGTCAAATAAATAAATCTTAAAAAAAAAAAAAAAAAAAAAAAGAAATGCCAAGCTCCTCTGTCCAGTGTTGTGTGTCATGTCTTCAGCCATCTCCATAACCCAAGGGTGGGAATCCTCTCTCCCTGGTAGGGTGAATAAGGTGATTAGAGCAGAAGTGTACCTCTAAAAATAGGGATTCAATCCTCATAAGGATGAATGAATCCTGGTAAGTCCATAAAACATCAAAGTTAATTTCAGTTAAATCCAAAATTCAATTCAATGAATATCCTCAGCTTCTAGGGTTCTTGGTAAGAAGAGAGAACAAAACTAACAGTTTCTCCTAGAGAATTTGGGTATACTTAGGAGTCACTTCATTTCAACTTAGACCCCTTACGTACAGCAAGAGGTCAGGATTATAGGGTGAAGAGAACCAGGACTGATTGTCCTAGACGAGGAAGCACACTGCATGCTACATCTTAACTTTTCTGGGAAATGTACTATACTCATTAACATTTTTAAGGCTCTGATAAGTCCTGTAGTAAAAATATCTAATCGCTATTTTATATTAAGAATTTGAAAGAATTTGCAAATACCAAACCAGCTCTACAGGAAATATTGAAAGGGGTCCTCTAAGCAAAGAGAGAGCCTACAAGTGGTAGATCAGAAAGGAACAGAGACCATATACAGTAACAGTCACCTTACAGGCAATACAATGGCACTAAATTCATATCTCTCAATAGTTACCCTGAATGTGAATGGGCTAAATGCCCCTGTCAAAAGACACAGGGTATCAGAATGGATAAAAAAACAAAACCCATCTATATGTTGCCTCCAAGAAACTCATTTTAAGCCCGAAGACACCTCCAGATTTAAAGTGAGGGGGTGGAAAAGAATTTACCATGCTAATGGACATCAGAAGAAAGCAGGAGTGGCAATCCTTATATCAGATCAATTAGATTTTAAGCCAAAGACTATAATAAGAGATGAGGAAGGACACTATATCATACTCAAAGGGTCTGTCCAACAAGAAGATTTAACAATTTTAAATATCTATGCCCCCAATGTGGGAGCAGCCAACTATATAAACCAATTAATAACAAAATCAAAGAAACACATCAACAATAATACAATAATAGTAGGGGACTTTAACACTCCCCTCACTGAAATGGACAGGTCATCCAAGCAAAAGATCAGCAAGGAAATAAAGGCCTTAAATGACACACTGGACCAGATGGACATCACAGATATATTCAGAATATTTCATCCCAAAGCAACAGAATACACATTCTTCTCTAGTGCACATGGAACATTCTCCAGAATAGATCACATCCTCGGTCCTAAATCAGGACTCAACCGGTATCAAAAGATTGGGATCATTCCCTGCATATTTTCAGACCACAATGCTCTAAAGCTAGAACTCAACCACAAAAGGAAGTTTGGAAAGAACCCAAATACATGGAGACTAAACAGTATCCTTCTAAAGAATGAATGGGTCAACCGGGAAATTAAAGAAGAATTGAAAAAAATCATGGAAACAAATGATAATGAAAATACAACGGTTCAAAATCTGTGGGACACAACAAAGGCAGTCCTGAGAGGAAAATATATAGCGGTACAAGCCTTTCTCAAGAAACAAGAAAGGTCTCAGGTACACAACCTAACCCTACACCTAAAGGAGCTGGAGAAAGAACAAGAAAGAAACCCTAAGCCCAGCAGGAGAAGAGAAATCATAAAGATCAGAGCAGAAATCAATGAAATAGAAACCAAAAAAACAATAGAACAAATCAACGAAACTAGGAGCTGGTTCTTTGAAAGAATTAATAAAATTGATAAACCCCTGGCCCGACTTATCAAAAAGAAAAGAGAAAGGACCCAAATAAATAAAATCATGAATGAAAGAGGAGAGATCACAACTAACACCAAAGAAATACAAACTATTATAAGAACATACTATGAGCAACTCTACGGCAATAAATTTGACAATCTGGAAGAAATGGATGCATTCCTAGAAACATATAAACTACCACAACTGAACCATGAAGAAATAGAAAGCCTGAACAGACCCATAACCAGTAAGGAGATTGAAACAGTCATTAAAAATCTCCAAACAAACAAAAGCCCAGGGCCAGACGGCTTCCCGGGGGAATTCTACCAAACATTTAAAGAAGAACTAATTCCTATTCTCCTGAAACTGTTCCAAAAAATAGAAATGGAAGGAAAACTTCCAAACTCATTTTATGAGGCCAGCATCACCTTGATCCCAAAACCAGACAAGGATCCCACCAAAAAAGAGAGCTATAGACCGATATCCTTGATGAACACAGATGCGAAAATACTCAACAAAATACTAGCCAATAGGATTCAACAGTACATTAAAAAGATTATTCACCACGACCAAGTGGGATTTATTCCAGGGCTGCAAGGTTGGTTCAACATCCGCAAATCAGTCAATGTGATACAACACATCAATAAAAGTAAGAACAAGAACCATATGATACTCTCAATAGATGCTGAAAAAGCATTTGACAAAGTACAACATCCCTTCCTGATCAAAACTCTTCAAAGTGTAGGGATAGAGGGCACATACCTCAATATCATCAAAGCCATCTATGAAAAACCCACCGCAAATATCATTCTCAATGGAGAAAAACTGAAAGCTTTTCCGCTAAGGTCAGGAACACGGCAGGGATGTCCATTATCACCACTGCTATTCAACATAGTACTAGAGGTCCTAGCCTCAGCAATCAGACAACAAAAGGAAATTAAAGGCATCCAAATCGGCAAAGAAGAAGTCAAATTATCACTCTTCGCAGATGATATGATACTATATGTGGAAAACCCAAAAGACTCCACTCCAAAACTGCTAGAACTTATACAGGAATTCAGTAAAGTGTCAGGATATAAAATCAATGCACAGAAATCAGTTGCATTTCTCTACACCAACAGCAAGACAGAAGAAAGAGATATTAAGGAGTCAATCCCATTTACAATTGCATCCAAAACCATAAGATACCTAGGAATAAACCTAACCAAAGAGACACAGAATCTATACTCAGAAAACTATAAAGTACTCATGAAAGAAATTGAGGAAGACACAAAGAAATGGAAAAATGTTCCATGCTCCTGGATTGGAAGAATAAATATTGTGAAAATGTCTATGCTACCTAAAGCAATCTACACATTTAATGCAATTCCTATCAAAGTACCATCCATCTTTTTCAAAGAAATGGAACAAATAATGCTAAAATTTATATGGAACCAGAAAAGACCTCGAATAGCCAAAGGGATATTGAAAAAGAAAGCCAACGTTGGTGGCATCACAATTCCGGACTTCAAGCTCTATTACAAAGCTGTCATCATCAAGACAGCATGGTACTGGCACAAAAACAGACACATAGATCAATGGAACAGAATAGAGAGCCCAGAAATAGACCCTCAACTCTATGGTCAACTAATCTTCGACAAAGCAGGAAAGAATGTCCAATGGAAAAAAGACAGCCTTTTCAATAAATGGTGCTGGGAAAATTGGACAGCCACATGCAGAAAAATGAAATTGGACCATTTCCTTATACCACACACAAAAATAGACTCAAAATGGATGAAGGACCTCAATGTACGAAAGGAATCCATCAAAATCCTTGAGGAGAACACGGGCAGCAACCTCTTCGACCTCTGCCGCAGCAACATCTTCCTAGGAACAACGCAAAAGGCAAGGGAAGCAAGGGAAAAAATGAACTACTGGGATTTCATCAAGATCAAAAGCTTTTGCACAGCAAAGGAAACAGTTAACAAAATCAAAAGACAACTGACAGAATGGGAGAAGATATTTGCAAACGACATATCAGATAAAGGACTAGTGTCCAGAATCTATAAAGAACTTAGCAAACTCAACACCCAAAGAACAAATAATCCAATCAAGAAATGGGCAGAAGACATGAACAGACATTTCTGCAAAGAAGACATCCAGATGGCGAACAGACACATGAAAAAGTGCTCCATATCACTCGGCATCAGGGAAATACAAATCAAAACCACAATGAGATATCACCTCACACCAGTCAGAATGGCTAAAATCAACAAGTCAGGAAATGACAGATGCTGGCGAGGATGCGGAGAAAGGGGAACCCTCCTACACTGTTGGTGGGAATGCAAGCTGGTGCAGCCACTCTGGAAAACAGCATGGAGGTTCCTCAAAATGTTGAAAATAGAACTGCCCTATGACCCAGCAATTGCACTATTGGGTATTTACCCTAAAGATACAAATGTAGGGATCCAAAGGGACACATGCACCCGAATGTTTATAGCAGCAATGTCCACAATAGCCAAACTATGGAAAGAACCTAGATGTCCATCAACAGATGAATGGATCAAGAAGATGTGGTATATATACACAATGGAATACTATGCAGCCATCAAAAGAAATGAAATCTTGCCATTTGCAACAACGTGGATGGAACTAGAGCATATCATGCTTAGCGAAATAAGTCAAGCAGAGAAAGACAACTATCATATGATCTCCCTGATATGAGGAAGTGGTGATGCAACATGGAGGCTTAAGTGGGTAGAAGAATAAATGAAACAAGATGGGATTGGGAGGGAGACAAACCATAAGTGACTCTTAATCTCACAAAACAAACTGAGGGTTGCCGGGGGAAGGGGGTTGGGGAGAAGGGGGTGGGATTATGGACATTGGGGAGGGTATGTGATTTGGTGAGTGCTGTGAAGTGTGTAAACCTGGTGATTCACAGACCTGGGGATAAAAATATATGTTTATAAAAAAATATATGTTTATAAAAAATAAAAAATTAAAAAAAAAAAAAAGAATTTCTCAGGTATATTTGGTACAGAATACATTTAAAACCTTTAGGGAATGCTGAAATATTCTTCATCTATGAAATGTTAAAATTTTTAGACTTTCTTTAGAATACCATGGGCATAACTGAAATCTTAATACTACTACTGAATATAGTCATTATAAATGGGTATTATAAGACATCTGAGATCTATTAAGTGGTCCTATCCTTAAGAGAAGGAAGATTATATGTACCTATCTTGAACTAAATCAACTGTTTGAGTTTCAATTTTTTCATTTATTTCTCTAGATTAAATTCTTTAAAGGGCATTTCTTCCTTAACATAATTTTGGAATGTAAATCCAATTCTTGTCAAACCAGAAAAATTATCAAGATAGTTATCTTTTTATCATAAACTCTTGGGGTAAAATAAGATTAACCTCAGACTTTCTGACCTAAAATATCAACATATTTTTAAAAGATGCATATTTCCAATGCTAATCCCTTTTTCAAGAAAACTATTTTAAAAACCCCACTTTGAATATTTGTCTTCTGTGGTCTTCACCACATATTCTCCTGGAAGAGCATATTAAAAAATAATACTTGAGGGAAGCTATGATAAATGGTTCAAATGAATTTTCCGCACATTTCTTGTTATGCAACAAAGAATCAATTGTGCCAGGAAAAACAACAACAACCTACAACCCGTGATTAAGTAGTACAGATTGGTTGTGATTTTATGTATAATTTCAATTTTTTTTGAGTATGCCAACTGACGGCTATATCAATATTGTTTTGTTATCTTTAATATGCACTATCTAATTAGCAGAATTTGGGGGTGATCTTTTCCTAGAAGAATATACTGGTTGGCAGTGAGGGAGGTGGTTTTATTTTTGACAACAAAAGCAATCATGATGATTTAGATATAATGGGGAAACGCTTAACCAATGTAATTATTGTTTTTGAAACAGTTCGGTTGAAATGAGTAAAGGAGGGAAGGAGTGTATTTTCAAAGTCTTGTAAAAGACATAAGCGCAAACATTTTGACTACTTAAAAGTAAAACATCTTGGACTGAAAGGAGATTAATTGTATTCATCAGCACAGAATTCTAAAATAGGGGGAAAAGATGTAGGGATTCGGGTGCTGTTCTATCTTTGAGACTGAAATAGTCCAAATTACTAAAATCTCCTAAGATTTTGCTAGGTTTAGAAGTTTAATTTTGACATCTCTATCAGTAACTTATTTTGCTTTAATAAAACATGTCTGAATCCTCTCCACTTGTGCGCTGCTAATATAGATGTAAGGAAGATGTAGTCAGAAATCAGGGGGTGTGTTTAGAAACTCCCAGGATCTTACTTCTCTTCCAGAGAGTTATTTTTTGAATTTATATACATGATACAGAATCAAATCTCCTGAAATACAGGCAGATCACTATGTCTGTATAATTTTGGACCCACTGGAAAAAGGGTGTGTGTGTATGTCAAGTCCTTCATCCTTGACAAGGAAAACATGGGTGTTAAGGGTTAAGTGGACGCCCTTCTCCTTAATCCCCCGTTGTTGTGAGTATGTAATCATCTGTGTATAGTTCATTATTATCTGTGTCTTCCTTTAGACTTTTTTTTTACTTAAAGGTTGTATTTACTTATTTGAGAGAGAGAGAGCGAGCGAGAGGGAGAGAGCGTGCACGCGCGCATGTACAGGGGGCGCTGCAGGGGGAGAGGGAGAAGCCGATCGAGCAGAGAGCCCGATGCGGGGTTTGATCCCAGAATCCTGGGATCCTGACCTGAGCTGAAGGCAGATGCTTCACCCGCCGACCCGCCGAGCCACCCAGGCGCACCCACCCCATTTAGACTCTTAAGCGAGGCAAAAGCAATAGCGTTGGAGCTCTGGACAACAGGTATACACAAACACATATGACTCACACACACGTTTCTTATTGCTGCTGTAACAAATGACCACTGATTTACCTGCGTAAAACAACGCACACTTATATTCCTATAAGTCAGAAGTCTCTCTGGGCTATAATTAAAGAATTAGCAAGGCTGTGTTCTTTCCGGAAGTTTGCAGGGAGAATTCATTTCCTTCTCTCTTCAAGAACAAAGAAGTCACTCGCCTTTCTGGGAGCCAGGCTCCCTCCTCCATATTCAAAGCCAGCAGCACTGAGCCTTCCAATCTCTCTCTGACTCTCACACTCCTACCTCCCCTTCACAAGAATCCTCGTGATTACACTAGGCCTGCCCAGATAATCCAGGATAATCTCCCCATCTCAAGATCCTCACCGTAATCACATTTGCAAAGTCCCTTTTGCTCATCCAGCAACGGAGGCACAGGAGATACAGCACGACATCCTTGGGGGACCATGATTCTATGTCACTCCCACACAAGTATATGTGTCTTGTGGCTATAATTCTCAGTGTACAAATTTGGGACTAAAAGAGATATAATGTTGCTGATTTTTTTAATAAATCAGTTTAATTTATCTTTTGATCATTGATTTTATAAGGATCTCCAGAACAGTTTCTGTCAAGTCAGGGTTGTGCCCATAAAATGTCAAAGCCCAGGGTGGAAATTGCGGGGGGGCACCCAAGACGGCCCTCACCCTTTAGTCCACACACGTTTGCTGCTGAGATGCCTCTGATTCCTGCTCATTCCTACGCTCCTTAAAAACAAGCGGTCATCTAATTCCTATGTCCCATGTAACTGTCCATCCAGTCACTTGATAAATATTCATGGAGTGAGCATGTGTGTGGGCCCCAATACCCCTGAAACACACACCATGAATAAGGCATCATCCCTCATTTCAGAGAAACTACTGTGTGAAACTGTACCACGTTCCTAGTGAGTACAGTGACAGAAATGCTCACTAGGTACTGTGTGAGGACAGAGAACAGGGCTCTAATCTAGCTGGGGAGCGGTGTACAGTTTGGTCAGCAAAGGCTCCAAGAGTTGCTCACGGGTGAGCTGGGACTCCAAACACGAGAGCACGTTCTCTAGGAGGATGTAGGTACTGCTGGAGCCAAACCTTATTGTTCCTTGAGGACTAGAGATGTGTTTTTCATTCAACTCGACAAATAATTACTGAACTGTGTTGCATGCTAAGGAGAAGTGCGAGGGCCTGAGAGAATGTTGAATACCGACACTTCCCCTTGTTCAGGGCATTAGAGAGAGCTTTTCTGAGGAAGTCACAGACATTAAACAAGTAATTACAAGTGAGATGTGTGCTAGGAGCGATGCTACGGTCATGCAGGGGAAATAATCTCACCTAGTTATGAGGGTCAGGGACTGCCACTCTAAGAAATCGATGTTGAAGTCGAGCCCTGAGGGATAAGGAGCATTTAACAACAGAGAGGAAGTAGGGGGCCGGCCAGGGGGCAAACAGAATATTCTGCAGGGTGGGTATGCAGAGAGGGAGAAGGGGACAGATTGCCACAGTGTCTCAAGAGCCAGGTCAGGAGTTTTCCCTTCACCCTAGATTTGCTCAGAAACTTGTGCTAAATTCTAGATTTTGGGAATGACATGATTAGATTTGCAGTTTTAAAAGATCCTTCTGGGGGCACCTGGGTGGCTCAGTGGGTTAAGTCTCTGCCTTTGGCTCAGGTCATGATCTCAGGGTCCTGGGATTGAGCCCCGCAACAGGCTCTCTGCTCAGTGGGGAGTCTGTTTCCCCCCCTCTCTCTGCCTGCCTCTCTTCCTACTTGTGATCTCTTGCTCTGTCAGATAAATAAATAAAATCTTTAAAAAATAAATAAAATAAAATAAAAGATCCTTCTGGTCATAGCAGGTGGGAACTAGGTGAGAGGTGAGTGATGCAAGAAGAGTGAAGAAGCAGTTACAGTAACCAGACAAGATTTTGACTTGGGCTTGGTTGATGTTTGCGAGGCAGAGTAGCAAGAGACAAAGACAGAGACCAGCGTATGTGCCCTTAAGCAAGAGTCTCAGCCAAGGATACGCTGATAGTGTGACATTTGCATTTTATTTGTCATGTAGTGCCTGTTTGGAAGATGAAATTGAGAGGAACAAGATTCTAGACAGAAAGAGGGGTACAAGACCGTTGCAGTAGTTCAGTTACCTGATGATGGTGCCTGAGCAAATATAGCATTCAGAGATCCGGAGGGGGGGGGGAATCACAAGTGAGAAATAGTTGGAAGGTGAAGTTAGAATTGATGATTGAGGATGTAGAGAGAAAGTGACAAGAGTCAAATCTGATTCCCCCGTTTCTAATATCAAGGACTGAGAATGACAGATGGGAAGCCAGGCACAGCCCCAGCCCTCCAGGACTCCGTATCAATGACTGATCAGTAATGACCTCGGGGTTTTCCTGCCAACTCAAATCCAAGTATCATCCTGCTCTACATTTTACCTGATTTTTCTACATCATAGACCCAAGTGTTTTTTTTTTTTTTTAATTTCAAGCATTGATAATTGACTCACTGTCCGTGTTTTGTTTTGTTTTGTTTTCCTGATGCTCTAATATAAAGGCAGGTGTGGGGAAATCTCAGAAAGACAATCTCTTGGGAGAACATTTGTTAGTAGTCTACGCATTGGTTTTTGATAGTCAGTCTGCCGCCATGTCTCACAGCCATGGAAAAATAGCTACTGCGGAGTTGTGTGTTTTTATATGAACAGCTTTTAGACAAACTGCTTATTGAGACTGCTCAAATTCCAATGAAAACTGAACAAACCCGCTTCCCACAGCGCCACTGTTCTCACCACTGAGGCTCAATGACATTCTGGGTAAAAAGGAAGAAATACATGAAACACGCTCTCTAGAGACTAACAACAAATAATTACAAAATCACTTCCAAAGCCCAGACTCCCTGTCATGCAACACAACTCGCATCCTTTGGGGTTCCCAGCCCTTGGCTAGTTATTGCTGAATGCGCTTGGTCACACATCTTGTGACACATCAAACTTTGAGGTCATAATCTTTGACTTTATTTTATAGAAGACATAACTTTAATTTCATAATCATGTAACAGGCATTGTCAGGATCCACATGGAGAAGGACCTGGGGATGGAAGCCTCAGGAAGGAAAACGAAATGGCTCATGTGGGATTGGGAATGTGCTGGGTTCTTGCTTCTCCACTGCAGCTCGTCCAAATCGTATACCTCGCTGGTGGCTCTGGCTCACTCCCGTCGGCCCTCAACAAGCCTGACCTGCTGTTCCTCCCACAGATAGTGTTGCCTTCAATTTAATATTTGACTAATTTATAGAATGAATTAGATTTTTTTTTGGATTAGATTTTTTTTAAAGAATTAAAAATGTGTAACTGTTTCTCATATACGGCTAGGAGACGATTTATGACCCAAACATTTTTTTACATAGACTTTTTTTTTTAAGATCTTATTTATTTATTTGACACAGAGAGGCACAGCAAGAGAGAGACACAAGCAGGGAGAGTGGGAGAGGGAGAAATAGGCTTCCTGCCAAGCAGGGAGCCTGATGTGGGGTTTGATCCCAGGATGCTGGGATCTTGTGGCCAGCCAAGCTAATAGCTCTCCGTGACCTATGCAATCTGCAGACCAGTTACACTAGGCTCTGAGTTTGCTTGAACAACAGCAACACAGCCCCATTGCTTAGGGAAAGTTTGAATGAAGCCAATTTGCTCTCTTTAGCCCAAGATTGAAAAGTGATATTTTTTTTAAAAGATTTTATTTATTTATTTGCCAGAGAGAGAGAGAGAGAGAGAGAGAGCACAGGCAGGCAGAGTGGCAGCAGAGGCAGAGGGAGAAACAGGCTCCCCGCCAAGCAAGGAGCCCGATGTGGGACTTGATCCCAGGACGCTGGGATCATGACCTGAGCTGAAGGCAGCCGCTTAACCAACTGAGCCACCCAGGCGTCCGAAAAGTGATATTTAAGAAATGATAATGCTAATCAGGAACCACTCGTTCAAGTAAACAGCTGGGAAAATCTTGTTTCTTCAGAGCTTACAAAGACAATGAAAGCATCTCACTCTTCTGAATCAGCAGATGTGAAAAGAAAAAAAGTCTGGTTTACAATCCTGTAATGAATAAATATAAATATGGATCGGATTGGAACCACACGCTAAAGTCCCTCCCTTTCAGACCAAAACTTTCAGGCCATTGTGGTTAGAGTCTGTCATATGTAAGGAGAGAATCAGGTCCTCTGAATTGATGAACAGTAGGTCCAATCACAGGTTTGTGTTTTCCTAGACAATTCGGAGAGAGGATTATAGAAAAAATGGACAAGGAGAGGAAGGAAAGGCAAAGACTTTCATATGTAGACTAGTTTGATGAAATGTGGTGAGACAATTTTAGAAGGCATATCTAATGAGTAACACTTTGCAGTCCAATCATAAATAAAATACTTTCTCTACCTCTTCTTTTCTTGTTAGTCTCAGGACAAAGTCATTAATCATGAGTTTAGTGTTCAAAAAATACCCTTAGGAAAAGATCTTTTTATTCGCACAGAATGGTACAAAACTGGGCTGCCAGAAACAAATAAAACAGTCAGTATGACCTGGAGGTACCAGACTCCAGCTTGACATTCAAACTTATTTTCTTTCAGCAATTACTGATGGGGGTAAACTGATTAACACCACTCTCCAGTTATCTGTAGAATTCTTTTTTAACCGCTTGAGATAAAAGAGAAACAAAACTGTACTTCAAAACTTATAAAACATTCTGAAAGAGTACATTCCCATAAACCCTAAAATGTGAGTATCTGTTTTTTGTAAATATAAAATTTAAATTTAGAATCTTTTTTTTTTTCCAGAACTAAACTCTGTATTAGAATTGATCTACTCACAAACACTCGTTTTGCAGATAACAAGCCAGAGGCCAAGGGTGTTAAGTGACTTGCCCAGAGGCACTGAGCTAATTAGCACTGAGTCAAAGATTCTGGAAGGTTCTGGAGTCACAGGGGTGGAGGGGGGGATTTGCCAGGTACCTTTACAACTGATCAAATAAAAGCTGAAGAAAATATATGTTTGTCAAATTAACTCAGACTCTCAGTTCTTCATCTATCATACACAGACTTTCTTAAAAGTCTGCGGAAATACACTACACTGGTCGTTAAATTAAAATTATACCACACTGGTCATTAAAATAAAATTAATTAAAAATTCAAATTTCCTATTTAAAAGTCACTTTCATTTAGATCACCAAACTGAAGTGAACTTGCAAAGTTTTTTTGAGGTTCACAGAAGTTCATTATGTTGACCAGAAATCATGTGACTGTTATTTCAAGCTTTGGCAGAAACTGCTAGAAAAAAAGTCCCTCAATAGTCAGATATGACCCTTTTCACTGCCCCCCATCAGAGACCTAAATGGTGGGAATATTAGGGAATTAACATTTGGCTTAGTTTTCTTGTGACTTCTCCAGTCTGGCTGTCACCAGTAGGTACTGCATAACTTAGAAGCTAGCCCTTTCAAGATTTTCTAGTTCAGTGGGTTAGGAATGTTCAGATCACTTTTGGCTAAGTATTCATGTTAAATTCTTCCTCCCCATCCCAACATGTTGTGGACTGGAAACCCCCTCTTACTTTTCATTTTATAAATTTGAAACATATGTCAGAATTTCAGATTTTAAAAGATACTATTATCTAACATGGTTAGGCATAGTCAGCAAAGCTGACCTCTAAGAGAGCCAAGGTTGCCAGTAGTAGTAGAACAAGATACAGCTCTTTCATAGGAAACTTTGTTCTCTTCTTTTTTATTTTTATAAGCTGTGTTTTGTAGTGGTGAGAACCAGGTAGTTGCCTTAAACTCCTCGTTAATGAATGATGTGTTTGGGTTGAAATACAAGACTGAAGTTATGCCTTTAGGGAAACCTCCCCACTCTTAGACCTTTAGGGGATTGGAGATGCAGACTGTGAGGAGTGTATATAGGACGCAGAACAAAGCTCCCCATAACGCAGTTAAGAAATGCAAAACCAAGTCGCTGAGGGACCACTGCGGGTGTCTGGGACTTCTTCCTCTGCTGTATGACTGTGGCTCAGCATGGTACCCTTTGATACTGGATTGAATCTGTGACTCCCAGGCAGGGCCCCACTGCTCAGACGGGTTGAGATGCCATCACAGCCTACCTGTGACATCAGCGCACTCTCACCGATTTAGCTGAGTAGGTTAGTGTATGGTGACCATGAACTCAAGATTGTGATCATTCCCTGCTTCTCAAAGACATAAGCTGCTCGGCAGCCACAAACCGGAGGCCTTCCTCCAGTCTTGGATGCTGGCTTGGTTTTCATCAAGTCATCGCCTCAAGTGGTAAAATGCAAGCCTAGCATTTCTGCCACAGAATAGACATGGAACAGAGAGACTCAAGGTTTATCATGTAGGTTCATGGTCGAGTGTGCTGGCTTAGAGCATCATCGGTTTGCGTTAAAATCACAGCCCTGCTTCTTGTTAGCTGTGTAACCTTGTGGAAGGGATTCAGCTGTTTGAAGAGGTCAGATCGGGTATTTAATTCAGCAGTTGCTAGGAGATTTAATGTGCCTGGCAAATAAGATTCAATAAACATCAGCTATCTTTATTAATTTTTTCACTTTTTTATACACATGGATGGTTTCATGTCTACTGCTCTAGTAAAATGGTCAACATTTATTCTTCTATTGAGATTATTCTAGAAGCACTTCAGCTGTTGGCTTCCATGTACAATTTGCATTATTCAAGGCATTGCTAAATCACTTTTGAAATGCTCTTCATTTCTCTATTCTCTCCACGGTACTTAATTAAATTGCTTTTAATCATGATAAATTCTCTTTCTACAGATTGGCTATAAATGCCACAACAAGTGAACAAGCACCCTTTAAAAAGCAACTTTTAATTTAAAAAAAAATTTTTTTATGATCTATTTATTTATTTATTTGACAGACAGAGAGCACAAGCAGGCAGAGAGGCAGGCAGAGAGAGAGGAGAAAGCAGGCTCCCCGCTCAGCAGGGAGCCTGATGTGGGGCTGGATCCCAGGATCCTGGAATTATGACCTAAGCCAAAGGTAGAGGCTTTAACCCACTGAACCACGCAGGCACCCAGCAACTTTTTAATTTGAAATAGTTTTACACTTACAGGAAATCTGCAAATTGTGACGAGTTCTCACATACCCCTCACCCGGCTTCCCCTGATATTTACGGTGTATGTAATCACAGCACAACTATCAAAACCCAAGATAGTAACAACGATACAATATTAAGCTACACATCTTAGTAGGATTTTACCAGTTTTCCCCAATGTTCTTTTTCTGCTCTAGAATTTAATCCTGGACCCTACATGGCATTTTCCTGTGTTATCGACTATTCTCCCATCTGTGACAGCTTTTTTGTTCTTTCCTGGTCTTTCATGTCTTCGGCACTTTTGATAAGAACACATCAGTTATTGTTTAAATTTTCAGTTCCACATAGGTAGCATATGGTGTTATGTTAGTTTCAGGTGTGTACCGTAGTGATTCAGGCTTCGTAGGTCACCCCATGCTCATGGTGACAGGTGCCCTCCTTAACCCCCACCACCTATTTCACTCATCTTTCCAGTCCCTCCCCTCTGGTAACCACCAGTTTGTTCTCTAGAGTTAAGAGTCTGTTTCTTGGTGAAATGTCAGTTACTTTGCGGAATGTCTCATTTTGGGTTTGTCTGATGTTTTCTCGTGACTAGATTTTTGTTGTGTATTTTTTACCAAAAACAACGCAGAAGGGACTTGGAGTCGTTCTCAGGGAGTACATGGTCTTGGTATGTCTCATTACTGGTGAAATCGACTAGGACTACTCAAATAGGATGGTGTCTACTGGGGTTTTCCATTATAAAACTGCTATTTTTCCTTCATACTTGATTGATATTTGGGGCAAACTTCTTTGAGGCTACGGTAATATTCTATATTCCCTAACATTTTTATCCACTGATTTTTAGCATATATTAGTGGATTTTCTCTCCTACAATCATTACTATCATATCTGCCTAATGGTGATTTCTTTCTTTTTTTTAACGACTTTTTTTTTTTTTTAAGTGAGTTCTACAGCCAACATGGGGCTTGAACTCGTGGCCCTGAGGCCAAGAATCACATGCTCCACCAACTGAGCTAACAAGGCACCCCTGCCTAACAGTGATTTTGTACTTCCCTCATGCCTTTCACACTTATTAGTTGAATGTTTTTCTGTGAGGAAGAATTGTTCCTTCTCCCCATTTATTCAACTGAATATTTACATAGATATGGACTCATGGATATATATTTTATTCTACAAGTAATAATCTATTTGTTACTCAAATGATTCCTTCCTTAGCCATTGGGAACTCCTTCCAGTGGGCTCTCCTTCCCTTTGATAGGCTTCCATACTTTTTGAACACTTAACTGACTTCTGCCACCAGAAGACAGCTCAGGTTCATCTTGAACTTTTCCCTGTCCAGCCATGGAATCTGCCATTTCTCCAAATAGCTGGTTCCTTTTATTTGAGAATGGTACTTAGAAGTCAAGAACTGGGTTCTAGATGTTGACCAAGTGTTTAAAAAAAAAATTAGTTCTGGGACGCCTGGGTGGCTCAGTTGGTTGGACGACTGCCTTCGGCTCAGGTCATGATCCTGGAGTCCCGGGATCGAGTCCCGCGTCGGGCTCCCAGCTCCATGGGGAGTCTGCTTCTCTCTCTGACCTTCTCCTCGTTAATGCTCTCTCTCACTGTCTCTCTCTCAAGTAAATAAATAAAATCTTTAAAAAAAAAAAAAAATTAGTTCTGATTTAGAAAAACAAAATAATTAAACAACACATTTCTCTCACAAAATAAAAACAGCTTTTATGCAGTATGTTACCTATATAATTGACTAAAATTATGTTGGTGAGAAAATTCACACTAGTTTTAATTAAAAATCAAAGGTTAATGTTTGTTCACTATGGTGAAGCAATAGGGAGCTAATCTTTTATTCTGAAATCAGTTTTTGTGTTTTGTGCAGAAGATTGATGGGCTGATATTTCCTCATCACTATTCTAGACTCTTGCTGTTGGGGGTAGACTAGAATCATTCAGTAAATTGATGAAACTTCTTCAGTAATTCAATTCCATGGTCACCATGGTATCTTCCTCTCCCTCTTCCTCCTCCCCTTTTCCTCAGCCTCTTGGGATGGGAATCCAGCTCTGCTGAGAGAGCGATCAGGGAGACAGACTCCATGGTTTCTCCATCTGGACCTGCTTCTGCTGCCACTGGCTCGTCCATAGGCTTCCTATGGATTGGGTGGGGGGAAAGCCATTTGCTTTGTCTGTTCTAAATATTCCCTCATCTGCCTCAGTTGCACAAGGATTAGAAATTTATTTCAAGAAACGGTTTGGCTAATCTCTCCCATAAAGCATTTTAAGTATGGGTGGAGAAAAAGTGGGCATGAGGGGAGAAAACCAGGTGATGTGCCCCTTCGTCTAGTTTTCTTACTCCCAAAGCCTCTTGGAGTCTCCCCCCGCTGGGGTGGTAGGCAGAGGTGTGTAGATGCTCTCTGGACTCTTGCTTCCCTTCTCCAGATAATTTGACACAACCATCTTGCCAAGATCCCTGTTTTTCTGGTGTTTCTGTGAAAGAATCCCTATTTTTCTGCATGCCCAGACCTTTCTGGAGTTTCTATATTTTCATAGCTTTGGGCTTGGAGCTCTGAAGGCTTTTTTTCTCTTCAAGTTGTATTTTTGCTCTGCCAAGAGGCAGAAAGAATCTGTCTCAGTGTCAGTTAATTCCCTTTTCAGGAGGGCATCTGATCCCATAGACTGAGAAGTGGAATACTAATAATAGAAAGCCTGGGGTCCCTACTCCAGGCAGTTGCTGGTTCTTTCTGCTCTCTGTTCTGCTTTATACCATGGAGAATCCCACATTGACCTGATAATGTGACAATTAGAAGCATGGCACCTAAACAGTTTCCTGTGGATTTGGGAGGACGGAGGTTAGAAGAATTGGTGGGTAATTTCTGAGGCTCTACCCCTGCTCTCTATCTCAACTCTCAGACAGGATCCACTATTACACACATAGGACATGCTTATTTAGAATTGATATTTCAAATTTTTGGATTCCTCACCCTTACCAGTACTATTTTTCAGAAAGTACTCCCAATATATAACTATTTATAAAAAATTATGTACATGTGGTAATATAACATATTATGTATTTTTTAAAAAATATTCACAACTTCAGAAATATTAGAAGGTAAAATAAATATAAAATTTAATTTTTTATTAACAGTACAAACACTTCTTTGCTCTCACTACCACAATTAATGCATTATTTTTAGTGAGCATAAGATAATTGAATATACTTTATTATTTTGAAAATTCAAGTCCATTTCTTAATTTGGTTTATTATTTCAGTTTAATGACTATCAAGCTAAAACAATATATAAGATTTAAATAAAATGACTTATGAAAATATCCTTGGTTTTCAATCTTTTCAATTATGTAAAATTTTTAATTTAAATTGAGCTTTTTTTTAGAAGATTTCTTTTTTAAAATTTTTTATTTTTTATAAACATATATTTTTATTCCCAGGGGTACAGGTCTGTGAATCACCAGGTTTACACACTTCACAGCACTCACCAAAGCACATACCCTCCCCAATGTCCATAATCCCACCCCCTTCTCCCAAACCCCCTCCCCCCAGCAACCCTCTGTTTTGTGAGATTAAGAGTCACTTATGGTTTGTCTAATTTCTCTTTTCCTCTTATATATTAATGTTTTTAAAAAATGATCAGAAATCATTGAATTTTTATACTTTTAAGCCAAGATTCAAACTACTATTTTTTTGGGAAAATAGTGCTTGGAAACTCTAATCTTGGTTGCAGGTGTTAAGACATCTTGGAAAGTCTTTTAAAAAAGCTAAGAAATTCTGTTTCCAACTTTCAAATATGGATGTAAGAGAGTCTTAAGGCAACAACATATTATTTTCAGCAAAAAGTAATATTTAATGATGGAAGCTTTAGTTTTTAATACAAACTGTTATTCTAAAAATAATTATAATAAATTCTAAAAATTTCCTCACTGTGAAATGTCACTTTTTCTTAGAGAAGTTTATGAAATATGATTATGGTCTCAAAATGTTCTGCTTAGCATCTTATTCTTGATAGTCATTTTTACCCAAATCATTACAGTTTGGGGACAGTATCTTTCTGTAAATGCAAAATGTGCAACTTATTTTAAGTTCTCCAAATGTTAAGAATTCAATAAATATATGCTAGAAAATTGAACAATCCAGTTACTGAATGATGGAGAGAACCAATAAGGCTCTATGTAGCACAGAATGGTTTCCTGATTCTTCTCCAAAATACCACAGCTTTGTCATTCATCTATAAATTAGCAAGCAAGCAAATAAACAAACAGATAAACAAAAACTACAACTAGCCACAGGGATGATGTCCTTAAAATTCTGGGTTTTAAATAATTGATTGTAATTGCTTTCTTTTGAATTGAGCCATGAATGAATTTCACCTGAGGTGTTTTTTCTGTATCCGTACTCTGGAATCCTGTTAAAATTCCAGGTAAAGAAACCAAGTCATTAGTGGTCACCCATTTTCTCTCCCAACACATTAGTTTCCCAAAGAGTCATTACCAATGAGACTTATTTTTCTTGTGCATCTTTTCTTTATAATTCCCCCCAAAAGTATTTCTTTATACATTTCAAGATTAATATACTTTACACATTAGCCTAGAAATACGAGTAACATCAACATTTTTATCCAACTTCCACATGATGAAAAATGTTCTACAATTTGTGTAAAACTTCTGACACGTCTATACGACTTCCAACAATATTTGGACCGCGTTCTAGTTTATTGCTGTCTTTGTCTCTGAATCATTGCAGCTGTTTTATGTAGTAGGAAGAATATGTTCCCCCCAACTCCGACAATAACCTAAGACAGAGAAGGAGTAATACAGGGATGAAAAGTACATTTCAGCTCCAGCACTAACCCACCAGATAGCGTTGACGAGGATTTCTTTGCTAAAGCCAGTTTGAAAGCCGGGATTAGTAGGATGGTAGAGATAGTAACCACTGCTGGGGAGGAAGTTTGGGAGCAGCAACAGTGAATTATCATACAGCTGGGCAGTATCACAAAATCATAAACCCACATCCTCTGTTTTCTTATGCTTTTTCCTTCTTGGTGTATTCCAGAGGTGCTGGAATGCTACTGGGCTGGCTTCACAACAGACCCATGAGAAATGTCTGACAAACATATGCCCCTTTTGACTGTTCAATGGGAGCCCAGTCCGTGTCAGTTACCATGTAGCATTACGAGCCTAACAGTGCGCAAAAGTCAATGTCCTCTCAGAGAGCTAATAGTCAAATGAAAGACAAACAACCGCTACAGAAACATAAATAAAATAAATGTAAGTTGTGAAATGCGTGATAAGTGGAGCTTAAAGAGAAGCGTAAGACTTGATAAAGCAATCAGCATTTTAACACTTCCACTGGGGCGTGATATTTCACGAGTGTATTATATGTGCTTCATTTCAGCGGTGACAGACGTCTCTTAAGGATAAATGGTGAGAAAGAGATTCTAGAACGTTGTGTGGAGACCCTGTGACAAAGAGTCTGGATAAAGAAATACAGTTAACTCTGTCACCATATTATTATTGGTTTGCAAACTCCGCCTTGTCACTTATTTCTGTCTTTATCTAATTCATGTAGATGGGGTAGTTAATTCTGTAGGTATTATCTATTGCTATGTCTTGTTTAAGTGACATAAAATGTTTATAAATTTTCTATTGCATATTTAATGCATTACATTATATTTAGTTACTGGATACAGTAACTAAAACACTGAGAGGTAAAATCAGAAAAGCTGCCATTACTCGGAGGGGATTCATTGACACTAAGATACACCTTGACAATGGCTCTTTATTCCCTGGGAGTAATGGGGCACAACTCGTTTTCATATGTCAATTTTTTTTTTTTTTTTAAAGATTTTATTTATTTGTTTGACAGAGAGAAATCACAAGTAGATGAAGAGGCAGGCAGAGAGAGAGAGAGAGGGAAGCAGGCTCCCTGCTGAGCAGAGAGCCCGACGCGGGACTCGATCCCAGGACCTTGAGATCATGACCTGAGCCGAAGGCAGCGGCTTAACCCACTGAGCCACCCAGGTGCCCCATATGTCAATTTTTTTGAAATAAAATAAGTTATTCAAACAGTTCAGTTCTTTTTATCTGAAGCTAAATTCAGTGTCAGTTAGCTATTGAGATTTTAGGAAAATTTGGTTAGTTGCAATAAGAGAGGTTTCCCTATTGACGCAATGTTTCAGTAGAAAATTTATGTTAGCATCTACTTTTGTTAAAACAGAATAAAAGAAATAATTATACTTTTGTATATAATGTGCCTCTCTCGCCTTTTAATTGATTTTTTGGGTTTTAGCTATGTAGATTATGTCTGAAATGATGGAGTAGGTGAAGGTACTAAGTATGGTGGAAAATAAAGCTGTCAAACTTTGGAAGAATATAGATTACAACAGACAGAAGAATATAGGTTACTACAGACAATAGGATCATAACTGGGAAACATAAATTAGACTTTCCCAACAGGCGCATTAGATCAATAAACCATTTTAAAAGCTTTCAAAGCTTAAACTCTTGGAAGCTTTTAAGATGCTGTGAATCTGAAAATGTATGTTTTACAGTGACCTGAGAACACTGGTGTAGATTTAGGAGGACGATTCTTAAAGATCGATGATGTCTTAAAATCGTGTGACAATACCATATGAGCACAACCTCATACATTGTTAAAGGTACTGATATAAAATACGGGGCTGTCTTTTTTGGTTGTTTTGAATAATAAAGCACAACATGTAAGATCAGCCTTAGCTGAAACTAAAAGTTTTCTTGATTCTGTGATGGGTAAAAAAATAACTAGTTTCTCAGCAGAAATTCAATCAAAGAATGAAGCCCCTGATATCCTTTTAACATGGACAAAAGATAAGCTACACAAATGGTTTTAATATAGCATTTACAGCACGAAAGCTGGATGCATAAAATCTTATTTGGGGACCTGAGAATTCATATTACCAGTTTGACTGCTTTCATTTAGAGATTGAACAAACAGATTATTTAATGCATCTCAAATTTCAACACTTTCAAACAGAAATAGTAAAAAAATACTGTGCATTTTCAGTCAATTTGAACAAAAAAAAATCTTAAGGGATTTTATTTCTTTATTTTGTTGTCATTGCAATTTAATTTTTTCCAGGTTTATTAAGATATAATTGACATACAACATTGTGTAAGTTTTTAATGGAATGATTTAATATATATATATATTGCCAATCATCATCACAATAAAGTTAGTTAACGTATCCGTCACCTCAGGTAATTATAATTTTTTGTTATTGTGATGAGAATTTTTAAGATATACTCTTTTAACAATTTTCAAATATACAATACAGTATTATTAATTTTAGTCACCATGATGTACGTTACATCCCCAGAATTTTTTCATCTTATACCTGGAAATTTGCATTTCCAGGTTGCTCTGGCCACTACCTTCCAATCTCCTGCACTGGAAGCCACCAATTAATTCTTTTTTTATGAGGTCAGATTTCTTTTAATTTAATTTTTTTTCTTTTTTAGAATCCACACGTAAGTAGATCGTACATAATTTGTCTTTCTCTCTCTTACTTATTTCATTTAGCATAATGTCCTCAAGATTCCTCCATGTAGTCTCAAAGGTCAGGACTTCCTTCTTTTTTATGTCTGAATTATATTTCATTGTAAAGTATATACATTATAATGCATGTATATATATACACACACACATACATATGGTGGCTGTGTATATATATGTATATATAAGTGTGTGTGTGTGTGTGTGTGTACACACACACATTTTCTTTATTCAACTATTGATAGATACAAGTTATTTTCAACCCTTGGCTATAGTAAATAATGCTGCTATGAACATGGGGGGAACAGATATCTCTTTGAGACAGTGATTTTGTTCCCTTCAAATATATGCATTGGATCATATTGTAGTTTTATTTTTTATTTTTTTTTAAGATTTTATTTATTTATTTGACAGAGAGAGAGAGATCACAAGTAGGCAGAGAGGCAGGCAGAGAGAGAGGAGGAAGCAGGCCCCCTGCTGACGACCCTAGGATCATGACCTGAGCTGAACGCAGAGGCTTTAACCCACTGAGCCACTCAGGCGCCCTGTAGTTTTATTTTTAACTTTTTGAGGAACCTCCCTACTGTTTTCCATAGTGGCTACAAACAATTTACATTCCCACCATCAGTACACAAGAGTTTCCTTTTCTTCCTGTCCTGGCCAGTACTTGTCATTTCTTGTCTTTTTGAGGATAGCTATACTAACAGGTGTGAGGTTATAGCTCATTGTGGTTTTGATTTGCATTTTTCTCATGATTAATGATATTGAGCACTTTTTCATGTACCCATTAGCCATTTGAATTTTTTTTTTTCCAGAGAGAGAGAGACAGAGCACAAACAGGGGGAGCAACAGGCAGAGGTAGAAGCAGGATCCCTGATAAGCAAGGAGCCTGATGTGGGACTTGATCCCAGGACACTGGAGTCATGACCCGAGCCAAAGGCAGACATTTAAGCGAATGAGCCACCCAGGAATTCCTTGAATATTTTCTTTGGAAACATATCTGTTGAGGTCTTTGCCCATTTCTAAATTGGATTATTTCCTTTTTATTGTTATCAAGTTGTGTGAATTCCTTATATATTTTTATAATTAAGCCCTTAGTAAGATACGTGCTTTCTAGATATTTCTCCCATTCCATAGGCTGCCTTTCATTTTGTTGACTGTTTCTTTTGCTGGGCAGAATTTTTTAGTTTGATGTAGTCTTTTTTTATTTATTTATTTTTTTCCTAAGAAGGATCTGAGGCATTGGGTGTATACATGATATTAAAATCTCAAATTTTACAAACACTATAGTTAAGCTCGATGGAAGCTACAAAACCCATCTTCTTTCCATCCCCTTTGCTTAAAATCCATTGTCTCATAGTTCTGGTCCAAGTTCCAAGCTTGGCCCCTCACCTCCAGTGTCTCCTGATGTACTTACTATTTCCACTTCATCCGCCCACTGACTCTCAGGTTCACCTACTAGATTTTGTGCACCTACATACCCTGTTTCTGGGAACCGATAAAGACTTAGCTATGATGTTTGCCCTGGAGCTCCTTTTTCTACTTGTGGCTCTTTGAAAATCTTGGGCTGAACTCTGTCTGCCAGTATTGCCCTCAGATTATTCTTGCTTTGTAATCTGCTAAGGGAATCCGCTCTACTTTTAACCATGGATCTCTCAGACATGATTTTATATTCTGCCTCTGGCTCTGTATACCTTCAGGCAGAATTCAGAGATTACTTCTCCATCCTATATTCTTCCATTTGTTTTTAAATAAATTTTCATCTTGAAATTTTCTGATACTGTTAACAATTTGGAAAATTTCCAATACGGGTGCCATATGCAAATTGAATTTTAAAAACTTCAAATGTCATTTTTGGGGATACTTCTATTATCAGATATTTTTTCTATGTAAATCTGTTTGTATTTATTTACATGATGGAAAAATTTGGAGAAAGGCAAGCCTGAGCCAACAGCAGAGCTGGGAAATGAGCAGATTTTTCCCATAATAGGCTATATTAATGGACATAGCTGAATTCACCAAAATCTTTTCATTCTGGCCCTTGGGTACATGAGTTATTGGCTTAGTAGAGTGAATCTAGGTTTTATTTTTTATTTATTTTTTTAAAGATTTTATTTTTTTATTTGACAGACAGAGATCACAAGTAGGCAGAGAAGCAGGCAGAGAGAGAGGAGGAAGCAGGCTCCCTGCCGAGCAGAGAGCCCGATGCGGGACTGGATCCCAGGACCCTGGGATCATGACCTGAGTCAAAGGCAGAGGCTTTAACCCACTGAGCCACCAAGGCGCCCCTGAATCTAGTTTTTAAAAACATTTATGTTAACCAAACTCCCGGCACTCTAAAAAAAGTCAGAAGACCAACGTATTCCACACAACGAGCAGAACCACTCTGGTGACTAAGAATTCTCACGTGAGCATGACTAGTTCATTCTTTACCAAATAACTAAAAGCAAATCACGATGAAAAATTTTGCTTGGTGAGAAGAACAAGTTGAGTGAATTTATGACTAAGTTTTTAGTGGACGAGGTCAAAACAACTCAACCCAATCCCTATAGCGGTTCCTTGAGCTATGCTAACTATGATGCTAGTGTTGGGCAGTGCTCTAGTAGAAGCAGGAAAAGAATTTATTGAACGGCTATCGGTTAACTCATAGGATCTTACAAGGACTGGGTGCCAGAATCAGAAAATGAACAAGAATGAAGTAAGGCTGTGCTAAAGCCACGATAGGGGAACTCCATGAACAGAATTATGCTGCCTATGGCTATAGCTGGTGCTGGTCACTGGGGCCACCAGTGCACCTCCAACACTGGGTACCTTACCTTGATGTGCTATAGCCATGTTTTAGAGTCACAACAGTGTCTCTATTGCTTCTGCTTCTCTGCTTCCTTAGCTCTGGATTCTAGGTCTGATAGGTGCTTCCAGCTGGCTAAGCCTCCTACCAAGACACATGCCATATGGATATTCCAAGCCCAGGAACAGAATTTAGATGTTGGTTGGGAAGAAAAAAAAAAGTAGCAAATATTCCTTAGAACTCTTGTGGCGACAATAAGCACCCTCCTCCCCCAGACAGTGGTAGGTCAGGAGCTACTGACATTGTGGCGGGGTTTTCAGTAGTATCCACGTCAGTGTCAGCAGACGGAGCATTAAGTTCCAACTCTGACACTTTCTTACAGTCTTGGAAAAAGAATGAAAAGTACTCAGTATACTGCTTGGCACTGGGTAAGCGTTCGTTAGGTAGAAGTTATCCCTGTTTCCAGTTCTGCGCACCACTCCCCCTTCTCACTCCGCTGTCCTCTCCGCAGAGGGTTAGACCTAGAGATCTGGCAGATGACTGTGAGTAGTTCTACAGTCATCCTTTATGTGCAGGTTTCATAGTTAACCTGTCAGGGGCAAGGTGGTTTTGCTTATTCCCAAGTCCTAGAGAAAGCCTAATTCAGTGTCCACTGACAGTGTTTATAAGGGTTGTTATAAAAAGAATAAATACGGTTATACTCGAGAAAATGCCTTGCATTTTATATAGCACATTTTACACTAGGGATTTTATGGGCATAAACTTTTATTTCCTTTTTCCTGGAACATTCTTTACAGCTTTTGTCCTCCAAAATCAAATTAGAAATAACATATTAATTGATTTCTAATTTTGTTCACCATCACAAATGCATTCCTTACCCTCTTATACTCAACCATGTACAATGACCGAGGCCTGAGTTCTGGACTGGGGGGCGCGGGGGAAGGGCAGAGCAGTAAGCGAGATCCACACCCTGTGACCTCAGTGTGGGGTAAGATTTACTTTTAATGAGATTTAACAAACCATTTCAAATTTAGAACAAGAAGTCTATTTTCTCTCTCATTCTTGAAAGATACGAACAGATCTCTCCCAGCAGGAAATGCAACAATACCTCCGCAAGTTTCTTTTTATATAGCATATAAAATTTGTTAAGCATCTATTCTGTGCCTAAAACATTATAGGATTATGTTATCTGATTTGCTTCTCAAAACAGCTCTGAGAAATCAGTTATTTATTGTTATCACTATAAAAAAAAGAAAAATTTAATTTTATTTCGTTTTAAACCTGGTTAAAGAGACAGAGTAGTTTTCTAGGTCCTTGTGTTTTCCTAGACTAACACATAAGGCATCTGACATAGTTTTCTAACAGTGGCACCAAAAGCTCTAAGATTCACAAATGGAGAAACAAGAGAGCTTATCCCCCACCTGTACAGAAATTGAAAGAAGATAACGTCACATGGCTTTCCCAGGTGATGTCTACGGATCACTCAGACAGCGGGACAGAGCTGCTGCGTGCGCATGCGCACTGAAACCAGATACCTGGGTTGGAATCACGATTCTGTCACTGATTGGCTACCTGACCTTGGGGAAAGCCGCCTAACTTCTCATGCCTCAGTTCCCTCGTTAGTAAAACAAGGTACATGATTTTACTCATTTTACAGATGAAGAAACAAAAGTCTTAAGGAGAGGAGAAGTAGCTACGTTTGGGGGTTGGAGCCCGTATTTCATCTTTACGTTTCCTCCACATTTTATACCATTATCAGTAGCAGGAGCGTGTGCAATGAAGGCTGCTTAGATTAACAATCTCAAAAATCTTAAGATTATGATGTTGGGTGGTTTGGGGGAGGGAGTGAGAAAACTGTGAGAAGACATGAACTCTGTTTATCTTTAAGTCCCCAAATGATAAAGAAGAGTGTTGAGACCTCTTTCCTACAGGGCCATACGTTTTCTCTTTAAGGAGGCAGAGACATATTTCACCCAAGGTGGTATTTCAAAGGCAGACCTATAAGGACTTGAATCAGAGATCCACTACCTAGAGCTCTTATGACTTTGGGAAGATTACTTAAATTCTTGGCTTCAGCATTTTTATGTGTAAAACAGGGAAGGCGAGATGGAAATACAAAATGGGACTGTATATGAAATAACCTGATACACGAATGGACACAGAGATGTGCATTCTTTTCCTGTTTCAACAGAGAAACTCTTCTAAAAGAAGAAATTCTAAGTGGAGTGCAATCCATGGCATGACTTGCTGTGTCCCTCTCAAGGCCAGTTAGAATGTTAAACATGGCTGTCCATAGGTTTGATCTTGTATACCCTGTGAGGATGATGGTGGGGTCAAATTATTTTTTAATATTAAAGATAAACCTAAAATATACGAACACACGGCCATTGATTGCTTCCTTGAATGTCTAGCTATAAATCATTCTCTTGTAATAAAGACAAATGTGAGGCAACCATATGTAAAACTGGCCGAACACCAAAAAGTTAATAAGAAGTATTTTTTAGTAGAATACAGAGAAACTGCTAATCTCAGAAACCTAGTAATGAGCTTTCACAGGTTGGAGAATAAGAAATGTTGAATTAGCTAAACCGGAAAGGGAAGAAGAAATATTAGGATCATTTACAAAAGAAATAATAAAGCAAACAGAAGTCAAGATTGCAGACCAATACATTTCTCTGGTAGCTGTATTAGTTTTTGTTCACTTTTCATTTCTAATCAATATTGCAGAGAGCAACAAAGGTGCACAATGTAACAAAGAGAGAAATAAAGAAAATCAGGGACTTGAAAGAAATAGGAAAAGAGATGATTTATCATAAAATTTAGGGCTTTGGAGAAAGATCCCAGAAAAATATCCGTTTAAATTCTTGAAGGGAGAACAGGAAAAAAAAAAAAAAAAAAAAAAGGAGTGGAAAGTTCTTAGCAGATTTGTGAGATCTGGAAAAATAATACTGAATATAAAATACCTACGGATGAAGGGTATTTTTACTCATCTAAGGCACCTTACATAAGACATTATTTAAACTACTACTACAGGGTGCCTGGGTGGCTCAGTGGGTTAAGCCGCTGCCTTCGGCTCGGGTCATGATCTCAGGGTCCTGGGATCGAGTCCCGCATTGGGCTTTCTGCTCAGCAGGGAGTCTGCTTCCCTCTCTCTCTCTGCCTGCCTCTCAGTCTACTTGTGATTTCTCTCTGTCAAATAAATAAATAAAATCTTTAAAAAAAAATAAACTACTACTACAAAACACTATATATTAAAAAAGGAAGATTTAGGTTTTAGCTTTTTTTGGCAGCAACTGGACTGCAGTTTCAATTAGCATTCAAAATCTTTATCTCAAGATAAAATAGCAAATAAAAATAATTAATTGATGTTGTAAAGGTGCTTATCTTAGCTCTTTAACCCAGAGATATGAATCTTGGATTTTTCATGCACCAGAATGATGTTTTAAATCTGTGAAGTCTTCTGAAAAGATTTTCTTCTGAAAAGATTTTCTTCCGAAAATAATTTTCATTGTCATTTATCTTTACTCTCAGGAAAATGCAGTGTTAATGACAGAATTATGAAAAATTAAGTTTGTCTACACAATGAAAAGTCAGGCTCAGAACCAAATAAATAACTACCAGCTACCAGCTCTAATCCAATTACCATGGCATTGAGTGGGATTTTTAATGCTATGTGTTTAAAATTTTGCTCCCATTTATCATCTACCCTTTGCCCACGGAAAGTATTTTAAACAAAGAAAAGTTACCTGGAATGATTATTTTATCCCCTAAGCTGTTGAAAGTACTTTTTACCACTTTGAAAGGTCTAATCACTAGAACAGATGCCACAAGTACTAGTATTACTGACTGTAAAATTTTCACTGACTACCTATTTTTTAAAAATTATGAGTCTAGATGAACCAAATGGAGAGGAACATGTTAACTCTTAATGTCAGTTTTTCTTACGTGAGTAATGTCTGTTAGTAAAGCTATATCCTAACATACTTTCATGAAACAGAGAATAAAAGAAATTTGGATGCAATATTATACCAAAAAATCACTAAATTCTTGGAATCTGTAGCTCTAATACATCTAAAAAGCACAATAAATTTTTTAGTAAGAGGGCATTCTTTTTAGCATGCTTTCTCAACTATATCTTGTATTGTGAATTTAGGTTATAGATATTATACCTATAGATAATGAATTTAGACTAAGTATATTATTATACCTCAATATTAGAACAAAAATAAATTAGACTACTTTTTGATATGATTATCCGTTCTGTGTGTGTTAAGTTTCAAAAGTTCTTTATAGATCCTAGATATCAACCTTTTGTCTGTACTGTCATTTGCAAATATCTTCTCCCATTCCGTGGGTTGCCTCTTTGTTTTGTTGACTGTTTCCTTTGCTGTGCAGAAGCTTTTGATCTTGATGAAGTCCCAAAAGTTCATTTTCGCTTTTGTTTCCTTTGCCTTTGGATACATATTTTAAAAGAAGTTGCTGTGGCTGATATCGAAAAGATTACTGCCTATGTTCTCCTCTAGGATTCTGATGGATTCCTGTCTCACGTTGAGGTCTTTTATCCATTTCGAGTTTATCTCCGTGTACGTTGTAAGAGAATGGTCGAGTTTCATTCTTCTACATATAGCTGCCCAGTTTTCCCAGCACCATTTACTGAAGAGACTGTCTTTTTTCCACTGTATATTTTTTCCTGGTTTGTCGAAGATTATTTGCCCATAGAGTTGAGGGTTCATATCTGGGCTCTCTACTCCGTTCCACTGGTCTAGGTGTCTGTTTTCATGCCAGTACCATGCTGTTTTGGTGATCACAGCTTTGTAGTAAAAAAGCTTGAAATCAGGTAACGTGATGCCCCCAGTTTTATTTTTGTTTTTCAACATTTCCTTAGCGATTCGGGGTCAGTTCTGTTTCCATACAAACTTTAGGATTATTTTCTCCAGCTCTTTGAAAAATACCAGTGGAATCTTGATCGGAATGGCATTAAAAGTATAGATTGCTCTAGGTAGTATAGACATTTTAACAATGTTTATTGTTCTGATCCATGGGCATGGAATGGTCTTCCATCTTTTTGTGTCTTCTTCAGTTTCTTTCATGAGTGTTCTGTAGTTCCTCGAGTACAGATCCTTTACCTCTTTGATTAGGTTTATTCCTGGGTATCTTATGGTTCATGGTGCTATAGTAAATGGAATCGATTCTCTAATTTCCCTTTCTGTATTTTCATTGTTAGTGTATAAGAAAGCCACTGATTTCTGTACATTGACTTTATATTCTGCCACCTTACTGAATTGCTGTATGAGTTCTAGCAGTTTGGGGGTGGAGTCTTTTGGGTTTTCTATATAAAGTATCATGTCATCTGCAAGGAGAGAGCGTTTGATTTCTCCATTGCCAATTTGGATACCTTCTATTTCTCTTTGTTGTCTGATTGCTGTTGCTAGGACTTTTAATACTATGTTGAACAAGAGTGGTGAGAGTGGACATCTTTGTCGTGTTCCTGATCTCAGCGGGTAGGCTGTGAGCTTTTTCCCATTGAGGATGATATTTGCTATGGGTCTTTCATAGATAGATTTTATGGCTATCAAACACAAGAAAAAATGTTCATCATCACTAGCCATCAGGGAGATTCAAATTAAAACCACCTTACACCAGTTAGAATGGCCAAAATTAGCAAGACAGGAAACAACCTGTGTTGAAGAAGATGTGGAGAAAGGGGAACCCTCTTACACTGTTGGTGGGAATGCAAGTTGGTGCAGCCACTTTGGAGAACAGTGTGGAGATTCCTCAAGAAATTAAAAACAGAGCTTCCATATGACCCTGCAATTGCACTACTGGGTATTTACCCCAACGATACAGAGTAGTGAAAAGAAGGGCCATCTGTACCCCAATGTTTAAAGAAGCAATGGCCACGGTCGCCAAACTGTGGAAAGAACAAAGATGCCCTTCAATGGACGAATGGATAAGGAAGATATGGTCCATATACACTATGGAGTATTATGCCTCCATCAGAAAGGATGAATATCCAACTTTTGTAGCAAGATGGATAGGACTGGAAGAGATTATGCTGAGTGAAATAAGTAAGTCAGGCAGAGAGAGTCAATTATCACATGGTTTCACTTATTTGTGGAGCATAACAAATAACATGGAGGACGTAGGGAGATGGAGAGGAGAAGGGAGTTGAGGGAAATTGGGAGGGGAGGTGAACCATGAGAGACTATGGACTCTGAAAAACAATCTGAGGGTTTTGAAGGGGCGAGGGGTGGGAGGTTGGGGGAGCCAGGTGGTGGGTATTGAGGAGTGCACGTATTGCATGGAGCACTGGGTGTGATGCAAAAACAATGAATTCTGTTACGCTGAAAAGAAATTAAAAAAAAAAATTAGACTACTACTGTTGTACTTCAATTTTAGGGCAAAATATTAATAAGAATGCTAGGTAAAATGAATGAGAAGTTTAAAGATAACTTGAACATCAAAACCAGGCCAGCAGCCTATGGGCCAAACCTCACCCATTGCTTTATTTTTGTAAATAAAGTTTTATTGGAACACAGCCATCCTTACGTGTTTACATGTTATCAACAGCTACTTTATACTATGATGGTAGAGCTCAGTCTTGCAATGATCTACGTGGTCTAGATAACTTTTCATTATCAACAAAAAAATTTACCAACTCTTGATCTCAATGATCATTGGAAACAGATTTTATTTTACATCAGTTCCTAGACCATGGAAACCTCATAACTTAAGATTAGGGCTCATCATACCGTTTTATTCAATGATTTGCTATTCCATGTCGAGATTACATGGAAAACTTTTTTTTTTCCTCCTAAAAAGCTCTTTGATTGATTCAAAAGGTATGAATTTTTTTGAAGAATTCAAGATGAGAAAAATCCAGCAGATCGTCTAAGGGCTCTTTACTGGGATCAGCTTCAGAGCCCACAGCCTGTTCAAATATACAAAATTTTATCAGCTTGTGTATCTGAATATCTCTTCTTGTGAGCAGGGTCACAGTTTTCTGAGACTGTAATGATAAAGGCTCAAATGATTTTCTTAGTGGTTTCTTAAATTCAGAGAATTTAAGAATAACAGATCTAGACAAATCTTAATCTTTAAAGATAAGGATTATAAGGCTAAGAAGTTTAAATAACTTTTCCTCAAAGGTATATGACTAGAATTAAAAGAGAGAATTTCTTGCTCCCAGTTCAGAGGTTTTTATTTATGCAAGCCAATTTTTTTAAAACAAAGTTGTGACGCAAAATCAGAAAACTATAATACATGTATAATTAAATATGGTAGGTAAGTATACCTTGTCTTCCCTTCTGAGATGTGTGTTACTTTCACGACTTTGAAGACAGAGGTGAGCTGCGATCAAGGTCCTGGGTCTCTCAGGGTGGGATAGGTTAATGTGTGACATTAACCAAGCTGCACCCAGTCTGACATGAACCCAGTGGAGTATATTGGTCTAAAACCACTGCCAAATACAAAATTCAAGGGGTCAGCCAGGAGAGTCTGCCTATTCCAATATAAAAGTTTCCCTAAGATCTTAAAGTTGGAAACCTTGTTTTATATGGTTTAAATATTCCATATTTTATATGGAAACCAAGTCTGCACTTGCTTCGTTTTTTCCACTTTTACCGAGTGCCAGCTCCTCTTGTGTTTTTGAGGAGGGAGAAGGAACAGGGAAAAGAGCAAACACCTCTTAACCCAACTGGCTGATGTTGTTCTTCCCTTCTTGGTTCCTTGCCCTGCTTTATCCACCCTGTACACGGACCCCATGCTGAGCGTTGTGTTCCCAACAGCTTTCACCCTGGAGTGGCTTCTCTAGGTACTGGTGTTCACGCACACCCCCTTGACCTTCACAAGCTTCCTTCTGGGATCGCCTCTCTCCCTCCCATGTTGTTGCCGTCCTGGCCAAGCTGTTAATCCCAATATACCGTCCACTGCCAGCTGCAGGGAGAGTGCATGCACATCCATCTTCTGTGCCTCCCGGGGACTGGGGAGCTTGCGAAATCTCTCTCTTCTAATCACAGTGGGGAAGCAAAGCTATTGACCAAAATGCTGTTCTCCTGATAGGGCAACTTATCTCCATTTGCTTAAACATCATATATATACATATATCAACTAGGGATAGCCCTAGAATAGGATGGAGAGTATGGCCACAATCGTAAAGGCATTAAGGGTTGTTGTGGACCCTTCTCTAGAAGCCCTCAAGGGAGATGGCTGACTCCTACTTAGATGTTCTTTAAAATGTGGAGTATATGTTACATTTTGTCTTTGGCTTTCAGTCTTTAGCACAATTATGGAACATGCTTATACATCTGAATTCACAATTGGGTGTTCTTCTTTTGCCATACTATTACTAATGACAGTGATGTGGATTCCCCAGTGTTTCTCTGTTACAAAGACTGCTCCAGGGAGCATCCAGGGCTCATACCTCTGTGTGGACATGAATTAAAATTTTCTTTTTCATAGGGTAAATACCGAGAGGGAGAATTGCTTAGACACAGGACATGAAAATGGGAAGTTTTAATATAAGTGACAGATTGTCCTCAATAAGTGACTATTCTAATTTATTTTCCCAAACCTCCAAAACACATAAACATATTCCCACATGCACTGTGAGCAGGGCTGTGCAATCACAGCCGCAGTGAAATACCTCTTAAAACCCATTATACTGACAAACACGAACTTTTATATACTGCTGGTGCGAAGGAAAGGGAATAGGACTTAGGTAATGCTCACATCTGTCATTTCTTTCTCCAAATCTTCACCAAGAAACATGTCAGAATATTGAAAAATTGAAACACTATTATAACCAGTACCTGTACACCCACAATCAATACACACATATACGCACTCATGCAAACACACACATCTGAACCATTTGTAACATCAAGACTCTGTTTCTAAACACATATATCTTATTTTTTTTTTATAAAAGTTGAGTTTTTAAATTACTATTTTTAAAGATTTTATATATTTGAGAGAGAGAGCAAAAGCAAGCATGAGCATGGGAGAGGCAGAGGGAGGGGGAGAAGCAGGTTTCCCCACCAGCAGGGACCCGATGCCGGACTCAATCCCAGGACCCACGGATCATGGCCTGAGGTGAAGGCAGAGGCTTAACTGACTGAGCCACCCAAGTGCCCCCATGTATCTTAGAAAGCATACATTGTTTTTCTAAGTGAGGATGATTATTAATTATATATTGTATTTGTGAAAAAAAGGCAAAATAATACATGTAAAGCACCAAGAGCAATACTCAGATCATGGTAAAAATGATACAAAGTATCCAAAGGTATAGAAAATGTACACAAAAATGATACTCCTATTCCCCTAAACAAAAATATGAAATTGGCATATGTGAATGTTTTTTTAAATGAGTTTTTTTTTTTACAGATTTATTTATTAATTAGAGAGAGTCAGCTCGTGCAACCTCAAGCAGGGGCAGAGGGAGAGGAAGAGAAAGAATCTCAAGTTTGGGGCTCCATCGCAGGACTTATGAAATCATGACCTGAGCCAAAGTCATGAGCTGGACACTTAACTGACTGAGCCACCCAGGTGCCTGTGTGTGTGTGTATGTGTGAGTGTGTGTGTATTCTTTTTTTTTTTTTTTAAGATTTTATTTTTTTGACAGAGATCACAAGTAGATGGAGAGGCAGGCAGAGAGAGAGAGAGAGAGAGAGAGAAGCAGGCTCCCCGCTGAGCAGAGAGCCCCATGTGGGACAGCGGCCCAACCCACTGAGCCACCCAGGCACCCGAGTGTGTGTGTATTCTAAATGAATATGTGGTTTTTGTTTACATATTGAGTATATAAGCTTTTTTTTTCCTGAGTGCTGCTCTCTCATTGAAGAAAGAAAATGAAGCTCGCAACATGTGAGGTATCTCAGGGAAGATATCTAGATGAATGAATGCTATTTACTTATTTGTGAGAACTCTATTGGTGGAAAGGCAACTTTAGCTAAAAAAGCTGATCCTTTCTCATCTTTTATTTTTTAACTAAAACCCACAAATGTAATGTTGGTCTGTAAAAGAGAGAAGATAGAATTTTCAAATATAGAAAATTTAAAACTTTTCAAAAAAAGCTATTCCTCATGTTTCTTATTACTTTTTACATTTCAGTATTTTATTTCTTTGTTTCATCTAACCATAGCACCATTATTTAAAGGTAAGAATGTTCTCCTGTTTAATTTCAAATGATCCTCTGAAAGGAACATGTTTTAGGAGTCCTAAAGACAGAAAAAACCTTGTATAGAGTAGATGCTCAGTAAATATTAGTTAATATCAGTTAACTGTAGATATGATTTTTTTTTTGTAGATATGAATTTTTAAGTGAGTTGATGATGTTCTTTGTCAGGAAGATAAAGTCTGCATTCCAACTCCTCTACAAAAAATGAATCTTTCATTGGTTATTACAATTCATAAATTTGAGGTTGTCAAAAACTTTCAAACTTACTAAGCCTTGGTTTTCATCTTGAAAAGGAATCTTTATCTTTTATGAAGTAGCGTGCTTCCCGTATATAAAAGCTGGGCTGTTTGAAGCAGTCTGTGGGAAACATCTTTTTACATAGACGTTGCTGCCAGAGATTGCAATATGCACAGTGTGGGTTACAATAAAGTCTGATTAATTAACTTTTATTTTTTAATAATTCATATGCCATAGAATGCAAGTCAATCAGAAAATTGCTTTCAGTAAAACTTTGCTACCAGATAATAAAATGAAGTCATTAGGAGTCTACATGACAGATACCAAATAACAATTAAGAACCCAATTTTCTTTGCTGAGTTGGACTTAAATAAAATCTTCACTTAATCTTTGGAAGAGTAGTTCTTTGTTATTAATTAAATCTAGGATTTTTGCTGTTGAAATCACCATGCTGGTTTAGTCTTATTTTTGCAAGGCCATGAGAAATGTTATTGCTGCTTCAACATATATAGTACACAGCACATAAAAATTATCTCATGCTTTGTGAACAGAAACAAAAATTCTCAAGCATTAACAATTATATCAGTGGGAGTTTTTGCATTAAATTAAGCTTGGGGGAAGGAAGAAATCTGGGCTGTAAACAAGAAAAATATTTCTCTTAAGACAGTTAAATGTTAACTAGGTGCATTAATCAAATTATGATGTAATGTTCTGCAAAGTCAGCTATATAAAGTGTTTTCCATTACTTTTCTACTTTCACATTAATTTTTTTGCAGTAAAAACTAACTGCCCTATATAGCAAAAGGAAAGTACCTAACTGGATGTGCAATTTTCTTTTGAACCAAAGAACATATAAAATTTCTGTGTGAAAGAATATTAATTGTAGCTATACCTGTTACGGCAGAAGACCTCAGCACTTTGGATATCTGCCTGTTCTTTTTTGAGGGCAAAATTTTTTTTTTGGCAAATTTCTTTATTTTTGGCAAATTTCTAGTGATACATGCAGTGCTTGGAACATTTTCACAGCTTGTTGTTTGTAGGTGGAAAGAAGGAGAGATGGATACAAGGAGGGGAGGAAGAAAATGAGAATGGAAGGACGGACAGATGGACGAAAGGAAGAGGGGGAAGATGGAAAGGAAAAGAGGAAGGCATTTGTGTCAGACAACCTAGCTCTCTTAGTAAACTCTGGGAGGTGCAACATACAAAATATTAGAAAGGAAATGTACTTTGAAGTTCACGCTATTTAAAATCAGGAAAAACCAACTGGCGAATGTACATCATACCTTTTTGTATTAATGTAAAAAAAATGCATTTTAGTCCATACAAGTCATTGCTAGTTTTAATCTTGGATAATTTACAACATTTGTTAGTTGAAATTTCCTTATGTGAATCATGATGGAATAACCTCCGAACTTTAGCCTTGCTCAGATTTTTATAACACGATAGAAGAAGAGCCGGTGAGGGTGTTCAATGCAGATTGCCTTCTCCCTGTTTACACGGTTGGTAGTGGAGGTGTGCGTAAAAGGGAGCTTCTGGGCTGGTGCTTTCCCAAGGAAGACAAAAACACGAATTCAAAATGAGCAGCCCTCTGCTTACTGCAGCTTTATTTACAATAGTCAAGATATGGAAGCGACTCCAAGTACCCACTGACAGATAAGGGAGGATAAGGGAGATGTGGTGTACATCCGCTACCTACGACACACACACCACACAAACACCCCACGTACTCACACACGCAGAACAGAGTATTTTGCAGCATGAAGAAAGGATAAAGCCGTGCCATTTGCAACATCATGGAGGGACCCAGAGGGTATTACACTAAGTCAAATAAGTCGGATTGAGATAGACAGATTTCACTCCTATGTGGAATCTACAGAAACAAATGAGTAAACCAACAAAAAAGCAGAACTGGGGCTATACAGAGAGAGAACAAACTGACGGTTGTCAGAAGGGAGTGAAGTGGTGGGCGAAATCAGTGAAGGGTAGTGGGGGTACAGGCTTGGTTGTGGAATAAAGAAGTCTCAGAAATAAAAGGCAGTGCACAAGGGATACAGTCCATGACATCGGAACAGCATTGTACGGTGCCAGCTGGGAGCCACGCTTATGGTGAGCATAACATATGAAGCTATCGCATCACTATGTTGCATACCTGAAACTAATTTAACATGGTGTGTCAACTGTACTCAAAAAAAATTTTTTTTAAATAAAATCTGTTCAACAAGAAAAAAAAAAAAGAGCTTCTGGGAAACTAGCAACAAATACTGTAAAACTATTGACGTTCCTCCTGACTCCTCCCTGGCCAATGGCCATGGTAACGGCAGCAGGAATGGTGGCAGCTGGGCCTCGGACAGATCCTTCAATTTACCACCCCCACAGCGGACTCTATAGCGGGATTTCTACATTTAGAAGCTCACATAGTTTATTTGTTTGAAGAAGTCCTGTGTGAACAAGTTAATTAGTTCAGTTTCCTTTCCTTTAATGCAAGATCATGAGAGCTTTGGGGAATGCATTTCATTTCCTTGGGTCATGAAAATGAAAAACAAAGTAAATTTATATTTAATGGACCTAGTAGTTGGGGAAATTATATATAAGCATACTGCTATAGAACAATGTTTTTTGGTCAGAAGGTATTTTTAGGCAGGAGAAAGCAAAGTTCAGTTTTATAGCAGTGCAGTTTGGGTTTGCAATATATAAGAATTTAGAAGATGAAAAGAAAGCCAAAACAATTTTGGACTACATGGGGACTTGGAGAAATAAAACTAACCTGCAGAAAAGACCACACAATTACCACAACTAATTTCAGAAATGTAATGAAGAAACATAGTTTGGGTTTGCAATTAAATTAGGTAGGAATCCAATAAAATTCCAAAATAAGTTTAAGGAGTAACTTACTTGGTTATTTTGAAACATGTGATTGGCTAGTTTGCTGAGTGACTTTCACTTCTTTTTAAATTTGATCTATAATCAAAGTAAACCTTCTTTAGGAAAGGGTAGAATTTCTAGCCAAATGGTTGTAGGGAAGAGATATGGGTGGGTATGATGGCGGGGGGAGGGGGGGAAGACTTCTGAGTTAAGCTCCTTAAAGGCAGGTCAAATATATTTGAACTTCCCATATACCCACTAGCTCAGCACTGAGCTCAGAAATGCTCTCTAAGAATTTTTTTTTGGTAATGATTTGCTTAGGAATTTAACTATATTTTATGTAATAATTATTGTTGACATAGAATAAAATGTCCTAAAAATTTTCAAAATGAAATTAATGTAGTCAGAGTTCTGGGGTCTCAACTGGAATTTATCAGTGTTCAAATACCTTAGAAATATCTTTTTTGAGGAAATATTTTAAGTTATTTTCAGACAGCCTGTGGCCAGCCTCAGCTGGAAGTGGGATAGCTCCCAGGACCAATAATTCGTCAAGTGCCAAAACCTGTACAATGGAATGGAATTCTGCCTTCTGACAGCCTGATATTTAAAGCGTATGGGTCTCATATCAGGACATCCAAATCTGAGCTGAATGGGATCCAGGGTTTCCTGAAAGTCTATGGTAGATATATGATATTGGAAGGAAACCATCTAGGATCTGTCAACGCTCTATTTTCCTAGATTTTCTAATCTTTATCATCAGAAAGCAATGTGCATGGAACATATTTTCCATAATCTCACAGACATGTATAAAATATCTTCAGTCAGCCATGTTGCAAAGGTTAGCTAAGGGTATTCTAAAATAAATGATCTTGGGGACTGTATTTCTCTCCAGTTAATATACCAAGTCTTCTGGTTTACCTTTTATAGCACTAAGTAAAAGAGATAAAAGAGCTGTCCTTTAAAGTCATTCATACTATGAGTCAAAAGATAGAGCTGGGGAAGGAGGGATAAGCTGTCAGCGATGGTCCTTGCCACACCCTTCATCGACTGATTAAATAAGTCATTTTGCTGTATCGACCGGTGTCAGACTTGGTGGTAGGCCTAGCCACACAGTGATGAATGGGACAGGCTGCAGAGACGAACAGCACCAAGCTCTCCCCTCATCAAGAGACAGACCACTGACTAGAGAAGGTGTGGTCCTCTAGGGGCTGGACAGGGATAGATGTCATAGCCTAGAGTGAGGGCTGTCCATTAAGGGGCAAAGACAATTCACTTTTTTTTCTTAAAAGATTTATTTATTTTTTAGAGAGAGATAAAGAACATGAGCAGAAGGAGGGGCAGTGGGAGAAAGAGAGAGAGAACCTTAAGCAGATGCTGTGCCTCACTCAGGGTGCCATCCCAGGACCCTGAGATCATGACCCAACCCAAGTTGGTTGCTCAAGGGACTGAGCCCCCCAGGTGCCCCAATAATTAACTTTTAAGATTGGGATTCTAATCTGAAGTATAGAGCATTGAAACTAATTCATGTCACCATTTTCTTAATTCTTCCAAGGAAGGTAGATAGCTAGCATCCTAGACACATGGGAGAGAAGTTAAGTCATAGCTTATGGTTTTCCCATGAAATCCTATTTGAGGAATTTGAATGAGAAACTATGAAACTATCCAAAGGATAACTGCAAAGTTAGAAGCAAAACACATACTGAAATGGAAATAGAGCTCAGCATGTATCAGGGACTGTTCTAAGCGCAATATGCATGTTAACTCATTTAATCCTATCAAGTGGCTTTAGGATTGTCCTAATCATTGATGGAGAAGCTGAGGCAGAGTGGCTAAATAACATATTTGAAGTTAATGACTGGTAAAACTGGGGTTTACAACAGCCAGTATGATTTAGGGCCTGAGGTGTGACCCGAAGAGTAGCTGAGCCCTACGAGTGGCACGACTGGGTCTTGGCCATAGTGTTGGGAGAAGCAACCTGCCGTTGGCTGAGTGTCCCTGAATGGACTCCTTGGACTTGCAAGAAAAGAAGAGTCCCGACTGCTCTTTACCAGGGCCATCCCTCAGGATTGTCTTTGTAGTGACATTGAGGGATGAGGAGATGTTTCCTCCTAGACACAGAGCCAGCCTGCCTGCTCTTACTATAAAATCAGTTTTCCTCTTTGGGAACACAGCCCATACGTGTGCAGGCTTCCTGATGCGGTCTTTGCAAGGTCCTTGTGGAACAGGGCCAGCATGAGAACCCACACAAACCAACATGAAGCTCTGAATGCTTCTGCTGTGAGTCATTAAGGCTTCGGTCACTGACCCAGAAGTCTCGTGTCTTCCACTGGAACCCATGAAACAGTAACACGCTAGCTTGCTAGCTTGAAGGTAGGGAAAAATCCTGAACCATGCAATTTCTGACAGAGGGATGGCAGAGTCGTAGAGCAGGAGGACTCTCGTCACCTCTGAACTTCCTTCCCTACTCACCAACCATTAGTCCAGGGGAGCAGGATCCCAGTTATCAGGGGTGTTGACAGAGACAGGATGTAGAAAGTACAGAGAGTACGCAGGAAGACAATAGAGACAAATAAATGTTTCTTAAAATGGTTCTGCTGTTTGTAAAGAAACCAGCAGAAAGAACACTGGAAGTGTGTGCTTCTCCTTTTGTAGTTCTTGGCAAAAATTACTTCTTCCCAGTCATTTTCTGATTCCCTCCTATTTTCTTCTTTTATTTTTATGCCTTCTCTGTACTTCACCATGAGTCAGAAAGTTTATGATTATATAAGGTAATTTTCCTGTAATTTCCCCACCTTGTTTTGCAAGATCATGCAGAAACCTTAATAACCCAGGACAAAGCTACAGTTTCTAAATCAATCTCTCCCTCCAGTGTCATGCTTTGTTACATGTTTATGTAGTCCTACCTCAAGAAGCAATCTAGGCTGTGGAAGGTATGGTACATCTATTAAGCTTCAACTTCTGAGACATCTTTACGGTCTAACATACGCAAACCACACAAATCAGTTACACGAAGCCCAGAATTCTTTCATTGAATCCCTACTGTGTGCAATGTATGAAGTACCTTCTTCCTTTTTTTTTTTTTGAACCATCCCTTGCCTTTTTAAGTTAACTGGAAATGAGTTCAACTGTTTTTGTACTTTTCTCAAGCCACCAAAAGTGGCAAGAGTTACAGATGTTGACTTTTTTTTCCTCTTATAAGAATAATAATTCATAAACCGTTGAGAACAGTTGATAAGATTTCCAGGAAAAGGCACTTTGAGGTTGAAACCAAACATGGAACAATAAATTTTTTTCAGGTTAAATTTGCCCTTAGGTCACTATAATACATACTTCTGTTAACATAAATTGAGATTATTCACTTGATAAAATTCTACTTCTGAAAGGATTTGTGCCAATGCAGCTGGAAGGAGACTTCTGTCATTTAGATAATCACTACTTATTATTTCCCTTCACATGTCCTCTGAAATAATGAGCCCTGCTTTGGAAACATAACCTCATCGAATCCTGTTTAGGAAATCTTGCCCCCAGTCCCATATTACAGATGGGATGTTTAAATCAAAGTGTCTTGACATAGTGATATTTTTCAATGACTCAATTGAGAGTCATAGATAATCACCCAAGTTAGGAGATTGTCAGAACCTAACATTTAATATTTAACACATGTTAAAACATTGTAATATTTTATGTTAATACATTTAAAACATATTAGAATTATATTCTAAATTTATAGTTGCTCAACATCTATTAAAAATTTGGTTATGATCAAAATACTTTCAGAGGATTGACTGATAGATGTGGGTTTCATCCTTTTCTATTGGTTTTAAAATCTATCCTTAAAAAATCAATAAGCAAATGATTGACTCTATCTCAGCTCCCCGCCAGAGTCAGACAGCTTATGTTATTTTAATTTTAATTATATGGACTAGTTTGTGCTAGCTCATACCCACTAATGTCTAACTTTTCTTCCTGGCTGTCAGCTACTCTGATCTATGGAGACATTGGTTTCAGACTATTTGCAGCTCTACATAGATTTTTCTATCAGCTTCTAAAATTGCTTTCAGTTCTAATCCTTACAATAAATCACTTATGTCATGTCAATATCTATAACAATAAATCACCTTTTCTAGTATAAAAAAAAAAAGAAAATCTATCCTTAAGTTACAATATCAAAGTCATGTGCTTGAATGGCCTTGATTGGACCCAACCATGCTCCTCAAACTATACTTTGATTTGATATTATTTGGTTCTGAAGGATAAAAAAGTTACTCCTTGCATTTCTTTATCCATCCATCCATCCATCCATCCATTCATCCATCCCAATGATTCATTCAAATTCTTATTGAGCCAGAAATATGGTTGGCCCAGGGAAAGTAATTATTAACAAAACCAAACAAGGAACACAGCCTCCTGGAGCTTACAGTCTAGAGACAGACATTAATTAAGAAATGACAGAGAGGGAGTGAAACCAGAAGAGACTTTTCACTGTAGGAAACAAACTGAGGGTTACTGGACAGGACACAGGGGGGTGGGAATGAGGTATATGGGTGATCAGCATTAAGGAGGGCATTTGATGTACTGAGCACTGGGTGTTATATACAAATGACGACTCACTAAATTCTACCCCTGAAACTAATATGACACTCTGTGTTAACTAACTTGAATATAAATAAAATCTTGAAAGAAAAAAAAAAGGTCACAGGAATGAATTATGTGGAGTTAGGAAGCGAGACAACTGTCTTAGAACAGAGACACGTGTGTCTCAGAGGACCCATAAAGAACGAACAGGGCTGTAATCGACTCAACCGAGGTGCAGTTTTGAGAGCTATCAGGGCCAGAATATGAAGAACCTTGATTGTGACCTTATGGACTCTGATCTTTATTCCAAGAGCAATGGAAAACCATTTGAGGAATTTAAGCACCAGGGCAACATCAGCAAATTTTAGTTTTAAAAGATGGCTTTGCCTGAGGAATGGAAAAGAGCTTGGAGTGGGCCCTGGGGGAAAGAGTCTAGCTCATAGGCTTCTTGTGAATGTGATCCTTGTGGGGATATTGTTAAGAATATTCTTTACTACATTATGCAGGACTCTATCCATGAGGACCTAAGGGAAAGTTATCCCTCCTGACACAGTACTGGGAATACTCGGGTAGGCCTGACCCAGTTACTATTGTTTTTATCTTATAAACACTTAATAGATATCATATAAATATTTATCTTATAAACACTAAGGAGATATTTAGAAATAATGCAACTGATTATGCTCTCATATTCTCATTGGCTTCCAGAAAAGCTAAAGCCAAGAGTAATGGACTCCAGGGTATTACATTTTTACTTCCCTCATTCCTAGCTTTATCTTAATCTTTTAATTTATTTTCCTTTGCCTTTAATTTGTTTTTGCTTATTTTTTTTTAAAGTAGGCTCCACGCCCAGTGTGGAGCCCAACATGGAGCTTGAATTCGTGACCCTGAGATCAAGACCTTAACTGAGGTCAAGAGTCAGATGCTTAACCAACTGAGCCACCCAGGTGCCCCTGCTTTTGCTTAATTCTAATATTATTTTGTACCCCTAGCACAAAACACCTGTACGTGGTTAAACAAAACCATAAATATTATTATATTAAAACACATATTACTACCTGAGAAAAAATGTCTGGCAAACAGGAAAATGTGTTGACAATATGCCCACCACACACAAGAGCAAGACACTGGAGATGGAATGAGAGTGTGGGAAAGCCATGGTCCTTTTGTACCAAATGGCCATTTAAAGACTGTGACAGCTAATCTCTATGTTGCTAAGAACTGTATTGTTTCAAGATGTGTAAAACTGGCAGGGACCTAAATTCCAGACATCATTCACTCTTGGCTTTGAAGTATGCTCATGGTATCTGGTATTACGCAATGTTCTTTGGAATTTGTAGAAGAATTTGACTACTTCTAGCTTGAGCTATGAAAAAAAAAGATCTTATCTTATTTAGCACAGTGATAATGCAGTGTTGTAAATACATCCCAGCTTCGATGAGACACAGATACTTTCGTAAATGGTTCCACTCAGCCTTAGACATAGTGATTTGATGGCATGCAAAGTCAATGAGAAATAGTCACTTAGAATTTGAAATGGAAATCTACAGTCTTTCTATTTTTTTCTCTATAGGAGGATTTTCACATTTATATCAGTTTCTAGCTAATGATTCTTTAAGGCCTTGAATACAGTAGTCATTCTTTTAGGTAACTTTTATAAGTAAGAAAAGAGCAAGGTAAATATTCCCTGTTCATCTGGTTGAGTCTTAAAACTCTAGGTGACAATGATAAGATGGCCAGTCTATGGGTTGTCAAGCTTAACAATGGAGCACAGCAAGGGGAAAGTGCTCAACCCAGGAATGGATGCAAGAGAAGGCTCACCAAAGGAATCATCTGATACCATGAGCACTGGTCTGCACCCTTCACCACCTTTGGCCTGGATCAGCTTTGTCTGGTGCACATTGTTGGTTTCACCCAGCAGTCCAGGAAGGGCACCGATCACTAGGGATGCAATTGTTCTGTGATGATATTTTGATGGTTTCATCATACACATCTCTTTACAATCCAAGTTTCCCAAACTTCATGCTCTTCTCAAGGTGTTTTTCCAAAGCTCTGAGGTGGCACCTTTATCTGAACTCTTGAGCATCACTTCTGCCTGGGACTTTTCTGCAGTGTGGACACCTTTCGCAGCTGCACACTTTGACTGTTTCTGATCGTAGCCTCTGCCAAGTCTGGACCTCTAGAATACGTACTCTTGTCCTGTGCCCAGGCTTGCCATATTGATACTCATCTATGTTGACATTCTGCTGTGGGTTTTGTTTTCTCAGGGCTCAGGGTATTTACATTCCTTCCCAAGCTTTGCTGTAGGCCAAATCCTTGCTCCTCCACTGATCCCGCCTGTTCTACCCAGACTCAAGGAAAATCACAACTAACTCAAAATAAAGGAGAGAGAAGCAGACTGAGTTTCTGAGCCGGGACCTTGAAGATGAGAACTGAGGAAGACAGACTCTATACATTTGCTGGTGTAAGGACCAAAGAGTTGATTCAGAATTATGCATATCACACAATGTCTGATCAATTTTCTCTGTCTGAAGTATCTAGCCCACTGTTCATTCCATGCAAAATTGTGGGACTCAGGCACTCTTTAAGAGATTTCTGGGATAATTTGGGGAAAAATTGGGGCACCTAGGTGGCTCAGTGGGTTAAGCCTCTGCCTTCGGCTCAGGTCATGATTCCAAGGTCCTGGGATCGAGCCCCACATCGGGCTCTCTGCTCAGTGGGGAGCCTGCTTCCTCTTCTCTCTCTGCCTGTGTCTCTGCCTACTTGTGATCTTTCTCTACCAAATAAATAAATAAATAAAATCTTTAAAAAAAAAAAAGAAAAAGGAAATGTATAAAATATGGGATGATCACAAAAGTGAACCTAATTAAAGTCAAACAATGGACTTAATTTTTTTCTATCATCTCCTTCCTAATCCCAATCTCCATACAAAGATAGTCAGTGACATTCTAGTATTATCTGTTTCTCACTGTGATATCTGTATCTACCCGTATCCATCCATGTACTTATGATAGAAACCAGGCAACCGTATCTGTTTCTACATCTAACCCATGACCATTTTAATTTAAAATGTACTTTATATCCATCTCATTATTTTCTTCTCCATTGTCACCACCTTGGTCACATTTATATGTCACACTGTCATCTTTCACTAGAACTAATGTCATTGCATTCTGGCTGGACTTCCTCCTTCTAATCTGCTGTTTTCTATTGTTTTGTTTAATATTCTATTTGTTTATTTGAGAGACAGCACTAGAGAGAGAGAGAGAGCACAAGTAGGGGCAGAGGGAGAGGGAGAAGCCAGCCGACTCCCCACTGAGCAGGGAACTCGATGTGGGGCTGGATCCCAGAGCTCCTGGATCATGACCTGACGTGTAGGCAGACACTTAACCAACTGACTGACCTGGGTGCCCCTAACTCTGTTCTTTTCTAAATCATTCCAAAACACACAACAGGTAACATAATTGTGCAAAGCACCAAACACCACTATATTGTTACTCTGCTTACTTTTCTTCAAAGTCTTCTCTTTGCACTTTGGATAAAATCAAGACGCTCTCACAGCCAGCAAAGCCTGGTGTGATCTAGTCCATGCTGGCCTCTTCAGTCACATCTAGTGCTGCTCTCCGATCCATTAATTATGTTCCAACTGTCCTGACCATTTCTCAGTCTTTCTCAATTTTGGAGAAATATATAAAATATATATAAATATATATATATATATATATATATATAAAATATATATAAAATCATTCTTTAACATCTCAATTGCTATTAGGACTTCCTTTGTAGGGATTTAGCCTTACTATTTTCATTGGGTACATTCCTTTTTTAGTGAGGTCTTCCCTGAATGTCCGATTTAAGCTAGTTCTCTTTGTTATACTACTTTCTGGTACGTTGTCATTTTCCCTTATAGCACTTTTCTCAATTTTCATGTAGGCACTTGTTTGTATGAATATTTCTTTTTTTTTTTTTTTAAGATTTTATTTATTTGACAGACAGAGATCACAAGTAGGCAGAGAGGCAGTCAGAGAGAGAGGAAGCAGGCTCCCTGCTGAGCAGAGAACCCGATGTGGGGCTCGATCCCAGGACCCTGGGATCATGACCTGAGCCGAAGGCAGAGGCTTTAGCCCACTGAGCCACCCAGGCGCCCCTTGTATGAATATTTCTAAAGTGACTGCCTTCTCAATAGGCTGTGAGTGAGCTCCATGGGAACATGGATCTTTTGCTTTCTTCTGTATGTTACTGACCACTGCAGGGGCTGGCACAGAGCTGGCACTCAGAATATCTGTCAAATGAGTGAGTGGAAATTCTGTATCTCATACCTTATTTGTTCACTTATCCAATAAGCTATGTATCTTATGTAAAGCATTGTCTTCAGTTCATTGGATACAGCAGAGACGGAAAGATACAAAAACACCTGCTCGCTTTGCTTACCTTCCAGGGTAGGAAACCACTAATAAGCAACAAATATGAAACATGACCTAGTGTTTTAGAAGGAGATGTGTGGTAAAGAAAAAAAAAATGGAGCAGGATAATGGAAATGAGGTATGCCAGGACTGTGATTTACAATTTAATAAATGATCAGTTTAGGCCTTATTGAGTAGGTCACCTTTGGGTACAGACTTGGAGCAAGTGAAGGTTTTAGGTATTCGGGTATATGGAGAATTTTCTAGCCAAGAGAAATAGCTAGAGAAAGTCCAAAGGTGGGAACTCGGATGGGGTATCTGAGGAAAAGCAAAGGAGGAAGCAGAGTGGTGCAGGGGCAGACACAGAAGGTATAAGACAGACAAAGAAGGGCAAGCAGATAAGGCTTCTTGACCACTAGCATCACTTGGGCTTTTGCAGTGACTGAGCTGGGTGAGCCTTCAAAGAGTGACAGGATCTTACTTTTGCTTTAAGTGGAGAGAGGGCTGCTCTGTGCAGAATATATTGTAGTGGGGCATTGGGTAAAGGCAGGAAATCCCTACCAAAGGCTTCTGAAGAATTCAGGTAAGAGAATATGGTCCCTTGAATTAGGAGGTAGCAGTGCAGGTGATGGGAACGGCTGGGTTCTGGATATATTTTGAAGGTAAAGATAAAAGGGTTTTTTGCTGATGCATTGGATGGGGGTTTGAAAGAAAGCAAAGCATTAAAGACAGCTCTGAGAGTTGGGTGCTGAGTAACGGGGAAGACAAGAGTTGCAGTCAAGTCAGAGGGGTGAAGAGTACAGATGAGTACGTTTGGGTGGGGTTGGTGAGATCATGTTTATTTGCAGAAACTGGTGGAGAGGTTAAATGAACAGTTGGATATACAATGCAGCGGGGCTACACAAGAGAATGACGGATGTGGGAGGTATCCACCTACGGACAGCCCTGGAAGGCAGGAGAGGAGATGATCTCATCCGGAGTGAGTGTAAACAGAAGAGTCTATGGTCTGAGCCATGGGGCACTTCAGTGTTCAAAGATCTGAGGGAAGAATTTTCTTCATAGCCAATATTAGATCTGAATATGAGTCTGTTTTAAAATGGGTGGTTTTTTCCACTGGAATCTTAACCAGAATTTTTCTGAAGGGGCAATGATTTTTCCTCACAGAAAAATTTTAAAAATCCAGAAACCCTCATGTTTTACTATTATTACTAAACATGGAGTTGTCCAGTAAGAGGTCTAAATGCTTTTTGTTAAAGCCAAATAACTGATACCTACATTTATGACACACAATATTCTAATGTTATGTTATCAGTGAGATAATTAATTTTGGAATTATTTAGAGTACACTAATGGAATGGAAGAACAAGAGGTACATATACTTTTAGTCTTCTGAATAGCAACAAAACACTGTGAGACCCATTCTGTTAGACATAGAGGAAAAAACAGCAAGGTTATGCTTAATTTTAGATTCAGGTCTGTTCCAAACAACTCTGAAGGTCAAGCTTGGTTCTAGATAATTCACTGATCTGAAGGAATTTCAGGAAGTTGGGGCGGCTTCAGGGTTAACAAAGGAATTCAGGGCTTTGGGTTTAGTTCAGTTCATGACCCCACACAACCACCACTGAATCAATTGCTGTTGAGCTCCTGCAGCAGGCCAACTTGACCTTCAGGCTCACTGTGGTTGAGACCGTTGCCCTGGAATTCGAGGACCATCTGTGGCATCGAGGCTTGTTGGTGACCTGCAGGCTGGTCAACCACGGGCAACTTTCGTGGGTTCTGTGGTAAATCACTTTCCTTTTGGAACTCTGAGGTCTGGAGTTTGTACTACCCCACTTCTTTGCGTTGTATGTGTCTCATCTGTTTGTGTCTGCTGAGACAGGGAGCAAATGTTTAGGAAAGGATTCCAAACTCTTAGCAATACTTAAGCAATACCAAAAATATGTGGAATGTGATCTTAGTTTCTCAATTGTACACTGTTGTTTCTAAATATACTATCCTTCTAAGATTTTTTTTTAACATTTTATTTATTTATTTGACAGACAGAGATCACAAGTAGGCAGAGAGGCAGGCAGAGAGACGGGGGCGGGGAAGCAGGCTCCCTGCTGAGAAGAGAGCCTGATGCGGGGCTCCATCCCAGGACCCTGAGACCATGACCTGAGCTGAAGGCAGAGGCTTTAACCCACTGAGCCACCCAGGCGCCCCAGATTTTCTTTTTCTTGGTGGTTCTATTCCTGTTCCTTAGGAAATGTAATGAAGGTTGTAGAAGCATATAACAATAGTTTAGAGTCCCACAGGGCTGGAGCTGGGGCCTGACGTTACCACTTAACTGGGCGTGCGAACATGCATGTTGTCTAGAAATGTCAACTCCCTAAGTATTAGTTTCTTCACCTGAAAAGTGGATTAATAGTAATACACTCTGGGTTAATTTAAAAACATAAAATAAAATAACACATTCTAGGGCTTAGCGGAATGCCTTATACCTTGTAGGTACTCAATAAATCACAGTCCTTTTTCTTCGTTGCTACCAATCATTTTAGGCCTCTGGGTCTTGTTTTCATTCAGAACAATTTACTATTTTATCAGTCTTAAATCCTGATATTTTTGTGCATTCCGTTTTTTCTAAATCAACTCTACTGAGATATAATTTACATACAATAAAATGTACCGAATTTCACCTAGGGTAAATTTGGGTGAGTTTTGACAGATTTATACACCTGGGAACCACTACAAAATCAAGATGTAGGCTCTTTACATTATTCCAATCGTGTTTTCTCAGTCTTTTCCAAATGATTTTCTCACTTCAGCCCCAGGCAAAGGCAATTGTTACTGTTTCCTGTCACTGTATATTTATCTTTCTAGAGATTCATTTAAATGGGAATTCTATAGTGTGTATCTTTTGTAACCGGCTTTTTTTTCATTCTGTAAGATTTCTGATGTTTGTGTGGCTGTGTACCTCAGCAGTTCATTCCTGTTTACTGCAGAGAAGTATTCCATTATATAAATATAATATGTTTTAGACATTTGCTTACTGATAGACATTTGGATTGCTTTCAGTTTTCTATTATTATAAATAAACGTCACTTATGTGCAAGCATTTATAGGGTTTGGTCATATATTTGGTCATATATTTTGACCATATACATCATTTGAAATAATAAAGATTTGAATAATGTGGATCAAGATCGCTTACACACAAGTTTTCGCGTGGTCGTCTATCTTCATTTCTCTTGGGTAAAGGCACAGGAGTGTCACTGCTAGGTTGTAAGGTAAGTATAGTTAAACTTCACAAGGAATTGTCCAACGTTTTTCCAATGTGGTTCTGCATTCCCTTCAACAACAACACTTGGTTTAGTTTATGAGTCAACCTGACTGGGCCACAGGGTGCCTGAGTATCTGATCACCTGTTATTCTGGTGTGTCTGTGAGGATGTTTTTGGACGAGATTAACACACGGATCGGTAGACTAAGTAAAGCAGATGGCCCTCCCTGCTGTGGATGGGTCTCACCCAGTCAACTGAAGGGCTAGATAGGGGAAAACGGGCTGAACCTCCCTCAAATGATGCCAGTGACAAGGCCACACCCCTCCTGCCTGCCTGCTGAGCTGGGACACCCCTCTTTTCCTGCCTTCAGACTGAACTGAAGCATCAGCTCTTCTTGGACCTTGAGTCCAGGGCTTTCAGACTAGAACCCTTCTCAGGCCTTCAGATTGACATGAATCAGCCCCCTGGGTCTCAACTTGCTGACTACAGACCTTCGGACTCCGTAGTCTGCCTAATCCTCCTGTATATGTGACAAAAACCTTTATTTTATCAACACTGTATTGGAGGAACAGAAAATCTTAATTTACAAAGTCCAGCTTATCATTTTTTCCCTTTTATTTTGGAATCCTGGTATTCCTTCTAAGAAACAGTGGACTCTGAAGATGATTTCCATGCTTTTTCACCTGAGTCTTAAAGCTTTGGCCCTTATATAATGTCTACGGTGATTCCATGTTGATTTTTGCGTGAAGTAGGAGATAATTGTTGAGGTTCATCTTTTTTCCAACCAGAGACCTAGTTGTTCTGCCCCTATCTTTAAAAAGAACTTCCCCAACAAAGTACCTTAGAATCCTTGTCAAAAATCAGCTTGCCACATAGCAGAGTTCCAGTCTGTTCCATTAATCTATATTTCTTTTTATTTTTTTATTTTTTATAAACATATATTTTTATCCTCAGGGTTAATCTATATTTCTATCCATACAAAAGTATCACATTGTCTACATCACTATAGCTCTACAGTGACTGCTAGTGTTAGAATGCAATACAGTTTTGTAGTAACCTTATATCCTGAGAACTTGCTTACCTTTATTCATTCATTTATTTATTTATTTCTACTGGCTTTTGCTAGAGTTCTTAGGATTTCTACATCCAGGATCTTTCGTTTGTTGTGTGGGTTTTTTTTTTGTTTTTGGTTTTTTGTTTGTTTGTTTGTTTTGTTTTGTTTTGTTTTTCAGTTTGTGCTTCATGTATTTTGAAGCTCTGATATTCAATGTGTACACATTTAGGACTATTGCATCTTCTTGACAAATTAGACCCTTTATGATTATAAAATGTTCTTACATCACTTTGTCTGATTTTTGTTTAGCCACTCAAAGTTTCTTATGCTTAGTTTCGCAGGATACAGCTCTCTCACTTATTCTACTATGCATCTTCTGATCAATGTGGATTCCTTATAGCTGTGTTTTTTTAATACCCTTTTTAACTGGCATATTTATAATTCCACTGATACCAAGGATTTGGTTGGATTTAGGTCTACCATATTGATATTTGCTTTGTATTTATACTGTCTTTTCTTTGTTCCTTTTTCTTTCTTTGTTTTGTTCAGGATTCCATTTTATTTGTACTATTGGCTTACGTATACCTCTTTTTTTAAAATTTATTTATTTTCAGAAAAACAGTATTCATTATTTTTTCACCACACCCAGTGCTCCATGCAATCCGTGCCCTCTCCAATACCCACCACCTGGTTCCCCCAACCTCCCACCCCCCGCCCCTTCAAACCCCTCAGATTGTTTTTCAGAGTCCATAGTCTCTCATGATTCACCTCCCCTTCCAATTTCCCCCAACTCCCTTCTCCTCTCTAACTCCCCTTGTCCTCCATGCTATTTGTTATGCTCCACAAATAAGTGAAACCATATGATAATTGACTCTCTCTGCTTGACTTATTTCACTCAGCATATTTTTTTTAAAGTGATAACTATAGCTCTTGTTCAAGATTATCTTTTCAGTGATATTTGTATAGCAAACAGCCTTAGAGGATAGAGGGAGGCTTTTTCTCTGAAGCAGAGGGCTGGTTTGTTTGCAAATTAGTATAATAAAGATAACACCTCCCTCCAGGGCAACTGTTGGGCCTATTTGCTTGCATCCCATTATAAAGGATTATGGTTTCTTAATCTCAACTCTGATACAAATTTACTATATATACAGGTTCCACCTAGATCTGCCTGTTTTGCCCTCACGGGATTTGTGGGGGAAGAGGAACAGATTCACACATGAAACTTGGGCTGTTTTCTGTGCCATTATAAGAAAGTTCTTAGTCTCTGTTAGTCTGTAAGAGTGGGTTAACAAAGGAAAAATCCAGGAGACTGAAGGGGCTGAGACCCTGAGTAAAACATCAAACTGATTTCGTAGCTTTCTCCATGAAGTCTCAGCCTCCAGATTACAGGCAATTTGTCAGCTTCAGCAATAGAAATGTTTTAGAGAGATGCATAGAAAGAAGACCCACTGTTACATAAATAGTGTGGCACCATCTCCATAGTACGTAATATCGGAAAAGATAAGCACAGGGCAAGGTAGTTCTACGGAAAATGCTGGATAGAGAGAGACGGGTCATCACAAACACAAAAGAGCAGCAGTAAAGCGGTTTAGAGAGAAGATCTGGTAGGAAGGATGAAGGGATATATTCAAGTAAACTCAGGTGCTAGGTGAAATGACTGATATAATAGGCATCTCAGGAAAAAAAGAGGGAGAATTTGAATGGAAGAGGGAGGGAAGGTTCATCACGGTAGTTCTGGATGAGAGTCGGCCAAAAGTGGTATTTGTGTGAGTTTGAGAGGGTCGAAGTGAAGCAGGAGATTTTTAATCTCTGGTAAAGTCATTGCGGTTAGACGGGATGACAGCTGCAGAGGTGGGAGGTCCCAGCCCGTTCTCGCTTCCTCTACCACACATCTAGGTCTTCTTCCTGACTGGCGGCCCCAATGACCAACCCCAGCCCCTGGCCCACCAGCCGCTGGCCGGGCAGCAGCCCACCAGAGGGGCAACAACACAGAGGTAGGCTCACCATAGGCCTCCAAACTTACTGGCCTTCCTTCTCACTCCCATTTGCTGGGGTGTATGTTTTAACTTTTCAGATTACTGGTGGGTGACTACGTATTTGATTCTTTAACTGCTCTCCTGGTCCTCACTTTCCCAGATTCTCCCACAGTTAGGTGAGGTCAACTTTTATAACTGAGCCCCATCCCACATTTCCATAATGGAGGCTCTACTTCCATAATTGAACACCGACTGATACTTGACTCTTAAAAAGCTAATATTTTATTTAAAAATATGCTGTTTTTTAAAGATTTCTCTTTCTGCTGCTTCATTACTGGTGTATAGAAATGCAATATATTTCTGTACATTGATTTCGTGTCTTGTGACATTACTGAAGTTGTTGATCAGTTCTACGATATGATCCAGTAATCATTTTTTTAGCCAAAGAATACAAAAACACTAATTCAAAAGGATATATATACCCTTATGTTTATTACAGCATTATTTACAATAGCCAAGTTATCAAGCAACTCAAGCATCCATCAATAGATGAATGGATAAAGAAGGTGTGGTGCGTGTGTGTGTGTGTATAATGAATTATTATTCATCCATAAAAATGAATGGAATTTTCCCATTTGCAACAACATGGACTGGTCTAGAGAATATAATGTTAAGTGAAATAAGTCAGAGAAAGACAAATTCCGTACGGTTTCACTCATATGTGGAAATGTAAAAACCAAAATAAACAAAGGGAAAAAAAAGACAAACCAAAAAATAGACTCTTAATAGATTCTTAACTGTGGAGAACACACAGATGGTTATGAGAGGCATGGAGAGCGAGGGGGATGGGTGAAACAGCTGTTGGGAATTAGAGAGCACCCCTATGATAAGCACTGAGTTATTTATAGGATTATTGAATCATGGTATTATACGCCCGAAACTAATGTAACATTGTATGTTCATCATACTGGAATTAAAATTTTTTAAAAAGGAAAAATACATGCTATGTATTTAAACCAAGCTTGTTTAATCTTACAAGAAAAATACAACAAACAAATTTTGACATATTTGTCAGATATAAAACATCTCTGCCCAGTATATTTTTGAAACAACTTTAATTATTGAAAGAAAAAGTCTGTTCAAAAACAACGTTCAATCAAGTGAATTTAAAGATCAAACTGATTTATTCAATAATTCTTGATTCACGCAGCGTCCCATCTAGCAGACAGAAGGAGAAAGGAGCTCCAAAGAGCTGTATAAAGATGGGAGAATTTAAAGGTAGAGGTCAAAAGGAATGAGGAAAGAGAAGATGATCTCACGTTTCTCTAGAGGAGCAAAGGGGTCTATCAGGTGGATTACCTCACTAGGGCTGACCAGAAAGTTCCAGATTTACTAGTTTAAAATTACAATCTTGGGACAGGTTGAAAGTTAGGTTAGGTATAAGTCTTGGTTTGATGACATGAGCTCAGTACAAGTGCATCCATTTGGTCCTATTGTCTTTTGTGTAACAAGTTATCATGAGCATTCTTCTTAAAAAATATTTTATTTATTTATTTGAGAGAGAGTGCACGAGAACAGCAGGGGGAGTGGCAAGCCTAGGGAGATGCAGGACCCCCACTGTGCAGGGAGCCCTATGTGGGGCTGGATCCCAGGCTGGGATCATGACCTGACCTGAAGGCGGATGCTTAACCCACTGAGCCACCCAGGTGTCCCCATTATAACCATGTTGTTTTTGTTGTTAAACAAAAAACAATGAAAACAAAAAAAACCTTAAAATCCAATAAAGTGCATTTTTTACATATTTGTCTTATGTGTGACATAAATATTATTTGGTGGAATGATGTGAACTTATCTTTAAAATAAACACATTTTTTAAAAGAAATGCAAGCACTGGCATGCACTAGAAATGTGGAATTGGAGTAACTCAAGTAATGCTTAGTACTGACCTTATCAAAATGGGTTGCTACATAGATTTTTTAAAAAATCCTTTGTGGGGTGCCTGGGTGGCTCAGTGGGTTAAAGCCTCTGTGTTTGGCTTAGGTCATGATCTCAGGGTCCATTGGGCTCTCTGCTTAGCAGGGAGCCTGCTTCCCTTCCTCTCTCTGCCTCCCTCTCTGCCTACTTGTGATCTCTGTCAAATAAATAAATAAATAAAATCTTAAAAAAAATAGAAAATCCTTTCTTCCAGGATTTTGGAACACTCCAACATCTCTCTCTCTCTCTCTCTCACACACACACACACACACCCCTACCTGCATATGTTTATATCCTAAGTATATCCTAAGCAGAGATAGATAATGTATATATCATAAGATATATAGATACATACAAAATAGAAATTCATGTGTATGTACAACTTCAAATTATTATTTTGACTAAGGGCAAATGGACAGAAGTAGCATAGTAAGATATTAAAAAGAAGATTTGTGCTTTGAAATGCATGCTTCACTACACCATATAGTTACTAAAGTTGGGCCATAGGATGAGTTCTAAAGCTCTGGACCTTCCAGGGTTCAAAGCAGGATGGAATCTAGGTTGTTGAAGCACAAAGTGGTTATATAAAAGCAACCAGGCACAGGCTGAAGGGGAGGCGGGGTAAGATCACTTAGGACCTTAGGACCAGTTGGCACTATTTAATAAATATTTTGAATATCACCTTACTTGTGTCTTAGGTGAAAGGAATGAACTTCGCCTTTTACGTTTGAGAAACTTGAAGAACTTAAATGATGACATGAATCAATTGGCGGCCTCAAATTTTGTCTATTTTCTTACTTTATTGTTTACTTATTTTTTACTTTTAATATTTTGGTGCAGCAGAGTGGAGCACAGATTGAAGACAGAAGGTGCTGGAAGAAGGAAGAAGGGAGGTCAGTGAGAAGACCAGGAGGCGTCTGTGAGGAGGCACCTGGCGTAAGGGGATGCCATGGAAATGGGGTCTGTGGGAGCCAACCTGGGGAGGGATGTGTAAGGCACAAAAACCTGACAAAAGATCCATTCTATGTGGATCTATGAAACCCCCAGATATATAGCAACGTGGATGAAAGTATTATCAAAAGAAGTAGAAAATCCTGTCAGGAGAAGCGTGTGAGAGTAAAAAGTGCGTTCTGCATAGGTTGAAGTTGAGAGTCCCATCATTTCTGCACCTCTGATGAGAATTATGGGTTGGCAAGAAACACTTTCTACTGATGAGCATCGGCACAGTGGTAATTCAGGAAATCCTTCCATTATCACATTTCAAATATCCCACCAGACCTGCATGTCCTAACACACAGCTTTCACCTGCTGCTCCCCCTGGATCCTTGGTGATAGCCACTGCTCGGAGCGTGCGATGCATGTATCTTAAAAGGTCTGTTTACGATCTGATCATCCTCTGTCTTTTCAGCTTCATCTCCCCTTACATGCCTCACTCAGTCTGTTTTGAGGAAATCTGACACACTCCTGCGCAGTCCATGTGGTTTTCTGCATGTTGTTTGACTAGCCTAGAATGTTCTTGTCCCATTATCTATAAAATTATGTATTCCTTTTGCTTAAATTCATACTGCATTGATATTAACTTGTTTTGTTCACTGATACCAAACTGTAGTCTGAAAATAATTCTAAAAGAGGTCTGAAAAATATAATTACAAACATTTAAATATAAAATAGGTTAATGTGTCTTTCCAAAGGAAGATTTTAAGACTTCCCTGACTACAATGTTGGTAAAGCACAAGTCATGCTAGATTGTGGCACTGAGTCTACACTTACAGACAACCCAGGAGGCAGATGGCTAGGTGTAAGTCACTCCTGTCCTCTGTTTACAGCTATCTTTTATTTTTATTAGATATTTTTTAAGGCAGCAAACATCTTTCATGTGATTAATATGTCTGGGAAAATTGAAATCATGGTAGGGAGAGCACTAAGTAAAACTTAACCAGACAAAGGAAAGTCAATACACTTGATGTTGGGCAAGTCAGAAATACTCATCAGTTTCCAAGTAGTTGATAATTTCATCATCCATGCAAATTATGGAGGAAATGAGGCATCTCTATGTTAGACGGAAATAAAAGACTGGTTGAGATGCTGCTCTTAGAAAATCTTACTAAATTGCAATTGTGATGTGTGAAACATCAAAGCAGCCTCCACAACCAGCAAAGGCAGAGCCTGTTGATTACTGATCACTCACTTCCACAGCAGAGATGGACCGGCCCAAGCTCAAGCCACTATTGTATCTGCAACCTTAGAGAATTAAGGATATTCCCAGGTTGACAGTTGGGTAATGATGATAATTGAATTTTTCAATTATTTCTTCTCCCTATTCTAAATTTAAAAAATTACAGACACAAGAGGCAAACATGACTTAATAAGGCTTACCTATGACAATGCTCTACTTTTGCATGTTAACTAGGTACACATAGAATGATTAAGCCTCTTTGGAAAAATATCAATTGGAATTTATGTAATTTACTAATTAGTTTATAAACTACTTTAAAATCAGATCTCTTCTACATTCAGGCCCGTGGGGCTGGAGTTCTGAACCATGTGGTATTCTCAAGTAAATACTGGTAAGTTAAAATGTTCATTACTGAATGATCGTGTTAAGTGGTCTATCTCATTTTTTTGAGCAAACATTGATTACTGAAGTATTAATCACATAAAATGCACAGATCTAAAATGAATTATTAAGGAAATGCTCTTGCATAACCATCCTTCAGCACCACATATAGAGAATTCTGGCACCACAAACACTTCCCCAAGGCCCCTTCCTGTCATTACCTTCCTCCCCAAAGAAATCACCACTCTGATTTCCAGCACCCTACAGTATTTTTTGAGGTTTGACATTCATGTAAACGGTTATCACAAACAAAGCTGCTGGGGATATGTATACACATCTTTTGGGTACAGTACTAAGAGTAAAAGTGTTGCATCATTGTTAGAGCTAGTAGCTGAGCGGTGGTAACTGGAAGTCAGTTTCCCAAGACATTTCGCAGATGTGGATGCCCCAGAGCAATACGCAAGATGATTCTTTGCTTCAAATCTTCACTCACACTTGTTCCTATCACACACATGTGTTTCATTTTAGTGTTCTCATGTGCATACGGTGGTATTCATTGTGGTTTTAATTTGTGTTTCCTTAATGATTAATGATATTGAACATGTTTGGCCATTTGAGTACATTCCTTTGTGAATACCTGTTCATCATCTCTTCTGTCCATTTGTCTATTAAACAGTCTTTGTGAAGGTTCCTTCTATATTCTGGATATGCACAGACATGTATGTAATACATATAAATATACAGATGGTATATATGTGGCTAAGATAGGTGTATTCCTTTACACATTTCTGCTCTCATAATGGTGTTTTTTGATGAACCTATAGGGTCATGATTTTAATGAACTCCAATAGGTGATTTCTTTTTTATGGTTAGGGTTTTGTGTCCTATTTAAAAAGTCTTTACAAGTCCCAAAGTAATAAAGATACTATTGTGTGTCTTATTCTAAAACTTTAATGCTTTACCTTACACTTTTTTTGGGACATATTTTTAGAGACAACAATTTATTAAATATATTTCCTACTTTCCATGTTATTACAAGCAACCATTTTGTTATTACCTTACACTTTTAAGATTAGAATCATCTGGAGTCGTTTTTTCGGTTATGACATGAAATAGGGGTCAAGTTTACTACCCCCCACCACTATACATATTCAACTTATCAAACACCATTTTTTTTTTTTTTAAAAGCCCTACCGGGGCGCCTGTGTGGCTCAGTTGGTTGGGCAACGGCCTTCGGCTCAGGTCATGATCCTGGAGTCCCGGGATCAAGTCCCACATTGGGCCCCCAGCTCCATAGGGAGTCTGCGTCTCTCTCTGACCTTCTCCCCTCTTATGCTCTCTCACTCTCTCTCTCAAATAAATAAATAAAATCTTAAAAAAAAAAAAAAAGTCCTCTCTCCAGTGCTATCTAGCTCACAAGACAGGTGGTCATGTCTGTGTGGATGTGTTTCTGAACCTCCTATTTTGTTCCAGTTACACATTTTACTCAAATCTTGCCCTAATGCCATACTGTCTTATCACTGTAGATTTGTAAGTTTTGATACCAGGTGGGGAGATCCTCCAACTTTATTCATCTTCAAGAGTGAGTTAATCATTCTTGACTCTGACTTTCCCTATACAATTTATTTATTTTTATATTTTTAAATATTTTATTTTTTTAAGATTGTATTTATTCATTTGTCAGACAGAGATTACAAATAGGTGGGGAGAGAGAGAGAGAGAGGAGGAAGCTGGCTCCCCGCTGAGCAGAGAGCCCAATGCGGAGCTCAATCCTAGGACCTTGAGATCATGACCTGAGCTGCAGGCAGAGGCTTTAACCCACTGAGCCACCCAGGCGCTCTTAAAGATTTTATTTTTTTAAGCAATCTCTGCCCCCAACGTGGGGCTCCAACTCTCAGCCTGGAGATCAGAAGTCGCATGCTCTATTGACTGAGCTGGCCAGGCACCCCTCCATGGAAATTTTAAAATCAGCTTATCATAGAACGTTTAACAGGATTTTTATTGGGAATACATAGGATCTAGAGAACATTAAAAGAAAACTGATATTTTAAAGTACCAAATCCTCTTAATCATTAACTTGATCTATTCTTCCATTTAATTAGATCTTTAAAAATTTTCTCATTTGTTTTGCTAGGATTTTTTTTATGAATTTGACTTTTTGGATGCTATTGTTAATGGAATTATTTTAGAGTTTTGGTTTTCGTATCTTACGTTGCTAACATATAGAAAGAATTGGTTTTTATCTGTACCTTGTAATAAGTGAAATTGCTAAACTCACTTATTAATTCTACAAGTGGATTTCTAGAAGATTCATTTGGATATTCTTGTACACAATCACATCCTCTGTGAATAATGGCAATTTTACTCATTGCATTATAATTTTTATGCTTTTTAAATTTTTATTTTGCTCTATTGTATGTGATAGCCCTTCAGCAAAAGGCTGAATAGATGGAGTGATAGTGCCCAATTTTGTCTCAGTTTCAGTCTCTGGAGGAAAGATTTCAGGTTTTATCCCTTCAAGAACTATATCGACCAAGATTATTTTAAAATTCACTCTTTATCCAATTAAGGAATTGTATCTCTATTTGTAGCTTTCTAGGATTTTTATCATGAACAGGTGTTGAGTTTTATTAAACACTTTTTTTCTGCATCTGTTGAAGTAATCCTGTTCAATTCTCTTTTTTTTTCTTTTATTCTTCAGTAAGGTGTACTGATTTCTTTTCAGATTGAAACCAAACTTGCATGCCAAAATTAATTTCGTTTTGTCGTGTTGTGTTACTGTTTTTATATATGACTGCGTCTGATTTGCCAATATTGTGTTCACCTAGTAACTTTTAGTTTATGTTCACGAGGAAGACTGGTCTCTACTTTTTCTTTCTTGTAACAGTCATGTTAGTATACGGGGGTTAGTTTATCCACATTTTCTATTTTGTGAGGAATTTCTGAAGATCAACACTGTTCTGTCAAAAGCAGTGTCGTCCTCTCCTTTTGTTGAAGCCGTCTGGGCCCGGCTTGTTCGTTAATTATGGTTTAACAGCTACAGAACAAATAAGATGTAATGCTTTTTCTTGTTGCCTGTTCCGTTCAAAGTTTTTTCCAGAAATTTGACTGTTTTGTCTAAATTTCATGATTTTACTCCTTGTATTTTATTTATTTTTTAGAGAGGGAATGGGGGGGGGCAGAGGGAGAGATGCGGGGCTCCATCTCGAGACCCTGAGATCATTTGCTGAGCCACAATCAGGGTCCCGAAGTTTAATCAACTGAGCCACTCAGGCGCCCCATCCTCATACTTGCTTAAATAGACTTTTTTTTTTTTTTTTTAAGAGCAGTTGTAGGCACTTAGCAAAGCTGAGCAGAAAGTACAGAGAATTCCCATATACTCCTTTCCCACATAAATGTACAACCTCCCCCACTGTGGACATCCCACACCACAACGGAACATTTAGTATAATCAATAAACCAACATTAGCACATCATCACCCGAAGTTCATGGTTAACATTATGGCTCACTTTTGCTGTTGTCATTCTGTAGGTTTTGACAAATGTATAATGACCTTTATCCACCACTGCAGAACCATTCAGAGCAGCTCCAGCGCTTTAACATCCCCCGAGGCCTTCCTGTTCACCCCACCCCTCCACCCCTGGCAACCCCGGATCTCTTCACTGCCTCCAGAGTTCTGCCTTTTCCAGAATGTGATACAGGTGGAATCAGAGAATAAATGAGCCTTTTCAGATTGGCTACTTTTCATTTAGTAACATGCATTCAAGCTGTCTCCCATTCCTTGATGTATTTTAAACTCTGTTATGAGGTGCATCTATGATTATGGAAAGTCTCTTTTTATCTCTGGTTATAATCTGGTCTTTAAGACTATTTAAGTTTGCATTCATGTTGTCATTTTCAGCTGATTTTCTGGCTATATGTTTTTTTCATGCATTTATTTTCATCATTGATTTCATATGTAAAATTGGACTCTTTTAAGCAACATGTTTTGAGGCCTTCCTTCTTTACCTACTCTGTCAGTACCTGTTTTCTAATTACAGTGTTTAAATAATTAACTTTTAATGTAGATTTTGATATGGATGGGTTTAGGTTTACCATCTTCTTTGTTATCTCTTTGTCTTATTATGTTTTTGTTCCTCTGTGTCCTTTTCCTGTCTTCTTTTGGATTATTTGATTTTCAAAAAATGTTCTTTTTAAATTAGGCTACTATTTTTATGGTCAGATCTCTTTGCAATTTTGAAGTGTTTCTTTAGGAATTACAGTATGCCTCCCTCCCCTACCTGGAGTTCATGCTGTTGTACTGCACGACATCAGGTACAATGCAGAAAGCCTGTGGTTATATTGGCCACTTTACAGTACCTTTCCTACTGACCTTTATGTCATGGTTGTCATACGTATGACACAGATACACACTCAATCCCTATATGCCAATATTATCATTTTTTATTCTCAACAGTCATAGCTATATTTTAAAACTTAAGAGGAAAAGCAGTCCTTTATTTTTATCCTAATCATCATTTGCTTGTTCTTTTTTAAAAAAATATTTGATGGATTTACTTGAGAAAGAGCATGAGCAGGGGGAGAAGGCGGGGCAGAGGAAGGCAGAGAGAGGAAGGGGAGAAGGGGCGGGAGAAAGGGGAAGGTCGAGGGACAGAGGGAGAGGGAGAAGCTGACTTCGCACTGAGCAGGGAGCCCAATGTGGGGTCCCACGGGGGGACTCGATCCCAAGATCATGACCGGCGCTGAAGACAGATGTTTAACTGACTGAACCACCCAGGCACCCCAATTTCTGTTTACTCTTGCTGCATTCTTAAAGACCCATGTGTGTCCCCGGAATCACTTCCTTCCGCCTGAAGAATTTTGCTTTAGTATTTCTGGTAAAGCAGAACTTCTGACTCCAATCCTCTCAGTTTTTCTTTATCTGAGAATACTTTTACTTCACTTTAACTCCCGAAAGGGACTTTGGGTAGGTGTAGAGTCCTGCGTTGACAGTTCTTGTCCTTCATAGTTTAAAGGTGTTCTACTGGTTTTTGGCCTTCAGGGCTCCTGATGAGAAATCTGTGGCCCATATTCAATGTGTCATTTTCCCTTTATGTTCTCAGCATGGTTTTTTAAATCATTATTTTTAAAATTTTAATTCCAGTATGTTAACATACAGTGTTCTATTAGTTTCAGTTTTACACCACCCCGTGCTCATCACAACAAGCACATTCCTTCATCCCCGTCTCTGATTTCACCCCCCCCCCCCAACCCACCTCCCTTCCGGTTACCATCAGTTTGTTCTCCATTAAGAGCCTATTTCTTGATTTGTCTCTCTCTTTTCTCCCTTTGCTCATTTGTTTCTCAAATTCCACATGAGTGAAATCATATGGTATTTGTCTTTCTCCGACTGACTTATTTTGCTCAGCATGATACATTCTAGTTCCACCCACGTCTTTGCAAATGGCAAGATTTCATGCTTTTTTATGGATAAATAATATCCCATTGTGTATAGCTCACATCTTCTTTATCCATTCATCTATCAATGGGCACTTGGGCTGTTGCCATACTTAGGCTGAGGTGCATGTATCCCTTTGGATCAGTGTTTTTGTATTTTGGGGTAAATACTTGGTAGTGCGATTACTAGGTCATAGGGTAGCTCTGTTTTCAGCTTTATAAAGAACCTCCACACTGTTTTCCAGAGTGGCTGCACCAGTTTGCATTTCCACCAATAGTTTGAGATGGATTAAATAGACTGAGCCCAAAAACCATAAAAATCCTAGAAAAGAGTACAGGCAGTGATCTCTCTGACATGGGCTATAGCAACATTTTTCTAGATAATCTTCTGAAGCAAGGGAAATAAAAACAAACAAACAAAAAAACTATTGGGATGACATCAAAATAAAAAGTTTCCATATAGCAAAGGAATAAATCATCAAAACGTTTTTCATGACCTTAGTCTTTTAGTACTTTGATTACGGTAGGCCTGGGTGCACGTTTGTGTGTGTGCGTTTGTGTTTCTCTCCTCTCTGGTGTTGCTGAGTTTCCTAAATCTATTAATTCATTTCTTTCAATGTTTTGAAGGTTTCAGATCTATTTTTTCAAATAATTTTCCTGCTCCAATATCTTTCTCTTTTCTTTCTGAGACTCCAATAATATATACATGACTTTTTGATGTTGTCCCACAGATTCCTAAAGCATTTTTTCCAATTTTTTTCTCTTTGTTAATTAGATTGGAAAATTTGTTCTTATCTTCAAGTGTACTAACACCTCACCTCCCTTCTTCATCTCCTATTTTGCTCTTGATTCCATCCAGAATTCAAAAACTTTGAGATACTGAATTTTTTTTCAATTCTAAATTTTTAAAAAGATTTAATAACTTTTATACATTTTTGAAAATGTTTTCTATTTCTGAGACCCTCTATCTCCCAGTCATTTTAAATTGAGTACATTTATATGTCCCCAGGTAGAGCACAGCTAAAACTTCTATTTTATTGTATTTCTCTGATTCATTCCAGCTTTGGAGCCATCCTGAGTTTGGAATCAGTTAATTGCCTTTCCCTTGAGAAGTGATCACATTTTCTGGCTCTTGTATGTGAAATAGTTTTTGACATGGAACCTGGACATTTTGAATATGTTGAATGGACACTGACTTCTGCTACACTTATTTGTAAAATACCGATAGCTTTTCAATTTTTTATTTATTATTATTTTGTGCAAGCAGGCAAGCATCTCACTTTTGTTTGGACTGCGAACTGCAAATTCATCGTGCCCTTCGCACACTGTTGTTGTAGTATTGGTTCAGTTCTCAAAGCCTTTGGGGTGCTCATCTGCAGTTGTGTTGGATACACACAACTTCCGCAAGTTGTGAGCCTAAGATTTTGGTGGTTTATATATAGAACTATGGAGTCCTCTTCTCTGGCTGTATTTGCTGGAGGATTCTCCCTCTACTGCATCTGCTTTTTCTGGTGCCAGAAAAATAGGAACAAAGTAAAGACACAGCGAAAATGGAAAACCCAGGTCACAAAGTTGCTTCTCTAAGTTTTGAGTCCCCTCCACAATCTACTTGTCATGTTTAATGTTCAGAGTGCCCAGGTGGTTGTCCTTTGTGTTTTGTGTAGAGTTTTGTTTGTATGCAGCAGAAGGAATGGGTTGTAGTGACCTAAGACTTCATGCGAGAACCAGAAATTCCATATATACAGTATTTCTAAATGACCAATTTGGTGTCATCGCTCTTTTGGTGCTCATGTATATTTCATGGTCTTAAAATAAATATTTGGTTTTATCTTTATTACTAAATCAATTAAAAATGCCCCCACCATCCCATTAATTAATTTCACACTATTTTGAAACTGAATTCTCTTCACTTGGTTTGAAAGATGTTTGCATAGTGCACCACCGTCATTCATTAACTTTTGGTGTAGGGGTGATTAGCTCGGTAAGGTGTTTAGAGGAGACCAGTAGTGTAGACTACTGTTTAAATTGCTCACGGGCTACATGAGGCTTGCTGAAATTTCTTTCTCAGAAATCAAGAAAAATAATGGTTTCTATGGACAGTTTTAAGTAAAATTCTCCTGGATTCTCATTTACGAGTTCTGAGATGGGATCTTTTGTCATTCTGAAAACAAGGAATCCGCACTAATCTGAGACTCCAGATTTGGCTCTGCCCTTACGTCTTGCTGGCTGAGAAGGGCTGTGCCCTCAACTGCATTCCATGGTCAGTATTCTTCTTTCTCCTCCACATTCTCACTTTTGGCTCTTTTGCTTCCTGGGATTAGGCAAGAACTCTGGCAGCCTCAAAAGCAAGTGTCAATGTGGGGTAGGGAAAAGTCTTTCCAGATTTCTAGATGTTCAAAAGGGCAGAGAGCATGTTGGTGCCATATTAAGAAGCCACGAGTCAGACACTGTTTTCAAACAGAAGGTAGATTTTTTTTTTTTCATGAGAGAAAGCATGTCAAGGGAAGAAAACTAGATTTGTTGGAAGAAGAAATCTCAAGATGCTAATATTTGACAACTTTTAGAACTCAGAGTGAGATCTCTCATTTTCCTATTTGGCACAGAGATTGAAGAGAATAATACAGAAGGAAACCCGCTGGAGCCATATTTAATATATCACATACTGTAGAAAGGGGGATTTTGTTCATGTTTTTTGATATTTTCTATAAACTCAATGCTAAATGGTAAACTAGCCAGGATAATAAAATAGGTAATGAAATATTTAACAGTTTAGGCCAGTAATTTCTGGCTTGTGCTGAAGACAAACTTTTTTTGCTAGGATGCAACCTCACTTTGCCATACTTTGAAAAGGACAGAAAATTAACCAGTGCAAAAAAGTAAGGCAATTAACATCAGGACATTTATTCTAAAGGAGATTAAGAAACAAAGCTCCATCCTTTTTAATTAATGGCAGTTATTACAAATCTATGACCCATTGTCTGTGGACAAGAGGTCACAGAATGTACCTGGTGAGCCGCTGCAGGAAAGCAGAGGTGATGGTGCTGGTACTATTTATGCCATTATAATTAGATATTAGCCAGTGATCTCTTCTTCCAGTAAGCTCATTTACAACAGTGAAAGTACCGAGTGGAAATGTTTGCATTAAAAAAATTATGAAGAAGATTCAGAAGTGTTCCCTGTATCTCCATGAAAGATAGGTTCAAATTAATATATTAGGCTGACATTTAAAATGGAAATTTAGAAAGGAAGGCAGTATAATAGATGTTAAGATAATAAAAGTTTATCTGTAAACATGTTTTAGTATTTTCTAATGTAGCAAAAACGAGTACAAAAATAGAAAGAAAGCAGGCAGAAAAGGAAATATAAAATTCATTACTTTTAACAAAGAATCAAGTGATCTTTTAACCGTACTATAAGTATACATTGGGGATATTGAGGGTTGGGTTCCAGATCCCTGCAATAAAGCAAATATTGTAATAAAGCAAATCAAATGAAATTTTTGGTTTCCTATAAAAGTTATGTTTCCTAAAAAAGTTATGTTTACACTACACTCTGTCCTACTAAGTGTGCACTAGCACTATGTCTAAAATAACCAATGTACATACTTCAACAAAAATACTCTACTGCTAAAAAATGCTAACCATCATTTGAGCTTTCAGAGAGTTTGTAATCACTGATCACAGCTTAAGAAATGTAGTAATAATCAAAAAGTCTGAAATATTGTGAGAATTACCAAAGTGTGACACAGAGACAGGAAGGGAGCAAGTGGTTTTGGAAACATTGTGCCGATAGACTTGTTTCATGCAGGGTTGCCACAAACATTTGTAGAACAAATGTAATAAAGCAAAACACACCAAAGTGAGGTATGCCTCTGATAACATTTCCAGTCTCTACTCTTGCCAGGGCTTCAGAACTTAATTCTTTTCTTTCTAATCAAGAACTTGTTTCCTTGGAAACCTCTGGAAATGCTTCTGCCTTCCTCATAGATCTTCTGAGGTCAACCCGCAGATTAACTACAAAATAATCCCCATTAAATAGAATCCTTCTGTTACATTTGCTGTCACAAACAATGCTGTCAAGAGATACTTGCAATCATTTTTCCAAATTTTACCCAAATAAATGAGATTTTAGTAGTGATTTTTAAAAAATGAATATAAATCAACTAAATGATTTTAAAAACCCTACTATTCACTAAGCATTTGCTATTAGTGGGAGTATGATGGTAAGTATTTTGTATATATATTTAGAGGCTCACGGCCCTATTTCTACTAATTGTATGACTCTGGGTAGCACTCTTTAAACTCAGTTTTATCATAGATAAAATTGATATAACAAAAATATGTCTATGTGATACATGTGTTCAAATGATTCATGAAGATAATTAATTTCATGCATCTGCCAAAGTGCCAAGAATATGTGTTGAATGTTAGTTATTAACTGTTAATAATTATATGCTACAGACAAGGTGACTCTTTTATTATCAGAATTATTTTATGTATTGATGATTACATTGTAGATTTTTTTTTTAGCTACTGTATACTCTATCTAGAAGTGTCTTTTCTTGTACAAGATACCAGTGTGGAGTATTAGAGATGAAAAAATTCTTTAGTAATATCTAAACCAAGTCAGACATTGAGAATGAATTCTCCCTAGCAAAAGTGTTCTGCATATCCAAATAGCAGAAATATTGGGGAATTATTAGAATTCTCAGATTCTGGATTTTACATACTCTGTGTTATATTAAATGTACTCTTCTTTATTCAACAGCATAGAGAAAAATGCACGTTTGACTTTATTTCCTATTCCATCTTTATTTCGGAGGTGGTAAAAATATATCGGCAACAAACATATATAAAAATAGGAGAAAGCACAATGATATAATATTTCACATATTCTCATTTTAAGACTGTATTATATCTTTATTTTGGCGATGGTAATAATATATCAGTAACAAACACACATAAAACAGGAGAAAGCACAATGATATATTTCACATATTTTCATTTCAAAACCCGACTGAGACATTCCAAGACATTCCTATTATTTCCATCCTTTTTACAACATGAAGTGAAAGGAAAGTTGTAAATATTTTTACTGCAAGACATGGAGCTTCTCCTGGTTTTCCATATTTTGTTATTCTAATACTTCAAGAGTGTAGCCAACTGAACATTATTTCATTTTGAGGATGCACTGCCACTCTTATTGTGCTTAATCCTGTGACAAATGATGTGAAGCATCTTTCCATGTACTTGTTTGACATTCATATGCCTTTTGTGAACTATCTGTCAAATCATTTGCCCATTTTAAAAACTTGGTGTTTTTTTTTTCTTATTACTGATATTTGAAAGCTATTTATATCTTTTGGATGCAAATGTTTGGTGAGGTGTGGGATTTGCAATGGTTGTCTCTCAGGCTATTGCTTTTCATTCTCTTAATGTCTTTGCAGAACAGAAGTTTTTGATTTTGTTGGTATCGAAGTTTAAAATATATTCTATGTCCTTGCTGTCTGTTTACCTTTTGTATCAATTACCAAGAAAGAAGCGTTAAAGTCAGCAACCGTCATTGTGGATATTTCTGTTTTTCTTTTCAGTACAAGCTGATTTTGCTTTATATATTTTGAAGTTCCATTTTTAGATGAAGACACATTTTAAACTGTTGTGTATTATGGATGGATTGACCTGTTCATCATTTTTTAATTCTCAGCATTTTCCTTGCTCTGAAGTCACTGTTAATTGATATTAACACAGATATCCTCACTACCTTTTGGTTAGCATTTGCATAGTATGACATTTTCTATCTTTTTACCTTTTTTTAAAAAAGATTTCATTTATTTATTTATTTATTTGTTTGTTTATTTTGACAGAGCGAGAGAGCAGCAGCAGGAGAGGGAGAGGCAGACTCTCCCACTGAACAGGGATCCAGACATGGGATTCAATAGGACCCCGAGATCATGATCTGAGCCAATGGCAGATGCTTAACTGACTGAGCCACGCAGGCACCCTCTATCTATTTACTTTTAATCTACCACTAAAGAAAATCAGGGCTGGACAGTAGTTTAAGTGGTAAAAGTGGATTTTATTCAGGAGCTATTGCAATAGGAGAAAAGAGACCTAGTTCAAAACTGGGCTCAATTCTGAATACACCATGGACAAATGGAGATTTATACCCAAGAAGTAGGTTGGGGTCAGTGGATATAGAAAATTACGTAGAAGAAACATCAGGGATAAGGGAAGATTCTGGCTAAAAGGACTCAACAGATTCTTGCCACGGGCAGGCCAGGGTAATGAGATATCACAGGCGGGATGGTGGAGGAGAAGGAATTCGATTAGAGATTTGGGGTGGTCAGATGTCAAGGGTGGGGTCCAATTTCATGTTTCTGAATGAAGTTAATTCTTTTTCTCAGAACCATTGATCCTTTCCTTGTATATTCTCGGCTTTCATGTCAAATATTAGTTGGTCACATAAGAGAGGGTTTGCTCTAGATTCCGTTCTACCGGTCTTTGTGTCTACTTTTATGCTAGTACCATGCTGTTTTCATTATGACAGCTTTATAGTACAGGACACTTAATGAATTTGTGTGTCGTGCTTGTGCAAGGACCATGCTAATTCTCTCCATGTCATTCCAATTTAAGCATACTTTTTGCTGACCAAGTGAGCACACTGTATGTTTGTGGTATAAGTTAAAATCAGGAAGTTTGATGATGCCTCCGGCTTTGTTCTTTCTCAGGGTTGCTTTGGCTATTCAGAGTCTTTGGTGAGTTTCTACAAATTTTAATAGTATTCTTTTTATTTTTATGAAAAATGATATAGTAATTTTGATTGGGATTGCACTGAATGTATAGATGGCTTAATATTTTAACAATATTCTTTCTATCCATGAATATAGGATATCTTTCCATTTGTTGTGTCACCTTTGCTTTTTTTCATCAAAGTCTTACAGTTTTCAGTTTACAGATCTTTCATTTTCTTGGTTATATTTGGCTCTAAGTATTATATTGTTTTTAATGCTATTGTGAATGAGATCGTTTTCTTTAGCCCTTTTCAGAATACTCTGTTATTAGTGTATAAAAATGCAACTGGCTTCAGTATGTTGGTTTTGTATCCTTCAGCTTTATTGAATGGGTCAATTAGAACTTATAGATTTCTGGTGGAGTCTTTAGATTTTTTGTATATAAAAACATATCATCTGTAAAGATAAATTTGACTTATTTTTTTCTTTAGATACTTTTCTTTTTCTTGCTCGATTTGCCTAGCCAGGACTCCCAGGACTATGTTGAATAAGAGTAAGGAGAATGGGCACGCTTCTCTTATTCCCGACCCTAGAAGAAAACCTTTCTACTTTTCACCACTGACTGTGGTGTTAGTTGTGGGCTCATCAAGTATGGCTGTTGTTATGTTAAGGTATGTTCCTTCTATTCCCATTTTGTTGAGGGCTTTTATTCCAAGAGGATGTTGTATTGTGTCAAATGCTTTTTCTGCTTCTATTGAGATGTTCATATGATTATCTTTCATTTATTAATGAAGTGTGTGACATTTATTGATTTGCATATATTGAACTATTCTTGCCTCCCAGGGATAAATCTCTCTTTGTGTATCTTTTCAATGTATTTTTGAATGCTTTTTGCTAATATTTTGATGAGTTTTTATTCTATCTCTTCATCAGGGATATTGGTTTGCTTTCTTTTCTTGTAGTGTCCTTATCTGGTTTTGGTATCAGAGTAATGCTGGCCTCATAGAATGAGTTTGTGAATGTTTGTTCCTCTTCAATTTTTTAGAAGAGTTTGAGAAGGATTGGCACTAATTGCTCTTTAAATATTTGGGTGAATTTAGCAGTGAAATCATATGCTCCTGGGTTTTCTGCTTTTGTGTGGTTTTGGATTAATGATTCAAACTCCTTACTCACTATTGATCTGTTCATATTTTCTATTTCTTCATGATTCCATCTTGGCCATTTCTTCTAGGTTATCCAAATGTTGGAGCACAGCTGTTTATATTAGTCTGTTATGACCCTTTGAATATCTCTGGTATCAGTTGCAATGTCTTCTCTTTCATTTTTTATTTTAGTTATGAATCTTCTTTAATTTTTCTTAGGCTAGCTAAAAGCTGGTCTATTTTGTTTATCTTTTTGAAAAGCTAGCTCTTAGTTTTGTTGATCTTTTCTATTGTCTTTCTAGTGTCTATTTCATTTATTTCTGTTCCGATCTTTGTTATTTCCCTTATTCTGTTAACTTTGGGCCTATTTTGCTCTTTTTCTAATTCTTTGAGGTATTAAGTTAGATTGTTTATTTGAGATTATTCTATTTTCTTTTTCCTTTAAAGATTTTATTTATTTATTTGACAGACAGAGATCACAAGTAGGCAGAGAGGCAGGAAGAGAGAGAGGGGGAAGCAGGCTCCCCGCTGAGCAGAGAACCTGATGTGGGACTCGATCCCAGGACCCTGGGATCATGACCTGAGCCGAAGGCAGAGGCTTTAACCCACTGAGCCACCCAGGCGCCCCTGTTCTATTTTCTTACTATATGATTTTATCTCTATAAACCTCCTTCTTGGAACTGCTTTTGTAGCATCTCATAGGTTTTTTTTTTTTTTTTTTTTTTTTTTTTTTTATTTTTTTTTTTTTTTTTTTTTTTTTTTTTTTTATTTTTTATTTTAATCTCATAGGTTTTGATGTGTAGTGTTTCCATTCTTATTTGCTTTGAAATTTTTTTTATTCCCTTTTGATTTTTTTCTTTGACTTACTGATTGTTCAGCAGTGTGCTGTTTAATTTCCACATATTTAGTTAGACAAGTCAGAAATTTAAGTAAATAATTATAATTTAGTAATCTAATGTTAAAATAGATGTACAAACTAACCTCTCAGGGAATACAGAAGAAGGAGTGATTATGTGTAAAGAAGGGAAAGAGGGGAGATTATAAAGGTGGGAGTATCTGAATTTGTGACAGTGATTAGAAGGGAAGAGGGACATTGTAAGCAGATATTCTTGTAGATTCAGAGCCATTCTCTTTCACTTTTGCCGATGTAAACCATTACTTCTTTATGGAATTAGTTATCCTTTCACATGATAAAAAAGAAAACAAATATGTGGATATATAATATGGGAAAATGACAGATCTGTGTCAAAGCCTTGCATGCCAATATTTAAAATATTCATCCTTAGTTTTCTGAAGAGAATATTGTTGTTTTAGGTGGCAAGGATATTCTCCAGGTGAAAGTGTCAGTTAAGAATATCATCTTAACCTCCTCACAAGCAGGTGATAATATATATAAGCTTCCTGACCATTTCCTAGTTGTACACCAGCAAGTGTAAGTAAATATGGTAATTACATAAATTACATAAATACAATAAATAAATTACAGAGGCACTTGGGTGGCTCAGTTGGTTAAGCAGCTGCCTTTGGCTCAAGTCATGATCCCAGAGTCCTGGGACCAAGTCCCACATCAGGTTCCCTGCTTAGTAGAGAGCCTGCTTCTCCCTCTACCTCTGCCTGCCACTCTGCCTACTTGTGCTCTCTATCTCTCTGTCAAATAAATAAAATCTTTAAAATGAATAAATAAATAATTGTGTTTCACTGATGTTTCTGTTCTAGGATATTTTTATTGGTGACTTTTTAGAAAAAGATTCATACATTTAAAACTCTTCTGAAGCTCCAGATGAACCAGATTTATAAAGGTAATGTTTTTGGAGTCTAACAGACTTTAACTAAACTGAAGATTTGTTAGTCACTTGTATTGTTAAAACTTGTTGTAACTGAAAAATAAATTATTATTGAGGGCTTCTTTGTGTACTAGATTTATAAAATGATTAGAACCTTAAATGCTAGAGACTGAGCTTAGGTAAGCAATTGTCTGCTGAAAGCCAAATCTAATTCAAGAAGGAATTAAAAAAAAAAAAATCATAGCTCCTTTTAAAAAATAGTCCCATGGTGGTACAATGAAGACCTCCACATTTCAACCACGAATTTCCTGTCTCATTTCTTTCTGAAGTAAGTTTTTCAGATAATCCGGCTGTTCTCTCTATGATCACAAAAATGTCAGCCGAGTTCTAAAGATGAGAGGAAGCCTATGAGAAACATTAGTTGAAATCTTCACTGTGTGTGATCTTGCATTGCAAGAAAGAGCATCTTTTATATCTTCTGGATTCTCGGACTTCTGTCTGGATTCTTCATGTTATACTATGCTAGCATATTCGTCCCTGAAAGAAAATTTTTCCTTTTTAACATAGTAGGAACGTTCCTATATTACTCAAGGTAGTACTAGCTATCATAACACTTGAACTGAACATTCTTGGTAATTTAAAGCAAGAGAAGCACACTTCATGTGATGTGAAATCCAAATGGGTCATCACAATGGCATGAAACCCTCCAAGCCCTGATTCCAGGATCCAGGCTTCCTTCATCTTGCAGTGCCGCCATGTTCAACAGGTGACTTTGTGGGCTAGCATGCTGGTCTGCATCATGGGAAGGACAATGGGCATAGAGAGAATCACAAGGGAGGAGTTTTTAAAGGACTAGTTCTGGAAGCAATGCACATCAGTTTCTCCAACATTCAGCTGGCTGGGCTCAGTGATAATGTCTCAGTAACAAGCTGTGTCCTTAAGGGAAATGGATTTGGTGAGCAGGTTACCAGTGTCCTCCATAGCTTCCTTCTATGTTCTTTCCTTTGCCAGAGGTCTTAAATATTTCTGCTCCTGTTCAGTCTAAAATAATCTGGAAAATTTTTATGTTCCTGTGCATTCTTTAGCTTGTTTTTGTAAATGTCTTTTTAATTGTTCTTTGGTTTTATCAAAAGTAAAGAATTGAAACAACTTGAACTGCAAAGGATTTGTTTCTCATTGAAAATCATTTCCCTTCTTAACACATCCCAATATTTTGAGTAAGATTCAGAATAAATGAGAGAGTCACTCAGTCACTCACTCATTTAATCAGTAAATCTTTTTTGATCACAGGCGCCTACACTGCACCATGAATTCTGGAAAACTGGGACACCTCAGTGAATAAGAGACAAAAAGACCCCTTCCACATGGAGCTTCCACTTAGCTGGAGGAGATAAAACACAGATGAAAAAAGAAACACAGACCCAATGAATGAGATATTTATAAGGTAGAAAAGTAAATGATGAGTGAAATGGAAAAAGGGGAAAAAAAGGTAGAGCAGCATATGACAGTGGGTCAAGAAGGTGGTGTTGGAGGGAAGATGGCCGCACTTTTACACCAAGTGGTAAACCTTACTGAGTGTGTGATGTTTGAATAGCTACTTAAAGGAGAGGCTTCCTAGGAAGAGAGTTCCAAATGGACCGAACAGCTAAGCCAAGACCCTAAGTCATGAGTATGTGTGGCATGTTGGAGAAATAAGCAGAGAGGCAGTGTGGCTCAGGGGAGGAAACGGAGGTAGTAAGAGAAGGAGTCAGAGAGTCACTGGTGCAGAGTGTGAAGCATGCGCATTTTGAAAGATGTTGAGAAGTGGACATGTAAATTGATTTCTTTAAAACTGTAGTTAAAAGAATGTTTAAAGAACACTATGTACTACAGAAATATTTTGAATACAATTGAGTAATATTTTTAATGATATCACGCATACTTTCACTGTATGTTGCAAGTAACCAATATTTTAGTGCATTTTTCAGTTACTTCTTTTGATAGATGCACGACATTTTCAGGGAAAATGACTAGTATTTACAATCCCTTTAAATGTTCTCTTCAGAACTGATGAACAGAGCTTGAGATCGAGGGCCTACAAATTCGGTTCTAGTTCTCATGTCCTACCCTAAAATTCCTTCACTCCCTGTGCTTGTACCTCAGGAGGACTTTCTGCAATCCTGACCCTCCCTCAGTGGTAGACACTCTCTGTCTAGAACATAGTATAAGACTCTAAGTATCAGTACATCTGAAACGAATATAACATTTTAATGGGAATTAAAATAAAAACTTAAACACAAACAAAGAAGATTCTAAGATGAAGACAGTGACTCTAGGAGATTATCCATATACATGCATATGAACTGAAAGCTATTGTTCTCAGAGAGTTTCTTCTTGACTCAGATCTGTTTCTGTGCTGTCCCTCTAGCCATCAGCCCCCCTTGTCCCTAAACGTAGAGAGGGGCGGAGAGAAAGAGCGTGGGAGAAGACTCAGAGTGAAGCGCCTCTCACTTCTCTCATCTCCCCTGTGCTCACAGCAGTGGTAAGTGAGAATACAGGTGTTCCCGGGGTCCTTACAGAGCTCTGCACAGACCAGTAAAACATTAAATAAACATAGAATAGTTTGAAGCAGAAAAGTCCCAAGTTAGATACTCCTCTAGAAATGACAAGTTTGGCTTAGTATGTAAGCCCAAGATAGAATTCCCTAATAGATATATTTTAAATCTTAGAATATTTTCCATATGAACAAATAAATTTTTAAACACATACAAGATCCACGAGAGACGCTTGAATTGGGATTTGGTCAAAACTCACTCTACAGAGAAAAACCATTAATTTGGGGAGAATTGGTATAAATGTCAGGGAAATTATAGCGGTTTTTGGATTATCTGCATTTCTTTTCTTCATTAATCAGGTAACTAGGTACTTGGCAATTTGAATGCAGAAACAGGTTCTCATTCATGGTATCTCCATTATTTCTTTGTCTTGGACACAGCAAACTGGTGAATTTAAACTTCCAGTGAGTAAACTATTTAGATTCCTACCTATTTTATTTTCTTTGGGTCAGGGAGTCTGAAATAGGAAGAATGGATGTGCTTTTACTTTATAAACCACTATTGTTGTTGGTTTTTTTAAACATATCATATATATAATTTTCTTGTGTTTGTATTTTTAAAGTCTATTTATTTATTTATTTAAGCGATCTGCACCCAACATAGGGCCTGAGATTAAGAGTCACATGCTCTTCCGAATGAGCCAGCCAGGAGACCCTACAATTTTCCTGTGTTTCATTCAGCCCTCTTTTGACAGAGGTATATTCTTTGGAATGTGCTGATTAACAAAACAAATGTCCATGAAGTATTACACTCTGTTCTGTCCTCATCTGTTTTTATTAAGATGGTGTGGGGTTTCCCATCCTTCTGCATTTCTCCTTTATGACTGTATCTATTTTCATAATTACTTAACTCTATTATCATCATTGAAATGTTTGTACCCATTCAGGTAAGATATATTTTCAAGGTTTTTTTGTTTTTTTGTTTTCCCTGAATGCAGTCATATTTCACATTAGTCAAATTACCTCCAATTACTTCACATTACCTTCGATATTTAGGGGCAAAGAGATTTCCAAAGCTATCCTAAAGACAATACATCATTCCAAAAATTTAAAATTAATCCCATTTATCTTTCCTGACAAGACAGTTGTGGAAAAAACATAAAAAGAGTGAAGAGCATTTTGAGATGATTGCATTAGAACTTGCCATCATGACTAAAGCTGTGGGTATGATGAGTGATATATGGCTTCCTGTTCAATGCACTTGGCACTGTCCTCCCCAAAAGCAGTATTTTCAGTGGACTACTGACAACTAAAGAAACTATGCCATATGAAAAAGGTTAGGAGGGCTTTAATTTTAGAAATTTAATTTTTAGGGGATTTGATTTTCTCTTTGGTAGAGAGCTAAGAACTAATTGTGGAGTTGGTTCTCATGAAGTAATACTTTGACATGTTAGAGTGATAACTAATAATTTGCGTATTATTTTCTTCCCTTGGCCATGAGCCTGACTGTCTTGGATGCTGACCTACTACATGTACCTTTCAAAATAAGGTACAGTTTTGATTAGCATCATTATTCAGATAACACTTTTACTTTATATTTCCTCAGTGTTAATGAACTATATTTTCTCTGCAGGCCACATTAATCTGTATTAATTTGCATATATGTTCTGTATACATACAACTGTGTATGTATATATACAAACATATACACACGTGTGTTCATACATTATTAGTGGTTAATTTACAGGTATATAGAGACAATGGCAAAATTTAATGTTAAAGATTTTTATGCTATTTAAGTCTATTTAAATGATACAATTTTTTAATCTATTTTATTTTCTTTTATTTAAAGGTGTCAATGCGATTTTATGGGGGAAGGAAAGGTTTTTCAACGAATGGTGCAGAACGACTGGATAGCCCATATTGCAAAAATGTACTTTGATCCTCTTTTTCAAGTCACACCACACACACACACACACACACACACACACACACTGATGACTGATAAAATATAGATCTAAATGCAAAAGCTAAAATCATAAGGCCTCTTAAAAATATGTGACTATATTTGTGACTATATTTGTTCAGGATTTTTTTTAAATTTTAGCTAGTTAACATAGAGTGCAATATTTGTTTCAGGAGTAGAATTAAATGATCTATCACTTCCATACAGCACCCAATGCTTACCACAACAAGCACTCTCCTTAATACCTATCACCTATCTAGTCCATCCCCCCTACCTCCCATCTATCAACCCTCAGGTTGTTCTCTATAGTTAAGATCCTCTTACGGTTTGTTTCCTTCTCTCCTTGTTTTCTTAACCCCCTTCCCATATATTTATCTGTTTTCTAAATTCCACATATGAGTGATATCATATCTGCATTTGTCTTTCTCTGATTGACTTACTTCACTTAGCATAAAAAACTCTAGTTCATCCACATCATTGCAAATGGCAAGATTTCATTTTTGATGGCTGCATAGTATTCCATTGTGTATACATATACCACTTCTTCTTTATCCATTCAATAGTCAGTGGACATTTGGGCTTTCTCCATAGTTTGGTCATCGTTGATAATACTGCTACTAACATTGGGGTCCATGTCCCCCTTTGAATCTATATTTTTGTATCCTTTGGGTAAATACCTAGTAGTGCAATTGCTGGATCATAGGGTAGTTCTATTCTTAGATACAGTTTCTTTTTTAATGCTTTCATGGAAGGATTCCTGGGTGACTCAGTCACTAAGCATCTGCCTTCAGCTCAGCTCATGATCCCAGGGTCCTGGAATTGAGCCCCACATCAGCTCCCTGCTCAGTCTGCCCCCACCTCCCATACTTTCTCTCTTGCATATGCATGCTCTCACTTTCAAATAAATAAACAAATAAATATCTTTTTAAAAATGCCTTTATGGAGGCAATATTAAAAAAGAGCCAGTGGCTTAGTACTGTTAGGGAAATTGGGCCAAACTGTTCTGTCTTAACTGAAACACTAGAAAAATACATGTTCTGCACTGGAAGAGAGAAATGAGCAAAATGTTCATCTTCTAAAAAGAATTAAAAGTTGGCAGGGGTGGAAGGAACCTTACATTAACAAGAGTGAAGCAGCAAAAAGGAAGGTAAATTGTGCAAAATAAGCAATCGGGGGAAAAGTAGGATCGTTGTGAAAGATACTAAAGTATGCACAGTAATCAACAGCTGACAGAATAGCGAGCATGTATGCATTCCTACTCGGAGATAAAATTCAGCAAGAAGTTGCCCCAGGGAGCCCTCTTTCTGGATTTGTTTATACATTTTTATATATTTTTTAAAAATATTTTATTTATTTATTTGACAGAGAGAGAGGTCACAAGCAGGCAGAGAGGCAGGCAGAGAGAGAGGGGGAAGTAGGCTCCCTGCTGAGCAGAGAGCCCAATGAGAGGTTTGATCACAGGACCCTGAGATCATGACCTTAGCCAAAGGCAGAGGCTTAACCCACTAAGCCACCCAGGCACCCCTGTACATTTTATATTGAAGTTATTATAGATTTACAGGAAGATGAAAAGATAGTACAGAGAAGGTATATTTTCTCCCAATGGGCACACTTTAAGGAACTGGCAAACAATGTAAAAACCAGGGTTGGAAATTAGCACAATGTTTGTGTAGTTCTGTTCCACTGGGTTGATTTGTGTAACCATCACCTCAGTAAAGACACACACCTATTCCCTCACAAAGATCTTCCTTCTGTGACCACTTCAGAGTCACACTTAACCCCTTTCTAGCTCCCACCACAAGCCCTAACCCCTGGCAGCTACTAAATGATTTCTCCACATAGATAATTTTGTCATTCTGCAAATGTTGCCTACATTGAAATATACAACTTATGATATTTTATGATTGGCTTTTATTTTTCACTTGGCATAATGCCCTTGAGATTCAGACAAGTTGTTGCATGTTATCAATACTCCATTCCTTTTACTGCTAAGTAGTATTCTGTGATACGGCTGTACCACCGTGCATGTGATCATTCACCTGTCATGAAGTATTTTGGATTATTCTGTTTTGACTATTGCAGATTACAGCTGCTGCGAACACTTGTTTTTACATGGGCATAAATTTTTATTTCTCTGGAATATATGTCAAATACTGTGACTGCTGCATAAGATGTTCCACGTGTTCGCTGTTTTAAGGAACTGTCAATTAAGTTCTGGATGGTTGTACCAGTTTGAGTGAAGTATGGGAGAAATCTCACCTCCTTATACATCTTCTTACTTTCCCCCATTCATAATATAAATGTCTTAAGTATTCCCTACACGTTACTGAGTAACACATCGGACAGTGTTAAATTTTTGTTTCAACCATCAAACGTAAGTTAAAAACTCAAGGAAAAGAAACATCTCTTATGTTCATCCACATTTTTACTCTATTATCTTTTTAAAATTCCTGATGGCCCTAGATTCCTTATCATTTACTTTTTGTTTTAATAAATTCTTTAGCTATTCTTTTAATCAATTAACTAATTAATTGATTAATTAGCTATTCTTTTAGAGTAGGTCTGTTGGTAGTTTTCCTTCATCTGAAAACATCTTGATTTCCCCTCCTTCTTAAAGGACATTTTTGTTTCATACAGAATTCTGGATTGATGGTTCTTTTCATTCAGCACTTGAAAAATGTCATGTCTAATCATCAGGGATATGCAAATCAAAACCACGATGGGCTATCACTTCCCACCAGTCTGAATAGCTAAAACCAAAAAGACAGAAATAACAAGTATTGGCAAGGATGTGGAGAAAAAAATGCTTGAGCACTGTTGGTGGGAGTGCAGGCTGGTGCAGCCACTGTGGAAAACAGTATGGAGGTTCCTCAAAAAATTAAAATAGAGATACCATATAATCTCATAATACCACTGGTGGGTATTTATCCAAAGAAAAGAAGAACAGTAATTCAAAAAGATATATGCACCCTTATGTTTACTGCAGCACTATTCACAATAGTCAAGACATGCAAACAACCCAAGCGTCCACTGACAGATGAAGGGAGGAAGATGTGGTGTACACACACGAGCACTTCCGCAAGTGTTATACAGCCATAAGAAGGGGGCGAGGTTGTGTCATTTGCGATGACATATCACATGGAGTTCATGGTATTACATGGAGTGCAAAAGGTCAAAAAAAACAAATACTATATAATTTCACTCATATGTGGAATCTACGAGACCAAACAAATGAATGAGTGAGCAAAAAGCAAACAGAGGACAAACTGATGGCTGCTGGAGGGGAGGACGATGGGGGATGGGCAGATGGATGAAGGGGAGTGGGAGATCCAGTTATGGGGCTTCCAGTTATGGAATGAATAAGTCATGAGAATGAAAGGCACAACATACGGAAGACAGTCAATGATATTGTAATGACGTATGGTGACACATGGTAGCTACACATATGGTGAGCGTCATCTAACCTACAGAGTAGTTGAATCACTATGTGGTACACCTGCAACTAATGTAGCATTGTGTGTCAACTAGACTCAAATTTAAAATGTGTTAAAAGAGGAAAAAAAAATAAGAAAAATATCGTGCACCTTCCTTCTTGCCTCCATGGTCAGATGGAGGAAATCCACCTGATGAGAAATCTGCTATCTTTTTAATTGTTTCTATCCTTTGCCTACAGGTGTCCTTTTGGGTGGAGACAGGCTATCCCAGCAAAAAAGTAGCAAAGGCCCTGGAAGAGCAAAATGGACAAAGAGGGGAGGAAATTTCAGGATCCATTATGCATGGGTACATGGAATTCAGCCTTGCATTTGAGGAGCATTGTAAAATGCATATTAGAACTGTCCATGTGAGAGATGCAAGATGGATTACGAACCCACTGACCTCCGTCTCACATTGGTCTAGGACTGCCCCACAATTCCTAATTCTCTCTTACTTTCATAATTATACATCCAAGCATGTCCTAGAGCAAACAGCAGGAGACACACAGTGGGGCCAAGGTTAAGTGCCAGAGCTGTTTGTTGCAGTAATGTTTGGAGTAAGGTAGAGACTTGGACGATGTGGCTGGGTAGAAGATGTCCCTACCCGGACCATTTATTCACGAAGGGAAGCTATGGCTTCCAATTCCTCCATGCGAACTTGGCCCCTGAAGATTCTTCCAAAAAGACTGTGATGCGGGGACAAACGTGGTCTCAGGTCTCAGACAGTTCGGTTGCCTTGTCCTCTCAGGGAGGTTTCATCTTCAGATCAGGGCCTGCAAGAGGACATCTGAGTTCAAGCCCCCTTGGATCCTGCTACCCCTCCTCTCTGTCAGTCTCTGAGGATTCATCCCCTTGCTGGGTCAGGACTCTTCCACACTCTTCACAGAGCAAAGACCTCACCCATCCCCTTTGGAAAATTTCAGTCTCCTCCTTGCATGGATTCCTTGGGTGGAAGACTAAAAAATCATTTTTGGGTTCCTCCAAGTTTTCTATAGCAGTGACACCAAATGCTAAATAATAACACTTCTGAAAGTTCGTTCAGGATTACTTGTTCCTTGGGAATATTGAGATTTAACTTGTTTTCAACTGTTTAGAGATAATACTTTGCTTTTGGAAATGTGCAGTTCATGCTGCCAGGATTATACTTGTGATTACCCATTTGGCGGGGATCAGGTCCTACCACATCGAGTGGGATCCAAATAAATCTTCTGGCCAGTGATTTTCTCTTGAGGCCATTTTCAGGTTTGGAAAAGGGGTCACAATTTATGATGGATAAAATTATTAACTCATAGGATTGTGTTATTTTTAGAGGTAACTTGGAAGAACATCTATGACGGAAATCACGAGTCAGCCATCAATGCTTTTTATCTTTCCATGGATTTATTTAGCCAAAAGAACATCTCTTACTTCTCCTTTCATTATCACCAGGATGACTGCACCATCGGATCTTTCAGGGGCTGTCCTAGCCTCCAGTGCTCCCAGTGTAACAACTCATAGCTCCCCTTTCACACTGAAAAACGGTGCCCAGAATAGGACATCTCCCAAATCACCACGCTTCATTGTTGAATCCAGGCCCTTCTATTGGAATCTTAAGCATGTGTGTCTAAGTGTGTGAGAAGTCCAAGTTGTTTATACAACAAAGTTCGAATGTAACATGTCTTTGAGAATTCTTCTGAGTTCCTTTTGAGCTGTGTTCTTTTACTTGGCAGGATTTTTCTGGCTCTCTCAAAGTTTTTATCAAACTAGAAGTCCAGATGGCCAGTTCTTTGGTTGCCCAGTGACAGGGGAGTCAAAGCTGGTTTCTGCATGACAACAATATGTTGAAACTTAACTAGGACAGGAAGCTTTCCCAAAAGATTGCATGAACAGAATGTTACAGATTCTTGAACTCTCCAAAGATTGCTTGTGAGCTGGGAGAGAATCCTATTCCATTTAAGTCTACTTTTCACTACAGTATCACTGCTCTACTTATGCACAGTTCAGACTTGGTAATTTGGCAAGAAACTTTAAAAAAGAAATGATCACTTTTAGTCTAGTCTAAAATATTAATCTCAAAGATAAAAGTTTGCTGATTTCAGTGTCGAATCAAGAGAGTTGGCTCCCTGTTTAAAGGTATACTTAGAATTTTCCTTAGATGTTATTCAGGGTTTATTATCTAAATTTATTTTTCAAAGATAAAATTTATCCACATGGTATAGAAAGAGATTAAACAGAGAATTTGGTAAATACGATCAGATGGGCTTTAAATTAAAGTTATTTGTTTTGAAATTTCCTAAACCTGTATTTCCTTCTAATTATTAAGAAAAATACCTTTTTTCTTTCTTTCTTTTTGGCTTGTTAAATTTCTATTTTAATTCCAGTTAGTTAACATATAGAGTCACATTAGTTTCAGGTATAAGGAAAATATTTCTAAAGTGACCAATAAAAATCCTCAATGGTTTTATAAAATTAAGAAATGTTTATATTGCAGTTCTGAAGGAAGGTTAAGACAAGGACATTTTATGGTCTTTATGCTTAAGAGCTTTGCATTTTTAGTCAGGACCTAACTGCAAAAGGAAATTTGGAGTTTTATTTGAAATGTGGGCATTTTAAACAAATGTAAAACTCTCTTGTCTTGGAAAGTGACCCAAATCCATGCTAATTTAACCTTAGTTTTCTTGATCAGTGAAATACATTTGAGTTGACTATTAAATTTCATTTGAAGTTTGTAGTGAAAGAAAGTACATCATCGAAGTTAATTGTGTAATGGCAGCAAGCTGGGGGTTCTGGTAGTTACAAAATGTTAAGAATCATCAACCGTTTTCCGGAAGTAAATCTACAGAACTACCACACAGGAATATTCTCACAACTTCTCTCTCCCTGATGTACAGAGGTTTCTTTTCTGGACTTGTCTGATATTAGAACCTAAGATATGCTGGATACCATGGATTTTAACTCATGGATGAGTTTAGAGAGGGAACTTGATAAACTCAGATAAAAGAAAACATTTCACCCTGTAAGTTTCCTGAGCTACTTTGGGGACCTGGAGAACTGTCCATTGGGGAGAAATTCTGACATGTGGTTTCTGGAGCAATTGGTGCATTTGGGGCCATCAGTTTCCAGAAAAAGTGTGCCTGTTTCAGAGAGATAGTCACGGGGTTAGAGGATGGGTAAGACAGAGAAAGGGAACATCTAACCTCTGGCACTCTTGGTGCCTTTGCACAAAATGCAGTCCTGCTTGTAGGACATCACGTTCTTTCAAACTGACCTGTCAGGTACGTAATCTCGCCACTCCACAGACCACAGAATCTCATCGCCACTAGCTAGTGGCTTCATGGTACCAATCTTTTAATTGGGCTGGGTGACAGGATGGAGAATGGCTATTTCTCCTAGTCTGTGGCATAAAATGATATAATTTTTATTCCATTCTTTTCAGATTTTAGAAAAATTACTCTTAATTTTTAAATTCCTGTGTCTGTCTCTGTGTCTTCTCTCTCTCTCTCTCTCTCTCTCTCTCTCTCTCTCTCTTTTTCTTTCTGTCTTTCTTTCTGATACATACTAGAATCCAGAGGGAAAAGTTCCAACCTGAGACACCGCTATAGTGGTCCACAATACAGATCACTGCCCTCCATATCTTACTGTGTTCCCACCTTAGACGCCTAAAGCCTCTTTCCTTCTTCAGGATGATGATCCTAAGCCAATAATCAAGCTCATTATGTGTCAAGAAAGCTTCCTATAATTTTAGGTTCACTGGCTCATTTTACTGTCACAATCACTACCAAGGAAGAACTGATACTATTCCGTTTTTACAGGTGGGGAAACTAAGGTCAAAGGAGATGACCTACTTGGCCCAAATCACACAGAAGGGAAGGAACAGAGCCAGGGTATGAGCTTCTCAAAGACCCGCTCAACTCTGCTTTGAATACACATCAGTCTAACAATACCTCACATCAACACATCAGAAAAAACCTTCCATCTCCCAAATCCTGAACTGGATTTCAAAAAATATACTTATGGATCAGATAGCACCTGTAGGAGTTTAATGCTCTGATTAGGATGACCAAGTTACCATCATATTTATTAGCATAATTATATAACACAGATTTTAGCAAAATTAAAACTACACATTTTTTGCAAACATAAAAAAATTACTTTTTCCCCCCCCAATTTCAAGCCAGTGTCTCAATCTGACATCTAAAGTGCATTGAATTATTTGTGCTTGGAAATGTTTGCTCAAATTTGTTGATACCATTAAAATACTTTAAACACAGGCAGTTATGAGTTATTTAAAGAATTTTATATAATTATTTAAAAATCTCATGAGTGAGTCATGTGGTCGTTTGGTGCTCACGCACTTTTGAACATCCCCGCTACACGAAGGGACCTCTCTTCCTGCCCACCACAGCTCCCCTTCCCCTTCTGGCAGGTGTATCTGATTGTTATGTTATTATCTGTCCTTTGTTTTTACATGCCATAACTTTAAATATATATATTTGAACGTCTGTGCTTTATTCCAATTCATTTAAATCATGTCTCCCTGTTTCTCCATTCTAGCCAATACTTTTCTGGTCTCCTCGCTTCCTCCAAAAATGCCTCCAAGATTTTGTCAGTTTTTTCTTTATTTTTACATTACCAAGTTAGTGGCATTTATTTCTATTTGTAGCTGTACTTTCTTCATGGTTTATCTAGAGCTTCATTTTAAAGTGGAAAACCCAGCAAAATAGCATCTGAATGACGGTGTGCAGTAGGTGCTGTCCTCCTCGGAGCTACAGAAGATGGCAGGATTCCGTTGTCTTCGTTTTAAGTCCAAGCTCTTAACTGCTGGGTCACCTCCAAGAGACTGTTCTTAGGTCAAGGTCAAAAATAATTATCTTTTCTCATATTCCTTCAATTACTATTCAAATTATGACATGTTTTAAACAGCCTTACATGTGTACCTGATTTTCTTACGGCTTTGGATTTTCCTGGAGTTTCTAACTGTGCCCAGCTGGGGAAGCCAGGCACTCACTCACAACCTCTTCCAGCTCGAAGCTGTGCTGCCTTTAGGACAAGGGTGATGCTGGCAAAGTTCCTCTTACCCTCACATATGTTTCCAAACTCGTATTCATTCACTTATTTTTGTTTCAGTGGAATACTGGGTGCTTCTCTGAAACCTGGACTTGTCCAAAGACCTTCCTATCCTGGGGTGTCTGGCCAAGTTAGCATTCTGCATGTTCTCCCAGACCATGGCTGTGAGGGGCTGGGGCCATTTGCAGACTCTGCAACCCATAGGGAGATCTGTCTGCCTGCTACCTGACACACGCAGAGGCAGGACTTCTCCTGGATCCCTTGGGTCCTTCAAGTCCCACAGAGGCACTTTGGTCATCAACAGATGCTGATGTTAATTTTTTGAAGGGGACAAAAACGACAGATGTCTCAGGCTGCCATGACACTGACTTCATTTAGTGGCCATTCTTTTCTAATGAGAAATGAGCACTTCTGCCAGACAGTGGGATTAGAGGCATCTGGATTTCTGAGTTTTAAAGAGCATCTACTAAGATATTCACATCTTAATTCTCAGGGTCCCATTCCTGTTCTGTTAGGGATTTGACTTTGGCATAGGAGACTTGCTGGAGCTAAGAATTTTTATAGGATACAGTGATTTTACAGATGGACTATGGCAGTTCTATGCCGTCTCTGGGGACATCTGGAAATACAGCCCAGACTCTTGGTCAGATAAGTCAAGAGGCTAACGAATGACTTAGGACATGCTGTTAGAAGTCTGGAACTTCCTGGCACGACCCAGGTTGGTATGTTTATTGATGGCTTATATTTGGCATAAGTGGACTATGCAGTCTGATTTGGCTAGATGACTGTAAGGGAACGGAGGGCCCTGCTGGACCCTTTTAGGAAGCTCTCTCAGAACCACATTCGTTCAAACCTTAGAGGCTCAGTCCACAGACAAAGCATGACCTTGTGAGACTAAGAAGGACCCAAGCAGCGATGCATGGAAGTTTCCTGAGCCTGATGCTTGCTTGCATTCTCTTTTTCCTACTGTCCTTTGTTTCGATTAAAAGCCTTATATGAGTTCTGTGGAATCCTGTGACTCCTTCCAGTCATCCGACGCTGCTGTAAATATGGCAGGATTTAATCTGACGATTTCGTCTGGAGCCCCATGCTTCATTCCCTCGGCTCTCCATTTGCAGGAAGTCGGGCTTCCTTCCGTGCTGGCCAGGAGCTTCTTAGGCTTTCAGATTTTGTTAGTTGGTGATTAATCATCCTGGGCCTGTCATTATCTCTCTTCACTGAATTGATGGCTCCATCACAGCCACCCAACCAGTCATCTGTCCCCTCATCCTTCTCCAGCGCAGGACTGTTGCCTGAGCCCGCGCCCTCCCCTTCACCATTACCCCGCCCCGGTCCACTAGGACGACGGCACGATTGCAGTCGTGGCCTATCTGATCTCCACCCACCACTGGAAATAAGGTCCTTAATGCCAAATTTTAGAAGCTGTTTCCCAGTAAGAAGCACAGTGACTAGCCAATAAGCAGGCGATACTCGCCACAGCCTGGGGGTGAGCCCGTTGGCTTGAGGAAAGAGGTGCGGACTACCAGGGTACCACTACGTTTGCTCTGTGCTCTCACCTGTTTGTACCTTTAAGTATTAACACTATTTTCAAGTATGCTTGACATCCAATATCCTATTAGTTTCACGCGTACCTCATTGTGATTCCATATTTTCATACACCATGAAATGATCCCCACAACAGGTGCACTTACCACGGGTCACCACACGAAGTTATTCCAACATCCCTGACCATCTTCCTGAAACTGCGCATTACAGCCTCACGACTTGTTTATTTTACAACTAGGAGTCTCTACCTCTCAACCCCCTCACGTATTTCATCTCCCCACCAATCTCTTCTCTCTCAGAACCAACAGATTCCTCTCTCTATGAGTCTGTTCCTGTTTTATTTTCTTTATTTTGCTTTTAAACTCTGGGTAGAAGTGAAATCATACTGTGTTTGCCTTTCTCTGTATAACTTGTTTCACTTTCCATCATACGGTTTAGACCCGTATTTGTACATTTTTAACAGACGACTTAATATGTTTTTAGGAGGAAGGTAAGGCAAACTTATGTGTTTATTCTGTTATCTGGAAGTGATGGTAAATAGGCCATTTTTTAAAAAACCTTTTGTTTAATACTGACTTGTTCAGCCACACCATTATTCCATATTCTAAATAATCTCTCAATTTATCCCCAGAGAGGAATATTTGAGACAAAGTAGGCAATACCACAATCTAGTCAAATACTCACATACATTCAAATAGAAACCAGCATTACTCAAGACCTAAAAACACAAACTGCTAAATGAATAATTCAATATATTTCCTCAAGAATATGAAACTGTTCTAGCCACTGTAAAGGAATTTAAATAGGACTAAAAGCCCTCCTGAAGTCAGGATATTTTTTTCTTTTGTGAAGTAAGCAGAAAATAATCATCATATGAGTTATTTTTAATATTAATTTTTAATTATCTTCGTTAATGGAAGAAGCGGGAACAGTGGATTAACCACCCGGAGATGCGTTTGAGCAGGAAGCTCTATAAAGTCAGCTTTTCTATGGTCAAAGTAGGCCAGAGGGTGAGTGACATCCGACCAGCCTTCGTCAGCAGGGTCCTTACTCAATGCCACCTTAAGGTGGCAGAGTGGGCCTGTCTGAGACTGATGAACAAGGCCTTGTCAACCTACTCCCAAGACTCCCGGTGACATGGCAGTGTCCAGTGACCCAGCAATTACAAATCAGTGAATGTGTTCTAAGGAAATCGTTGGAACTGCACACAGAAACGTGTGATCCATGATCACTGACAGAATACTGAAAATAAACAAAATGCCCCTGGTGGCTGGATAAATAAATTATAGCTCTTAATGAGGATAGAATAAGATGCAGGTATTAAATAAATATATTGTAGAAGAGAAAATGCTTCCCCATTCCTGATTAATGTAAATTAGCTCTGGAAATATTTATTTACACGTACACCTCGGAAATGCTTTCCTTGAAGCCTTATATTTAGCCTTAACGTACATTTTTCCAGTTCCCTCAATTCTTCTCACTCGAGTCTCCTGATAAGCATGCTGTTGCTATCACACCCGTTGCCATCTTGCTCAGCTTTTGCCGGGAACACTGTTTTTCAGGACTTGATAATATCATGAATAGTACTGGTCTACAAAAATGCCTCATAAAAAGCTACTTATCAAAAGTCACTGCTGAACAGATCTTGTCACGTGAATTTAACTGATTTAAAACATGTGAAAATAAACACGCTCTGCCAATGGTAGAAAGCGATGTGAAGACGGAAATACATTTTTTTTTTCAAGTTTCTGTGAGTATTCTACAAGTCATGGAAAGGGAAGAAAACAATGAAAATCTACACTTAGAAAAATTCTGAACGCTTTTAGAGTTTAATTCCTTCTAAAGCCCAGGAAATGCTAGTTTTTACCTCTCATCCAAATGAGGTCCTGTTGTGAGGAAACATTTTATTTCTCCTTGGATAGAAAATAACGGGAATTTTTTTCTTTTAATAACTTGGTGTTAACTCTACCATTTTTCTTCATATATATATATATATATATATATATATATATATATATAATTTTTATTTTTATTTTTATTTTTTTGATAGAGAGAGGTGGGGGAGAGGCAGAGGGAGAGGGAGAGAGAGAATCCCAAGTAGACTCCATGCCCAGCACAGAGCCTGACATGGGGCTCATTCTCATGACCCTGAAATATGACCTAAGCAGAAATACTCAGTCGCTTAACTGACTGAGCCACCCAGGCACTTCTGTCAGCATTTTGAGTTTCTGCATGAGATTAATTATCTCACACTTGTGTTTTATATACTTAGATGTAAAACAATATGTGACCTTATGTTATGTAATAGATACTAAGTCCTAATATTGTAACCTTCATATCTAATAAAGTCCATAAAGAGGAAAGTAGAAAAATTCTAATGTTATTGTCTTCCAGTTCTTTCTCAGATTATAGAGACCTACATGTTCCATTTTGACCTTTAGTTCAAACTTGGATTATAGCTGGAGAACATTATTGTCAGCATTTATTCTCAGCCCCCTTATTTTGATTATTTTTTGGATTCACAGATAGCACATTGATTTTGGGCTTCTGTAAGGAAAATAGTAAGTGAGTCTTAGTGTTCTTTTCAACGACTACCTCTATGTGTTCTGTTGGTCATCAGCTGAACACTGAAGGTTCCAATAGCATTAAATCAAGGTAGTTACTCCCTTAGGTATCTCTACTACGCAATTTTCTATTCCAGTCATACAAGTCAGAAGTTCCTACTTAGTAAATTTTTTTTTCATGTTGGATTTTGTTTATACTTCATCTTAGCTGAACTAATTTTAAAAATCACATGGGTTTTACCACACATTAAAAGTAGGGTTAATACCTATTCTTCTCAAACTATTCTAATAATAGGAAAGGAAGGAAAACTTCCAAATCCATTCTGTAAAGCCAGCATTACACTGATACCAAAGACAGATAAAGACTCCAATAAGAAAGAGAACTAAAGGCCAATACTCCTGATGAACATAGATGCAAAATCCTCAACAAAATACTAGCAAACTGAATCCAACAATACATGAAAAACATCACTTACTGTTGGCGAGGATGTGGAGAAAGGGGAACCCTCCTACACTGTTGGTGGGAATCCAAGCTGGTGCAGCCACTCTGGAAAACAGCATGGAGGTTCCTCAAAAAGTTGAAAATAGAGCTACGCTATGACCCAGCAATTGCACCACTGAGTATTTACCCTAAAGATACAAACGTAGTGATCCAAAGGGGCACGTGCACCCAAATGTTTATAGCAGCAATGTCCACAATAACCAAACTATGGAAAGAACCTAGACGTCCATCAACAGATGAATGGATAAAGAAGATGTGGTATATATACACAATGGAATACTATGCAGCCATCAAAAGAAATGAAATCTTGTCATTTGCAACAACATGGATGGAACTAGAGGATATGATGCTGAGTGAAATAAGTCAATCAGAGAAAAACAATTATCATATGATCTCTCTGATATGAGGAATTTGAGAGGCAGGGTGGGAGGTTGTGGGAGGTAAGGAAGGAAACAATGAAAGAAGATGGGATTGGGAGGGAGACAAACCATTAGAGATTCTTAATCTCACAAATCAAACTGAGGGTTGCTGGGGGGTAGGAGGGTAGGGATAAGATGGCTGGGTGAGGGACACCGAGGAGGGTATGTGCTATGGTGAGTGCTGAGAAATGTGTAAGACTGATAATGCACAGACCTGTACCCCTGGGACAAATAATACATTGTATGCTAATAAAAATATTTTTTAAAAAATCACTCACCACAATCAAGTGGGATTTATTCCCAGGTTGTAAGGGGGTTCAATATTTACAAATCAATCAATATGATCTTCATATCAATAAGAGAATGGATAAGAACCATATGATCATTTTCATAGGTGTAGAAAAAGCATTTGACAAAGTACAACATCCATTCAAGATAAAAACTCTCAGCAAAGTAGGGCTGGAGGGAATATAATTACAACATAAGAAAGGCCTTATATGGAAAACCCACAGCTAACATCACCCTCAGTGGGGAAAAACTGACCCCTAAGGTCAGGAACAAGATAAGCATGTTCACTCTCACCACTATTATTCAACATAGTACTGAAAGTCCCAGCCACAGCAATTGGACAACAGAAAGAAATAAAAGGATTCCAAACTAGTAAAGAAGGAAAATTTTCACTATTTGCACATGACCTGATACTCTATGTAGAAAACCTGAAAGATTCCACCCAAAACTGTTAGACTGATAAATGAATTTAGTAAAGTCACAGGATAAAATCAACCTACAGAAATCTGTTGCATTTCTATACACCAATAATGAAGCAGCAGAAAGAGAAATTAAGAAGACAATCCCACTTGTAATTGTACCCCAAATAATGAGGTACTAGGAATAAACCTATCCAAAGAGGTGGGAAATTGCACATTTGCCACCTGACGGCAGATGAAAGAAACTGAAGACAACACAACGAAATGGAAAGATATTCCACACTCATGGACCAGAAGAACAAATATTGTTAAAATGTCTATTCTACCCAAAGCAATCTACACATTCAATACAATCCCTATTGAAAAGCCAACATTTTTGTTGAAAAACCATTTTTCACAGAAGAAGAACAAATAATCCTAAAATTTGTATGGAATCTTAAAAGACCACAAAAAGCCAAATCTCAAGAAGGAAAAGCAATGCTGGAGGCTTCACAAGACCAGACTTCAAGTTCTATTATGAATCTGTAATGATCAAGAGAGTGTGGCACTGGCATAAGAATAGACGCATGGATCAATGGAACATATAGAGAGCCCAGAAATAAACCCACAATTATATGGTCAACTGATCCTTGACAAAACAGGAAAGAATATCCACCAGGAAAAAGACAGCCTCTTGAACAAAGGGTTTTAGGAAGACTGAACAGCAACATGCAAAATAAATAGACTGGACTACTTTCTTCCACCTTACACAAAAATAAATTCAAAATGGATACAGACCTAAATGTGAGACCTGAAACCATTAAATCTGAGAAGAGACCACAGGCAGTAAATTCTCTGACATTGGCCACAGCAACATTTTTCTAGACAGGTCCCCTGCAGGATGGGAAACAAAAGCAAAAATGAAGTTTTGGGACTACATCAAAATAAAAGCCTATGCACAGAAAGAAATTAATCAGCAAAGCTAAAAGGCAACCTATGGAATGGGAGAAGATATTTGCAAATGACATATCTGATGAAGGGTTAGTATACAAAATATATGAAGAACTTACCAAACTCTACACCCAAAAAACAAATAATCCAATTAAAAAATGGGCAGAAGACATGAACAGTCATTTCTCAGAAGAAGACATCCAGATGGCTACCAGACACATGAAAAGATGCCCAACACGACTTGTCCTGAGGGAAATGCAAAGCAAAACTATAGTGAGATGCCACCTCACACCTGTCAGAATGGCTGAAATCAAACCCACAAGAAACAAAAGGACATAATGGAATATACCATTCGCGATGACAGGGATGGAGCTGGAGAGTATAACGCTAAGTGAGGTAAGTCATAGAAAGACAAATACCATATGACTTCACTCCTACATAGAGTTTAAGAAACAAAACAAATGAGCAAAGGGGAAGAAAGAGAGAGAGAGGCAAACCAAGAAATAGGCTCTTATCTCTAGCGAGCAAACTGGTCCTTAACCAGAGGGGAGGCAGGTGGGAGGGACTACGAAATGGATGACAGGATTAGGAGTGCACTGGACACGGTGAGCACTGGGCGATTAAAATAAAAACTTTTAAAAAATCACATAGGTTCTATCCTTAAAATCACATCACTAGGGGCGCCTGGGTGGCTCAGTGGGTTCAAGCCTCTGCCTTCGGTCGTGGGATTGAGCCCTGCATCGGGCTCCCTGCTCAGCGGGGAACCTGCTTCCTCCTCTCTCTCCGCCTGCCTCTCTGCCTACTTGTGATCTCTGTCAAATAAATAAATAAAATCTTTTTAAAAAATTAAATCACTAGTTGTAATATGTATAAAACATTATCAATGTGCTCTTTACTCTATCAAACATATGGCACAGTAGCACCCAACAAATAGTTGCCAAGTTCATAAATAATAAAGGGAATAATATACTAAGAAGAGAATATTAAAAAATTTGAGGAGTTATTGCCTGTTTTCTATTTGCTTTAAGGCTGTAAGGGATGAGGAAATGGATAGTTTGATTGCGGATTAGTTTGATTGCAGTGGTCATTTCACTATGTATATGTATTTAACACACCATGATATATATCCTCAATATATATAATTTTTATAAAATAATAATAACAATGATTTAAAAACTGAGAAAAAAGAATGGACAGTATCATTTAAGAGTCAGCGAGTGAAAAATAGGATGTTTGTTCCTTAATGTTGCCAGAAACAAGCAGGACATAGAGAATTTAAATTATACTTTGAAACTCTTTGTAAATGAATGGCTGCTTCAAACTGTGGAAAGTCACCAAAAGTATTAAAATATTATAACTCTGTAGGGTCACATACAATAGAAGCAATGTACAGGAAGCAGAAACATTTGAAAAGAAAGAACTCATTTTTTAATAATTTCTAATTTCACTATTATTAAATGGAGGTAACAATGGAAGTGCAATTGAAACAGTAATAAAAATTATTAGTAATAATGCCAACCCTGTGATGGGAGGTAGAAATAAAGTCCCCATTCATATCCCACAGGCCTTCCTTTAGTTTTGTTAAATTATTACAGAAATGACAAAAAAAATATTTTTTGATTTAGTTATATTTTGACACTGGTAGCATTTGTATAATTTATTTTTATCTTAAAATTTTAGGAAAGTATCATTTTTAGATTTTGTGATTACCATAGAAGATAAGACCCATTATCTCTTTCAAGCTCTAAGACATTTATCATGTATTCAATCATGTATTCATTCATTCAAGGCATACATTAACACACATGTGTACTCACACTGTTAGACATCTGGTAAACAACCACAAATAAGGTAAACACAGACCCTGGTCTGAGCCGACAATTATGCAGGGAAGACAGGTATAAACAAATCCAGTAAATAAAATCTGATAAATGAAATGTAATACGGAGGAGTATGGATGTTATGTTATAAGAACATAGTGGGGTGGGAGTCCTGATCTGTTTGAAGACTTAGGAAGACAATTCTGTTTATGTGACAGATTGACTTGCAGGGTGAGTAGAGTTTATAATTTGAAGAGCAAAAAAAAAAAAAGAGAAAAGATACATGTTTCAGGCAGAGGCAATTGATTTTTTATTTTGCGCCAAACAAGCAAAATGCTTATCAAACCCACAAGGAGTGCATATGCTAAAAAGGGAACCATGAAAACAAAGAAAAGCAAGAACAACCAGAGAGCTCAAGTATTCTGGCTTTTGCTAGATTTCTGAATTGTAAGTGGAGAGAGATGGTAGAAAAGGTTTAAGAAATACACAATTGTTTTTTTGTTTTTTGCTTTTTGTTTTTTTTAAGACAGTGAAGATTTTGAAAGCCATGTTGTAGGATCTGGACTTGAACATGGGGACAATGGCTGGATAACCACACAGGGCTTCTGCATGGAGGGGCAGCGCTTGAGAGTACACACGCTGCTTATAGGGACAGTATGACTAGGAGCAGAGACACTGGATCCAATGCAGGGGCAGGAGTCAAGGTGAGAAATGAGGGAGGGAAAGTTGACAAACTGAGCAACTATTTGAATGAAGTAGTCGTGGCCTCGGTCAATGATACGGAGAAAACAGCTAAAGGGAGGTACGAGGGAAAAATACCATACCTTGTGTCTTGGGACACATAGTCAATTGTGTTACTTTTACTGACAGGAGTAACACTGGCAGTGAAATATGTTTCACAGAAAGTATGTTTATATTATGATGTGATGAAAATATTTTAAGAAATTTATGATTGTAAGGAAGACAGGGTGGGAATTTGAAAGTGATGTCAGTGAAACTTCGGTTTGGGTTTTTTTTTTTTTAAATGATAGAGAAGACTGGAGTTTGAATATCCGTGGGAAAAAGTCAGTAGGGACAGAGATGTTAAAGAGTCAAAGAGAAGAAGGAAAGGGATATAATTCAAGGCTAAAGGTATAAAGATTACTTTCTTTTTTAAAAATTTTTTGATTTTTAAAAAGGTTTATTTATTTTTTAGGGAGAGAGAGAGCATGAGTGGGAGATGCAGAGGGAGAGAGGGAGAGAGGGAATCCAAAGCAGACCCCATGTTGAATGTGGAGCCTGACTTGGGGCTCATTCTTTGGATCCAAGCCGAAACCAAGAATGGGGTGCTTAACTCAAATGCGCCACCCAGGTGGCCCTCTTTATTTTAAAACAAAGTCAAGGGATTTAAGCATTTAAGCATTTCCCTCCCATTTGTTTTCTTTAAGAACTTAAATTTTGGGGAGTGCCTGGGTGGTTCAGTCGTTAAGCATCTGCCTTTGGCTCAGGTCATGATCCCAGGGTCCTGGGATCGAGCCCTATATCGGGCTCTCTGCTCCGTGAGAAGCTTGCTTCTCCCTCTCTGACTCCCTCTGCTTGTGTTCCCTTTCTTGCTTTGTCTCTCTCTCTCTCTCTGTCAAATAAATAAATAAAATCTTTTTTTTAAAAAATTTTGGCAGTTTGTCCATTTGTTGAAATTTTCAATATCATCGGCAAAAGCAATTTTATAATACCTCTCACCATTTATTTAAGGTCCGTAGCATCAATAATTACATCATCCTTTTCTTAATATTGTTTCTGTGTCCCTTCTATCATTTTTAAATTAATTAGGTAAACCAAAGTTTTGCCAATTTAACTTTCCTTTTGAAGAATTAACTTTAGTTATTATATCTTCCCTATTATAGGCTTATTTTCTATTTCACTAGTTTCTTCTCATGTCTTTATTATTTCCTGCTTCTATTTTATTGGAGTTTTCTCTGCTTTCATTTTATAATGTCTTTAATATGGATAAATGGCTCATTAATTTTTAGTGTTTCTCCTTTTAATATAAACATTATGAAAATGAATATACCTATATATTCATCTTTATTTGTTTTCTACAATACTTTTAAATATAATTTACCTTTGTTAATATTCAGTTCCAAATAGAAAATAACTTTTGTTCATAACATTTTCCTTGATCTATATGTTCTCTAGATATAAACTTCTTAATTTCCAAATATTCAGAGTTTTCCTAGAGATAATTTTTGGTATTGATTTATAGATTAATTGTGTTGTGAGAAAGTATATATTAGTCCCTTATAAATTTATAAATCTTGTTGCATATCCCACTTGAAATATATTTAGGGTCACTTTAAATCGAAGTAAATTGAAATATCCATGTTAAGAGAGACAGATTAGCATACAGAGGATGAGAAGAGATATGGAGCTGTGGTAGGTCTCACACAGCCAGACACAGACTAGTCATCTATTTTAAATGTCAAAATAAGAACTACAAATTTTTAGGTTAAAATCTGCATTTCCTAAAATGCTACAATATAGACAGTAAGTATAGATTTAAATTTAAAAGGAAAAAAAAACTCCTATTTCCTCATTTTATCAAACCATTTATACTTTTGGCTGGCATTCTCATAAACATCAATTTCACATCTGGATTCCACTCAAGAATAATGTTCCTCCCATTTGACACAAGTTTCTTTAGAAGACTGAAGGAGGATGAAAATTAAAGAAATATCTGGAAGCTATGTTTATCAGCTTTTCATCATCTTGTTTCTGATGATAAGCAAGAAGAAAATATTAGCGATCATTTGTGGGAGAAGAGATTTTCCTTTTATTTATTTTCATGTAGAAACAGTTTAGTGGAACACAGAACAGGTTCCAGTCACAGCATATAAACCCATTCCTATTTCTCCCACTTATATTTATGTTTAATTTTCTTTATTAAGCAGAAATAGCAAAAGAAATATTTTAAAAACCAGGACATTTAATGACTTTTTTTTCCTTATATGTGTGTTTGTGTGCATGTGTGTTTCTTATATACCATGGCCTGGGATCCCTTCTCAGTTACATGTTTAAAGGGATTTTGAGATTCATTAATAGAAACATTTGAGCTAAATATAAAGGCAATGACCTTCTATGAGATCACATCATGAGTCACAAGGTATTTTTACTTCCTGGGATGATTTATGCTTTACCTAGTCCAAACATTGCAGATAAAAACTGTATTTCAGTGGACAGCATGGAGAGTTACTAGAAGTCCAAACATCAACATAGTTTTCCCAGTTGTATACTATAATAACTGGCAATAGACTATGCACTAACAAGTGTTCTAGAACCCTAAAATTGAAAATGAAAATCTCAGCTGCTATCAGTTCCACATCTGGTGCCAGACAGTTTACATTTCAGTGGTGTCTGAGTCCATTCTCACTAGTCCCTTCTTGGTTTGCTACTCAGCAAAATTGATTTTTCTTTGTACTCCCTAAGAATTAGAGCTATCAATGCTGATGACCCTCCTGTAGTTTATTTAGAAACAAAACAAGCTAATTAAATCTATTTAATTGACTTAAGGTTGATGGAAAATGCTGGAAAAGGCCATGGCTGACCATGTTGATTTATTTTTAAACTCCAGCAAGTGGTTGTTTTTTGTTCCAAATAGATGTCCAGGAGGAAAACGAACTCATCCCACTCATTTATAAAATTCTTGGGCCTGAGGTGAAGCCATCTCAGACAAATTAACATATCCCTTCATGGAAGTTGTTCTTTATTTCCCTAAAGAACAACACTGAACATTCCAGAACTGTTCAACAGCAATCTGAAAAATTATGCCAGTGAGTTCAAGGCCATTGGCTCCTTCCCTCCACATATTTTTAAAATTTCATTATCAAGGACTGCACCCCAGCTCAACTAGCCTTCTCAGAAAAGTGCCTATTTCTTTAAAGTTTAGCAAAAAAAATCAAAAGTTTTGATAGATAATCACATGTTGATCAAAGAGGAGACATATTACAGTATTTCAAGGATTTAAGAGCTTCTGTTACATTAAGAATTATGTACTTGTGATGGTAGAAGAAAAAAGATACAATTACAGTTGCCGGTCAGCAAAGTTTGTTTGATTGACTTGGTCCTCAATACCAAACATAAGGATACAAAGTGTCAAATCGGTCATAAGGTAGAAAACAGTTTAAGAATGATGTGCTCAGTTACATGAATGTTCAGATCGATGAGGGAAGAATGGGAAGAGTCTGGGAAGAAGCATTGAGGGATGGAGTGGTTCAGAGGAGGGGCTGTGATGGGTGAGAAAGAACACAGTATGTTTGGGAAATCCTGAGCAGACGAGCTGGAATGGAAGGAACTTGGGTTTGGTAAGAGTTGTGTTTGGCGAGTTTATTGCCTCCACATGGTGGAAGGGCAGGAAAACGTGTAGACAATTGTCATTTTATTCTGATGAAACTGATGACACATTTCAGTCTTCTGAAGAGACAGTGTGATGCGTGGAACAGTATTTAGGAAATTTATAAGAGCCTGCAAGGTGGATCACAAAGTGGTTGCTCACAGTGCACATTAAAACACGTCACTCTGCTACCCCAAGCCCTCCAATACTTTTTATTTTGATTAGAATCAAGTCTGAACTCCTCCTCAAACCTACAAGGCTGGTCCTCGCCTGTCCTTCAGGCTCCTGTTTTGCTCTGCCCCTCAGTCACCTTGCCCTACACCTGCTCTCTCTCCATCTCTAAACAGCCAAGCTGATTCTCACCTTGCCCTTGTTTTGCATGGCTAGGAAAGCCCTTCCCCATGTCAGGATGTGCCCACTTTTGTGCCATCAGTCAGGGTTCAACTCGAATTGCTTCCTGCTCAGAGAGAATTTTCATGACTACGTTATTTAATTTTGTCTGCCTCACCTTCAGTCACTCCCTATCACACCACCCTGTGTGCCCTTAGGATGACCAAAGATTTAATATCTATTTACTTGTTGTTTTGTAGTCCGTGTCCTCTAGATGAGTTGTAAGGTCCATAAAAAATGGGATTTGTGTCTGTCTTTGTTCACTCTTTACACCTAACGCCTAGGACAGTGCCTGGAACACATGCTCAGTCAGTATGGCTTCAGTGTCTCATGGCATCGGAATAGGGTGAGACTGTAATTTAAAACCAGGAGTTCTCCCATTTATAGCAAAGCAGTGCCAAATATAGAGCTCAAGTCGTGGAAGTCCACATGGCCCACACCAACAGTGCCCATGGCACTATAATAAAATATTTCACAATCCAGGTATCCAAGACCCAGCTTTATGGTTAAGCAAACAAATGCAGATAATGGTCTTATTGTTTAGAGGCCCCTTTGAAAAAAAACGGGAGGGATTCAGAAGGCAGTATCTTTTGTTACAGCATTCATTGCCATGAAAGCATGCATTTCTGTGAACAATTATATTTAGTTCAAACTATAAAATTAATACTGTAATTGTAACTTGTCGCTGGGCAGCATGGCATGAGTACGCTCTTTTGTTGATTCCCTAAAGTAGTTATAGTCTTTGATTATCTTCTCATGAGACTCCATTTTTATAGTTTAAATATTAATGATACTAAACTGGGACTATTTCATTAAACATTTTGGAAAGAATTTGAAAGCACTTATAGTTCTCCTAAACCACAAGCATCCTCACATGATATAAATCGGAAAGCAAAATAAAACCAAAATAAGCTTGTTAATGTTGACTGGAATCACAAAAACTCAAACCTCACACACGTTCTTAAACTCTTTTCATTTTAAGTATATTGGGCCATGAAAAGTACCTAAAAATCAACGATGAACAAATGAAGGTTTCATTTTTCAAACTGTTAATGGGATTAGTTGTAAACTTATTTTCAAATATTTTAGATTAGATATAAACTGTCTTAACAAACATTCCTTGCTCTTTATAGGCTGAGTAACTAAATGTTTACTAAATCAAAATGTACTTTTGAATATGATGCAGGAAAGTAATTTTAGAAAAAAATGTGCAAGGTTTTAATTAGAAATTGAATATAATAATACCACCAGAATACAATAAGAATACAAGTCTCATTGTATTACATTCTTTTGCAATGCCAACGCATTTCAGTTGAGATACACGTCTCACCTGCTACTGTACATGTGAATAGAGCTTAGCAGGCGTGTCTGGTTGCTGCATGGCTGAGACATCGCCGGTGACAGGGGATGTTACTGAATTTCTCAAACAAGAATGGTACATGTTGCACACATGAAACTAATACAACATTGTATGTTAACTATACAGGAATTTAAAAAAAAGAATCTACAACTATCTGAATTTTTAAAAAAGCAAATAAGAATGATACAATCTAGATTAGTGGTTTGCAAAGTATATAATAAAATCCCTGAAAAATGCTCCAGGAAGCATGGAAATTGATCCCAAATCTAAAGTAAGATGGTTTGGTTTTGTGTGAGAATCCCTGGCAGCAGAGGAGGGAGATAAGAGAGAGAACAAGAGTTGTTTATGTTGAGGCATGAACCTCTGGAAACTCACTAATAATAGCTTGTGAGCAGCCGAATGAACAGAATGTTGCTGCTGCGTCAAATGCCAACTCGAATGAGATGCGGCACAGTTGGATCTCTCAGCTCTCAGCTACAGAAAGGAAGGTCACCCACAAGCACAAGCCAGAAAGAAAGAAGGAAAGGGAAGAAGGAAATCCCAGAATATCTTCCTAAGAAAAGGCTACATCTGATACTCTGACTTTGTCCCGATTTCTCCCAATACCTGCACCAGGAGTGTTCAGCATCAACTTCAGTACATTTTTCCTGCTGCAGGACTAAATGCAAGGATTGGGTGTCTGAGGAACAGAGTAAAACAGCATAGTCGGGAGGGGTTGTTCTACAAAAAATACAGGGGAGCTGTCGTGGGCAACAGTTTTAGACTTCGATGTGATTCAAAGGAAAAACTACGCAAAGCACCAATTTGATTTGTATTAATTTGAAATATGCAGAAGTCAGAATTAGCATGAGATGAAAGGGCGCCGGCTCTCAGGCATCCCCGAGAGACTGGCCATGCCAGGTAACCTCACTGATCTGGCGAGCAGCTGTTGGAGGCAACCCTCTGCCTTTGCTCTGATCCTGCCCAGGACAGACAGCAAGGATCAGCGCCCCGCCTGGTGTGTTCACCGGCCTCCAAGTAAGTCAGGGAAGTAACACGAGGGAGGAACCCAGAGTGTCTGGACCTTCTGGCCCACACTGAGATGTTTGTGGTTGGTTGGGTTTTGGTTTGACTCCTTCGGCTGTCAGCTCTGCAGGGGGAAGAGGCCCGGCCTCTCAGTAGCAGATTTCAACTTCTTGTTTTACAATAATTTTGCAAGGGAGAAATGGATCTTTGTAAAGGACAAGGAAGTACCATCAAGACTCTGACAGCCTGGTCCCTCCCACAGGAGACACAACCTTTCTCATGATACTTCATGGGTTCAGTTACGGCCAGCTGAAGCTGAGACACATTTGCATGGTATGTTTGCCCTCAAATATTAGTCAGCTGGGGGAAAAAACCCATCTGCATGAAAACTAAACTAATTCAGAGAGAGATTTCAAATAGGCCAATGCAGTTCTGGACATCCTTCTATACTCTAATGGCTATATATGAAATATATAGTATATAATACATGAAATATATAGAATATGAGACATATTTATTTCAGAATGTCATTTAAGTGTATTTCTTGTATGACAGCATATGAAATATATATAATATTAAATATATATATTTCAGGATGTCATTTAAGTGTATTTCTTACATGACAGCATGTAAATCCAAGGAAAGAGGGAGAAAAAGGAAAATATTAATATTCTATATAACATTTCATGCTATGTGATTACTAGCTCAATTTGCTCGTAAAATACTTTAAGTTCAAATAAGACATACCGAAATGATCAGAGTGCCACCAACTGTTTTGGCAACATCTGCGTCCCACCCAAAGTTGCTGCTCTGAGTCGTGAGGCGGTAACTGCCCAGTAGCTCATTAAGTCGATTCCAACTACACTGATATTGAAAATTATTGTAGTGAAAGATGAGGATGTGTCCTCCTGTACCAGAAAGCGACAGTTCCGCCCACATGCTGCACACACTGCTGCAGTCCGCTCCCTGAACAACGGGCGCCGGCTGCCCCGGGGAGGAGAAGTGAAACCACCTGACGTCCTTGGTTACGCCATGACCCCTGCACAAGGCTGCCTTCTCCAGCGGATGAGATGCTTCGTTCCGACGTATCCAGCACGTGTGGGCTGGTGGCGGTACTGAATTTACGTCGTAATATTAGAACCATTTTTTAAGAAACAGTGTTCTTGAAAGTTTAATTTAAAAAAAAAAAAAACAAAGAAGAAGAAGTCTGCTCACAGTTTGACCACAAAGATGACCTGAATTCACCCATTAACTATAATGATTCTGAAGATCTCTTCTTAGGTTATAAAAACAATCTCTTTCAAATTATGTTGAAGTTTTAATTGATCTCTCTACCCAAAGACAACAATAGCATCAGTATTTTTGACTTTTGATTCTATTAACTCTTATGCAAATAGACTGTAATGTAGAAGTCTGCTTCATCATTTCCCAACTGTTCACCTAAGTCAGTGAGTAGAAAAGATAATGAATTTATTCTCGTAATGGTGAAAAACTCTTCTTTTCGTATTTGAAATAGCTGAACAACGAGAATTTTCAAAGCATTACCATTGGAAGCCTTTCATTCATAGCTTAAATATATAAATCACTTATATAACATAGAGCTAGTTTATGAAACAGACAAAACAAAAAAAAAAGTTAGCTTATATTTCAGAATTTTTAGTGGTTTATTTAGGAAGAACCTAAATAATATAAATAAATATAAGAAAGCTATGAACATTCTATTATTTAGCAGTTTTAAACTTTCAAACTTGTACTCTTTTTATTCATTTTCAGAATTATTGAATACCTTTGTACACTTGCAGTGAATACTTTTGTCATGACATGATACAAGATTAAAAAATGCAAGCTGTGACTGAGGATTAAAAGAATCTTTAACAAATCTGTAAATGTGGCTCTAAGATGGGTTTACTAAGGAAAAGCTATAAAATCTTTATGTACATAAAACTTCTATGTATATAAATGATAGTTTTTTTATATAGTTTTCATTGAAACTAACTTTGGAGTAGGAGAGTTGTACATATTTCAAAAGCTTATAAAAATGATTTCAGGGACGCCTGGGTGGCTCAGTTGGTTGGACGACTGCCTTCGGCTCAGGTCATGATCCTGGAGTCCCGGGATCGAGTCCCGCATCGGGCTCCCAGCTCCATGGGGAGTCTGCTTTTCTCTCTGACCTTCTCCTCGTTCATGCTCTCTCTCACTGTCTCTCTCTCAAGTAAATAAATAAAATCTTTAAAATAAAAAAAAATGATTTCAAATATGTTAAGTGATTTACAATCTTCCTAAATTTCATATTGGCATCTGTTATGCAGAAGAAAAATGTTAAAAATAATCAATAAATTAAAAAATAAGGAACAGATATTTTTGCATTTAAAAAAAAGAACAGTTCATAAAAGTTAACAGCCAGATAAACCCTTGGCAGGGTTCACTGTAGAATGAAACTGTAGGGAAATTGAATTGACACCACAAATATGTTTACAGCGTATTATTTTGTTCCAACGTTACATAAATTCTGCAAATCTAAAACAGAAAGTTTATGTAACAGATGCCAAGTCAATTTCTGTATGTGCTTCATTCCTTGTTACTTGGGAAATGATGTGCTCTGCCTAATGATGCTGAAAATCACTCCCAGGACACAAAGCCACATGTGCAGGAGACCCATTGCATGATATAATTTGCAAACCATCAGTTATTTGCAGTGTCCGGCATGAGTTTCATCTAATCGGCTAGCAGCAGAGTGTGGTTTGTGCACTCTTAAAAGATTTTAACAGAGGACTGCAGACTCACCAATGATTATGAGTACACGCAGCTATAAACTCCAGCGGGTATGAAGGGTGAAATGAGCTCGCCTTAGTAAGTTCCACAGTGAGTCTTCGACATAGAGAAACAGGGTGATTTAGGACAATGGACAAGCCAGTGATATTTTCAACGTGTGTGCTAGACACCTTTCAGCAAAGACTAATACGTACTTGAAGAACTCATCTGCCAACCAGTAAATATAGTAATAAGTTAGGGGCATTCTTTTGAATTAAATTATAGCCTTCATGGAGATTGGTGCAATCTTTAAATTACATCTAGGAATATAATTTTTAGCTCAGAGTAGCAAAGTTGATTTGAGATTTTAGCCATCCTCATAATCAATATGCACAAAAACAAAAATCATTCAGAGGACCACATCGCAGATTTAGGCACATTTTTAAAAGGAGTTATTTTTCTCTTCTTTCCCCTAGAAGACATGAAACTAAAGATTACTCCACAGTCCTCTGGCAACCTGAGCAACTTCCTAGCAGTCTGGCCATCCTTCTACAGCTGGTCCCAGGCTCAGGATGGTTCAGCTAACTATGTCCACTGTTGTACTGGTGCAAAAGCAATGCCGGTACAGTAGAAACTGGAATTCTACTGGAATTAAGTAGAAATTGGAATTCTGAATTTTGACCTTTTCCCAGGCTAGCGATGCATGGCATAATCCTTTGAATACATATATTACATAAGGAATTCAACATTTCATTATCAAATAGGCTTTGTGTTAGGTGATTCTGCACTGCTGTAGTATAATGTGACTGTTCTGAGCATGGTTAAGTTGGGCTACGCTAAGCTAGGATGTTCGGTAGGTTAGGTGCTTGATAAGAATTTCCAACTTAGAATACTTGCAACTCCATGATAAGTCAAGGAGATCTGTACCAGTATTTACTCTGAAGTTCATTCAAATAAATTTATTGGTCATGCTTTCAGGCTAGCTTGGTAGCAGTGTATTTATTTTGCTACTAACTGTCTTTCATGAACACAAAAATACCTTTTGTGGACCACAGAATACTGGGTTTAATCTTTGTGAAGATGTCACTTCTGTTATGAATGTGAGTAAATTTGAATACCTATTGCTGTAAAGTCAACATACTCTTCTTTGGGGGAAATAGGAGACAGGAAAGGATAGACAAGACTAGATGAGCCAACTTTTAGAAGTTTTAAGGCAAAGGAGAATACACACCTGCATAAAAATAAATACTGATGGAGAATATGTATAAACTTTTAGATCTTTCATGCCTAAGTCACTATTAATTACATTCTTTAAGGCATTATAGTTATATCTTTCTTCTATTATTCATATTTTGTATATTATGGCCTAGATAATTTACATATTTACCCATTAGGATGTTGGCATAAACCCAAACTAGTTTCTGAGGAAAATATTGACCTTATCTTCAGGTACTCACTTTGATAAATTCTATAGGGAATTAAAAAGTAATCTGTTCAGATACAAGTCAATTTGTCTTCTTAATTAAAAAAAAAAATGAACTCATGTCCTTTTAAATCTTACCACCCTTCAAGTTCAACACCAAGGACAATAGATCTGTTCTTAATTAAAACCATAAAAAAATGGTATTACAGGCGCTTGTTAGAAAACACAACCCAGGGGCGCCTGGGTGGCTCAGTGGGTTAAGCCGCTGCCTTCGGCTCAGGTCATGATCTCAGGGTCCTGGGATCGAGTCCCGCATCGGGCTCTCTGCTCAGCGGGGAGCCTGCTTCCTCCTCTCTCTCTCTGCCTGCCTCTCTGCCTACTTGTGATCTCTGTCAAATAAATAAATAAAATCTTTAAAAAAAAAAAAAAAAAAAAAAAAAAAAAAAAGAAAACACAACCCAAAACGTGCTGCTGCCTAAAGTTAACAAAAGTTAGATAATACACACGGAGTATTGCTTGCAGGATATATAAAATATTAAGTTAAATTATCAAAATGGTAAATTAAAAAACATTAGATTTTTATCATTGCATAAAACTGGTTTACCAGAGACCAGAGAACCTAGTAAGTTACGTACACTGCTCTTTGACAACTCATGTACCCAGTTTTTAGAGAGAATTTCACATTGCCATTATGGCATAATAAATTGCATTTGATTGTGGATCTATTTCTGAGGACACTGACCACTATGTAACATTACTTCGGCTTTGTGAGAATCCACAGGAGAAATCTCTCATAAGATGCCATATTACAAGCACCTACTTTCTTCTTAGGAGAAAAAAAATACCTTATGAGAAAGGGTTCAATCTTATATATGATATTCTTGTTCCTTCTTTTCACTACCTGGAAGCTTAGAGTCAAATTTGAGTCCTGTCTCTACATAAATATAAATTAATTTTACTTTTTATATTATGCAATTTTCTCTTCCAATTTACCTGTGCCATGATTACCTCATGTTTACCCTTATAATATCTATTTTTGTAAATCACTTTGGTCTTTTAATTTTTCTTCTAGTTACTGGGAGCTCTTTGAGGTACAAAGTATTGCATGTTAATGGGTGATATAATCACATCAGAATTTTAGAAAATTTTTATTATGATAACAAGAGAAACAGGTGGGGGATAAAGGCATGAGAGGGCATAATAGAAAACAACAGCAAAATCTAGTGAATTAAAAAGAAATTTGGAGAGGAGAAAACAGAAATTAGAAAAATTCATGAGACAGAGGTCTGTTTTTGTCACCAGTTGGATGCATATACTTGGGTTAAATTAAATGGAGGAAGTAAACTTTGGTTTCTGTCCTGGAAAATCTGGTGGATGGTAGTACAGGGACACAGAAAGAGAAGCAGATGTGAGAAGCACATTTTGAGTTTAGGATTCTCTGGAATATGTTGGTAAATATATTCATTGGAAATTTGGAGATACAGAATAGGTATGCAGAAAGGCATCCTGACGATGAGATGTAAAAGATTTTATTTATTTATTTGAAAGAGAGAGAGAGAGATAACAAGTAGGCAGAGAGGCAGGCAGAAAGAGAGGGGAAGCAGGCTCCCCGCCAAGCAGAGAGCCCGATGTGGGGCTCGATCCCAGGACCCTGAGATCATGACCTGAGCCAAAGGCAGAGGCTTTAACCCACTGAGCCACCCAGGCACCCCAGAAGATAGATAATTAAATATAAATACAGACATTCAACCCTATGACTAAGAATTGAAATTATTTTTAAAAATTTTTGTTTGAATTCCAGTTAGTTAACATACAGAGTGGTATGAGTTTCAGGTGTACAATATAGTGATCCAACACTTCCATACAACACTCGGTGCTCATCACAGCTGCACTCCTGAACCCCCCCTCCCCCACCATCTATTTCACCCATCTACCCATCCCCTTCCCTCTGGTAACCATCAGTGTGTTCTCTATAGTTAAGAATCTCTTTCTTGGTTTGCCTCTTTTCCCCCTTATGTTCATTTGTTTTATTTCTTAAATTCCATAGATGAGTGAAATATCATCTGGTATTTGTCCTTCTCTAACTTCTTTTGCTTAGCATAGTACTCTCTAGTTCTATCCACGTCATTGCAAATGGCAAGTTTTTATTCTTTTTGATGGCTGAGTAATATTCCATTACATATTGATATACATACAATCTCTTCTTTATCCATTCATCAGTCAATGGACCCTTGGGTTTTCCATAATTTGGCTACTAGAGATAATGCTTTATAAACATCAGGGTGCATGTATCCCTTTAAATTAGTATTTTGCATCCTTTGGGCAAATACTTGGTATTGCAATTGCTGGATCATAGGGTAGTTACATTTTTAACTTTTTGTAGAACCTCTATACTGTTCTCCAGAGTGGCTGCACCAGTTTCAATTCCCACCAACAGTGGTTCCCCTTTCTCCACATCCTCAACAAAACCTGCTGTTTCCTGTGCTGTTAACTTTAGCCATTTTGACTGGTGTGAGGTATTATCTTACTGTAGTTTTGACTTGTATTTCCCTGGTCATGAGTGATGCTAAGCATCTTTTCATGTGTCTGTTGGCCATCTGTATGTCTTCTAGGTAAAATGTCTATTCATGTCTTCTGCCCATTTTTGAATTGACTTATTTATGTTTTGGGTGTTGAGCTGTATAAGTTCTTTATATATTTTGGATACGAACCCTTTATTGGATATGTCACTTACAAGTATTCTCTCCCATTTCATTGGTTAGCCTTTTAGCTTTGTTGATGGGTCCCCTTGCTATGCAGAAGACTTTTATTTTGATGAAGCCCCAATAGTTTAGTTCTGCTTTTGTTTCCCTTGCCTCAGAAGACATATCTAGTAAGAATTTTTGATATTGGAAGAGACTGTTCATGGAGAGCAGATAGAATTAGTGGTGTACTATATTGTGGTGAAAATTGATATTTAAAGGACTAGCAGACAAAGCAGACTGCATAATGAAAAAAAAAAAAAAAGACCAAAGAAGAAAAGAAAGTCTAAAATTAAGTTTCAAGGAGTAAAGGGTTTTAAAAGTATGTCCCCTAGTAGACAAAAGTTCAAGTAGGAGGAATGATGGAAGGGGTATGTATAGTAACTGGAAGATGGTGGGTGACCTGGGATGCAGCAGTTTCATGGACTGGAGGAAGAAAGACTGATTACATGGATCTGAAGACTAACTAGGCATTCAGTTCATTTGTTACAGAATCATTGTAAGACTGGAGAGAGGTCAACATAAATAAGAAAACCTCTGACCTGTATAACATGAAGATAAATGCAAAATTCCCCAATAAGATCTTGTTGGATCCATTTAAAAAATACACTATGATTTATTTAAGATCCCTTTAAAGTATAATCTCATGGCACTTCCTAATCAAACACTGCATAGAATAGGTCAAAGGAGAAAAGCTGCATTAACTCATTTCAAAGACGTTAGAAAAATTCACCATTTTTCTCTCACAAAACTTCTGAGTAAATCTTTTTAAAGATTGTATTTATTTATTTGACAGAGAGAGAGATCGCAAGTAGGCAGCGGCAGGCAGCAAGGTGGAGGGAGGGGGAAGCAGGCTCCCCGCCGAGCAGAGAGCCCCATGCGGGGCTCCATCCCAGGACCCTGAGATCCTGAACCAAGCTGAAGGCAGAGGCTTAAACCACTGAGCCACCCAGGCGCCCAACATCTGAGTAAATCTTAATGAACTAAGATTTGAAGGGAAATTTTAATACAAAAGGGATAATTTAGTCCAAAAGTTCAATATAATATTTAAAAGCAAACATAACCTTTCTGATTTTATAAAATGAAATCATTGAAATAAAATAATAGAAATCGATATAGAGAAAGGCAAATATAATTCTGCTCATTTTGGAGACACTACCATTGTTTCAAATAAAGAAGGCTTAGGGCCTATTTTCTACAGAGGCACCATTGGTTACCATCTAATCTTGGGGTAAACAGTTACGTTCATATCTTCCTGGCTAGATCTGGAAGACTTAATTATCATTGTCTTCTATTATCACTCCAGCTTATGGTTTCTTTTCCCCCAAAACTTATTTTAATCATTTAACACATAAGTAGACTATCTTGCAGAAACTCTTGGACTGTAATTTACTCTTATATTTTTCCTTAAAATTTTTGGAAAAAATTTTACTCTTATATTTTTCCAAAAATTTTAAGGTTTTATTTTGCCATCAATTGTGTACTAATATGTATGTGATTGTGGGGTGAGTGGGGGTATTCCATAATTCTGTTATTACTATGAAATCTGATTGGCATTGCTGTAGAATTCTATCACGGTCAATGTAAAGACCATAAAAGGAAAGTATTTGACATAATAGTCTTTGCCCTTTGTACCCCATCTATCCTTGCTGGCTTTAACAAAACAATGTGAGAAAGATATAAGAAATGTGTTTGACAGGTCTAGGAGTATTTAACAAATGCATACACCTTAATTAGTTAAGATTTTCCTCTCACTTTCCCAGTGTTAACATTTTTCTATTTGTAAGCTGCCCTGAAGATCTATGACACAAGGATTTTTGCAAGTATGCTAAGATAGGCTGTCGGGCATTTCTGTTGCCTAGATGGCAAGGGGGCAGGTGCTCAATAGCTGTAGTAAATACACTGAGCCTTGAGGGTCATGGGTGTGTGGGCTCAGGTGTCCTATTGCACTGGTTGTAAGTTATGTGACTTTGAGTAAGTAGCTTATGTTTTGTGACTCAGTTTCCTAATCCATAAAAGGGATGATGGTATCTACCTCTTAGATTAATTGTGAAGATTGATATGTGATATACACATATAGAAAAGATTAACTGAGATATACAAGGTTATACACACATGCAGACACATAGTTTTAAATAAGGCCTTAATAAGAACTAATAAATTACCTACTCTAAATGTTTTGGACTCAATATAAATTCAGATTTTTTATAGTTATAGAAATGAAAAATTGAATAAAATGTTTGTTGATCTACAAAGATAATCAGTCCTTTGCAGGACTGATCTCCAGGCATCGCTTGTGTGGTAACCATTGTCCCATTGTAGACTTCTCATAAATGCGTTGTGATGCATGCTGTCCCTTAATATTTGAGTGCTTACAAGTGATTTACTGTATGTTGAAAGATGTATGACCACTTGGCTGGATAAAATCTTAGCAATGCATTCTTTCCTTGAGTTCCTTGAAATGTTTTACTTCTGTTTTCTTTCTTTGTAAGATATTCTCAAGGTAATACCAAAATTACTTTCTGTCCTTTCCTCCCTGCTGAGCAGGAAGTCAGACTCTGAACTGGATCCTAGGACCCTGGGATCATAACCTAAGTCAAAGGCAGATGCTTAATCAACTGAGCCACCCAGTGCCCCACCTTTCTAAATAAGTTCATGATACCTTGAAGCCTAAAGAATTCTCATTTTCTTTACATATTTTAAAATCCAATCATTTTATTAAGATCAGCCTTGGTTGGAATTAACCTTTCTAGGTGAATTTTTTTCCAAGTGTATATGATGCCCTTTTGGTGTATATTATGGCATTCATTTCCTAGAAATTATTTTAGATTATAGATTGTAATCTTATTATAATCTAAATATAATAATATTATTAAAAAATTATAGACTTCTTTTTCTTTTTTTTTTTTTTTAAAGATTTTTATTTATTTGACAGACAGATCACAAGTAGGCAGAGAGAGAGAGAGGAGGAGGCAGGCTCCCTGCTGAGCAGAGAGCCTGATGCGGGACTTGATCCCAGGACCCTGAGATCATGACCTGAGCCGAAGGCAGAGGCTTTAACCACTGAGCCACCCAGGCGCCCCTATAGACTTCTTTTTCATTCTAAAAGTTCCTTGGGCCCTTTTGCAATAAATTACTAACTCACCATCCTCAGACATAAAAAGTTATTATCACAATATTTCTTACTTTTCTAAAGTTTTGATTAAATGGGATCATAAAGTATGTATCATTTTGTATTTGACTTCTTTCATTTCACATAAATGTTTTTGGGAGTCATTGATTTCAGATAATAAAAAAGTAAAACAAAATGGGCCAGATAATTTCAAGTAATGTTAAAGGTTACAAGCAAAATAAAACAAGTTTAAAATTAGAGAATGTCTTTCTTACCAGAGGAAAGACTGGGGTTTATTTCACAGCAGAGCCCTGAGTAAACTTTTCTGAAGTAGTGGCATTTAAGTCGTGACATAAATAAGACGTAGAATGTCAGGGTTCCTGGGTGGCTCAGTCTGTTGAGCGTCTGACTCTTGATTTTGGCTCAGATCATGAACTCAGTGTTGTAAGATTGAGCCCCACGTTGGGATCCAAGCTGAGCATGGCACCTGCTTAACATTCTCTCTCTCCTCTCCTTCTGCTATTTTTTTTTCTCTTTCTCTCTCTCTCTCAAAAAAAAAAAAAAAAAAAAAAAAAAAAAAAAAAAAAAAAAAAGAATGTCAAGTGAAAAACTAGGAACAGAATATTTCAGATAAAAGTAACAATGGAGCATGAAGACTTGGAGTCAAGAACAAGGAATAAAAAGCAGGCTCCCGTGGCTGGAGTGTAGTCAAATAGGTGGAGGAGCAAGTAGGGGAAAATGCAGTTAGAGAAGGAGACCAGGGCTTTTAAGAGGCATTAGAGACTATGGTGTGGAATTGGTTTTTACCGGATACAACTGGAAGATTTTAAGTGGGAGGAGAGGAATGGTCAGATTTACGTTTTACAAAACTGGTCAAGAATAGAAGCAAAGACTATAGTTAGGAAACTGCTGAAATTGCCAAGGCAGAGTTCGTGGCACTTTGGACTGAGATAGCGTAATTTGAAGGCAGAGGGGACAGCACTTTCCAATGTATTGGATTTGGAGAGTAAGAAAAAAACAAATAGGAATTAAGATATCTTCTAAGTTTTGGCTTGGGCAACCATGTAGATGAGAATTGCTGGGGAAGAAACATGTTTTCTTTTAGCCATGTTATGTTTGGTATCCAAATGGAGATAATTTTTTTTTAAAGATTTTATTTATTTATTTGACAGAGAGAGATTACAAGTAGTCAGAGAGGCAGGCAGAGAGAGAGAGGAGGAAGCAGGCTCCCTGCTGAGCAGAGAGCCCGATGCGGGACTCGATCCCAGGACCCTGAGATCATGACCTGAGCTGAAGGCAGAGGCTTAACCCACTGAACCACCCAGGCGCCCCGAGATAATTTTTTTTTATAAAAGATGTACTCTTTACAGAAATACTGTTTTATTTATTTCTGTCAGATGAGTTTTTTTTTAGAAAAACAATTTTTAAATAAAATTAATAACTGAGCAAAATTTTTCTGCTATTTGTAATTATTTTACTACTAATAGCTCTAATGAGAAAGACACTTGTAATAACTGTGGGGCAGGTTTCATGCTTACTTTCAAATGAATCTTAAGTATGTCCAATGTCCACTAGGTACCCAAAGAACATGAGCATGAAAATCCCAGTTATTTAGGAACCCTTGTTTTATTGACAAAGAGCAGAGTTTCCTAAAGGGAAAATTGATAAGAAAAATTAGTCTTCAACACCTAAGTAAATTTTCTATGCAAGCTTTTTATGCATGCTACTTTGCTCTAATTCATCTGAATTAGAAGTATAAGGTATGAGCATCATCTGTCTAAGCCTAAATCCAGTTCCAACACCCAACATCTTGAGTTGTTCCAAGACAGCCCAACAAAGTAAAAGTCTGGATTTTTTTTTTTTTTTTAACTTCTACAGTGAGAGCTGTCTCTTTCACTGACCAAGGCTCGCAAGATGAGAAAATAACCAAACATGATAAAAAGATCTTGATTTAGGGGCAAATGACCAGAGTTGTAGGTGAAACTAGGGTCTCCTTTATGCATTACTTTTCAGAATTATCTTGGATAAGTTGATGCTAGGTGCTATTAACAAAACAAAACAAAACAAAACAAATAACAACATAAAAAATAAGAGTAAGCAATAATTATTCCTTTGAATGCTATGTCCATTGTGATGAGATGTAAGTTCTGTATTCATTGGCAGAGTAACCTAGATTAAAGAGTTAGATCTTTAAAATTTGACCTTTAATTAGACCTAAAATTAGACCTTTAAAATGGTCTAATAGAGAGAACTTCCTCACCTTGATAAAGAGCAACTTCAGTATTTATAGCTAACATCATACTTAATGATGGGAAGCTAGATGCTTTTCCACTAAGATTAGGAACAAAGCAAGAATGTCACCTCTCATCATCCCTTTCAACACTGCGCTAGCTAATGCAGTAAGACAAAAAAGGAAATAAAATGTATACAGATTGGGAAGAAAAAAATAGGGGTGCTTGGGTGGCTCAGTGGGTTCTGCCTTCAGTTCATGTCATGATCTCAAGGTCCTGGGACTGGCTCTGGTCCCGCATCTGGCTCTCTCCTCAGTGGGGAGCCTGTTTCCTCCTCTCTCTCTGCCTGCTGCTCTGCTAACTTGTGATTTCTCTCTCTCTGTCAAATAAATAAATAAAATCTTAAAAAAAAAAGAAAAAATATAACATTGTTTGTACATAACATGGTTCAACAGAAAAATCCCAAAGAATCACCACCACAACCAACAAACCATGGTTTGTTGGAACAAAAGTGATTACACTAAGGTTGTAGGATATAAGATTAATATCCAAAAGTCAACTGGTTTCCCATATAATAGCAATGAAAAACTAGGGTTCAAAGTTCAAAACAGTATCACTCAAAGTAGCACCAAAAAACTGAAATACTTAGGTAGAAATATAACAGAATATGTACAAGATCTATATGAGGAAAACCATAAATATCTGATGAAATAAAAGATCAAATAAGAAGACAGATACTTCAAGTTTCATCAATTAAAGAGACTCACTATTGTTAAGATCCTAACTTTCTCAATTTGATATATAGTTTCAACACAATCTCTACCAAAATCTCAGAAAGTTATTTTGTGGATTTCAGCAAACTGCTTCTAGCTTATATGGAAAAGTCCAAGAATAAGAATCACCAATGGAGTACTTAAGACCAGAGAGCAAAGTCAGATCTATGACATGACTTGGGTTCAAGACATACTATAAGGCTACACACAATAGTAGAGACAAGTGCTATGATGGAAATAATAAATTTTGCATGTATTTGTTTTGATACTGTATTTTGTGATATATATCCCCTCAAAATAATGAAACTATTATCATTCTTATAAGTAAAAAATAGTCTTCAAAAATTACTATATAGAATTGTGGTCCATAGGAAAATACAGCTTAATGTATTTTTTTAATGAAGAAAGAAAAACGAAATCAAATTGGCTCAGTCATTAAGCATCTACCTTTGGCTCAGGTCATGATCTCAGGGTCCTGGGATCAAACCCCATATCAGGCTCCCTGCTCAGTGGGGAATCTGCTTCTCCCTCACCCACTCCCCCTGCTTGTGTTCCCTCTCTCACTGTGTGTGTCTCTCTCTGTCAAATAAATAAAAATCTTAAAAAAAAAAAATCCTGTAAGTATGAAATGAAAATGTTCCAGAGCTCATTTACATAGAGACATGGAAAATTTCCATCACAATCACACTGTGTTTTCTAACAAATGGATTCTATAAAATTAGACTTTACAATGTTTTGAGAAACAATGTCAAATATGCATTGCAAGAAACTACTGAGAGTAAGTCCTTCATTGCAATTTTCAAGTGCCCTTCTTTTCACCTAACAATATCTATTCACAAGTCTACAATGAATGAAAACTTCCTTTAATAATTTATTTGTGCTGCATATGAGACTATTTTGAACAGCCAGTTACATAAAGCATTGTCTATTTTCCAGTGCATCTGGTAGACATGCTGTATGAATGAATAATGGAAGAGTCAATAGCATACAAATTAGATAAGGAGACCTAGTCCTTTACAACTTGAAGTCTAGATTCAAATTTTCCTTTCCTTGCTAATCTATAGAAACCTAGATGCTAAATTTTAGGAAACAATTATATAAAATAATACTTACAGTACTAACCAACAAGGTGGATCTCAAACATCTGGTTTTCAGACCTCTCTGCACTCCTAAAAATCACTGAGTATCTCAAAGAGTTCTTTTTTCATCTGTTTTATGTCATTTAACGTATGAGGAATTACAGAGAATATTAAAAATGATTCATAAATTTATTTTAAGAAAACAATAACTCCTTTATTATTTATCTAAATAATTATATATTTTTAAAAAGCTAATTAAAGAAAAAAGCAGTACCATTTTACATTTTGCAAGTCTCTTAATTGTTTGGCTAAATAAAAGAGAGCTGAATTCTTGTATCTGTCTCTAGATTCAACTTATTGGCATTTTGTACCTCAAGAAGCCTGAGAAAAACTCACTGCATGTTCATGTAAGAATGAGAGGGGGAAAAGGCAGCATCCTTGTATTTTTTTTAAATACAGTTTTGACTTCACCAACCCATAAAAGACTTGTGGACAGCCAGCAGTCCCCAGACCAAACTGTGTGAACTACTGAACTAAGTTTTACTGAATACGTATAATGTGTTAGATAGCAGTGCTTCCTGTGAATAATCTCATTTGAACATAAAGATGGAAATCGTGTCTGAAAAAGAAAGAGAGATCTTTATAAGCACCAAGTTCAATAAAAATGCCCATTCTGGCCACTGCTTCATTTCTTTCTTTCTGACTCCAATAAATTATCTACCCACTAATGTCTATTTTTACTTTTTGCAACATTCCTTTTCCTCATATAGTCATTATTGGGTATTTCTCTCCCTATTCACCACACACACACACACACACACACACACACACACACACTCTCCCCTGACTCTGGGAAACTTAAGTGAAGGAAGGTTTACTTACTAGAAAATAATGTTCCAACATTTCTCAAATTTACAGGGCATGGAACAAATCAGGAAAGAGGTCACTTTCCTATCATATAAATAAAGAACTAATGTCCCACACATTCTGTATTCCGTTTGAATTAAAAGCAAGTTTGGCAGGCTTCCAAAGTTTGAGAATGGCATTTGTTTGGTACCTTGCCATACATTTATTACACTACTCAATAAATAAAAATCTAAGATAAGATTGTCATTTTAATGCATCAATGACAGCAAAAAAATAGAGGAATCAAAAAGCAAATATCTTTGTGGCATGGTTTTAGAAGGTCTAATAGGAAAGATATTTTGAATCTTCTGGTCAAATATATATATATTTTTTACAAGTGGGAAAACAGATACAAGTAAAATGCCTAAGTTAAAAAGAGTGATAGTTATTTAAATGGATACAAATGTGACTTTTCATGGATATTGATACTTGGCTGTATGACAGCATATTGACATTCCTTGTAAATATTCCATGAAATAATTTAATTCACCTGCTTTAAAAAAACCAAAGATTCTACCATTTATTTGACAGAGAGAGAGAGAGAGAGAGAGAGAGAGAGCTTGCACATTTAAGAGGAGTGGCAGAGGGAAAGGGAGAAGCAGGCTCCCACTGAGCAGGGAGCCCAATGTGGGGCTTGATCCCAGGACTTAGAGATAATGACCTGAGCAAGGGAGACACAACTGACAGCTACCCAGTGTGCCCTCACCCAGTTTTTATTATATAGTTGGCAGGTAACAAGTTCCAGTCTGAGTCAAAGAGAAATTCACATTTCAATTCCATAATCAATTACATTATTGCATGTGTTGCTATTTATAGTTAGAGTGTTTTAATATAAAGTGTTTTGTATTAATAGTGTTTTAATATAAAGTGTTTTGAATTTATCATCGGAGCATCCCTTTGGATACCTCAATTCGAAGAACTCATGACATCACATTTCATTGTGTGTAGATAACACTTCACGTAGTACTGAAAGTCAGTGTTAATAGAAGTTGAGTCTTTGGTAACAGAGAACTTACTGTTAGGTCAGGTGAGGCACCAACGGAAGGTTTTCATACAAAGTTTACAGAACATTGAAGTCAGCAGTGATAATTTCAATCTGTATTTAGTATTTTAAACCCTGAGATTAGTCATACTATGAGCACATTTCTATATGGATGAGGGAAGTTTATGACCCACCAGACGGTGGACTACTTCACTAGTATTGGTTCTGCTTCACCGGTGTGGGTTCACTTAATGTACAAGGCATCATAATGTCAGTTCCAGTATGAACTCTCCAAATGATAAAACAGGTACTTGCCTAATTCACACCTGTCCTCCCTCACAACACACCAAGACAAAATCCAAATGATCTCCGAGAAGAATAATATGAATTTCTTTATTCAGAGTACCCACTGTTGATGCGTAAACTGTTTTAGGAAATTTAGATCATTTGTATGCCTATGTTTTCCACTTTTAACTTATAGAGTTTAAATCTGAATGAAAATTTAACATAAAGACATATGAAATATTATATAGTGTGTTAAAATGTATACTTCATATTTTAATGTTATTTCTTTACTTCTGCAAAAATATGATTCTCATTCATGACTTAAAAATCAAAAGTATATCAGTACATTTTTATTAAAAAGAGTTGTGACTGGTACACAATCCTCTATAAAGTATAGGGATAGATCATATTTCATTGTAACATTATACTGTTGTGAAATGTATAGAGAATTTCAAACCAGTAAAAGAAGTGAAATAATATCTCTAGTGAGGATAGTGATTGGGCTCATTTTTTTTTCTTTTTTTTTGGCGAAAGTTTTGAAAATAGTAACAATGAACTCAAATTCTGTATTACTTTGCACTCTCTACTCTAGGAATTACTTTTAAAATAGTGATATTAATAATTATATATTGATCATTCAAAGACCAAAAAATATATTCCTGGATACATTAGTATATAGTTACATTATCACCAGAATAAAGAATACATTTCATTCTATTACATAATACAAACTAACTTAACTCCAGGGTTTTGTTCACTAAGCTGAATTTTTAATGATGGTGCAAAGCTGTGTTTTTACTCAGGTTGGGTGAAGGTCCATGGGCATATTAATCTATTCCTGAGTGGCAGTATCCCTCCCCCTTTATTCTAATAGCTATAAAGTCACTCCTATTTTACTCATTGTATTCATGGGCAAATATGTCAGTTGGTTCTAAATGCATTACCTAAAGCACATTTGACAAACCAGGCACTACTATATACTTAAAAAGTAACAGGAACCAATGCCAGGACTACAATGAGACATGAATTAGGCGACAGGCTGCTCACTTCCTCTACTTAGGACATTTTTCCTTTCACAATTTCTCCTTTTACATTTTCTTTATGTTTTACACCTTTCTTTTACATCTTTTTCAATACCAGGATACAATGACCCCCTTCAGCTCTGAAAACCATGCTAATCAGGCAGATTTCATAGCTAGAGGCAAACTTCTTAGTCTGTTTCTCCAATAGCCATATGATTAAAATAGCGTAGACATTTTATGACTCAGGACAATTGGATGATACAGTATAAATATTCCAAAATAATAAATGTGGTAGTCTGAAGCAAGACCACCATCATCTCTCACCAACCTAGTGGAGTTCACACTGCAACAATATGAGCCCTGGAAAAGCAGTTTAATTTTCTGTTCCTAAGAGAAAATATCTGGGTGGGTGGTCCAGAAATACTACTTCATAAATTAATTTAGATAGATGCTTTTTCTTTCAGTATCCAAGGTGTTTTACATACACATTGGAATGGATGACTATTTGCTTTATCTGTTGAATGACTCATGTAATGATAACCATGTGTGTTTGCTTTCTGTACACCAACACAGTTATCGGCTGGATGACCTAGTATTGACATCTTATCCTAGTAACTAATACCCACTTACTAGTTGGAGACATCTCTTTTGAAATTTAAATCCCCACTCAAATTTAATCAACAGTTGGACAACAGCCAAATTTAACTCTTGAAACCTAGTCAAAATCCCTGTGACATTCCTCCTTCTGATTTACCACCTCTGGTATTAGCCAGCACTCTGGTCACTGACCATAATCACAGGTCTGGCCACTGGAATTAACACAAACCTCAAAAGAAAAAAAAATCAATTCCATTTATAGAAATGGAAGTTGGGGAGTTATGATGAGGGAGTGACTAGTTTTGGTCCAGCAGTTTAACAGAAGAGTTAGCATTTCCAGAATTAAAAAGTATAGATTAATGAATCCAGTACTTGCTGCTGTTTCCAAAAGCTAAATGTATAAGAGCTTATGTAGGTAGTTATGCACATATTAATTTTAAAGAGAACTTTTAATTGCAATATAACATACATACAGAAAAATACATAAACCACAACTATAAAGCCTAAAGAAATTCAACAAAAATGCACCCATATGATTAGCACCTAGGTCAAGAAATTAAACATTTTCATCACTCCAGAAACTATGCATCCTTTCAAGGTCACCAATTCCTGAACAGTAAGGATAATCCTGATTTCCAAGCTGCGATTTCTAAGATAGTTGGTCTTGTGCATGTTGTATTTTCAAATTCAAGGGTATTTGGTGGGGACTCCATTTTATCTGATGATAAGTATTAACTAATTTAAGCTCAACTGGTGTAATTAGTGGAGGGATTGATAGATATCTTAATGCTTCAGAAAACCAGAGTTAGAAAAGTATTTTAAACAAAACTTATTATTCCATTGATGTATAATATATATTAAAACACATTCTGGGGAGCGTAAGTGGAAATGAGAAAATCTGATCTTTCTTCCAACTGATGTCCTAGATATGAGTACTGTATCTCTTGAATTGATTACAAATTAGTGCTATAAAGTCAGACATGACTTCAACTATTGACTGTGTCACTTGCTAGGTATTTGATCTTAAGCAGATAAACTTCCTTAATCTTTACTTTCTTCTTTTGTAATAGAGATTATAACAGAACATAATTCATAATGCTTATAGAATTTAAAGGAGGTAATGTCCAAAGTAGTTATCTTGATCCTGGGATATAGGAAGTTCCCAATAAATTATAATTACAATCCATACCCTTTGATTGGCATACGTCATTTCAAGGAAGCCATTCTAATGATACAATACAAAATACAGGAAAGCTTTTTGCACAAAATCATCACTGTAATGATATTTATAGAAAAAATAGATATAGTAGACAAGTTTATTCAAGGTTAAAAATAAAATGGACTGGAAAAACACACCCTAAATTTGCAAAACATCATATAAAATATTGCAAGATAAAAAAGATTTGAATAGTATTTTGTTCCTTCCTATAATATTACAACAGTGAGCAAATATTGAAAGATATATCTTTTCCTGATTAACACTGACACTGTTCAGTGTTAATAAATAAAATAAGTAAAATAATAAATAAAATAATAATAAAATAATAAAATAATAATAATAAATAAAATAAATAAATAAGTAAAAATAAAAGTCACTTTTATTTTTAAATGACTAGGATCATCGGTCTTGTGATAAAAAACCATATGCAACTTAAATGAAGCTTGGACAGTCTCTTCAACAAATGGTGTTGGGAAAATCAGACAGGAAAATGCAAAAGAATGAAACTGGCCCATTTGTATAAATCATACACACAAAAAAACCTCAAAATGGGTGAAAAACTTATATGTGAAACAAGAAACCATTAAAATCCTAGAGGAGAACCAAGGCAAAAACCTCTTTGGCACTGGCTATCTTCTTACTAGATTGGCAGCTTCTTACGTCTCCTGAGGCAAGGGAAACAAAAGAAAAAGTAAATAAAGTGTTGGGCCTACATCAAAATAAAAAACTTTGCATTGGTGGTATAGTGGTTAGCATAGCTGCCTTCCAAAATAAAAAACCTCTACACAGCAAAGGAAACCATCAACAAAACTAAAAGGTAACTTAGGGTATGAGAAAAGATATTTGCATATGATATATGTGATAAAGGGTTAGTAAACAGAATATCTAAAGAACTTACCAAACTCAACACCCAAAACACAAATAATCCAGTTAAAAATTGGGCAGAAAACAAGAATAGACATTTTTTTTCAAAGAAGACATACAGATGGCCAACAGACACATGAAAAGATGTTCAACATCACTCATCATCAGGGAAATACAGATCAAAACTACAAGACATCATCTTGTGCCAGTCAGAACAACACAGGAAACAACAGATTTTGGTAAGGATGCAGAAAAAGGGGAACCTCTTACACTGTTGGTGGGAATGCAAGTTGGTGTGGCCACTCTGGAAAACAGCATGGAGGTTCCTCAAAAGTTAAAAATAGAGCTACTCTATGACTCAGTAATTGCACTACTAGATATTTACCCAAAGGATAAAAAATACTAATTCAAAGGAATACATGCACCTTGATGTTTTTAGCAGCATTTCTACAATAACCAAATTATGGAAGGAGCCCAAGTGTCCATCAACTAATGGACTATTGGAATATTACTCAGCCATAAAAAGAACAAAACCTTGCGATTTGCTAAGATATGGGTGGAGATAGTGAATGGAATATTACTCAGCCATAAATAATGGACTATTTCTTAGCCATAAAAAAGAGTGAAATCTATTTGCAAAGATATGGATGGAGCTAGTGAGTATTATGCTAAATGAAGTATGTCAGAAAAAGACAAATACCATACGATTGTATTCATACGTGGAATTTAAGAAGCAAAACAAATAAGCAAAAGAGGGAGAAAAAAGAGAGGGAGGCAAACCGAGAAACAGACCTTTGACTCTAGAGAACAAACTGATGGTTACCAGAGGGGAGGGAAGGATGGTTAAAAGAGGTGATGGGGACTAACCCCCTGCTGTGGTGAGCACCAGATCATGTATGGAAGCAACGAATCACTAAACTCTGTATTTGAAACTAATAGTACACTGAATATTAACTAGCTGGAACTTAAATAAAAACTTGGAAAGTTTAAAAAAAAAAAGAATGTTACTCTCATCCTGGTCTTGGTAAACTTAGGTATTGAGTTTCGACTCAATGCTCTATCCACCTCACAAGTATGAACAAGAGGTTCAGAAAAATATATGTAGCATAACAATAGCTTTATTCTATTTTAATTATGTATTTCAGTTACTCTTTGACATATTCAGTTCAAATAAATGGGCAATTCTATTCCAAAAAAAAACAAAGAACCATATGGTCCAGGAAACAAGAAAGGGAGGGGGTAGAAGATTCTAGTTGTGATAAAGAGGTGAATAAGACCTTTTAGTTTTTTACTTTTCAATAAGCACTGGTCAGAGCACTATTTATTGTAACCAAGAGGCTTGCATTTCATTTTAGAGATTCTGATGTTGATTTCTGAGTTCATGCTCCTTTTTACAAAACAGCAGAACACAAACTCCATTTGGTTCACTTTTTTTAACTTGTGTGAAGGATTTTAATGTTTTAAGATTTTTCCTTTATACCTTCACACCATTTCCTCTCCTTTATAACACTGACAAAACTGTTGTCTAACAGAAAGTTGTTGATCAATAAATTTTGAGAACCTTACTGAGTTATTCCTGGGATGTCCATTTTGGCCAACCACAAAATTCAAAGGTTCATAATTAAAATAGGACCAAACTATAATTTTTTTTTTTATCAGTGCGTCATTCATTCTTCTAGCAAACACTGAATGATCATTATATAATCCAAGGCCCTGGGCTAGAGGAATTGATAAGAGCTAATTCTGTCTTGGCTAGTTGAGCCTTGGGCAGTTTTTATACAGAATACATAAAGTTACTGCTTAGTGACTTAATGAGGCAGAGCCTAAATTACTGCCTAGATGTAAAGCCCTGCCTTCACAGTTGACTAGAAGGCCATTAGGAGGTCAATCTAGCTATTTTGTTTGTATTAATGAAAAACTTAGATACAATTCATTGCTTAGCCACTGCATGTTATGACAAAAATAAAATTTAAAAATCTCAAAGGTTGACTCAAAGTTATGTCTTAGCTTTTCAGGGAAATACTTTAACTACTTCATGTCAGTCTTGGTGCCTTGCTACCACTTATGCCGTATATAAAACATCATTTTGCTTTTCTCTTCCTCAAAAATCCTTGAAACAAAAATAAAATGTATTTGTAGGAATTGTATTTCTGTGAATTTTTAAGAGAGTTTATAGTTAACACTTTCACTAAATTTATAGTTAACACTTTCACTAAAGCTTTCTCTATATCAATAACAACATCCTGAGAATATAATACCAGACCATCTTTTCAAACAAAAGGGAAAAGAGTGTTTGGTGTTTGTTTGATAAATACATTAATATACTTCAAAGACTTCTGTGTCTGTTGATCAGATGAATTATAACTAAGAGTGATGTCTAGATAACCTCCATTCTTTAATAATACAGAGACAGAATTTTCTAAAAATGCCATGTTAGTAGATGATTTAAGAGAGAATAAGTAACATGATTGTAATGATATAGAGGAATTTATGCTTGGAAAAATAGGCTAATTATGCTGACTATATAAATTCTTAGTTTTTTTTTTCCTCCAAAACTAGTATTCTGTGTATTTAATCATTCAAAGCAATATATAAAAATATAGATAAAATAAATATATTCAATATTAAAAGCATGTAAAAATTTGATTATAAAAATCAAATGACCAAACTATCCTGTTAAAGACCTAGAATGCTAAAGATGAAGAAGACATACCTATCAAGAGTCATAGTCAATCCTTACATAATTTGAGAGAAGTAGTAATAAGGTCATAGGTCAAAAATTTCAAGATTCTACAGTAATTATAAATATTAGAATGATTTTTTTCCTTTTAATGATTTTATTAGTATGGTCACAAAATTGACATCTATAGTACACTGATAACATAGCTGAATACAAATATTTGAAATAAGTAACTTATATAAATGCCACAGGTTTTAAAATGTCAACTCTACATGACCATGCATTTCCCATGCTTTGCATCTGTACCCTCAAGTTGCACGATTCAATGTATCTTTGTCCTGTGTCTCTGTGTACACCTCAGCTAGGTGGATCAGGAGCTATTGAGCCATTTTGCAGATACAGATTTTCAAGCACAACAGTGGTGAACTCAGGCATTCCATGGAGCATGGTGGCAACATTGGGTTTTGCTTGGTTTGGTAAAAATGCAACTACCCACAACTGCTTGCGTGAGCCACCTGATTCCCTGGACCTTGGGATAAGCACAAAGGGTATTTTGCTATCCCTGCATTAGGTCAGCAGACAGAATCTCTACCTGTGTTTTCACTCCAGAGGAAAAGTCTAGAATTGAGATGCTGTTGATGATACAGCTGGAAACAAGGTAAGATTCATGAGAGTTATTAATAGCTGTCAATTAATCCAGGGGTTGTAATCATTCTTAACATACATCATGCAGGAATTCAGATCAGATGTTTTAATTTTTATAAATGCAGATATTCCAAAGTCAGTCAAGCTTACGTAGAGACCTAAGAACTGTTAACAGTGTTATCCCTAAAGGGTGACATGTATTGGATGGGAAGGATGAAGAAAGGAGATAACATTTACAGAGAATACTCAAAATCCTGTTTCACATGGGTAATTTCTTACTTTAAAACATAAAGTTGAATACTCAGGAAGACTCTGAGTAAAAGAAATGTCAATTGTTGAACCTTTTAGAGTTTAGAAATCTTTTCTGTTTTTAATTGTCATTTCCTGATCTTGTTTTTCAGGTTGGCACATAAACTTGGCTTGCCGCTCTCTGTGGAGACCACAGTCTGATTGTGGATATCCCCTTCTGTCCATGGATGTCACCATAGGTGTAATCTAGTCACAAGGACAGAATGTTTACAACGGTTTCTGTTTCAACTCTGATCATCTCTAACTGGTATATACAACACAATTTCTTTTTCATTAAAACCATGAATTATACATGAAAGTGATTGGTATGAGATGATAATCATGTACACACTTAAATTGAATACATGGCTTATGAGCAAGTCCAGGGTGGAAAAACATGGATGATGGGCAGAAATCATGGTCAGATGATGCAAGCTAAAGAACTGGATGATGAAAAGACCATTATTTTTTTGACAATTATTCATCTCTTGGCTGGATAATAGCAAAATGCATCACTTTCCAAGTCATTCAGTATTTGCAGTAGGTACAGGAGAAGAGACGGGCTTGTGTCCCTAAGTTTGGTAACAGCCACATTTGAAAGCTGACCTCTCAATTGAATATCTTTAGAATGAAAACCAGAAGGAAGTATGGGCCTTTGCAAAGGGGTGCTTTACTGGGTCCAGTGAGGAGGGATGGATTTGCCTACAAAGAATCAGTAGTATTGATTAAAGAAAGGGCACAATGCACAGCACTGAATATTCAGCAGCAGACTAAGAGAGCAAAAGGACAGGTTCTGGAACAAGTCTGTCATTAACCAGCCACGTGGTATTGAGCTACCGCAAGCCTTGGTTACCCCGTCTGTAGTAGGGGGGGCTCAGTCGCTATGGTCTGTAAGGACCTCCCACTTCTAAGCTCTTCATTATGAACATCTGTGTGAATCTTGCTGACCAACTGGAGCTCATGCTTGGGTTACGACCTCCTCCAATATCAGAACAAGATCGAAATCCTCATTTTCTGATCTTTGTGCTCAATTCGGCACCTGTTCCCAGTATTTTACTAACTTCACTCCCACTCCAGCTCTTCTGCTTTGCATCTACTCAAAGCATAATTCAGCTTAAGGAACTTCTGGACAATTATGTCACCCTTCTCAGTGTGCACTGATTTTTCCAATGATCAGGCGGAAAGGCAGTGCATGATACCCAGAACGGAGGGATCAGTGCAAGGAATTCAGGCATCAGAGGCAGATGGTGTGGAGATGTTTTTGAGCAGGACCTTTCAAAAGGTTAATCCACCACCATAAAGCCATTTGCCCCTGTTTCTTCTACCGTCTATCTTCTACCTCCTCTCTCAGAGGCTGAATCACTCCTCTACTGGCTTAGCAGTGACCAATATTTATATAAGTCACAATAATTTTGTAGATATAATAGTGGGGGAATGGAGAAAAGCAGAGGTTGTATAGGAGTTGAAGCTTCACCTACTACATAAAAACATCAGTATGGAAAGTTTAAATTTGGCCAATGTAAAACAGTAGCATCCCTTAATTAATTAAACAGAGATTTCTTAAATACCTCTCATGTATCTGGCATTATACAGTCACTGGGATTACAAGTGAATATACAGAGAAAGATTGCTGCCTTCATGAAACTTACATATTGGTATGGGAAAAAGATTGCTCAAGAGAAATAAATAAAATACATAGTGTAATATAGGTAGTGATAAGTGTAGGAAATAATGATGAGAAGCATTGCCTCAGTATGGGCTATTTTAGCTAGTGGCAAATTTAGATAGTAAATTTGGGGTGATAACCTCAAGGAGGTAAGGTAGTAAGTCTTTCACTTAGTATCAGAAGACCATCCTAGGGGTAAGGTAGCACAAATGTTGGAAGGTGGGAGCATCCTGGTTTGTTCAGGAAAGCAGCCCACCTGGTATGTTTGATAACACCATACCTCATGTGTTTAAAGAACAGGAAGGAGGCCACTACACTGTAGAAAAATGAGTGAAAGGGAGAAATAGGTAGTGAGGTCAGAGAATTCAGGGGTCCTGTGTGATTTAAGAATATTAAGATAAATATCCAGAAGAAGCCACACACACACAAACAATCATATATAGCCATCAGAAAGTACTAGAATTTATATGTGCAAAACCTAATGTAGAGTCAGGAACTTGAGAAAGGAAAGTCCCTGGGAGTAGTCCACATTTCATTTACGATATAGGGCAAGAAAAAAAGCATTCTATGCCAAGAAAGAGTCTGGGATTTAAAAAATACATAATATCCATCTATTAGTGAGAATAGGTATTTGGCTCAAAAACCTTGAAATAAATCTACATTGGTGCCAAATTTAATGACTAACCAATGAAAGGAAAAACTAATACTTGTGAACTGGAAAGCCCAGTTTCTATGTATAAATAAATACAGAACACCTTCTAGTTGACATCTGCAAATAAAATTAAAACTGCCATTATTCATATTTTGTTCTCTTCCCCTTTGAGGTATATGGAAGAATTAGTTTCTCAGCCATCTTTATGGGTGGGGTAAAATCTTTAATTAGTTCTAAGCAATGGTTCATAGGCAGGAGTGAAATGTATCCTGTGCAGACTCTAGTGCTGAATTGTCTTGTATGTTACCCTTCCCCTGCTACACTGACTGGAGAAACATATCAAGATGGAGCCTCTGTCCTCTTGTGTTATTAAGTGTCAATGATAAACTGAGTTCCTCTGATGCCCATGTTAGACATACATATAAGTAAACCTTTATTCTTTTAATCTGCTAAAATTTGGGGGTTAGTAATCAATGCAGCAGACCCTGGTCTGTTCTGACTGATCCAGCAAACCAAACTGTGTGAGGTCATATCAATTTTACATTGTCAGTGTGAATGCTTTTAGAAAAGGTGATAAAAGATTTTTATCCTTTAGAAAACATTCTGCTATAATTCTGACTGACTGAGAGTAGCAACTGTTAGTATATATCTAAGCACCTAGTAGTAGAACCGAATCACAGACATTGATAAGTTATTACTAAATTAGTAATTCAAAATGAAATATTTCCTTATTCACTATTGGTAGGATTATAATATTATTTTCCCTTCTTCCTGATGTTTAACAGTATTGGCTTTTGTAAATAAATAATTAAAATGGTTTCTTTAGATGAAACTGTCAAACATAGAGTTGCTGACTTCCAGAGAGCAGAATGCTAAGAATGATCTCAGAGTAACACTTAAATACAGAAGAAATAAAAATTGAAGAAAGTAATGCAGATACCCTAGATAACTCATCATTACTAAAGCTCATAAAGTAGAAAACCCTATAGAATTCATCATTTTCAAATATATTTTTTTAGAGTTTCAATGGTCTTATTTTTAAGACTGTTGAATTTACTATCTGTTTGCCTTTCAAAACAAAGAAAGAGAGTGCTCATCTAACATGAGGATGACATTCCACAGATTTCAAAGGTTTTGATTTAAGCAAGACTATTTATTGAAAAATAAATATTCTTTTCATTTGGGCTGAAACATGAAATAATTATCTGTAAAACCAATGAAGTCCAAGAGAACTGACTCAGGATGAAGCTTCTCTTATTTAATGCTGCCCATATTTTAAGCCCTTGTAGATGGATATTTTCCAACAGTCCATTAGTATCCTAGAGAAGAAGTGCAAACGGATTTTATGATTTAGGCCTGTGTTTCAGGAATTGACTATTTAATGGAGAAATGAAGTGCTGAAGATTACTAAATGAACGATGTCCTCCAGATTACTGAATGTTTAAAGTTTTCATTTAGAGGTAGACTCTGGCACATGAGAAGGCATTACTTTTCCTGATTGAGTACTAATTACATTGTATAAATTTATTCAAATGGAAATATAAACCAGAAAACTCTGATTATTTAAGCTCCCTCTTTCACATGCCAAAGAACTAACTAACATCCATGCACTGGTGCATTCATTCATTCATTCATTTACTGATTTATTCATTTCGAGGCAAGTATTGACTGAGTGGTAAATGAAAAAATTACATACCAGGTACGAGAGATAAAGAAATCAAAAATGCAGTTCCTGCCTTAAATGAACTCACTCTTTGGGGAGTTAATCAAACAGCAAATGCCAAAATGGATGAGAGCAGGGAGTGGAGTCATACAGACATAACTGGATTCAAATCCCTCTCTGATATGTCCATTACTAGTTATGTGACTTTTGGGAAATGTTTGCTTGTCAATGAAATGAAGATTACATTAGAGTCTGTTGTTTGGATTAAATTAGATAATATATAATAATAATATATGTGGATGTATTCCTATCAGAAAAATCACATACTTGAGTTTGGGAATGATAATGAATACGGCAATATACTATTTTTTTTTTTTTTTTGCAATATACTATTCTTAATGTGAGAGCTGTTACAAAAGCAGAGATGATGAGGGGTACCTTATTCAGTCTGAAGCTGTGGGAATGGGGTTGGCAAAGTGCACACAGAAATTCACAGTTGGTTCAAAGCCTGAGATCCAAGGAGAGCAATCAGAGGGTATGATGTGCACAAAGGTTCAGAGAAGGGAATCTGTGGGGCGTTCAATGAACCACAAGTGTTTCATATAGAGGGTGTTGGGGTTCTTATGAAATTAGTAGGAGATGAGGCTGGAGAAACGGAAAGTGATTTGAATTTAATTCTGAGTGATTTATCACTTAGCCTAAAGAGGGTAGCCATCCAAGCAACACGGAATAATCAGACATGTAATCTCGGTTTCATACTACTAGCAGCATCAAGCCCTCTTAGTGGTTTAGAGATGCTGAAATGAATTAGAACACAATTTATACTTCAGTATCAATGAATTGCATTTCAATGTCAACATACACATGGAGCCTTTATATAAGTATGTGTGCAATTAGGGATACACTTTCACTTTAGGAAAATAATAGGAGAGTTCATAATACAAATAAAATATACAAATATAATTTATTCAGCATTGTTTACGGAGGATTAATCTGAGACAGGTACTATGCTTGAGTCTTCAGCAATAAACACCAAAGCCTGTTTCCTTTTTACTTTTTTTTTTTTTTAAAGATTTTATTTATTTATTCATTTGAGAGAAAGACTGAGAGACAGAGTAAGCTCAAGTGATCAGGGATAGGGGCAGAGTGGGGAGGGAGAGTGAGAATCCTCAGGCAGATTCCCTGCTGGCACGGGCTCAGTCTCATGACCCTAATATCATGACCTGAGCAGAAATCGAGAGTGAACTCTTAACAGACCCACCCAAGCACCCCTAAAGCCTGTTTCTTTTTCTTTCTTTCTTTCTTTTTTTTTAAAGAAACTTACAGTGTGAGTAATAAACATTTCATGTTACCGGTGATCTAACAGAAGTTTATGAAGTGCATTAGTGGCATGGGGAAATGAGTGACTAAAATCTCTTAGGCAAGACCAAGGTCAGAAGGACCAAAAAAGGAGGCTACTGCAGAGGCTGAAGTTAGATTATGATGGCTTGAACTGTAACAATGGCACTGTTGATGGGGACAGGGGACAGACACCAGCTATACTGATGACTCACTGCATAAGAGAACATAAGGAGGACTCCAGGATTCTTTGTAGGACCCTAATGTAAGCAACTGGAAATCAATATTCAAAAGCAGAAGAGCTGACCAGAAGAATACAGAATTGGAATAGTTTAGAAGTCCCTTTGTGTCATGCCCACCAGTGACCCCTCCTTTCTCGCCATTCCATCTTGTCCAAGCTTGCCTCTACTTTGGAAGATCTACTTGTATGTGGTCTTAAGCCCATACTTTCAATAAGGGATAATACGTGATTCAAATCTTTGTTCCCTAACTTCTCTGTGGGATCTATAAAATATTTCCTTATTGATGAGATTCCATATTTGAGTGAAACCAAAATATCAGATTTGCCTGTGGAAGTGGTGTCACACACACAGAAGACAACTATAAAGGCATCAAAACACTGTGGGAGTTGGAGGTACAGTATGAGAGATCTGAGGTTTCTCTCCCACAAAGTGCCCTCAGCCGGACATCCTGCACTGCGATTTCAATGGATCTGTCTGCCATCACAGTTACCTCTGCGGCTGCTGGAAGTCACTTTTAGCTGGTAATTTCTTTTTTGTGTGGAAAGTTCATCCCACTCAAAGACAAATGGGCAGTGACATTTCTTCCCAATTGGAAGTGTATAAGCTCAGTGTGAATAGCTGTTGGAACAAGTGTGGGTGAAAATTTAGCTTTATAGGAAACAGCCTTGATGAGCACACATGGTCACACTGCCTTCAGACCAGACGCCCATCTGTTCTGCTGGCTGAGCACCCCCTCACTTGTTGGTCAGGCTTGAGGACATAAAATGCCTCAGTCAGCAAGTTCCGGGTCCTCTCCTGCCACAGCACTGCCCCCAGATGTTAAATGCTCCTTTAACCACAGGTAAGCTGCAAATATTCGCATCATATTTCAATCCCTCTTCTTACTGGTGTATCAAAAAACATATAAAAAATACATAAATGAAAATTTTACAGAAGGTGTTTAGTATTGAAAGCCAGAATATATTCAATCTGTTACTGGCTTTTGTTTTCCTGTTTGTTCTGTTCCCTCCAAGGATGAGAGAGGGTCAGCATAGCGTGCCATGATCACTTACGTCAATCACTGCATGCTGATACTATTTGGTTTTCATAATTTTCTGACAGGTTCTCCCTTTTCACAGAGAAAATCAAATAAAATCCGGTATAGAAATATGGAAACAATTTTCCTGATCTTAATTTATTTTTTATTTTCTTATTTTTCACTTTTTCTTTCCTTGTTCCTTTTTTTCTTTTTCTTCTTTTTCAGCCTCTTTGATCCTCTCCTTTATTTTTTTCATAAACTTAAGATTCCAGGTTCTTTTCCCCATCCACTGTACTGGATGCAAGCATGCATTGTAGGTCCCTGACCTTTTTCGGTTTCCCGTGAAGCCTGAAATCTCTCCACATTGTGAATTCCTCTAAAGATTTCCTTCTTTCTTAATTGAGCTTCCAGTTTGCCTTGTCACTGATCCCTATTCGTCTTCCGGAAGTTTGAACTCTAGATGTTTTCAGCCCTTTTGCAAGCAGTCTCCTTTTAATTGATTACTTTCTACGAACTCAGAAACAATGGTATATTCTCTTAAATTTCTTTTCTTCTATTCTTCTGATTAACTGTGTTCCTTCTGATACTCAGCACATGGAATAAGGCTCAAGGGGAACTTAATTCTAAGCAAGTAAATTTCTCTGCAGAAACACATTAATGTGCCCACCACACGTCCATTTGCCTGAGAGGCTGCTCCATGTAAATCTCTGTCATTTGGGGGCTATGAGCATCACAGCAACCTCAGGCCAGAAATGCCAGGTTTCAGAGATTTAAAACATGTAAGATGAAGTGTGAGCACAGGGTGAGCTTATATTCATTATTTTCCCTTTCTTCCTGGCTATGTGTCCGCTTTCCCTTCCAGCCCACATCAGGATGGAAAAATCAGGAGACGGACACTTTTGGATGTAAATATGGAATGCAAATATAAAAATGTAAATATGGAACAACAATTATCACCTCTCTGTCTTGCCCAAACAGCAAATCGCCCTGACTTCACAGAAACTTGTGTAGATCATGTGAGTGTGTTTGTGGTTGTCACTACTTTTCAATAAAGAAGTAGGTAGCAAACACTTAATATATTATATTCATTGCTTCAATAAGTGTTTAACAAGTGGACAAGTTTGTGAAAGGCAATGTTCAAGCCACTAGGAAAGGGTGAGCAAAACTTTAGAAATGATGTGTCAGAAAATGCAATTAAAGTTATATTCTGTTTAACCAATGTACTAAGTTTAATAAATCCCCTAACTGCCAATATTGAAAATGTTATTATATTTAGAAATACTTAAGCCCTACTAAGAATAAAAATACTTAATTTTAAGAATTAATTATTTTAAAAATTGAGGTATAATTGACATATAACGATTGCACAAGTTTAAGTCATATGATGTACTGAAGTCCTACATTTATAGATGGCAACAGAATTACCACTGTACCCTTAGTTAATATCTCTATCATATCACATATTTATTATTTCTTTTTTTTGTGTGGTGAGGAAATTTAATATCTAGTCTCCTAACAAGTTTGAAGTTTACGAGAAGTATTATTGTGTGTAATCACTGTTGTGCATTTGCTCTCAGAGCTTATTTGTCTTCTAACTTCAAGTTTGTATCCTTAGACAATATCTCCCCAATTCCCCCAGGTCCCCACGTCCCCGGTACCACAGTCATACTCTCTGTTTCTACAAGCTCAGCTTTTTTAGTCTCCACAAGTAAGTGACACATTACAGATTTTTCCTTCATTATCTATCTGGCTTTAATGGGAATTGCCATCATGATTCATCCATATTGTTGCGAACAGCAGGATTTCCTTCTATTTTTATGGCTAAATAATATTCCTTTATATATATACATATACATATACACCGAAACTTCTTTATCCATTTATTTATCTGACACTTAGGTTCCTTCCATATCTTGGTTATTGTGAATAATGCTGCAATAAATGCAGGAATACAGAAAGAATCTTGTAAACTTGCTTTCATTTTCTTTGGATATATGCTAAGAAGCAGGATGGCTGGGTCGTACTTGTATTAAAGTACATCGTACTTTGGGTCGTAGTTGTATTAAAAAGTCTTAATATTTTTGAGAGCTAAATAATGGTGCTAGGCTCAGAATAATACAATGAGATGGGTTGCTATTTTAAATACCATTTTGAAGGAAACTAGAGCTCAGGAAACTGAAGTGGTTTGCCCGTGGCTAGTAAGGAATTGGGAAAGCAGTCTTGACATAGCCATGTAATTTCTAAACTTTTGCTTTGGTAATGTAAAGGGATTTTCTTTTTATCTAATTTTGGTCATCCTAGGTACAGAAAAATCTTAGTCTGTGCTAATGTAAGTATTAAAATTCAATTTAAATCATTGTCATTATAATGTCAATGATTATGTTCTACAAAATGTTGACTGCTTTTTAATACTTCATTTGGGAATTGCTCCATACATCTTTCTTCTCATTGCAAATGCTCTTTTGGCAAAAACATAGCTACAACCTCTCTCTCCCATCAGCATCCTGTCTGTTGTAACAAACTCAAGAGCATTTTAAATCTATTTTCGTGAGAAGAATTTCCTTATGAAGACCTGAACTGAGAGCTAGTTCAGATAGAAAGCTGAACCCCATGACAATTCTTATAAAATTGCATTAAGTGCTGTAATCCAAGATACTCTATCTTTTTTGCAGAATCTGCTGATCTAAGTTTCTTCCTCTCCATTCCCATCCTCATATCTGGCCTAAAGAATGAACAGCTTTGTCTTGCTTGAAAGCAATGAGAGCCATCTTTCGACAACATGAAAGCCTACTTAAAATCCCAAAACTTTCTGCATTGTGATAGGATTAAGTAGGTTAAACACTCAAGTTTGACATTATATATTAATATTTTGCCATTTGGCATTATCTTAGCTTATTTTATTGAAAATAAGCATACCAGCTAGACCAAAAAGTAAACAATTTAGATAGCATTACTATTTTGGGCACATTATACCAGATATTGCATCCTTTGTGAAACTTAAAGGAGAGAATTTTACAGAAGTGATCCCATCTGCAAGTATCATTTAATTTGATTTTAAATTAGTGTAAGTGATTTATATTTTTTTGATATGCTAGTCTATTCATTTGGTCATATACCCAAATACTAGTAAATGACACAGAGAGAGAACTGTATTGATTGATGGCAGTGAGTTGTGTTTGGAATCACAGAATATGTTAAGAGGACCATGCTGGAGGGTATAATACAGAGTATGTTGATTAACAAGTCCCAATGTGCATAATAATGTCTCATTGATTCTTTGCTCATAACAAAGTCATGCAGTTTTTACATCAACTATTTTGCAGAACAAGGTAAAATACAAGTATGTAGTCATTAAATTATGTCAATTTATATAAAAAGCCCAAACGTCCATATTTTTTTAAGTTAACATCAGGCAGAGAACCCAGGTCCCCATAATTCTCCAGAATGACAATGGTACCAACTGATCTGAAATGCAGAGCATGACTCTGTATATGTTACCCTCAAACTTAATACAAAACAATATCTTTCTGCCTATGTTATGAAGATCTCCAAAGAATTATTATATGTAATCAAAAACATGTTATACAAATCTTTAATGTAATTATATGCATATATAATATATGCATAATATATGTATGTCAATATAAAATAATATGTATGCATATATATGTGCGATAGACGTGAAATGATGTTATAGTCATGATATTTGTCTTAATGTTGCTGTGAATTTATGCTCTTTGGTAAACTGTAAAATTATAGTTATAAAAGCTATTTTCATAATATTTATACTTGTGTGTAAAATTTGGTAGATGATCTCTGCATTGATCTAATGATTTAAATTATATCCCTGTTGCCTTCAAAAAAAGCAAAACTTTCAGAACAGTATTTTAAAAATGTAAGACCCCCATCCCTTCAGACTTGAAAAACTTGAAATATTTTTACGGTACTTTCCGTGTATCTGATAAGTTAAAAAACAGAAGTATTTGTTGTGTGTTTTGTATTTGTTGAAGGTGTGCTTTGAGATATAGCAAACAAAATATGGTTATCCCAATTTTCAGGCTAAAAATTGTTAGGTAGGAACTTGAGGAAGGAACGAAAGGAGTTTGAGAGAAGGGGTCACTTTGAGGGTGTGAGGCTGTTAAGAAGCTTCTGGGAGAGGACAAGAGCTGAAGTGTATTGCTGTTACTTAGGTGACAATGATTGGAGGTTGACAATGTGAAGATGAGCAGTAAAATCATGGCAAGAGGTAACATTGCTTATTTGGAATATAAAATAATTGATGGCTACCTAAACAACTGCTAGATAAATCCACGTGAAAATATTCTTCCCAAGAATACAAAGTTAGAAAAAGGGACTTTCAGGAAAGGAAATGTCAGTTGTTCTTCTGGATAATACAGCTTTCTGTTAGATTTCACTTCATATAGTTTAGCGGAAATACAGAATTTAGGGATATGAGGTATGTTCCCACTCTGAATTTCTTCTGAAAACACAAACTTTTGTAGCAACATGGACAGGACTGGAGGAGATTATGGTGAGTGAAATAAGTAAAGCAGAAAGACTCAATTATCATATGATTTCACTTACTTGTGGAGCATAAGGAATAACACGGAGGACACTGGGAGATGGAGAGGAGAAGGGAGTTGGGGGAAATCGGAGGGGGGGGACAAACCCTGAAAGACCCTGGACTCTGAGAAACAAACTGAGGGTTCTAGAGGGAAGAAGGGTAAGGGGTTGGGTGAGCCTGGTGGTGGGTATTATGGAGGGCACGGATTGCATGGAGCAGTAGGTGTGGTGCATAGATAATGAATTTTGGAACACTGGAAAGAAAAGAAAAGAAAATTTTTAAAAAGACAAAAAAAAAAAAAGAAAACACAAACTTGTGGATGTGCTTAAAAACAAAGAACAAAACAAAACTATGAAGACGTATGATATCAATGTTCAGTATACACTAAACTAGCTTATTACCTGTGCAGTCGGTAGAACGTTTTTCATCTTTCTTGTATTTGTTTTTATATGACTAACACTCAGTTTCTGAAAATACACACACAAGCACACACTTATCTGAGGTTTCTAGACAAAGTGCATTTTTAAAAAATGTCCTAAAATAATTATTTTCTATAAAAATAAATAGAGTGATAAGACATTTGATGTTTAAAACCTCTCAAGTAAAATTCAACTTTACCTGTCGGGTTTTCTACTTTCAAAAAACTCAAAGCAAAAACATCATCCAGATAAGTATTCTTCTAATAGCTCCATGAGGGAGTAAAACGTTGTATTTAATGTATGCATCAACTCACGAAGCTACAAAGTCAGTTAGTAAAATGCTTCGACACATGTACTAATAACACTAAAGATGGCTTCTCACTCAGCCAGTAAACAGCTTTTTTTTTTTTTTTTTTTTTAGTGTTAACCGTCTCAGCAGAGCTTTGGGATATCCACAGAATTTTGATTGCATTTTATCTTTGATAAAAATTCAACTTGCAGGGGATTCATGAATAGCTCCTGTATGCTTCTTAACAATTGTTACAATAGTAATAACATGTTTCCTCCTATGGGGTATTTAGTTCCGGTTTTGTTTATTTGTTTTACTCAGGAGCAGGGGAGACTGGTAGAGGTCAACATCCCTTGCAAACCCAGAGAACCCATGCACAATGCAAACCAAGCTTGGTGTCTAAATCAAGTATGTAGTAATAACCTGGGAACTAGCCTGCCAAAGAGTCCAATTAAATGAGGAATACTGTCTCTTCCACACTGCCTCCATTGTTCGAGTGTGCTATGGAGAGAAGCATGTGGGCTTTAGGAAATCCTGAGCTTAAAAGTAGGCAAATCAGCCTTGATAAGCCTCAATGTTTTCAACTGTTAAATGGGGATATGAATAACTTATTCATGGCTGTTTTCAATGAATTAAATGAGACAGTGGATGTACAATGCTTGGCATTGAAAGGTGCCTGAAGACTATCAGTGAACTTTATGACCTTTTTAACCTGAATCAGAATAAAGCAGAGGCTTGGTATTTGGATGTATATCCCTGCCCATCTTTGTAATCCTGGAGGCTAAGCATTTTCATAAAATACTAACTACCTCCAAAACTCATGCCGTAAAATTTGGATATATTTTAGGCAAGATTCCTTTGTGTAGTCAAGCATGAAAGTGACAAGCACTTTGATGGCCTTTTCCTTTAATTCCTTAGACACAGAAGCCAAAAAAGATCCACAACCATATTATGTTAATGATCACAGTTTCAAAATGCCCTCCAACCATGATAAATAACCTATGACATCTATAACCATTTTGTGACTCATTGTTCATAACCAAAGGACTTCCCTGACATTTATATACTCTGTTAAACCACCCATATCTCTGTAAAAATTTTATAAAAGGCATTAGCAGGTATGTTTTATACTAATCAGAGCAAGGCTATTCAAGCTTATGACCCAAAGCATGTTGAAAGAGTCAGTTCTTAGCAGAGTGTCCTTCAATTATGGAGAAACCTATTACTGCACATTAATTAAGTATAAAATTATGAACTCTCTCTATAGATCTGTGTCCTGACACTGCAAATGGCGTTAGTTGGAATATTATTTTTATATGCTTTAACAACTTAATACATTTAAGAGTCGCATAAATGTCTTGACTATCTTTTTTTTTTTTTCTGATAGACACTGCTATTTAATTGCATTCAAAGGTTTATGAACTATAATCATGTGACTCTTTAACCTTCTGAGGCTTGCAGCATAAGCCTCCATGGAGAGAAAATGCACCTTAGGTTTTCAGGGAGGATGGAGAGTCTACAGAGTCCATCAAAGCCCTCTGTTAAGGAGAGAGAGCCATAGCAAGAGCAGGAATTGCATTCCAATGAGATGGTGTAGGCTCTTACTTCTCAAAGTTACCTGATCTTTTGAGTTCATTGTTAAAACACAAGAAAGCCCAGGAGGGCTAACACCATAATCTGTTAATAGGCCACAACCTGAGTCAGCATTTTAGCACCAGGCCAGTCAGAAACAGGAGCTGCTAGACAGAATAGGGCATTACTACAGAAAAGTGGGAGTAAGACAAAAATACTCCTCCTGACCTTCTCAAATCTGCTTGTTTGAATTTGTTCCAATTGTACTCCTGTAAGATAATAGAAAAGGAAATAATTCAGCTTATAGATGACTAGAGGGCTCCCCTGCCCAGAAAAACTTAAGTTGAATGAAAATAATGTCAACATTGTGATATTATAAAACCTATAACTAATTTAAAATATATCTCAAAGTTTGGAAAGTATCACAGATCATTTACCCATGGAGGTGTTTGTATATTAGCCAACATAAATTTGACTAGAGTCCTATCTGGCCGAAGTCCTTGGGAGACATCTCAACCATCTGATAATAATAACCTATCTCTCACAGGAGTGTGTTCTAGAAAAGTGAGAAACACTGCACACTAAAAACAATGGACTACCTGATAATGGCAAGTTGAAATTAAGGGTCAGGTAAGAGAAAATACAATAATGTCAGGTAAGAGAAAATACAAACAATAATGTTATAGAAGCATAAAACAAATGCCAGAGGAAAAGAAGTGATGCCCAGAGATGTGGTCTGAGATTGTAGGGTGAAGCTGAGATTTTCACGGGGCACATGCTTCCTTGCCCTTGAATAAAGAGACAGTTGCCAAGACTGTAAGTTAGTGTAAACAGAATTTATAAAACAAAATCTGTATGTTCAATTAGCATTATGCTCATAGTAGAACTTCAAAATGGCAAAATAAATTTACAGGCATTTTGGCATGTTCATATATTGAGATCTTGAAAATATGCCTTAATTATGTCTCTAAGTTGCTCAGGGAAAGGAGGAAGCTGAAGAAATGTGGATAAGGCGGTTGACAAAAAACCCACCCCCAAATTAGAAATCATTGAACTCCAGAGTCTACTAAAGCACCCATCCCTAAACATCAGTATAAGCCTAGCTACCTACTAACAATCGACTTGAAAATTTGGCAATTAAAATTTCTTATCTATCCAGTCTAATGAGAGATGAAATAATCTGCTTCTTTGCAAAGTTCCTCAAGACATTCTAACACACACAGGAACAAGAACCACTAACCCAGCCTTTCCAGAAGTGACAGGCCAGAGCCAGCTCTAGCTGCAGGGAGGTCTCTGCTGTTCTCTGGCTGGCTTCCACACTTAACAGCAAGGGACTCCTGTCATTCCTCAAACTGGGCACTGGGATGCAGAAGGAACTGCAAAGCATGGATTCAAAGTCCCCCCAGAATTTTCTCCAGCACCTCCTCATCCATTAAAAACAGCAAAGAACATTTCCCTGATCTGGTATCTTCCACTTCCTGGTCCCTGAAGAAGTAGGGAAATCAAGACCACAGCGGTGTGCTTCTTGTAATCTGCTCATGTATTTGAAGGCTTTCTGCTCCTACTTAACAGTTGCATAAAGTTCACTGGTTGTGAAAAGAAGGAAATAAAAAAGGAAGGGAGAGATTTCTTTTCAAAGATGCTCCAGAGTTTAGTCAGAGGAGAACAATGATGATGAGTAAAAGAAGGTCCTGGAACACTTTGTTATCGGCAGTAAGATCTGATCCCATAACGATGGTCTTTCTTTTCAGAGCATTGCATGACTCAAGAGACTCACGTGTAAGACAGCCACCCTGCAAGCTGTCTCAACGTTGATAGCTCCCAAATAGTGGATTTTATTGACAAAGCATGTATGTACCATTTAAGTCTGTTACCTGCCCCGGGATTGTTCAAACTCGATTTTAGTTTTCTTTTAAAGGTTTGAGTTTCATCATATTTAAGAAATGACTTCCGTACAGAAACATACTACATGACTAATGTCAATGTGGCCAGGGTAGAAATGTTAAGTAGAAGCTATCAGATTAAGAATAATCGGCAATAGGAATATTAAAGGAATTGATGTTTAAGATAAGAAAGTGCATCTCATAGGATCCTCCATGGAAAAAGAAGAGGTGAGAAACTGGAAGGAGTGAGAAATTATGTGGTGAATGGAAATAGACTCTGTTTTTTCTGGTCTAGTAATTTATTTTGGAAAAAAGTAAACGAGAGAATGTTCTAGCTAATCATCGTCATCATCATAATCACCATCATCACCATCATAAATAGCCTTAAATATTAGAGGCTTAAAAAAAGCAATGATTTATTTCTCTCTCATACCATGTGTCGATTATGGGTGAGCTGAGACTCCCTTCACCACTGCTCTTACTTGGGACAACAGAACATTTACTCAAGGGAGTGCTGCCGGTAAGTATAACAGAGAAAAAGAGAGGGCATGGCAGACTGTGCACTGAGTAAGAGTGCCCAGCCTGAAATGATAGAGTTTAGCTTATGTTTCCCTCATCAATAGTCTGCCCTCTGGTCACTAAATATTTGAGTTCCTCTCCCTCTAAAACCTATACTGACTCACTTCTCAAGCAAAATCTCATCAAGTCACAACTTCAATTCAATGTCCATGATCTACCAGTGATAATAAATGTCCTGACATGTCTTCCCCTTGTCTGAAGACCTGTGCACAGACAAGTCATCATCTAGCACCAAAGCCCTTCAATTGCCAACCCCAATGAGCAGTGGTAGTACGGACAGATCGTTATCATCACTAGGAAAGGTGACAAACAGGGAACAGTGAAGTCAATGTGTGCAGGAATTCTGAAGTCATTCTGATAAAGGATAGTTGGAAGAACTGCAGGAAGGGACAAGGGGTCCAGTAAGAGGACACCACCCTTAAAAGGATTTTACATCACCCTGGAAGGAGGCCTCCAACCTTTCCCACAGGGCAGATAGATCCCAAAACTTGATTAGATGCAAGCAGGATTAATCAGATTAAAACAGCTCACCAAGAAGCCCATAGAAACCCCTAGACTTAGAAATTCTGGTAGCAACCCTCTTGGGTCCTCTCCTCTTTGGGAGCTTTGTCCTATCTGTACTTTACTGTACTCTCAATAAACCTTGCTTTGCTGCCCCCACTCTTTGGCTGGTCTACCTCTTCATTTTGAAGTGGCATGACCAAGAACTGGGGACACCAAAGGAAAAGAAACCCTGTTACAATGCTAGGAATGTCATGGGGACCCTTAGCCTGGAGGAGTGGAGAATGTTGTTTAGACTGTAATTCTGGTTCCTAGAAGGGTCCCCTGCCCCGCCTAACTTTTCTCCATTGGCTCTTGGCTACTCTTCTGATTGTTTATTTATTTATTTTTTTAATTATCCTTGGAAATTGGAAGTGCGGATTGTGACGCTATTTCCTCACTGGAGGCTAAACAACTTCCTCAGTGGGCTGCCCCAACCTCCCAGAAAGTTGGGTCCTTTTAATTCTTGGACAGGCATAGATTATTTTGTCCATGCTCATGATTTCTCCCACAGTACACTCTCTTAAAAATCCTAGCAGTTTTTCAATGTTTGCCTCCATCAGTTACATGTGCCAACAGCCACATCCAGAATTCTTTCTAGACTTATTTCTTAGATTTACAGTATTTGCTTCCTGCCCCATGCTTTCTCAGGTCTCAACTTAATTACAAGCCTTGGGCCAATCAGGCGGAGGTGGGAGATACATTCCTTTAATCTCTTTTCCCTGAGCTATTTTATTCAATTGAAAGGATTTACTGTCTGCTACCTTAATCCATTCAAAGGCTTTTAATAATGGGAATAAACAGCTTTAGCCTTGATTGGATCCTTGCCTCAAGGCTAGGTTTTGATCAGATTTTGCTGCTCAAAGGAATTTTTTCAACCCCTGTCCCTGAATTTGTAGACTCTATTTTGTTTTGTCATAGCTTTCCATTGAGTATTATTAATGATCATGGAAATCCAAAGAATACCCTGGATTCCAGCCATAGAACTCCCTACCCATTTTTTATAGTAGGAGCCAACTTCCTGTTACTAATAAGAATCAATCTCTGCTCATTTGTTCAGTAGTAAGAAAAGTTTAAAATGGCCAGAAAGCATTTCCATACATCAATGGAACTATAGCTTTATCTCTGGTAGAAGGTTTTCTTTCTTGGGATTAGTACTCCTAAACCTTCCATGCCCAAGGTTGTGGGACAGGAAGCAGATAGTTTCTAAATTCCTCAGTCAGAACAATGTTGCGTGGAGTGCCACAATAGGGAATTCTTTAAAAGGGTCAAGATGTGAGTAGAAATTGTGCAGACAAGAAAACAAATCTCTATCTGTGATATGTACCTATTCTCATGAGGATAAATTGCTGCCTTTCCATAATGGAAGGGAGCCAATGTAATCAATTTGCCACCAGATAGCTTGGTAACTAACCTCTCCAGATCACTCCAAGGAATGGTGCCAGGCTGACGGCTCGGTGTTGACATCTGTTGTTGGTAGGTAGGGCACTCAGCATCATCGATGGCTGTATCCATATCAGTCATGAAGAGGGAATTTTATGTTGTTTAACTTAGTTATTGCCTTCATTGAGCATCATCACTCTGGCTAGAAAGAAAGAGGTTACAGATAATTATTAAATGAGTTTTCTTGGTCATCTGATTATTGAAAACATCCGCTACAGTGGATTTCCCTTATTAGAAATTGGTATAACACACAGATGTCTTATACACTACGTGCTCATTCCGGGAGACGCACTTAATACCCCTTTGAAAGATCAATCACCTTGTCACCAATCTGATCCTTTTCAACTGGCCACACCATTATCTAATATTCATTATTTGGTGTAAATTCAAACCTAAATTATTTCTCCTAAAAACAACATGGACAACCAGATATACCCCAACTTATACCTACTGGGAAAATTTCATTTCACTGCCATTTGTCAAGGATATTTTTGAATGAGCTATGATACAATACATCCACTTTTACCCAATAACTTATGCAGATCCAGCAAAAACAAACAAACAAAAAGCCTACCCAACTATGCCTGAATTATTTTCTTCTTCAGAAAACTAGTCAAATTGAGCAATTTTCCACCAAGTTTCAGATGTAAGCTGAGGAAAAGACCATGAAGCAGCAGGAGAAGGGCTGGGACATCTGCATGTGCAATTTTCACTTATTTTCTGGACCTGCTTGGGAGTGTCTCATACATTTTTCTCTTTAGTACTGGAAGGCTGGTGCTTGTGCTCACCTTATGACTTGCTGGGGCAGACAGCAGGAGTCTAGTAGATACTGCTTGACCTAAATCATGCACCAAGAATCCAACATGGTAGACAAAATCTACCAGGATCATCAGAGTGGTAACTCACAACCTTTCACCCACTTCCTAGAATTGTGCCAGTTCATGAGCCCAGAGTCTACTGATCCAAGGGAGAAACTGTCTCCCTTTGAAAAGGAATCCCACAACACATATATGCTTTAAATATGCTCAAATATATGCTTTAAATTTTTTCTATCCCTTCACTAGAGGGACAATAGACATTTACCAGGGTAACTCTTTACTGGTAAGTAGTAAATACCCAGTTTGCCAAGAGCTTCTCAACACCAGCTTTGAATTTCCATCAATCCCTGATGATCAATGCATCACAAAGGTTCATGGGTTGTAAGGGGTGGGAAGAGACTAGTGACTCTGGAAGTCAGGTGGCAAGTCCAGTTTGGGGCAGAAGTCATTGCACAGGGGCTTCTGTGAGCCCAAGGAAACACTGTATTGTTCTTTCCAGGTTCAGAATGGAGTTGGAAGAGAGAGACTCAGCATCTGGCAGAATTCCCACAATTGTCTCCTTATCACGTAGAGGAAAAGCTATCTTTGAAGCAATGGAAGGTTTTATTACTCTGGGGAAAGGGAGAAGTGGAAGAATTAGTTTCCTCAGAGTCCAGCAAAAACTGAAACCATGCATTAGGGGCCAGTGCAGGGAGGGAACAAAGCATGGAGGGAGCAGCATTCCTGCCCTCCGGACTCCTGCAGGGACGCCTCTGACTGTGCGCGCCAACCCGAGCGAGCCAATAATGGAAGCTGGCTCAGGCAGTCTTACAGTGTTTATCTCTCAGGGCGCAGAAGAAGATAAAGAATGATAGAAAACGCACAGGGTTGCAAAAAGAAAATAATCAGGCAGACTACCACAGGCATTTATTCCTATCACTGAAGAAAAAAGAGAGAACAGAATTTTCTCGAACAGGTGTTTTATTGGAGAAAGAAAGACACATCAAATATGTGTTGTGAATGTTGACAATTAAGATGGGATATCCTGAAAGAGGAAGAAAATGTTTATTTTTAAAAACAAACAATATTAATTAAACAGAAATAAACCAAGTTTGTATTACATTACAGATTCTGTAGTTTGAGGTTAGAGCATATAAAAGGTATTCTCGGTATCTAAAAGGTATTCTCCATAAAAATATGGATTGTAGCTGAACAGAGAGCTTTTGCTTTCTTTTGGTTTTGTTCTTGGAAATTTACTGACCATAATGAAAACTGTACAATCTACGTCAGAGGTATTTGCAGCATATTTTCTTTTTAAATAGATTTATCCATTCTTCAGGCCTGTAGGACGGTGTGTCTTGTGTGAGTGCTTGTGTGTTTATAGGACTTTTATTTAATCATCCCAAAGTGAGGCAACTATTTTATTCTGAATTTTGCACTATGTTCTGGGGACCAAGTTTTATTTGTTTATTTTATTTATTTATTTGACAGATCACAAGCAGGCAGAGAGGTAGGCAGAGAGAGAAAGGAGGAAGCAGGCTCCCTGCTGAGCAGAGAGCCCAATGGGGGGCTGATCCCAGGACCCTGAGATCATGACCTGAGCCGAAGGCAGGGGATTTAACCCACTGAGCCACCCAGTTGCCCCTGGGGACCAAGTTTTAGAAAATGCCCTCCATCTCTTATTTCCCCTGATTTGCCTTGTGAAGTCTCAAAAGGCACTTCTGATCTATTTAAGACAGCTTATAGAAACCTGCCCACGATTCCATTTTGGCCCAAGTTCTGATTTGAAAATCTAATGATACAAGTTTTTGCTTGGGTATAGTTTTTCGCTCTCCAAGACTTAGCTAGTAACTTTCAAATTAAATTTTTCTTGGTCTACTCTGTTATAAAAGAGAAAAGGTAATACCCCAAGGAGAGATTCTTGCTTTTTATCAAACAGAGGAACTACTTCTAGTTTATTTAATTTGCTTATTTTTTTTTTTATTATGGCTGACTATTCATTCTCTATGACAGCTCTCTTTTATTTTCTATTTCAGTGGAGTAGGAACAGCTTGGGACAACAAAATTCTTCTAATAAAAGAGCATTTCCCTTTTATATCCATATCCCTTAGCATATGTTCTTCCTTTAGTGTTCAGATTGGTATAAGTCAAAAGGATTGGGAAGTGTGCTTTCTCAACACATGAAGTGTAAGAATAGCATTGTTAATACACACTTCTGTATCTGTAAAATCACCTCAAAAATTAAGTGAGTGTGGTATAAATCATGAAGAGGTACTCTTTACATTTTTGTGATTTACAAGGCAGGGAAAGAGGATCATGGTGATGTTTCAGTCAAATGTAATCTCCGGGATTCTAAATCAAATTAAAAATAAGTGTGCTTCTAGCCAGGAAAACCTTTATAATTATCCTGCCATGGGAATCCACATTCAAGTTGTGTCTTGGTCAGAGATTGATTGGAATTAGAGCAACGGTTATACTTTGACCTAAGTGCGGGTCCCCAGATGAACAAACAATAAACCTGACAATGTCTCCAGAACATTCTGCAGAAGTTAGGTGGTTTACTATGAAGAAGAGAGAAAACATTCCAGAGTGTTCCCATGTGTTTGACCAAAGCTTCCTGGGGCACTGGGAGAACTCCACATCCCTTTTCTTCTTAGTTAAAAACATATGGGGTAAGAATTTCGAGAAAAGCTTCTGGTGACAGACTATGTGGCAAACTGAGAACTGGATTTGAAGTAAGAAGATCCAGGTTTCAGTAAGGTCTTGCCCTTACCAGCTGTTCCTAAGGCTGTAAGGCCCTCTTTCCTAGGTGTGCCCTGGGAAAAGAGGACCTATTGGACAGTTTTCTTATTTCTGGTTGTGACTGAAAATAATACTGCATTTGAGAAATGAATGATAAAATGAACGCAACACACAAGTGCTATGTTTTTGCTCATAAACACTGAAAAGTAAGCAAGAGCCAGATTTTGTGGGGGCAATTTAGTTTTCTTTTCCAGAAAGATGAAGGGACGGAGGCTAAGGAGGCTGACTACATGGTTTAGGGAGACAAAGACAGAGAGAAAAATTAAAAACTAAAGTCCCCGGGAAGTCAGCTTTCTATAAAACTTAGGGAGATATGAGAGGATGGTAGGTCGGGATTTTTCAACACATGGCCTGTGGAAGACCTGCCTCAGACTGTGTGGACACACATTAAAAAGGCAACGTTGTGGTCTTCGCCCAAAGCTAACTGGATCAGAGAAGTTGGAAATGTCCCAAATTTGTCCTTTGGGACAAATTGCCCATGTGAATCACATGCACTCGAGTCCTTGCAAATGGCCCTTTTACAGAGACTGTCACCGTGAGGTCAGATGATGGGATATTTGCATGTCCTCAGACAGTGACCCCTTGGTCTCTTGTGTCTTTTAAAGTAAGGTTAATGATGGCTGCCATTTACCAGTCTGTGATGTCATACAACCAAAAATGTAAAAATCCAGTAATTATGCCTGCTGTGAGAAAAACCAGCACAGCTTTGATAAACGCGGGGTTGGGGGGAGCAGTGGGCAGTGCACAGCCCTCACTGTTCCTGCCACAACACGAGGAGAAAAGGATGCGAGATTGAAGTCCCGCAGGCGGACACACCCACACAGGACCTGCCAGGTGTTTTTACTGTACGAAGAAAACACCAGGTGTTTTAAAGTCTTGATGAATTTTCCCAAAAAACAATACAACCTTCTTAGGCTTTCTAAAAATTATGTTTGCCCTCACAAGAGTGACGGGAGGGCCTACCCTTCTGGGAGCTTGGCCACAGCCCTGTTTTACTGCCTCCCCTGACCACATGTCCTGCACATGACCAGTCACTGTTTTGTGTAGCCGTCCCCATCAGAGCACCAGGCAGTGTGGACGGTAGGGGAGGAGGGCCAAACATGTGTTCGTGTAGTGACATGGGGTTGGCGCGGCTGTCACTATGGGCTCCATGCCTGACTCTCTGGCCTCGGGATGCTGCTTAATATTCCTCAATTTCCATTTCCTTATTACTTAAATTGGAGAGAACAGTACGGACTTCACTAGGTTCCAATGAGATTGAAATGAGCTAATGCACATAAATTTGCCCGACACAAAGCAATTTACACATGGTTGTTTTCTTTCCTCTCGCCCCTGCTGAACCCATCCATCCTCTCCTGCTCTTCGCCGCATCTCTCTGGTTGTGAGATTCATTTACACTGCACAAATGCTCATTTGGCGCCAACTGCACGCAAACATGTAAATAGTGATATACAGCCTAAACAACCCCTGAAGAATGTCACCGGATGTTACACAAGGACTTCACGGTCAAGTCGGTAGTGCTTACAGCCACAAGGGAGTGGGGCACTGTTAGGCATCCCTTATACAGTGTTCAGCAAAGTGACTCTGCAAGGAAGGAATTGTGATGCCCATTCTACAGGTGGGATCACAGAGGTGACGGGCAGAGGCAGGGCCAATGGCAGAGCTGGGGTTGGTATTCAACTCTTCAGCTCTGTCGTCCTCCAAAACCTACCTTCCACTAGACCACATTGATGCTCAGTCGAAAACCAGACAGAACACTGTTCTTCCCCAAACCCACTCTTTCCCATTTTCTATTTCAGAAAGTGGAATCACAATTAGCCTAGTAATTCAAGAGGGAAATTTGGGGGATTTTCCTTAGAACAGGCTTTTCCTTATTTCCTGCTTCTAATTCATAGCTCTGTTTTCTTCATTTACACTGTTCATAGTTTTAAAAATGCCTGAAGTTTAGGGTCTCATAATCTCAAACTTGGATAGCAAAAGAAATCTCTTTGTTGAGAGATCTCATGACTGTCTCCATGTCAACATACCTAGAATGCTCCTTATCAAGCCCAGGTTTGGATTTGATCAACTCACCATTTCTGGCGTGTCCGCAGTTCCTCATGCCTGTCCAAGCAGCCTCCCCTCCTGAGATTCCCCATTGGTAAATGTTTGCGACCTCATGTGACATTTCCTGCTGCATGTCTGTGGTGACCCTGCTTTTTCTTCCCTGTTCACCTGTCACATACTGGTGGAGACTCAAGGCTCCCTTAGGGGCTACATCCTCTGTGGACATGTGATTGATTTCCAGTTAGATCTCCCCACCCCTGCTCCCTGCCCCCACTGCATTCTGTAAGGGTTGCTTGTTAAATGCCCCTCCACCTGAGAAGGTGTGGAGAAAGGGGAACCCTCTTACACTGTTGGTGGGAATGCAAGCTGGTACAGCCACTTTGGAAAACAGTGTGGAGAGTCCTCAAAAAATTAAAAATAGAGCTTCCCTATGACCCTGCAATTGCACTACTGGGTATTTACCCTAAAGATACAGACGCAGTGAAAAGAATAGTGAGCTGTACCCCAATGTTCACAGCAGCAATGGCTACAGTTGCCAAACTGTGGAAAGAGCCAAGATGCCCTTCAACAGACAAATCAATGAAGAGATAATAGTCCATATACACTATGGAGTATTACGCCTCCATCAGAAAGGGTGAATATCCAACTTTTGTATCAACATGGACAGGACTGGAGGAAATTATGCTGAGTGAAATAAATCAAGCAGAGAGAGTCAATTATCATATGGTTTCACTTATTTGTGGAGCATAAGGATTAACACGGAGGACATTAGGAGAAGGAAAGGAAAAGTGAATTGAGGGAAATCGGAGGGAGAGAGTAACCATGAGAGACTGTGGACTCTGAGAGACAAACTGAGGGTTCTGGAGGGGAGCAGGGGTTGGGTGGATTTTGGTGGTGGGTATTAGGGAGGGCACATAGTGCATGGAGCACTGGCTGTGGTGCATAAACAATGAATCTTGGAACACTGAAAAAAATAAAATGGAAAAAAAAAATCCCCCCACCTGGCCTGCTGTCTCTTTCTTGAAATCAGGGGTGGGAGATTTGTTTGTCTCTGATTTCTGACAGCCAGTACAATCAATGCTGGCAATCAGCACAGGCACTTCTAAGTGTTTACTGAAAGCATAAATAAATGAGCAAGGGAATAGGCCACCATTTTGTACTGGGATTAGGGATTCGAGGGGCCAGAGGCTTCATACAAGGTCTGTAATACAACAGAGATAAGACAAGGTCTCTGACAGACAGCCTGTCTCTCGGTGATTGAACAACCGGTCAAGTTTAATTGACGAGTTATGTCTTATCTCCCCTTTTTCTTCCCTGTTATTCCATAGAAATGAGTCTATTAACCTGAATAAATCAAATTCTGTGTAATTCTCCCTTTGTGGTTTTGAAATTATAAATGGCCCAAGCTCTGAAAGGGAACCAAATATGTCTATAAATTGTTTTGGGGATCTATTATCCCAGTTTCATGGATGACCTTGAGGGTATCACCCTGACTGTTTATCTCACAACTTTCTGCCTAGAAAAACCAGGTTGGAAAATTGAGCTAGTAGCTTATTTGTCCCTTTAAAGAGTGCTCATTTTACTACTTCCATAAAAAAGGGAAATAAAAAGGAATACCAGAGGGCTCTGTCAAAGGGCAAAGAAAGCCGCTGGTTTTGTTATTGCGGCTTTCAGCAGAATGGAGAGGGAAGCACCCGCAGGGGTCTCTTGGTTCTTCTCATTTCAATGCCTTCTGTATGCTATCATGAGAGCTAACTTTCTAAAACACACACTGGTTATGTCAGCTGTCCTCCATCATTGCCTCCTGTAAGGTCAGTCTTCTTAGTGTAGCATACAACACTTCTCACTACCCTTCATTACTTGGTTCTGGCTTTTCCCAAAGCCCCATTTCTTGGGACCGCTCACCTGGTGCTTTATTTAGCTCTGGCCATAGTGGGCAACGTTCAGACTCACCACCTGCTTAAATCTCTCGGCCTCTGACCTTGGGGCACATCCTTCCTTCCATTCAGGCCATTCTTCATCCCTCTCCACTTTTCTTCCGTGAACTTTCCCTGAAGACATGTGACTTCCTGCAGGAAAACTGCTCTGCCTCCTGGGTTATACCTTCCCCTTCTGTGCTCACACCACCACGTCCTCACTCCCCGTGCAAGCGTCTGCATCTTCCTCTACCCAAAAGATCTACAAAACCAGGGAAGCATTTTTCACAACTGCAATCCCACTTGCCCAGTGCTGTGGCTAGCAATAAACAGTTGCTGTGTGAACAGGTAAACAAACACACATTTCCCATCGTTCTTTTCACTCCCATTGGGGAGAGTCGGGAGCGCAGTGGAAGTGGACACAGGGAGGGAGGTGACTCTATTATCCACCATTCAGTAGCCTCACAAACCCCTCGACTTTCCCCACCAAAGAGAAGACTTCCTGATGTTTCCCACGCCCCTCCCCATCACTTACATCCTCCTGGCTTCCTTCCTGGGACTTTTTGTTCAATGCTGTCTTTGCTACTTATTTAAATCAATCTGCCTCTTAACCAAAGTTTGGTGGGAGAGTGTGAGCACACTGGATGTGATTTTTCCTAGACCGCATGGACCCCACATACAGACGCATCACTTCCAACTAATTTCAAGGTAGGGGGAAGGGGTTGGAGCACAGACAGTGGAAGGAACCATAGACTCTGTCTGTTAGCCCTTCCCACCCAGAGAGTTCCGGCCTCCCCACAGCCATTTGGTGGAGTTCTACTACTGGCTTTTTAAAAAAATATATGTGAGTTGCTCCTTTAACCTGTGGCTTTTTAAAGAAAAGAGAAAAGGGAGGGGGGGGAAGAAAACTAATGATCTGCCTCTGACTGAGCAATTCATCACTGTTCTGGGATTTTGCCTGGGAAAAAGCAATACTGCTGCGGTTGTATGTGGTTGTTTGATGTGTAAGAGGATGAATACCTAAGTAATTGTGATGTTTATGTGACTGGAAGATCTGTTTGTGTACAATACTTCAGCAAAACTCCTTCAAAACACAACCGTGTGTTATTATTTATGAGCAAAGGACTGCACCTTCTTTTAGGAACTTAAGCCAAACGTTACAAACCTTGAAAAGGAGAGTCCTTCTTTTAGGACACATACAATCTATCTGAAACTTATTCCTTCTTTTTAAAAAGCTTATACTTTAGGGTTCTGGTCCAAGACCCTGAACTCACCTCCTCCGTGAACACACCAAACTAGACCCATCAATAGAACAGTTCGTCCTAAAGAAAAACGGAGGGCAGAGTGAACAGCTACTGAACAACAAAGGACCAAGAGACCAGCAAGAGACCAGAAAAGATACAGAGACCAAGGGAAGCCCATCCCGACCCTGCCAAAAGCAGTGAGGTGGGACAGTAAGTACTGAGGGGCACCCAAGAAAAGCCATGGTTTAGAAGAACAGCCAGCTTATAAAAGAGACAACAATAGAACCCTGGGGAACAGCAGAGGAGCTGGGGGAAGCCATGCTGGATCATGACAGGGTGACGTGTCCCTGGCCTTGCCACTTTCAAGCACAGACAGCAGAGTCTAGTTTGGCCTCCATAACTGGCCGGCCACCACAGCGAGCCCTGGGGAAAAAGAGGGTGGGGTGGGGTTTTTTGGTTTGTTTATTTTTTCCTTTTTTTTTTTCCTTCTTTCTGCCTTCGTTTTTTCCTTTCTTCTTTTCTTTTTCTTTCTTTTTTCTCCCCCCTTTTCTCTTTTCCTTGAAAAGCCAGGGGTTAAAAGAACAAGTCATGTACATAAAAGAGCCAGCACTAGAACCCCACCAAATGGCCATGGGAGCCGCCAGAACACGGTCTGGATGGGAAGGACTTACAGACACAGTCTATACTCCCGTTCACGGTCTACGCCCCAATCCCCCACCTTGGAAGCACAGACCAGTGTATGGTCCGGGAGCCCTAACCACCTTGTGGCATCTGGGCCACTGTCGCACGCCGGCCCCAACAATCCCACCAAGATGGTCACAAGGCAGGACACAGCAGGACACGTCGCTACTATTCCAGACTTTGTACCAAGGTCACACTGGTGCGAACCATCTGAGAACACTCCAGGCCCACACTGCTTTGGCTTCAGATGACTTGCCAGGGCACCCTGGTGCAGAATGCTCCAGAAGTTCTCAGGTGAAATTTGCTTTAGATCCAGCCACCCTGCCGGGGTGCGCCTTAAAAACCCCCGGCCCATGCTTTTATGTTTCAAGCTACACCAACAGGTTGCCTCCCAGGCAAGATGCTCTGGAACACACCTGGTCATACCAGTCTCAGAACCATGAGCCTGGCTAGTGCATCCCATTCACTGAGCACCTTGGTACACCCTGGCTTAGACCCAATTCAGCTTCAGCTGTCCTGCCAGGATATATTTTACCCAGAGAGCTGAGGGACCACACCAGCCTGTGCCCACTTCAGCTTTAGCTGTCTTTCCAGGGCACCACCTACAAGGAACACCCCAGGACCTCCCCGTCTGTACCCCACCTTGGTTCCAGTCACCGCTTCAGGGCACCCTCTGTGGAGAGAGTCCTGGAATGCCCTAGTTTACATTCACTTGAGCTTCGACTGTCCTGCCCAGGTCCCTACTGAGTCCTGGTGCTCCCCCACATACCCTGGCTTTATCCATTTTAGTTTCAACTGTCCTGTCAGAATGCACTCTTTACAGGAGCTTAGGGACCTCCTGGCTTCACACCACCAGCTGCCCTGCCCGGGCATACCTGCCCAGAGCATCCTGGAACACCCTAGCTTACACCCATAGCAGCTTCAGCTGTCCTGTCAGGGTACCATCAACACATAGAACCGTAGGACACCCTGGTTTGCATCCACTTTAGCTTTAGCTGACCTGACAGGATACCCACTGAGTGGAGAGCCCTAGGACCCCCAACCCATGCCAACCACAGCTAAAGCCAATGAACAAACACAGTGTACACAGGGGATGGCCATACATAAGACCAGTCCTTCAAGTTTTGGAGAAGCAGCTGTTCTGCCTAATCCATAGAAAGAGACACAGAAAGTCAAACAAAATGTGGAGACAGAGGAAAATGTTCCTAAAGAAAAAACAAGACAAAATCTCAGTTAAAAAACAAAAAACAAACAAAAAAACGAATGAAATGAAGATAAACAATATGCCAGATGAAGAGTTTAAAGTAATTATCATAAAAGTCCTCACTGGGCTGGAGAGAATAGAAGAACTCACTGAGATCTTCAATAAAGAATAAAAAATACAAGAGACATCCAATCAGAATTGAAGAATATAATAACTGAAATAAAGATCACACCACAGGGAATCAGGGTTAGACTAATGGATGCAGAAGAATGTATAGTTATCTGGAAGATGGGATAATGGAAAACACCCAAGTTCAACAACAAAAAGAGAAAAAAAAATTAATGAGGATAGACTGAGGGAATCTCCTGAACATCATCAAATGAACAAACGTTTGTATTATAGGGGTCCCAGAAGAAGAAAAGAGAGAGAAAGGGGAAGAAAACTTATTTAAGTAGATAATACCTGAAAACTTCCTAACCTAGAGAAGAAAATAGACATCCAGCTCTGAGATACACAGAGAGTTCCAAACAAGATGATCCAAGGACGTCCATGCCAAGACACATAATAATTACAATATCAAATTTGAAGATAAAGAGAGAATTTTAAAATGCAGTGAGAGAAAAGCAAAAAGTTAGCTATAAGGGAACATCTGTAATTTTCGACAGAAAGTTTGCAAGCCAGAAAACAGTGGCATGATCTATTCAAAGTGCTGAAAGGAAAAAAACCTACAACCAAAAATACTCTAACTGGCAAGATTATCATTCAGATTTGAAAGACATAGAGTGTCCCAAACAAACAAAACCCAAAGGAGTTTATCACCACCGAAACAACCTTATAAGAAATGTTAAAGGAACTTCTTTAAGAGGAAAAGAAATGGCCATATTTAGGCATAAAAAATTAGGAACAAAAAGATGTAAAATATGACAGGATATACATAAAACATGTAAGAAGGAGGAGAGAGAGAGAGAGGGAGAGAGAGAGAAAGAAATTCCTTTAAAAATGTCTATACTGCTTAGAACAATCTATACTTTCAATGACATCCCAATCAAAATTCCATAGAATTTTTCAAAGTGCTGGAACAAACAATCCTAAAATTTGTATGGAACCAGAAGAGACCCCGAAATGCCAAGGAAATGTTGAAAAAGAAAAACAAAACTGTGGGCATCATGTTGACTGATTTCAAGCTTTACCACAAAGCTGTGATCACCAAGACAACATGGTACTGGGGCGCCTGGGTGGCTCAGTGGGTTGGGCCGGTGCCTTTGGCTCGGGTCATGATCTCAGGGTTCTGGGATCGAGTCCCGCATCAGGCTCTCTGCTCAGCAGGGAGCTTGCTTCCCTCTCTCTCTCTCTCTCTCTGCCTGCCTCTCTGCCTACTTGTGATCTCTCTCTGTCAAATAAATGGATAAAGTCTAAAAAAAAAAAAAAAAAAAAAAAGACAACATGGTAACATGGTACTGGCACAAATACAGACACATCAACCAACGGAACAGAGTAGAGAGCCCAGATATGGACCCTCAACTTTGTGGTCAAATAATCTTCAACAAAGCAGGAAAAAAAATATACAGTATAAAAAAGACAGTCTCTTCAATAAATGGTGCTGGAAAAATTGGACAGCTATGTGTAGAAGAATGAAACTCAACTATTCTCTTACACCATACACAAAGATTAACTCAAAATGGAAGATCTCAACATGAGGCAGGAATCTATCAAAATCCTAGAGAAGAACATAAGTAGTAAGTTCTTCAACATCTGCCACAGAAACTTCTTTCAAGACATGTCTTCAAAGGCAAAGGAAACAAAAGCAAAAATGAACTTTTAGAACTTCATCAAAACAAAAAGCTTCTGCATAGCAAAGGAAACACTCAACAAAACAAAGAGGCAACCTAGAGAATGGGAGAAGATATTCGCAAATGACTCTACAGACAAAGGGCTGATATCCAAGATGTATAAAGAACTCCTCAAACTCAACACGCACAAACAATCATGTCAAAAAAAGGGCAGAAGACATGAACAGACACGTCTCCAAAGAAGACATACATATGGCTAACAGACACATGAAAAAATGTTGATCATCATTAGCTATCGGGGAAATTCAAATCAAAACCACATTGAGATACCACCTTACACCAGTTAGAATGGCCAAAATTAACAAGACAGTAAACAACATGTGTTGGAGAGGATGTAGAGAAAAGGGAACCCTCTTACACTGTTGGTGGGAATGCAAGTTGATAGTAATTTTGGAAAACAGTGTGGAGAGTCTCAAAAAATTAAAAATAGAGGTACGCTATGACCCTGCAATTGCACTACTGGGTATTTACCCTAAAGATACAGATGTAGTGAAAAGAAGGGCCATTTCTACCCCAATGTTCATAGTAGCAAAGGTCACAGTAGCCAAACTGTGGAAAGAGCCAAGATACCCTTCAACGGACAAATGGATAAAGAAGATATGGTCCATATCCACTATGGAGTATTATGCCTCTATCAGAAAGGATGAATACGCAACGTTTGTATCAACATGGACAGGACTGGAAGAGATTATGCTGAGTGAAATAAGTCAAGCAGAAAGAGTCAATTATCATATGGTTTCACTTATTTGTGGGGCTTAAGGAATAACATGGAGGACATTGGGAGATGGAGAGGAGAAGTGAGTTGGGGGAAATCGGAGGGGGAGACAACCATGAGAGACTGTGAACTGTAAGAAACAAACTGAGGGTTTTGGAGGGGAGGGTGGTGGAGAGGTTGGGTGAGTCTGATGGTGGGTATTAAGGAGGGCACGTGTTGCATGGAGCACTGGGTGTGGTGCCTAAACAATGAATTTTGGAACTCTGAAAAGACATAGAATAAAATGGAAAAAAAGTGTTTGAATTTAAATGACCATCAACTTAATATAGAACTCAAATGACCATCAGCTAGATACTTACGATGTTATGTATAATGTTATGATAACCACAAACCCAAAACCTATAAAAGATCCACAAAAAACAAGGAGGAAAAAAAGTCAAACATAATGCTATAGAAACTCATCAATCATAAAGCAAGAGAAGAAAGGAGCAGAAAAGAACTACAAAAACAACCAGAAAACAAACCAAATGGCAATAAGTACATACCTATCAATAATTTAATATAAATAATAATGTAAATAATTTAAACATAAGTGGCCTAAATGCTCCAATGTTTATGGATAAATAAACAAGACCCATCTGTGTGCTGCCTATAGGAACCTCACCCCAGATCTTAGGACACATACACAGTGAAAGCAAAGGGATGGAAAAGTAGTCACCATGCAAATGGAAGCCAAAAAAAAAAAAAAAAAGCTGGCATAGCAATGCATATATCGACAAAACAGACTTTAAAACAAAGATTGTAATGAGAGACAATAAAGTTTATGTAATAACAAAGGGACCATTGCAGTAAAAGGATAAAACAAATAAATAAATATAAAATATTTATAAAAATATAAATATAAATAAATATCTACGCATATCAATAAAACAAATATCTACACACCTAACACTGGAGCACCTAAATACACAAAGCAATATAAAATAAAGAGAGAAATTGACAATACAATAATAGTAGGGAACTTTTACACCCCACTTACATCAATGGATAGATCATCCAGGCAGAAAATCAATAAGGAAACAGAATCTTTGAATGACACATTAGACTAAATGGACATAATAGAACTATATAGAATATTCCATCCACAAACAACAGAAAACACATTAGACCACAAAACAAGCCTCAATAAATATGAGACTGAAATCATACAATGCATCTTTTCTGACCACAGGGATATAAAACTAAAGATAAATCACAGGGAAAGAACTGAAAACCACACAAATACATGGAGGCTAAATTGCATGATACTAAATGACTAATGGTTCAACAAAGCAACCAAAGAAGAAATCAAAATATAGATGCAAGCAAATAAAAATGAAAACACAATGGTCCAAAATTCCTAGGCAGTAACAAAAGGAGATATAATGGGGAAATAAACAGTGATACATGCTTACCTCAAGAAACAAGAAAAAAACTCAAATAAACAATCTAACCTTATACAGAAAGGAACTAGAAGAAGAAGGACAAAGCCTAGGTAAACAAAAGGAAGGAAATAATAAAGATCATAGAAGAAATAAATGACCTAGAAACAAACAAACAAACAAAACCAATGAAACCAAGAGTTGGTTCTCTGAAAGATAAATAAAATTCATAAGCCCTTAGCTAGACTCATTAATAAAAAGATACATTAAGGAGGACATTTGATGTAATGAGCACTGGTGTTATATGCAACTGATAAACTACTAAATTCTACCTCTGAAATTAATACTACAGTATATGTTAACTAAATTGAATTTAAATAAATTTTTAAAAGATAAAGACCTACAATCAATGAATCTAGGAACACTGAAAAAATAAAATAAAATAAAGTAAAATAAAAACCTAAATAAATAAAATCAGAAATGAGAGAGAAGTAACAAATAACACCAGAGAAATACAAAGGTTTGTTGAGAACCCTATGAAAAATTATATGCCCACAAACTGGACAACCTAGAAGAAATGGATAACTTCCTAGAAGCATCCAAACTTCCAAACAAATAAGGAAGCAATAGAAAATCTGAACAGAAAATGAAATCTGAACAATTCAATGAAATTAAAAAAAAAAAAAACTACCAAAAAATAAAAGTCTAGAACCAGATAGCTTCACAGGTGAATTCCAGCAAACATTTAAGGAAGAGTTAAGGGGTGCCTGGGTGGCTCAGTAGGTTAAAGCCTCTGCGTTTGGCTCAGGTCATGATCCCGGGGTCCTGGGATCGAGCCCCACATCAGGCTCTCTGCCAAGCAGGGAACCTGCTTCCCTTCCTCTCTCTCTGCCTGCCTCTCTGCCTAATTGTGATCTCTGTCTGTCAAATAAATAAATAAAATCTTTAAAGAAGACTTAATACTTATTATCTCCAAATTATTCCAAAAACTAAAAGAGGAAGAAAATCTTCCAAATATATTCTACAAGGCCATCATTACTCTAACAGCAAAATCAGATGAAGACAGCACAAAAAAAGAAAACCATAGGCCAATATCCCTATAACAAAAATCCTCAACAAAATATTATCAAACTTCTAATTAAAAGAATATTAATTACAAAGTGGCCCAGTTTCAATATTTGCAAATCAATCAATGCGATATACCGCATCAATAAAATGAAGGATATAAACCACATATCATCTCAATAAATGCAGAAAATGCATTTGACAAGATTCAACATCAAGTCATGATAAAAACTCTCTACAAAATGGGTTTAGCGAGAACATACCTCAACATAATGAAAGCCGCATATGAAAAATCCACAGCTAACATCTTAATCAATGAAGAAAAACTGAGGACTTTTCCTCTAAGATCAGGGACAAGACAAGGATGTCCACTCCCTCCACTTGTATTCAACATGGTACTAGAAATCCTAGCTGCTACAATCAGATAAGGAAAAGAAGTTAGGTACATCCATATTGGTAAAGAAGTAGTTAAACTGTCACTATTCACAGATGACCTGGCATTATATACAGAAAACCCTAAAAACTCCAGCCAAACCTACTAGAAGTGATAAATGAGTTCACTCTCAAAACTTTAAAACACTGATGAAAGAAATTATAGGCGACACAAACAAATGGAAGGATATCCCATACTCTTGGATTGGAAGTATAAACATTGTTAAAATGTCCATATTACTCAAAGTAATCTGCAGATTCAATGCAATCCTTATTAAAATACCGACAGCATGTTTTACAAATTGAGAACAAATAGCACTAAAATTTGTATGGAATCACAAAAAACCCCAAGTAAACAAAGCAATCTCAAAAACAAAAACACCAAAACCAAAACCAAAACAAAACAAAACAAACAAAAAAACCACCATCACCAACAAAGCTGGAAGTATCACAATTCCAGATTTCAAGATATATTACAAAGTGGCAATACTCAAAACAGTATGGTACAGGCATTAAAAACTGACACAGATCAGTCGAAAAGAATAGAGAGCTCAGAAATAAATCCATGCTTATATGTTTAATAAATCTATGACAATGATATACAATGAGGAAAAGGCAGTCTCTTCAATAAATGGTGCTTGGAAAATTGAACAGCTACGCGAAAGAAGGAAACCGGACCATTTTGTAATATCATGCAAAAAATACAATCAAAATAGATTCAAGACCTAACTAGAGCCCCGAGATCGCAAAAATCCTAGAACACAGGCAGTAATTATTCTGACATTGAATGTAGCAACATTTTTCTAGCTATGTCTCCTAAGGAAAGGAAAATAAAAGCAAAACTGGGATTTTACCAAAATAAAAAGCTTCTGCCCAGCAAAGGAAACCATCAGTGCAACAAAATGACAACCTACTTAATGGAAGAAAATCTTTGCAAATGATACATTTGATAAAGGGCTAATATCCAAAATAGATAAAGAACTCATACAACCCAACACCAAAAAATAATAAACAAATAAATAAATAAATAACCTGATTAAAAGTGGGTAGAAAACCCAAATAGACATTTCTCCAAAGAAGTCATACAGATGGCCTACAGACACTTGAGAAGTGCTCAACATCATTCATCACCAGGAAATACAAATGAAAACTACAATGAGCTATTACATCACAGCTGTCAGAATGGCAAAATCCAAATGATAGGAAATAAAAAGTGTTGACCAAATGAGGAAAACAACAACAAACCACATACGCTGTTGGTGGGAAATAAACTGTACAGCCACTATGGAAAATCATAGGAAATTTCCTCAAAAATTTAAAAACAGAAATACTATATAATCCAGTAATACTATATAATCCATTCTGATCCAGTAAATACTATATGATCCAGTACTATATGATTCCATTAGTGGGTATTTGCCCAAAGGGAAAACACTAATTTTAAAGGATATGTACACCCCTATACCTACTGCAGCATTATTTACAATAGCCAGGATATGGAAGTAACCTAAATATGTCCCATCAATAGATGAATGGTTAAGGAAGAGTCACTCACTCACACACACATACACACACACACACACACACACACACCACACATACTACTACTACTACTACTACTACAACTCTTTTTTTTTTTATTTGACAGAGAGAGATCACAGTAGACAGAGAGGCAGGCAGAGAGAGAGAGAGGGAAGCAGGCTCCCTGCTGAGCAGAGAGCCCGATGTGGGACTCGATCCCAGGACCCTGAGATCATGACCTGAGCCGAAGGCAGAGGCTTAACCCACTGAGCCACCGAGCGCCCCTACTACTACAACTCTTTAAAGAAGAATGAGATTGTGCCACTGGTGACAATATGGATGGACCTGGAGGGTATTATGTTAAGTGAAATAAGTTAGACTGAGAAAGACAAATGCTACAGGATATCACACATATATGGAACTTTAACAAAAGAAAACATGAATAAACAAATAAAATCAAAATTAGTCCTATAAACACAGAACAAACTGATGGTTTCCTGAGGGGAGGGCAGTGGTGGGGTGGGTAAAATAGATGAAGGGGAGTAGGAGACACAGGCCTCTAGTTACGGAATGAGTAAGTTATGGGAATCAAAGGCAAGATATAAGGAATATAGTCAATGATACTGTAATAGTGATGTGACAGGATAAACAGTAGCTACACTTGTGAACACAGCATAATGTTTAAACTCGTAGAATCACTACCTTGTACACATGAAACTAATGCAACATTATGTGTTAATTACACTTTTAAAAAAAAGCCTACATCCTAAACAAAATTCTTCATTCTCTAAATTTCCTGGAGCTTATAGGAGAAAAGCAGAAATCTATGTCAACAGAAATTTCCAGAAACAAGACTTACCCTAGGATTTTGAAATGTGTGAGGGAAAACAAGGAAATAATTAGGATTCAACTCATAGCAATTGAAACATGAGTGTAAGGACCAATATCATATTCAGTAGTTCCTCTTGGAAGCAAATACTAGAAACTGAGTTGAAAAAGTCCAGTAAAGAATGGGGATTGATGTAGCATGCTGAACTCACAAAACTGTTAACTGCCGCAGGAAGAGCTAGACGCTCAAACTGAAAAGCCAAAGGGAATCTAGGAATTGCTCCAGGGTCAGGTGTTCTCTTGATCCTGCTTCTCTTCTGAGCATCAAACTGTGCGGAAGGCCAGCCCTCAAGTGAGTTCTGGTTTCTACCTGAGATGGTAGAACCGTCTTAAATTGCTCTGTCCAAGTACCTATGGGAGAGAGCCCAACTGGCCCAATTCAGATAAGGTGTCCACATCTGAGTAAATCTACCTGTCTTAGTCTTCTTGGGCCAGTAGAACAGAATACCATAGACTGGTTAGTGTTAAAAAAAAAAAAAAAAGACATTTAGTTCTCACAGGTGAGGAGCCTGGAAGTCCAAGATCAGGGTGCCAGCATGGGCAGGGCTTCTGGTGATTCTCCTCCTGGCTTGCAGACTGCCATCTCTTTGCTATGTCCTCTCACGGTGGAGAGAGAGGGATGGTCTCCCTCAAGTCTCTTCTTATAAAGGCACTCACACTAGTAATCTCATTCACAAGGGCCCCATTCTCATGGCTAATCACCTCCCAAAAGCCCCACCTCCAAATACCATCACACTGGGGATCAGGCCTCAACACTGAGACCTCTCAGAGGAAGGGTGTTTGGGAGGCATAACAGAGCCCTCTCCCTGCAAAAGATTTTGCTCATCACAGCAAAGACAGTATAATTTTAAGTTTGCCCCAGTCTGCCACCTCATTTGTGGGGGGTTTCTTAGACTTCTCTGGAGCCACCAACTTATTTCCTTCCTTATTTTTGTCACTTAGCATGTAGTTACTTATGTCTTCCAACTAAAGTTTAAGCTCCTTTAAAGAGCATAACCTTATGCATGATAGGTAATTTGTTACATGAAAAGAAGAATATGGTGGAATCTGAATAGCTTTGAAGCAGAAGTACATGGATTTGGGTCCAATGCTCAGCTCTGCATTATTAGCAGATGGACATCGAATTACTTCACCTCTTCACGTTCCTATTTTCTCATCTACTTAACACATGATATTATCAATTTCAGTAGATACATGTGGGCACTCCCTGTACCTGTGAGCAGACTTATTTCCATCACGAAACAACTGCTTTCAGATGTTCAGTTACGTCTTTTGAGTGAGGCATGATATCCAGGCCTTGTTGGTCAGCACATATCTTCATATGGCACAGTGATCTGTCCCAAGATCAATAAGGACCAAGCCACTCCAAGGAAGTCAACTGTGGGATACTTGCTAAAACTACTGAAATAGGAAATTAGCTCTCTTGTCAGAACACTTGAAATGACAAGGATGAAACCCGGATATGTATATTCCTAAGTGGACAGAGCCTGCCTGTGGGAAGCTGTAACAGAAAGAATCCCAGCTGTGCAATAAAAAGATAACAGAGCCCAGATGCCCCTGTTTAGGACACGAGGTCTTACAACGCCCAAAGCCAACACTGTCTGATCATTATTCAGTCTTTTGAGTCTCTATCAATGTCTCCATTGCTCTACCACCACACTTTTTTTTTTAAACTTATTCTAGTTTCATTAGTTTTATGTCATAATTAAAATAATCTGAGGGAGAGGAAGCAAGATGGCAGAGGAGTAGGAGACTGAAATATCATTAGCTTCAGCTGGACAGTTATCAAACCATTCCGAACACCTACAAACTCAGCGGGAGATGGAAGAGAAGAAGAGCAGCGATTCTAGGAACGGAAAATCGACCACTTTCGGAAAGGTAGGACTAGCGGAGAAGCGAATCCGAAGCAACAGGAAGGTAAACTGCAGGGGTTGGGGGGCCGGCTCCCGGCAAGCAGCGGAGCAGCAGAGCACAAAATCCGAACTTTTAGAGGTCGGCTCCACTGAGGGACATCGCTCCAGAGACTAAGTGGGGGTGAAGCCCTTGCGGGGACAGTGTGGTCTCAGGACCCGCGGGGTCACTGAAAGACCAGGGGTGTCTGAGTGTGGCAGAGCTGCCAGGTATCGGAGCCGGGAAGCCGGTGGCAGAGACGGAGATGAGGAGTGGCTCTCAGCTCGGGCTTACCCTAAACCGTGATCCCAAGCACAGTCGGGCCACTGCTCTTGCAGGGACCCGACAAGTGACAGATCCGGGGAGACTCACCTTCCTCCTCTCAGTGCGGCAGGAATCTGCTGGGTTTGGAGACTCCCAACGGGGCCGCGCGCCAGAGACAGAAACACTCGGACACAGGCCAAGTGGGCTCGGAGCGCGGCCAGAGACCAAAGAGACCGGAGGGACTGACTGCTTTTCTCCGAGAGCGCGTATTGAGGAACAGGACGGAGCTCTCGGCTCCTCCAGCCAGACACTGGGCGGCCGCCATCTTCGTTCCCATCCTCCAAAGCGGTACGGAAAGCGCGCAGGGAACAAAAGCTCCGAGAGCGAACCGGAGCAGGTGACTTAGCCTGGCCCCTGGCAAGGGCGGTGCAGTTCCGCCTCTCGGCAAAGACATTTGAGAATCACGGCAACAGGCCCCTCCCACAGGAGATCGGCAAGACCATCCAACCAAGACCAAGCTCACTAATCAAGAACTGCAGAACTCAAGAGCTAAGGGAAAGCAACACATAGAATTCATGACTTTTTCCCTATGATCCTTTAGACTTACAAAGTTAAATTTTTAAAATTTTATTTACAACTTTTCCTCTTCCCTCTTTTAACATTTTTAAACTATTTTATCTTATCAATACCTTTTTAAAAATCTTTTTAAATTTTCATTGTTATAGTCATATTTTATTCCTTCATTGTATTTTACCTTATTTTTGGTATACATTTAGGTTTCTTTTTCTTTAAAATATTGGAATATAATTTCTTCTAATACATCAAAATATACCTTAAATCTAGCATATGGCTTTGTTCTAGTCTCCAGCCTGATCACATTTTTTTTCTTTTTCCAACCAATTTATCTTATCAATTCCTTTTTTTAGAATATTTTTTAATTCACATGTTTAGTCACATTCCATCCCTTCAACATGATTACCCTTATTTTTGTATATATATAAGATTTTCTTTCTTTAAAATTTTGGGAGGTAGTTTTTTCTAAGAGACCAGAATATACCCAAATTCAAGTAGGTGGCTCTCTTCTATTCACTAGTCTAAAAAAATATATATGTATACATACATACATATATATATATATATATATATATACACAACACACACACACACACATATATATATAGTTTTTAATTTTTTTTATTTTTCCCCCTTTCTTCTCCCCCCTGCTTTGGGTCTCTTCTGATTTGGTTAATGTATATTTTTCTGGGGTCTATGACCCTCTTAGTATTTTATTCTCTCGTTCATATATTCTTATCTGGATAAAATTAAAGGAAGGAAAAACCAACAACAACAACAAAAAAAACCCCAAAAAACAAGAGGCAGTACCAATGGCTAGGGACCTAATCAATACAGACATTAGTAATACGTCAGATCTAGAGTTCAGAATGATGATTATCAAGGTGCTAGCTGGGCTTGAAAAAGGCATGGAGGATATTAGAAAAAACTTGTGTGGAGAAATAAAATCCCTTTCTGGATAAATAAAAGAACTAAAATCTAACCAAGTTGAAATCAAAAAAGATATTAATGAGGTGCAATCAAAAATGGAGGCTCGGGGCGCCTGGGTGGCCCAGTGGGTTAAGCCGCTGCCTTCGGCTCAGGTCATGATCTCGGGGTTCCGGGATCGAGTCCCGCATCGGGCTCTCTGCTCAGCAGGGAACCTGCTTCCCTCTCTCTCTCTCTCTGCCTGCCTCTCTGACTACTTGTGATCTCTGTCTGTCAAATAAATAAATAAAAAATCTTTAAAAAAAAATGGAGGCTCTTACTGCTAGGAAAAATGAGGCAGAAGAGAGAATTAGTGATATAGAAGACCAAATGATGGAAAATGTAGAAGCTGAGCAAAAGAGAGACAAACAACTACTGGACCACGAGGGGAGAATTCAAGAGATAAGTGATACCATAAGACAAAACAATATTAGAATAACTGGGATCCCAGAAGAAGAAGAAAGAGAGAGGGGTAGAAGGTATATTGGAGCAAATTATAGTAGAGCATTTCCCTAATATGGCAAAGGGAATAGGCCTCAAAATCCAGGAGGCATAGAGAACCCCCTTCAAAATCAATAAAAATAGGTCCACACCCCATCATCTACTAGTAAAATTTACAAGTGTCCATAACAAAGAGAAAATCCTGAAAGCAGCTTGGGACAAGAAGTCTGTAACATACAATGGTAGAAATACTAGATTGGTAGCAGACTTACGCACAGAGACCTGGCAGGCCAGAAAGGACTGGCATGATATAGTCAGAGCACTAAATGAGAAAAATATGTAGCCAAGAATACTATATCCAGTCAGGCTGCCATTGAAAGTAGAAGGAGAAATAAAAAGGCTTCCAAGGCAAACAAAAACTAAAAGAATTTGCAGACACCAAACCAGCCCTAAAGGAAATATTGAAAGGGGTCCTCTAAGCAAAGAGAGATCCTAAAAGTAATAGACCAGAAAGGAACAATATACAGTAACAGTCACCTTATAGGCAATACAATGGCATTAAATTCATATCTTTCAATAGTTACCCTGAATGTAAATGGGCTAGATGCCCCAAACAAAAGATACAGGGTATAAGGACAGATAAAAAACAAGATCCATCAATATGCTGTCTATAAGAAACTCATAGACCCAAAGACACCTCCAGATTTAAAGTGAGGGGGTAGAAAATAATTTATCATGCTAACAGACATCAAAAGAAAGCTGGGGTGGCAATCCTTATATCAGAAAAATTAGATTTAAAGCCAAAGACTATAAGAGATGAGGAAGGACACTATATCATACTTAAAGGGTCTGGCCAACAAGAAGATCTAACCATTTTAAATGTCTATGTGCCTAACATGGGAGTAGCCAACTATATAAACCAATTAATAACAAAGTCATTAATTATATAATTATACAATAATATAATTATACAATAATTATACAATAATAGTAGATAATTATACAATAATAGTAGAAGACTTTAACACCCCCTCTATCACTGAAATGGACAAATCATCTAAGACAAAGATTAATGAGGAAATAAATGCTTTAAATGATACACTGGACAAGATGGACATTACATATATATTCAGAACATTTCATCCCAAAGCAACAGAATACATATTCTTCTCTAGTGCACATGGAACATTCTCCAGAATAGTTCACATCCTGGGTCACAAATCATATTATGAGCAACAATATGCCAACAAATTTGACAATCTGGAAGAAATGGATGCATTCCTAGAGACATATAAACTACCAAAACTGAACCAGGAAGAAATAGAAAACCTGAACAGACCCATAACCAGTAAGGAGATTGAAGGAGTCATCAAAAATCTCCCAACAAACAAGAGCCCAGGGCTAGACAGTTTCCCAGTGGAATTCTACCAAACGTTTAAAGAAGAATTAATACCTGTTCTCCTGAAACTATTCCAAAAAATAGAAATGGAAGGAAAACTTCCAAACTCATTTTATAAGACCAGCATGACCTTGATCCCAAAACCAGACAAAGACCCATCCAAAAAGGAGCATTATAGACCAATATCCTTGATGAACACAGATGCAAAAATTCTCACCAAAATACTAGCCAATAGGATCCAACAGTACATTAAAAGGATTATTTACCATGTCCAAGTGGGATTTTTTCCTGGGCTGCAAGTTTGGTTCAACACCTGCAAATCCATCAATGTGATACAATACATTAATAAAAGAAAGAATAAGAACAATATGATACTCTAATAGCTGCTGGAAAAGCATTTGACAAAGTACATCATCCTTTCATGGTCAAAATTCTTCAAGTATAGGGACAGAGGGTACATACCTCAATATTATCAAAGCCATCTATGAAAAACCCACAGTAAATATCATTCTCAATGGGGAAAAACTGACAGCTTCTCTCCGTAAGGTCAGGAACATGGCAGGGATGTCCACTATCACTGCTGGTATTCAGCATAGTACTAGAAGTCCCAGCCTCTGAAATGAGACTACCAAAAGAAATTAAAGCATGTGGATCAGCAAAGCGGAAGTCAAACTCTCCTTCTTTGCAGATGATATGACACTTTATGTGGAAAACCCAAAAGACTCCACTCCAAAACTGCTAGAACTCATACAGGAATTCAGTAAAGTGTCAGGATATAAAATCAATGCATGGAAATCAGTTGCATTTCTATACATTAACAGCAAGACAGAAGAAAGAGAAATTAAGGAGTTGATCCCATTTACAATGGCATCCAAAACCATAAGATACCTAGGAATAAACCTAAGAGGCAAAGTATCTATACTCAGAAAACTATAAAGTACTCATCAAAGAAATTGAGGAAGACACAAAGAAATGGAAAAACGTTCCATGCTCATGGATTGGAAGAACGAGTATTGGGAAAATGTCTATGCTACGTAAAGCAAGCTACACATTTAATGCAATCCCTATCAAAATGCCATCAATTTTTTTTCAAATAAATGGAACAAATAATCCTAAAATTTATATGGAACCAGGAAATACTCCAAATAGCCAGAGGAATGTTGAAAGAGAAAGCCAAAGTTAGTGGCATCACAATTCCAGACTTCAAGCTCTATTACAAAGTTGTAATCACCAAGACAGTATGGTACTGGCACAAAAACAGACACTTAGGTCAATGGAACAGAATAGAGAGCCCAGAAATAGATAATCTATGGTCAGCTAATCTTTGACAAAGCAGGAAAGAATGTCCAATGGAAAAAAGACAGTCTCTTCCAACAAATGGTGATGGGAAAATTGGACAGCCACATGCAGAAGAATGAAACTGAACCATTTCCTTATACCACACCAAAAATAGACTCAAAATGGATGAAAGACCTCAATGTGAGACAGGAATCTATCAAAATCCTTGAGGAGAACACAGGCAGAAACCTCTTCGACCTCAGCCACAGCAACTTCTTTCTAAAAACCGCCAAAGGCAAGGGAAGAAAGGGCAAAAATGAACTATGGGGACTTCATCAAGATCAAAAGCTTTTGCGCAGCAAAGGAAACAGTCAACAAAACCAAAAGACAACTGACAGAATGGGAGAAGATATTCACAAATGGCATATCAGATAAAGGGCTAGTATCCAAAATCTATAAAGAACTTACCAAACTCAACACCCAAAGAACAAATAATCCAATCAAGAAACGGGCAGAAGACATGAATGTACATTTCTGCAAAGAAGACATCCAGATGGCCAACAGACACATGAATAAGTGCTCCACATCACTCAGCATCAAGGAAATACAAATCAAAACCACAATGAGATGCCACCTCACAGCAGTCAGAATGGCTAAAATTAACAAGGTAGGAAAGGACAGATGTTGGCGAGGATGTGGAGAAAGGGGAGCTCTCCTACACTGCTGGTGGGAATGTAAGCTGGAGCAGCTGTTCTCCAGAGCATCTTTTTGAGGTTCCTAAAAAGTTGAAAATAGAGCTACCCTATGACCCAGCAATAACACTACTGGGTATTTATCCTAAAGACAAATGTAGTGATCTGAAGGGGCACATGTACCCAAATGTTTAAAACAGCAATGTCCACAATAGCCAAACTATGGAAAGAACCTAGATGTTCAAGAGATGAATGGATAAAGAAGATGCGGTACATACATACAATGGAATACTATGCAGCCATCAAAAAATGAAACCTTGCCATTTGCAATGATGTGGATGAAACTAGAGGGTATTATGCTGAGTGAAATAAGTCAATTAGAGAAAGACATTTACCATATGATCTCTCTAATATGTGGAATTTGAGAGGCAGTCCAGGGTTTTGTGGGGGTAGGGAAGGAAAAAATGAAACAAGATGGGATCAGGAGGGAGACAAACCATAAGAGACTCTTAATCTCATAAAACAAATTGAGGAGCGGGGGGTAGGGATAAGGTGGTTGGGTTATGGGCACTGGGAGGGTATGTGTTATGGTGACTGCTATGAAATGTGTAAGCCTGATGATTCACAGACCTGTACCCCTGTGGCAAATAATATATTATATGTTAATAAAAATAATGTAAAAATAAAAAAGAATCTGAAAGGACTGTGAGTTGGTAGAACCCTTTGTAGAAATCAAGAGACTTTATTGTGTTCATATTTTTTTTTTCACATTGGAAATATGTCTTAAAAATCATCTTTAGGGCACCTGGGTGGCTCAGCAGGTTAAGCATCTGCCTTCAGGCCAGGTCATGATCCCAGGATCCTGAGATTGAGTACCACATCAGGCTTCCTGCTCAGCGGGGAGCCTGCTTCTCCCTCTCTCAATCCCCTTGCTTGCGCTCTCCCTCTTTCTCTCTGTCAAGTAAATAAATAAATAAAATCTTAAAACATAAAAAGAATCATCTTAAATTCAGAAAGGGCTTTATGACAAGAAGACAACAAAGTCCTTGATGTGATTTTTGTTTCTTATCAATCATTGTATACATAGCACTTAGCATAATGCTTGGTATAAATTACTTATTATATCAACCAACCAGTTAAATAGTATTAACCAAAATTCTTTATTATAACTTCAATGCACCGATCTTTAGGGAAATGGTTAATTTTCATTTATATACTTTATGGTAGATTATACAGTTGCTAAAATATTATAAAGGATTTCGAATACCATGGAAATCTAAGTATGATATTAAGAGAAACTCAGAAGTTTGCATACAAAGCACAAATGTATCTATTTAATAAAAAATGTACTACAGAAGAATACTCCAAAATGAAAGCATAGGAGGGTACCTATTTTTTTTTTACTTTCTCACTTCTTTATAACTACCAAAACGTAGTAACACATTGGCCTATGACTACCTTAATATTGTGGAAGGACAGGCACTTAAAAATATGCAATTTCGGGGCGCCTGGGTGGCTCAGTGGGTTAAAGCCTCTGCCTTCGGCTCGGGTCGTGATCCGGGGGCCCTGGGATTAAGCCCCACGTCGGGCTCTCTGCTCTGCGGGGAGTCTGCTTCCTCCTCTCTCTCTCTCTCTGCCTGCCTCTCTGCTTACTTGTGATCTCTGTCAAATAAATAAATAAAATCTTTTAAAAAAATAAGCAATTTCAACTTTTTGTTCATGATAGCTTCAATTCTATCATTTTATAAATCCAAGAACCATTAAACTATTGGTGGTTTTTGGAAATCTCACTGTTTTTGCTGTGAAAATTCAAAGGATCCAAATTCAGGGCAAAGCTGGCAAAGTTCTTAGTCACAACATACTTATATTTTCTTTGTTACTGTTTTTTAATGGTTGTTTCGGATTCTTTCCTATGCTTGTGAAATCAAGCAGAAATAGAGAATGTTAGAGACATAGGAGAGTGTCATGTGCTGCCCTGGATGTGATCCTTTTATATCAAGAATATCAAGAATGCCCAACATCCTCATGTTCTCACCTAACTGTTCCCTTGGCACTGACCAAGAGCCCTTCTTTGTTTCCCTACTCAGATTCCTCTGTCCTTCAGTCTTCTTGCCTGTCCTCACCCTTGGCTTCCCTATCCAACCCCTATCACATTTCCCCTAAACACCTGATCTATGAAATGTCCATATTAAGCCTACTCAGTCTCCAACCTGAGGTCTTCTGCCATCTTGCTTTTGGAATACTCTTTCTCTGCCCAAGTTGACCTACTGAAATTTCTCCTTATTATTCAATTTTCAAGTAGGAATCTCTTCCCTCAAAAAGGCTTCCTTAACCCCTCATATGGGTCAAGCACCCTTATAGTGCCTTATCGTAGCTTCCCAGAGGTCCTTGATCTCTCTATACAAAGCACTGACCACATTCACTGGTATGTGTTTGAAGGTTGTCCTATCAGAATGTAACCCATGTGACCACAGACATTATCTGTCTGTCTTGTGCACCTTGCATGTGGTCACAACTCTTAGTGCAGAGCATGGCACATATTAATTACAGCATTTAGTAGAATTAGAAAGAATGGATGGGCAGCACACACTCGTTTAATACCACAACCATTACTGAAGATGAGTAATCTAGTCCTTTGGACTCCTAGCTCACCTCCACTCACTGTGTCACTCGGCCTTCCTTGATTCCTTTCTTAAGTTAGCTGTTTTCAACTTTTTCAAAGTACATGGTATAATATTATGCCATTTGATTTTCTCACAGATTTCTGGGAGAGATTTCCATTTGTTGTGGGGAAAAAAGAGAGGGTAGAAAGAAAAGGACAAAGGTAAAAGGAGAGAAAAATAAAATGCTCAAAGAGAGCATGTCTTTGGAAAAATCAGTATTTAACAGTCGATCATACCTCCACAGTAGAAGATGACTAAAGAAAAAAGCCCCTTAAATTAATAAACAAAAACCAAAACTCCTCTAATTCATGGTTTAGAATCCTTGGATCAGAAGTTCCAGAGAGGAATTTGCAAACATATTTTGTTTTAAAGTCCTTTTTGTTATGATGTCAGCAAACTGTGGCCATTTATGAACTTTTGCAGAAATTCACTAATATTCAGACACTAAAAATAAACAGACACAAAAGAAACAGAAAAATTAAAAGCTGGAGCTCATTCAGGCTCATCCTTTTGGTGCCCTTCATAAGCAGGGTGATAAAATGAGAGTTTATAGATTGAGGAGTTGGCTGTCTTCAAAATTGACAAGGGATTTATGAAAAACCGCAAAAAACAACTGATATGAATAACCTCTATAATGATCCAGCATTAAATTATAACAGATGCTAACTCCCCAGGAAATCGGAGACTAAAAATAGGAAAGACAAAATAACCTTGAAAGAATTTAAGGAAAACTGGCGATCTCCAGACTCCATAATTTTAAAAAAAAAAAAGTCACTTATACTTTAATTCAATGTGAGTTTATTTACAAAAGATTTGGTTACCTCACTGAATACATCGCTTTAAAACATTATATGAGATATTTGGCTAGTTCTATCCTATAGTGTTTGTATCTTAGGGCAAAAACAAACATACAAACTGTAAGATATGATGAAACTATTTCATTTACCATTTACTCTTCAAACAACTTTAAACAAATAATGATAAATTTTACTTCAGGGATTTCTGGTGAGCAGTTAGGAGGTTGAGCTGAGAAAATCAAATGGTCTGTAATTGGGTCATGACCCTATAAGCTCTTGCTTCACTGGAGGAAGCAAAACAAGTTTCAGATCAATATTTACACACAGAAAAAAATTTCCTAAATATTTGGGGGTTTGTGCAATGGTTAATTTGACCACAAAATGCTTTTTTTCATATTCTGCAATTCTAGAAGGAAAATGTATGAATCCTCAGATGCTTTTAAAGAAACATATCAAATTAAAAACAATCTTTATCTTAAAGGGCTGATTTTTATTGCATAGATTTCATGGTGTGTTCATTGTCAGTAAATTAATCCATTGAGTTCTTTTCATCATAGAGTCAGGAAGGTGGGGAGTCTAGAACTTGAGGAAGCTCTCTAAAGACAGTTTCTAGAAAGCAACAAATCATCTTAAAAGAACTGGCCAGGAAACTAGGTAGTTTGAAAACCACCAGTTTTAGCATCAAGTAAAAGCTACTTTGTGACTGAAAGAAAAGATCGTTTTCAATTTTATCATTTTTAGTAGAATTCAGACATACCTAATAACATTTTTTATAACAGACTCTATTGGTAGTCAAACTTATCTAGTCCTGTCTGACCCTTTGATGACCCAGTTAACAAATATTCATAGACTACTATTATTTGTTAGGTATTTTTTTATGCTAGAAATAGAAATATAAGACATAGCTTCTGCTCTTAAGCAGTGTATACTTTGGTTGGGTAAAAGAGAAGCTAAATAAGTTCATCAGTTTTATAATATAAGCAACTATAACAATTGCAAATTTTCCTGTCACAAATAACACAAAAACTAACTGAATTAGTTTAAACAATGGAATTGATTGTATTACATAACTGTACTGCAAGGCTTCAGTGCTACAATTATTTACAATAATGAAATGAAAGACATATTTCCTTTCCTTCTTTGTCTTTCACCTTCCATGGTGTCAGTTACATCCTAAGCTGGTCTTGGTGGCAAAAGGGCTGCAGTAGCTCCAGAGGTCTCATTTGTGTAACATATCAATGAAAAAGAGAAAGAGCAATGGCTTTTACTGGCTCTCCCAGAAGAATGAGGACAGTCTTCTGAACCCGTTACTTTGCCCAGAATAATGCCCTGATTGACTTCATCTTGAATTTCCTGACTTTTCTCTGTGGCAAGGAGGGTTGAAATTAGCCTAGAGAAAAGAGAACGCCATATCCTGTGTCTCACTCTGTACCTAAATCGCATAAGGGTAAACAATGGAAAGGATGTGCAAGCAATAACCTTCACAATGTCCTCTTCTGTTTCTTCAATTCTACCCCCTCCACGCACAAATTTGTATGCATTTTTCAAAATCTCTACAATGATAGGAAAACACTCAATCCCTCCCAAAGGGTAACATGAGAAATTTTATCAGCTGCATTCAGGTACATATACAAGATCTCCATGTTATCCTCTTAATTGAACTGGTTGAAACTCTGTATGGTCTATATGGTCCAGTAGTCTATTGCATATATATATTTTATCCACCCCCAATTTTCCAAATATATGATCATGGGCAAACAATAGGGTAATGTCAATGAAAATTCTCATTTGGAAAAGGAGAGAATGAGAAATAACATATAACTGTCAATATTTCACAGCACAAAATGCATGCTGCTGTCCAGAAACAACTAAGACTCCCCTTTCTTTGAAATGGAGTCAGTCCTTCGATCAGCAACAAAAGCACTCAGGAGGCTGCCACCTGGGAAAATCTTCCTTGTCCATTGTCCCACATAACCGCATCAGGGCATAATTCCCTTTCCAAGCAATGCACCTCCTTAACGGTGCTGTGCAATGATTTCCAGTTTTAGAAGATTGGTTAGGTGGGCATGAAGCTATCACCTGCTGCTTTCAGCCAAGTTTGAGGTTTCTTTGGTAATCAACTCACTTTAAAGTGTAGTTAGCTTTGGTTTAATAGCCTCTGAGAAATCCCACAGTCTCGTTTTCAGAGGCACAGACTGAGTTTGGGTCCACTCTGTGAGCCTGTGCGTTTCTGTCTTCCATACTGATGCTCTGTAGTAAGAGGCACCTTTGCACAGCCAATTCTCCTTCAATGGACTTGAACTTCATTTTGACATTTGGCTTGGAGCAAATGGAAAAATTGCCTCTTGTGGAGAAGGGCAGGTAATGTGCCACTTACCTCCATGCTATATCCTAAGCACATCATCAAGATAAGACTGAGCTCCACTTTTAACAGTCAAACAATGCTTAATAAAGATACCTCAGAGATTTTGGGATTATTAGGCTGGTCTCTTATGCCTGCTTTTTTTTTTTTTTTTTTTTTTTTTGTAAGAATCCCACCTCTCTGCCCCTTGCTTTTGCTTGGGGTAAAGTATTTGGCTTTTACAACTCTGCCAGATTTCAAATTACAAATATTTTTGGCACAGACATTACTGTTTGCAAGCAGAGAATGCTTGTTTTAGCAGAACTATGTGCTTTTTTTCCCCTTCTGTGCCTTTGAATTGGCCTGTTTTAGATTAATTCTTTCTCTTTCTTTAGTCTTTTTAGTAAGAGTCAAAAGAAGTAGCCAACACTCCAAAAATTCTGTTGTTGTTGTTGTTGTTGTTGTTTTATCAATTCTCTTAATGCTATAGCTAAAGCATGTGATGATCCTGGCTCTGGATCCAATGGACCAGCTCACCAATGCTTATTATTCTCTCACACAAAATGTTCTAGAATCCCATTCCCTTCCACCTACTTTTTAAAGAAGAGAAAAATCCTCACATCATGGCGTGTTATCTGGAAGAGCTCACAACATCAATGCTCCATTTCTAACCTCACCCATAGCCATTTTACAGGATTTTCTTGGGAAAGGGATAAGGCAAAAAAAGAGAAGGTGTTTTAAAACCATAACCCTAAAAGGGCCATGTAGGATTTGTATCTAAGACAATGGATGTGTGAGAAAATGGGTAAGAGTAATTTAACACAGCCCGACTGTCCACTTTTAGTACTGATTAAGCTTTTCTAAATTGAGACACGTGAAGGATGTAGGAAAGAATCAAAAAGTGAGCGACATTTTGACAGCCTGATGTCCTTCTCACTAATTTAAGTTTAGGGTACCTGAAAATGGAGATCTTATACTTAAATTCATAGGAATTCCTGGGGAAACAACAAAATCCCTGAGGTAAAAATGACTTGGAATGTTTAGGCTGATGAGCCCTGAGAAAGGTGCCTAGAATTCCCAGTGCTCCAGTGGGACTGAAGCTCTAATGTTTTCAAAGTGGCATAAAATAAAGATCACGCACGTCTTATGCCGGATGACAACTAAGAGGTCAGAAAATTCGAGCTTGCATGGATGATTACCTAAACTGGATGGATTCTCTTGGAAAGTAGATGAAATGCTGGGTTAAAAAAAAAAAAAAAAAACAGCTTTGTGGGAGAATGGGAAGGGGAGAAGGAACAATTTTGTCTGTTTAGAGAGGAGAGGGAAGGATAATTCGACTGAGATTAAGTTTCTAATTCTTTGCCTGAATAAAGTCTCTTAATAAACTTAAATGGTGTAATCAAGTTAAGATTCCTAAAAGTTGAGTTGGTAGAAAAAGATCTGTACCTGCTACAAAATAATCATATGAGAACAAGGATTAGAGATGAAAGTTAAGATGTGCTTATTTGAGAGCAAATACATAATTAAGCTGGAACAAAGTCCTTATGTTGACAAATAATAGGAATTTATGCTAGAAAGATAGGTTCTAACACATCCAGTTTCCTAAAAATACTTTAGTTTCAATGGAGTGAATCAGGGCAGGGGTATATTCAAACTCGAGATCAGTCTGGTCACTATGTACGGGATGATACAAACATCATTGTATAACAGCCTTCAGTCTGTCAGATTTTACCAACTTTATATTTGCAATGAGAAAACATATTTTCTCTTCTTTTTCAAGATTTATTTTTATTTGAGAGAGAGAGAGTGCATGCATGAGTGGACGGAAAGGCAGAGGGGAGGGAGAGAGAGAATCCCAAGCAGTCTCCCTTCTGAGCATGGAGTTCCAGACATGGCCCAATCTCACAGCCCTGAAACCATGACCGAGCCAAAACCAAGCATCAGATGCTAAACTGACTGAGCCATCCAGGCACCCTGAGGAAAATTTATTTTCATGACACATGTAGGCAACAGATAGTACCTTTACCTTTAGTTAATGAAACCGCAGCTTGGAGAAACTTGAAAGAGAGATCACTCAACCAGAATCACTTAGCTAGTGGCAAGAAGAGCTGGAAGCTGAAACACTGACTTTGGACACCAGGTAGGATAATCTTTCCGTAATAACTAAAGGCATTTCTGGTTCCCTGCTCCAACATTCCCCTAACTTCAAGGTCACAGTCTAAGTCAAATTAATGTTGTTTACTTTATATTCTTTGGGACTCAATATTTCTTCCAAAGGACATCTTGTGCGTCAGGTTTTTCTCTTCTGTGCCTCAGTTTCCCATAATCAGGTTACTGACCCCTATTGCCAGGCCAGTCCTTTCTTTGATTGCTATTATTTGGACATCTCCAGTTTCCTGTTGCTTTCTATCAAGTTATTATTTTTTCTCCTATACTAAGATAGGGCGGTTGTGGATACGTTTCTTATCTGCAAAATTAGAAAAGGACAAGGCAGGGAAACATAAAGAAAATAACACCGCTTTCAACTGGCGTGGGTTTGAATCCCTTCTCTACTACTCAACAGCTGTCTTAGAAGCACACTTTATGTAGATTCCAATGGTCTCGCTCTGGAGAGCTCCTTGCTTCCCCTTCTCACCACCACTCATCCACTAGGGGCTGCTGTTATGTCTCATCCATGATAAACGCTTGGAAACAAACAGAAACCATTCAAACCATGTATTCTGAGTAAAAGAAGCCCCGGAGACAGTTAATTACACTCAGGATATCAAGATATTCAGTAGATCTTTTTTAATACCAAAATCTAAGTCCTTGCGGTTCCCTTTATTTCCATCTCTGTACCGCAGTGTGATTTCCCTTGACGCAAATCTCTTCTACTACTTTTTATCCCAGATTCCCCTTTGCCTATTAGAACCCCAAGGGACCCCATGGTTAAAAAACAAAACAAAACTCCGTGACATCCTTACAATCATAACAGAACATGCTGTCTGCTCTTGGCACTAAGTCAAACCTGGCTGACCCGAAGGATATGGTTTCCCGTGTAGAGAGTGAGTGGAAATAATAAGATGAGGGAACACAAGTATAGACAGATAAGATGATGTGATAGGATGAGAAGAGCAGATGGTGGGGGGGGCTCGGAAGTTGTTAATATGCTTGTCCTTAATCTGAAAAAAGAAATTGATAACGGTCAAAAAGCTGCATGGGGCAGAGAGGGGAATGTTAAGTACACCTGTTTCTCGGCTCACCTCCTGGTGCTCAGATATGTGGCATATGGTGGAGTGAGAACCAAACACTTCAATGAAATGGAAATATGAATAAACGACAGAGGTAAAATGAAGAACAATGAAAAATAAAATATAAATAAAATATAAAAATTAACAAAAAAAAAAACCCGCAACATTCCACTGCTAAGTTCTTCTCAACTTTAACTCTGTAGCAAATTTCAACACAGTGAGCACAGTGTCAGGAAGCAAATCAATGAAAAACAAATAAATAACCTAATGCAATCATTGTACCAAATATGGAAAGATCTGTGCAAACTGCTCTTATATGGTGATAATGATCTTCTTTTGGTGAGTCCTCAGCATGTGGTAACCCCAAACCAATCTTCTGGTGAACCTTAAGAGCCCTACCAAGTTTACACATGTTTAGTGCACGAACTCTTAACCCCCTGGTACTTAGCATTGGGTCCCACTCATATCCAGCATCGTTAGACCTGAAAAACTACATAAACCCTACCTATCCAAGAAGCAAATAATGAAGGCAAAATGTCAGGTAAAGGGCTGTGAGTTATTATAAATTAGATGATAGGGTTATAAGGTCCCTAATCCTGGAGAAGAATAGAAGATAGATAAATATTTATCGAGAAAGGCATAGCTCCAGTTTTCCATTCCTAAAGTAGGGTTTTATCTCAATCTGATTAAATATCCTTTAAAAAAATTTCCATTACAAATCCAGATAATTTGTTTAAAATACCTACATAAGACCTGGCATACTGAAAGGACCCAATGCTCATTATCTATCAAATTGGTATTGGTGCAAGTAATGGGATATTTACTTTCAGTTAATTAGAAAAATGGTCATCAAAAGCAATATGATTTGAGGATTTGAATAGCTATTAGGAACAACATAAAAATCCAAGAGCTGTTTTGAGAAGATTAGCTGCAAGTTAGGCTGAGTAGGCATGAGGTTTGGGCTTTAATCCTTCCTTGAACTCTGCACTGGAGAATGATTCATGGGGAACCCAGCATTCTTTAAGGGCCACTGCAAGAGTGAACAGTTTGTATAATATAGCATAATTGTATAATATACCATCAAGTATATATATGAAAGTTAACATTTCTCCAAAGACTTGTATATTTAGGTTGCTTAAGTTATAAGAAACAATTTTGTGCAATATTGTTTAACTGGTTGATTTAATAAATAATTTATGTTAAACATTGTACAGAAGTCCTGTGTATATATGAAGACTAATAAGAAACAAAAATTGATTTCAAAGAGTTTGCTGTCTTCATTGTTGTAAAGCCTTTTCCATATTTAGGATGATTTCCTTAGGATGGATTTCTAAACGTGCAAAAAATAAGTATGAATGCAGTAAAGGCTGTTCTTAAAAGAGCCTACCAATTCACAATTGTTTCAGTAATATGTGGTAGAAATCTATTTTTATGTCACTTAATCCAGACTCTTCATTCAATTAACATTTAGCAAACATTTAGTCCATACTCTATGCTCTAGGTTTTGTATCATAAAACAAGAATCTAAAAATTAATAAAACACCATCCTTGTCTAATCTAGTGGGGAAACGTTATAGCGGGGAAACTATTAATGCCGCAGGGGAGCTGTTTTGTGCCATGGGAACAAGAACAGGAGGTCATGAATTCTGTCTGACAGGTCACAGTTCATAAAGCCTATGGTATTTAAATTTGGGTCTTCAGGGATGAGAAGGGGTTTTAGAGTTGGCATGAGGAAAGAAGTTTCATGAAAGGGTAGATAAAATGTGTGAAGTCCATATAGTGAAAGTTTATGGCATCTTTAAGAGAACTGGGAGTTGTCTCTTTGGGCCAGAGTTCTAGAGGAGGCAAGAACAAGAAGATAACAATGGAAGTAAAAAGTGTGTAGGGCCACATCAGGGTGGAGCATATAAATACACTAGGGTAGTTGGACTTATAAAGAATTTTAAGAAAGTGGCCTGATATAATCAGATGTGTACTTTGTATAATTTTACCTTTGGTGAATGGACTAGAAAGGTAGGAGGTAGCAGAAGCCAAGTATAAGGGCCAAATATGAGGCATGAGGATGGGCACCACTAGAAATTATCAGATAATTTGGATCTACTGAGCCTGAAATAATTTCGGATGTAAATCCTTAGACTTGGTGAACAGGTGAATGTCTTGCCTAAAAAAGGAGCCACAGCCACTGTCTCTTTTATTTCGAATCCCAAGTGCATATAGTTATGCCAATAATCTTATTAGGAAAATTACATCAGCAAAAACGGTTTTCCTCAAGAGGGAAATAAGGAATGATGACTTCAGCTTTGGATCTGCTGGCTTTGAGATGCTAGCAGACATTCCATAAAGAGAATTTAAAAGAAAATAATGGTTCTAGAAGATACAAGAGAAAGGAAAGAACCCGAGATACACATTTTCCAGCCATTGGTGTTGAGGTGATAGTTGAAGTTGCTGGAATAAATGGGACCATTTGGTGAAAGCATGTAGTGTTAGAAAAGAAGACTAAAGTCAGAATCTTGAAGACTTCTCATCTTTAAGGGGCTGAATGGAAGAAAGGAGGCTTTATGCTTTTAGGTAGTTTGTGGGGAAAATCCTACCATAGCCTCAGAGTTGTCCACATCTCCTCATAGGATGGAAACTTCCAATATGGCTCTGAGACGGTTTTCAATAATAGTTGTATAAAACAAATTTAGAACTTTTTTTTAGTGTGACAAAACCTGAATTCTGGATGTAACAGGGAAATTCCTGTGATTCACATGATTTGGAAGGTCTCCTTGTCAAGGGTAAGAGGTACATGAAGTTAACTGGTTGAGTGGATAAATTAATTCTTTCAGGGGCCCCTGTCCATGATGAAACTCCAAAGCACAATGCCAGCATAGTCTCTGATAAGACCTCATTCGACACCAGGCCCGTAAGACAAGATGCTGGTCAGGAAGGATTTGGAGGAAGCTCAGCTCTAGAACGTTTAGCTTTGCTGTGTGACAGAAAGTCTCATTGACTCTGTGTCCTTTTCAGACTAGTTGGAGGGCATCCTAAACCCTCAGGAGCTGAATTCTCCCCACCTGAAAAATCAGACAGCACTCAGAGACCGAAGAGTCAACCTGGAGACAGCAGAAAAGACCTTGGAATCCAAGGACTCCCATATCCAAAAACGTTTTTGATTTCAGCTGTGAGGTAAGGGGAAACGAGGATATACGATCGTTTTTAAGTTGACTTAATATGGCTACAAATTCTTCTTCACTACTCCTTTCATTAAGACAGAGAGTTCAATTCCCTTCCCCTGGGATCTATCCTGGCTTTAGTCACTTGTTCGACCAACAGAACGCAGTGGATGGGAAACCAGATCCTGAGATGACCTGTGGCCTCTCCGCAGGATGTTTGAAACACTCATTCTGCAATCTGCCTGCCGTGCTGTGGGAAAGCTGACGGGAGGACTCCACAGGAAAGCAATGATGCCTTTGCAAGCGGTCCTGGCTGAGGAGCCAACCAGCAGCCTGCACCAATTTGACAGCCATGTGGCAAAGCTACCTTGGAAGGGGATCCCTCGCTGGTTGGCTCCTCAGCGAGGACCTCTTACAAAGACATATGGTCAACCCAGGAGCCCTGCCCCAAATGCACATTCCCAAGCAAATCAAATCCTATTTCTTGATTTCGGTTCCTGAACTTGGTGATCGTTTGTTATACAGCAGAATATAATCAAAACATTTGGTCAAAATATTTCCAATTGCACAATGATCCCTCTAAATGATTACAACTTCCCCAGAGGCTTTTATTAATTCATGAGAGATTTCTCTAAAGCTTAAGAAATAAGACTCCAACAGCAACAACAGAACTTTCCCCGAGATGAACATACGCTGTCTAGCAGTACTGTGGCAACCCAACAGCAAAGACGTGAGCAATGAAATACACTCTAACACTCCTTCCAGATAAGTTTCTGGTTGTTTTCTCCGAGTATGTGTGTTGATGGACGACAAACTGAGGGAAGTACTAGGGATAGCTGCTGTCTGTTCCTCTTGTAAGAAAGGGCAGTAGGAAGAGGGATGCCCGGGAAGAGAATCTGTTAAGTGGTCAAAGGAAAACATACCTACAAGTGAAATCTCACTGCTGAATCATTTCCCCAGCTCGTCTGCAAGGGATCCTTACAGGGAAATGTTTTATCCTAAGTACCAACTCAAAGGTCATAGGCATTCCTAATGAAGTCAGAGAAAAGAAAGCATTTTGTTTTCTACATAACTAAAGTGAGGCTGTTTCCAGAATATAAATGAGACGAAGACACACCAAGAATGTAATTTGCAGATATCTGAAAGAATGATTTAATTGTCCTGGCAAAGTTACTCATTACGTTTTGGGGCTTGACATCATTCCAGTTCCCTGTTTACTGTATGATGCTTGAAATTACATGCTAACAAAAATGATTTTAGAAACAGAAATGCTCCATAAAAAATAAACGAATATAATTTGGAGCACATTAAAAGAGATTGGCAAAGAGCCTAGAGCAAACTCAAGAGTTTATCATATGAAAACATTATTCTCGATTTAGGGCATGCTGTTTGAAGAATCAAGTCTTAAGAAACAAGATAGTGCAAAAGGGCCTTAATGGTTTCTTCTACTAATTAATAAAGAAATATCTCTAAGGTAACCAATCTAGCACATAGAGCCTGAAGCCTGTTAAAGACACATCTGGTAAAGACACATGATCCGCAACAGGACGGAGGTATCTGCAATACATTTTCATACAAAGGCAGGTACCCTGTGAGGATTTGGTAAACATTAATTAGATTTAAATATATGCTTCTAATACCGACACAGACAGTTTCTCATCAGTGGAATCGTTTGAGAAACCTCACAGCGTAGAGTCCTCATAGGAAATTCCCATAGCACAGAGCAGATAAGAACGTGTCTATTTATGGTGTAGGATTGTGGAAAAGAGTAACATGTCAGATTGACACTATTTTGAGCACTAACCAGGATTAGTATAGAAAGCTGGGGACTGTGTGATTTGGAATACACACATACACACAATTCCTAATTTGAACATATAAAATATATATGGATGTTCTGAAAAAATTTAAAAGCCCCAGAGAAAAATTTAAGGTGCCACATTATATATGTGTAATGTATTATATATGCAGTATATATATTATATATTAGGCATTATATATTATATATATATCATAAATATTTTAAAAATTTATTATAAAATATTAGAAAATTTAAAGTGCCATATTATATATATAATGTATAATATATGCATTATATATTATATATTATGCATTATATATTATATATTATACATTACATATATTATAATGCATTATTTTATATATATTTATATATTTTTATATATAAAATTTATATTTTTATATATATATAAATTATATATATATATATATATATAAAATGTAGTCCCTAGCAATTAACAAAAATATTTTCAACTCCCATAAACATTTCACCAACTCCATCTTTGTATTGGTCCTACCCAAATTTCCTATGCCCCTAATCTGTTCAAGACGATCTCAAATTGGGCATTTCTCTGAACACATGCATCTATCTGCCTGGATTAAATTCTTAAATACTTAGGAAAGTCACTGCAATTTACAATATAAATAAGGTACGGAAGTTATCAAGTTGTTCTAAGACTTTCCATCTGATTTCCTTTATCTTTACTTTGCCTGGAGGTTTCTGGCTCCTGTCTGATCTTTCTGAAGCCCTGACCATACGGTCATTTGCTAATGTGGTCGATGAAATTTACATCCTCTTCAAAAATGACAAAATTCTGAATGAAGCTTGATGCATGTTTATTGAAAACAAAAAACAACAAAGGTTTATCACACTATTTGCAGCCATACAAGCAACATTTTCTAGCCATTATGAAACATAATAAAACAAAATTCCTAGATTGTCTTTAATTTTTATGCTTCCTCTGAAAAGCTAATTTTACAAGTATCCTTGGCCCTGCTAATATACTAAGGACAATTCACATCAGAGAATAGGTACAGTAAACTCTGAGCTGAGAGCCAGAATTAAAAGGGGCCGTTTATCACGAAGAACAAAATGCATCTTACACATCAGTGTGAGAGAGTAGGAGGAAACTTTCATCAGAAAAAAAAGCAGAGTGAGAGAGAATAGAAGGGAAGTTCCTGGGGTCGGAAAAACAGATATGGATAAATGTAGAAATGAAAAATATTGTCAGGTTGGGGCACCTGGGTGGCTCAGTTGGTTAAGCGACTGCCTTTGGCTCAGGTCATGATCCTGGAGTCCCGGAATCGAGTCCCGCATCGGGCTTCCTGTTCAGCAGAGTCTGCTTCTCCCTCTGCCTCTCCCTTCTCAGGCTCTCTCTTTCTCCCAAATAAATAAATGAAATCTTTTTAAAAAGGAAAAATATTGTCAGGAAAATATCTATGTTGTCACTTTTGGAAAATAAAGTGGGGAAAGGAACTAATGGCTTCTATGCCTTTGGGTACCTCCAGTGTTAGATGCTTTATGTAGATGATTCCATCTTACCCAGAGTCTCAAAAACCTGTAGATACATTATATACATTTTTGAAATAAGCAAACCAAGACTTAAGTATGTCCAATAACTTGCTAGTAAGTGATAGGGTCAGTGTTGGGGTTTTGGTCCCCCCACACCATGTTACCACATTTCCTACAAAAAAAAGTGCGATGGTAGAAATGGGGCGAGTGGGGATACACTTACTTCAATATGATTGCTACAAAATGAAAACATTTTGGATGCTTTCAACTTGTAAAGATACCCTTATCTTATTAATTTCTAATACATGTAATTTCTAATGTAGATATCAATATAAATATATATTACACAGATATTTCTCAGTATCTTTTTCCTACTTATAACTCAAGGTTTTTATTAGTTTATATTTATTTTTAATTTTTTATTATTATGTTTTAAATGTTCACTATGTATAGAAAAAGTAAACATTTGAATCTGTGTCTGGTTCAAACAGCTTATTTTATTTTATTTTATTTTATTTTATTTTAAAGATTTTATTTATTTATTTGACAGAGAGATAAAGAGTACAAATAGGCAGAGCACAGGCAGAGGGAGACGGTGAAGCAGACTTCCTGCCGAGCAGAGAGCCCCATGCGGGACTCGATCCCAGTGGGATCATGACCTGAGCCAAAGGCAGACATTTAACTGAGCCACGCAGACATCCTTCAAACAGCTTATTTTTTTATTTTTTTTTAAATATTTTATTTGTTTATTTGACAGCTAGAGAGAGAGCACAAGTAAGCAGAGTGGCAGGGAGATGGGGAGAGAGAGAAGCAGGCTCTCTACTGAGAGCCTGATGCGGGGCTCGATCCCAGGACCCTGGAATCATGACCCTAGCCGAAGGCAGCTGCTTAACCAACTGAGCCACCCGGGCGCCCCCAAACAGCTTATTTTAAACTGAAAAATATATCATGAAGGAAAGACATGTTTCAAATATATCATTTCTACTAATATTTGTTTTAAATTTTATTTATTTTTATTTATTCATTTGAGAGAGAGACAGAGATAGAGACAGAGAGAGCACAAGCAGGGGGAGCAGCAGAGGGAGAAGCAGACTCCCTGCTGAGCAGAGAGCCTGATGCGGGGCTCGATCCCAGGACTCAGAGGTCATGACCTAAGCCAAAGGCAGACGCTTAACCATCTGAGTCACCCAAGCACCCTGTCTACTAATACTTGTTATACAATAAACTCATCAGAATTCAATCGTTTGGGGTGGTGGGGTTATGGGCATTGGCGAGAGGGGTGTGCTGTGGTGAATGCTCTGAAGTGTGTAAACCTGGCGATTCACAGACTTGTACCCCTGGGGATAAAAATACATTGTATGTTTATTAAAAAAATTTAAAAATTAAAAAAAATATTTCAATCATTTGGTAAAGTAAAATCACTATTCTATGACGAATGAGAATGACTTAAATGAAGAAGGAAATAATATTTACCAGAAATTTCTGACATTGGTTGTTACATTATCAGTGTTCCTTTTCCTCTCTTTCTGCTATAATTTATTTGGAAGATTAGTGAGTATGTCTATAGGTATGTGTGTGTGCATATGTATTTCTTAAGAAAAATACATTATATTAATGAGAAAATGTAGCCATAATCCCAAACCTATTTACATCTACCAATGTATATTCAGAGTATTTTAAATATGGTGTTTAAAGTTGAGATAAAATGACAACAGTTTCCCATAGAAAATTAAGTGACAGAGTTTTAGTCTGAGTAAATAAAAATATTGAATTAATTATGATCCCTAGCTTATACTGTGGTTGATTTAGTCTCATCTTGCCAACGGCTGTGGCTAAACTATCCAATAGAAATGTACTGCAAGCCATGTATGAAACTTTAAATTCTAGTAGCTGCATTAAAAAATTTAAAAACTAGGTAAAATTAAATTAGTAACACATCTTATTTTGCCCAATATTTTCAAACTATGGTATCCTCCACATAAAATAAACATTAAGAAGTTAATGAGATATTTACATACCTTCTGTGTGTTCAAAATCTGGTGGGTATTTTACACTTACAGCACATCTAATTCAAACTAGGCACATTTCGAGGACTCAAGGGTTCACTTCAAACATGCCTCGTGGCTACCCTGTTGGACGTAAATCTAAAAGCGGAGCCTTTGAGTTAACCTGGGAATTGGGAGGCCAGTGCATCTTGATGCAGCAGAAAACAGAGCATAAAATCTTCACCCATTCTTACCAATTTTATTATTCTGAGACCACACGGCCCACCAATAGCTGAGACCTGCCACTTACTCTGTATAACTCTGTATAACTGCAGTGAAAAGAATTTGGGTAGGACAGAGAAAGGAAGAAAGAGAGAAAGAGCGAAGGAGTGAAAGAAGGAAGGGGGAGGGGGGGAGGCGGGAGGGAAGAAAGGAAGGAGGAAACAAGGAAGAAAATAGCAATGGAGAGGAAGGAAGAGATGGAGGGAGCGAGAGAGAGGAAGGGCTGGAGAAGGAAGACCCGAAGCACATCAGGATGAGATTTTGCAGATACTGAAAGTATGGCCCACAGAACTCTCAGGGTCCCCAAGATCCTTTTAAGGGCTCTTCAAAGTCCAAGTGTTTAATAATAATAATAAAAATCAGAGGAAGGGAAAAGGAAGAAGATGCAGGAGGGGGAGGAGGGGGAGGGGGAGGGGGAGGAGGGAGCCAAAAGTTTTCACTGTGTTGACACTGGGTATGAACGAAACAGTGGGTAGAACCGCTGGTGCTTTAGTACAAAATAATACAGAATCCCAACTCGTGATCCACATCATTTTAATATTCTATCTGACAAAACAGGACTGATATATAAGCACTTCTGCCTCATGTTGAAGTATGATACTTTTCTTTAGAAAGGTCCTCATGATTATTTGGCTTATGAGCTGAGTTATTCATGAAAAAAAAAAAAGTGGCTGAGAGACGTGCTAGTCAGAATTGGGAGGGACACGCATTTTCTTGCCAGTGATGGAAAACAATAGATAGCATATGTCAATACAGAAAATTGAGCTTTCAACTGAAAATAGGAATTTTAGAAAATTGAAAACCATCATCATGAGCTTGACAGCTTAACATTTGCAGACTTTTCTAATGTCATTTGTAATAATATTTCCAAAATGTGATTTTTAAATATTATATAAAGAAATATTCAACACTGGGAGGATCTATCTGAATAATTCATTGAACTAATATTTTCCAAATGGCCACTGAATTATATTTTTAAAAGCATTTATGGTTAAAAGACTCATCAAAGTAAAAACAGACCAATGGATTTTGATATTATAGGGTACATCAAGCTTACTGATTTAATTTCAGAGATCACAGTGCAACTACAATAATATGCCATTTGTAGAGTATGATCTAGTATCCAAGAAGAATATTTATGATTATCTGGAAATGTTAAAAAATCCATCCCTTTTCTTATTAGGTATCTGTGTGAAGCCGTATTTTCTTTGTATACCTCAACCAAAAAAAAAAAAAAAAAAAAGTAACAAATTGGATCCAGAAGCACATCTGGGCATATCTGTTCTCCATTAAGCCAGACATTTGCAAAGATGTAAAACAATGCTATTTTTCTCCCCATTTTTTGTTTGTTTTGGAAAATAAAGACATTTTCACAAAATTTTCACTCATGTTAACAAGTAGTACATTTAATTTTCTTATTTTGAAATGATTCAACATATAAAATATTTTTATATTTGTCATCTTTAATTCCTAACATAGTAAATATTAATAGATGCATCCCACATAAACATAAGTGCTTTGGGAATCTCAGTAATTTTTTAAAGGTGTGATGGGAACTGACACAAGGCTTCTAGTGAGTGGGATGAGCCCATAGTTTTCAGAATCATAGAGACATAGCTTTATATCTTGGCGCAGGCCTTTTACTAGACTACTGACCTTGGTCAAGTTATTGACCAGGAATTATGGCTATAAAGGGTCTAGCACGTTACCTAGTGCAGAGAAAACCACTGATAAATGTCGGCAGCTGTTGTAATTATCACATGACCCTGTCTAGATTCTCTCTCTATGACTATTGTGCTCTCTGACTTCAAGTATATATAGTTACTTGGGAATAAACTATCATTTCCCATCAGGAGAGTCCTTTCTTTCGATAAAAAGTACCCAACTGCCAATGATTTTTGTCTTCTGGACTGACAGATAGCCAAGTTGCTATTCATTGTGGTGTTCAGAAATATCAAGTTCACTTGCTAAGTAACTGTATTTACACTGGTGAACTGAACAGACTACCAGGAGAGGGGGAAAAAGACCTTACAGCATGTTTTAAGTCCTATAGAATTAAAAAGTATACTTGGTTTCTGCAAGTGGGCGGGCTGAACCTCACTTGGTTCTCTTTGGTGTAGTTGGAGACCGAGTCTCAGAGTTCTGATTTTTGGAGGTAGCCGATGCCGAGTTTGCGAAGAGCTCTCTGGTTTTGCATCCGTTCCTCTCTCCGAGGCTCTGAGCACTTCCTCTGCGAGAGGTGGAATGACTTTGTCACAGGCTCGGGAACGGTAGAATAGAGATACAAGGAAAGGATGGATTTATCGTGGGTGACATTTGGGAAGGAAAGAGGTGCCTTTCCCCTGCAAGTGAGAGAGCTTGAACGGGAATCATCGAGTTGCTGCCCAGCGGAGGCTAGAAACGTACCACCTTCTGGAACTGTACATTGACGTGCTTTCTGGTCCGGGAGGATATTTGTTCTCGCCTGGCTGGGAGAACACCACACTTCTTTTACTAGGGTTTGACTGAAGTAACTTCCCATATTTCCTCATATAATTATACTGTAGGGATGGATTAGAAGCTTCAGTGAGGATAAAGATGTACCAAACCTCCAAAGTCACAGCATGACATAGAAGTATACAGTGGAGACTTTTTTTTTTAAGCCTTGTATCAATTAAGCTAAGAGACTAGGAAATCACTTTCTACAATAAACAGAAACACGGATTTGGACTTCAGCTTCCATTAAGTGCTTGGCCAGGGTAAAACATTGTAAATAGAGAAACACACTTAAATGACTAACAAAGGAAATTTAGTCTTTTTTAATGCATAATATCTTTCTTAGCAAACTAAAACATATTCCATAGTCACCAGAATGATAGGGTCTCTATGAATATATTGTAAATGGAGCTCAGTAGTAGATAATATGAGGCTAAAAGTAAAATAGTTAGAGGACAGGTCACGGAAAATAATTTAAATTCATTGAATGATTCCCTCTTCAATTAGGAATGTACCGGGGAAAAAAAATATGTGGATTGTAGCATATTTTTTAATTTCCTGGAACCCAGGAATGGAAGGAAGAACTTGTTTTACTTTGAAAGTTGCTAATGTCTTTCTAAGTCTCCAGTAGAATTTAATCATTTTCATAAATATCTAGTGAGGAAACTATAAATCACTTTCAGGCTCTCTTATAGGGATGTACAAACAAGACAACAAGATTCATTTTTCAGCTCGCAACCTACGCAAGAGATAAGGACTTTCTGTTGCTTATCCCGCTGTTTGCCATTTTAAAAATGAATCTCCTTAGTTACTTCCCCCTTAAGTAAAAAAGGGAAACAGAAATATTTAGTAACTCCTATCAGTCACATTTTTCAAGCATGAAGAGGCATGGAAAATGCTTTTTTCTTGATTAAAAAAAAGTTACATTTTTCAAGTAAAATACTATTCCAAACTGATGCAAAACAATATATTTATCTAATTTTTTGAAAAATAAATGTGAGAACTATTTATGACTCTTGTCTGTATCATTTTGACAGTGGAATAAATCATGACCCAAATCTGGTGTATGGCATACAATTTTAACTTAGCCTCACACTGTTAGACCAAAAGCAATTTTACAGACCCTCTTTTGGAAGAAATTTCCTCTAGGAGATACACCCTCCTCAGCACTGCAGACGCGCCTGTTTCACTATTAGAACTGCTTCACCCTCATTTCCTCAGCCTTGTGGATTTTTCTAGAATTTTGGCAGCTGGCTGAGTGCTAGTGGAGAGGCTCTTAAAGATGAATTGCTTCCCTTCTCTCCTTGTAAGCTGTCTGAGGATTGTGACCAGATCACGTTGGAAACGGTCGTCTGATGAGAACATTTTCTTACAAGCATGTGCGCTGGACCTTCTCATCCACCTGGGACAGTGCTCATTTCACTGAGTGGCCGATATCTTTGTGCTTATTCCAGGCTGTCTGAGTCCTACTGCATTGTCGTTTTAAAAATTACTGTCACCCAGCTGCAGTTAGGCTCTCAATGTCCCGGAGAGATTATTTTCTGTGTTTCTGGCTGTGTCTTTCATCCATGCTCCACAACAACTATGTTAAACCTATATCACAATTCTAAAGACTTCTACCCATCACTAGCAATCTCTCCATTCCTTGGGCCTCCTGCTTTGCAATAAAAGAAACAGAGCCCAGCGGGTATGATGAATCCCTTTAACTCTCCGTATCTGCAATTTTATTCACATCTGCATTACAGTCTTACTTCCTTATTTCCAGTTTTAGAAGCAAAAATGTTGCTCCTTCTACCCCCAAAGGGAGGGATTATCTCCCTGTGCTCTCATCTCATACCATATAGTCATGGACCCCGTCCTTCAGTCCAGCAATTTTTAGTTAAACAAACATTTCTAGTGTGTATCATGTGCAAGACATTGAATTCAAGGTTATGGATACAAAGAGGAAGGCCATTGGCCTGGACAACAAATGAGTTAACAGTGGACTCTAAAACACTTTGGTAGCTTCTGTCCTGAGATGTAGAAGATTCAGTGGTAACAAGTTGGAAGAAGGCTTATAAGGAATCAATAATTTGTTGTGATTTGAACAGGCAATGAAAATTCACCTTTCCCCTAGAAGTCCCGCCATAAATTAAACCACTAGCTTTTCTAAACCAAACATTTTCCAACTTTCTCTGAGCACACAAGCCTTTCTACACAGAACAGACTGGTCCACAGAGAAGACACGTGGAGATATGGTCATTGCGCTACGTAAACACAGAGGCTCTTCCTAAGTTACCTTGTGAGAAAAATACCAAGGTTGCTATGAAGCTCCTCCTTCTAAAATATCCATTATACTCAAAATATCATTACTTTTTTTTAACTTAGAAGAAAAAAGGAAAAAAAAAAGGAAAAAATATTGTTACTTTCTAAAGTTCAGCTTTAAAAATGTATAAAAAATTTCTTACTTCTCCATCCCTTTGTCTCTGATGCAATTCCTACAGGGCTCTGGCACGAAGCAGATGCTCCGAGGTCAAGTCCTAGTCCAGACTGTGATTTCTTCTTCCTGGACCATGGTTTAGTTCATTTTTTAGTTTTACCAAAACTAAAAGAAATCAATCTCAATCCCCTTTGGCAAAATAAAAGTATTTTTTGACATGATAATTTGATATATTTTTATTAGTTGTATTTTATTTTCTTGTCTATTCTATTCAAATATTTTGAAACTTTTCATTCCCTTGCTCAGAAACATTTGCAGAAGTCACTCAGAGGCCACTGTTCTTCCACTCTGTGTAAATAAGGTTTCCCATAGTCAAGCATAGAGAGAAGAAAGCCTTGAGAAACAGGTGAAGGGAAGAAAAATGATGTCTCCCAAGCATGAAGAGGTCTGAAGTGAGCTTGTCTCATCTATAAGGTCTGTGGTTGGCAGAAAAAGGGAGGTGGAGAAATGGGTAGAGAGGACCATGTGCCAGGAGACCTCTGGCCAGTCCAGAGACTCAAGGTACAGCAGTAGCTATAATCAATCACTTGAGTGCAATTTATGACCAATACCAGTTATAAGATAGCTGCAAATTATTTTAAAATACTTCTGTCCAGACAGTATAATAAGCATGGTTAAAGGTAGGCGCTAGATGCAGTTAATTACTCCACTCGGGAATGAACAGGTCAGTAATCTTGTTAGAATGCAAGGCTGCTAGAATTCTGTTAGGAAGCCAAATTCCAGCCAAGGTAACTGTAAGTGTTTCCATCATTTTTATCCTTGAAAAGCACCAGATACCTTAATAACTATCCTAATGAATTTTTTAAAATGGATTTACATTGGCAAAATTAGAGTTCTGTTAATCAGCATAATTATAGCTGGGTTCTTTTTTTTTTTTTTTTTTTTAGATTTTTTTATTTATTTTATTTGGGAGAGAGATAGTGAGAGAGAGCATGAATGAAGAAAAGGGCAGAGAGAGAGGCAGACTCCCCGTGGAGCTGGGAGCCCGATGCGGGACTTGATCCCGGGACTCCAGGATCATGACCTGAGCAGAAGGCAGTTGTCCAACCAACTGAGCCACCCAAGCGTCCCAATAGCTGGGTTCTCTTTTGGTGAAACAAGCATTTAAAATATGTGGATTCTATAGTATTTTAGAAAATATCTTACCCTGAATGAGGAGACTGTGAGACTCTAATTCAACCCTTATTGCCTGTAACCATGGGAAAGGAACTCAAGGCATGATTGCTAAATGGTTTTGTATTAAGCCACTGAGTTGGAGAATTCTGATTACTGGGGCAACGGATCCTTCCCCTAGAATACTGGAGTCTGTCCCACTAATATATTATGCAAGATGAGACTGGATCATTTACATGGACAGAGAGCTAGCACTTCATCAAAGATCACAGAACAGGTCCTATGAACTATTTTTTCTTGTGTAGAAAAGTTAATATGGGTGTGTATTGTGGCAAGCTTCATCTGAGACTTGCTTATAAGGCTTTATCAAGTCTGAAGGGGAGTTGCGGACCCTCACCTGAGCGAAATTTTGGTTGCTACCACTTGATCCATAATGCACACAACTGGCTTAGGTCAATTAACAATAACTGGTCACATGTTTGGTTTCTATTTAGCCCCTGAAAAAAGCCTTTGTTGGCCCTTTAATTGTCAACCCTGCCATGACTGTCTCCAAGGGGGTAGATGGTGGGAGAGTTTTGTGGGACTCGGTGTTTCTATTAGGTGTACTCATCTAAAACTGTTTCATTAAAGGAAACCACTCTTCCTTGCCTGTTGGTCTCTGGGCATATTTCTTAGAATCGATTAGCCCTTAGGATTGCTATTTCACATGCTAGTCATAAGGTTTAGATGGAAGTATTCTGTGTTTGTAAATATACCTTGATAGCAGTGTTCCAAATTTAGAAAGGTAACTGGGATACAGGGCACAGGAGGCAGATCCCACAACAGCTGTAGCTTCTCTTATCTCTGGAGCCAGAAATAGCCATTCCACCTTCCTATGAAGAAAATGATTTATGAGGAGAAGAGAAAACAAATATGCAGCTACAAGTATGTGAATAAGTGGTGCCTAATCGGATAGGTAGACACTTTCAGAAAATAGAGGCTGGTGTGGTAGGCAAAATTCAAAGACGGCCCCTCTAAATGCCCCCCCCCAATACCTTCTTCTAATTATAGACACACAAATGCAGCTATTGCTGTGAAGAGATTCTACAGATGTCATTAAGGCTCCCAATAAGTTCACTTTATTTTTCTAAAGATTTATTTATTATTTGAGAGAGAGACACACAAAGAGAGAGCACACATATGAGTGGGGGTGGGGGGCCTGAAGGAGAGAATCTTCAAGCAGACTCCCTGCTGAGCACTGAGCTGGACAAGAGGCTTGATCCCAGGACCTTGAGATCATGACCTGAGCCAAAAGCAAGTTGGACACTTAACCAATGGAGCTACCCAGGCACCTCCCAATTGTTTGACTTTAAAATAGAGATTATACAGGAGGGTCTATTACTAAATTAGTCTAGGGGTGCCTGGGTGGCTCAGTGGGTTAAGCTTCTGCCCTTGGCTCAGGTCATGATCTCAGGGTGCTGGGATGGAGCCCCACATCGGCCTCTCTGCTCAGCAGGGAGCCTGCTTCCCCCCTTCTCTGCCTCTCTCTGCCTACTTGTGACCTCTCTCTCGCTCTCTCTCTCTGTCAAATAAAAAAACCTTTAAGAAAGAATTATTCTAGGAGGCTGTAAATTAGCTGTCTTTTAGGTCAACACAATGGCATCAAAGATCTTCAAATAAGAGGACTATTATGAGATTCTGCATACTAGTCCAGTAAACCCTAGGTTAACCACAGCAAATACTTATTTACTCACTGACCCAATAAATGTATTTAATATCTAGAATGAAATAAAAATGAAACATAACATACAATGAATTTATAAGAAAATGTACAATTCTCTTTTTACTACCGGCCTAGTTATAGAATGAAGTTGCTTCTTTATCATTCACTGAAGATATGATTTAAAAGAAGGTAAGATGTCTCAGTAAAATCCAATAAATCACACTCAGAGCAGTTTATGAGTTACCTAAATAGCTGTTTCTAGGATTAGCCTGTTCCTGATTGTTCAGAGAAAAATTTTCCATTAGCTTCTTATGTCCCTGCCCATTTTACAAGCAAGCACTGACTGCCCTTTTGTCTCTATCTTTTCAAAGATACGTGTACAGTAATCAGCCTTGAAAAACAGAGCGTCTCCATTTAGAGCAAAGGGCAGATTTTATTTCTGTTCAATGTACTAAAGATAGTCCTTTCTTTCAGAACAAAGGACAGGTTTCCTTTGCCCACTGTAATGTGTAGGCACATATGTTCTTAGCTAAGATGCAAATCCACTACACATGTAGCATTCCCACAGACTGATCTACGTCACCCCCATGTCATTTGGGGAACTAGGAGTACCAACACAAGTGCACTATACTCATGCTGCTTTCTGTATAATAACTTATGTCAAGCTCAAGAGTCTCATGACTTCTGCCAGCACTAATGAAACTGTGGCATAATAACTGGTTAATTATAGCTTAAAATCTCAAATTGTTCAAAGTCCTTGACCAACGTATAAACATAAAAAAAGTCCTTGATCAACTTATAAACATAATTGATTCATGGCACACTGTAGGTGTTTCCTAGCTTAAGAAACAGAGGTTTTGGTAAAAACTAAGTAATGTGTTTTTGCTCATTGGTTTATATACAATAGGTAATGAGATGATTTTTCTACATCATTTTCTAGATGTATGATTTATTTTTAAAAATTAAAATGCACACTTTCATAACCTTAAAAATCTTAACAAAATATTATCTTCTTAAGTCACTTGGTATTTGGCTTCAATCACTTCTCTCACCTTTAATCAACAACGAGAATGAAGGAATGTTCTTTGCTCATTTATATTTAGCTGCCAAAATTTGGGGGTGTTAAAAGACATACCTTTTCAAAACTGACCTTGTTGGTTACAGAAACAAAATATTCTTCTTAATTTTTCTTACTGAATGCTCTATCAGATTCCTAACAAGAATATTATTACTTTTCTTCAGGATTTATGATAGGAAAGTTGTCTCAGAACATTAATGAAAGTGAGAACAAATATGAAACTGATTTTTACTCGATGGTTCAGTTCAGTTGGTTCAATCAGTGTAGTAGATGTAAACAGTTTTATTCCACATATAAAATGAAAAAAATCCTATGTCAGGAGCACCTGGGTGGTTCAGTTGGTTAAGTGTCCCCCTCTTGACTTCAGCAGGGGTCATGATGTCAGGTTCCTGAGATGGAGCCCGTGTAACTCCATACTTAATTGGGAGCCTGCTTCTCTCTCTCTCTGTCTCCCTCTGCCCCTCCCCATTCTCTCTCTCAAATAAGTAAATCCTTTTCAAAAAATTAAAAAATAAAAATCTTAAATCAGAAGTAGGTTGTCATGAAGTTGATGACTCTGTAGACATAATCACTTTGGATCTATTTACTGTACTGAGTCTAGAACAGTCTGATGGTGTGTATATGTAGTTAGTCCTTCTCTAGAACCAATTAATGCTGTCAAAAAGCTGAGGAATTGCTTTCAGGTCCTCCTCTGCAATACCTATAGTATTAAATAACCAGTTACTTTCTTTGGTTTGCTTTCCTTTGCCTTCTGAATTGCTCAATTCTGAGTCTACTGGCAACTCTAAAATAGAACGGTCTGGGGGCGTTTTTAAGGACAAGAAAAACATTTTCACCTTTTCCACTAAGTTGAGAAACATCCTAATAGCTGTGATATAGACCAAAGCCTGTGAAGTCACACAGGTTTGATTTTTGTTTACTGGTTTTGTTTTATGTGTTAGAAGACAGTGTTCTGAAAAAAGAGAGAGAAAGAGTGAGGAGACACAGAAACAGACAGAGATTGGTCTGCGGGATCACACTTTCTGGAAAGCCAGCATTATCACCTTCCACAATCACGACAGGCTTCTTTCTCTTAGCAGACACTTGGTCACCAGTTCAGATGTCCCTGGACATCTGGGGTCCTGGGGCCCTACTACTGCAGATGTATATTACTAATGCCATCAGTATTCCATTTGTCAGTCACAGAATAAGCTGTTACCCTTAGGGGCACCGTGGCTCGGTGGGTTAAAGCCTCTGCCTTCAGATCAGGTCATGATCCCAGGGTCCTGGGATCGAGCCCCACATCGGGCTCCCTGCTCAGCAGGGAGCCTGCTTCCGCATCTCTCTGACTACTTGTGATCTCTGTCTGTCAAATAAATGAATAAATAAAATCTAAAAAAAAAAAAAAAGAGTGAGAGAGAGAAAGAAAAAGAATAAGATGTTATAAGATGTTACCGTTTCGGAAGCTTGTAATTAATTTTTTCTTTACATCCTTGATAATCCCTAGAAAGACTGTGGGTCATGGAGAAGTGTTCAAATATCAAATAACATACTGCAAAACTCCCACTGAGCTGGAGCCCCTCATAACCCCGAAATCATGACCCAAGCTGAAATCAAGAGTCGGTCCCTTAACAGACTAAGCCACCCAGGCACCCCCAACTACATGGCATTTTTAATGAGGAAGATAAAAGCAAATGAGCATACAAAAAAAAAAATGGGCAGCTGAGCTAGAAATAATTTAATAAACAAACAAAATGATAGGACAGAGGATAATGAAGAGGGATACTTGGACCTACATAAGACAGAAGAGCATGTCAAGTCCTTTCTGGGGAGTCTACGTTTAAGTTGAGATTTCAAGGATGTGAAGGTTCAGCTACAGGCAGAGCAGGATCTTGTAGGGAAGTGTGTTCGCAACAGGGAAAAAGAGCTCGCTGTGTTAGAGAAACTAAAAGGGGAACAGGGTGACTTCCATGGGTTGAGCATAAAATGGAATGAATTGAAATGAGGTTGGGGAGGGGAACATGAGCAAAATTACCTCCAGTCTAGCAGACCATGAAGAGAGTTTTGGATTTTAAGTTCAATAAGGAAACTGATGGATCTTTAAGTAGACTTTATGTGTTCAAAGGATGAGTATGAAGAGTAGAAATCAATAGTCATAGGAGACTGTGGTTGGTGTGTACTTACTCACCCCCACAGATCCTCTGCCCATCATTCTTCACACTCTCTCAGGCCCTACACGGGGCTGACCACACAGATCTGCAACACCCAGGACATCCCCTTCCTTATGACTCCCAGTTCTACCTGACCTAGGGGGACTATGGGCAGGTAATGAGAAAGGGGGAGGCGAGTAAGATCAAGGCATTTAGTCCCCTGCCTTATTCTCCACTAGGTTGCCACACCTGGCTGTGACCGCTATTGGAGGCCAATGTACCTGCCCTATGGCCCTCATCACTCAACTCCCTGTCCAGGTTCCAGTAAACCTTTCTCAACACTTGTCCCCTCATTACTAGCCTCGGGGTACTGTACTGTCCTTTGTTGTCTATGTATAAACCCTGCCATAGCTTTGCAAATAATCCTTCTACTTCAATCCCTTGCTTCAGTTACAAAGCTTGAATGTCCCACCTTTCTATCCAGGAACGTACAGTATTTCAGGCACGGGATAATGATGGCATGGTCTGAGGGAGAGGTTCTGAAGGTAGAGTTAGATCCATTCGAGAATTCATTTTGGAGTTAGAATCACAGATTTGTTGAAAGACATGAAGGGAGATGTCGGACAAAGGAGGACAAATCCAGGACGGTTTCATTTGACTGGAGGATTCCAGCTGAAACAAGTTGAGACAACAGAAATAGCACTTGCTTCTAAGGGAAAACTGGAAGTGGAACAAGTTTGGGGGACAGAAAAGGAGCAAATCAAGGTCAGTTTAAGGGGCTGGTGAGATACCCATGTGGAAACATCAGGTAGTAGTTAAATAAATAACCTGGGATTTCAGGGGAGGTCAGGGATGTAAGTTTTGAATTCTTCTCATCAGTGTTATCTGACTCCTCAGGACTGGCTGCAGTTAGAGAGAAGCCTGAGATCTGATTGCTGGGTCAAGGAGAAGAGGACACTGCTGTTGTTGGGCGGAGTGTTTAGGAAAGTCTAGATGGTCGATGGTGTTGTTCAAGGTCTCCACTTCCTTACTGATTTTCTCTCTGGCTGTGTTACCCATTTTGAAGTCTGCTACTATTATCATGTTCTTGTTTTTTTTTTTTTTCAATTTTATCAAAGTTTGCTTAGGAGTTCTGTGGTCTGGTGCATAAATATTTATAATTGTTACCTTATTGACAAAGTGACGCATTTATCATTATATAATATCCTTCTTTGTCTCTTATAAAAGCTTTTGATTTAAAATCGAATTTGTCCATATTAGCACAGCCACCCTCCTCTCCTCTTGTAACCATTCTCATGGAATATCTTTTTCCATCCTTCTACTTTCAACCTGTGTGTATCTCTATAACTAAAGTGAGTCTCTTATAGATAGCATAGAGTTTAATTCTGTTTTCCTTTTAATTCATTCAGTCAATCTATATTTTCTGATTGGAGAGTAAGTCTAGTCACATTTAAAGTAACTATCACCCTTATTGACTTCTTTTGTGTTTGTGGTTTTTTTGCAGTGACATTCTTTGTTCCTTTCTCATTTCCTTATTGTATATTTTATAGATAATTTCTTTGTCATTACCATTGCAATTACATAAAACATCTTAAAGTTATAACATTTTATTTCATATTGTCAACTTCAATCACATACAAAAACTCCATTCATTTATAGCTCCACCACTCCCACAGTTTATATTATAGTTACCACAAATTCTATATTAATATATTGTATATCTGTTAGCATAGATTTATATATATATATTTGTTTCTCTCATTTAAACTCTTTGGACCAAGGTTACAATGGTACAGGTTACTACATTTGTCCATGCATTTACCTTTACTGGAGAACCTTATATTTGTGTATGGTTCCATGTTTTTGTTTATCATCCTTTCATTTTATTTTATTTTTTTTTATTTTTTATTTTTTTAAAGATTTTATTTATTTGTCAGAGACAGAGGGAGAGACAGCGAGCAAGCACAGGCAGACAGAGAGGCAGGCAGAGGCAGAGGGAGAAGCAGGCTCCCTGCCGAGCAAGGAGCCTGATGTGGGACTCGATCCCAGGACCCTGGGATCATGACCCAAGCCGAAGGCAGCTGCTTAACCCACTGAGCCACCCAGGCGTCCCAACCATCCTTTCATTTTAATTTGTTGGACCACATCAGCATTTCTTTAGAGCAGGTCTAATGGTGATGAGCTCCCTCAGCTTTTCTTTATCTGAGAAAGACTTAATTTTTCCCTTACTTTTAAGAGACAGCTTGCTACATACAATATTCTTGATTGACAGTTTTTTTTTTTCTTTTTCAACACTTTGAATATATTATCCCTCTCTTTTTGCTTGCAAAGTTTCTACCAAGAAATCCTCTGATAATCTTAGGGGCTCCCTTGCATATATAAACTTATGCTGAGTACTAATAAATTGTGTTTAATTGATTAATTAATTGTGTTTAATTAATAAATTGATTCTGATGAATCATATCAGTAATCCTACTGTGTTGGAGGAATAAGTAATAGGAGGCTAGGAGTGATGCACTGGAAGTCTTTTGCTTTTATGGATAGAGGCAGAAGATAGGTCAGAGATATTTCCTTCTTCCTTTAGGTTTGTTTATTTTAAATGGGATTAGTGTTTTTATTTCTTATTTTTTAAGGACCATAATTGCTTGGTTTATTGAGGGCCAATTAACTCATGTGCAAAGGAAGCTTTAAAGGTATTTAAGCAAGCAAGAAATTCTCTGCTAGTTAATTAGGTCATTATATTTGCAGGTTTACATTTAATCTATATGGCCACCAAATGGAAATATAGGTGAGGAAGTTTAACTTTTACAGATATTTAAATTCCTGAAATTTATAGTGAGTTTATACAGAATTTATAGCTATAGCCTTCTTCTCAAGACCATCAATACCTTCCAATTTCATCACTCTTTGTATTAATCAATCCAGGCAGAGTTTTAAATGGTAACTTGATTAGAAATTGAGAGGCTATCAATTCTAATATATTGTCTAGATATAAAAGAGTTGAAAGTTTTTCTTTCAGCTTATGGATTACAAATATGGACTCAAGCTAACAGGCTTTTTGATATGCATCACTCTGTTTGAAATAATTAATAAAGTCATTTCCTCATTGATGATGTGCCAAAAGTATGACCACATGGGGTATCTATTGTCTTACATTATTTAACCATAAACAAGATATTTGCTTATGATTATAGGTGTTGTTGAATTTATAAATCCCTTAGCAACGGCCTTGGAAGTCAATTGCTTTTATAAAGCTGTGGAAACATATTAACCAACAATGAATTTATAGCAATTAGAAATATATTGTGTCCCCATCCCACCCCCAACTTCTAAGATCACGTTGGTTCTGCCCAAGATCTAGCTCCAGAAAATGTCATGTTTAATTTTTAGTCATATTTTGGCAAAACAGAGACACCCACATGGTTGCCAAGTTGGGCCAGATGGAAAAGTTGACCTGATGGCATTGCAGCTTGAATATCCTCATTTCCAAGTGTTTTGTTAATCTTCCCCATGTCCCTACCCACTCACTCTCTGCATACAAAGTCACACCCGAATGTGTATCCCTCTTCATGAAGGAGCCTCAAATTGGTAAGAATGCAATCTCCATATGTTATTGGGACTTTGTTGTTGAATGCCCTCATATAAATACCAAGAATTAATTATGTGAAACAGACAAAAAAAGGATAATTCATTCAATTCATATGGTCTGACAGAGATAAAGAAACAGAGATAAACTAAAACTCATTTTAGTAGACTCTTTACCTTTTCATTGACAGTGTCCTTTGATAGATATGACTCAAACATCTATAAAGCTTGAACACTCAATTTTGTTTCTGGTATGAAAACTTGTTTGGGACTTTAAATGAATTTTAATAACACTGAAATAAAAGAAAAATATTTCAGCTGAGTATGTTATTAAATCACATAAATATATCTGTAGAATTTTGCCCAAGTTATTTAGAAAATGAATCAAATAATACATATTACTGTTTTTAGTAAAACTCTCAGAAATATAATTTTCCAATAGTAAAAATTTCCTTCCCTCTAAAATTTTGGAAAGTTTTTAAAAAGTGATTATTCACAGGCAAACTTTAAAGAAACAGCTTTAAAAATCCATTTTCACTAGATAACTCCCCAGAGACTGTATGGACTTTAGAGAGTTTTTGAGTGCTTGTCTTGGAAATGTGTGTGTTTGCAGTACTGATGAATTTAAAAGTTAACACAAGTTTGTAATCTTATGCTAAGTTGATTTTATAAAATTTATTTTTAATTTTTCCTGTTAAAAGCCATGTCTTTACTTTTCCTTTTCTTTTTCATGTCCATTATTACTAAAAACACTAAACCAGTGATTGTCAGAATTCATTCCCTTCTTGTCATCAAAGCTTTAAACTTTTATCTAAAACTAGCACCACTTCAGATTCTTTTGTAGTAGGTAAGCAAAATATTTAACAGAAAACAAACTTTTCTTTAGGAACAGTCTTATTCAATCATAGGAATATCTATCTATCTATCTATCTATCTATCTGGTAGAATAAAGGTATCTTGGATTCTAATACCTAGGATCTACCAAAATATTTGTTTTCCATCATTCCTTCAATAGAATGCTCAGCCTTCAATGGGTACCACAATACACCTAGCACACAAGTGACATTTTAAAGATTTATTTATTTATTTATTTTAGAGAAAGAAAGAAAGCATGTGCATACACTAGTGGGGCAGGGGCAAAGGGAGAGAATCTTCAAGTACATTCCCCATGGAGCATAGAGCCTGATGCGGGGATCAATCCCATGACTCATGAGATCATGGCCTGAGCTGAAATCGAGTTGGTCACTCAATGACTGAGCCAACCAAGAGACCTCCCTCCCTCCTTTTTTTAAAGACTTATTTATTTGAGAGAGAGAAAGGTGAGATTTTAATAACATTCATAGGCTATGGTAAATATTCCCTTTTGACAGTATCTTTGTTCTTGCCTTTATTTGTCTCTTCATCTTGAGTTAGTTTAAGATCAATTAAAATAATATACACAGAAATATACTTGGGGATGAAGAGTATGAGATAATATGTAAGATGGAGAGCGTGCTAAATCTGGCTTTAGCACGAGAGACTGTCCAATGTCCACACCAGTGGAATATGGGAAGTCGTGCAGTACTACGCATTTTTGTTTGCACTCATCAGGAAAAAGTTATGGTAGAGAGAATGTAAGTGAGAGACTCTAACTTCAATTTATAAAGTGGTGAATGAGATCAAAGAAAGGATTTTTAAATATTTAAAATTTTCAAAGTATATCTCTTTACCTACACAGATCTGAATATAGAATTTATATATCCTGTGGTTCTTACTGAAAATATAGTCATCATAGAAAACTTTGTCAGTCCATGAATTTTTCCACAACCAGACAAGATAATTTACTCTTCTTTATCTTTCTTCATGATGTTAACCTCCACCTATGATATATTATACTTCCTTTCACCTGTTTAAATGCTGAATGCAGGGGCACCTAGGTGGCTCTGTGGGTTAAAGCCTCTGCCTTCGGCTCAGGTCATGATCCCAGGGTCCTGGGATAGAGCCCCGCATCGGACTCTCTGCTCAGCGGGGAGCCTGCTTCCTCCTCTCTCTCTGCCTGCCTCTCTGCCTACTAGTGATCTCTGCATGTCAAATAAATAAATAAAATCTTTAAAAAAAAAAAAAATGAATGCTGAATGCAGGTTTTCCTTTTTCAGCTTCACTGACTACTCCATTCTCCATTACATTTTTTCTCCCATTTCCCAGTTAACTTACTTATCTCTGCTGTACCACTGTTAGAGTTTAAGGGTAGAATATCATGCATATATATAGTTCAGTTAAATATAGTTTCATTTCCTTGTTTTAGAGTCTGTGCATTAAGCTTTTGACTGTCATACAGTACTAGCAGTTACTGCAGGAAGCACAAACTTGACCCTCACTATATGAACACATTTAGAAATATACTGTGATTTCTTTTCCTTAATTTGAATTAGAATTCAAGATATATTTACTCTGTCATAGATGATGTAAGAGAGATTCTTAAAATGATGGAGAAATTTTCTCCTGGGAAGACAACTCTGTTTTTGAGGAAAACCTCCTATAACCATTTTTGGTTGTGAGACACTAGCATTCCCTGTTTTTCCGCTCCCCAAGATACTTTAGATAGGAGAAAATGAAAACTTAAAATGTTATGCATGATTAATTATAGATATACTCAATCAGCTCAAGGAAGAGGGATTTGTAAGCTCAAGGACCACAAGTAGAAAACAGGATGGAGAAAAGTCTTTCGAAATAAGCTTGCAGGTACTCCTATTTGTATGATAGAAAAGGGTTATTTCTTACTCTGGGTTCCTGAAACTGGCACATTTCTGACTAAAACCCATAAACACAATCACACAACCATGTTTTCTTCATGGTGTGTGTTGTAGGGGACAACCAGCATAGAATCATCTATGAACCCACCAGTGTACTGAAATGAGAGAAAATTATTCACATAAGCTTTACTTTCCTAAGAAAACTAAAATCCTTTGGTCTGTCTGGAAAGATAGACTGCATGGGCAGAAGTTAAGAGGCATAAAAACATTCAATCAGTGAGTTCATTTCCCCTAACTTTTAGCTAATATTTTGATGTTATAGAGACACATGTTCACTAACAATGTGCTCAATAATTTTCTCTCTTCAATAGGTATGTATTTTGGGCCAGACTTTTGAAGTTTGTTTGTTTATTTATCCATTTATTTTTAAGATTTTATTTATTTATTTGACAGGCAGAGATCACAAGTAGACAGAGAGGCAGGCAGAGAGAGAGGAAAGAAAGCAGGCTCCCCGCCGAGAAGAGAGCCTGATGTGGGGCTCGATCCCAGGACCCTGGGATCATGACCTGAGCCGAAGGCAGAGGCTTTAACCCACTGAGCCACCCGGGCACCCCTTGAAGTTTATTTTTAAGTAATTTATGTATGTCTTGCCTATGTCCAAAAAAGTATTTCAAGTGACTTTCTCAAGATGGCTTTTTCTTTTTTCGGGAAGTTTTAAGATTTTATTTATTTGTTTATTTATTTATTTAAGAGAGAGAGAAAGAGCAAGCAAGAGAGTGTGTGGGTGGGGAGGAGCAAAGGGAAAAGAGAAAGAGAATCCCAAGCAGACTCTATGCCACGAATGGAGCTAAAGGCAGGGCTTGATCCCACAACCCCAAGATCATGACCTGAGCCAAAATCAAGAACCAGATTCTCCATAGAATGAGCCACCCAGGAGACTCTCAAGATGGCTTTTTCTATCCATCACAGTTCATCATGATCTTAGAGAACCCACAGAATCAAGTAAGCTTATAGGTGGCTCCATTTCTTTTGAAGGGCTTTGCTCCCCAGGGATGTAGTATATGTCAAATGTTCTGGTTAGTAAGCTAAGAAAATAATTTTGCTCATAAATGAACTAATATTTGTTGAGGAATATATATATATTTATATAAATATATACTTATATTTATATAAATCTATTTATATATTTATATAAATAAATATATATATATTTTACATTTTACTAAGTATTCTATTGTACACTAAAAATAGATGACAAAAGAATAAAAGATGTTGTCTTGATCCTATTGTAAATTCTTGGCAGGACATACACAAATAAGCAGAGAACAAATTCCTGCCCTTGGGGAAAATACATTCTCAGGCAAGACAGATGTGGAAAATGATCAAAGAGCAACATGAGACACTACCAAGCAATTGTTTCTCAGATTTTAATGTGCTTAGACTCACCCTGGAATCTTGTTAAAATGCTGAGTCATGCTGAGGAGCTCTGGGATGGCATCTACACTTCCACGTGCCTAGCAAGTTCTCAGGTGGTCCTGGCTGCTACTGACTCCTACACCTTAGTCTGAGTAGCAAAGAGAGAGAAAGCTCCCAAGTAGGCTCACCCACAAGCCATGGAACTAGTTACTTCATCTCCCTGGATTTCATCTATCATACGTGGAAGTGTGATAAATAAAATAAACCCTTCTCTAGTGTTCCTTGCAGCTCTAATACTTTGATCCTCTTTGGTTTATATTCATGTATTTTCTCCTTTCTCCTTCAACACTTTTTGTTTCTCATTAAAAATGTATTTAAATCAATTCTAACTGGGTTCTTTTAAATAGCAGAAGAGGCAGAAGAGATGATAATCCATCTTGCTTTCTAAATTAATGGCTCCTCTGCTTCCCCAATGTATACTACCATTTAAGTAATTATTAGGTGATTTTATACACTTCTTCCCTTCAAATAATTCATGTATTTTGTACAAATTGTCTCTTGATATTTCTATTTTTATATTCTCATTGTCTCCAATCCATCCTCTTCTCTACAATAAGAATATAAAAGTTTGAACTTTTTTGCCCACCACATAGATTTCTAATATTCTTTTCTAAACAGGAACTGGTATTCCACAAGGTGTGTAAAAAACCAATATCATGCAGTTTTGAACTCAAAGATGAAGGTTTTTAATCTAATATTGTTTGTGTCAAGAGAACTTGCGTTGAAAAGTCTTGGCCATAGAGGTTAAAAAGTCACTTAAAAACAACATCAAAAAAACAACATACAAAAAAATGGGGCACCTGGATGGTTCAGTCCTTAAGCTTCCACCTTTGGCTCAGGTCATGATCCCAGGGTCCTGGGATCAAGCCCCAAAATGGGCTCTCTGCTTGGCGAGAAGCCTGCTTCTCCCTCTCCCACTCCCCCTGCTTGTGTTCCCTCTCTCGTTTTGTCTCTCTCTGTCAAATAAATAAATAAAATCTTTAAATAAATAAATAAAAATAAAAAATAAAAATAAGAATTATAATAATAATAATAATAAAAGAAATATATAATTTAAGAAGCTCATGAATATTTTCCTTCAGCGACCTCTCTCATTTACAGTTGCCTCTCAGGTACTTCCTATCTGCTATCGATAAGCAGCTGTGGTCTACAAGGCACTGAGAATATACTGAGAGAGGAAAGCACTGCGATCCCTGTTTTGCACACCAATTAAGAGTTGCAAGTGTTTTAACAAAGTTCAGTTATAATTGTGAAATCTATTTATATAAATAAAACAACCAGGGTTGGAAATTTTTAGATTGCCTAATAAAAAGATAAGGACTTTTTGTTTTGTTTTGTTTTGTTTTGTTTTAAAGAAGTCTTGATCTTCCTAAAATAGTAAAAAGTCTTTCATTTAAGACTTTTAAAATTCTTTTGTTTTTCCATGAAAATCTATACAGAGAGAGAAAAAAAATATTTATGATTTTCAAGAGTCATCTTTCTATGGGCATCACAAAAATGAGTGTTCCTTGAATTTACCACCACCAAAACTATTGTACATATCTTTCTCAAAATATCTGTAGAAAGTAGTACTCTTTAAAATAAAAATATTATCTACATATAGAAATCTAAATAAATGGTACTGGTTGCTGGCTTACTGGAAGAGACTAAGTGGCTATCAGTTACAAGACCTAACTTATAGTATGAACACTTCCTCTAGGTCTAGACTTTAATATTTAAATCAGACACCTAAATATCAGTAATAATGGCAGATTTGCCTTTCTAGAGCAGAGGTCTGTTTTCAAAGCTTTTAAGACCCCAAGAATATAACTGTCCAAAAGAATGAAGGATGTGCTCGGGCATAACTAGTATACTTTCTCTCTCACAAAAGCCATTTGGAACAAATCTTGTTATGGTCTGAGAATCAAGGGGAATTCAGGAGTTATTAAATGTTTACTATCTTTCAAATTGTACCTTGATGGATCTTTCACCATTGTATTAAGGAAGGGCCAACAAAACTAACAGACTACTGAGAGTTGATTAGGTATAATCTAGTGCATAATTCCCACAGGTAGTGGAAAAAGAATGATTAACAAGGAGACAGTTTCTACAGTAGGAGGTCCTTACCTTCCCCAGGCTAAAGACAGGCAAAAGGAGAACGCAGAGGTAGGGACCCTACTGGGACCACTGGCCCCAAGCTGGAATCACAGTGAGTCTATCCAGCGGGGAAGCTGGTGCTTTGGAAGAGCTACCCCTGGCTGAGAGAACACCCCGGGCAGAAAGGGAAGAGGAGAGGTACCCCGAGTTCTCCCTTCCTCTCAGCGGACGGTTCTCCTCGCCGCGCTTACTGGCTGAACCCACCCCCCAAGTCAGCTTTGAACGGATTCTCATGCCATTTTTTTCATCACCGTTTTGGAGGATATTTACTTTCTCTCTCTTCTTTTGGTGGTTTCTCTAGAAACTTGAACACGCATGCTTTATTTATCAATTTCTAAAATTAATGTTTACTGTTTTCCAAACAGTGATTATATTCACTACTTTAGGTTTTCAGGGTTTTTTTTTTATTTTTTTTTTAAAGATTGTATTTATTTATTTGACAGGCAGAGAGACAGGCAGAGAGGGAGGGGGAAGCAGGCTCTCTGCTGAGCAGAGAGCCCGATGCAGGGCTCGATCCCAGGACCCTGGGATTGTAACCTGAGCGGAAGGCAGAGGCTTTAACCCACTGAGCCACACAGGCGCCCCTCAGGTTATTATTTTTAAGTAATTTAAGATATTTTTAACCTCACACAACATTGCCATTATTGTTTGATTCAGTAATAATAATAATCATAACACACCTACTATGTTCCTGATACTTTCCACATACTTTACTATACTCTGTCATATCATACTTGTAATAACTCTTGGGGAAAGAGTATTATCATCACCATTTTATAAAGGAGAAAAGAAGAACACGCTAAGACTAATTAATTTTCCCATGATCACACCAATTAAATGCAGAGTCAGGTGTCCAGTGCAGATGCTCCCTGTTGCGTCCAAGCTTATAATCACTCTTTAGAGCTTCCGCCTATAAATGTTTCCGTAGGTGTCCCAACAAATTCATAAATTCTTCAGCTTTGTAACATCTAATGTCTCAGCCCATCTACCTGGAAACATTATGTTTTTCTGTCTAAAATTCCTTTAGTGTGGATTTATTGGTGGAAAACTCAGTTTCTTATTCTCTAAAATTCTTAGTTTCTTTCATTTTTGAAAAAGATAATACTGGCTACAGAATTTTAGGCTGCCAGTTATCATCGCTCAGCATACTGAAAACATTATTCCAGTGTGTTTAAGTTTTTGTTTTTTCTGTAAAGAAGTCTTATATGAGTCCAATCCTTGCTCCTTTGTCAATCATTGGAAATTCTCTGTGGTGTCTTTCAATGTTTGGCTTTTGCCTTTGGTGTTTTTAAGTTTTCCTGTCATGTGCTTTTGGGTAGACTTCATTTATTCGTCGTTTTAATTATTTACATATTTATCATTTTTTTAAATTTAAAAATCATCAACTTTCTTGTATCTGAATTTGGCATCCTGCAAATTGTAGGATACACTCAACCTTCTACCTTTAGGTCAGGTATGCACCCCACTTTACCCAGCTTCTCCATCTGAAACTCTTAAGTCTTAAACTTTCTGTGTCTTCAATCTTTCTTTCATCATACTTTCTATTCTTTTGTTAGTCTGGGCTGAATTCTGTGTATTTTCTTCAGTTTTTAATGTGACTTAATACAATTCTATACCATTTCTAGGAATTCTTTCGATTTTCTCCCGAATCTTCTTGCTCTTTTTGATTATTTTAAAGTTGTTCCTACTTTTATGGAACACTCGTAATTCTCACAGATGGTGCGCTTGCAGGCCAGATTTTGCTCTTGGGCTTTCTTCTGGTGTTGTTAATGGTGCCGTGTTTCTTTATATATGTCTTTGAGATTTTATTTCACTATGAAGTGCCCTCACAATACACTTTGAACATTGTATGTGGAAATACTTGGAAGCCTGGGATGTTTTTCTCCAGATCAGGTTGGCATTTGGTTGTGTAGGCACAGTCCAGGCTCAGTAAGCCAAATTTATAGCCTTAGTTTGTGTGTGCGCCACTCGGGTGGTGTGAATTCAGGCTGTCATCCTCTGAGAAGACAGGTTTATCATTATGTGTTCTCAAGGGAATATTTTTCTTCCTTCTGCTCAGGAGAAATATGACAATGGAGGTATTTTCCTTGAAGTTCTTTGTGGCAGAATGGGATTATTTCTAGTTTTCCCTCATCTTTGGGCTTTTTTGCAGTGTGAGAATGATTAAGGGAGGAGAGTCTGATGACTTCTATCATAAAACTCTACAAAGTATATCAAAACTTGTGTTTAAGCTCACTCAGTTCAGAAAAAAATAATTTCCAAACCTGTCTGTGTTCCCACTTACACTCAGGCCCTGGCCTTAGTACTCCTTGTTTTCTTGCCAACATAGAGATACATTCAGAAGATATTTTTCCCATTATATATAAAAGATATATTTGTTTTCCAGAAGCATTAGTCTATCAAAATATTCCACCATGTTTATGAAAATGGAAGAGATCATACTTCTCCCAGACACTAATATCAGTTGCATTGTAGCCAAAGGAGCTGTGAGCCAAACCATGACTGACAATCATTTCTATTTATTGATAATGTACCCATTATAAATTGACTTTTAGAGTTTCTCAAATAACTCCCATTTTTATGTATTTCTAACTTATTAAAAGAATGTTATATCCACCTATGCTCTTTATCTCCCAATTACTCATCTTCAAAAAAATCAGATGCAAACTAGCCATCCTCAATATACTTGGACAAATTCTAAATTCAAAAACATATATTATCATACCCTGGCAAATTTTAGAATATAGGTGAATGTTATACTGGGATTAAAATAAAATCCCATCTCTAAAGAATTAAATTCTTTAGAAGACTCCTTAGAGGACATTTGTAAAGAGTAAATACTTTGCAAATCTACAAATTGATGAATACTAGCATTATAGAATTTTTATAGCTATTGATTTCAAGTTACCATTTCTGCTAAGAATGAGGTATTTCCTGTGTCTATCATTACATAACACAACAGGTTCATCCACTTTTACTAAGTTTTCACCCTGAGTGAACAAAACCTTGTTACTATTTACATATATAGTAGGACTTCATTTTTCTGGCAATTACTACTCATAAAGGCCAACTTTCAAGCTGAATAGATTATCATAAAATTTTATTTATTTATTTATTTTCATAAAATTTATGTAAATGTACATCTGGACTGGAAAAGAGATAAAAAATAGTAGGAAAATATAATTCACCAAAGCTTTCAGGCACTGAAGCATGTAATTACCCTGAGGACATCTGCCCATCTCTAGGAGCTTGGGCATTTTGAGTTTAGCAGGATAAGCACTGAAGACAGGACACAAAACCTAGGACCAACACATGTGTGGATGTCTTAGTAAGCTCCAAAGAAAGCCAGAGCTCTAAAATGCAGCATTCAATAAAATGAAGAGCTAGGAGACAACCACCCCAGCGGCACCACAGTTAAATAAGGGAAGACTACAGTTTACCGAAGGATCTCAAAAAATGCTCTCACCTCCATTTGCTCTCAAATGGGACAGAAGCTCAGAAATTGCCTGGGTTTGGAATTCTGCTGTATCACTGAGTTGTACAAGTTACTCAAACTTTGAGCAAGTTACTTAAACTCTCTATGCTTCAGTTTTCTCATTTGCAACATTAGTGTAGTAACAAGTCCCGCCTTAGGGGGTTGTGAGATTTAGTCCATTATCATACATGTAAATTACTTAGAATTGTACCTGGCATAAGGTGAAACAGTGAGTGACAGGTATCTATTACGCTCACCTGGGGCACTGTACTATCTGCGCTAAGAGCACAGGCCACATGGTCTCATAGGTTCCGTGACCATCTAAGGATGGGCACGGAACCTATGCTGCCGAGTCTGAGTCATTCTATGGGTCAGTTGGGCATGACTCAATCCCTTTGTGGTGGTCGAGGCCTCATGGATCTGAAGAAGAAGATGCTGGAAGCCATGTTCCCATCACTTGCTAGGAGGTGCTCTGCTACACGGAAGAATAGAGCCAACATAAAAGATGTCCAGGGAAAGAAAAAACTCCCATAGATACTGAGGTCCAGCTGCAAGTTTGCCCTCCTTTTGACAACATAAGCGATCTTACCCTTCAAACAGCTCCGCCTTGGTACCTAAACTGTTTCAGATTACTGGGCCATCACTTAGACTATTTAATCCTATATGTGACTGTCACATGCAGCCACATTAAGCAGCATTGAAATATTTTTTCAAGGTGTGATACAGGAATGAGTAATAGGATTTATCTCGACTTCTATTTACCCATTACAGCATTCTTTTAAATACAGAGTTAACAGCAGACATTAGCAAACAATGTGCTAAGATAGCACTTCCTGGTTACATCCCAGGTTTCTGGGTTATCTAAATCTGAAGATATTTTAACCATTAATAAAAGCTCAGAGATAAAATCCTGAAACAAAATTACTAGGCCTTGCATAGTTAGGATTCCTTTCTCCAAGAAGCTTAGTCCATTCTCATGTGGAGCTGGGGGGCCGTTACCACGGGAAAAAAGGTGGTGATCAATAGCTGAGAATATTATGCTATCGCAGGATGTAATAATAACACATGGTAATATGCAATTGTAAAATATATAATTAAGATACATAAATATCACCCATACAGTCACACTATGATTTATTTATAAGTTAGAGGAGATGGTAAAATTCCCTCGACAAAGAACTAGTAGCACATTTGCCATTCAGAAAAATGTGTGTTGAACCAAACATATTTATTTCCCCCAAACATCCACACATCTGTCTCTAACTTACTAATCTGTTGCATCCTCAGTTATTAATCCAGGGCACTCTCGGATCCCAGGGACTGCATCACCCCTGAGTTTGAGAGATGTTCAGTTCGGCGAGCACAAAACGACCCTCCCTCCCTCTCGGCGGGTATGGGCCCTGGGCTCCGGGGCGGCATCCTTCTCGGGCATGGAAGCCGTTACGAAACAGAACTGAGAACACCCCTGCAGCAATCTCAGTTTCCCCTTGAACAACGTCAGTCGCTGTTTTTAAATTTAAAACTTGAGGCGATTTAAGTGATATAAAATTCAAATTCGGTTTATAACAAAAATTGTGGTAACATTTTATCAAGTTTTGCAAGACAGGCTCGCATAAAGGCACTTTCCCCTTCAAGTTGCACTCAGCATAACCGAAACTTAGGGGGTTCAACGATTCAGCGTGGGGGCTCACAAGTACACGTGTGAGCCCGGTGGGTCAGGCAGTATCGCTGGCCTTCAACCAAGGGAAGGCATCACGGAGGCGGGGGCCATATGTAAGGGGCAAGTCATAGGGAAACCACCCGAGTTTGGGTCCTGGAGGCAGGCAGACCTCCGTTCTAACTCTGTTACTGACCGACAGAACATGTGATGATTAGTTAAGCTTGGGAGCACCATTTTTCACAACTATATGGTGCATAATAGCAGCGTCATGTGCGATGACTTGGAATCAAAGGATAAAAACATTTTTAAGCGCCTAACACAATGCCTACTGGATAGGAAGTTCTCGGTTAATGTTAGAATCCAGAAGACCCCAAAATAAACTGGGAAACAATTAGAACAGAAAACAGGAAGAGGGGCGCCTGGGTGGCTCAGTGGGTTAAGCCGCTGCCTTCGGCTCAGGTCATGATCTCAGAGTCCTGGGATCGAGTCCCACATCGGGCTCCCTGCTCAGCAGAGAGCCTGCTTCCCTCTCTCTCTCTTTGCCTGCCTCTCCATCTACTTGTGATTTCTCTCTGTCAAATAAATAAATAAAGTCTTTAAAAAAAAAAAAAAAAAAAAAAAAAAAGAAAACAGGAAGAGAAAAGAGGAGGAAGACTGAAACACGGCGGGTATGGGTGGCTACAGAAATTCACGTGCAAGGTTATTCCTAATCCACTGTAATGCTACGAAAGTCTAAATAAGGAAAAACTGTAATGGAAAATTTGCTGCCCACAACACGTTGACGATCGTCCCTTATTTTGAGGCCATTGACCCTATTACCGGAGGCCCACTGCTTTTATTTACAACTTGTATATATTCTCTTCCTTCTAGAGATATCCATCCAAATCCCCAAAGCAAAATCTTTTCCCTGCTGCCTAAAAATAATTACGGAACACGGACAAAGCCCATGGGAACGGGACTCCCTGATGTTCTTTTCACGGCTACAATAGACTCCTGGGCTTGTCTCTTCCTGTGTTTCTTCCTTTGTGGTGTTTTCTGTCAGCTATCCCTCCGGCTGTGACACACGGAGGGACAATGCTCCTTGCGGAGGACTGGAAGAACTGGGTTCAACTGAAGCTACGCCTGCCTCGTTGTCTGGTGCATTCATTTTCTCTCCTGATTAGATCTGTGAAGGCTTCCAGCCCCTTCCTGCAGCCATGACTGGGAAGTCAGCATCGGACATTATTTTCATGAAGCCACTTCAGATTCCGCAATACACAGACATCAGAAATTGATTTAAGGTGTTTAGAGCTAATATGATATGGTTCGCCCTTTGGAGACACATTTTAAGGGAGACTTAAAAAAAAAAAAAAATAGCCTCCAGCCCCTCCTTCCCTCTAATTGTCTGCTTTCTAGAATGGAAGCCACAGCAGTAACGAGTTGGCAGGGTGACTGAAATGAGCAGTAAGGGCAAGCCGTAGCCATCAGCCTGTTCTATTAAACCTCCATACACCAGAGTGAGATACGATTTTTAAACTGTTTGTAGCTGTGTTTGCCAAAAGCTAATTAACAGGATTAAGCAGCAGAGTTACTCTTTTCCCACTGGGCAAACTAAAACAACATTGAGAAAGATACCCCATATCTAATCTTAAATTAGTCTTGTGCTACCATGTTTATGTCTCCATTTTTGAGCGGGTTTAGAATACATCAACAGAGCCAACACTATGACACTCTCCAGATTGATAGCAAAATCATGAAAAGGCAAATAACTTCTACTCCGAAACTCAGCGAGCAGAAGACAGGACACTTCTGAAGGTTAGAACTGTCTTAATAATACAATTAAAAAAAAAAAAGAAATATGTCGAAATTTAACCAGTGTAACTGGATTCATTATCTTCATTAAAATATTTACTAAGTCGCTTTACTAAGTTGCTGGAATTTTTTTGTGCTCAAAACATATTTTTTTAAATAATAGACAAATACCACAATATTACATAATGTAAATTCTTACTCTATTTATTCTATTAATTTTCCTTAGCTTTGTTTTGTTCTTTCATGAACAAAACTGCTGGGAGACTAACAGTGAAAACAATACGGTATGAAAGATATTTGTTGAGAGAAGAGCTAGGGAGCCAGAAGAAACATTGCACATTATTTCCTTCATTTTAGATATTTTAGGACATTACTGCAGTTTAAATTACTATGAAATGTAATCAGGTTCCATCTTTTTATAAAAATTTAACTGTTCATTGGCAATATTTTTAGGAGTTGTTCTAAGTCTCTTTAGAAGTCACTCTGTTATTTGGAATAAAAAAGACTTTTTTTTTTAAGATGCCATACACTTAATGTATGGAATTCTTCTTTTTTTTTTTTTTTTAAGATTTTATTTATTTATTTGACACAGAGAGAGAGAGATCACAAGTAGGCAGAGAGGCAGGCAGAGAGAGGAGGAAGCAGGCTCCCCGCTGAGCAGAGAGCCTGATGTGGGGCTCGATCCCAGGACGGATCCCAGGACCCTCAGATCATGACCAGAGCTGAAGGCAGAGGCTATAACCCACTGACACACCCAGGCGCCCCTTCCCCGCTTTTTATTTTTTTGTCAGAGAGAGAGAAAGATAGAGCACAAGTAGGGGGAACGGCAGGCAGAGGGAGAAGCAGGCTTCCCGCTGAGTAGGGAGCCCAATACCAGGCTCCATCCCAGGACCCTGGGATCATACCTGAGCCAAAGGCAGGCGCTTACATGACTGAGCCACCCAGGTGTCCCTGGAATTCTTAAAGTAGCTCAAATGATAAACTTTCATTTTATCCTATCACTAAGAAACAAGATTAACTTATTATTTTCTGTATATTTTTGCATTTAAAATATTTTCTCTATATTTATTCATTTCTATTTGTTTTCTACCATTCAACATAATCAATAATCAATAATGTACATTCATCTCAACCTTGGCACTATGGACATGTGAGCTGGCAAAGTCTTTGTTGTGGGACTGGGTTATGCACTGTAGGGTATCTAGTAGCATTTTGGCCTCTAGCCATCAGAGGCCAGTAGCCCTCTCCAGGGTGTGGCAAATTAAAATGTCTGCAGACATTGCCCAATGTCCCCTGGAGGAGAAAGGAGCAAAGACATACTTCAGTCTGGGATGAGAACCACAAATTGATATGTATAGGTGAGGATAAACAAGATTGAAAAATTCCAGTGTGTCCAAATCATAAGCAATTTAACCTACCAACATTTATGTAAAATTAAATAATTTAAGGAAGAAAGTGGAGAATATTAAATTAGGTCTAAAAAAATTGTATTAGATATTAACACTTTCATTTGAAATTTAACACAGTATGGAAAATACCGAGTATAGACTATCCAAAAGAACACTGATGTAATTTTATCTCAATTCATACTGAAAAGGTCCAATAAACTCTACATATTAAAGTTGCACCATTTGATAATTTTGGACATATATACACCCATAAAACCATCACGACAATCAAGATATTAAACTTTTCAGTTACACTAGAAAGTTTCCTTTGTCTTTCTTATATTTGTCCCTCCCTGAGCTCCTAATACCAGGCAGTCACTGATCTGGCTCCTGCTACTGTAGGTGAGTTTGAAATTTCTAGAACTTTATATACATGGAATCATAACAATGTATACACTCTACCTGACCTCTTCCACTCAGAACAATGATTTTGAAATGTATCCATAGGGTCATGTATATCAATAATCACTTCTTTTTATCACTGAGTAGGATTCCTTAGTGTGGGTATGCTGTAAAATTTTTTATCCATTCGCCTATCAATAAATATTTGGGTTTTCTCCCATTTGGGATATTATAATCAAATGTACTACAAACATTTGTATATGAGTCTCTGGACACAAAGTTTTGTTTCTCTTGGGTAGATACCTAAGAGTGGAATGGGTAGATCACATGGGAGACGTCTGCTACATTTTTCAGGAAACCGTCAGTTTTCCAACGTGATTCTACCTTTCCACATTGCCTCCGGCAGTATACGGGCCTTTAGTGGCTCTACATTCTCACCACCATTTCGTATGGTCATAAACTTATAACAGCTTCAAAAACTCATCATGGACAGTGCTTCACCAGAAGAAATGTTAGAAGAAGCCCTTCCTTCAAAGCGGAAGGAAATGATACCAGATAGGAACGTGGATTTACATAAAGGGATAAAGAGCACCAACTATGGGAACAGCGCGGGTCAAAAAGGGTTTTTATTTCTTGACCTATAAATCTCTTTAAAAGATAATGGACTGCTTACAGCCAGAAGAATAACAATGTGACGAGATAAACAGCACACAAAGCAGTAAAGTGTATAACAATAGGGCAAAGCTGGGAAAGAAGAAATGGAAGTATTTTAAGATTCTTGCTGTGTACACAAAGTAATAGAATAGTATTTGAAGTAGGCCATAATAAAGATGTACAATATAAACCCTAAAGCACCCACAAAAATGACATTATATAGTGTTACAGGAAGGGAGCCAACAAAGGGAAAATAATGGAATTATAAGGAATCCTTCATTCATACAAAAAAGAAGGAAAAGAGGGAAAAGAAAGGAATCGAGAAAGATGGGACAAGTGGAACTAAATAGCAAGGTGGTTGATTAAACCCAACAGTCCCACCCCCAAATGTCAGAAAAAGAGTAACAGAGCCTCCCTAGATCAGATATTCAATTTTGACAAGAGCCAAGTAAAACACGAATCGCTGCTTTTCCAGAGGAGTGTACCTGGCAACTGCGTCAGCGACGGTGCAAGTTCTAAACTCAAAGGAGCTGCTTCTCTTTGCCAGAGGCTACAATCAGCAAAATCATTAATCTCGAAGATTTATAGCTCTAAGGAATCATGAAAATTGTGATGTCCCGAAGGTAGAGAACTTCAGCTGGCTGAATAGCTTCCAAGCCTGTTGGTTTGGAACCTGTTAACGGGGATAATTTCCCTGCCACCCAGCAGAAATGACCATATGGAGTGCCCCAGCGGGATACAGGACTCTGAGTCTGGTCAGTTTTAAAGCTTTCCTTTTGGTGGTGGAAGGCTGAAAACAAACAAACCAGCAAACAAACAAGAAACAGTATTTCCCTGACTTCCAGAGGGACTGAAGGTTGCAGATCCAGCCACACAGTCCCAAAAAACTCGATTCATAGAGGAAGCAGGGGAGCTTTTTTGGAGTTTATCAACCATGTCCGTGAGCAAAGGTGTGATATCTCCAAAGTCAGTGTTACCATGACTGAGGCTTCTGATCTGCCAACCAGCAGGACAGCTGTCAGTGTATGTTAAGACTTTAAAAGCACAGTACAGCCACCGGCATTGTGCTCTGATACTCTCACAGGCGGTAAATGACAAGGGAATGTCTCGCCAACACGTGTGTACATGCAACACTCTGATCAAAGGAATCCCCTCTGACACGTGTAGAACAGAGCAGCAAACCCACCGCACATCAGGTGCAGATGTGGAAGCAACGACAGGACACTCACTAGCCCAGAAGCCCTCACCCACAGTCTCACTGCTTCCTTTCCCTGTTCTGAACCTTGCCCAGACTTTCTCCATTGACTCTGGGTGTCTCCTTCCCCCCTGGAAACAGATGTGGCTGTGACCTGACTCCCTGTCATCAACAGAGCTCTAAAAATGTGGTTCCTTCCCACGGTGACCCAGCATACAACACATGGTTTTGTATTCCTTGGCCACTTAGTCTTTTAATTGAAGAATTTTATTAATTTTTAATATAATTACTGACACTGACATATTTGATTCATATCGACTCTACCACTCTGTTTTTAATTTAATCTGTCTGTTTTATGTTCCCTTTTCTTTCTTGCCTCTTTCCTGATAAAATATTTCATTATTCCATTTTGTTCTATTAAATTGTTAAACTTACTTTTACCACTCTTTTAGTAATAACCATAATTACATGTAATTTTGACATATTACAATCCCCCCCAAAAAATCATAGCTTTTACCACTCTTCCTAATTATACTTGAACCTGAGGACATTTTAATTCAATTTACCCCCTCTCAACTTTGGTAAAATCGTTGTCATGGATTTTATTTTATTGTTACTTTTTTAGAAAGTGTTGACTTCTCATTCAGCCTTATTTCCATTTTGTTTGCCTTTGTGGAAGAGCAGTTAAGATCCCCCAGTGGTTGTTCCGACCCATCCCATCCGGGGGCCCGAGCAGCGGGAGCCGCAGACCCCAGCGCTCCAGGCCTCAGCAGGGAGCCGCACCACAACACAGAGGGGCCCCGTGTGCTGTCAGACCAGGCTGCAACTTCAGGTGGGACAACGGTGAATTCAGGAGCTAGAGCAGTCCGTCCACTCTGAAATTCCTCGTTGGCTGTGACCAACCACAAGGCAACAGCCTTGTGCTTCCTTTCCGATGTCTTCAGGATCTCTGCAGAAGTAGAAATCAGGCATGATTTCCCACGGGGGTTCGCAGGAAAACCATGCCACGCATGTGCAGAACATCCTCTCTGGCATCACACCCAGAGTGAATGTCCTCGTTGTGGCAAAGCATGGCAACGTCCACATGGTGCAGAGGAGGGTCTCCGCAGAGTGGTGGTAGGCAGAGGTTAAAGCACCTCTGTGAGAGGCTGGTGGTCAGCCTTTGGGATTGAGAACCCCCAGAAGTCCTGGCTCCCAGAAGGCCGCCTGGACCTGGTCAGGGAAGGTTCCAGGAGCAGGGCAGCCGGCAATAGGCGTGGTTCCAGGAGCACCAGCAACTTCAGCACAGCTCACCTGGCCAGGATTCCTGGGTGGCGGGACATTGATATTGGCCAGGTTTTCAAGGGCAACAATGGCACGAGGTGCCAGCAGAAGCTTGCAGCTTCTTTTCAGACTTATGATGTAGATGCCACCCCTTTTCCTTTTGTAGATGTACTGTTCCATTGGGAGGTCAAGGTTGGTGCCACCTGAGTAGTTCCTACTGTAAAGAATTTGAGGACATCCACCTGCTTCACTTGCAGGACATCCAGGGCTCCGGATAGTATGAAAGTTTCCCTTTAAGTTACAGCAGCAGTGCACGACCACACTTTCATGGACCCTCCCTGGGTAGTTCAGACAGGTGTCAAGCATTTTAACACTGATTTGTTACTTAAATCAACAAGACACCACCACTATTGTTTTGTTTTCAGTCAATATTCACTTATACTTTCCTGTATATTTTTAAGATGTATATTTTGTAATATTTTATGTATTTATGAAAGGAGAGAACAAGCAGAGGGAGCTGCAAAAGGAGAGGGAGAAACTGCCTCTCTGCTAGGCAGGAAGACTGACAGAGGGCTCCATACCAGGACCCTGGATGGCAGGGTCACTTAACCAAATGAGACACTTAACCAAATGAGCCCCCTGGGCATCCTAGGATGTATTTCATTTTTACTGCATTACTATTTCCCCTGCAAGGATACATTTTCTTCCACCTGAATGCCATTCAGTGTTTCTTTTAATGATCTCAGTAAATCCTCTGAAAAACGTGCATTCACTTTGTTTTTGAAGGATCTTTTGCTGATTAATGGGCTCTGGACTGGTAGTTATCTTTCTGCATCCTATATAATTCTGTTAGCTTACAATTCCTGTCATTCCTCTTGAGAAGCCAGCTGTAGGTCTTGTTCCTTTGAGGGAAAAGTTTCTTTCCTTCAGATTGCTTAACCATTTTCACCATCTTTGCTCCTCTGTAGTTTCTTTTTTATTATTATTATTAGGATTTGGGGTATGCTCTGCATTTATCTTGACTGTGTGGCAGAACTTCCTTAATCTGCTGTTCAGTGTTCTGTAGAATTCTCTTAAAATATTGCTTCTGCCTTATTTTTAACGTCTCTCCTTTAGGGACTCCCATTGCATGTATATTAGACCTTTCCTGTCTCACAAATCTCCTACGACTGTACTATTTTTAATGTTCTTTTTTTCTCTCTGTACTTCATTATTAAAGTTTGTACTAACGTGTCAATTTCAGTAATCTTTCTCTCCCAACCTTCATTATTCAAAGATTTTATTTAAAACAGACCAACATTTTGATAAGTTATCTTCACAGATAACTAAACAGACTAGGAGTCTGTTTCTTTCCCTTTAGAGATGGCAATTCTCCGCCAAAATCTCCATCTTTTCATCTGTTTCTAGCATCGTGATATACTATTCATAATTATTCTGAGGTCTTTGTCAGGCGGTAATGGTTTTCCAATTATGTGTGAACTTGCTTCTATTTTATTTATTTCATTTTTGGTCTTGACAGTGGTCTTGCAGTCTACCAGTTTTTATTAATAACTAATTATTCTGTGTAAAAGATTGCAGAGGCTTGCTTACAGCCTGATTCATTCCTCCAGATAGTATTGACCTTTCTCCTGCTACGCGAGAACAATGGGGGCTTAACAGGAACTGTTGCCAGTCGTGGCTACACTGTAGCCCCAGTAATGCTTACCATACTTCTAGTATAACCTGAACTCAGCCAAGAGGTCAGGGCCCTCTCCGTGGCCCCCTTCCAGTTTCGGGTCCTAAACTGTAATCATTGTCTTACGAGTCTGTCGCAAATATTTTCAGGGGACAATTAACCACATGCTTGGGGCTGCCAAATTCGATCATGACTCTGTTGGTGCCTCTATCCTCCAGCAGCTTCCTCTGTGGCTCAGAGCTCCGATTCCACACTGCACCTGCCTCATCAACTCACCCCAGAGTAAAAGCCGATGCAAAAGTTATTTCACCTCTCAAGATTCTGGCTCCTGATTAAAACCTTCCATGTGCTTCCTCAGGCCTGGTCATAGGCAACTGCAAAGGCTTTCCCTGACAGACCTCAAAGAGGAAAGCTACCCTCCTCACACCAAATTCGGGGCACAACCCATGCATCGAAAGTCTCTGAAGGGAATTACTGTCAAGGACTCAGGCCCCTCTGCCTGGGTGTTCCCTCACATATTTAAATACCTACCCCAGAGCCTTCATGTTTAGATCTTTTAATCTTGGGCCTTGGGCCAAGATCCCCTTCAGGTATTTTTGCCAAGCTCTCCTTATGGGGGGAGGTGTGGGAAACCAAGACACTTTCTCCCACTATGACTCAGCACCCAGTACTTTCCTGCTCCTGTTGCTTTTCCCTTACCTCACCCCAACCGCCATGGTCCATAACCTTGGGAGCCTTTTTTTCAGGACTCCTTCAACTGCGGGATAACACCCACATTGGCACTGATCCACCTGACTTTCAAAGGGTGCACCATTCCATGGAGGAAAATGGAATCAAGGAGTCAAAATGTTCGTTGGTTTTCGCCTCTTACCCTCTCAGTAAGTGACTAAGGTTTAACTCTCTCATTTTTGGCTTGTTGCTCGAATCGGCTATTCAACACCCCACGGCTCAGCTTCTCTCCAGCTCAGCTGAACTCCTGACAGTTTTTCTTCAGCTCCCTTTCCCCAGCTCTTTTTTGTCTCTTGACTGCCATTAAACATTTTCCTTCTGTATTTTATCCATATTTTATAGTTATTTTCCGCAAAAGTGCTGTTCCATTGCTATCTAATCTATCTTACCCAGAAGTGTAATTTCCACCTACTGCCTCCCAATTAAACATCCTGAAAGTACCACAAAACACTTCTGATTACACTTCCTTAACTGAAATTAGGTACATTGTTAAAACTAGCTTCAAGTGTATCTGGGAAATAGTCCTACGACTGAGAACTCTGTCATCGTAGGTTCTGTTTGTAAGGATAAGGCAACGATCAGCCACTTCCACACATTCCCATTTGTCCCTGGTTCCATGTTGCTTTTTCCATTGCTACTAACACTGGCCGAACTGATGATGTAAAGTATGTTGAGTTTCTATTCACAGTGTTGAGTTTACAGAGCCTGAAGTTGGTGGTCTGGTCGGAGACTAGACAGTTGATGAATTATCAACACCTCGTGATTTGGGGTGGCTAAACACTAAGAACATGTTCCTGGTGAGGGCTAGGTACATGCCTTGCAAATTAAACATACACTGGGCTAAGTCAATGTATTTCTTCAATTTTATCAATACTGTATGGTTGAAAATTCCAATGGTTAATGTGTCCCTGAAAATGGTATAATTTTAACTTTAATTGACTTTTTTCTTATTGTGTAGACTGCTCTTTAAAAAGATTTGAAAAATTAAGTTTGATGGTAGGCATCCTAATTTCGTGTTATTTTTGTATCACTGTAACTTAATCTTTGTTTATGTGCTTTGGTTGCTAAAAGGAGAAAAAAGAATTAATATTACATAAATCACTAATCTTTCTCAGTGTTTATGACCAAAATATTTATAGAATTTGTAGGTTTTTCAATTGTATATTGTAATGTGACTTTTATTTCTGATGACACATATATCTAAATATATCTAACAGGTTCCACTAATGAGTTGATTTGATTAGAGCAATACCCTTTTCAATTGTAACTAATACTCTTAAAAGATATACTATAACTAACTTCCAAATTATGTGTCTCAGAGCCTCTGTCAAAAAGCCCATTCCCCTAAAATACATACAATGCTTGCTGACACTCGGATGTCAAATATAGGTGTTATCTGGATTACATGTATGTGCTCTACATAGATGTTACAATATCTACACCTCAGTAAATGATACAGGTTCTGAGCCTGTATATGAGAACAAAATGCATTATGTCAGTGCTGGGTAAAGGAACAGGAACAGAAAGTATACCGTTCATTTCGCTAGGGATAATTTAATTTAAAGAGTTATTAACCAGATACTGAAGAAGAGAAATGGCAATAAAGGAAACAGTAGGGTAGCACAGAAATAATAACTTCAAGAAGGAATTACCTGCAGCTATTGCTAGATCTGGAGACAAGGGAGAAGAGATTGAAAACTTAGAAAACTGCAGGAGCTGAGACTCAGATCTCTGAGGTGGTCGCCCCATGGGCCGGTGCTGGTGCCTCCGAAGCTTAGAGAAGAGGCTCATGGACCTGGGTTTGAAACCTAAGAGGAGGGCAAAGCAGCCAGCGGGTGCTGATGTGCCTTAGGAAGCCTGCTGAAGAGGATTCTCAAAGTGTTGGATCAACTGTCAACTTGCTACAGGCAGGGAAGAGAGGAATTGCGGGGTGACCCTGACAGGACAAAAGGCAAACAGGAATAGATTGAGCCCTCCTTTTCCAGCCTACCACTATCTCTCTACCACCCCCTACTGGTGCAAGGGAAATGCGGCCCGCAGAACGCCAACCTCAGCGTCACAAAGCAGAGAGCAGGAGGCAGGAGTGGAAGCAGAAAAATGGCTTTAACAACTAGCACAAAGGTCTACATACGTTACCCCATGCAACACTGGATTATACATGTTTTCTTAAAATTCCACATTCACTCTGTAGGATTTTATTTTGATGGAGGATATTATTAGTATTAAACATAGACAAAATAAAATGAATTTGAAACCATGTCCCCTAAATTTCAAGTGGGTATCTAGTCTCGTTATGAAAAACTGAGCTAAGAAGAACAGAAAAGCTAAAGCAGGTTTAAATTACAAGAGCTGTTTGTGAACATGTATATCCTGTATTTTCTGAGACAGTCTTAATTTCAAAAATAAGGCTGACTGAAATTTTTTTCGTGTAAATATATAATTTTTGATGTATAATATATAACTATTTAAATATATATATTTATATATATATATTTCTTTTTTTTCTTGTAACGCATATGTGCTCACAGATTAGGGCCTATGCTCTGTGTGTGCGCACACACACACACACACACACACACACATATACACCCAAGCATTTTTAATATATATCTAGAAAAGTGACAATCTTGAGATTTTGGATTGAAACAAAGTAGAGTATTCTAGCTTAATTTTTTTTTTTTTTTTTTGGCCTCTGGCAATGATTCTTAAAAAGTGAACCACAATTTTTAATGGACAGAAGTAAGGATGACATTTGGCTGATGCAGGAATATATTTTGGTCAGATTCCATCTCATTCTGGAAGAAAAAAAGAATGTTCAAGCAAATAACATAAATGAACTAAAAACATAACTTCAGTTGTCATAGGCAACCTTTCCCTTCCAAGCAGAAGAAAGGATAAGAAACATATGGAAAAAAAGGACACATGATCTGAAAGTATGCACAAGAGACATCTAAGAATAACATGAACACATAGACTATATGCAACTAATCAAGCAAATTACCAGCCAGAAAAGCTCAGTGTCCCTCACTGAATTCCCACTTACTTCTACGAGTAGTTTCTATAGACCCATTCACCTTCCAGCTGGCAATGAATAAGAAGAGTAAAGACTGTTGGGAACAAAGGATAAGAAGAGTATTTGGGTAATTCCAGTGAGGCAAAGCAGTGCTAATCACCCCTCTGCAGTTGCGTCTAGAAACTCGATCTTGTAAAATGAAAGAAACTTATTTTGTGGACTAAATCATGCAATCCATGCTAGCATTTATCATGGAAATCATATATCACACTCACACAAGCTTTTTTTTTAGTCACCCTTTGCAGAATTCAAGCTGAAAATTGTGAATTGATTTTAAATCTGTATTTTTGTAAACTTTCCAATTTCCCTATTATTGGTTTCCATTATAAATATCCACTGATGTTCTATTTACAGTTACTTAACTTTCTTATGTAACTGCTTTAACTCAAGTTTTTACTTTGTTTTGATTTTTTTTTCTTTTGGCTTTGTTTTAATGTTAAAGACACAAAAAAGCCAAACTCAGAGGTTTTAAACACAAAAGCTAGTGGGACCATCTTAATGACATATAAACTCCCAAGTGCTTATCCTACCATTTAAAATGAAAAGCAGTTTGAGACTTAAGAGGGAGACTTTGGGAAGGTTAATGGGTAGTAAAGTAACAAAGGAAGCAATACACAAAGAGAAGGAGAGATGAAAATTCTCAGTTATGAAAAAATGTGATAATAAACAGCAACAAAACAAACAGAGCAAACAAAAACAAGGCATTTGACTCTGAGGGTTATTACCGCATTGCATTTTTCTTGAGTTCTGAGAGCTGAAAAAGCAAAGCATTTTTCTGTTCATGATTAACTTCAGACTCATAAAATTACATCCTGTATAACATACGTATTGAAATTTGAGGGTTTTATGGCCTAGTGCTGATCAATTTTTTGAATTTTTTGAATTAGGTAAAACATATATTTAAAAAATCACTAGAAGGAGAACTCTAGAGGTTCACCCTTGTTGACTGTATTTTTGATATATTCTGTTCTTTGCCTACCTGTGAATAATTGTTAAGGAAAACATTTTAATTACAATCTTTTAGGCATTTCCTGCTATAGTTCTATTAACTTTTGCCTCATATTTGTATTGCTACATCCTTTTAGTTAACAGAATGTATCATTAGGTAATAAGCCCCTCTACTCTCCCAGTTTTGTAGTTTATTTTAAGCTGGCTTTAACCCATCATAATGCTTTATTTTGGTGTTTTCCTAATATGTCTCTTTTACATTCAACTTTTTAGTACGCTTACGTTTTAGTGTCTTCTTGTAAACAAGAACCCACGTCTGGAACTTTTAAAATCCAAACTCTATATCTTTTAACTTGTGAGTTTACTCCATATAGTTTTATTTTAAGTATGGATATCTTAGGAATTATCTCTTCTGTGGTGCCCAAGTGGAGTGCTTCTTGATCAGAGGGGGACCCCCAAATGTGAGGTGGCCATCAGGTAGGAGCCGGTATTCAAGTTGGTTTACTCTTCCATGCCAGTCTTGCGTATTTAAATTATTACTCAGAGATGTAGACAGAATGATGTAAGTATAGCCACTGATGATAATATAAAACTATTCTGATGATCTTACGAATTGGACATATTTCTAAAATATTGTCAAACATATTAAATTACTTTGAAAAAGAATTTTTTCCATATTTACTTTATAATGACTTTCCTGGATCTCACCAGAAAGTACTATTTTACTCACATTTGGACCAGACGGAGAAGGGCAGGTACCCAGATACACTGGGGAGGAGTTAACCCCACAGACGGAAGTGGCGGAGCCAGAAATGCAATTCTTCTAGCAATGCAGAAGGCGCTAACGATGTCTTCTAACATATATGTGTGATATTCATTTCATACTTTCCTACCAGAATCACTTTTTTAGTATACTGGGAAAACACACAAAAGGCCAAAGAAGAAAACAGCTGCCTGTAATCTCACCGAAGTTATCGCATTATTAAAAGTCCATGTAGATCATCTAGGAAATTTGTCTGCTTCTTCCTAACATATTTATCAATTTGGATTAAAAACTTAGATTATACTCTCTCTATATTTTTGTAAATTGATTTGATTAATATTCTGTGAAAGTATCATTAAATACTCTTCTCTAAAATAACCAATAAATTCAGCTCTATAGTATTCCATTATACAGATAAATAAAAATTAATTAACTTCATAATGGCATCTGAGATGTTTCTAATAGTTTGCCATATACATGTCATGGACAAAACCATCTTTTTTATATAAATTACTTGATTTCTATCTTTAATTTTTTATTGAGCATATATTCCTTTTTTTTTTTTTTAAAGATTTTATTTATTTTTTGACAGACAGAGATCACAAGTAAGCAGAGAGGCAGGCAGAGAGAGAGAGAGGAGGAAGCAGGCTCCCTGCTGAGCAGAGAGCCTGATGTGGGGCTCGATCCCAGGACCCTGAGATCACGACCCGAGCCGAAAGCAGAGGCTTTAACCCACTGAGCCACCCAGGCGCCCCGAGCATATATTCCTAAGTGGTGCAATGCTGGGTGATTTTTTTTTTAACAACTTTTTTCCCCTTGAGATACTACAAACATAGTGAAGTGATTGGATCTTAAATTCGTGGCACAATGAATTTTTACATACGTGTGTCCTTGTGTAACCACCACATACTAAGAGATGTATAACATTTTCAGTTGGGTCAGGCTTTAATGGCTACTGATGCATATTGAGAAAAATGTATCATTTTAATTCTATTTGAGCCTTTTTTCCTTTGTACCCTCTCTAATATTGGTTCTTTTCTGCTCAACTCTTAACAATTTTCATACACAAATTTGTAGACAATTATTATTGTTATTGTTCGTAGAGTAAACAAAATTACCTTTTTCCTAGAGAACAAAAAATTACTTGTATGTCTTCTCACAGTGTTATCTGTCTTCTGGTGTCAGCTTATGAATTTTTCCCAACTTTCTTTTGAGACATTTTTGTTACAATCAATCCTATAGTATTGAGTCCTCTCAGTGTGGGACAAAAAAAGGCTAAAAATTCTGATGATGTTTTACTAAAACATTAGGTAGAGCGATTTGTTGGCATTTACATTTTTGAATATAAAAAATTAACAACTCTTATCTTTCCCAACATAACTTAGAAGTTCTACCAGTTCTGTATACCATTTACAGTTAGGTGTGGCTAATTAACAACTCTTATCCTTCCCAACATGACTTAGAAGTTTCTACCAGTTTTGTATATCATTTAAAATTACTGGGCGCCTGGGTGGCTCAGTGGGTTAAGCCGCTGCCTTCAGCTCAGGTCATGATCTCAGAGTCCTGGGATCGAGTCCCGCATCAGGCTCTCTGCTCGGCAAAGAGCCTGCTTCCCTCTCTCTCTCTCTGGCTGCCTCTCCATCTACTTGTGATTTCTCTCTGTCAAATTAATAAATAAAATCTTTAAAAAAAAAATTACTTGTGGCTAATACTCTATCATTTTTACAACTGCTGAAAGAATAAGTCAAAGAATAAATACAAGAAAAGAGCAGTAGCAGACCAACGCTGGAAACAACAGAACTAAGTCATTGACAAAAATCCAACACAATTATCTCCAGGAGGCAGTATTAATTCTCATCATTCCTGTATTAGGTTCTCAAGAGCAACAGGAGTGGTTGCAGAAAGAAACTGGATCTGCTTGACTCAGTAGTTAAAAAGGATGTGTATAACTAAGCGAAAGACTATTTACATGAGAAAAGAGATGGAGAGCTAGTGCTTTGGGTCACTGTAACGTGTACCCAGCACCTTTTTCTCTGATTGCTTTGTTTGCCAGTGTGAGCAGGAAGCTGCTCCTGACTTCCTTCAGTGCCTTAGAGCGATGTCTATAGGAGTTAAAGACGGAAGACAATGTCTCCACACAAGGGACTGTAAATATAGAAACAATTGAGTTGCCCTTTGAATGCAGTTTATTTTCCTGAAAGCAAAAAGAAATCACTCTCTTTCTGAAGCCTCAGAGGCTTGGGAGACTTCCCTGTCACTGTGAAATCAATCTAGCCAGAGTCATTTTGAAAACTGGCTATCAGTTGCCTTCATTTCCACATGAAAGCATTTTTTGTCCTTATTCATACCAAAAGCAGACTTGGTGCTACAAGCTTCCAGTTAAGATTCTACTTGTTTCATTTTTCAAAATAGTTTTGAGTTTACATTTGGAAATACATTTCAAACACTGTCTACAAAAAACAGGGCTTGTAAGAAAAGCCTATTGAAAACCTCTGGAAACTTAACACACTAGCATGGTTTCTTTGACTTGTTAGTCAAGCTGTAAAGTTCAGTCTGGCCATTGTTAGTGGCTCTAGTGCCACCAGCGTTATGAACTGATAGTCAGAGCAGTCTCTTTTCCAGGTGCGTGTAACGGTCTCCGGAGGGACAGGCCGCCATGGAAATGCTCTGCTCATCACCTGCGATGGGAAGGACATCGCTAATTGCTTGTTTGTAGGAACCTGGAACGTGAGTGGCTGTAACATCATTTCCCATGTAATGCCAAATGCTCTACCTGGATACTCTTAACTCGGGCTGGGTATTACCATCTTTACCCTGCACTGCTTGTTATTTTACCTTAAATAAGCTGGTACACCAAGGCAGGGAGACTAGAGATCACCAGAAGGGAGATCGTCAACAGAAAACTGAAATATACTTAAGAGAAATATTGACTGAGTATTACTAACACAACATTATTGCTTTCCTGAGATGATTGTTGGAGGATACCTAGAACTCATATGGTTAAAGAGAAGGAACCAGGAGAAAATATTGTTCCGGGCTGGAGCCCTAGATTTTGCCTCCATCTTTCAGCTCTGATCACATAGTATGTAAACTAAGTATTCATTGCTGCAGTTAATTTTCAATCTAACTTTTGGAGACATTAAATGTATAAACCAATTATTTCTCGGTTAGAAAAAGCAAGTATTATACTTATACATTGGGTATTAGAGAAATCAATCCAAATCTTTTCTGAAACTCAAAAACTATAGAGACTTATTCTTAAATACCACATTCAAAGTATGATAAACAAATGGCCTTATTATTTTACAAGGTGTATACATAATTCAGTGTTCATTAATCATTTCTATTTTCATAGGAGTTAAGGAAAAAGAAATAACTTAGGATGGAAGAGGGTAGCCTTGTATTTAAGAAAATGAAATGTGAAACTTGATAAACTATTTTCAGAATTTAAATAGATCAGTAGAGTGTGCTTTTTTGTCTACAGGAAATTGGAGAAACAGATGTGTAATGACTATATTAATTGTAATTAGCACTGCAAACATATTGTTGTCCAAATGACAAAAGTGGTAACTACTGACCTTACACAGAGCATTCATTTTATTTTCCTTTCTTTTTTAATATGCCAAATAATACCATATAAATGTCAGAAACAATAAAAGTAGAATGTCACTGTATTCTGCTATCTAAATTCAAATATAGGGGTGCCTGTCTGGCTCAGTGGGTAGAACACACAACTCTTGATCTGGGAGTTATAAGTACAACCTCCACGTTTGGTGGAGCAAATACTTAAAAAGAAAATCTTAAAAAAAAAATGATTTTCAAATACAGACATTGCCAGAGATAAAGAAAATACTGGAATGTAATTAAGACACAGAGAAAAGTTCTTTAATCACATAATTGTTGTCCTCTTTTGAATTTCCACTTAATAATTATCTACCAAAAAAAAAAATTACCAGTAATGTTACCCCCAGAACATATTGGTTAGAAAGCAGCTGCTTAAATATTTGTTTAATATGTAACACCTGCTACATATGAATAATAGCCATGAAGCAGGTTGATAACTTTAGCAGGGGGTGTTTTATTGGAGGTAGATGTGGTATGACAAGAAAGATCACATACAGCAGCACTGAAAATCAAAGTGACATCTATTTTAGAAAGAGTATGACATGTGCTGGGTGGTAAGCATAAGGATACAACCAACTGCCAGAATAAAAGAAAAGAAGATTTCATTGCAGAATGAAAAGGATTATGTTTCTTTCATTTTCTCTTGGTTAAGGAAATGGCTGTGCCAAGATAGATAGATAGATAGATAGATAGATAAGAAAAAAGAAAAAGAAAAAAGAAAAGAAAAGAAAGGGAGGCATCTAGGCAGCTTAGTTGTTAAGCAACTCTCCTCAGCTGAGGTCATGATCCTGGAGTCCTGGCATCCAGCCCCTTGTTGGGCTCCCTGCTCAGCGGAAAGACTGATTTTCCCTCTGCCTTCACCCCTACTTGTGTTCCCTCTCTTGCTGTCTCCCTCTCTGTCAAGTAAGTAAGTAAAATCTCGAATGAAAGAATGAATGAATGAATGAATGAATGAATGAAAGAAGGATAAAAGGGAGAGAGGGAGGAAAGAAGAAAGTGGGGCGAGCGAAATGGCTATGCCTAGGTAAAATTTAGAGCCATCAAGGACACTGTCTATTGACAGCTGACGACATACAGAGGACAGAGGGACTTCAGGGCTTGAACAGGGGCAGGGATGCCAAACCGTAGGTCTCAGAAATGCACTTTATCATCATGTTTTTGTCGTCTCCATTGTTCTGGCTCCATCCTTGTGATCATCTTTACTTTCCTGACTGAATACTCATTCTCACCTGTACTCATGGTCCAGACTGCGCCATCACAACTTATCAACATTTGTTTATTCATCTGAAGCAGGGACCACAATTACTATAGAATTCCTTGCTATGTCAAGTACAGTAGTTTCTACACAGAAAATGGTAATTAATACTTGATCAAGTTAATAAAATATTTTCTGTAGGAATTTAAGTACTATTTATAGGGGCACCTGGGTGGCTCAGTGGGTTAAACCTCTGCCTTCGGCTCAGGTCATGATCTCAGGGTCCTGGGATCGAGTCCCGCATTGGGCTCTCTGCTCAGCAGGGAGCCTGCTTCTCTCTCTCTCTCTCTGCCTGCCTCTCTGCCTACTTGTGATCTCTGTCTGTCAAATAAATAAATGAAATCTTTAAAAAATAAATAAATACTATTTATATAGGCTTCTGTGATCAAGATGAAAAACCTAAAAAGACAAAAGCATCATACACATAAGCTTTTGTAAACACATATATGTGCATATACATATTTATAAATTCATTGAAAATATAACTTGCTACAGTGACCAAAGGTTTTTATTTGCTAAAGTATCCAAATATTTTTGTGGTAGGCATATGTCTCCTGGCAAAATTCATCATCTTTTGGATTCTATTTATAAGTTTCACCTTGTGTGGAGGTATAAATGGTGGCGATTTGGTGTATTAAAAGCCAAGACAAAACCAATTTATTCCATATACTCCATGAAGACAAATAATTGTATAGAGTCTCCAGGGATAGACAAGTCCTCCAAAATAAGGATATGTAGACTGCTTGTTTGAGACTCTACTGGAGTAATATATTTAGGGAAGGTCATGATTCAGTAGGGTCATTATGTGATAAAATTGTAGAGTTAAACTAGAAAATGCCAATGCTAGGTGTATTAGTTTCCTTTTGCTGCTGTAACAATTAACCACAAAATTAACGGCTTAAAATAATGCAATCATATCATCTTACAGTTCTGGAGAAAAGAAGCGTGAAATGGTTTTCATCTGCTTAAGTAGGGCAACATCTGGATGCTCTGGGGGAGAATCTGGCTTTCTGCCTGTCCAGCTTCCCCAGGCTGCCATATTGCTTGACTCATAGTGTCATATCGCTCCAACATCTCGTTCCATGGTCACACATCCTTCTTTATCTCTGCCTCTGTCATCACAGTGTCTTGTTTGACTCTGACCCTCCCACCACTTCTTTTAATAAGATCTTTGTGATTTATATTGAGCCCTCCTGGGAAACCCAGTATAATCTCCTGATTTCAAGATCCTTAACCCAGTCACCTCCACAAAGTCCAATTTGCTATGTATGGTAACACATCTGCAGGTTCTAAAAACTAGGATATGGACATCTTTTGAAGGGCCATTATTCATCCCTACCACATGAGGAAAACTAGAAAACTCTTGATGAAACAGAGAGAATAACTTCATCACACTATCAAAATTTCAAAAGTTCCAGAAATATCATTATCACCTTATACCGGTACTGACCGCCAATATATGTAGGCATTGTATACTAATAACTGAAATCCATGAGGGTGTGTGTGTGCATGTGCCTGTGCTGGTGTGCATGTTAGGAATAACTGACTGATACAGGTAATCTTTAAAGGAGCATCCATAGTTCGTGGGAAGCCATAAATATTTCAGTCACTAAAAGATGTAGGATTGATTTATATCAACTCTTTTTTTTTTTTAAATTAAAGTCCTTTTATCATTTGCAAGACAACTTCATAGATCCTTTTAGATTATTTGGTGACAAGGTGATAACAATAAGGGACTTCCCATCATCAAATTATCAGTGACCTTCACAGTTCATCACATGCTTTAGAGAGAGAATCTGAATTTCAGTTACCATCTGGTGAGTTCATGGCAGAAAAGAACAGGAGCCAGCTTCAAATTAGTGTTTCATTATCAAAGAAAAAAACTGGCTTTACTCCTACCCCAAATCTAAACTGTATTTAGCTACAAACACCTAAGCAGGTGCCAAAATGCATAATCTTATTTGACCATGTGGATTTGCAGTATATGTTGAAATACTTAATTAAAAGTGAGTTGTGTCCTTGAGAGTTCTATTTTGGTAAATGTAAGTACTGGTAATATAAATTACACTAAAAAGCTACAGTTACAACTCAAGCTCATATGAAGTAATAATGGTGCTGAGGGTATTGAGGGTAAGGAAAACAGACATAACCATTTTTGCCACTAAAGGCAACAAAATAAGCTATTTTCAATTTAGGAGATGCCATGAAGTTATTCAAATTACAACTGAGAAGGGCAGACATTTTTACTTCATGCCATTAACAGACATATATTCAAGACATGTTGAGGCACAACCATTTAAAAAAGAAATTTGAGATTTCAAACATTTGCAAAACTTTCAGAGATGATACAGCATTATAATGTTAAAATCTCATGTTATTTTGTTCCATTAATAGTCATGGTAAGGCTATAAAGTGCATAGAAAAATACACACAAAAATCCTATGTCTGGGGTGGTAGCAATAGAGGTTATTTTCCATTTTCAGTTTTCAGAATTTTCATACTTGCATGCATTAATATTCCTTTAGTATTTAAATTCAAATGATAGCTAAAAGTTAAAGTAGCGTGTAAGGAGGGATTAACTAGATGTTCCAAAATACTTTTTAAAAATAATTACATGTAAAAGCCCCTAATATGGTAAATGTACTATTAATTATTACTTATGGGGTGCCTGGGTAGCTCAGTGGGTTAAGCCTCTGCCTTTGGCTCAGGTCATGGTCTCAGGGTCCTGGGATCGAGCCCCGTGTTGAGCTCTTTGCTCGGTGGGGAGCCTGTTTCCCCTTCTCTCTGCTTGCCTCTCTGCCTGCTTGTGATCTCTCTCTCTGTCAAATAAATAAAATTTTTTTTAAAAATTTATTACTTATAAACTAAGTTTATCAGGTATTTGTATTTAATATATTCATTAACTCTAATAACCAGAATGCATTCTAAAAAGCCTGGTGTTTTGTTGTTTGTGTGACAGAAGACAAAAAGAAAATCTTAAATAAAACAAAGACACAATTTGAACCACTGAGATTATTCCTGAAACTTCAATTTTTAAAAAATGGCAATTAATTTTAGAGCACATAACCTAGATACAGAATAGATATATAATTACATAATTATATATACATATATATAATATGCCATGTGTATTTGGTAAACTATATATCATTTGTATATTTCCTAATGTAAGCACTTCAATTTTCAGCACAACTTTTTTTTTTAATTTAATTTTATATTTTCAGTGTTTCAAGTTTCATTGTTTATGGACCACACCCAGTGCTCGATGCAATATGTGCCCTCCATAATCCCCACCACCAGGCTCAGCGTAACTTTTGTTGCCTGTATTAAGACCAGATCTTAAGGATTTCTGGTGCTGGTAAGGACAAGGAGCTACACCATTGTTGCAGTCAGTATGGAAAGAAAGTAGACCATGCGGACACCCCATTCTTAATGGAAAAGTATCCAAAATAAGAATTTTACCTTGTTGTTCCACCCTCCAAGTTGAAAAATTGGATGGAAACAAGCATGATTTCAAAGAAAGTAGTATTTGCACATCACCATTTCGTTGATGCAACCACTGAAGCAATCAGCCACATCAAGAGTCCAATAAACCTGCAAACAGGTTCCTTTTCTCACCAAATAAGACTTGCAGGGGACACTCTGTCAGAGAGTTACATCCCTCATTCTACCATTCCACTTGCTGCGTGCGATCTTCACTTCCCTTCCCCCTTTCTCGGCTACTGTGGAACGGAGAGCTTCACGGAACGGCAGTGGAACAAGACAGAATCAGCACTGACGAGCTCACCATAAATCTACACTGTGTCCTTCATGCCCTTATTTTGTTTAAAAAAAAAAAATAAGCGAGCATCATTTCATGATGATATTAGAAAAGCTGGATTATTTTTGGTTCCAGTTTAATTCTTAAAAAACTGTGAATTATTTTTCTTGTTTACTGAAGGATGGTTTTACTTTCCCATCTTTTTGGTCCATCCTTGAACTTTTCACTAAATGATCAACTATTTTAACTTCTATAATGGCTCTTCCTTTCCTTTTTACACTAAACATTTTCATCTCTATTGGAATTTACCCAGTGGATACCAATAGTGGATTTCTCGGGGATTAGATAATCCGCTCCAGATTTCATTGGCAAACAATGAAGAGTATTTCAACTAAGTAGTTCTCTCAAACATAGACAATCCCATTCTCTTATAAACGAACCAGAAAGTGTTTATAATGATGCATGTTTATGACTCCACATATATTCTTCAAACTAATTTAAATTATTTACATTTTTCTAAAACTGTTTTTTGAAAAGACATAAAGAATGTGAATATTGCTTGGTATTTTAAGTGCTTTTACATTTTCACAAGGCACAGACCCTTCTACAATGGTCAGGGAAGGGATGATGGTGTGGGACGGAGTAATGTGTGTGATGAAGTAATGGGGAAAGCATGAAGTCGGGGGCAAGTTTAGGAAGGGGGATCTGAAACTGAAGCATGGCTTAATAGCAGTATTACTTCCTTCCTCTTAACAACAAAAAACAGTGAGGATCCTACGGAGGGAGTCTAGGGATAGGGTACAGGTCAGATACTGCACAGGGCCATCAGTAAGGTGAAACTGCCAAACATTTTTCAAAAGCTGAAAATATAATTTGTTGACAATGAAAAGTTGTCCCCAGCACTAGTATGGCAATACCAAAATGTTGTGTGACCTATATTAAAATTACTTTATTTAAACAGGATAGGGGTTTATGTGGTTTTAACGTTATTATTGAATTATATAATTGGTGAATGAAATGTAGACTTTTTTTTTTTTAAAGAAATCCTCCCCAAAAAGAAAATTCATAGATAGTGGTTATCAGGGAATTCTTCTGTATGAAGAAAAACTGAAGGAGGGGGAAACAAGAAAATCAAGCAGTGACTCAAGAATGTTAACCTAGATTCTGCAGTACTTCTTGGAGGGCCATAGCTGGGTTCTAGATCAGAAGTAGTCTAAGCAGAATGCTATCTTCCTGACCAGAAGATGGGCATGCCCCAATCTCGAGAACCTGCAAATACATTACATTTCATTGCAAAAGGGATGCTGTAGATGTGATTGAAGATAAGGGCTTTGCAATGGCAAGCCTGTTTGGATTGTCCAAGTGGGTCCAGCTCACATGAAACTTAAACATGGAAAGCATGCAATGGGTCAGAGAAATGGGAGCATACGAAGGATTTCCTGGCTGCTGGCTGGTTCGAAAATGTGAGGGACTCTGTGAAAGGGCCAGAAAGAGGATGACAGGAAATGACAGTCACCAAGGAAACAGGGATGTATAATCTTAAACTGTCTTCTGCCCATGCCTGAATGAGCAAGGAAATGGATTCTCCTGCAGGACCCCCAGAAAGACGTACAGCCCTGCGTACTGGACTTCTACCCTCAGAACTGTAAAATAATTAATTTACGTTGTTTTAAGCCACTGATTTGTGATCATTTGTTATGGCATAGAAGACCAATACACAAGGGCTTCCTAAAATGGTAGCACTATTTGTATATTTGTTTATGGTCGTTTTTCTGATGAAAGAGGCTGCATATTTCCCCCCAAAAGCAAGAATGACTGAATGCTATTATCTTTTCCCATTGTGTAGCATTAAGAGCATCCTGATGCTCTATGACAGGAGAACGATTTTCATTTTGGATATTCAACCGGCAAAAGCATGTTCTGTGACCAATAACTGAATGCGACACACAGCTGCTTCCGCTCTGCCCTTCTGCCCTTTCACCTCGAAACAGGCCACACGGGTGCGCATGTGCAATGTTTCCTGGGGACTGTGGCGCTGTGGTTACCCAGGGTGGACTGTGAGTTCCCAAAGAACAGTATCTTGTTCTGTTTTGCTTTTCTTTGACCTCTCCAGAAACACCACCACACTGTGCCTCGCAACGCTAAGTCCTATAAAAATATGCACATGATTCTATCAAAAAAGCAATAAAAAAAGCAAGGTTCTATCTCAGGAAAGTGACCTAGACTACCTACCATTTGAAATTCTGTCCAGACCAGTGATACAGTCTATATGTTATTCTTTATATATCTAATTCATTATTTTCTGTAAAAAAAAGGAAAGTTCCCAGATTTCTTTGGGAAAAATATGTGAGTGCCCTCAGATTAATTTCCCAAGATGAGTGTCTGGACAGATCACAGGGAAATATTGACAGAGGAGTCTGGACATTTCCCACTGATCACCTTGACCCTCTATGGAATGTTTTCTATTTCAGCATGGCCTACATCCACGCGGTCTCCAGCAAAACATAGCTTAATATTCAGAAATGTAATCAGCAGCTTAGTAATATTTATTAAACAAACCATTATGGAGCGAACTTTATTTGGATAAACCAAAGGTTCAAAGATAGAAGGAAATCCTGGGGGTAAATGGATACATGAACAATTAAACAGGGAGTGGGCGCAGGAATTTGATATAGTCTATTTTTTTTTTCTAGGTTATTTCATAATGACTGAAATGTTGGAGTGACAGATGCTAGCAAACAGCAGACCACGGAAAGGATGGTGACTGAGCACAGCTGTGTGTGTGTTCAGTCTTATTTAAATATTCCGTAGTATATGTGGAACTGGTGAAGCGTTAATGAAACATACAGAGGTTTCCCAATGCTGAGCACCCATACAGATAGAACATGAGAAAAAAAGCCCAGAGGAATCTGAAATAAGGTGAAAAAAAAAATGCGATTCAACTTGAAATTATATGAGGGAGCGTGTCTGTAGAAAAATAATCGGAAACAGATATTCAGTGGAAGAGAGACAACTGGAAAGCAGTCAAGCCAAACAGGACAGAGAAGAGAGGATACTAAGCAATAAATCCGAGGAGACAGGGACACTGACAATGCAGGGCAAAAACCGAAAACCATTTTGGTGGCCACATGATGTTACTAAACAAGAAAGTACACCTGGGCTAGAATTCACCTTGAAACAATGTCCTTTTTCCTTCTTTCTTTCTTTTTTTTTTTCCTATGCTGAACTCAGAGGAACTGGAGGGAATTCAAAAAAGAACAGCAAATACAATTAAGAGTCTAGAGGGATTGATTTATATAGTGAGAGGGAGAAATAAAATATGCAGTCCTTGGCTAAAGACTTCTAGAGAGAACATAATTGTCCAAAGTCTTTAAAGGATTTACATACTGAGTCAATAGAGGGTGATTAAGTTCAGTAAAAGGGAATCCAGGCAGAATCTAGGGAGATGAATGTAAACTCTAATGCTAAAAACATTTTTCTAATTTCCTTAAGACTAAAGTCTAAAGTGTTTCAAAGCGTGCTGATTCAAAGGTCTGCTGTTGTTTTGTTGGTGTTTTTAACCCATTTTGAGATTTATGCTAAGTGCCCTAGGGAGACAGTGGTTGGAAAATTCGCCAGACCCCTGACCTTCTCTCTCTAACAGACTATCATTGTCCTTTTGAGACGCCACCTTCCCGGTATATAAATAACTTCTAATTTTATAATCCCAGCTCTATAATAAGTTTTGGTATCTGGTAGGGTTAGCTGCCCTACACTATCCTTCTTTAACAAGGCTTGGCTGTTTATCCTGTCTCTTTATACATACTCTGTGCACTTGCCGATTGCAATAGATTGAACTTGGCGTTAGTCTGCTAAGGCTGCCGTAACAATGCAGCACAGACTGGGAGGCTTAAACAACAGAAATCTATTTTCTAACAGTTCCGGAGGCTGGAAGTTCAAGATCAATTAAAAAACTTAAGTATGGGGGCGCCTGGGTGGCTCCGTGGGTTAAAGCCTCTGCCTTTGGCTCAGGTCATGATCCCAGGGTCCTGGGATCGAGCCTCCCATCGGGCTCTCTGCTCAGCCAGGAGCCTGCTTCTTCCTCTCTCTCTCTCTCTGCCTACTTGTGATCTCTGTCTGTCAAATAAATAAATAAAACATCTTAAAACAAAACAAAACAAAAAACTTAAGTATGTAAGAGCATAGAGGCAACTGGGTGGCTCAGTGGGTTAAGCATCTGTCTTCAGCTCAGGTCACCATCTCAGGGTCCTCGGATAGAGCCCCGCATCGGGCTCCCTGCTCAGTGGGGAGCCTGCTTCTCTCTTTCCCCACCCACCTCTCCCCTGACACCTGCTAGTGCTTTCTCTCACTATCTCTCTCAAATAAATAAATAAAATCTTTAAAAAAAAAAGTGTATAGAATGATATCATCGTGTAAATTTCTATTAACTTAAAGAACCAATATTTGACCACTAATAAGAAAAATGCAACTATTTAATTAGACAAGCGGATTAAAAATAACTAATTATGTTTAGTGATGATAAAAATATATAGTACCTACATATATTTATATACACACAATACATGGGAGCTATTATTATTTTGCATGGATATCAGAAAGTACAAATCAAGGCATTTACTCCATTTATTTCCTTTTTCCTTAGAATGCAACATTATCATAATTTTTAAAATTTAATGCATAAGAAAGAGTCTCTGACTTTTCCATTTGTAAAAATTACTAATTTTGACTCTCTCTGCTTGACTTATTTCACTCAGCATAATCTCTTCCAGTCCCATCCATGTTGCTACAAAAGTTGGGTATTCATCCTTTCTGATGGAGGCATCATACTCCATAGTGTATATGGACCACATCTTCCTTATCCATTCATCCGTTGAAGGGCATCTTGGTTCTTTCCACAGTTTGGCGACCGTGGCCATTGCTGCTATATACATTGGGGGTACAGATGGCCCTTCTTTTCACTACATCTGTATCTTTGGGGTAAATACCCAGGAGTGCAATTGCAGGGTCATAGGGAAGTTCTATTTTTAATTTCTTGAGGAATTATCATATGGTCTCACTTATTTGTGAAGCATAAAAAACAGCATGGAGGACATGGGGAGATAGAGAGGAAAAGGGAGTTGGGGGAAATTGGAAGGGGATGTGAACCATGAGAGACTATGGACTCTGAAAAACAATCTGCGGGGTTTGAAGGGGTAGCAGGTGGTGGGTATTATAGAGGGCACGGATTGCATGGAGCACTGGGTGTGGTGCAAAAATAATGAATATTGTTATGTTGAAAATAAAAAATAAATTTAAAAAAATAATAATAAAGTTAAAAAAAGCAAAAAAATTACTAATTTTGTCTAGAAATAATTGAAGAAAAACTTGAAAACTTGACTACAGATTATTTTCTGTTGCGGGGAATGGATGCAACTTAGATATTCAAAAGACAAAACAATTACATAAAATCCAGTATAAACTTTCAATGGAACACTGCAATAATTAAAAATTGTGTTGTATAAATACAACTTTTGCAATAAAATAGTCAAAACACATAGTTAAGTAAAAGAATGTTTTCTAAAATTCTTGGGGTGTGTGTGTATTTACGCATGGAAAAATAACTCTCAGTTGGCTTATGTACAAAATTGTCAGGGTTGCAGGGTCATTACGCATGGGCTCATTACCACTGACTTCCATTATGAAGGCACATCTGATGATAGCCATTAATGAGTGCCCCGCCTGATAATAGCAGAAACCAATGCTGACCCCAATAAAGTACTATTGTCATGGAAGTCCAACAAACTACCTAATGGCAGGTTAATCACATTGACAAATATTTCTTATGAAAGGCAGTGATCTGTTTTCACTATAATATACACTTGTTCTGAATATAGATTTTCCTTCTTATCTGCATTCTTCTGCTCCAACTACTATTTGTAGACTTACCAAAGACATATTACTGACTTTCATCATATTCCACACAAGGGAGCATCTAACTAAAGAGCTCATTTTACAACAACTAAAGTATGCCAATGGGCTCATGCTTACAAAATTCATTGGCTTTCTTAGGTTTCAATTGTCCCAAAGCAACCAACCTCGTATAATGGTGGAATGCACTGTTTGGGGTGGCAATACTTCACAGGGCTAGGGTAATTTTTCCAAGAAGAAATATATACTTAGAATCAGTGATCAATATATTGGTGCTGTTTTGGGATCCTTGGGTCCACGAATCAAAATATAGAAGTCAGAATGACTTTCACTATTGCCTATATGATTGACTAAGGGAATTCTGCTTCCTCAACTTTGGGCTCTGCTTCCCTAGACATCTTGATTTCCAAAAAAGGAATTATCCAATAACAGACACAACAATAATTCTAGTAAAGTAGAAGCTGAGATTGCCACTTGCCCCTTTGGGCTCCTTCAGTGGGCCACTAACTGAATCAACACACAAAGAAGGTTAGGTTACAAGCAGGGGTGACGAACCTGAATATGAGGGGAACCCTTGTTAATAGACCACATAGAAACTGGTTGTCACTATTCACTGAGCAAGCTCTGACTTAATATCCCTATGTCTTCTGAATAAAACCCCATAAAAAACTATAACAACCCCTACTAGCTTATGTGAAATGAAGATCTATTTCACACTAACAGGTAAAAAACCCAACTTCAGAGGTGTTTGCGGAGAGCAAAAGGAATACGACATGTAGAGTGCAAAAAGGAAGTTCATAACCATCAGTTACCACCCTTTGATCCGTTTCAAATGAGGACCATGGTAATCCTTTCTTCCTTAGTGTGTTCTGAATATATGTGTGTGTGCACACACGTGTGTCTGTGAGTATACTGACCGATCTTCTGCTTTTATCCCCATTCCTCCTCCTCCTGTCTAACGCAAGATATTAGCAGTGTTTAAACTGATATTTCAGTATCTAAGTTACAGCATGGCAAAGCAAAAATGTGACTAAAAGAGCAGTGAGTGTTCCTCATAGGAAAAAAAACACAGTGACCTGGGACTTTGTGTATTCTTTTCTGGGGAGAGTGTTTGTGTATTCTTGTCGTACAAGGTTTAGTTACATCGTGGCCTGATTTTGTTATTGCCTTCACTGAGAGGCTAACTATGGTTGAAAGAAGTCTGTACTGATACCGTATGTACTATGTGAAATGGTCCCACTGACAAGTTGGTCCAGGTGGAAACAGTGTCTCTTGGTCTCCGCTTCCTTCAACTGCTCTTAGAGCTGGCTACAGGGAGAAATTGTGTGACATTCCTTAGGCAGAATTGAAGCCATTGCTTCAATCAAAGTGTTGTCTGCACTTTCTTCTGCTCCACCCAAGTCTACTTTCTTCCTCATGCTAACACTGCTGCCCCATTGTCATGGCTGGCCTGTCACTAGATAGGTGGCTGCAAGACCCATGGAGGAAGAGCTCCCTGCAGGCTTCTCCAGTACCTTTCCATGGTCCCCTTTCAGCAAACAGATGTGTGAGGCTCTTCCTCTCAACTGGCTGGTGACCCCTCTGATCTTTCAGTCTCTTTTTCCACTTTCATTTCCCCTCCACTCAGGTTCCTCAACACTCTGTAAACTCTCACATCTACAATGACTTCCTTACCCCTCAGTTCATACTGGGTTTTCTCTCCTGATGGAATTTTGACAGATAAAAGATAATTTAAAATTTTCTTATGCTATCTTTCACAAAGTTCATTATAGGTGGTAGAAAGACAATGTAAAAAGAACTTGGAAGATTTCTTTCCTTTTCATGCGTTGGTGTGATACAAATAAAATGGGTGTTGCCTTTTAAAGATGAAGAGTTGAAAAAATTCATCATGATTTCATCTTCAGCAAGTTGAGACGTTGACAGCTCCTATATTATTATTTATGTGTTGTTTAATCAATTTCATCAAGGTTTTCAAATTCTTTTTTTTGTAAAATTGGGTAAAAAATATATCTCATTATTTACTTTACTCTGCATGTTTTATTTTTTTGCCATTTTAATATTTCTACTTTTTCTTGAGTAGGTTGAACTCTGTTGTATGTATATTATTTTCTAATAGGACTAATGCTTGCTTTTATGCATTAATTTATAGAATTTCAGTTTCTTACTATTCCATGTTTTTATAATTAATCTTTTATTTTTAATAACATAATCATTCATAATTGCTTCAGGTAGGTATTTTTTCCTCTTTTCTAAAATTTTCACTTTAATTTTCTATTCCTCTTATTTTCAATATGTCTTGTTCTTAATGTGTATTTAAGGTTCTGAATTTTCTCTTTTACTTTTGAGTAGCCCATGGCTTCTGGTATGTAGTGATACTGCTGTTGATATCTTAAAAAGATTTTTTGTTTTGACCTTTTTATCAACTTGTTTTAACCTTTTTAAGGAGATTTTGCAAATTCTCAAGTAACAGTGTTACTGTTTTCTATATTTGTCATTAGTTTCTAATTTAATTACATAGTGAGTTTAAAGAGATTGGAAACTTCATAGTTACATTAGGAAAAGGGGATCTAAAATATAAATACTTAAAAACAAAAGAAATAAAAATGTATTTAGACTTATACTACAAAAAATTTTGAAACTTAAAAAAACTAATTGAATCTGTACAGGAAATGACACACATATCCTGGGGAAAAATTGATATGAAGCAATCAAACCACACTAGCAAAATTACTGTACTTTTAAATATGAAGAAAAATGCTATAGCTAATGAAGAAAAATAATCACCTCACTTATAAGGTGTATTCTCTACGACAACAGTCCACTGCAAGAAAGCAATGTACAAATTGCTCAGGGAAAGAGAACTTGATTCACTTTATATAAACCCAGTTGTATATTATGTTTACATAAACACAGCAAGATTATATGCAGAAATTATGCTTTTAGACACAATTAACAGAAAATCTAACTCGAATTGTCTCAAATAATAGAGGGGTATAACTGAAATGTTCAGATTGGAAACTATCAGTCATGGTTCAGTCAAATCTCCAACTCCATTCCTCTGAGATTTCCCTGCCTCTGCTCTCTATTGACAACATCAACAGGCTTGTAGAAGGCAGCTATAAAATTTTTAAACTTCATTTCCATGCATACAGATCCATCCTTCCTTCCTTTCTTTCTTCCTTCCTTCCTTTCTTTCTTTCTTAGTTTGACTTAAATTCCAGTTACTTAGCATACAGTATAATAGAACTTTCTACAGAAAGAAGGATTACAACTGTTTTTACAGATGGTCCTCCTTTAAAATGAAGAATTCTATTCCAGAAACTTCTCCCACATCAAGGCTAAACTTGGTATTGTACCCATTCACTTGCATAGATGCTTCTTGACTGCTTATCCTCTTTGAGGTGCTCTTCTGAACCAATTCACATGTCCAGGTGATGCTACGCACGAGTTGGCAGAGGCCTGGGTTCCTGGACCAATCACTGACAGATGGATGGATTTACTCTTACAGCCTTTGGGATGACCCCTCCAAACCAGGACTATATAATGGTAAGCACTGACTTCATGATTTGGAGTGTTCCATCATCACTTGTATGATTTCCTTGTATGATTATAAATTTTTCAAGACTCTTTACTCATTATAACCTGTAGTATTGAATTTACTAATTTCCAGCTAATTAATATTTCTAGGTTTTATATCTTCAAGGAGAAAAAATAAAGATATTTTAAATATTCAGAAGAAACTTGGAAAGATAACATTTGAAAAATTATAAGAAAATTTTTGTCTTAATTCATTTTAATAGTTTCAAATACCTGTAGTATTTGAAATACTCAATGATGGATAGGGAACTTATCTATGAGAGAACATTATTTACTGTACACTTCCTGAATAAGCTAAAGGAATATACATCCTACAATTTAATTCATTCTTAATATCAGAAATAATTGTTTCCCAAGAGCTTTTATGACCTAAATAAAATGTTTATAATGATAAATCTTATAAATCCAATTTAACATAGGAATCATCATGTTAGCTCTGCTAAACCACTACGGCTAATTCTCTTCTGAATACTTTCCATGAAAAGCTTGATTTTTCCTTCACAGAATATGATTCCTGGATTTAGAGAATTTAAGGGCCCTGTATTTGAATAACAAAAATTGAGTAGATGATGTTTTGATGGCAGTTGAACTAAATATTTTGTAGCTGTTCCATAAAAAAGAAACTCAGGGAATTTCCTACTAGTAAGTGAAGAATAACTAAAATGTCAAGCCTATTGTAAGAGGTCAGAAATTTTATCTGAAGTTGTCTAAAGTTATGATTATTCCTCAAAAAAAGAATATATGGATATGAGAAGGCATTACAATAGATTTTCTGATTTTTATAATTGTTTGGTAGAATATTTGAACTTTTACTTGAAGATAAAAATAGTTACTCTTAGAGCAGACTAGGGAAGATGGTGGATTAGGAGGATCCTGAACTCACCTCATCCCACAGACACATGAAGGCAACAACTACATCTATTCAACTAACTCTGAAAATGATCAGCAGACTGGCAGAACAGATCTTCCACAGCCAATCACAGAGAGGACGCCATACTGCAAAGGGCAGGAGGAGAAGAGAAGAAATCAGGAACCAAATCCTGGAGCAACTAACCACAAATGATACAGACATCACAAGCAAGAAGGAGTGAAGGGATCGGGTCCCCCAACTGGCAACCCCGTCCCTGAAGAACCACACAGGGAAGATGGGTACCATAATGTCTGGCTTTGAGAATCAGCCAGGCCCAACTCCAGGAGAGCTAGAAGGCATAAGGAAACTGAGTCTCTACCATTACAGAGCCAGTAAACTAAATAATTCAGCCAGAGACACAGCACAGAAGGAGCAGTTTAAAAAGTGCCTGGGCTCTTTACGTGAAGGGAATTGACTGACTCATCTTAGAATGTGTGCAGGAGGTAAAGGGATGGACAGGTGATTCCTCCAAGAACACAACTTGGCAGGCACCCTTCTTCCTACCCTGCCCCCAGTCAGAAAGCTGGAGGCCTGTGGGAAGCCAGTGCAACACTCTCCATCTACCTGGCTAGCACTGTGTGCCCATCCATCCAAACACCCACCCCCTAAACATACACCTGAAGGAACTAAAAAAAGAACAAACAAAGCCTAAAGTTAGTAGAAGGAATGTAATAATGAAGACTGGAACAGAAATAAATGAAATAGAAAAAAAAATAGAAAAGATAAATAAAACCAATAGCTGGTTTCTTGAAAAAAATAAAGAAAGTTGATAAAACTTTAGCCAGATTCATTAAAAAAAAAAAATATATATATATATATATATATATAAAAACAGAGAGAGACGACTCAGAGAGGAGACTCGAATAAACAAAATGAAGAAGGAAAAATAACAACCGACACAACAGAAAGACAAAGAACCATTAAGAGCATACTATAAAAAGTTATTTGCCAACCAATTGGTCAACATAGAAGAATTGGATAAATTCCCATAATAATAATAAGAAAAGATATTTACCATTATAATAAGTTTCCTAGGCTTTTGGTCATTTTACACAAATACCCCTATTTTTACACAAATACCCCATTTTTTATATGTTAATTGAATCATTTCTTTTTTAAAATGTTGCAATTTAGTATTACCTTATATGCATTTTGAGAGATGGGGAAACCAAATATGGCAAGTTCTCAGAGTACTTGATGAACAAAGTTCTAAGAATCCTGGATTCCTAACTTGTGACTCACTGAGCTATATTGCCTAGGTGAATTAACTTATGAACACAACCAGAAAAACTTGGTTTTAAATGACCTCTCCATTACTCACTAGTTGCATATTTGGGGGAAAGTGACTTGATCCTACTAAGTCTTAATTTTCTTATCTAAAATGGAGCTATTCAGGCCTATATTTTTCATTTAACAAAGGCCTAATTAGCTGATTAAATAGCAGTTATACTTGAAATAGCCTAGCCATATATAATATCTTAAATCCATTCTGAAACAAGATACAAGCTACATTTAAAACTAAGACCTAAGGGCACCTGGGTGGCTCAGTGGGTTAAGTCTCTGCCTTCGGCTGAGGTCATGATCTCAGGGTCCTGGGATGGAGCCCCGCATCGGGCTCTCTGCTCAGTGGGGAGCCTGCTTCTCCCTCTCTCTCTCTCTGCTTGCCTCTCTGCCTGCTTGTGGTCTCTCTCTGTCAAATAAATAAAATTATAAAAAACAAACAAGCAAACAAACAAAAAAAAAACCCTAAGACCTAACTATTGCTTATTTCTACTAAGGTCAGTTCACCTGCAGTGATGCTCTTGAACCTTAGATGCACACTGGAGTCACATGGAGATTTTAAAATTACTTAGGTCTGGGACCCAACCCTGAAATGTCTATTTAGTTGTTCTTGGTTATGACTTGGACACTGGGACTTTAAAAGCTTGACCTAAAAGATTATTTCATTTATCCCAGTTAGTTTTGAATAATAAGATGTACTAATTATTAAACTTGATTAAGTAGCAGCAGATTTAAGCAGCCTTAAATATAACTGCATAACTCTAATTAGCAGGTCCCGCCTGTCTGGTGTTCCCAATTAACCGTAAGTCCCAACAAAACTCAAATTAATGATTAGCTTCTTATCTTGTAGACACAATGATAAACTTTAGCCTGGCATAACCAATATTTGGCAACACCATTCCTCCTCACTCTGCTAAAATAAAGTTGCTCTTTTATGTAAAAACAAATAATCTGCGACTTCCAGTTAGGCTGAAGTTCAGTCATGCTCGTAAAGGTTGAATACATTAGGGAGAGGAATGTCTCCAGGAGATGTGGTGGAGATGCGGCAAAGAGCAGAAGGAGTAGTAAATAAAGCAGAGGCAGAAGTCAGCAGAAGCGACGGGCTTAGCCTTCACTTTCTTGCTCTCTTCTCCAGGGTGATCCCATCACCCCTGGCCCTCGATTATCAAGCACAGGCTGATGTGTTCAAGCTGCCACTGCCCAGACTCACTCCCAATCTCCTTACGGCCAAGGGTCTACGAGACATACCTATGTGTAGGTCCTAAACCACGTCAGAACAATCATAAGTAAAACTAAATGAATCCCTTTTCTACTCCGAATTCTTTCTTTCTTCTTCATTTGCCAACTCATTAAATAACGCCTGTTGTGGACACTCCAAGAATACTGGGTGGACCTCCAGCCAAAATTTACCCAGACGTCAAGACTGATGATGCCACACTTGCCCCAACAGGTCTGGACACATTTACTATGCACCTAATGAGGGTTTATGGGGAAAGCAGGGAATCAGATTCAAAATTGCTTCAGAGAATTAGGGAAATGAGACTGCTTTGGCTTTTAATGTGATTAAGGACTTTCACTGGGGTGTCAGTTCCCTTATTTCATCGCGGTCTTGAGTTGTTTGGACTTCCCAGTGGGCGTTTAAGGAGGGAGCACCTGCGGTTTCTGATCCACTTTCCTAGATGTGGGGCAGAAGGAAAATAAAGTGGTAGGGTTCGAGAGCTGCCAGTCACCCTTGATTAAGTGTGAACTGTGATAATGATTCTGATACCAATTTCGAGGATTCACTTTTGGTGAGAATTTAGAACAGAAATTTAGAACTTCCTGACTACCCATGCAAACACGCAGAATGTACTATAATCTTGACAGTATATCTTTATGGATGTCCCTTTGATTCTACGTATTAAAATTAACTTACGTTTTTCCTAAGGATAAATTTTAGTGTAGCGTGTCTGTTAAATAAGTGGACTCTGGCAATCATTCACAGACAGATAATAAGTTGTAGGATATAACACTGAATTTGACCTAACCTGAAAAAATTAAATTTTATATATATACATATACATATATATATATATATATATATATATATGTTAGGTTACATACATTTATATGATAGATTAATAGATTAGTATATATACCTATTCATACATTAATAGACTAATATATATGTCTATTCATATACATAAAATATAATGTTATATTTAGTATTCTATTAAATAAAAATACATAATGAATTTTGGGCCAATTTATAGTGATCTCAGTAAAAATAGGCAAATATTACACTTGAGAAAAAATACTCCTATTAACTTCTGTTTCTTTAGATATTGTTCCTTGGTGATACTGAATCATTCATAAACTCTTTGGAAGAGAAGGTGAAATATTGAAACTGATGTAAATAATGTAAAGTTGTACCAAAGTTTTCTTTTTAAGGACTGTTTGTCTTTAATCATGCTGTGTTCTCTCATTAGTGTCCTCATGATTTTTGTTCTACAGCTCAAATCTCAAAAGAGCAATTTTCATTGTGAAGAAGTGCCCTAGTATGTAAACTGTATGGTTTCTATTACCGGAGTTGGCCAGATTTGATGAGAACAATTAATCACAATCGTTCTTACAATGGCAGAAATGGATGGATTTAATTTTTTATCATTTTGAAAGGGCGGAATAAAATCTCTTGGCATTTCTTAAAATAGCTTATTGACAAATTTGTAAGACAGTTAAGATAAATATTTATTATAAAGTCTCTGTTAGATTATTTTACTATTGAAAACATTTTAACATTAATTTGACATTAGTTTCTCCAAAAGTGGATTTGATAAAAAAAAAAAAAAAAAAAAAGTCTTGTGGGTGTATAACTAAGATATAGACTGAGAATGATAAAGGTAAATGTATAAAAATCTTTGGTTATCTTATTTTAATTCCATGTTTGTTTCTATAAAAATATAGATCCAAAACAGGCATTATTTTCCTTTTTTTAAAAGATTTTACTTATTTATTTATTTAAAGAAAGTGTGAGCTGGCGGAGGGGGAGAGGGAAAGGGGGAAAGAGAATCTCAAGCAGATTCCACACTGAGCCCAACAAAGAGCTTGATCTCATGACCCTGAAATCATGACCTGAGCCAAAAATCGAGTCAGACACTTAACTGACTGAGCCACCCTGCCCCGAAAACAGACATTATTTTCATAAGAATACTTAACTTCTTAAATCGAAAGAACCATCTGCCTACTCTTGGAAAATATAAAAGGGGCTGGTGTGATGATGTTAGCTTAAATTATTTTCTTTTGCTGTATAGACCTATATAGCTCTATCCCAAAACAGCTATTTTAGTAGAATCTGGCAGATAGTCATAAGAAATATTCCCTGAATGGATTTGACACCCAACAACATGTTAGGCCTCACTACCCTGAAACCCTCTCACTATAAACACTCCACGAGATAAAATACTAGATAAAATACTTCATATTTAGTGAATGACTTTGCTAAAGGAAGAAGAAAGAAGTCTGCAGATACTCTGAACAAGTGAGGAAGAAAAATCAGTCCCAGAAGTTGAAAACAGTGATAGCAACCGACTCTCCCATAGGACTTACATGCCATTCAGGTCCCTCTGGTATTACTACAAGAACCATTTTAGTTTGATGACAAGTCTCTGAGGCAGGCACTATTGTTATCCTACTTTACAAATCAGAAGTCGAGATGCAGAGATGGTGCATAACTTGCCATGGCCACACAGGTTATAAATGGCAGCTGTAGAATGAAAACCAAGGCACCCGAGCCCTGGAGTCAGTGGGCTCCACCAGTTCATGAGTTCTCAGTCCATGGACCTAAGACAACGATCTCAAAAGCTCCAACACAGTGTTCAGAGAGATTAGCAAATAACAGCCATCATAATGAAAGAATAACACAGTAAAGAAAGAATAATATTTTGGGGCACCTGGTGACTCAGTCAGTGGGGCATCTGACTCTTGGTTTTCATTCAGGTCATGATCTCAGGGCTGAGAGACTGAGACCCATCGGGCTCCATACTGGGTATGGAGCCTGCTTAAGATTCTCTCCCTCCCCCATCCTCTCCCTCTACCCTCTACCACTTCTCGCTCTCCCGCTCTAAAAAAAGAAAAAAAATGAATAAAGAATAAACATATTGCAAAAGATCCCAATGGGACTTGTGGAAGTAAAAGAAAAAGTCATTGGAAGTAAAACCCACCTTCCTTTAACAGACATTACTTTAGTCAACTGTTAGTATTACGCACAACAGAATGTTAAAGTTACAGATTAGGTGAAATGTGCTGTATTTTTCTGTCACTAATTTAGGAAACGAAAACCCATTATATGCTGGTGCATCATAAAATGTAGAATTTAACGGTTTCCTGTTACCTCAACATCCCAGCGAACAGGCTCTGAGCACCTTGCCCAGATGACCAGGAACAACTGTGATAATAAGGCTGGCCCCTGATGCAGTAGCCCGTTCTGCCCTGTGACCTAGTGACATCCCCTATGCCAACTAAGTCACATGCCTCTTTGCTGAGGTACCCACTCTGACCCGTAGTAAAGGCATTTGCTCAAAGACCCCTCTTTGCCTCCTGCTCTGCTTTTCTCTGTTTCAGCCCCCTTCCTGCTTGGTTGAGCCCCACCCCCATGCCCTCCTGTAGCCCCTCCCGGTGTGCAGTGAATATAATAAACTTTGTCTTTCCGACTCTCACCGGCATCCCTGCCTACAGCAGCACCTGCTGGACCATCTAATGAAAGAACACAAAGCAGCTCATTCGTAAAACGGCTGCTTCGTCATACACCAGCCACATCCAACCACACAGGTCAGAAGATCACAATCCTACAGTAGGCTCAGAGGGAGGAGAACCAGAATACTGGAAAATGCTTGTTCTCTGGAAAATATGTATGTTATACTGCAAATATCCTTTAACTAAAATATTTTATGATTCCCCAATTTTTATGTTTAAGTACATTTAAAAAATTTTACTGTGCCATCACTGAATTTTCAAAAGCCTGCTTTTCTTATAATTAAAAAAATCTTGTATTTTACCTCTTATATAGATAGACCTATCTATCTATCTATATATATATATAATATACAACTATGGTGTACAGCCACCATTGTTACCATGAACTTGGTTGCTTTTCCTGGACTGAAATGGTCATTTCCATTCTTAATAATTGCAAACAGAAAAATAATAACAAATTCCACTATCTATGAATGAATGTTTCCTTCCTCTATTTTTACATATGCATACACACATATTAAGATAATTTTCTAAATGAAGGAATGATCATTGAGAATGTTCTAGACATAAAAGTCCAAGATTAAATATTATTTTCATTACTGAGAATGAAATTAGTAATTCAATCGGCATTTGTGCTACTAGTAGTATTTTAGGAAAATAATAGAGTTAATGAAGGAAATATTATCTGTTCTTTCACCAAATATTAAAATAAAGCTTTGCTAAATTTTGGCAGAGAGATGACAGGAAAGAAACAGACTGAGTCCTTAGATCTAAGCCCCATGTGCCAGGGGCACTGATTTCACTCACTTTCCTAAAATCCATGCTAGCACCTCCATAGGACCTTAGAGAAGAGAACTTCTAAGCCCCCTTTTAAGATTTTTTAAGTATTTGTAAAAGAAAATGTATTGATTTTTCTTTTTCTTTTTAAGATTTTATTTATTTATTTGACAGACGGAGATCACAAGTAGACAGAGAAACCAGCAGAGAGAGAGGAGGAAGCAGGCTCCCCATTGAGCAGAGAGACCGATGCGGGGCTCGATCCCAGGACCCTGGGATCATGACCTGAGCCAAAGGCAGAGGTTTTAACCCACTGAGCCACCCAAGTGCCCCTGTATTGATTTTTCTTACCACAAATTATACCTACTAACTTTTCTTGAGTAACTAAATGTGACTAATATGTTTCAAATAATTCTTACTGTTTTCTTTACTTTACTCTTTATGTTTTTTTATTGACTATGTTCCTTATGCTGTACTTTTCATCTCTGTGACTTATTATATAATAGTAAATGACTTAAGGTACTATATGCATTGTTATTTATTCTTCATGTTTCAATAAAGTCAAATGAATTATTTTTATCTTTGGGTCTTCTCTCTGATTTTCAAAACTGTTTTTCTTTTCTAACATCTTAAGCCACCATCAATTCAGTCTTAAATTATATTAAAATGGGCTTCTTAATGACAAACCAGTAAGCATGGATGACCCATTATGCTTTAGACATTTTACACATCTCACAATAAGAAACCACATCTTGGGAGATCGAGTAGCTCGCTGAAGGATTCTCTAAGGCATAGACCTAAGCAACCAGGGTCTGTGATGAAAAGCACTTTCCAACTCTCAAGCTACCTCTTGGAGTGACAAGAGGAAGGAAAAGCAAAGCTCGGACTAGAGGGACAAAAGAAGCATCCAGATGACATTTGCAAGAAATAATTTCTCCTTCTTCTGAATGCCCAGAGTCCTTTATCTGTAATTAAGCTCATCTCTTTCAACAAACATTAATTTAAATTATAATAAAAGTATCACAAGTGAGTTCTTATTTTATCCTTATATACTTCCTGAAGGTCACCACATGCATTCATACATTTAATTTGTACAACATATTTATGAGAGTTCTGCAATTACGATTCTCAGTTTGCTAAGGAAGAAGAAAAAAATTAAGAGTCATGATCACATCTAGCACACAGCAACAATGATCCACTGTTTCTTGAAGAATTCAATGAATAAGCAAATATTTGTTAACCTTTCAGTATTACAGTATTAGAAGATCTCTAAACAGCAAGTATGTTTTCTGATATATTTTATATTCTTACACTTTCCCAAGTTTTTCAATGTCAGTAGCAATAAGATTGTTGAGGAAAAGTAATTTTAAAGATTTTCAAGTATGAGCTAGTAAACACCTCAGGAGAATCCTGTCAAATCTTGTAAGTAACAGACAGCATGTTTCAGTTAACCGTTTCTTACCCCCCTTTCATCTCACTTATAATATGACTTTTTCTCAGTTTCATTTTCAAATACGAAGGGATGTTTTGACCATTTCTTGGTCTCCCACAACGGGTGCATTTGTTCTGTGAATGGATGACGGAAGGACAGGGAGGTGGGCTGGCCAGCCTAAGATCACACTTGAACTAGTGGAATTTAGAATTAGAGCCTGAGGATCTTGTGATCCTGTATTCGTCTCCCTCCACAACAATCATTAAGACTAATTAACCTCAAAAACAAATAAATTCAAATTATTCGAATTACTTCATTCTTCTCATGACCAAGGAACAGAGTCCTAGCGTAACCAGACGACAAGGATCACAATTCAATAATCAAAGGAAGGAGAGGAAATGAATAGCACGTTGCCTTGAAAAGGTAAAGGTGAAAGAAAGGCTTACCTGAGGAAAGAAGACCTTGCTAAGGGAACACTGATGCTTACCTTGGTCTATCTTTGATCCTCTCCAGCTGATTCCTCAAGATCCAGAGAGAGATTATACACTTCTCCTTCATCCTTCCTCAAACATGGGATCCTAGAAATATAAAATAAGCAAGTATGCAGTGCTGCGCTTCTTTTACTTTGTTACTCTACTTTAAGTTATTCTGATGCAGTTAAAATGCGTGTTATTAATCATGTAGAAATCTTTTCTTTAAACAAACAGTAATCAAGTTAAAAACTCTTAAGAACATCTATAGAGGTGTCTCATGCCAACACTCTGGCCAAAAGTAAATAAAGTGACTGAACCAACTCCTTAGACAAGGGATAATTGATTGGAAAGACAATCATGAGAGACTCTGGACCGCAGGAACCGAGCGGAGGTGAGAGATGGGAGCAGGGAGAAGGGACAGGGGAGCCGGGTGATGGGTCGGAAGGAGGACTCATGTGGTGCGGAGCACTGGGTGGTAAGCACAACAAATGAGTCCTTGAACACTACATCAAACACTCAGGATGTACTATATGCTGGCTAACTGAACATAATAATAAAAAAATAACTTTAAAAAATCAGACACTAAAAGAAAAGACAAGACAAGACAGTCATGTACAAGAAAACAAGAGAGGGGGCATAATTCCAAATTTCCTGGGTGATTATTAGAGTTTATGTTTTACAGTGTTAAAGGGGATTTCAGTCATTTACATATTGTTAATTAACAGGAAGACTAGACTGACAAATATCTTCTACATGCTCAGTTATGACCCACAGATATGATTTCAGGGAATTCTGATATTTCTCAGTTTAGCCTGGAATGGGCATCAATTATATGTACTTAACAGGCACATTAAATTTTGTTATTCATACATGTGGACAAAGTCTATGACACACTCACAGTTTAAGAATACAAACAAAATTTTGAGACCTTCATTTTTAATTCAGTAACCTAACTGGAATTAACATTTCCATGTCTTACAAGGAGGACTGATTACAATAAATGGGAGATGTTCTCAATGAGCCAGATTCATGTCCCACATCAAGGCAAACTCTTTTTTACAATTACAAAGGATATAAATCAGGTCTATTCGTATTTTAGTCATTGTCTCTTCTTGAAAGGATGTTCAGGGCTGATCAGAGACAGAAAAGAATTTTTGTTTTTAATTTATTCCTTTGATACATATATATAGAGAGAACACAAGCAGGGGTACCAGCAAACGGAGAGAGAGAAGCAGGCTCCCAGCTGAGCAGGGAGCCCACACAGGGCTTGATCCCAGGGGCCTGGGATCATGACCTGAGCCGACGGCAGACACCCAACTGACTAAGCCATGCAGATGTCCCTAGATAAGAATTTTTTTTTTAAGATTTTATTTATTTATTTGACAGACAGAGATCACAAGTAGGCAGAGAGGCAGGCAGAGAGAGAGAGGAAGGAAGCGGGCTCCCTGCTGAGCAGAGAGCCCGATGCGGGGCTCGATCCCAGGACCCTGAGATCATGACCTGAGCCGAAGGCAGAGGCTTAATCCACTGAGCCACCCAGGTGCCCCCCCAGATAAGAATTTTTATCAAATATGTTACTTTGAAGGAAAATATAAAGAGAGCCTAAATATTTTATTTAAGCATTCGAACATTTTTCTGCTTAGCATTACAGTTTGTCTTAATTTTCTCTTTGTCTCTCTTTTGTTTTCTCCCACCCCAACTTGTTTATAGACTTTGTCTTGTACAAACTGAAAACTAGATTGTATTGGGAAAATTCCAAATTCCAAAAAAACCACGGAGTGACTTTAGTTGAGAATATACAATGGATTGCTGATTGGGTCATACTTCAGGAAACCTGTTTTACACTAATTGTTTGAAGAAAATAGAATCCATCATCACCAGTTTGTCCCTACATCTTAAATACTGCAGAGATCTCCATCCCACATATAGTGTTTCCTAACTTTTTCTTTCATATCAAAATGTCTCCTCTTCTCCCTTCCCACAAATAGAAAAGCAGGACATAAAAATAAAAGTCCTTAAGATTGCATGTAACTTTTTATTATAATAAGGCTTTTAACTATGGTTAATGATAACTAAGTCATCAAACAATACAACTAATAACTCACTTAAAAATAACATTATGCCTATTAACATATACTTACATTGCTTAAAGACATAAGCAGATTTATATAATATTTATAATTTAATAGGGTACGCTTATAATAAAAATTTTGGTTTTATTTTAAAAATATTAACTCAAATTTACAATAAACATTTTTACAATAAAAATATTTATCATGTTCAGATATTAGCTTTTAACATACAAAGCATGTACAAGCTCTCTACTGATTTAAACTTTTCAAATGATAGCTTTAAAAAGTATATCACAATTTTTTTATACAAAACCATGAAAAGAACTATCTTTGCGGTGTCAAAAAGACTTGTGGTTATATAGCATCCATTTTCATCATGTTCCAGTTTTGACTATTTTTCAATCAGCTTGTCCAATTGATTTCTTCTTTTTTGTAAATGCTATCCACCTTTAAATAGAACTGTAACTATGATCACTTGGTAGATTAAAACAGATAAAGTATATTTGGACAACTATGTTTTAAAACACATTATCATTTCACTTTTTAAAACCTTCATTTTAATCATGCATAACACACACATTTCCTTTTTAGACTGCTCTTAAAAATTCTTAGACAAGAATTTTTCTGGATCCTCTCAGATTTGGGTGGAATATCTGAGTCAGTGTGTTCAATAATTGTTTTAGGGGGTGCCGGGGTGGCTCAGTGGGTTAAAGCCTCTGCCTTCAGCTCAGGTCATGATCCCAGGGTCCTGGGACAAAACACCACATCTGGCTCTCTGCTCAGCAGGGAGCCTGCTTCCTCCTCTCTCTCTGACTGCCTCTCTGCCTGCTTGTGATCTCTGTCAAATAAATAATAAAATAATAATAATAACTATTATTATTATTTTGATTGCCCTAAAATGGAGTCCAAATGGTTTGGTTTCATATGTATGTAAACTATATTATGAATATCATTCCTAATCACTTTTTTCAGAACAATATTTAATAATGTCTTCAATGTTGTTCACTTATTAATTTATTTTTAAAATATTTGGATCAGGAACTGGTTCTTCTCACTGAAGCAACAACAGTTGTTCATCCTCTCTGTCTACGTGAATCTTCCTAAATATGGCTAAGCTCTCACATTCCTACGTTTGAAGCATGTGTCAGATCCCCTGGCTGGGATCCGAGCCGTGGCCTCTCTTCAGCTTGTACTATCATCTTGTCATCCTGTTCTGGTATGAAAACATTCAGAATTAAGTAAAAAGAATTTTTCATTGATTAAATAATATATGCATTTTGACTTTTAGAGTGGTTTACTTTGTAAGACGAGAGATGCCAGAAGCAGCTATTGGAGCCTGGAGCCTTGAGTCTCACTTACTTTGCTTTCCAGGTAGAAGTCAAATCTGGACTCCCTTCCCCACCAACAAAAAGCGAGTATCTATAGCTAGATAATACAAGATGGCTGTGTTAGTTTACAGCTATCTGAAAACACTATATAAAGTGAGTCATAGAGAAATTGGCAAACTATCATTTGTGGTCCAGTTACCTGCTTTTGTAAATAAAGCTGTCCTAGATGACAGGCACACACATTAAGTTATGTATTTTCTATGGCAGTCTTTAGCTGCAATGGCAGAACTGAAGAGTTGCAACTGAGACCTCTGGCTGGCAAAACTTTGAATATTTACTGCCTGGTCCGTTAAGAAATCAAATGCTGACCTCTCTTAACAATGAACACTGATACATATTACTACTATTACTAATAGCAACAAAAGTCAATTTCTACAAGTCTAATTAAACTACTTGAAATATCCACCAAGTGGTGATGCGCTCTTTCTTTCTTTAGGAAATGAATACAGTTGACTTTGCATTAGCAAAATACCAAGTGTTTATTTCCACATACCCAACCTGAAGTTAAACCTTCTTATCAGTGTCTGCTTGTTAATCTCTATGATGACAATGAGAGCTTAAGCTTTCAATTTCATGCCCAGGTACTTAATGTTTACATGATTCTGCTTAATACTGATTACGGACAATAGAAAGCATGCTGACACATTAGTGCCTAGTTCTAAGATAAAGTTTTATATATTATTCATATTTAAATTGTGATATACCAAACAGATGTCACCTATAGTTACTTGGCTTAAATAAAAGAGCTACAAGTTAATGTTTCCAAGTTTTGAAATACATATCAGAACTGAAAACCAATCAGATCACTTGATCTAAGTTAATTAGAGAAATACATATTAGAAACTTTGGATTAGATGCAATTTGAAACCAGTAGTGGCCAAGCAAGAAATGATACCAAAAAAGATCTACCATACACCCATAGTACTGAAAAGTCATTCTCTGTAAAATAAAGAGCCATTGGGAGTTTTATTTTGTATAAAAGATAGTTGTGTAACTAACAGGTAGCAGAAACACAGTAGACTTAGGCCAGGTCCCAGCGAGAGAGAAGATGAACGCGACGCAGTGCAGCTCAGAGGGAGATTTATTTAGCTCTTGACACTGTGTTTGTGATCTGAGGAGACTTACTCTATACAACTATATCATTTGCTGATATTTCAGTGGTGATCTATCACCTTTTTAAGTGATATTTATTTGAAGAAGTCAAAATAATATTTTTTCCCCTTCGGGACATAAAATAACAAAGACCCTAACAGTAACCATCACTTATAGCTCCTAGTCTAAATACTTAAAGTATTCTTACATACTGTTTGAAAACAAAATCTGTCAAACACCCAAATGACCTATGATTTATAAGAATAGGTTTTCTAGTTTTATTTATTTTTATTTTTAATTTAAATTTTAAGTAGTGAACATACAGGGCAATGTTAGTTTCTAGAATAGAATTCAGTGATTCATCACTTACATACATCAATCAGTGCTCATCACAACAAGAAGTTCTTTAACACCCACCACCCATCTAACCCACTCCCCATTCACACCCCTCCATCAACCCTCAGTTCATTCTTTATTGTTAAGACTCTCTTATGTCTTTCTTCCCCCTCTTTTTTTCTTTTCCCTTTTTCCATATGCTCATCTGCTTTCCTTCTCACATTTCATATATGAATGAGATTATATGGTATTTGTCTTTCTCTGACTTATTTCACTTAGTATAATACACTCTATCTCCATCCATGTCATGTTAATTTGTAAATACTGACCCACCCCCTGTAACCCAGGAATAAATCCCACTTGATTTTGGTGAAAAATTCTTCAGTTTGTTGGGTGGCTGCCTTCAGCTCAGGTCTTGATCTTGGAGTCCTGGGATCGAGTCCCGCTTTGGGGTCCCTGCTTGGCAGGGAGTCTGCTTCTTCCTCTGACCTCTCCCCTCTCGTAATCTCTCTCTCTCAAATAAATAAATAAAATCTTTAAAAAAATTCTTTTCATGTACTGCAGAATTCAATTTGCTAGTATTTTGTTGAGAATTTTTGCATCCACGTTCATCAGGAATATTAGTCTGTAATTCTTTTTAGTGGGGTCTTTGTCTGGTTGTGGAATCAAGATAATGCTGGCTTCATAGAATGAGTTTGGAAATTTTCCTCCCATTTCTATTTTTGGAACAGTTTAAGAAGAATAGTTATTAACTGTTCTATAAATGTCTGGTAGAGTTCCCCTGGGAAGCCACCTGACTCAAGACTTTTGTTTTTTTATAAACATACATTTTATCCCCAAGGGTACAGGTCTGTGAATCACCAGGTTTACACACTTCACAGCACTCACCAAAGCACAAGACTTTTGTTTTTTGAGAGATTTTTGATTACTGATTCAACTTCTTTGCTAGTTATGGGTATGTTCAAATTTTCTATTTCTTCCTGTTTCAGTTTTGGAAGTTTGTAAGTTTCTAGGAAGTTGTCCATTCTTTTAAAGAACCAGCTCTTAGTTTCATTAATCTGTTCTACTGTTTCGTTTTGCTTTTGTTTTTGTTTGGGATCTATATAATCTATTTCCACTCTAATCTTTATATTTTCCATATTCTGCTGGCTTTAGACTTTCTTTGCTATTTCTTTTCTAGCTTCTTTAGGTGTAAGGTTAGGTTTTATATTTGAGACTTCTCTTGCTTCTTGAAGTAGGCCTATATGGCAATATACTTCCCTCATAGAACTATCTTTGCTGCATCCAAAAGATTGTGAGCTATCTTGCTTTTATTTTCATTTGCTTCCATGTATTTTTTTAATCCTTCTTTAATCTCCTGTTAGTCCTTTCAGAAGAATGTGTATTCTGCTGCTTTAGGATGAAATGTTCTATACCTGTTATACCTGTTATATATATATAACAGGTATAGAACATTTATATATATATATATATATATATATATATATATATATCTGTAAAGTCCATCAGGTCCAGTGTGTTATTCAAAGCCATTGTTTCCTTGTTTTTCTGCTCAGTTGTTTTTCTGATCTGTCCACTGCTGTAGGTGTTAAAGTCCCTTACTATTGTTGTATTATTACTGAGTTTCTTACGTTTATTATGAATCGATTTATATATTTGGGTCCTCCCAACGTGGGGGCATAAATATTTACAAATGTTAGATCTTCTTGATGGATAGATCTCTTAATTATCATATAAAACCCTTCTTCATTTCTTATTACAGTCTTCGTTTTAAAATCTAGTTTGTCTGACAAAAGTACAGCTACTTCATCTTCCTCTTGGTGTCCATTAGTATGACAGATGGTTCTCCATCCCCCACTTTCATCTTCAAGTGTCTTTAGGTCTAAAATGAGTCAGTCTCTTGAAGCAGCATATAAATGGATCTTGTTTTTGTTTTCTTTTTTTTTAATCTATTCTGATACCCTATATCTTTTGATTGGTGCATTTAGTCCATTTACATTCAGAGTGATTACCAAAAGATAAGAATTTAGTGCCATTTGTTACCTATAGAGTTGGTGTTCCTGGTGACATTCTCTGGTCCTTTCTAGTTTTTGTTGCTTTTTGTCTTTTTTTATTCCTCCACTCAGACAGTCCTCCTTAAAATTTCTTGCAGGACTGGTTTAGTGGTTACAAATTCCCATAGTTTCTGCTTGCCTGGGGAAACTAGCTCTCATTCTATTCCAAAATATAGCCTTGCTAGATAAGGAATTCTTGTCTGCATATTTTTCCCATTCAGCACATTTTTATCTCAATCACTGTACCAAGTTTTAAATCTCTAAATTTCAGGGACTCCTGTGCCTGGATCTGCACTGTTCCTGGAAGGGGAGGGTCTCACCACGTTTGCAGATTGTCCCAGGGAAGCAATGGCGTGACCACATGTTGGTTTACTGTTTATAGCATAAAGCCAGCACCAAGATTAGCTCTTCTCGGCTGGCTTCCCAGCTCCTATGCCTGGGACTGGTGCAGCACTTTGATGCCATCCCTTCTTTCAGCAACTCACAGGATTCTCAGGATTCTCAGACCATCTCTCCTGGGATTCCACCCCTCTTCACAACCTGAACACCTTTAAGCCAGGAACATCTCCCATGGTAGTGAACCTGAAAGTTCAGATTTTGAACTCTGCTGCTTCTAATATTTTGCAGTAGCCTCCATAAGTAGACTTCCTTCCTGCCACCGTATCTAAAGCTGTATCTCCCCCAAGCAAACTTCTGCACCGCCTACCTTCCAAAAGGTGGTCCTTTTTCTACTTGTAGACTTTGCAGTTTTTGTTCTCTCAGAGCTCTGATTTCTTGGATGTTCTGAGTAGTCTGAGAACGATCTAGCTGTGTTCAGGAAGGAGACAAGCTCAGGGTCCTCCTCCTCCTAAGTTTCCTAGTTTGAGAAGGTTATTCATGAGTCATCTTGATCCTCTGATAAAATTCAAAAATTATCTCACCTAGAACCTTCATTCAGCATAAAATGGATCTACTGTAATTCTAGTCTGTTCTCATGACTTGACATATTGATAAATAATCAGAAAAAGTCTCCTCAGAAGAAAGAATCATCAGTATATTTTGACTAGAACTTCATTTATTTCTTAAGGTCTTACAGGACTGTATTTTGGAGGTTCTAACTTCTAAATTGGTATCCTACAGAAATAGTCTTACTATAGATCCATTTTCTCTGAGGCTTTTTTTTTTTAAATGTTGCACACTCTTACTTTTTCTTTTAATTGTACTTTACTTTAGAAACAAATCAATTAATGAGAGAAATTTAAAGGAAGGATTTTCAGGATTTCTCAGGATATTCTTAAGATGTATCAAAGTATTCTCTAATAGATTACAGAGCTGTTTTTTGTATTTTAGGCAAAACTGATTGCTCAGGTTGACTAGTACTGCAAGCTTATGGGGACAGATGAAAAATGAACTGCTCTCTAATACATAATATTTTATTATGAACTTGAGCCAAAAAGAAATATCAAAACTAATGGTTCAAGGGGCACCTGGGTGGCTCAGTGGGTTAAAGCCTCTGCCTTCAGCTCAGGTCATGATCCCAGCGACCTGGGATAGAGCCCCGCATCGGGCTCTCTGCTCAGCGGGGAGCCTGCTTCCTCCTCTCTCTCTGCCTGCCTATCTGCCTACTTGTGATCTGTCTGTCAAATAAATAAATAAAAATCTTAAAACAAAACAAAACAAACCCTAATGGTTCAAAAGTTAAAAATCAATAAGCTTTTCACATACACACACATATATATGTACTATATATGTAATATATAGTTATATACATATGAATGGAGCACTTGAATAAAAGATATATTAAGAAGAACATAAGTCACCCATATTTTTGGTCAAGTAGCACTAAAACAAAAGGAAAGAACAGGTTAACAAAGAGCAAATTAAAAAAAGAAACTGACAGGAAAATTTAGTAATGTATATCAAAAACCTTAATAATGTTAATATATACTAAAATCCTTAATAATTAATGATATCTTTAAGTTTTGTAATCCAGGAATGCTGCGGTTCTAAGAACAAACAGCAGTGTATGCAAGGATTCTCAATCCCCTTAAATTCTTCCTGTAAGACAAAGAATCACCAAATTCAGTGATTCAGTATTTGAATCATATAAAATTATGAATATATGTATGTATATATGTATACATGTGTACATATATTGTATAAATGCAATTTTTAAAAAGATTGTATTTATTTGAGAGAGAGAAAACACACAAACAAGGAAGGGGGGCAGAAGGAGGGGGAGAAGCAGACTCCCACTGAGAAGGGAACCCAATGTGGACTCGATCTCAGGACCCTGGGATCATGACCTGAGCTGAGGGCAGATGCTTAACCAACTGAGCCACCCAGGTGCCTTGTATATATGTAATTTTTAAGAACTGTTTAAAAAAGATTAGGAAAATAGTAATCATTCAGAAAGTCTCAATAAACTCAATTTAACACTTTTATTTGGCTACTTAGTCAGTGCCCCTTATAACTAATACAAATGGAGTATATTACAATTTAATTTGGGGATGTTGTGACAAATTATTAATGGACGAGCCAGAGCAGTTATCTCTTAAAATTTCCCTACCTCCTAACCTTTCTCTGTCTTTTCAAGAATGAGTCTGTAATGTAGATAAGGAGAAACTTTGTATAAGGACAGACCCCTGAACAGACTTGGTTGGAGTAAAACTCCACGTAGTTCTGCAGCAAGCACAGGAACATTTCCAAACAATGTTCTTTCTGTGTGTCCAGTGAGTTTAACATACAAAGCTCCCCAGATGCTTCCTCTTTGAGGAAAAAAGAGCACGCACAGAACACATGGAGTCCTGCCATATATTTTAGCCATAACTGACAGTGCGTATACTCAAATGATTGAAGCCACTTACTGTTTTGGTACGCCACCTGTTACCATATATTTCATGTAATTAGTGCTTTAAATGAAACAACTCAAAAGCCCTTTTCTAACTTGCAAAGTGAAAGATCAAATAATTGTTAAGTTAGAGAGTTAGCATCAAATCAGGGTAATTAGGTATTACCTAATAATTGAGTCCCGGCATGGTGCACAAAAATTATCTACAGTCCATTATCTTTGGGACATACAGTATATATGAGACTATAAAACCAATATTATAAATCTACTGAACTATAATCTCCCCCTTTCTCTACTATGCAGTTGCTTAAAGAAAATTAAGTCCTCAATTTTCTCTCTTATTTTCTTTTCAGACATTGAGGAAGTGTGATAAATATTCCATTTCATTTCCATGATGTGATCTTCAGAACCACAGCCCGACTGAAGGGGAAAATGACTTTATACCACTCATACTGGCTGTTTTCATAGATGTAAATCCTGGTAGTAGGCACTACTGATGGGCAAGTCACTGCCTGGAATTACCCCACTGTCATGCTTTGCTTAACCATCATGATATTTCAGACACTGGGAAATTTAATGAATCATTCCTATTTCTTGACTTCTCCTGAAAATCAAACAAATCTTTCAGTATGGATCTTCATTCCCATATAGCAACAAGCAGCTGGATGCCATTCCTATTGGCCACAATCTCTGCCATTTCTGTTACTTTATGTCCACTGCACCTCACTGATTCAAATAGCCTATAGGCATTGGAATTTTAGTCTCTTACGGTCAATTATCTACATTTTCTGGCATGGCTGCTTTTTCCCATGATTTGGCCCCTGGCACAATTAGAATAAAGCAATTACCTATTCTCCTACATCTATAATTGGCATTTCCTATTTGCTTCCTTATCAATTTTATATTGACTAACTAGATTCATGCAGCATGTGATGCTGAAGAGTACATAATGATAAGGTAAGAGACTAACATCTCATTTTATTGATGGTCAAAACAGAAATGCATCCTCAGTTTGAATTAGGAGATGCTTTCTGGCCCCTTGCCTCTGGAGCCTGAAACCTTAACACCAATGTTGTCTGTATGTCTCTTGTTTGGTCCACAGAATGACTTGCCCCATGTAGGCAACCCCTTGGACAAAACTGTGATTCAGGGTTTTTGTTTTTGTTTTTTGAATCTTTAATTATAAGTACTGAATCCCTTCTAAACCTCTTTGATGCCAGACTTTAAATTGAAATATCATCATCATCATAAATTAAAATAATCAATTAAAATCCCATAGTAGTTTCCTTTAAAGACACAATTTTTAGTTTTAGTTTTTTAAGTGTTATAGTGCTAAAAATGTCATTCATCTGAAGATGGTAAGCTTTCTATAAATATATGCAACATGTAAAAATAACAAGTGCCTAATTCCTTACCTCTATAAATTTGAATCCACCCCTATTCATTTTCCATTATTTCCTACAATGTTTGAGATAAAAAACAGGAGTAGCATTGAAAGATAATTGTTTAAAAGTGACCAAACCAAAGAACTGTGATGAGCTTCTCTATTCTATTCTCCTCAGCATATAATTTGTTTTATTATATGACATGATAATTAAATGCAAAAAACCTCTGATCTTTGATCTACATCTTTTCATTTATCCCTTTAGTTTTCTTAGTTGTGCAAAAATGAGTTTTATTTCATTTTTTAATTTCCTTTTTGACAGATTATAATTCAAGCATGCTGCTGCCAGATGGAAATCATTTCAATAATATGAAGTGAAAATAGAAAAGAAAAAAAAATTCAAATTCCTAGAAGAATTATCAGGGAACATATATATGTTTCTTAAAAACAAATACAGCCATAAACACACACTCATATGCAAGTCCATTTCTCAAAAATATTTACTATTGATAATTTGTGTATTTTTATATCCTTACTCGAGATATTAAGGTTCGTTTCTTTCACTCAGTGATATGTCTTAGCCATCTCTCCATGTTAAAACATGTAGAGCTACCACATTCTTAATGACTACAAAGCATTTAATTGCATGACAAATAATTGCATGACAAACCTACATTTGTGAAACTGCCTCTGGTAGAAAGTGTTGTTTTGCTTTTCTGTTTTTGGCTATGACCAATTTTAAGTGAATATATTTGTGCATACATCTTTTCACATTTCTAAGAGGTAAAATGGGGATGAATAATTTGAAGAACGGCTGGGTCAGACTTTTGGCAAATATAACAGTTTAACAACGGCCTCTGAAAACATTTTATTACTTTCACTCTGACCATCTCTGCATCAGTAGAGTATGTTTGCCTCTCCATAATTTTGTGAACACTGAGTGTTGTCAATTACACGAGACTTTTAGACTTTATTGCATAAGTTTGTGCCACTTGTATTTTTTATTGTTTATAAAGATTTTGGTACAGTTTTCTCTTTCACAGTAAGACATATTAAAAACACCTAAAAGTGAGCATTATTTTAAACACTGTATCTTAAAAAGTGATAAATACTAATCAAGAAAGAAAACTACTAAATTAGATTTTAAATTAAAGACTGTAGTCAGAAATAAAGAAGGGTATTACATCATTCTTAAAGAGTCTAGCCACCAAGAAGATCTAACAATTGTAAATATTTATGTCCCCAATATGGGAGCAGCCAACTACATAAGACAACTGTTAATCAAGATAAAGAGTCATACTGATATGACTACATTAGCAGTAGGGGATCTTAAGACACCACTCTCAGTAATAGCAGAAAATCAATAAAGAAACAAGAGCACTGGGGCGCCTGGGTGGCTCAGTGGGTTAAGCCGCTGCCTTCGGCTCAGGTCATGATCTCAGGGTCCTGGGATCGAGTCCCGCATCGGGCTCTCTGCTCAGCAAGGAGCCTGCTTCCTTCTCTCTCTCTCTACCTGCCTCTCAATGTACTTGTAATTTCTCTCTGTCAAATAAATAAATAAAATCTTAAAAAAAAAAAAAAAAAAAAAAAAAAAGAAACAAGAGCACTGAAGGACACGTTGGACCAGATGAACCTCATAGATGTATGCAGAATGTTCCACCCTAAAACAACAGAATACTCATTCTTCTCAAGCATACATGGAACTTCCTCCAGAAGAGACCATATACTGGGTCATAAATCAGGGCTCAACTGATACCAAAAGATTAAGATTATTCCCTGCATATTCTCAGACCACAACGCTTTGAAACTTGAACTCAACCACAAGAAAAAGTTTGGAGGAATTCAAACACTTGGAAGCGAAAGACCACCCTGCTTAAGAATGTTTGGATTAACCAGGAAATCAAAGAACTTAAACAATTCATGGAAACCAATGAGAATGAAGACACATTGATCCAAAACCTATATGATATGGCAACGGTAGTCCTAAGGGGGAAATACATAGCCATCCAAGCCTCCCTCAAAAAAATAAAAAAATCCAGAATATGTCAGCTCTCTTTGCACCTTAAAGAACTGGAGAATCAACAACAAATTAAGCTGACCCCACACACAAGAAGGGAAATCATCAAGATTAGAGAAGAGATCTAGAAACTAGAGATAGAAACTAGAGATACAGTAGAGCACATCAATGAAACTAGAAGCTGGTTTTTTGAAAGCATCACTAACATCAATGAACCACTGTACAAACTAATCCAAAAGAAAAGAGAGAGGGCCCAAATTAATAAAATTATGAATGAAAAGGGAGAGATCATGACTAACATCAAGGAATTAGAAACAATCATCAGAAATTATCAACAGTTATATGCCAATAAGTTAAGCAACCTAGACAAAATGGATGCATTCCTGGAAAACTATAAACTTCCAAAACTGAATCAGGAAGAAATTGACAACCTGAAAAGACCAATATCTAGTAACAAGGCTGAGGCTGTGATCAAAAACCTCCCAAAAAACAAGAGCCCAGGACCTGACAGATTCCCTGGAGAATTCTACCAAGCATTCAAAGAAGAAATAATACCCATTCCCTTGAAGCAGTTTCAAAAAACAGAAGGAAAACTTCCAGACTCTTTCTATGAAGCCAGCATTACCTTGATCTCAAAACCAGGCAAAGACCCCACCAAAAAAGATAATTTCAGACCAGTATCCCTGATGAATATTGATGCCAAGATCCTCAACAAGATCCTAGCTAATAGGATCCAACAGTACATTAAAAAGATTATCTACCATGAGCAGGTGGAATTTATCCATGGGATGCAAGGTAGTTCAATATTCACAAATCAATCAGTGTGACAAAACAAATCAATAAGAGAAGAGAGAAGAACCACATGGTCCTCTCAATTAATGGAGAAAAGCATTTGACAAGATACAGTATCAGTTCTGGATTAAAATGATTCAAAGTATAGGGACTGAGGGAACATCCCTCAACTTCATAAAATGTATCTATGAAAAACCCACAGCTAATATCATCCTCAATGGGGAAAGGCTCAAAGCCTTCCCTTTGAAATCAGGAACATGACAAGGATGTCCACTCTCACCACTGTTATTCAACATAGTACAAGAAGTCCTAGCAACAGCAATCAGACAACGAAAAGAAAAAAAAAAGGTATTCAAATTGGCAAAGAAAAAGTTAAACTCTCTCTTCGCAGATGACACGATACTTTATATGGAAAACCCAAAACATTCCACCCCCAAACTATTAGAGCTCATACAGCAATTTAGTAATATAGCAGGATACAAAATCAATGTACAGAAATCACTTACTTTCTTATACACTAACAATGAAAAAATAGAAAAAGAACTTAGAGAATCGATTCCATTTACTATAGCACAAAGAACCATAAGACACCTGGGAATAAACCTAACCAAAGATGTAAAGGACCTGTACTCTAAGAACTACAGAACACTCACAAAAGAAATTGAAGAAGACACAAAAAGATGGAAGAGCATTCCATGCTCATGGATCAGAAAAATAAACATTGTTAAAAATGTCTGTACTGCCTAGAGCCATCTATACTTTCAATGCCATCCCGATCAAAATTCCACTGGCATTTTTCAATGAGCTGGAACAAACAATCCTGAAATTTGTATGGAACCAGAAAAAAACCCAAATTGCTACGGAAATGCTGAAAAAGAAAAACAAAACTGTGGGCATCACATTTTCTGATTTCAAGCTATATTACAAAGCTGTGATCACAAGACACTGGCACAAAAACAGACACATAGACCAGTGGAACAGAGAAGAGAGCCCAGATATGGACCCTCAACTCTATGGTCAAATAATCTTCAACAAAGCAGAATAAAATAGTGGACAAAAGACAGTCTCTTCAATAAATGGTGCTGGGAAAATTGGACAGCTATGTGTAGAAGACTGAAACTTGACCGTTCTCTTACACCATACACAGAGATAAACTTGAAATGGATAAAAGACCTCAACATGAGGCAGGAATCTATCAAAATCCTAGCGGAGAACATAAGCAGTAAGTTCTTCAACATCTGCTACAGCAACTTCTTTTAAGACATGTCTCCAAAGGCAAAGGAAACAAAATTGAAAATGAACTTTTGGGACTTCATCAAGACCAAAAGCTTCTGCACAGCAAAGGAAACAGTCAACAAAACAAAGAGGCAACCTATGCAATGGGAGAAGATATTCTCAAATGACACTACAGACAAAGGGCTGATATCTAAGATCTTTAAAGAACTCCACAAACTCAATACACACAAAACAGGTAATCACATCAAAAAATGGGCAGAAGACATGAACAGACACTTCTCCAAAGAGGATATACAAATGGCTAAGAGACACATGAAAAAATGTTCATCATCATTGGCCATCAGGGAGATTCAAATCAAAACCACATTGAGATACCCCCTTACACTAGTTAGAATGGCCAAAATTAACAAGACAGTAAACAACAAGTGTTGGAGAAGATGTAGAGAAAGGGGAACCCTCTTACACTATTGGTGGAATGCAAGTTGGAGCAACTGCTTTGGAAAACAGTGGGGAGATTTCTTAAGAAATTAAAAATAGAGCTACCCTATGACCCTGTAATTGCCCTACTGGGCATTTACCCCAAAGATACAGATGTAGTGAAAAGAAGGGCCATCTGCACTGCAAGGTTCATAGCAGCAATGGCCACAGTAGCCAAACTGTAGAGAGAACCAAGATGACCTTCAATAGACAAATGGATAAAGAAGATACGGTCCATATATACAATGGAGTATTATGCCTCCATCAGAAAGGATGAATACCCAACTTTTGTATCAACATGGATGGGACTGGAAGAGATTATGCGGAGAGAAATAAGTCAAGAAGAGAGAGTCAATTATCATATGGTTTCACTTATTTGTGGAGCATAAGGAATAACACAGAGGACATGGGGAGATGCAGAGAAGAAGTGAGTTGGGGGTAAATTGGAGGGGGAGACAAACCATGAGAGACTGTGTACTCTGAGAAACAAACTGAGGGTTTTGGAGGGGAGGTGGGTGGGAGGTTGGGTGAGCCTGGTGGTGGGTATTATGGAGGGCATGTATTACATGGAGCACTGGGTATAGTACCTAAACAATGAATTTTGGAACACTGAAAAAAAATTTAATTTAATTTAATTTTAAAAAATGAAGTACTTGTAAACCCCACAAAAAAAGAAAGAAAGAAAACTACCAGTATCTCACCATTATAATTTGACTAAACTAATTGAATATTTTAAGTCATTTCATAACTTACTCCCACCATTTTAGACTTGATGGTTTGTGTCCTTTGCAACACATGCTATTTCCTTTAATATTTGCAATACCAGCTTGAATGTACATAAAACCTTAATTGATGTCTAAGACCTGAAGAGTTTCTTTGTTTCCTCTGACTTGACTGTTAAATGCTTTATTGTCCCACTTTTTGGTTACTTTCTCTCAATCTACCACAGTAATTGTAGTTATTTATGTGTGTGGCTCTTGCCAAAAAGCTGGAACTCACTTTTTAAAATACATATTTATCTCTTTGTTTTTTTAAAAGAAAGATTGTGCCTAATCACATAATTTTTTCATTATACTAAACTTAAATGAACTAAAATATATAATGAAGAGTAGTCTGTAGATATTTTTAATGACTTTATACTGTAATTTTTCCTTACATGTGGAATCATAGTAAGTGAATTCTCTGGAACTGTATTAAAAGGCTTTTCATACCAAAAATAGCAAGATATTGAGATTTCTAAATACAGGGAAAAAAAAAACAAATAGCAAGATATTGAGATTTCTAAATACAGGACAAAAACAAACAAACAAACAAAAAACAACAAAACAAAACCAAAAACTGCAAAAATGGCTTTTACCTTTGGGATCAAGATGTGTTAAATAACTTCAGACATTAGGGAAAAATTGTTTGAAGCAGAAGAACAATTATTGAACATGGAAATAGTTTGGTGATATCAGAGTCCCAGTAAGAATCAAATAAAAAAATAGAATAAAGCTTTAGTAATATCAGGAAATTGGTGGGATTTCTGTGATATTTCTAAATTCATTACCTGAACATACTTTAATGTGTTTTAAAGCTGTGTTCATTCTTTAACACGATTCCAAATGTTTTTCATCATATTAGCATAGGTGCTCCTCAAACCTACCTCCTAATGTTTAAATATCCTTTGATCCTAAATATAGATCTTTTTTAAAAAGTTCTAAGTCATCCTTTAGTCAAAATTTTTCATTGTAAGTACAATTACCTCAGCTTTTCCTCTTTTTGCTTCAAATCTATCCTATTTATTGGGGGAAAATGAGCTATTTCTTATGAATAATGAGTGGTCAGACTTTAATAAATGAGCAGTTGCTTTCATAGATCATTGTATGAACACTGCAGAAAATTTTGAAGGCACACTAACAGTGCTAAAAAGCTGAAAACAAACAAGCAAAAATATTGTAGAAGGAGTCTAAGAATGGAATTTATTGTCACTATATAAGGAGTTCAGTGATATAGAATAGTTTATTCACTCTGGTGTATATAGCTTTATTAAGCAAAATAATTTCATAAAAACCTCTAGCTTTACCTCATTCTTGAACTAAGATATTTAACTTTTTCTGAACAAAAGTAATTGAATAAAAAAAATAAGGATTCAACATACTCAACCATTGATACACTTAAAGCTTTCTTTCAAAATGAATTTTATGTTACTGTTCTCCTACAAAATTCTTGGGGAAGCATACAAAAAAATAGACTCAGTGGGTTAAGGACCTAAATGTGAGACCTGAAACCATAAAACTCCTAGAAAAAAACACAGGCAACAATTTTTTTTTACATTAGCCGTAGCAACATTTTCTAGATAGGTCTCTCAAGGCAAGACAAACAAAAGCAAAAATAAACTATACAGAAACAAAAACCTTTTCACAGCCAAGGAAATTCACCAACAAAATGAAAAGACAGCCAAATGAATAGAAGATATTTGCCAATGAAACATATGATAAGGGGTATCTAAAATATATAAAGAACTTGAACAACTCAACACCAAAAAACCCTCAAATAATCCAATTACAAAATAGGCAGAGGTCTTGATTAGACATTTTTCCAAAGAAGACATACAGATGGGCAAAAGATACATGAAAAGACGTTCTACATCACTCATCATCAGCAAGATGTAAATCAAAACATCAAGGAGTTATCTTTCATACCCGCCAGAATAACGGGAGTCAAAATGACAAGATATAAGAAGTATCGCCAAGGATTTGGAGGAAAAGATACCCTCATGCACTGTTGGTAGAAATGTTAATTGGTGAAGCCACTATAGAAAACAGTATGGCAGCCTCTCAAAAAATTAAAAATTCTCTATGATTCAGTAATTCCAGTTTTTACCCAAAAGGAAAAAAAAACAGATTACTTTTAAAAGATATATGTACCCTAAGTTTATTGCAGCATTATTTACAACAGGCAAGATAGAGAAGCAACTCTAGTATCCACTGATAGATGGATGGATAAAGAAGAGTCGTGCACACACAAACACACACACACACACACACACGCACACACGCACGTGCATATTACATAGCCATAAACAAGGAAGCAAGGATAAGACCTTGTTATTTGTAAAAACATGGGCAGACCTACAGGGTTTATGCTAAGTGAAATAAGTTAGAGACAAATACCATATGATTTCAATTATATGTGGAATCTAAGAACAAAACAGATGAATCAACAAAAAACAGGTTCTGACCTATGAAGAGAGAGAGAAAACTGATAGTTGCCAGAGGGAAAGGGGTTAGTGTGGTGATACAGGCTTCCAGTTAGGAGATGAATACGTGATGGGGAAAAAAGGTACAGCACAGGGAATACAGTCAGTTGTACTGTAGTAGTTATATGGTGACAGATGATAGCTACACTTGTGGGAGCAGACTTGTCAAATCACTACGTGTACACCTGAAAGTCATATAACATCGTGTGCCAACTATACTCAAATTTTAAAAATTTGCTGAAAAAAATTATTTTAACATAATCTGTGTCTGATACTAACAAACACACACCTCTTGGGGAAACACCCATCTAATCTTGAGAATATGTCCAAACTAAATGTCTACATAAACGCCAGGCCAGGGTGCCTTGGGGGCATAGTCTGTCAAGCATCTGCCTGTGGCTCAGGTCCTGCTTTCCGGGTCTGGGACAGAGCCCGCTGCCAGGATCCCTGCTCAGTGGGGAGCCTGCTCCTCCCTCTCCCTTTGCTGCTCCCCCTGATTGTGCTCTCTTGTTGGGGTTAATGTAGGGCAAGAAATCAGCCATAATACCTGGCTTGCTAAAATGTGACACAGAGGCCACTGGGGGTGATGGCAGGTTCCAGAGAAGGGCGTAGGCCTTTGGGATGCCAAGGCTTGCATGAACACTCTGATGTAGGAACGCAGTGGAAAACTGCTGTCCCCAAAGCTTTAGTCCCAACAGCCATCCAAGGATCTAAGAGATGTACGCATTGTCCCCCAGGCTATGTTTAGCAGAACTCCTGGAACACTCAGATTAGTTAGCATATCGTATCTTTCATGTAAACAGATCCTCCTACTTCTAGTAAGACCCCTAATCGCATACCACTGACTGAGAATCAGTGATAAAGTTTTGTGTTATTCTGAAGGACCAATAAAAGCGGGACCAAAGAAGGGTAAAGGGTCTTCATCTCTGAGCGCTGACCTCTTCCCTTGGTTTCTATCTCACAGCCAAGTGTGGAGTCATCTTTCATCTGTCGGTACGAGAATTGTAGGCCATTGCCAGCACTCTCTTACTCTCTCTCTCTGTCAATCAATCAACTCTTTCATCAGTCAAATCTTTAAAAATTGGCAGGTCAAGTCCTTCCATATCAAACTTCCAGTCATCAAATATATTAAATTATGGGCATTCCGGTGTTTTTAAGTTATCCAAAGAGGTACCAATGCTTTCTTGGGACAATACCTTACATGAAGTCATTCCTTCCTAATGCATGGCTTTGGCTTTCTTCCATGTGTTGTCTTAGTTGAGACCGGGGTTTATATTTTGTTTCTGCATTTGTTTCTTGGAAAACACTCAGGATCTTAGCTTGGGCTCATTTTCAGGGATATGATCATGGAAAATTCAGCAGAGTGGTTAAAAGCCCAGGCTTAATTCAAATAGTTCTACATTTGCATTCTAGGCATGCTATTTACTAATACAAGCTTTAGCGACACACATAGCTGGTCTGAGTAAAGCTTCTTCACCTATAATATGTTATGTTTAAGTATAGTTTTAAACATTAAATGAGAAACACATGTGAATGATTAGTACAGTACTGGGAATGTATTAAGTGCCCAATAAATGTTACCTAGTAGTATTTTTTGCTGTTTTTATGAGGTATCTTGGGTAGAACTCAACACCTTAATGGTGGCCCCACCGGACCCATATTTCAGGATCTGCTCCCTTGTTTGTCCTAGTTTTGTCCTCTCTCCAGTCCCTGAATAAGAGAATGAGGACAAAGAGATGAAGTCTTACAAACCTTGTGTGTTCTCCACAGGAACACCACAATTTTGCCCACATCATAGGATCACATCTCATATGCATAAAAGGAGGACCATCATCTTCCCACACTAACTGGCTCTGAATGTGGTGTCAGAAGGTATAATGAGACAAAAACAAATGAAGTTTCCCTTGACACGTTCAGTGCCTTCAAAATGCATAGCAGTGTATCAAATGTATACAGAGTGGTTATGTATTACAGAAAGAAATGGCTTGCGTTCATGTAGGAGGCGGAATTTTCCTTCAAGCGTGTCTGTGGTTGGCTATCAACTATGGGAGAATATAGTATATTCCTGGCTATAGGGAAATCAACATAGTTACATAATGCTGCTGATTAATCCTTTTTTTAAAATTAGTTTCAGAGGGAGAATTTAGTGATTCATCAATTGCATATAACACACAATGTCATCACACCACGTGCCCTCCTTAATGCCCATCACCCAATTACCCCTCCAACAACCCTCAGTTTGTTTCCTAGGTTTCAGTGTCTTATTTTTGCCTTCCTATTTTCATCTTATTTTATCTTTCCTTCCCTTCCCCATGTTCATTTGTTTTGTTTCTTAAAGTATACATGTGCATGAAATCATATGGCATTTGCCTTTTCCTGACTTATTGAGAGAGAGAGATTGCAAGTACGCAGAAAGGCAGGCAGAGAGAGAGGGGGAAGCAGGCCCCCCACTGAACAGAGAACCTGACGTGGGGCTTGATCCCAGGACCCTGGGATCATGACCTTAGCCGAAGGCAGAGGCTTAACCTACTGAGCCACCCAGGTGCCCCAAGATTTCATTCTTTCTGATGGTTGAGTAATACTCCTGTGTGTGTGTGAGTGCATCACATCTTCTTTATCAATTCATTTCTTGATGGACATCTAGGTTCTTTCCATAGTTTGGCTATTGTGGACATAGCTGCTATAAATATTGGGATGCATGTGCCCCTTCAAATTACTATGTTTGTATCCACTGGATTAAAACCTAGTAGTGCAATTACTGGGTCATAGGGTAGTTCTATTTTTAACTTTTTTGGGAACCTCCATACTATTTTCCAGAGTGGCCTCACCATCTTGCATTCCCACCAACAGTGTAAGAAGGTTCCCCTATCTCTGCATCTTCGCCGACATCTGTCATTTCCTGAGTTGTTAATTTTAGCCATTCTGACCTGTGTGATGTGATATCTTATTGTGGTTTTGATTTGTATTTTCCTGATGCCAAGTGATGTGGAACATTTTTTCATGTGTCTGGTGGCCATTTGAAGGTCTTCTTTGGAGAAATAGACATTTCATGTCTTCTGTCCTTTTCTTGACTAGATTTTTGTTTTTGGAGTACTGAGTTTGATAAGTTTGATAGATTGTGGATTCTAGCTCTTTACCTGGTAAGACTTTTGTGAATATCTTCTCCCATTCCATAGGTTGCCTTTTAGTTTTTATTAACTGTTTCCTTTGCTGTGCAGAAACTTTGTATTTTGATGCAGTCCCAATAGTTCACTTTTGCTTTTGTTTCTCTTGCCTTTGGAGATGTCCCGCAAGAAGTTGATGCAGCATAGTTCAAAGAGGTTTCTGCCTATGTTCTCCTCTAGGATTTTCATGAACTCCTGCCTCACATTGAGCTCTTTCATCTATTTTGAGTTTATTTTTGTGAATGGTGTAAGAAAGTAGTCCAGTTTCATTCCTCTGCATGTGGCTAATTTTCCCAACACTATTTGGCATCACAATTCCAGACTTCAAACTGTATTACAAAGCTGTAATCATCAAGACAGCATGGTACTGACATATAAATAGACACATAGATCAATGGAACAGAATAGAGAACCCAGAAATGGACCCTCAACTCTATGGTCAACTGATCTTCAAAAAAGCAGAAAAGAAGATTCAAAAAGACAGTCTCTTCAACAAATGGTGCTGCTGGTTCATCTTAAAGTCATTAGCTGATCCATAGATAGGATTACACAGGTTGTTCCATAAATCATCAGTTAATTTAGCTAAGCCAATCTAACACACTGATGACACTAGATAATTCACCTTCTAAAGTATTGGAAAACAATTTTAGCCTCCGGCCAAGAATGGTAAATGACTGGGGCGCCTGGGTGGCTCAGTGGGTTAAGCCGCTGCCTTCGGCTCAGGTCATGATCTCAGGGCCCTGGGATCGAGTCCTGCATCGGGCTCTCTGCTCAGCAGGGAGCCTGCTTCCCTCTCTCTCTGCCTGCCTCTCTGTCTACTTGTGATTTCTCTCTGTCAAATAAATAAATAAAATCTTAAAAAAAAAAAAAAGAATGGTAAATGACTAACAGTCTTCAAATAAGAGAATCAAAGGGTGACTTTTACATTTGGAGAGAACTGCACATTATTTTTGACTGTCTTTTAAAAATAAATCTTGAGTCTTTTGGAAAATTTGGAGCAATTTCACACATTATGCTCCGAAGTTAAGTCCAGTGGATACAATAATTAAATGTAAAAAAAAAAAAAAAAAAAAAAAAAACACCCACAATTTAAAGTATACCAGAAGTGTGTAAAAGTTTCTCTACCCCGTGAAAAGCCTACCCTCAAAATCAATAAACAATAAAGATATGTGATTTTTTATCAAAATGATGGATTTAAAAGTCTTGGCATGGCAAATGCAATCATACAAAAAAGACAAATATAAAACTGAGAAGAAATATTTGCAATTTATATTTCATGCACAATGTTAATATTTCTAATATATGAATGTGCTCCGATAAGATAAAAAACAATGTTTTAGAACAATGCACCAAAATAATGATCAGTTAGTTCATAGTAAAAATACAAATGGCTCTATGAAAAAGTGATATATGCATGAATTTTCTGACTAAAAAATTCCATTTGTGGAATCCTACTGCTGCTATATCCTGCCAAATATTAAAGGATTTATATTCATGACTACTCACTAAATAACTTTTTTTTTTTTTAGGATTCTTTTTTTCTTTTTTGGCCTTTTACTATAGTGAATGACACTAATTGACTTTTGAATGTTAAACCAACCTTGCATTACTGGGATAAACCCTGCTTGGTCATGATACGTTACTTTTTATTGATTATTGGATTCAACTTGCTAATATTTAGTTAAGGATTTTTGCACCCATATTAATGAGGGGTGTTGGACTATAGTCTTATTGTAATGCCTTTGTTTGGTTTTAGTATCAGGGTAATTGCTGGCCTCACAAATTAGGTTGGGATAGTATTCTTTCTTTTTTTTGGTTTTTGTTTTCTGGTAGAATTGGTTTGATTTCTTCCTATGATTCTCATAGAATTTACTAGTGAAGCCATACACTAAATTACTAATTTTAATAGTAAAAGACAGGCAATGATCTATCAGTAGACTGAATAAACTATTGTATTATATAGTCCCATAAAAAAACACAAAAAAGTTGTAAAAATTATATAACAGGGAAATGGATATATAATAATATGCTACCATTTATATAAGTAAGGGGAAAATGTGATTATATGTAAGTCTGAATTTTTAATTAGATAATGAAAAGATAAATAATAACTTTTGAAATCTTTAGCAAGAGGCAGGAAACAGGGTATATATGACAGGGTGAAAAGTCAGACTATTTAGACCAAACTTGTTTTGTAGATTTGAATCTGGAATCACTAAACATTTTCACATCATTATAATTTTTAAAGTTAATCTTTAAAAAATCTAAAATAACATGAAACAAAGAAAACTAAATATGTATTCAGTTGTCGGCAAACTGAATATAATGATTTTAATTTGATTAGCTATTGCCAAAGGGATAAAAGAATGAAAACAAACAAAAACACCTTAAACTACTTTTGTAATCAATTGTAAGTAGCGTCAGTATCGATATGAGATTTTATATGTATATTATAGAATAAAATGCATGAGTAATTATGTGGAATTCTATATAACTTTTTTTTTTAGGATTCTTTTTTTCTTTTTTGGCCTTTTACTATAGTGAATGACACTAATTGACTTTTGAATGTTAAACCAACCTTGCATTACTGGGTATTAAGAGTTAGAATTTTCTGTTTGGGAGAAAAAAAGAAAAATGCAAAAAGAAAAAAAAAGAAAAAATGCAAAATAGAAGGGGTTAAACAAAATGTTCATGGTTTTGGTTTTGGTTGCAAGGATCAATATAAACTAGTGAATGTATTTTAACTTAAAATTCTATTCCCAAGCTCCCGCCCCTGAAAAAATCTGGAAACAATGACCAATCCAATAACAGGGAGCCCTGGTATTATGAAGATTTAATATCAGGTTTTTCTGTTTGTTTGTTTGTTTTGTTTTGTTTTGGCTTAAAATAACACCTCTGTATTAGTTCACAAATGTGAAGGTCAGAAACCCAGGCAAGCTCAGCTGGGTTCTCTCTACTTAGGATCTCACCAGATTGAATTCAAAGTATTCACATACTCTGGGTGAGGTTCTTTTTGTTGCTGCTGTTGTTCTCTCTCTCTTTTTTTTCCTTACTGTTTGGTGAACATTTCTTTTCTTTTTTTTAAATTATTATGTTCAAATATATCAAGTTTTAAGATTTAAAAGAATCTAAGTTCACTGAAAAATATGGTGAATTTTAGATCTTAATCAAGGAATGGTCAAGAAAATCCAAGAACAACTTCAGGCTTTTTATCAAGAAAATGATAAAAGATTAAAAAGCTTATACTGAAAGGCTCATCAACCATCTTGAAGAGATTCCCTTGGTGCATTATGGAAAATCTGAGTATACACAGATCAATAAACTAAATGCTTATATTCAAATGCCTACTAAAGCAACACAAAACAAAATTAAACATAACTAATTAGTCACCTCCAGATGACACAGAGCTAAGTTTTTTTCTTTAATAACTGGTACATAAATGGAAATAAACATTTATTCAGCCTTTCTTATATATAAGAAATATATCTTGATAGATAGATATCGTCTATCCTGACACTGGATAACCAAATAGTAGATAAGGTAAAGTTTGTTAGAAGTATCTCACTTAATAAACAAAGAAGAAATAATAGAATGAAAGTAGCCTCATTATACAACATTAATATACCCTGAAAGATCTTGGCATTGAACATAAATGCTACTAACATCACAGAATAGGAAACATCCAGATACCATGGGACTCTTGATGAAAAATCACATTACCGTTTATGAACCTAGTATTACCAAAGGGTGGTAAAAACAAGTCTAATTGTGATCACATCTCCAGATCAGCAGACAGGGAGATATGTTAAACTACACCCTAGGGATATAATCAGCAATGTTCAGACTGTGGGAAGCTTTGCAGGATAACCTCTTTGCTGGCTCCTTCAGCAATAAATTGCATGTGAAAAAGAAAAAAAAAAAAAAACCAGAGAGCAAAAGAGATGAAAGAAACATCAAAGATTAAAAGAGACTTAAGAGACACTGAACCATCACAAAATGTTGATGGTATTTGAATCATTCTTCAAACATATGTGGGAAAAAAATAATATTCAAGAGATTACTGGAAATGTGAACCTTGAATCAACTTCATATTTAATAGCAAGTAATTATTACACATTTTATGTATATTATTTGCATTGTGATTACATGAGAAAAGAATTCTTATGTCTTAGGGTTGCAAACAGAAGTAATTATGGATGGAATGGGTATAATTTAGGCCTTGCCTCAAAATAATTCAGATATGGGAAGTTGGTGGGATAAATAAAACAAAATTGACCATGAATTAATGCTTGTTGAGGCTGGATGAAGAGTACATGTGTCTTTACTACTCCATTCTATTTTGTGTATGTTTGGTATTTTCCATAATGAAAGTTGAAAGTCAATAAAATAATGTATTTCAGGCCTTTACTTCACAGTTAGCGTTGACAAAATAAGCCAGTTCAATTTTGCAAAATAAGAAAAAGTAAACTACATATTATTCTCTGCATAGGAAAACTTGGAATTTTAGGGGCACCTGGGTGGCTCAGTCGGTTAAGCATCTGCCTTTGGCTCAGATCATGATCCCACAGTCCAGGGATCCAGCCCCACGTCCAGTCCCTGCTCAGCATGGAGTCTGCATCTCCCTCTCCTCCCTGCTTGCGCTCTCTCTAACTATCTCTGTCACTGTCTCTGTTGTGCTCTCTCGAATGAATAAATAAATAAATAAAATCTTAAAAAAAAGAAAATTCAGATTTTAGAGGTTCATAACATGTAGTGATATGAAGAGGAGTATTAAGCATTTAATGATATCACTGCTTTTCTTTTGAATTAGTGATTCTTGCTATCACTCTTAGTGTGTGATTCACACAAAATAACCACAATCTTTAATGCTTTCTAATTTTTATACTACATTTTCAAAACTCTCCCCTTCCTTTTGGACATATTTCAGGGTGATGGTTCTAAACCACTCAAGCAGTCCCTGATAACAACCGGTGGTCTTCAGTTATTACTAGGGCACCTTAGCATGCACAGAAATCCTGTGGTAACTCAGTAGACACTTTGATATTATTCCTGTTTTCTTCACATCTTCATGTCCCTCCTTTGTCAACATTTTCCCATAACTATTTCCTAAATGCAGAATAAACTATAAGCTGATATTTCCAAAATCCAATAATAATTTACAACTTCATCAACCACTAATGGCACACTGTGATGTGACTCACTCTAGCCTCCATGGTAGATCAGATGTCCTCTGGGCAATGCACAATTCCCAGCACACTCATGCTAACTGTAGCCTTGTCTCCCTCATCTCACACACACCATGGAATGCATTTGAAAAATGTGTCATCATATGCTAAAGGCTTGAAACCAATTTAAAAAATACTATACATTGTTATTAGCAAGAAATTATTGCATAGCTTCTCAGAACTGATAACAGTGCATTACTAGGTCATTAATAGGATTGAAATGTGCCTCAAAAGATAATTTGGCATAATTGTATTTTGAAAAATAAAAACAGAAAGAAAGTTCCTTAAGTGAAATTCTTAAATTTTACGCTCACTATGCCCTTTCAAGGGTTACATTTATAAAGGAAAAAATAGTATTTTTATTCTTATTTATTTGCAAAAAAGGAGTCATTACCAGTTGAGGTAAGTGCTGCCCCAAGAGGTAGGAAACAGGAATGAAATACATTGTATTTGGGGCACCTGGGTGGCTCAGTCAGTTAGGCGTCTGCCTTAGGCTCAGATCATGATCCTAGGATCCTGGGACAGAGCCCACATTGGGCTTCCTGCTTAGCAGGGAGCCTGTTTCTTCCTCTCTCTCTACCTGCTGCTCCCCCTGCTTGTGCTCTGTCAAATAAATGAATAAAATCTTTTAAAAAATACATTGTATTCATTCAAAGGGAGAAAAATAAAAGGAAACATACATAAACACACCCCCCAGGGTGATGAAATTAGGCTGCTGATTCAAAGAATAGAGGTTAAAAATGTGCTTCAGTTTTAGTCAGCAGAATAAGAAAATGTCTTACTACTTTAAAAAAATTAGAGGGTCTTCAATAGAATTCACTGTTAAAAATAATAATAAATTGTTTTAGTCACACTGCATGGCTTCCTGTATTAAACCTAAACACCATCGAGGTTTGCAAATCAATCTGCCTTTAAGATTTTTCCACCAACAATGACTTTCATGGATTTGGGTAACTAATAAGGCCCAGCAAAGCAGAGCTTTGTCATTGTAAACTGTTGACCTATCTGAGAAAAAGAGTTTGATTTTACTAACGCTTCATTAATAATACAGAAATAGAGGCAAGAGCATGAAGGAGGCAGGCTCCTTGGCAGCTGTTTCTGGGAAAACGCCAGATGGGTTCTGTCTCTTGGTGTCTCATCTTTTTTTTTTTTTTTTTTTTTTAAGAATTCTGAATTGCAAAGCTGCTTTAAGGGGTAAAAATATACAATGTGGTTTATAAAATATATACAAATTATGCCATCACATCTTGGGCTTGCCATACAATGGCATGTTAAACTGAATGTGTCAGTCACAAAAGTCCACTTTTCTTTGGTAGCACACCAGATCACCATGAGGACCAATTATCAGACTTTATCTTATTCCAAGTAACAATATAAATTGACAGATTAACTGAAAACTGTCTGAATGCAACATGCAGTTGATAATTTGAAATCACATTGCACAAAAGAGAAAACAATTTCATAGGATATGTAGGATACGTATTAAAATTATGCACCAACAATATTTTTGAGAAGGTATCCTCAGCCTTTCGATATGAATAAAACCATAATATTCCAGCTTAAAGTTAATCTGGAAGGTGGCTTTTTCAACCACTATGTGTGAAAGGAATCTGTAAGCTTAAAATTTGTTCCTGACTATAGGAAGTTGTCAATCTCGTTTAAACTTGCAGATGTGCTTATACAGCTGGTGCCATATTGGGATCTTTACATTTGGTCCTTTGGGAGAAAAATGATACAAAAACCAGCAAGCACCTTTGTGAAGTTACTTTGCAGCAGACATGGAAGTTAAAATGTCGTTTTCTTAACACATCTCTAGAACTCACTGAAGCTTTTCCCTCAACACCAATAAACCATGCTGATTTTATGAGTGATGATGTCACTCAACTTCACAAGTAAGAAATAAAACCTTTGCAAGCAAGGAAAGAATAAAACACAATCTTGTGTTATGTGAATTTTTTATGTGCATTTTTAAATGCGCTTGGTGAATTCACTTCTAAAATTCATTGTTATAAAAATGTTCAAGGACACTGAAATTATACTGCAATTTTAAGAGAACCTAACATATCTTCTTAAGTTGAAATGGTGAAAAATTTTTCTGCAACTGTTGTCTTTTCAGAATAGCTACCTGGAGAATGCAGTAATCATGAAATTGGGGTACAGCAGATGTATGAATGTCATTAGAATTTCGAAGTTAAAATTTTGAGGTTGTTATTTCATTCTTGGGTTTTCTTACAGATTTCTGTTGATAATTGGGGATTTAAAGAAAACATTCTTCAATAATCTGAGGCATTTATTCTCTTCCCTATCAATGGCATTCACAGAAAGGTAAGGAGTAGTAAAGCATGCTACTGTTGATCTCTATGTTAACAGGGAAGTCCCCAGAGACAACACACAGATAACATCCGAACGTTTGTTTGGAGAAGCACTGAACTGAGGTCACTTTCCAAAACAACAAACTGCTGCTCTCTATGACCCTGAAAGGTTAGAGTTTAGGAATTTCCTGGAGAGACTGTGTTTTGTCTGGTATTTCTCTTAAAAGTATCCAGGAACTCAACTAGCACGAGTAGGATTATCTCCATCAAAGATGTGAAAAGGGTGTGAGTTTCACCAACCCGCGTGGAGAATTAAAGGTGAAGAAAAGAGAAGCCAGCAAGGAAGAATCATAAGCAAAAGAAAAATGCTTCGTTTTGCATTAAACAAGAGTCAAGTAGGTTGTATGTGCCCCTTTGCTGTATGGTGGCTTATTCATTTGCAACAATTCATCTTCTAAATTATAATACAAGGACTTTGGGTAAACTATCATAAGCATAAATGACACTTCTGCTAGCAGCTAAGATTTCCTTCTGTACTTAGTGTGACTCGATTGATAATATTTGTGGTTGGTAATATTTGTGTATATTCATATAACCCATCAGTAGAACAAAGCTCAAGTTCTAGAAATCCATTATAATGCCATAGCAATACCATAGCAAAGCTTTCACCGTGGTTTTTATTTTCTTTCTTCTTCTTCTTCTTTTTCTTCCTGGAGTAGTTTTTTCTGTGTTTAAACAGATCTGCCTGGAGATTATGTTCAGAACTAATCTCTTCCACTCCCTCCTAATCTTATGCTTTAGTTAATAGCTAAACTCCAGACATGTGGTATATTAAAAATAAATACTTTTTATTAGTTATTTCTACCTCAAATATAAATATCTTGAAGAAAACATGAATTTAAAATATACATTTAAATTAGGTCTTTTTTTTTTTTTTTTTGCAATTGTCCACTAGCAAATGTCCTGAATTTTTCTGTTGTCTGTTTTACAAAATTCGCGGATGATGGGTCAAACTCATCACTCAACTGAATTATCTGCTAAGTAGGACTTTGTCCCAACCCAGGCTCATATTGATATTACTCTTGGACTCTATACTCCCAATGTCTTGGCGTCATATACAATTTTGGCAGCCAACACCATTATGTGCACTTAACCACTGAATTGTCCTGTGAAGTTAAAATGCCTATTAATGTAGATGCTTTAAACAGGTGGTGCTCATCACATACCAAAGGTCAGAAAATGTCAAGTGGATTAAGTAGAAACAACATCATTACAGCTTTTGGAAGGAGTTGGCTAAATTTTCTTTTTCTATATGCTACATATACAAAAATGTGCTTTTCTATATAATGAATGATTTGTTATGATTTCTAACACACTCAGCCAAATAGTTTAGCCAAATATGAATTATACCTACATATTTTGGGAAAAAAAATCCTCAGCCCTTAACAATCAAAAGAAGGTTTTCATAGGTCAGCTGAAGGTTAAGCTACAAATAGTAGATTATGTTGCCAGATGATTGGTGCCTGATGAGGCTTTGTTTTATAATACTTTATCTATGAATTACCATGCAAGGGAAATATACTTTCTGGGAAATGTCCTTTTGCAGACTTCATGCCAGAGAAATGACCCAACATGAAGGAAGATGCTCCAGGGGCTTCTCTGGGACAAATAATGTGAGGACCTCTCATTTGGACAAACTGTTTTTGTAAACTTACGCTGAGAAAAGAATTGTAAGTTTTAGCTGGATACATACCTATTATTAATAAGCACCTGATTTTTGCCAGGTATTATAATACCTAGGGGCAAATGCAATATTTGATATCAAGGAGATCTGATCAGAAAGTGCACAAAACTAGGTTAAGCAAAAATAGAAGTATAATAAATAGGCAGAAAGCACTGGTACTTAGTGGACATTTTGACCCTGCTGGTGCCCTCAAGAGCTGGGAGATCTCTGAGTCAGGGATATCACAGCACTCAGCAACTTCCCAGAAACTCAAAATGCATCTTTAAAAATTCATTTTGATTTTGGGGCATCTGGGTGGCTCAGTGGGTTGGGCCTCTGCCTTTGGCTCGGGTCGTGCTCTCAGTGTCCTGGGATCGAGTCCCACATCGGGCTCTCTGCTTGGCGGGGAGCCTGCTTCCCTCTCTCTCTCTGCCTGCCTCTGCCTACTTGTGATCTCTGTCACATAAATAAATAAAATATTTTAAAAGAAAAAAAACATTTTGATTTTACATGAAAGTATGCTATTATATTCCTCAGTAGAAAAAAATCTTGGTAGATAATATTTATTATCATTGGTAGATATCATCTAAACCTTTCTGATAAGAGGAGGTAATGAAAACTCAGGATATAATTTATAACAATATAGCAAAAAATAACAGTAACTACCTAGAGGTCATAAGAAAACAGTTTTAAGGTTGCATTTAAACAAGAATGTTTAGAACGTTCTAAACTCTAGTTGAAGCTTTTGTTTCTGTTTATTATTAATCTAAGGATGTAAGTTTATTCCATGGGCTTTCACCTTTATGGCCTCTCAGAGCAGCACAGACACTGAAGAAAGCTGGTAGCAAAGTCAGCCTCCTGCCCTAGGACTCTTGTCACAGTGTCGTCTGCTTCCCATGTCATCAGAGTCACACTGATTAGTCACATGAATTTGCTGAGCCTCATGTTCTCATGTATAAAACTTAGGTAAAGGATGTCTATTTCAGAACATTATGAATACCAAATAAAGACATGTCTACAAAAATAAATAAATGTAATCTTAAATAATAAAGGGGAATCCTGGGTGGCTCAGCTGGTTAGACACCTGACTTCGGCTCAGGTCATGATCACAGAGGCCTGGGATGGAGCACTGGGCTCCCTGCTCATCAGGGAGTCTGCTTCTCCCACTTCCCCTTCCCCACACTCATACTCATTCTCTCTCTCTCATTCACAAAAATAAATAAATAAGATCTTTAACGAAAACATGTATGTAATGCATGGGACCTGGACTGAGGAAACAGTGGGTAACTGGTAGTTACTGGAATTATCATGATACTTTCATAATCACTATTAAAACCACTAGCAAAAACCTTGAATTCAAGGTCAAAACTCTGGCCTTGTGATAACTATGCAATGATACTGAATTATGTCTAACCACATAGTCATTAATATTCATATATAACATGAAACTTAAGAAGAACAAAATAATAGCTATTAATTCTTCTTAACTCTTTTGGTTTTATTTCTAAGATTTCTCACACACTTCACCAATACTTCCAGGACATATAGATCAACTCATTTCTGAGACATGTAATATATACCCATTTTCATCTGTCAGCTCTTCGTTTTTCTTCCCCTATCAGCCATTCTTCTTGCATATAGAGATGCACACCTCAATTTGGCATGTAATGAAGAATTTTCATACAAGTGTACTAAGAGGCACATTAACTTTCCGATGAAAAAGCTGTTTAAAAAGCCAATTCAAAAACCTACCATAGTAAAACAACAACACCACATGCACACACACGCCTTAATCCACAACCATCTGTGTTCCTCCCTTCTCACTATTCTGATCTCTGGAACTCCAGATAATTCAGGATTTATCTATTTCTGGTAATATAATTTAGATGGGATGGACACAAGGGACACTGGCTATATACAGTTACAAAGCCAGCTTATCTTTTCCAATATAACCTAGTCAAACTTTTGTTTTTAATATGTAGACTTCATTTATCATATATTTGAAAATATTTTTTCTGTAACATATGAAAATACTCAAATTTTCTAAAACAGATTTCAATGAGAAATATAATTGAACAAGTGAAAGAAGAGCTAATAAAGCATATTGTAGAATCAATAAAATTCAAAGAAAGAAACATAAAATTATAATTGTTATCCCGAGTACTTATGGACTCCTAAAGATACAAAGTACTACATGACAGAGAAGTGATAGAAAATAGAAAAAAAAATCTAACCTGAATTTTCAAAGCTAAAATTACATGGCATTTTTATGCAATCCTGGGTCTTTAGTTTATCAAGCAATACTAAAAAACATTCTTTTTTTCTTACAAAGCTATAAACTTTTCCTTAAAACGGAAACATTTAACTTCACAAAAGAACCATATGATGAGATTTTTAGAAATTTTCATCATCTACTTATGAATAGGAAAATGACAGTGTTACTCTTAAAAAGGTCTTAGCTCTTGATTTTAACTCTGCCTAAATGATGAAATCTACGGGTAATGATGAAATGGGAAAATAACAAATATTAGAATAGGTTAATTTCTTGATGACCCAGAATAGTGCATTAAGTTTTTTCCTCCTATCTTAATTTCTCCTGACATCATTATTATAATACTAAAGTATTAAAATATTGCAGAATACTACATTATTACCATTTGAGTAGTTTAAAAGCTCTCATTTTCAGTTTAAAACCCTATTTTTTCATAAATCATAAGAAAGTATTACTCTATAAAACTGGAGTCTATCTCTATGAACAGACAGGGAAAGACAAAGTAAATTTTGAAGCAGTACAAGAGAACTTTACTTTTTGCTATAACAATCATCCTGCTATTTCAGGTGAGCACAATTTTCACAGTAAAACATGTAAATAATACTTATATTTAATAAAATATATTTTTTGGTTGTTTTATTTATTTGGTTGTTGAGAAAGCCAGAAATAAAGCCAGAGACAGAAAGATACCTGATCGTTCATTTCTCTAGTCTTTTTCTGTTTTCATCTTTTTTTCTTCTTTTAAGTCTTCAGAAACCCCATCATGCCTTTCTTCAGGAGGGGGAAAAGTAACATGTACTGATACCTAACGACTCAGAGAGTAAAATTTTTTTTTCTTTTCCCCTTGTTGATACTGAGGTACCTAAGTACTTTGGACATCAAGAAAGCTATGTTCTTAGCAGACACTTTGAATTATCTGAAATGTTCTCGTTTATCCGTGCAGCACTTAAAAATGTCATATAGTGAAAAGACAGAATATAAATCTTTGAAGCAATTAAGTTAGCAGAACACTAAAAATTCCTCTGGACATATCCTAGATTTCAGGCTCGTGCAGATGGTATCATTGCCCCGGGGTAGACAGAGCACATGTATACAAAGTATGACATACAGTTGTATCGACTATCTTTTTATGCAATGCTAACTTGTGACTTTTAAAAAAATTGTCCCGAGGGCCAACTACCATCCTGGCACGAGGCACAGCGACCCTCCCTGACCCAAGTTGCTGACAGCGTAACTATTTGGGCTGATGCTCTAGATTTTTGCTTGGACATAGGACAGACGCCAGACCAGGTGGAGAAGTGAAAGACTCATGTTCCGAAATGAGAAACTGAGATGAGGGGAGTTGGAATAAGGACAGAAGGAAAGGGACGTTCAGGAAGATAACTATGAAGAGATTCGGAGTGAAATGCACACCTGGCGAGGAGCGAGGGTAGAGGTGCTCTGTGAGGAAAGCCCTCGACCCTCACCTTGTCGTCACCAACCACTGAAGTACCTCCCCGGACTGTTTTTTCCCTCCCATCCCCCTCTTCACTCTTACCTAATATATGAAGGAGACTGCTAATGCGGTAAGGTGGGATCTTCTCTTTCTTTGGCTATTAGGAAATCGGAAACAGAATCATAGCCTACTAAAAACACAGCAATGTTTTTAACTTAAAATACCCATCACCCTCCTCTTCTTTCCCTCCTCCAATTTCTCTGTCAACCAATTGCTGTTGTTGTTGTTGTTTTAAATATGATTTGAACTCTGTTGTATAATTCTGATAAGTTGCTTCAAGTCTTCCTTTGAAAGAGGCAGGAGATAAACCGATGAATGAGACAGAGATGATAAAGGGAAGGTTGACGGATAGTGATGCTCTCAGACAACCTGTGGAGGAGGCAAACTGTGTATAAAGACTGAAAAACAGACAAGACGGGAAAGACAGGGAGCACCAGGGATCCGATGGTGAAAGGAAGACATTGTTTCTCCCGTCCCCTGTCTCCCCCCTCCCTTGTGCCATCAGCAGACCCAACCGTACATGGCAGACAATGGGGGAGGAGGGAAGAAGGGAGAGCAAATCCTGCCAGGAGCCAGGAGAGGAATATTTAATAGTAACAGTAAAAGTAGGAGTCCCACTCAAATGGAAGTCCAGAACTGTGTCTATATGTGTGCGACACCAATCTTCCCTAATTATTTATATAGATATATTTTATAATAACACATTATAGACTCATTACATAGTCTGTATCATACATGTGAGCACAAAATCAGTTGAGAAAGCACAAGAGTTTTATGATGCTGGGAAGGGGGAAACACAGCCAGAAAAGTGCTTTCTGGCAGTCTTCCAAACCTAATCTTGATTAGTTGGCCTATATGTTATAAATAATTTCTATGTCACCCCAAAGCATTTGAGTCTTAAATTAATTCTGTGCCTTATGGCTACAAATTAGACATATCCCTGCAATACTCTTTTCCAGCTTCAAGCTCAGATTCTTGTTTGGGAGGCTAATAGAACATAACATAGGAAAATTAAACCTTTATGACACAATATGTTCAAAAAAGGACTAATGGTAGTAAATATTATATCTTTTATCATTTCTCTGGGATTTGGTACCTTATAGCAAAACACCCACCAGATTCCCCTAGGAAATAATTTAGGAATGCAATTCTTAAAAATATGGCCTGAATTTAAAACTATATCCAGTCCCAGTACAAATTATCATCAAATATCATGATTTAAATTATTAAAATTCAATAATGGTTTGTCTTAGGAGCAAATAGTCTAAAACTTTATAAATCAAATTGAGATCATTGATCTCAGAGGTGATTTGACATGACCACATTTAATACATCATGTCAAAGAAAAGGGTAGGTCAGGCTGCACAGTATCAAATTTCACTATTCACTTATTATAACATCTTTCGAGACTTATCTCTAGTAATTTCAGATCTAATTTCATGACGTCACTGAGTGAAATTGCTAGAATGGTAATTCAGTAAGAATCTTCTGGAAGTTTCCAGTTTTTACTGAAAATAAGAACACAAAAGAAGCAGAAGACACGTCTGTCCCTTTTATCATTAGTGACAATCATGCTTTGGATCATAAATCAGTCAATAGACGTTGTAAGCAAAACAGCTCAGGTTAAATAATAGTTATTAATCAGATTCTGTCTGCCATTCATTCTGTAGTTAAATATTAAATGCACGCAGATATATATTACTATTAGAATGTCTTCAAATATAAGGAAAATAAGTCTCTGGAGGGTGATTTCAATAGGCTTACAAAGATGGCAGGATGGACAACTTCAAGTCCAGTGTTCTTTTTTTTTATTATTTCTTTACAGTGTAACAGAATTCATTGTTTATACACCACACCCAGTGCTCCATGCAATTCCTTTTACTAAATTTACACTGCCTTCAGGAGCAGAAGAAAGGATTCATTTACAATCAGACTTAATGTTAAAAAATCAAATCTCTCCTATTTTGAGTACACGTTCTTTAAGTTAAAAAAAAAAAGGAAAATGGCAAGAAAACATCTATCATGAATTAGCATAGAATTATGTAAAATAACTCACTTCTTCTCTTGTCTAGGATAGATGGCAATGTTGACAAACAGACTTTCATTAAGACATATATGCTGGATCCTTTTCTGCAAACCTGACTTGACAATCGTGGGTAGAAGTGAAACTGAGTACAAGGAAAGCCTAGAGTTAACAGTGACAAAAATTTTTACCATGATGATTTGAAGATTGGGACTGTACCTATCAATTTACCTATCCTAAAAATTCTCTCTGCACAGTTTTACTGGAATTTAACTTGATGGAGTAAATACACACACACACACACACACACACACACGAAATTGGTAGTACAAACGCAAATAATTTTAAAATTGCTTGTATAAATTCTTCCATAAAATACATGTAGTAATAAAAATAACTTTTAAATATTAAATAGAACATGAAAAGAACCACACTCAACCAATAAGGGGTTACATGCATTCTTTGGGATAGTACAAATTAATTCAGGAAGGATATGTAACACTGTCTGAATGAAGCTGAGGTATCCCTTAGCAAAAGCAGGATTTTTAAAGGGCAGTAATGGAGTTGAAGGTTTCCCCAGCCTGACAGCTCTTTTCCTTTGAAACCAAATTGCTTTAGCAATTTGCGTCTATTCCCTGAGTCTGTCAGTCAAAGCAAATATTAAAAATGTGCTCGTTTGTTTTAGATGTAAAAAGAGAAAAGCCAAGGGATAGTCTGGATTGTATTCCATTTATCACTGATCAGGAGTGGGGGCTTTCCACATATAAGAAGAATTTGGGGGTAATCACAGTAAAACTAATCTTTTTCACATATTGCATAAAGTTGTCCTTTCTCTTAGAATCAGTATCCAAGATGTTCTTACTCTGGGGAACTGAACTACACAAAACAATCTGTTTTCATCAGGCATCTTTCATCACGGACACTACTCATCTGTGAAAGCATAAAGCATTACACCCTATTGCATACTTAGGTCCTGAGGCACTTGGGGGTTAAAACTGTCTAAAAGTCATTATTAGATACACTTCAGATAAGAGAATTATGATCCAGGGGATCATAAAGCAGGAAATATAATTGTTTCATCTCCTCCCAATGTGACTCTTACAAGACCGAAGCATCTTGAACCTCGAGTGTGTGCAGTTGAGAAGGAAGTTTGTATCTTTGACAACATCTTTTATTAAGCATCTCCAAAATGTTTATGAGCTGTAGCCCATTCTTTTTGTGGGCTTCTATATTAGTGGTGGGCATATGAGTAAGCAGCCACATTGTTCCACAAATAACCTGGAGTACATCTTGACAGCTTCTGGCATACACTAAAGGGGTACAAATTTCAATAATTTAAGATAAAATGAAAGAAATCTTTACTTCTTTCTTTAGGCACATTTGTGATTTTTTATCTAAGCGCTTATTTAATAGAAATTTCTGCCATGCTCCTTTGAAAATCGGATTTTTATTTCTTCTCTTTATATGCAAGTTTCAGCAAAGTCTGAAAACTATATGATACAAAAATGCCTTTGACAAATGACGAATGAGTAAAACCCACTTTCATCTTGTTGCCACCAATTCTCCCTGAGTTTTATCTTGCTTTTGACAATTGTCTAAAGCCTGTGGCATCACATGATGATGGGGAAATTCACAACTGAGAAACTGAGTCAGATATGACGGTGGGACTTTCCAATTTCTGTCTCCTGCAGTCTGCCCAGCCATCCCATGGAAACATTACTCCATTGCCTCACCTAGTAGATGAAACAGACAAAGACCTGAGAAGCCAAAGGACTTCTCGAGCTCATGCAGCAAGGGGGTATCACAGCCAACAGGTAAGCCAGGCAGAAATGTTCTGAATTTCACTCTTGAAGAGTGAGCAGACTTTCTAGCATCAAAATAAAATTCATATTTGATATCAGGACCAATCTTACTACCAAGCATGCATCCGTGACATCCAGAGTAGGGAAACCAGATAGTCTTTCTTAGAAAATCCGCACACACATTAATTATTTAATTACAAAATAAAACAAGCTTGTCTAAAGTGTTATGAACCTCACAAGTTGTGAACGTCCAGGTTTTGGCCTCTGGGGGTGCCAGAGTGGTACAATCAGTTGGGTGTCCGGCCCTTGGGTTCAGCTCACATTGTGGTCTCAGGGTTGTGAGAAGAAACCCTGCTTTGGCTCGAGGTTCAGCGCGGAGTCTGCTTGGGACTCTCTCCCCTGCCTCTGGTCCCTCCCCATAAAAATAAATAAATAAATCTTTAAAAAATATATATTTTTTGGCATCTAACATCTGAAAGACATAGCCCAGAACTTACAAGGTGCTACATGTAGGAATTTTAGCTATTTCATTCTGAACTGCATATGAAGTATTATTTTTATTATATTTTATATACGAGACCAGGTATTACAAGAGCATAGAATTATAAATTTCATTGTAGTTACAGTATATAGCTATTTTCATGAAATGGCATTTTGTTTCCAATTCAGGTATGTTCAAAGGACGAATGTAAGACAGGAACAGGAGAGAACTTTTAGTTAATTGGATAGTATAGATTCTGGCTTGTGAGCAATGTCAGATTGATTTCCATACTACATAACAAATCCAAACAACTCACATAGCTAAACACATCTAAGCACCCTCCCTTGATCCCCTGATATGTCCTAACCACAATTCTCCCTTGCAAATGGTGGGCACACTGGCTTAAATATGGGGCTTGTGATGAAGGCTTAAAGGAGTCCTCACTGTCCCCACATGTGGGCTGGGGTGGCCGTGAGCACCAGAGCGTGTGGTGCTGTAGCGGCCAGCCCTTCCTGCCGCGCTCTCCTAGCCCCGGGATACAGACCAGAATCTGGACATCATGGGAATCGCTTCGCCTTGAGGGAAGTGGAAATAACAGTAACTGCTGGCTTCATCTAAGGAGTAGTTTGTGAAACTGCCATGTTGCCCTCCTCCAGGTCAGAGGACTACTCATGCTCTCAAAATTATTCTTTTTTAAAAGATTTTATTTATTTTTTGACACAGCAAGAGAGGGAACACAAGCAGAGGGAGTGGGAGAGGGAGAAGCCGACTTCCCGCTTAGCCGGACCCTGGGATCATAACCTGAGCCGAAGGCAGATGCTTAACATCTGAGCCACCCAGGTGCCCCCAAAGCATTCTTTTTTTAAAAAAAAATTATTCAGCATTGACTCTTCAGTCTTTCACGAACAGTTTTTCAGTGTTGCAGGGATCATGTCAACATTGCACATAACTCCAGGGAGGATCATTCACTCAAAATGCAAGGTGACGGGCTGCCCGGAAGTTGTAAAGGTGTTGACTTTGATCCCTCTTTACCATACAATTGCACTTACACGTGGAGTCTGAAAAGCCAATGAACAACTGAGCAAACAAACACAAAGCAATAAATGCAGAGAACAAACTGGTGGGTGCTGGAGGGGAGGAGAGAGGTGGGTGAAATGGGTGAAGGGGAGTGGGAGGTCTAGGCTCCCAGTATGGAATGAATAATTTTAGTTAATTGGATAGTATAGATGGCACAGGTGACACAGGTGACACAGTTAATGGTGTTGTAACAGTGTTGCATGGTGGCAAATGTAGTTACACTTGTGGTGAGCACAGCGTAATGAATGCATACACTTGTCAAATCACTATATTGTGTATCTGAAACAAATGCAACACTGCATATCAACTGACTTCCATTCAAATATATGTAAAACTTAAATCATTAGATTCTTAATTAAACCATCACATTCTTCACATCTAGCTATATTCTCGTTTCTGTTAAACATTATGACTCCATTCATAGCATATGCCGGAACTTCTCTTATGGTTTTGAGGAAAGGGATACTCAACCTGGAAGAAATTCTTTCAAGTACAATGATTGATTTTTTAGCAGATTTGAAGTTTGATTGTCATAAATGGACATGATTTCATGTAAGGTAAAGGCTAAACTACTCTTTTATAAGCTTAGCACAAAAAACATCTTATCATGCACTCTTTGGTTATAAGTGTTTTGGTGTTTTTGAATAGAGTAGAAGCTTATTTATATGAATTACGGAGCAAATTAACTCATTTCCTATAAATTTGCCAAATAGCTTCCAGCTTATCAGCAATCATCTCCTGTGCCCCTTGCATGTGCCTGCCACTGGGTAGCACTGAACGTGACTCAATTAGTCTTAGAGAAAGGATAAAGATTAGGTAAAACTCGTTCTCCATTTGAACAAACACTTCATAAGAATCTACAGTGGGTTCTGGGAACACACATTTGAATACTGAAGAGACAGCCAAAGGAGCATGAAACCTATTTGAAGAAGCATCAGTTGGCTGGAGGTCCGAGAGATAAAGTGCCTCGATGTGAGGTTCCGTACAGACAGAAGAAAAACAGTGATATATTATGGTTCCATCCATCTAAGCAGAACATGCTGGGCTTTATTTTCATGTTGATTTTGGCATGGACTACAATACACTTGAATCATTTTGAAAGATGATAACAGGAGAATTGGTGTTGGCAGCAGGCCAAATAAAAGCTGAGGATAAAAATGCAGTAGTCACAACTGTTTACTTCTGTCCACTGAGGTTTTGCTAATCAGAGAGCCGTGGGCGATTCCCACTGGAAAACACACTCTCTCTTAGCAACTGACAAAAGCTGGAAAAATCTAGGGGAAGCAAGAGGACCCAGGAAGTGGTAACACAACTTCGCACAGGGACGTTTGAAGGAGAAATAAATCCTGCCGGGCGGGTCCTTCTTCAGCCGCGGGGACACCTGCAGAAGGGAATCTGCACAGCCTTCGATGGCCGCCTTGAGAAGTACTGTGCTCTTGCGGATGCTTTCCAAGCGAGTCGACAAGCTCGGCTTCAAGAGTTGGCGTCTCCCCAAGCTGAGAATTTGCTCCCTTAGCTGCACTGGGTGCTGTTCACACTTTTAGACTTTCCTTAGTGATTCAGAGGCCAAAACGACATTACAAAGAATAAATGTACATTCTCGTACACAGCCATGACTGAGAACATCCCCCTCCAAGTCTGTCATTGTAACACCAAACAGAAACTACCCATCTCCTCCAGAACACCAACCCGACAGACCGTCTCTAAGTGGGCTGCCTGGAACGGACGGTGGCTGAAGTGCCCTATGACAATTGTGACCAATCTGAGAAACATTGTTAGTCCCCAGTGAAATGTTCACTTGTCTTTCAAAGTAGGAGAAAAATAAGAACATTTAGAGCAAGTGTAATTAAAGTTAGAGTTATTCTCTATAATGAACAATCTTTTAATTTGAAATTATGCCATCCCATCTTTTTGTGTGGTTAAAAATGCTTCATTTAAAAAATAATGGTAGAAAACTAGTTTTTTAAAATCGTTTAGCATTTTAAGTCTTTATTTGACCAAATTAGGATGCCTTAATTGACCATTTTTGCCATTTCTGATCTTACTTTTGTGGTGGATTGATCCATAAAATTAAAAAGCCCAAGACCTGTTTCGAAAGACCTAGAGACAAAAATGTGGCCTTCCAAAGTTTCCAAATTAAGTATGAGAAACAAAGTGCAAGGAAGAAGAATGGACCTTTGTGCACCAGAGTTATATATATGTGTACAAGAAAGTTGTGGAAAAGATGCATTGTATGAATTAAAACAGTGAGATGGCATTTCATGTATAAAGATAAGTAAAATGACAAAGGTACTAACACTGAGTGTTAGAGTGGGTAGGTGTGAGGAACAGACAGTGTCATACTCTGCTGAGAGCAACGGATGCAGATCGGAATATGCTTGACTCCCATTGTTAATGGCTCTCCAAGGACCTGTCAGTGCACATTACTTCTACACCAAATTTCTATAGGTAGGAATTTACTTCAAAAGATATTTATGGGGGCACCTGGGTGGCTCAGTGTGTTAAAGCCTCTGCCTTCAGCTCAGGTCATGATCCCAGGGTCCTGGGATTGAGGCCTGCATCGGGCTCTCTGCTCAGCAGAGAGACTGCTTCCTCCTCTCTCTCTGCCTGCCTCTCTGCCTGCTTGTGATCTCTGTCTGTCAAATAAATAAAGAAAATCTTTAAAAAAAAAAAAAAAAGGATAGTTCCCAGGGGCTCTCCCTGGAAGTGTTCATAGTATTAAACAGATCAGAAAATATCCAGTATACAGAAATAGGGAACTGGTTTTAAAAAATCATCTAGTCTCTAAAACAGAATATTACATAGCATAAATATGGTGTTAAAATGTGTGATAATTTTGAAAGCCTCTACTATATGTTGTTAATTGGGGCGGGGGGGGGGGGACAGATCCAAAACCCTGTGTGTAGTATGATTTAGAGAGGTAAGGGCAGAGACAGAGATAGAAACAGATACATAGAGAAACCTGAAAATGTATATAACAAAATAACAGCTAGGGGCTAAGATGAAAACATTTTCTTCCCTTCTTCTTTTTTTAATGCGTGTTATGAGTTGAATTCAGTCCCCCTAAAAGAGATGTTGATGTCTTAAACCTAAGCATCTCACATTGTGACCTTATTTGGAAACAGGGTTTTAACAGGTGTCATTCTTTAGGGTGACTCCATACTGGAGGAGAGTGGGCTCTCAGCCCAATATGGCTGGTGCCTTTACAAGAAGCCATTGTGAAGACAGAGACACAAAGAAAAAAATACCTTGTGACAACAGAGACAGAGACAGGAGTGAAGCAGTTCCAAGCCAAGGAACACAGAGACCAACAAGCCCCACCAGAGGCTAGATTCCGCCCAGAGGCTCCGAGGGGGCAAGACTTTGTGGACATCTTGATTTTGGTCTTCCACCCTCTAGCGCTGTGAAAGAATACGTTTCTATTGTTTTAAGTCCCAGGTTACGGACTCTGCTATGGCTGCCCTGGGAAACGGATACAGCGGCAACACAGTCAGCAAAGCAGAAAACCAGGAATTCACAGCTCACTGAATTCATGAAAGCAGGTGCCCCTAGAACTACACCAGGAGTTGCCCCTGGGACTCTTCCCAATCCGTGTCCCAGGCCCCTTCCCAAAGATAATGACTATCGTGATTTCGAGCCCTCTAGTTTAGTTTCGCTGTTGAAAATGCATTTATAAATGGAAGCAGATAGTAGCATTCCTTTATGGCTTTTCACCCGGTATTAGGGCCCTGAAACTAAACCGTGCACACGCCGTCATGTACGTTTCTGCTCACTCTGATGGGCACTTAGGGTCGCTCATAGTTTGGCACCATTATGACCAACACCGCTATGAAGCCAGCTGCGTGTGTCTTTTGGTGCATACGTGCACCCATTTCTGTCGGGTATTTAACTGGGAGTGGAATTGCTGAGTCACAAGGTAAACACATTCATGACCTTGTAGATAACTGTCAACTTTCTAAAATATTTGTATCAATTTACACACCTACCAGCATTGAGTGAAAATTCTTATTCTTGGTAGTTATGGTCTTTTTGAATTCTTATTCTTGAGGGAGAGTAGTAATATCTTACTGTATTTTCTTTTTAAAGATTTTATTTATTTATTTGACAGAGAGAGAGAGAAAGCACAAGCAGTCAGAACAGAAGGCAGGGAGAGAAGGAAAAGCAGATTCCCTGCTGAGCAGAAAGCCCAATGTGGGGCTTGATCCCAGGACTCTGAGATCAGGACCTGAGCTGAAGGCAGACACTTAACCCACTGAGCCACCCAGGCGCCCCGTATCTTACTGTATTTTCATTTGCACTTTGCTGATCACTAATCATTACTTTCTCATGCATTCATTAGTCATTTGGGTACCTACACTGAGTGCCTAGTGGTAAAAATACACTGGAAAAGAATGTGACAGAATAAGTAATTTGACAATAATAAGTATTAAGCACAATAGTTATTAGAAAATACTATAATTGGTAACACATTTTAGTGAAATTTACCAAAATTAATATCATTATGATGTTTAACAAAAATAGATATTTAGAAAAAAGGAGTGACACTCATACTACCTCATTCTTCTGTAAGAGTTTTATGAGATACATTGTGTCAAGATATATAAAGCCCTATTGAAAAAATGATGTTTATTGCCTAATATAATAAAAATTTCAGAGTAGCATTGTTCCAGGGTTAATTCAGTGAACATCATTGAGACCATCTCTCCAGTGTCCAGCTCTACAGTGAAATAACCTAGACAGGTTCTCTATGGGTAGAGACACTAAGAAGGTCCCCTTCAAATTAATGGGGAAAAGTATGTCTGTTAACAATGATTATTTTATCACATTAATCATGACTAGTACTTACTAAAGTTCATGGATTTGTTATCTGAATTATGCTTTGTATTTTGGGGAATTGAGGCCAGTGTCCTGAACCAAAATGCATGCATATGGCATATTAGATGTAGGGGGAAAAAACTAAGTAATAAGCATCTGGAATTAATTCCCAATTAAATAAAAATTCCAAGGTTAAATTCCAGACATATGTTTTCCTCATACCCAAGTGGATTGTTACACAAATCTGTAATCCAAAGATCATGCTTAAAATGTTATTTAACCCCTTATTATAGAACAGTGATTAATTCTGTAGTCATACAGGGATAATCTTATTTCAAACCAGAAGTATTCATTGAAATGAGAGTTCAATTCAGTATGACAGAAATTCCAAGATGACAGAAGGAAAAAATGTATTAAAATATTTTTGGTGAGAGTTACATGGAAGTATCTAGAAACACACTTTTTTTTTTTTTTACTAACATTTAACATTTCTTTATAAAATGAAAAATAAATATTTTCTTGTAATGATTTTTTGTGCTAGAACTACATTCTTTGAAGTCCCCCCCACCCGGGCTCACTGATGCTGAATAACCATCACCCACACCAAGATTTTAAACCCATATTGACAGCCTTTGCAGACACCCTCCAAACAAAGGAGCAGAGAAGGCATGAAGAACACACATGTGCACCTGTGTGTATGCATGCACGCGCACACACACACACACGCGCACACACACACACACACCCTCAGCCAAGCCCTGTTGCTTTTCCCCAGAGAGTAACCTGGCGGCTGTGCTTCCCCTCTTCTTTCCTCAGGTTAACTCAGCAGGTGCTTCTCTCTCCTGACTTCATCTCCTGCTTTCCTTAAATCTATGTATGCTTCTCCTTTTGGCTATTTTACTCCATTCCCGTCTCACTAGGATCATCATCCCTCTTTCTTGTGATTCTTGGATCTTACTTGGGCTTTGGGATCTCCCCCATTCCCTACTCAGAATGAGAAGGAAGTCCAGAAGTTCTAAGGGAAAACAGCACTCGAGAACTAGTATTCTAGAAGGAACTTCCCATGCCTTTCTCTCCTGCCTTACATGCTTTTCTTCCTCCCAGAAGTAGGAAGGAAACCCCCAAAATGTTGCCCCCTCATTCACTCTGGTCCAGGGAGTTACTGATGAGCATATCTTCAGTTAACTGCACGTGAAGGGTGACGGTCAGTTAACACTTCATTTGCAGCCCAGACCTGATCCACTCTAAGTTGAACAGAATCTGCTTCACCTTCTATCTGTAACTATGATTAAGTGCCACATAATTTAAAATGCCTTCTTAAAGACATGAGAACCATCAGGGATCGGGCCCCCGGGTGGCTCAGTCGGCTGACTCTTGGTTTCAGCTCAGGTCATGATCTCAGGGTCTTGAGATCGAGACCCACGTAGGGCTTTGCGCTCAGCGAGGAGTCTGCCGAAGTTTCTTCCTCCCTCTTTCTCTGCCCCTCCCTGCATTCACTCATGCTCTCTTAATCTCTCTCACTTTCTCTCTCTAAAATAAATAAATACATCTTTAAAGAAAAAAAGAATCCTCGGGGAAATTTAAATAAAAACCACAGTAAGTTAACAGCTCACACTTGTCAGAACGGCTACCATCACAAAAGACAAGAAATACCACGTGTTGGCTAGGTTGTGGAGAAAAGGAGATCCTTGTGTACTACGGGTACGAATGTAAATTGGTGCAGCTGCTAATGGAAAACAATACGGAGGCGCCTCAAAAAACAAAAATAGAGCTATCCTATGATCCAGTCATTCCGTTCCTGGCTATTTACCTGTAGAAAATAAAAACATTAATTTGTGAAGACATGTGCATCCCTACATGTACTGCAGCATTGTTTATGATAACCAAGATACAGAAGCAACCCAAGTGTCCACCAATAGGTGAATGGATAAAATATTTTTGGTGAAAGCTATATGGAAATATATAGAGACAGACTTTTCACTAGCATTTAACATTTCTTTATAAAATGAAAAACAAAGCCTTTCCTTGTAAAGATTTTTGTGCAAGAATCTTCTCTCTCTCTCTCTCCTCCCCCCTTACACTGAGGAATATCACTCAACCATAAAAAATAATAAAATCTTGTCACTTGTGATGATATGGTGGAACCTAAGGGTCTTACGATAAGTGAAATAAATCAGAGTAAGAAAAATAACATATCAATTGACTTATACATGGAATCTAGGGAAAAAACAAGCAAACAAACAAAAAACAGAAATAGACTAAAAAATACGGAAAACAAAAGAGACTAGCGGTTGCCAGAGGGGAAGGAGGTCACAGAATAGACAAAATAGATGAGGGGGATTAAGATGTACAAATTCTCAGCTAGAAAATAAGTGTTGCAGGGGTGAAAATTATGCAGCGGGAATCCAGTAATACTGTAACAACTTTGCACGGTAACAGATGGTAACTACACCTTGTGGGGAGCAGGGCATAGAGAATAGTCAAATCGGTATGTTGTTCACCTGTCACTAATATAATATTGTATGTTTAATAAAAAATAAATTTTAAAAAGCCTACAAGGCTCACCACCTTGTCCAGGGGCAGCATCTCGGCCATAAGACAACTCAAGGGTGGCCTTCTAGAGCAGTGTCTCTCAAAATTTAATTGCATTTGGATAACAAAAGCCTGGGGCACTGAGCAAGGGCCCCCATGAACCAGTTAACCGCTATCTGAGGGTGGTGATGTCTTTGCCTATGGTTGGCTCCATAGTTACCCTCCTGCCCAAGCAAGCACAGAAGAAAAGTAATACAGCAAAAATGATAATACAGCATCATGATACAGCTCATTGGGGCTACTTAAGTATAGTCAGAGGGAAAAATACATATAGAAAAGTTCCCTGGAAAGAAGCTCAAATAATGAGGTCAATTTAAGAGATTTGGGTTTTTTTTTTCTCCAAAGCTATTCAAACCCTGGGTTCTCTCTGTAGCATATATTGTTTTATCGTCTCAGAGAAATCATTATTTGTTGGCTCTAAGTGAACTGGAGTGAGTGAAAGTACTAAACATACTTTGTAACTTGGATCTAAGGAATTGTGGGGAAAATCCTAGCTTATTAGCTGGGGTTCTAGTTCCAGCTTTTTTTCTAACAAGTTACCCTGGGTAAGTCAAACTCGACCTTGGTTTTCCTTGTCTAGAAAACCATGCTAACAGCAGAGGTCTTTACAAAGTGAGAAAAGTGAGATATGGATCAAATGCAAAAATAAGGGTGAAACTTGTGTATTGGAAATCATACAATGGATTTATCTAGAAATATATGTGTATAAAAGGTGAAAAAATTACTGTTCATGTGATAAAAATTCTTTAACTATTTTTTAAAAGATTTTATTTATTTATTTGACAGAGAGATCACAAGTAGGCAGAGAGGCAGACAGAGAGAGAAAGAGGAGAAACAGGCTGCCTGCTGAGCAGAAAGCCCGACACGGGACTCGATCCCAGGACCCTGAGATCATGACCTGAGCTGAAGGCAGAGGCTTAACCCACTGAGCCAACCAGGCACCTTCTTTTTAACTTTTAAATACTACAAATACTATTTAATTTTTTAACTTTTAAATACAGCAAGTATTTTTTTGATGTTTTAAAGCATTATGTACAAAAATATTTCTGGTATTTGGGAACTAGAGAACAAAGAGAAGCACTTTTAGGGAAACGTTTTCCTTGGAGAAACATCCACAATGTTAGATTCTGCCTTCCCTAATTTTACACCAAAGCTAAGACTACATAAAGTTATAAGAGACCAGTTAATGGAGTTGCATGAAACTTCTACTAAATTTAAAATAGCTTTTTAGACTCTTTAAGAATAGTAGAGTGTCCTTCTGTATCTCTAATGCAGTCTTTAGCTTAAAATCCAATTTCTTTGATATGAGAATTGCTACCCCAGCTTTCTTTGGAGGTCTTGGCATGAAAGATGGTTCTCCATACCTTCATTTTCAGTCTGGATATATCTTTAGGTTCAAAACGAGTCTCTTGTAGACAGCATATGGCTGGGTCCTGTCTTTTTATCCAATCTGCAACCCTGTGCCATTTTATGGGAGTGCTTAGGCCGTTCACATTGAGAGTGATTATTAAAAGATACGATTTTAGTGCCATCATGTTGCCTGTGAAGTCCTTGTTTCTCCCGATTGTCTCTATAAATTTCTGTTCTATATCACTCTTGGGGGCTTTCCCCTTTTATAGAACCCCCCTCAATATTTCTTGCAGGGCCTATTTAGTGGTCACATACTCTTTCAGTTTTTGCCGATCTTGGAAGTTCTTTAGTTCTCCATCCATTCTAAATGACAGCCTTGCCGGACAAAGTACTCTTGGCTGCAAGTTCTTCTCATTTAGTGCTCTGAATATGTCTTGCCAGCCCTTCCTGGCTTGTCACCTCTCTGTGGACAGGTCTGACATTATTGTGATGTTCCTCCCTCTGTATATAAGGAATCTCTTCCCCCAACTGCCCTTAAGATGGTTTCCTTGGTTTTAAGATTTGTGAGTTCTACTATTACACGTCAGGGTGTTGGTTTATTCTTCTTGATCTTGGGAGGGGTTCTCTCTGCCTCCAGGTCATAAATGCTTGTTTCATGCTCATGGATCTGAAGAATAAACATTGTTGAAATGTTTATGCTGCCTAGAGCAATCTGTACTTTCAATGTCATCCTGATCAAAATACCAATGGCATTTTTCAAAGTGCTAGAACAAACAATCCTAGAACTTATATGGAACCAGAAAGACTATATGGAACCAGAAAGACCCCAAATCCCTAAGGAAATGTTGAAAATGAAAGACAAAGCTGGGGGCATCATATTTTCTGATTTCAAGCTATATTACAAAGCTGTGAACACTAAGACAACATGGTACTGGCACAAAAACAGACACATAGACCAATGGAACAGAGTAGAGAGCCCAGATATGGACCCTCAACTCTATGGTCAAATAATCTTCAACAAAGCAGGAAAAATATCCAGCAGAAAAAAGGTTGTCTCTTCAATAAATGGTGCTGGGACAATTGGACAGCTATGTATAGAAGAATGAAACTCGGGCACTTGGGTGACTCAGTGGGTTAAAGCCTCTGCCTTCGGCTCAGGACATGATCCCAGGGTCCTGAGATCAAGCCCCACATCTGGCTCTCTGCTCAGCGGGGAGCCTGCTTCCTCCTCTCTCTCTGTCTGCCTCTCTGCCTACTTGTAATCTCTGTAAATTATTTATTTAATAAATAAATAAAATCTTTTAAAAAAAGGAATGAAACTCGATCATTCTCTTACACCATACACAAAGATAAACTCAAAATGGATGAAAGACCTCAATGTGAGACAGGAATCCATCAAATACTAGAGGAGAACATAAGCAGTAACCTCTTGGACATCAGCTACAACAACTTCTTTTAAGACATCTCCAAAAGCAAGGGAGACAAAAGTGAAAAATGAACTTTTGGAACTTCATCAAGATAAAAAGCTTCTGCACAGCAAGGGAAACAGAACAAAGAGGCAACCTACAGAATGGGAGAAGATATTTGCAAATGATACTACAGGCAAAGGACTGATAACCAAGATCTATAAAGAACTCAAACTCAACACCCCAAAAACAAATAATGAAGTAAAAAAATGGGAAGAAGGATGAACAAACACTTCTCCAAAGAAGACATACATATGGCTAACAGACACATGAAAAAAATGTTCATTAGCCATCAAGGAAATTCAAATCAAAACCACACTGAGATACCACTTTACACTGGTTAGAATGGCAAAAATTGACAAGACAAGAAACAACAAATGCTGGAGAGGCTGTGGAGAAAGGGGAACTCTCTTACATTGTTAGTGGCAATGCAAGTTGGTATAGCCACTTTGGAAAACAGTGTGGAGGTTCCCCCCAAAATTAAACATAGAGCTACCCTGTGACCCCAAAATTACACCACTGGGTATTTATCTCCAAGATGCAGATGTAGTGAAAAGAAGGGCCATATGCACCCCAATGTTCATAGCAGCAATGTCCACAATAGCTAAACTGTGGAAACAACAGAAATGCCCTTCAACAGATGAATAGATAAAGAAGATATGGTCCTTAGATACAATGGAATATTATGCAGCCATCAGAAAGGATGAATACCCAACTTTTGCAGCAACACAAACAGTTCTGGAGGAGATTATGCTAAGTGAAATAAGTCAGGCAGATAAAGTCAATAATCTTATCATTTCACTCATTTGTAGAACATGAGGAATAGCACAGAGGACATTATGAGAAGGAAGGGAAAATGAAGGGGGGTTGGAGTCAGAGGGGGAGATGAACCATGAGACACTATGGACTCTGGGAAACAAACTGAGGGTTTTAGAGGGGAGGGAGGTGGGGGGATGGGTGAGCCCAGTGATGGGTATTGCATGGAGCACTGGGTGTTATACAAAACAATGAATCATGGAACACTCAATCAAAAACTAATGATATACTGTATGGTGAATCACATAACATAATAAAATTTAAAAATAGCTTTTTAGGGCACCTGGGTGGCTCAGTTGGTTAAGCGACCGCCTTCGGTTCAGGTCATGATTCTGGAGTCCCAGGATTCAGTCCTGCTTCAGGCTCCCTGCTGAGCAGGGAGTCTGCTTCTTCCTCTGACCCCACCCCAATGCTCTCTATCTCTCTCTCTTTCATTCTCTCTCTCAAATAAATAAATAAGATCTTTAAAACAAATAGCTTTCTAAAAAATCTCCACAATTCAATAAACACCATATATGTGTGAGAGAACTGAAAATATTTTACACACTTGCCCAGAAATATATTTTTTAAAGTCACCATTTAAAATAGGATGTACTAAGGTTTTAATTATGTAGTTTCCTAATTTAAAGACAGAATGGAATATTTATCATTTTCACATAGCTAATCATTAGTCATGTAGTTTCTTATTTCTGTTCAATAATTTTTTTTAAAAGATTTTATTTATTTATTTGACAGAGAGAGATCACAAGTAGGCAGAGAACTAGGCAGAGAGAGAAGGAGAAGCAGGCTCCCCGCTGAGCAGAGAGCCCGATGCAGGGCTCAATCCCAGGACACCGAGACCATGACCTGAGCCGAAGGCAGCAGCCCAATCCACTGAGCCACCCAGGCGCCCCTCTGTTCAACAATTTTAAGCTTAAAATAACAACCTTTAGTGTTCCCTCGAAATTGTAATTTCCAAAAAAATGAAGCAGATACAGACCTTTTGAATAATTACTCCAGATACTCACCTTCTATATAAGTTTCTTGTGTATATCAATATTTCTGTCCTCATTATCACCTGACATGTATTACATAATCAAGTAATAAGGGCAATATATCCTATGTAAATGAAATTCATATAAAATTAGATTGCCTTTATTTAAAATATTAATTAATTAATTAATTAAAATAAAAAATGAAATAAAAATGTAAATGATTTTCTATGAAAATATCCTTTATTCACTGAATTTTGAGTATATATAAATCCTACATAAATATATTTAGTTCTTCCAAATCTTGAATCCTTGGTTTTTGCTATTCCATTTTTAGCAGGGCTTTAGAATCTCAACCAAAGATATCCATATCAGAGTCAAAGGTTGTGACCACTGTGGCTACCAAATGTTTGAAATGTGGCTAGGAAAACTGAAGAACTGAATTTTAAATTTTATTCAATTGTAATTAACTTAAATTTGAAAATTGATAATTGATTCAATTATTAGAAAATTTAAGTGTGCTTGGAACAATTTTGATAAGTTAGTCTACTTTCTCACTTTAACTACATAAGATCAAGTATTTCAGGTAAAATTTTAACAATTAAATGGAGATATATTTGCTATGAGTGTAAAATACACATTGGAGTCAAAGACTGAATGCCAGAAAATTTGTAAAATATTTCACTGAGGATTTCTAATATTGATTTTATATTGAAATATGTGGATTAAGTAAAACATTATTAAAAACAATCTCACTTATTTAATGTGACTCCCAGAAAATTTAAGATTATATATATGGCTCATATTATATTTATACTGGACAGCACAAGTGTGGAATGACTAACTTTAGAGTAAAATCTAGTGTGTCTACCTCCCAAGTTGGTTATTTCCATCAAGACTGGATTGATTCTCTGGGTATGAATGATTTGCATTAATCATTTCTCTTTAGGTTAGATAGAAAAAATGAATAAAGTTAAATTTTAAGATGGACTGGAGACATCATAGTGACATATTTTTATTCAGTCTTTTCAGGGCCACTAGAGTGTGCTTAAGCAGTATTAACTGGTCCAACATGGTTTTGGTTTTGTCATTCTTAGATCTATTTCTTTGTAAAATGTTTTTTCTAATTTTTTCCCTTGTTCTCCAACTATGAATTTTCTCCTTTCCCCAACCCTACTACTGACAAGATTTCCTGGCAGATTCTTCTTCTGTAATCTCCTTATACACCTTTGGTATTTATATTCTGTAGACCAGGAGGTCAACTAAAGGGGTCCTCTAGCATCAAATATAACCTCTCTCTCCATTTAGCACCTGCTAATCATGTACTGTCAGCCATACCCTTTGTCCAAGTGACTCTCAGAGAACACAGAATATAATGGCCTTTCCATGAATACTTGAGCTGCTTAAAGGACTTCTTCTCCTTTTTTTTTTCTTTAGCTTCCATTTTTTGGCAATATCTAGATGTTCCATGTGGTTAAGTAAGTGAATATAGGTGTTATTTCCATTTTTAATGTTATTTTGGCTCAAAAGTTAGAATGCATATTAATTAATTCTACAGCTGTTACTGTCTACTAAAAATGGCAAGAGGAATCACATCAACAAAAATTCTGAAATACAGCATATTAAATCAAGAGTGAAAATATTCCTTCTGCCAAATCATTTATTTCTGAATGAAAATGTATTAGAGAATGTCACAAAAAGACCTTCAAGGGCTCATCATTATAAAGGGCTTCAAGACACTAGCCAGCAGGGTGGAATTGTTTTTCATATATTTCTACTTTGTAGTAAGACTGCTGTTTATAGTACAAAAAACAAATTAATATTGGAGTGTACTCCCACATCCACTCAAAAGGTCTGAATAATTGTTTTCATCATGGTTAAGACACAATCTTAATTTATTGACTACTTTTGTGTTTTAAATATTTTATGTTGTTTGGATTCTTTTTGTGTGTTTATTTTCATGCCAGAATATCCATGAATCATACAGTCAAAAAAAAATTAGAAATTCTGCAGATAAATTACTTATGGAGCTTTGAGTTTTAAAGTGTTAGATAATAAAGAAACCAACATAAAGTACAATTACATTTTAATAAAGGTTATTTACATCAACTTTTAAAAAAATTTAGAGAACTTCCCAAAATGTAGTCAGATTTATTTCTTGGGGGAATACCCCCCCCACCACAAAACTCAACTGTTAAATAACAGTGCTTAATTTAACAAGTGAAGAAGAAACACAATACATAGGTCCCCGGTGGCAGTGTTTAGAGACTATCTGTTGGGACAGCTGGTTTACCAGCTCGGAGCTGGTCTACTTCACATGGCTCTGACAAATACTCATTTCAGTACTCAAGTCTCTGTGTTTTTAATGTTATTCTGAAAACGCTAGCTATAAATATCTAAGCAGGAGAGTCCTTCCCTGAGGGCAAAGCACAGAACAGATGCTTGTCTTAATATGGGATGGACCAGTCATGGAGAGACCCAGGTATTCCATTTTTGCCTTATGCACTTGCTGATCTTTTTATCAAGACATAAACCCTCCGTTCTACCCCAAGCTGGCACCTCAATCTACACATGTCAAGAGGAGACAAGCAAGATAGTCAGACCTGGAAGTATTTTGTTTATTTTTCTTTTAAATAATTTCTCACATTCTACCATTTTACTAGGGACATTCTAAAATCAAACATAAGTCATTTTTTTAAAAAGGAGAAATGAAGACTGTAACAATGACCTACAGAATGCCGGAGCTGACCCGGGGCCCAGCTCCTTGTGCAATCTCATTGTTTGCTCCTCTAATGAGGACTCGAACGGTGCTTCTTTCAGAATTACAGCAATCCCCCCCTTATCGTGGTTCTCCCTTCTGTGGTTTCAGTTGCCCACAGTCAGCCGGTCGGGAAGAAGAGGATCCTATATGTCAGAAGGTCAACAGAAGCCTGACACTACATCACAAAGCGTATGTCACTGACCTCACTTCATCTGATCATGTAGGCATTTTATCATCTCACATCAGCAAAATAAAAAGGGTGACTACAGGACAAGAAGACGTTTTGAGAGAGAGAGACCATATTCACATAACTTTTGTAACAATATATTGTTATAACTATTCTATTTTTATTATCAGTGGCTATTGTTAATTACTTACTGGACCTGAAATTTGTACATTAAACTTTATCATAGGTATGCACACGTAGGAAGAAACATAGTATATGCAAAGTTTGGTACTATCCATGGTTTCAGGCATCTGCTGGGGTATCTTGGAATGTATCTCTTGTAGATTAGGGGGGACTACTTTATCTGTTGTGGAAATCCAATTAAAAAAAAAAAGAATTCTTATGCCATTTGTTCCCCAACCCCGATGTCTACTGAATATAAATTTGAGTTTTTTTAAAGTTACCAGTGGTCTATACTTAGAAAAAATGTAGAATTTACTTTAAAGCTAAATATTTCAAGTGCATCATAAATGTTTTAGGGCTAACGGTTTTTCTTTTAGAATGTGAAGAAAGCTACATAGAACTTCCAGCTGAAAAATGCCCTAAACACATATTTTGAATTACAATTGCATCTAATGTCAATAGATTTATGAATTTACTGAAAGGGACTTTCCCAAGAGTAGCAGATTTCAGCTTGAAAAACTCATGAGTTGTACCACTCTCATGAGTATACGTTGTAGCAGTCTACAATTTCTATCCATTGTAGAGTATACATATGGGAACTGACCATGAGTGTGGCTGCATGGAAACATTTTTTTTTTTTAATTTGATTTATAGCAGTATTTTCCAGTATTGAAGATTAAGGGTTTCTTCCTCATATTTACTTATTTCAAATGATTCAATCATATATTTATTTTTAATTATATCAATAGTTATTTAAAATGGATTTTTTTAAAAAATCACATTAATCATTAGTAGATAGAAGACAATAAATCCCCATATAAATTTAAGGATAACTCATTTTTATTATTAATCAGGAAGCTGAAAAAACAGAGGCCAGGATCAATAATACATTCACCATACCCATGACAAAACGGAAAATAAGGTACATCAATAATTAAGTCAAGAGAGATCAATAAATAATGTTTCTATAGATCTTCCCACATCTTTCCAACTTCTAGACAATGGAGTGCCCCAGGACTTACTCTTCACACCTCCTCTCTTTTCCATCAATATTCACACCCTGTGTAGTTGTATCTGGTTTCAATTTTAAATGACACCTGTACATTTGGCATCTCAAATTATTGTCTGCAGCTCCTATCTCTCTTCTGAATTCCAAACTCATGTAAGTATCTACTAGACTCCTCCATTCAAACACCTAGTGAATATCTGTCTGATATCCATATCCCATTTTCTCCCACAGAACCTGTTCTTCCCCAGATTTCCCCCATTTCATTAAAAAAGTATCTCCTTTTGGGGCACCTGAGGCTGAGTCAGTTAAGCATCCAACTCTTGAATTCAGCTCAGATCTTGATCTCAGGAATGTGAGATCAAGCCCTGCCTCAGGCTCTGTGCTAAGCATAGAGCCTGCTGAAGATTCTCTCTCTCCCTCCTCCCTGTCCCCCCAACACTTGTGCCCGTGCTCTCTCTCCCTAAAAAAAAAAAAAAGGAAAAAGAATCTCCTGTTGCTAAAAGCCAAGAGCCTTGGTGTCTCACCAGGAAAAACCTATAGGCTCTACCTACAAAACATACACACACTATGACCATTTGTCCTCCACACAGCCCTTGCAACCGGAACCGAACCACAGTAACCTCTCATCTGGATTGTGGTCGTGCAGAACCTCTCAGCTGGCTGCCTGTACACTCTTGCCCGCATTCTCTACAGACTAACCAGAAGTATGCTTTCTTTAAAGTTTGTTTTGTAGCTCAAAACCCTCCACTAACTAGATGGCAAGATAGCCAGATGGCTTGGTAGTAAATAAAACTACAGAATATCTTTTTTTTTTTTTTTTTTTCAAATTCCGAATACATTTTTGCCACTCTGGTAATCAGTCTTAACACAGACCTTGTTATTCAGTCTGAAATGTAAATGAAAAAAAAGGCCCATCTTTAAAATAACTGTTAAAAAGAATTAATGCTATTTATCTTCTGAAATCAGCAAAGGAATATTAATTATATGGAAACTCTAAGATTATCTAACATTTAAAAAAATTAATAAATGAAATCAAAAGGCATGACAATGACAAAGGCCTATAGCATGTGGCTACCAATACCCGTCTCCTTCTGTCTTCTACCACGTCAACTGCTGTGCCCTCCGAGTCCCCCTGTTCCAGCACCAGTAGCCTCCTGCATGTTCCTTGCACACATCAAGCGGCTTCCACTGCAAGACCTCTGTTCTTAATGCTGGTTCTGCCCAGATGGCTCTTTCCCCCATATATGCATGACCTTCACCATCTGAAATACTATGTATCTATTATATGTTTGAGTGTTATCTGAGCTCTCCCAGAAAGATATAAATGGAAAGACAGCAGACATTTGGGGTTGATTGTGTTCTGTTTCCTGTTTTCCCTCCGGCGCTTATGACAGTTCCTAATATCTGGTGGATTCTCAAAAACAACAAAAAAAAAAGTTTAATGACAGAGGGATTTTGGTTTAGAGAACGTAATTTAGGGGAGTGAGAGAACGAGAAATGGGTTAGCAGCTGTCAGGGCGACAAAGGTGACAGATGATAGCAGCATGGACCAGCATGGCAGGAGGGAAGATGGAGTAATTGCTCATCCTAAGATGCATATTTATAGTGCCGATTGCATTTTCTGGCATATGAGATTGAGACACAGATTTAGGACGAAGTGCATGAGGAGAGCCATGTCGTAAGTGACTAACAATAGAGGAAGAAGAGTTTGTCAGGAATTGAGGGAAATCACAACTCCTGTTTGGGATGTTTTAGAAGTCTATCAGATATCAAAGTGCAAATGTCAAGGATACAGTGTGATATCTCAGCCTAGACTCAAGGGCGTGCTAATGGCCGCAGAGGTCATCACGTGGGCATCAATCCACAACACATGAATTTTAAAAACACATGGGACTATATGAGATTTTTCTAAGGAACAGGACCAAGAATGGGCCCCGGATAATCTAGTATTCATGGGTGGGGTGGAGGCAAAGAAAGCCAAAGAGACAAAGAGTGGTCAGTGGGGTAGAAGGGGTTTCACAAGGGGAAAAGAACTGTCTCATGAAGACGGTGTAACTATGTCAACAAGAAGGAATTAATTTTTCCATCTTCACAAAGTTGCAGGTAGATGCCGGTTGATCAGCAGATTTGATAATGGGAAGGTTACATGATAATTGTCCGATAGCTTCTAATTCCCCAAGAATGAGGGAAATGTGATCTTCAGTTAAGAGTTGAGGCACGAACAGTTGCTGTTGGAAGAGAGAAAGAAGGTACTTTTCTCTCTACAGAAAATAGGAAAATTTACTAGCTAAATATGAAGTGTCTTATCTTTTTCAGCTCTAGAATTCAAACAATTATCTCATTTTCCAAGGAATTCCACAAACACTAGATCATATAAAAGTTGAACAGAGGACACAGAGGATTTTTAGGGAAGTGAAAATACTCTATATATTATAATGATGGATATATGTCATTATGTATTTGTCCAAACCCACAGAATGTACACCACCAAGAATGAACCCTAAGGTAAACTATGGACTTTGAGTGATTATGTGTTGATGCAGATTCATCCTTGGTTAAAAAAAAAAAAAATACATACTTCTCTGCTGAGTAATGTTGACAGTGGGGGGGTGTGGCAGACTGTGCTTGTCTGTCCCTTCCTGTACCTGTGTTTGCGGTCACCTTCTATCTCTAGCCATGTCACGTCCCACAGGGCACATCAATACACTTACCAGTATGCCTGAACCACCACTGGAATCCTATTTTCCCCTTAAATCCAAAACCCTTAATTACTTTTTATTTTTTCCCAATTAAAGTCCAAATTCTTTGGCTTTGTATTTAGTGCACTTGGAACCTAACACCAATTTTTCCTTAAAGCCCACTTCTCCAGTCTTACATAATACAAACTACAGATTATGTCTCTGTAAATATGCCACATGGACTCCTGTCTCTATGCCTCTGCTTATGCTGCCTTCCAGTCTGACTGTGCTTTCATCAAAACACATACACGCACGCCCTCTCTCTTGACATCCTGCCCATCCATTTAAGTAGTGCTACTTTCTACCTGAAACTGCCCTCATGAATGCATTACAAAATGTTCTCTGGCTTCTTTGAAATCAAATAACACTGGTTTTATTATTCCCATGTTATTCTGAATTTACAAAGAGAAAACCCAGGCCAACACACCTTCTGTCAGTTAATAATTATGTGACCATGAACAACTCGTTTTGGGTCTCTGAGCCTCACTTTACATATCTGAAAGCATAAGGGTTGTAAAGATTAGTATGTTAAAGTCCAGGCAAAGTTTCCATTCCTGTAATCAACATTTGTCAAAAGCCTTCTGAATGAATCATTATTAATACATAAAATGAAATAGTTCTGCATTGGAGATAGAAAATTCAAAATTTGCTTATTATACGAGACTCTGGAAAGCAATTTTAACAGATACAAGCCAGGAGTTTAAAGTCTACCACGAGTAAGAACAACAAGAAAAGGCACATCGTTATCACCCTAAGAAATGTTTAGTAAGCATCTACTATGTGCTAAGCTCTTTGTAAGCAGCTACAAGGAATGGAAATAGTACAAGCAAACAATTATATTGCTATATAGAGTTGTTTGCTAGAGAAACTGCATGGTAGCTAGAACATTGCTTAAAAAGTATTTTGTTATAGCAGTATAACAATTTATAATTTATATCTTTGATAGAAATACAACAGCCAACAACTTGACTGAAAAATAAAGGCCCACAGAGGGGAGGTGAGTGGGGTGTATGGGTGAACTAGATAAATAGGATTAAGAGGTACAAACGTCCATTTATAAAGTAAGTCACCAAGAGGAAAATTACAAGCACTGAGATTATAACCAATAATACTGTAATAACATTGCATGGTGACAGATGGGGACTATACTTATCATGGTGAGCACTACCGAATGCACAGACTTGTTGAATCAGTACGTCGTACACCTGAAACTAATATAATACTGCATATCAATTTTACTTCAATAAAAAACAATGAAAACGCCCACTGGCAAATTATTTTATCTTCATGACATCAACAAGTCCATTCTAGTGACGCTCTAGTGGATTGACCAGTTGGTTGGCAATGTGAAAATACAGCCTCGCCATGGCCATAAAACAATATGCCAACACAATCAACTCAGGAGAACCGAAAAATTTCCAAATGGATGGCTGGCACTCCCACTTCTCAATCTGCTGTGTTGGAACTGCAGGCACATGCTGTACATCTTTTAATGTTTTTGAACTATGACTTTCTTCCCTTCAATTGGGGAAGGCTTTATCGGAGACAGAAATGGAACTTTCTGATGGAAATTTCTCTGATACATTAAACTCGGGGGGGAAAGCATGTAATAGATACAAGGATGAGTCCCCAGTTGTACACACAGAAAAAGGAGGTGAAGGAAGCATTCTTCTGCTGTGCCGTCCACCTAGTTGGAGTTCAGTGGGAGCAGAGGCAAGAATCTGGGTGCGCAGACATAAACTAAAAATGGAGGGGAAGCTGGAAGTAGAGATTCCTGGGATGACTGTGGAGGAGGGGCAGGGGTGTCCCAGAGCTCTGAGGGGACAGGGGCAGCCAGATTTCTCAGTCATGACTGCCTACTAGACAACAGTGGATAAAAGGAGCCTCATTTATACTCAGAAGTTAACTTATTATCTCTTTTCTTAGCTTATTATCTAAAAAGTGCTACTTCTAAAGTTACATGGTTCGCCAATTCTTTTTTTTTTTAAACACGATTGTTGTTGAAAACTTGGGAAAAAAAAAAAAGAACTTTGATTAAAATGGATTTACTGTAGTTGAAGATCCAATTATTGAGATGGAAAAATCAAAGTAGAGACCGCGGAAAAAGAGCATAAGACAAACAACCTGAACTGACAATCAGTAATTCTAGAAAAACTCCTGCGGAGGGACCAAACAAGAGAGATGAAAAGAAATTAGATCTCCCTGTGAAAAGGGCTTTCGCTTTTAGCTAATAAAAATAGTCTTTCAAACAACCTTTTTAAAAACCTGAGCTTCCAGGGCTGAGCAGCTTGCCTTTACCTCCGCCTCCATTCATCAACTTTATAAAATCTGGGCAAAGACGTGCCAAAGAAACAATTAGTTTACGCTCCGCGCCACAGAAGGTGGGTGAGCTAATGCAATTTCTGTCCTGGAAAACGGAGTCTGAGTGAAGGTTGTTTGTTATTGTTTTGTTTTTCCCTGATAAACTCTCTTCTTTTTGGCCAAGGAAGGTGGGAATTTGTTATTTATTTTAAATATACAGATTTGGCACCATTAAGGGCACTGAATTTGTTTCCCTATTAAAACTGACAGTAAACAGTGATTTCAAAATCTCAGGGAATTAGGATCTTTCTCTAATCTACTGAATGAGTCTACCCAGAATGATTGCAAATGCAAACCAATTTCAGCTTTTTCTTTCCTTTCTTTCTTTTTCTTTTTTTCTTTTTTCTTTTTTTTCTTTTTTTTTTTTTGCTTCAGACAGGCCTCCACCAATTCTTCTATAATTACAAGCACTATTGACTTTATATGAGGCACCAGTTTTTTGGACAATGTTTGAAGATTTGTAAAAAGTGATCTGGCATCTTCCCATGGAATCCCTTTCAAAATGATGTTTGTGAAAACAAATGTGGTTTCTTCACCAGGAGGCCCACTTAATTGAAGACAAACTAAATCCCTGAACTTCTACATGGGCTTAGTCTTAATTCATCACAACATGCTGGAGCTCAGCTATTGGGCACAAGGCTCACTGACAGCGTGCCTTCAGGATGGTGCACGTAAGATGCACCAATCATCCACTTCCATCTGGGACCAACGGGGCTAGCATTTAACCGGTATGACTTAAAGGTAAACTTTGTGATAGCAGAAAAACCATACATATTCATTTTTTTAAGGTTTTACTTATCTGAGAGAGAGCGAGCAAGCATGAGTGGTGGGAGTGGCAGAGAGGGAGAAGCAAACATTCTACTGATCAGGGAGCCACCCAGGAGCCCCTAAACCATATACATTTTAAAACAAAACTGAATCTTACTGGCACTAGTTCAATATTTTATAATTTCAGAGGAGACTTGGAGGAAAGCATATGAGGAAAATGTTATAACTTATGTTTCCATACTTGCTTTTGTGTTACTTATAAAACAGCACCACTGCCATCAGAATAGTCTGCTCACAGACAACTTTTCACAGTGTTTTTTTTTTTTTTATCCCACCTTATTTACCCATTCAGTTTACAGTGGCTTCTTCCTGATTTCCATATTAATTTCTGCTTGGGGCGCCTGGGTGGCTCAGTGGGTTAAGCCTCTGCCTTCAGCTCAGGTCATGATCCCAGGGTCCTGGGATCGAGCCCCGCATTGGGCTCTCTGCTCAGCAGGGAGCCTGCTTCCCCCTCTCTCTCTGCCTGCCTCTCTGCCTGCTTGTGATCTCTGTCTGTCAAATAAACAAATAAAATCTTTTAAAAAAAAGATTAACTTCTGCTTTATCACTGACCTTGCTATTCCAGCTCCAACATCCGAGCTCATGAATTGAGACTCCTACTCACTGACCACGCTTCTAGCCCATCCAACTCTCACTCAGATGCTCTCACTACTACTGCTCTTGGTGCTTTTAAAGGCAACCAGGTGATTTACTGTTCACCTAGCATGAATCCCCTTCCAGTCCTCACTTTAACTTCCATCAATCCAAGCATTCTCTTGACTTAGTCCTTCATGTTTTTTCTCTATTTGTCTTTGATGGGGTCTACCTGAAAAGCCCCAACTTGAATCTACCCATTTCTCTCCTTTCCCCACACTTTCACCTGGTCTGGATGTCACCAAGAGCTGGGCTCATACAACACACATTTGCAACTCTCTCTCCCCTACCCTGCCCTTCTTGTAGAGACGTTAATCCTCATGTCCCTACGTTCTCTTGACTTTGTTTTATTCAGCACAACTCTGCCCAGTGACACCTAAGAGGAAGTTTCTGTAAAAGCTTTTGCTTTTCTGATTAAAAAAAAAAAATACAAATTGTCTACACTTCCATTCTGTGTGCCACCTTTAAATTCAAAGCATGATGCCTAGCAGCCATCCTTAATCAGGAGCAAAAGGCCAAAGAAATCACGACACCATTGCTGACCGCAAAGGGAAGCTGAACCTACTCCTGCAGCCACCACTGAACTCTGAGCTGAGGTAAAGTAAGTTACTATTTCTTTCTTAAAAAAAAAAAAAAAAAAAAAAAAAGATTTACTTATTTAGAGAGCAGGTATGTGTGGGAGCACATATGTGTGAGTGGACGGAGGGGCAGAGGGAGAGGGACGGAGCTCCACACCCAGCAGGAAGCCCAAGGCTGAGCTCCAGCTCAGGACTCTGAGGTCATGACCTGAGCTGAAATCAAGAGCCGGATGCTTAATGGACTGAGCCGCCCAGATGTCCCTAAATTACTATTACTTTAAGCCACAGTAATTTACCTTTTTTGTACCTGGGGAAGAAAGCTGCAAAGTAATATTTCTGGTCTGCTGAAGGAATTACACTATACAGATAATAATTAATAAATAAAAAGAAGTCACCTCAGATTGGGACAACAATCTGAAGTCCCATGGGTATTGCCTAGCAATCCTGATCCTTTCTCTTCTGGCCCATGTTCCGGGTCTCCAGAAGGCTATTTTATTTTACTATATCTTTAAAATTTTTGTGTTCTTTTCAGAGGGGCTATTTTAAACTGCCGTTTTATCAACTCTATCAGTCAATAATTTTTCTTCCTAATTTATGGAGAAATTAGAAACTGCCAGTGTCTTGTCCCCTTTGTTCTGTCTTCTGTTCCCACCCCTCTGTCCTTCCTCTGTCACCAGGCACGGTTCCAGGTCCTCGTCTAAACCAGCAAGAGAATTCCATGCAGTTCCTCATATCTCCCTTCCACCTTCGATCTGAGTCCTTTCCCAGAACAGCCTTCCTTATCCTCACGTATCCCTTCGATGCTGGTGTCTTCCACTATTCTGCTGTACCCCCCTTCTCGTCCCGCCACCGGGTCTCCTCGCACGCGTACCTGACTGCTTACTTAAAATCCCCATTTCACTGCCTCAGCCTGATGCAGTTCAAGTGCAACCTGTCTCAACATGAGATCCTGTCTTGTCCCCAAACCTCCTAGGGTGCTTATCATCTCAGTGAAAGACAGCATCCTGCACTCAGTGACTCATGCCGGAAATTTGGCCTCATTTTTCATTCCTTTATCTCCCTCCCACTTCATATGAACTTCATCTACTCTTGTCATTCTACCACTGCTAACTCTCAGGAATCTAGACACTTTCTCTGGCCTCACTGACACTAGAATACGCCTTCATCAGCTTTCTCCCACATTACTGCCATCATCTCTAAATTAGAAACCTGTCCTAGTCTGCTCACCTCCAGCCCATTCTCCACCAACCATACAAAATAAGCTTCATCATGTGGCATTATCTCTCTGCACAGCTCAAAGACTTCAATGACTCCTAATTTATTTCTTAATAAAGCTGGTGACTTTGTGTAATCTGTTCCCTGCCAACTGCTCCAAGCTGATTCCCGTTTTTCTTTCCCATTGACACCTGCTACTAGAACTTCTCTACACTTCATTTAGCTACACACCCATGTCATGCTCGCTTTCCTTCCAGGCCTTCATATGTGCAATTCAGCCTTAGATGGAAATCTTCCTCTCTAACACCCTCGCACTTCCTAGGATTCATTCGGATTCCCAGTTTACTTCTTCCAGGAATCTGTGCTAACCTCCAGATCTGCTTCAGTTGTCCTCTGTGGCTACCACACTACCTCTATTTCTTTTTGTTTAGAAGAACATTTTCATAACTTCTGGATCAGACTCTTGAACTGCAGAGTTGTAAACACCAGGGAACGAAAAATATTTTCAGTATCAATGGGGATGCTCAATTTAAGATAACATTCATTGTTATTTCACATCAAAGAAAGGTATTCTCAGGAATATAGAATAACTTTACACCAGCTCTATAATTGTGCAATAATTTTGTAAACAAAATATTAAAAATTGGAGGGTTTTTATTTTGAAATAATATTTTTGACAAATTTTAGTTGTTATACAGTAAGATCCATTTAGATATTTAGATATCACACATGATGTAAAAGATATAACATGAGATTTTTAAGCACTGAAAGAGAGAGTGGGAAGTATCTGTACAAAAATGTAAAGGTAAGAAATCTGGAGTCTACCACTCTCTCACGAGCCTCATCCTTCAGGTTTAACTCATTAAAAGAAATTCTATATATCTCTATATTAGCAAGCCTGATCCTTTCCCTCTTATATTTTCATGTTTTTGAGCCTAGGAAGAAAGGCAGTTAGGAAAAAGAAGATAATATACAATTTATCAAAAATACCAATCTTCGTCACTTTCAGAATGAGAAATTTCTAACGGAGCTGGAGTAAGAACAAAATGATATAACATCATTTAAGCCAGGAGGTTCGAAGCCTTGGAAACTACGCTTTAATGAATTCAGCCGCATTCTATTATCTCCTGCTTGAGGCTCAGCCCGCGAGATTCCCCCATTAGACTCTTCGTTAAAATCTATCACTAAGACCTTGAAAAGAAGTGCCCTCCCTACGCTGTTAGATGAACACATTAAGTATGCTCAATGACCCAAGGAACATGTTCAAGAATGTCTGGAATAGAAAGAAATTAATCTTTCACTTACATAGAACTAACAACTCTTCAAAGCATTTGGACCTTTCAGTAGACGTTGATTCATGGCGTATGGGTTTATAATACTAAATAAGCCAGTAAGTATGCATTGACTAGTGTATGCGCGGCACTATTTAGCATGGTAAACTATACAGGAGAAGTCCGCAATCTAGTGCCTACTTTTTGAGAAAGATATGAGACTCACATGACACTAGTAGAAAATGACCTCAGGAAACAGGTATTTAAATGCCAGGATTATTTAAATTGCTTTACTGAAAGTTCAGGGAAGGGAGAACTCATTCGGAATGTAAGTACAGAACCAGAATATTTCAGGGCTTAGAGATAATCTCATTTGACTTCATGATTTTACAGATAAGTAAAATAAAATCTAGAGAGGTAAAAGGAAGGGAAAGAAAGAAAATAAAATGTTTTTACAACCATATTCCTTGTGTTATTTCACTTAATCCCGGCACCAAGTCTATGAATTTGGTGTTACTATTCCCATATTTTCAAAGTCAGCTCATGAAGTAGAGATTAATATTTCTGTGTGTAAACTCTCAAGATTCAGGAATTCACACTTGGGTTCTCTGATTCTAAATCCTGTTTTCCATAGCATGAAAACGTGATGGCTCATGAAGGTACATCCATATATTTTATCTTAACTTAAACAAACAAACAAAAAATCTGTCTTCCCATCTTTGAAAACCTCTTACTGCCCTCGCCTGCATTGGCTTCTGGGTGGAATTATGCAAGTCAGAAATAACCTATGGTTCGGCAAAGCAATGCGCAGCAAAGAATTCACTACTGCTGTGAGGAAGAGCATCAACTACAGAGTCCAGTCTATGTCCCAAAAGAGAACAGAGATGTTCTCTTTTAGGGATTGAGGATCAAGGAGTATAAGGAGGAACTTTCGATGCAAGGATCTGATTGAGAGAGGGTATATTCAACATATATAGTTTACGACTGGGGGACGTAATAAGGTGAGGGTCCTGAAGTGAGTTTTGATAAGTAAACAGAGCTATGGAAGAGAGAACAAAAACTTTTTTGTCCCCGTATTGCAGACTTCATTTTAAAAAGAAGCTACATTGTTGATCAATGGTTTTGAAATGACTAGGTTCCAGACAATGAAGTCAAGGGCGAACCAAGGTTAAAGCTAAGACAGTATCAGCCCATACGTTTCATTAGATGTTATTCTTTTCATATTGCAGTTGTAGAAGGTGAGCCAGTAACTGCCTAAGGGTCATACATCTTCAAGCACAGATTTCTTGGTAATGGTTCCATAAACACGTTATATTTCCCTTCCTTACTACAAAAATACGAGACCAGTATATGTAGACTTCTTTCTGCTCTAATTCTGCAGGTAGAACATTGGGTGGATGATAAAGTCACAATTGTTCCACAGCAACCCCATACACTGAAGCTTTCTGCTCTGCTTGAAGAAAATATTTTTTAAGTATTTTCAGCAGTAAATTTAGATTGTTGATTTTTCCTTAAGCTCTTCTTGAATTTCCTATATCACACAATCACTTGGGGGAAAATTACCAATAAATCTGGGATACAGTAATGTTGCAGAGGAGAAATTATATTGGATTTCATGACCACAAAAGCTCAACATCCACCTATAATTCTCCTTCATTATCTATCTGTTAACTGCCAGTGTATTTCACTATTTGACTCCTTGAAAGTTCTTAATAATTAATTTTATACATAAAACAAATAGCTTCCATAAACATAGAATCATGGATTTTACTCTTCTGATAACATGTAGGTATTCTTCCCTTCACAGGTAAAATCCCAATATATGAAACACACCACAAACAGGCTACATTTAGAATCTGAAACTGTGTAGTCAGATATTAATGATAAATCTGCATCATGTGCCTTTTGCTTTTTCCCCGAGATTCCATTTAAAGTCAACCTACTGGGATCTCACAATCAAGACCACACAGAAGTTCAGCTCAACATAAAAAACAGACTTATTTAGGCCTTCAGCTTATCAGTTCCAAATGTCAAGCTCTAGCCTAAGGCAAGTGGTAGGTTTTCACCAATTAACAAGACAAAGCCAAATCGTGGTATAGATCAAACTATCTTACTTGAAGAGTTCAAGAGTCGATTCAGGAGACAAAGAAGTAGAAAACTCAGGGATTGAAACAAAAATGCATTATTCTTTATACGTATAAAGTTAAAACTGAACTAAAATAAATGGTACCCATTCAAGTAAACAATTTGATACATTTCAAGATATATGTCTATAAAGCCATCACTAAAATTAAAGAAAAGAACATTGTTTTCTTCATTCTGTTACTCCCCAAAGCTTCCTGTGCCTCCTACCAGCTCCCCCTCTTGTCCTCTCTGCTCTGCCACCACCCCTCCCTAGTTCACAGACAACCACCAATCTGCTTTTTGTCACTACACTTTAACTTGAATTTCCCAGGATTTTTCTATTAGTTGAATAACAAAATATGTACTTTGGGGGAGGGCTGAATTTTTCACTCATTATAATTATTTTGAGATTTATTTGTTAAAATGTATATCAGTAATTCATTCCATTTCACTGATAAAAATTAGTCTGTTGTGTTCTGGTTTAACTGTGGGTTTAATCATTCACATGTTGAGGGATATCCGGGTTGAAAGACCCCTCCCCTAGAAGATAGATAGGATAACTAACCGCTTGTTTCCTTTTCTGTGAACCGCTGGCTTTTAGGCGTAGATTAGGTTATTAATTGCGTGATTAATTGCTCTCTTGCCCTTCTGTAACTGCTTGGCTTATAGAAATAATAGGGACGCCATGATGGCATTCCTACCTTCCCCCTTCTTGTTCCCCCTTCCCGCCTCTCTCCTCCCGCGCGCGGGCCCTCAGAACCAATCAGCCTGTTCCCCCTTCCCGCCTCTCTCTTCCGCGCGCGCGGGTCCCCAAAGCCAATCAGCAAACTCCACGTATGCCTTTTTCAAAAGTTCTAACTGTCAACCAATCAGTTGCGCCCCACCCAAAACTTGTTTGTACCTGTCTATAAAAACCCGGCGCCACCACAGCCGGGTGTGCTCAGCTAGCAGGAGCTGCTGACCACCCGCAGGCGCGCGCTGACCACCCGCAGGCGCCTGCGTAACAATAAAGAACCTCTTGCTGATTGCATCCAGTGGCAGTGTTGGATTCTTGGGTAAGGGGATCCGCGGGTCTTTCAGGGTCATACACAGTTTTTGATTATTACAATGAAGTTGCTAAGCACATAGCATCTTCAGTAGCAATATGCATTCTTTGCAGAAATATCTGCTTTGCTTTCTCTAGAGTAAACACTTTGGAAGGGAATCTTTGGATCATGTATGTATCAAATGTGCTGTACCCCATGTCACCTTTCCTCCACCAGTATATTAGCCTAATGATTGTTCAAACATTCCATTTCTTGCATCTGTGGGACTGAGGACAGATTTTCTTGCTTGCTTTCAGCCAAGAACTTCTCAGCTCCTAGAGAATGTCACTAGGGATTTGTTAACACAGCCTGCTCCACAGAAACCCTCATAACATAGCAGCCTACCTTCTCAAGGCCAGCAGTAAAATCCTCCCCATGCTTTGATCTCAGACAGATGCTGGGCACAGTCCCTTTTAAAGGCTCACCTGATTAGGTCAGGCCCACTCAGGGTAACTGCCCTATGATCACATCAAAGTCACTTGACTTGAGACTAACTGCATCTGCAAGACTCCTTCGTTTTTGTTATATAATGCAACCTTATCACAAAAGTGAAATCCAGTATATTCTTCAGTTTCCCCAGAAAACAGAAAATCAGTGGAACTAAAAGTCCTTTGAGAAGATCAATACCATTGATAAAATTCTACTCGGACTGATCGGGAAAAAGAAAGCAAGATACAAAATTACAAATATCAGAAATGAGAGAAATGACATCACTACAGAGTCCACATATAATATAATATATGGATAGTAAGGGAATATTATGAATAATAGGTATAGCTTTTTTATCCAATCTGAAAAAGTCTGGCTTTGATATACAGTATTTAAACCAATTATCTGTAGTGTTTATATTAATGTGATTAGGTTTAAATATATTATTTTTCTACTCATTTTCTATTTTTCTCTCTGTGTCCATTCAAAATGCAAGTTGAAATAAATTCTGTTGGTTTAGTTTTTAAAATAGATCTTAAATCCAACAACTTCTCACTATATCGTCTGTTGCCCTCAGTTCCTCCACGTTCTCCAACTCCTGGGGGTTACCATTCACTAGGAATGCAATGAGAATTTTGTCCTAAAGTTGTCCAATGCAGTGGCCTTAACAGTTCATGCCACTCTCATCTCTTGAGCTGATATTACAAGAGCCCCCCTTTAGTGTTTGCTTCTTGAGGAAGACAAATTTTAGAGGAAGAAGAATCGATAACTCACACATTCTGCATCTTTTCCATCACTGAGGTTACTTCTCCATTCGGGATCAGTGTTCCCCCAAATGCATCCCTTAATCTACTACTTTCAAGAGATGCTGCTCAGTGAAGGGCTTCTTGTCCCAAATAGGTTTGAACATGATCCCCAAGTATACCCCCCTCATTGAGATTCACAATGTTGTCTAGCAAAGGCCTCCAGGAAGGAAACATGTTTAGGTAATTTTTCCCTAATCTTATTCATGATAGAACATTTTTCCTCATTCCATTGGGCAAGGAGTAATGTTTATATCTTCCTCCTCACTTGTTCTTTTAAGAACCACCACAGTTTCACTATATATAAGGGGAATCCATTCAAGTGAACACTGCTTTGACATTATCACATTTGCTTTCCCTTGGACCTTAGAGTCTCAAATACAGAAAATCAGACTTACACTGCTATCATGATTATTTTATCTGGAAATTAGGAAACAGGCTCCAGCATGGCTTTTCCTACTTCCTGACTGATGAATCGGTAACAAAAACTGTGGATACTTTATGATTCCTGTTTCTGTTAATCCTACCTGAGTCAAATTTTCCAAAGTGGTGGCTTGCAGAGTGGGAGACAGTATTCTGTCTCAATCTCAGCTCCTTCACTGGCACCCACGACAGGTACAGCACATGCAGGCACACATGTCTTAAAGAATGAGAAGGGAGTAGGAATTCCCAGTTTGACTTGGTATCCTGGGTATCCTTGCACAGTATTTGTCTGAAACCCTGAACTCTGAGCTTGGCTCATGCTGCTAGCCACCAATCTCCAAATTTCATTATTTCTAAACTTCTGTCACTCCTATGAATGTGTTGTCAAAGAGTTAAACCCTGATAAAAGGTGAGTCTTAGGGATCCTGACTTCCACAATACCCCATGGGCTAAGAATAGGAAACACTAACCTCTAATATCAAATATTACAGCTCAGCTTAAGTTTAATTCACTATTTGTTACTTTTCTCTGAGACATTAGCATTTAAACTACCTCTATTCAAGGAATGAAAAAATGTGTTTTTGATTTAAAAAGTCTCAAGCAGTTTGGTATAATGAGCAAGAGGAGGGAGACCAGAACATGAACATGGCGTACTGGGACTACTACCAGAAGCAGAGGTATGCGGCACTTATGCTAACTCTGATTTCATTCATCTCTTAGTCCTTAGGAACTAGAAATATTTTGGTGGCACATTCTTCTTTGGGGCAGAGGAGAGAACTTGATACATTTTACATACTCCAAAAGATTATCATTTGCAGAAAGAGAGCTTCCTATATCAAAATGAAATGCAAACAGGATAAATGCCTACACAAATATACTTAGAAAGTTGCTGAATTTATTAGATCACTAACATGGGAACTTTCCAGGATGCCTGGGTGGCTCAGTGGATTAAATCTGCCTTATGATCAGGTCATGATCCCAGGCTCCTGGGATCGAGTCCTACATCAGGCTCCTTACTCAGTGAAGAGCTGGCTACTCCCTCTGCCTACCTCTCCCCTGCTTGTGCTTGCTCTCTCTCTCTTTCTCTGACAAATAAATGAACAAAACCTTTAAAAAAATGTTTTAAATAGGAGCTTTTTTAAATGTGGAAAATTATAGTCAATTAAATTTTTGTTTGAAAATGTTCAACTATGCCTTAGAACATAAGGTTCAGCATATACCTTATATTTTCTTCCTTCTTAAGACCTCAAGACTTCTCACCACTTAAAATTTTTCTTTTCTTTTCAGCTCTAGAGAAAAAAAATCTAGTTATGTGCAATACATCACAAGTGAACCAAGTAATGTAAATCATTTGCCATTTAAAACACCCGTCCTTTTCAATACCAATTAATTTAAATCATCCTTTTTCCTCCTGTTATACTAATTGTAGTATCTTTGTAGAGATTCTTGGTTGAATCAAGGAATCTAGTTCTCATGTAATGTTCTCAGAGTTTTAAATAAGATCATCCTACTCTTTACTTTCAGATGTCCTGGGACTCTGTAATAAGGCACTTATCACTAACCAGCTCTATATTTCCTATACATCACTGTGCAACTTCTTCTAGTAAACCATTTCAACCTAGTTGTCTCAACTGACTTACAAATAAAAAAGGTGATACTATTCTCCCATAAGAGCTCAAGAGACATTTAGCATGAACAGGTTACCTGGAAGAAAATGTGCGATTCTTCTTTACTGTCCCCCAATCAATCTCCCTAAATGCTACCAAAATACAACAACAAAAAAACCTTTTTCTTATTGTTTTATTTCATTTGCATCCCTAATTCAGCCTCCAATAGTTGAAAGAATACAAGTTTCCACTCAATTAAAACAAAAGTACAGGAGCTTGATACTGAATTTTAGGTGTACTAGTTCCAGTGATTTTATCATTGCGAATTGTGTTTTATGTACATTTTAATGGAATGGTTCTCAAGTCAGCAAAGGGACATTAAAACAGGAGTTTAACTAAAATATTTTAGGTATTTTTTGTGTTGTAGTTTAAGAACATCATACACAAAATGACTCCTCAAGTATTACTGGAACTGACAAAGTAGGCTTCCCTGTGAAGCTCATTCCCATTCAAGTCAAACCCAGAACAATGTCAGTCACCTTATTTATAATGCCTGGTGGAACATTAAAGCTTCTGTTTTTGATGGAGTCTCTACCATGAGCCACATTTGCCTGAGGAAGTTATTTATTGCCTGGTAGGCAAAGGCGCTCATAGCACTTGACCCAGAAAAAAAGAAATGTTCTCTCTCTCTCTGTCTTTTTAGGACATAAAAATATGATCTCTACAATAAATTTTAATAATCAAAAAACAATTTCAGCTATATGACTATGATTTAATTCCCATTATCCTTGATATTTTTTATTTCCCTTAAAAAAAGAACTGCTTGGTTATGTTTCTTCTGTTAAATTGGAAGATTTAAACTTAAAGATTTAATGTTAAAGATTTAACATTAAACTACAGTGTTTTAGTTTAAGATTTGGAATCCCTTCACCTAAGAAAAAATTTTCTTATCTAATTTTGGCAAATGTACATAGGAATAGGAAGAAGAGGTGACTGAGAAAGTTTTAATCTAATTAGAACTGAATTTGCAAAAGAAAAATAACACTAGAAGAATACATGAGAAGAAAGAAGCTGCACAAAACTATGAAGCAGCTTCATGAATCTCTTGACTTCTGCATATCTTAAGATCTTAAATTACTTATTAGCATTACTTTAGCCATACTAAGCAAAATGCTCACCATTAAGAAGATATTTCTAGGGGCATCTGGGTGGCTCAGTGGATTAAAGCCTCTGCCTTCTGCCAGGTCGTGGTCCCAGAGTCCTGGGATCGAGCCCCATATCGGGGTCTCTGCTCAGCAGGGAGCCTGCTTCCCCCCTTTCTCTCTCTGCCTGCCTCTCTGTCTACTTGTGATCTCTGTCTGTCAAATAATAAAATAAAATCTTTAACAAAAAAAAAAGAAGATATTTCTAAGTGGAAAAAAAGGGAATACTGTCATTGCTGAAATGATTAACAGTGTTGTTTTGTAGCTGTTAATAGAAATAGTGATTTTGATATATAACTTAAATATTATGTATTAGAACATCTGCAAATATACGGTACGTGACCACTGCAGAGATTACACAGAACATACTCTACTCAATAGTATACACATGTGATTTTTTGTTTAGCTCATGCAGATTTTCCACATATTTAAAATATTTAAAATCTAGGGCTTTTTCATAATGAAATATAAAGCAAGGATAAATTACGACCACTTATTAGTAATTTAATAATCTTAAATGAAGATTTACTTTAAAATGTTTTACATTTTGAATTACATGTTAGCTGTACTGCATTGGGGAAAACAATAACAACAAATGAATAAGACAAAACAAGGGGCAGGAAAAAATCCAACACAAGAGAACTAAACACAGCCATCAAAGCTTGTTGGCGGGATCAAAAGTAGAACTTGGGACAAACTTGTATCAGTATAAAACCACAAAAGCAAACAAATCAAGTTCAAGGGAAGAGTGAAGCAGAAGCAAAGAGGAAACCAAGAAGCATGGCAATTGGGCTTAAAGAAGGTAGAGATGTGGACATGCTCCCACAAAAGGAGCTCCTATGATGCTTCCCATTCTTGCTTCTACTGATTTTTAAACACAGATATTATAAAATTAACAAAGTATAACAGAGTAAGAAAATAGATTAAAAGCTCTCATTATTGGTTTTTTTCTCCATCCATCAATAAATTGACATTTATTGACCATTCTATCCAAAATAACCTTTTTTTTCCTCAAGTGCACATGAAGCATTCACCATATCTTACATGATAAAGTAAACATTAACAAATTTAAAAGAAATGAAATAATACAACTTATGTTCTCTGTAATATATTGGTTTCTAACTTAGAAACATATATATATATATATATGAATATATATATATATTCATTCATTTATATATATATATTCATTTGTTATTGGTTTCTAACTTAGAAACCAATATATATATATATTCATTCATATATATATATGAATTATGAATGAATATATATATATTCATTCATTTATATATATATATATATATATATTCATTTGTTATTGGTTTCTAAGTTAGAAACCAATAATAAAAACAAATAACAGACAGATGGCTTAAAATTTCTAACTAATGCTAAGCAACTTAGATAAAATGGATGCATTCCTAGAAAACTATAAACTCCCAAAATTGAACCAGGAAGAAGCTGACAACCTGAATAGACCAATATCTAGTAACGAGATTGAAGCAGTGATCAAAAACCTCCCAAAAAACAAGAGCCCAGGACCTGACGGATTCCCTGGGGAATTCTACTAAACTTTCAAAGAAGAAATAATACCTATTCTCCTGAGGCTGTTTCAAAAAATTGAAGCAGAAGGAAAACTTCCAGACTCTTTATATGAAGCCAGCATTACCCTGATTAAAAAGGAGAATTTCAGACCAATATCACTGATGAATATGGATGCTAAGATTCTCAACAAGATCCTAGCAAACAGGATCCAACAGCACATTAAAAAGATTATCCATCATGACCAGGTAGGATTCATCCCTGGGTTACAAGGATGGTTCAACATTCACAAATCAATAAATGTGATAGAACAAATCAATAAGAGAAGAGAGAAGAACCACATGGTCCTCTCAATTGATGCAGAAAAAGCATTTGACAAAATTCAGCATCCGTTCCTGATTAAAATGCTTCAAAGTATAGGGATAGAGGGAACATTCCTGAACTTCATAAAATCTATCTATGAAAGACCCACAGCAAATATCGTCCTCAATGGGAAAAAGCTTACAGTTTTCCCGTTGAGATGAGGAACACGACAAGGTTGCCCACTCTCACCACTCTTGTGCAACATAGTATTAGAAGTCCTAGCAACAGCAATAAGACAACAAAGAGAAATAAAAGGTACCCAAATTGACAATGAAGAAGTCAAAATCTCTCTCTTCGCAGATGACTGATTCTTTATATGGAAAACCCAAAAGACTCCACCCCCAAACTACTAGAACTCACACAGCAATTCAGCAACGTGGCAGGATACAAAGTCAATGTACAGAAATCAGTGGCTTTCTTATACATTAACAATGAAAATACAGAAAGGGAAATTAGAGAATCGATTCCATTTACTACAGCACAAAAAACCATAAGATGCCTGGGAATAAACCTAACCAAAGAGGTAAAGGATCTGTACTCGAGGACCTATAGAACACTCATGAAAGAAACTGAAGAAGACACAAAAGGATGGAAGACCATTCTATGCTCTTGGATCAGAAGAATAAACATTGTTAAAATGTCTATACTGCCTGGAGCAATGTATACTTTTAATGCCATTCTGACCAAAATTCCACCGGTATTTTTCAGAGAGCTGGAGCAAATAATCCTAAAATTTGTATAGAAACAGAAGAGACCCCAAATCACTAAGGAAATGTTGAAAAACAAAAATAAAACTGGCGGCCTCACGTTACCTGATTTCAAGCTTTACTACAAAGCTGTGATCACCAAGACAGCATGGTACGTACTGGCATAAAAACAGGCACATAGACCAGTAAAACAGAGTAGAGAGCCCAGATATGGACCCCCAACTCTATAGGCAAATAATCTTCGACAAAACAGGAAAAAATATACAGTGGAAAAAAGACAGTCTCTTCAATAAATGGTGCTGGGAAACACTGGACAGCTATATGTAGAAGAATGAAACTCGACCATTCTCTTACACGGTACACAAAGATAAACTCGAAATGGATAAAAGACCTCAATGTGAGACAGGAATCCATCAGAATCCTAGAGGAGAACACCGGCAGTAACCTCTTCGATATCAGCCACAGCAACTTCTTTCAAGATATGTCTCCAAAGGCAAAGGAAACAAAAGCGAAGATGAACTTTTGGGACTTCATCAAGATCAAAAGCTTCTGCACAGCAAAGGAAACAGTCAAGAAAACAAAGAGGCAACCCACGGAATGGGAAAAGATATTTGCAAATGACAGTACAGACAAAAGGTTGATATCCAGGATCTATAAAGAACTCCTCAAACTCAACACACACAAAACAGACAATCATATCAAAAAATGGGCAGAAGATATGAACAGACACTTCTCCAATGAAGACATACAAATGGCTATCAGACACATAAAAAAATGTTCATTATCACTAGCCATCAGGGAGATTCAAATTAGAACCACATTGAGATACCACCTTACACCAGTTAAAATGGTCAAAATCAACAAGACAGTCAACAGCAAGTGTTGGAGAGGATGTGGAGAAAGGGGAACCCTCTTACACTGTTGGTGGGAATGCAAGTTGGTGCAGCCTCTTTGGAGAACAGTGGGGAGATTCCTCAAGAAATTAAAAATAGAGCTTCCCTACGATGCTGCAATTGCACTACTGGGTATTTACCCCAAAAACACAGATATAGTGAAAAGAAGAGCCATCTGTACCCCAATGTTTATAGAAGCAATGGCCATGGTCACCAAACTGTGGAATGAACCAAGATGCCCTTCAATAGACGAATGGCTAAGGAAGATGTGGTCCATATACACTATGGACTATTATGCCTCCATCAGAAAGGATGAATACCCAACTTTTGAGCAACATGGATGGGACTGGAAGAGATTAGGCTGAGTTAAATAAGTCAAGCAGAGAGAGTCAATTATCATATAGTTTCACTTACTTGTGGAGCATAACAAATAACATGGAGGACAAGGGGAGATGGAGAGGAGAAGGAAGTTGAGGGAAATTGGAAGGGGAGGTGAACCATGAGAGACTATGGACTCTGAAAAACAACCTGAGGGTTTTGAAGGGGCAGGGGGTAGGAGGTTGGGGGAACCAGGTGGTGGGTATTAGGGAGGGAATGGATTGCATGGAGCATTGGGTATGGTGCAAAAAACAATGAATACTGTTACGCTGAAAAGAAATAAAAAATTTTTAAAAAATTTCTAATTATTTAGAAATTTGGGGCACCTAGGTGGCTCAATGGGTTAAGCCTCTGCCTTTGGCTCAGGTCATGATCTCAGGGTCCTGGGATCAAGCCCCGCATCAGACTCTCTGCTCAGCGGGGAGCCTTCTTCCCCCTCTCTCTCTGCCTGCCTCTCTGCCACTTGTGATCACTCTCTGTCAAATAAATAAATAAATAATCTTAAAAAAAAAAGAAAGGAAATTAAACGCTACACTTCCAAATAATACATGAGTAAAGGAGGACATTTCAAGAGAAATTAGAAAATACTTTGAAATGAACAAAAATGAATATCAAAACTTGCAGGACGCAGGTCTGAACTCAATAATCTAAGTTTCCACCTTAGGAAAAGAGAAAAAAGAACAAAAAAAATTTGAAATAAGTAAATCTATGGAAATAATAAAGAACAGACGTCAATGGAGTAGAAAAAAGAAGAACAATAGAGAAAATGAAAAACACAAGGTAAATAGTTCTTTACAAAGATTTTAAAAATTGACAAATCTCTAGCCAGACTAACAAAGAAATAAAGACAGAAGATAAAATATCAGCATGAGGAAAGAAAAGGTGGTATCTCTGTGGACCCAGAGTTAATAAGGATAACAAGGAATACTACAAATAATTCTACATTCATAAATCTGACAACCTGGATGACCTGGAGCTATTCCTCAAAAATCACAAACTACCCAAACTGACCTGAGATAAAATAGATAACTTAAATAGTCTATTAAAAGAACTGAATTCATTAAGTCCTTCTGAAAACAAAGTCTTCAGGTTCATGTGGTTTTACTGGTGAATTCTACCAAACATTTCAAAACACCAATTCACACATCTCTCTCAGCAAATAGAATCAAAGAGAACACTTTACATCTCTTCCTTAACTTAACAAAGGGCTTCCTTAACTACAGAAAACATATAGCTAACATCATATGAACACTTTCTAAGATCAGAAACAAAGCAACAATGTCTATTTCTTTTTTTAAAGATTTTATTTATTTATTTGACAGAGAAAGAGAGATCTCAAGTAGGCAGAGAGGCAGGCTAAGAGAGAGGAGGAAGAAGGCTCCCTGCTGAGTAGAGAGCCTGATGCAGGGCTAGATCCCAGGACCCTGGGATTATGACCTGAGCCAAAGCAGAGGCTCAACCCACTGAGCCATCCAGGTGTCCCAAGAATGTCTATTTTCATCACTGATACTCATCATCACACTGGAAGTTCTACTCAGTGTAATAAAATAATAAACCAAAGGTATTCAGATTGGAAAGGAAGAAATAAATTATTTCTATTTGCAGATGACAAAATTGTCTACATATAGATCACCAAGGCATCTAGAAAAATGTTCTGAGCAAGGTCATAATAGGATACAAGGTCAACACACAAAAAGCAGTTGTATTTCTATGTAGTATCATCAATGAACAACTGGAAACGAAGAATAAGAACAATTTTTCACAGTGCCTCTTTCAAATGAAATACTTAGGTATAAGTATTTATTAACCATTTTATCTCATCATTCCTCACAACCACCTCTGCAGGGAGGTACCATTATTCCCAATTAATAAATGAGGAAATTAAGCTAGAAAGTGAGTCACTCACCTAGGGTGACCCAGATGAAAAGGAGTAACTTGAAAGTCAACCTGAGCCTACTTGATTTCAAAACTTTCTCTTATGCTCCTATACAAAGTAATTCCAAGAAAGGTAGCCTGTATACTCTTTCATAATTTGTGTTGAACTCTTACATAACAGTGAAGTTAAATAGAGGAGTTTTGGAAAACAGACTAACTCCTTATTTAAAAATGTATTTAACTTTCTTTACACTAATTATAGCAATATCTACATTATTTGGATGTGGAATCAATGCAATGCTATGTAACCTGCACTGACTGTTGCACTTTCTGCAGATATTTGCTATTATACACATGTAAGCCAGGGACTCAAGCTCCCAATTTTTGTTACCATTTAAAAAACATACAATAGACCATATGTGGTTGATGAAATTTTATGACATATTTGAAATATAAATTTTAGTTGGCCAAGTCTCCAGTAATCTTACCTAGTGTTCAGTCAGAATGACGGATCCACTTACCCTCCTATTACATAGGTCTCTGTATTCTCAGAACAAATTTAAGGCAATGATCTATGATTACAGAAGACTGAGCATGGTTCTACTGCCAGACATTTGAAAATGTCTGTGACTTCTGTCTATCCATTTCCTAAATATGAAATATGATAACGTGATTGAAAGTGATTTAAGTCAGTGTTTCCAGAGAAACAGAATTAAGGAATTGGCTCATATGATGGTGAAGGCTTAGCAACACTGACATATGTAAGGCAGGTTGGTAACCTGGAAACAGGCAAGAGTGCTGAGTGTTGAGATGCAGCCTTGAGGCAGAATTTCTTCTACTCCACGAAAGCTCAGGTTTTGTTCCTAAGGCTTTCCTCTGATTGGATGACCCCCACCACCAAATCATATAGTTATTTTCCCTACTAAAGTCCCCCAAACTGAAGATGTTCAGTACATGGAAAAATACTTTCATAGCAACACCTAGATTACTGTTTGATTAAATCACTGGATACCGTAGCTTTTACAAGTTGATACATAAAAGTAATGATTACACTGATAAAGCACAGTATTTCTCAAAGTGCATGTTAAGAAATTCCGAGAAGTACAGAAGGAAACTGTTTAAAGGTTGCTGAGTCACCAAGTCAAAGAACTGATAGGTATCAGTGACAACTCTGAGGGTGGTAAAATATCTTTCCTGATAGAAGGATGTGCTCTACTTTCTCTTGGATTGTGTTCCTCCAACACCCGTTTGACCTTCATTCTCTTTAATACCAGGATGAGATCCTCCTAACAGCCATGCAACCTCTCCTGTTTTCGGGAGCTATTCAGTGAGATTTTCCTGATATTCTGTACAAGAAAACTAAGACGACAGCTCACAGCTCCTTCTTCGTGAAATAAAAGGTCACTGTCCAATGTTCAGATATTAGAACTTGTTAATATTCCAGTAATTATGGTAGGATTATTTGTTCAAGTCAATGTTGTTTAAAAGAGACAGAGAGAGAGAGAGAAAGAGAGAGAGAGATTGATTTTGACACTGAAATACTCTTCAGCAAAAAAATCTGTCATGTGAAATGTGACATGTAATGTCAATATGAAATGTAGTATACCAGCTCCTCTATGGGGTGACAAAACAAGCCTACACGCCCCATTTCTTGAAAGTCTGACTTTTCCCAAACTGTTCTTCTGGTGTTCCTTTTCAAGTGTTAATTGACCAAACACTAATACTCCTGACATGACTGCTGTAACCACAGGATATCTGGAAATAAAGAGTTCTCAGAAAATACTTTTTTTTTTCCTTCCCAAGTTTTTCTTTGAACACTTTTAACCTGTAACTTGTACTTATGGCAAGTGCACTAACTCCCCTGATGAGGGAAACAGTGCTACCTGCTATTCCTGCTTCATCGTGTGTCTTTAAACAACTGATATGGGCTTAGTGAAAAGTAGTTAGAGCCTCAGAAGAATAAGGCCATAGCCAAGAAACTCTTGGCAAATTGTAAATCTTAAATGCAGAATGATAAATCGGACCTTTCATCACCTTGAACTGATGGATGAGAATAATGTGTCCTTATAGTTATTTACTCCAGTACAATGCTAAATAGTTCTCTCACTGACCTTGGTTTCGATGTTTTCCAAATATGTGCCCTTTAGCCTGTCCTCTTTATCTTTATCTTTTTTTTTTTTTTTTATTCAAGCAGACAGTTGGAATATTTAGGCTTTTCTTCTAAATATTTTTCTCCACTGTTCTAACATTCTACTGTTTTTATTGTTGTTGTTTACATTATATCTGGCATTCTCGGTGTCCTAATGGCTTTCCAGTATGTGCCGGCCACATCATCTGAGTGCCCAGTAAGGTAAGGCAATTGGAAATTGTCCTTAACATCTACAACCATACAACCCCGCAGGCACCTGATTTTGTCTGATCTCATAAGCTAAGTAGAGTCAGACCTGGTTAGTATTTGGATGGAAGGAATTGTCTTTGGCAAAGCCTTTTTTAAAAACCATTATAATACTGTGATGGAATCAGTCTAAAATTAATTATTACAATTTGCTTATTATATCTTATAGATTTGAACTATAATTATTCTTTTTTAATGATGTCATCACACTTTAACTTAGTGGGGGGTGGATAAAGAAGGTAATGAATTGTCCAATGTGAATATAATTTTGCAGAGGACATTTCTCTGTGAAGGAAAAAGGAAAACAGTATTTGTAGTACAACTATTTTGTGTTGCATGCTATGAATTAATACTCCTTACTTTCTTACTCTGCATACCAACTCTCGTAACTGGTATTACATGTCCATCATCCCTTATATAAAATCCTTGGACTAAATACGTCTAAGAATTCAGAAATCTCCAAGTTTCAGGATCTGAGGTATCTCCCCGCAATCAACAACATTAGTATTTCCTCAGTGAAATGCCTATAACCTCATGTCAGTTCTGGTCAGGTTTGCTGACAATGGGTTCAGGTTTTACTGCCAAATAAGAAAAAAAAAAATTGTTTTCAGTGGTTCTTGGGTTTCAGAATTGTAAATAAAGGGTAGTACACCTGTATTGACCCAATTTCAGGAGGAACTTGGCATCTACAGTGATTGATACAAGTCAGAGATGCATAATTTAAACCCTGACCTGCTGGGAAGCAGGAACCATTTTTTATTGCTGTTGTTAAAAACCACATTAAGGATTTATGCATATACATTCTTTAAGAATAATTGGAGAACTGGGTTATCCAAGGGACACAAAAAATAAAAGCTTTAAAGGTTATCTATTATTGAATCAGAACTTTCAGTCCTTTTGAAAAGTTTTCCATTGTGATCACCAATCATAAAGTCATAGGGAAGGTTATTTTCCATGTTTTAGAAGTGAATTTATATTTAATTTTTTAAAAGTTTATGTGCTTTCCTTAACATATAATTTCAAATTAACTCAAGTGGAGATTGCTTTGACACTAAAAGTTTGATGCTAGATTAGAACTGAAGGACCCATGAAGCCATTATGTTCAAGGAAATCCATGTGGGCTGTTAAATAATTATGGTCTAACTTCACACCTATTCCCATCCTCCAGAGGCCTCTCACCCTTTCAAGCCTACGGGAGTGGAGAAGCTATTAACAGGTACCAACCGGATACCACTGGCATGAGGACAGGGCAGTTTTGCCTGGGCAAGAAAAGCTGGCAGATATACTGCAAGTATTCTGAGACACTCTTCGGCCAGAACTTTGACTAGGGTTTTTAGAAAAACATGATGTTATCCCGAATACCAGATGCTGCGTGCTAAAACTTTTGGACCAAGTAATCCTTTATTGGAAAGCCAAATATAGTCCCCATGTGTCGCAATCAGCCAGAATTTTCTACACTTACCATTCTACCCTTAGGTGAACTTCCCTTCATTATACCACAAACAAAGAAACATAGAGTAATTCTAGTGGAATGCTTTCAACTGGAAACAAGTGACATTATGATTACTGTACAAAACAAAACCTTAGGTACAATTCATGCCTTAAGTTCAAAGTTAATGGCACTTCAAAAATCATTAAAATTTTTACTTTGCTGTCACTCTCATTTAGTGAGAAGATGCATTAGAAGATAATCATTCGTAACAGACTTTTACACTATACTCAAATTAATTAAAGGTTTGGTGAGCAAGTTTTTATCACCTCCAGAAAATCGACATAGCTATTAGTATTATAATTGTAGGAACAATTTTTTTTTTAAGATTTATGTGGGAACAATTTTTATTTGGCCATATTTAGGTTTTCACTAACAGATGTTGGGTATTCAATCAATAAAGCTGTTAGTGACACTGTGACCAATAATCAGAAAGGTAGTGTCATTATGCATTTTAAAACATGTCAAGTATATAATGCCTATGTTCCTTTTTTTGTTTTGTTCTGATAGAAAGTTACGACTGGAAACTAGGCAAAGGTAAACTAATACTGAATTTATCTAAGTGAGAGAATTTTACATAAAAAAAAAAGAAGTAAAGTGGTTTATTAGATTCTACTTTTGATTTCTTTTTGAGCTATTTGTAATATACTTATCATATTGGCCTAAAATTATAATACCTTGGTATATTTAGCATGAAAAAAGTCTCACAATGGCTTAGAGATAAAAACAAGCAATTTTCTACTTAAATTAATGGATCAAGCTTCTAAATGCTATCATTGGTGGGATTCAGTGGAATTTTTTTTAATGTGTCAGCAAAGTTACTTTAGTCACAAATCACTGGAAGTGTTCTTGCATAAACAATGTAATAGTATCCATACTACTTAGCATAATTCTCCCTTGACTCCTCTTCTAACAACTGGAACAACTTCCAACTCCAGGGATTTTAAACAATGCCTAATACTCCCCAAAATGTTGTTTGGTATCTCTTACATAATGTTCTCATAGCCATTTACAGACACCTACATATTATACTTACATCTACTTAGAAACCTCTCTAAGTAATAATAATTCTGTTTGTAACATGAAAATCATTAGTATTTACAGAGAAACTATTTCATTGGTTTTGGATATATATGCCCTTCACACCACTCAATCATACTGATAGCTGAGATAGAAAAAATATAATTATACTGCCCATCATGATAACCACTTAAGCAGAGGAAATGAAATATGCTCAGAAAAAAACAACAAAATACACAAACAGAAATTGGAAAATGACAACTTGGTATCTCCCCTCCCCCACTTTTGGCTAAAAATAAAATAAAAAGAACTGAATCAGATGAAAACAGATTAAACATACCAGCATTTCATTTCCTTTCAATTTAAGTATACATGTAACAATTGGTCAGCCAAGGAAAGAGAAACAAGATGGACATACAGTAAAATATTTTCAAAGTGGTTTGAGATAAATATTTGTTTTACTTTTTATTTAATTGTATCCTTCAGTACAAGAACAAATTAGATAAAAGAATATTTGGGAGATGATATGACTGTAGAGAGGAGTTAGCTCCTTATTAAAACCATTATAGTGGTTTTTGACATGTTTATACATGTTCTTCTGAAGTTGTTACAAATTCATAAAATGGCTTTGCCCTCTATTTTTGTTCTGATTCATTATTTACTGAATTGTGTCAGTAAACAGTAATCTTAAAATTTCAAATATCAAAGGTCCAAGACTAGACTGTAGCACACATGAGTACCACGTGTTAGCAATACTAAGCAGAATAGCTGTGTATGAGGGTTCTCCTGAGAAACAGGACCAAGAGAGAGAAGTATATATAAGAGGAGGTTTATTATAGGGATTGGCTTATGCACTTAACGAAGGTGAGAAGTCCCAGAATCGATCTAGGATCGATCTGCTGTCCACAACTGGAAAAAGGGAAGCCAGTGCTATAATTCAGTCTGGAGGTCAGAGAACCAGGAGCTCCTGTGTGCAAGGGCCATAGAAGATGGGACCTCCCAGCTCAAGAAGAAAGAGAGCATTTTCCCTCCCTCTGCCTTTTAATTGTACTGGGGTCCAGTCCACAGTGGATTGATGATGTCCACCCACATGGGTGAGGGAAGACCTTGTTTACTTAGTCTTCTGATTCAAATGCTGGTGTCTTCTAGAAACACCCTATCTCATTCACACAGAAATGATGTTTTACCAGCTGTTTGGGCATTCCCTAGCCCAGTCAAGTTGACACATAAAATCAACTGTTACAAGTTGTAAGAAAAAAAAAATGGTTGGAAACTTCTCTATTTGAAAAACTGTTGATTATTGTACAGAAGATGGTTAGACAGATTCTACCATACTATCTGGGCATTCATGTCTTGGTAAATTAGCATGGATCCAGGATCTTGTCCTCTCGTTTGCAGGGTGAGAACTTCATTACTTGAGTCACTTTTGTTCAACAAAAGGTGATTAAGCACAGGAAAACCTATTTACACTATTCAAACAGTCTCATTCAAAAGAAACAGAAGCTATAGAGGCCAGTAGGTCAATATATTAATTTTCCAAAGAAAATTTCAAAGAGAGAATAGTTCTATTTGACCAATTATATACCAGAATATCTTTTCTTTAATCAATGCCTCTCTATAGCCTTCAATTAATTCATCCAATTTCTTTGTCATCATTACCTTATTTAAGGTTGAGCAACATATTTTACTTCTTGGTCAGTGGTTGAAACCCCTTGAAATCAAATCAAACATTTTTGTTCATAGGATTCACCAGACCCAAATTGCTCTTTTAAGCTTGACTGATTCCACTGCCTGGGGCATGTGCTTATTGAGTAAGATGTCTGACACAACTGCCTATGTTTAATTTAAATAATTTCTATCTTGGGCCTTCGCCTGCAGTTCAATTCCAATAAATTAAATATATGTTTGCTGCAACTCCATGGTACACAGCAAATGAATATGATCTGGTGTGTCATTTTTGAATGTGACAGAGTGGAAAGAACAATGAGCTTCGAATTGGAAGCATTGCATTTCTAAGGCTGTTTCTGCCGCTCAGTGTCTGTCAGACATTGAGCCATTTACTCACCTTTTCCTTCAGCGATGCACTGGAGGTGACACATGATATATTCCATAGATCTGTTTTAAGAATCAAGTCATATGAGAATAGTTTCTGTGTCAATGAAAGATACTGTAATAAAAGACACAGGAAGAGCTTGATCTAAACACCTATCTTAGGGACCTCTGGCCATCTTCCAGAGTCGGTGTATTCTCAGTGCCCTGAACCCCTCTTGGAAATGGTAACTGGAGACAGAAATCTGCCTATCAATAATATACAATGTTCTTCAATGGGAAGTTATCTCATTGAAACACGAGACCAGTAGGTTAGAGGTTCCCTCCTAAAAATAAAATAGGGGAAAAAAATTTTTTTAATTAAAAAAAAAAAACAGGGAGAATGGAAAAATAAGAAATAATTTTAATTTCCTTGATAATACATTATATGCCCTATAATAGCTTGGTAGGACTAACATTATAGAATACCATAGGCCAGGTGGCTTAAAAAACAGAAATGTATTTTCTCACAGTTCCAGAGACTGCAAGTCCAAGACCAAGGTGATAGCACGTTCAGTCTCTCTTGAGGCCTCTTTCCTTAGCTCTGCCCTCACATGACCTTTTCTTTATGCATGTGCACCTCTGCTGTCTCTTCCTTTGCTCAAAAGGACATCTGTCATATTGGATTAGACCAATTCATTTAAGTGTAATTATCTCTATAAAGGCCCCACGTCCAAATATAGTCACATTGGGAATAAGAGCTTCAACATGTGAATTTTGTGGGGACACAATTCCATTCAGAGCAAGGACCTATACAAACACACTGGCAATGGGAACAAAGAGGAATAATATTTGAAAGCAATTTTTGAGATAGAATTGACAGCATTAGTTGATCAACTGAATTTAGGAAGTGGGAAGAAAGAAAAAGGACTTAAAAAGCCTACTTTGACATTTGGTATACATCAGGCATTTTGTTATATTCTGGACATACAAAGATGAACATAAAAGACACAGCCCATATAGTAAAAATTTAGTCCTTTCAGAACATGTATGAATGCAAACAACAAATGACTTACTATAGACTGCTTTATGCAAGGATATTATATATATGAACCTAATGGTAACCACATATCAAAAGCCTGTAATAGGCATACAAAAAAAAAAAAAAAAGAGAAAGGAATCTAGGCATCACACTAAAGAAATCAATCAAACTACAAGAGATGAGAGCAAGGAAAGAAGAAAGGAACAGAGACTACAAAAAACAGCCAGAAAACAATGAACAAAATGGCAATAAGTACATGCTTCTCCATCATTAATTTAAATGTAAATGGACTAAAAATGTTCTGATCAAAAGATTAAATAATAAAAAACAAAACTCACCCAATAAGAGATTTAAGAACATTGCAGACGTAAAAACATACATTGAAAGTGAAGGGATGGAAAAAGATATTCCATGAAATGGAAGCAAGAAAAGTCAGAGTAGCTAACTTAAATCAGACAAAACAGATTTTAAAAGAAAGATTACAGCAAGAAACAAAGAAGGATGTTACATAATGATAAAGGGATCAATCCAACAAGAGGATATAAAAATGGTGAGTATCTATGCACTCAACACAGAAGCAACTAAAGCAAATATTAAGACATAAAGGAAGACATTGACTGTAATGCAATAATATTAGGGGACTTCAACACTCACATCAATGGATAGATCATCCAGACTGATAGTCAACAAGGAAACAATGGCTTTGAATGACACATTTAACAAGATGGACTTAACTGACGTATATAGGACATTTTACCTAAAAACAGCAGAAATACACAGTTTTTTCAAGAGTACATGAAACGTTCTCCAGGATAGATTCAGTGTTAGGCCACACACACAAAAAAAAAGTCTCAATGAATTTATAAGATTAAAATCATAATCAAGCATCTTTTCTGACCACACTGCTATGAAACTGAAATCAATTACAAAAAAAGAGAATACCAAAAAAAAAAAAAAAAAGACAAATACACAAGAGTCTCAGCAAAATGCTATTGCACAGCAAATGGGTCAATGAAGAAGTCAAAGAGGAAGTAAAAAATAATTGGAGATAAATGAAAATGAAAACACAATGCTCCAAAATCTTTGGGATACAGCAAGAAATATTTCAAATAAACAATCTAACTTAATACTTAGAAGAAATAGAAAAAGAGGAATAAACAAAACCCAGAGTTAGTAGAAGAAAAGAAATAATAGGGATTAGAACAAAAATAAATGAAATCGAGGTTTTAAAAAATAATAGAAAAGATAAATGAAACCAATAGCTCATTCTTTGAAGAGATAAAGAAAACTGACAAAACTAGACAGGCTCATTAAAAAAATAAAAGAGACAATACTGATATAAACAAAATCACAAGTGAAGGAGGAAAAATAACAACTAACACCACAGAAATACAAATGATTATAAGAGAACATTATAAAAAAGTATATGCCAACAAATTGGACCATCTAATAGAAATGGATAAATTCCTGGAAGAATACTATCTTCCAAAACTGAGTCAGGAATAAAAAGAAAATTCCAGGGGTGCCTGGGTGGCTCAGTGGGTTAAGCCGCTGCCTTCAGCTCGGGTCATGATCTCAGGGTCCTGGGATCGAGTCCCGCATCGGGCTCTCTGCTCAGCAGGGAGCCTGCTTCCCTCTCTCTCTCTCTCTGCCTGCCTCTCTGTCTACTTGTGATTTCTCTCTGTCAAATAAATAAATAAAATCTTTAAAAAAAAAAAAAGAAAAAAGAAAATTCCAACAGACCAATTATTAGTAATGAAATTGAATCTGTAACTAAAACAAACAAACAAAAACTCCCAACAGATAAAGTTCAGAGCCAGATGGCATCACAGGTGAATTCTATCAAACATTTCAAGAAGAGTTAACATCTATTTTTCTCAAGCTATTCCAAAAGATAGAAGAGGAAGGAAAACTTCCAAAGTCATTTTAAGAGACTAGTATTATCCAAAAACCAGGCAGAGACTACCAAAAAAAAAAAAAAAAAAAAAAAAAAAAAAAGACTATAGGCCAATATCCCTAATGAACACAGATGCAAAAATCCTCAATACTGTATCAGTAAACTGCATTCAACAACATATTTAAAGAATTTTTCGTTTTGATCAAGTTGGATTTATTCCATAGATGCAAGGATGGTTCAATATCACAAACTGATGTGATACATGGCATTAACAGAAAAGGATAAAACCACATGATCATCTCAACAGATGCAGAAAAAGCACCTGATGAAGTACAGTATCTGTTTATGATAAAAACTCAACAAAGTATGTTTAGAGGGAACATACCTCAATACAATATAGGCCATATATGAAAGACCCACAGCTAACATCATAATCAGTGGGGAAAAACTGGAAGTGTTTTCTCTAAGATCAGGAACAAAACAAAGATAGCCATTCTCACCAATTTTATTCAACATAGTACTGGAAGTCCTAGCCATAGCAATCAAACAACAGAAAAAAAAAAGAAAAAAGAAATAAAAGGCATCCAAATTGTCAAGGAAGAACTTAAACTGTCACTATTTGCAAATGTTGTGATATTATATATAGCAAAAACTAAAGACACATGCTATCAAAAAATGTTGGAATTGATCGATCAGTTCAGTAAAGTTTTAGGATAGAAGATTAATATACAGAAATCTATTGCATTTGTATACATTAAAAATGAAGTGGCAGAAATAGAAAGATATAACTGTACCAAAAAAGAATAAAATGACTAAGAATAAATTCAATAGGAGAAAAACCTATATTCTGAAAACTATAAGACATTGATGGAAGACACTGAAGACACCATAAATGGATATACCATGCTCATGGAGTGTAATAATTAATACTGATAAATATTATCCATACTGCTCAAACCATTCTACAGATTCAATGGAATCCCTATCAAACACCGAGAGGATTTTTCACTGAACCAGAACAAATAAATATTAAAATGTATGTATGGTAGCACAAAAGACCTCAAACAGTCAAAATAATCTAGAGAAAAAGAAGAAAGCTGGAGGTAGTACAATCCCAGATTGGAAGATAAACTATAAAGCTGTAGTAACCAAAACGGTATGTTTTATAATCAAGACTGGCACAAAACCAGGTACATATGTCAGTGGAAATATTAGAAACCTCAGAAATAAACCTACAGCTATATGCCTAATTAATCCATGACAAAAGAAGCAAGACTATACAATGAAGAAAAGACAGTCTCTTCAACAAATGGCGCTGGGAACACTGGACGGCTGCATGCAAAAGAATGAAACTGGACAACTTTCTTATATCATACACAAAAATAAGCTCAAAATGGATTAAAGACCTAAATGGAAGACCTGAAACCATACAAGTCCTAAAAAAAAAAAAGGGGGGGGGGAGGGGGACGGTAATTTCTTGGACATTGGCCTTAGCAACATATTTATGCCTAAGTCCCTCAGGAAAGGGAAACCAAAGGAAAAATAAACTATTGGGACTACACCAAAATAAAAAGCTTCTGCACAGCAAAGGAACCCATAACCGACACAAAAAGGCAATGTACTAAATGGGAGAAAATATTTGCAAGTGATATACCAGATAAGGGATTAATATCCAAAATATATAAAGAATTCATAAAATTCAAACCCCCCAAAACCAAAAACAATTGGCAGAGGACCTGAACAGAAATTTTTTCAAAGAAAACATACAGATGGCCAAGAAACACATTAAAAGAGGCTCAACATCACTCATCATCAGGAAATGCAAATTAAAAACACAATGTGATACCACCTCACACAAGTCAGAATGGATAGTACCAAAAAGACAAGAAATAAAAAGTGTTGGCAAGGATGTGGAGAAAAGGGAACCCTTGTGCACTGTTGATGGGAATGCAAGCTGGTGCAGCCACTGTGGAAAACAGTATGGAGGTTCCTCAAAAAATAAGAAACAAACAAACAAACAAAAAGAAATTCCATATGATCTAGTATTACTGCTACTGGGAATTTACCCAAAGAAACACTAACTGGAAAAGCTATATGTATCCCTATATTTATAGCAACATTATTTACAAAGGCCAAAATATGGAAGCAACCCAAGTGTCCATCAAGAGATGAATGGATAAAGATATCACACACGCACATAGACACACACATAGGAACATTACTAAGCTGTAAAAAAAGAGTTAGATCTTGCCATTTGAGACAACATGAATGGGCCTAAAGGATACTATGCTAAGTGAAATAAGTCAGATAGACAAATACCACATGATTTCACTTCACATGTGGAATCTAAAAGAGCAAAACAAATGAAAGAGAAACTATAACAAACAGACTCCTAAAGACAGAGAACAAACTGGTGTTTGCCAGATGGGAAAGGGGTGGGGCAGGATGAGCCAGTGGTTGGAGGGAGTAAGAGGTACAAACTTCCAGTTATAAAATAAGTAAGTCATGGAAATGAAAAGTACAGCATAGGGAATGTAACCAATAATACTGTAATAACATTGTCCGGTGACAGATGGTAATTACACTTGTGGTGAGCAAAGCATAATGTATAAAATTGTCAAATCACTCACTGTCCACTTGAAATTCATAGAAGATTATAAGTCAATTATATTTTGATAGTAAGTTTTTTAAAGGGTCACAACACTTGCATTCAAAGAACAGATGCTCATTTTGAAGTAGCAAAATGAATTTCTATATTGGAGAATTGCCTAAGTTACTTAGCTTCATCCCTAGGCCTCAAAACCATACAAAATCAATGATCTCTCTTTCAGAGAATGTAGCCATTGAGATCTGCCAGACCTAGTTCTGTACCGTGAACTTAGAGTTCACGAGCTTTGTAATCTTGGAGAGATTTCTAAAACTCGGTTTCTTCATGTGCGGCACATGATTAATTATATTCACCTTCCATGGCTGATGTAAGAATAAAAGGAAAGGATGTATACAAGGTGCATAGCACGTTGCAAGATCTGCAACAGACACTCAATAAATAATGTTGGTAAAAAAAGGATTAGGTAGTTTCCAATAAATAAAAACCATGTTTGTTTCCTCCGGGTGGGAGAGGGAAGATAAACGAGGGTAGGAGAAGGACGAGTGAGTCTAAAAGCTACGAAAAAGGTAAATGGGAATCAAAGGAAGCGCTGCGGAGAAGACTCTTGAAGGTACCACTCGTATGTGGAACACAGGGAGTCGCATGGAGGACATCAGGAGAAGGAGGGAAAAAAGGAAGGGGGGCAAATCAGAGGGGGAGTCAAACCAGGAGAGACTATGGACTCGGGGAAACATACTGAGGGTTTCAGAGGCGAGGGGGCTGGGGCGGTGGGTCGCCCAGTGACGGGTGTTAGGAGGGCACATACGGCGATGAGCACTGCGTGTTACAGACTCAAATACTGAATCGTGGAACACTACATCAAAGATTAATGAAGTACTGTATGGTGACTAACAGAATTTTAAAAAGATATCACTGTGATAAGTATTCAATTTATAAATATTTATGTATGCAAATGAACCTGGAGAACTCTATAGAACTCTGAAGGTCCATGGCCCATAAATTTGGTTTGGGCATCACAAATGTAGAAATCAGAAGATTTCTGTTACTTAACCTGGTAAACTTTATCAAGTAAATTATTTGACCTCCTAGTCCCTTCACTGAAATATCACTGGTATTATCAGTTATACCTTCCTCGTTAAGCAATTGTGAAGCACAAATGAGATTAAGCACAAAAAGTTCCCCAAAAAAGGTCTGGCTTTCTTTTGATACCATATTGTAAGCAAAAGAACTATCCAAAGAGAAAGTGCTGTGAAAGTGTGTGAAAATGTGAAATTATAATAGTACTGCCAGTGGTAATAGTAGTAGTCTTCCAAAAAGATGATCAGGTTATTTTTCTGTACTCTAGTACAGAAGTGGACTTAGGGACCCACACCCTGCAACGATATGTAGTTTCTCCAAATCCATATGTTCTTTGGCTATCAAATAGAAAAAAAAAATCCTATAAAGTAGTGAAAATGTCCTATCATACTTCATGATTTTTTTAGTAGAGCGTATCATATAGTTACATTGATTACACGAATTTGATACAGGCTTTCTTATCATCCCACAGGAAAATAAAAGCCATAAATGTTTCCTACAGGAAGATTACTGATAAATGAAGAGGCATTACCAATACTGCTCTTCGGTAGCATCAAGAAAACCAAACATTCTGTGACAGTAAATGATGGAAAAGAATGAATGACAGAAACAAATTTGGATACCGCTTAGAATGAATTAGTGAATATATATGAGTTCCACTTGCATTTCTTTGCACATACCTTAATCATAAGGTATGTGATTAAATACCTTATGATTTAATAAGGTATTTAATTTCAGGGAGTTCAAGAATATAGAGAAGAAAGATTCAAGAGATTTAGAGTGTGATAAGAAGCCACAGGAAAATAAACAAGTCTTGTCACTCGTTTACTATTATATATTCTACCCTAGGCAAAATAATTTATATTTTGCATGGAAGTATTCCCCAAGAACAAAATCAATGCATAGCCTTGCAAAACTTTCCAATAATGAAGACTATCACTTAAAAGTTAGTGGCTTTTCAAATTAAAGGCTCCAAAGCAGATACAGAAGCTATTTGAAACTGTCTACAGGAAGAGCCTTAGGATTAAAAGGCTATAAGCTGTTAGACAGCTTATAACAAATGGTAGAGAAAGAGGAAGAGACAGCTTGGCTGATCCTGAGGAGAGATAATAAGGCCAGAGAAGGAATCCCAGCAGGACAGCACACATGGTGGGGAGGGAGAGAGAGGCTTTAATAAGACTGCAGAGGAAGGGGACCTGGAAGCCAGCTAGATCGATACAAAAATCTCAGTACCTTACCTTGCTCCGTCCAAAGCTCCGTCCAAAGCCCAAGTTATCATACCCAAGTAAATTTTATATCAGATTTGCCTTCTTTTCAACTTGATATTGTTTTGCTTACAATGTGTTACCAAATGTTATCTTTTCAATCAATCTAGAGAGCTTTATTTTCTAAAGATTTGCCCAGTATTTTCCTCAGAGACACATATCCAGACAGCCTGTTTCTCATTAGCCGGGATAAACAGAAGTGTGTTTATAGCACAGCACTAGACTTAAAAGAATTCCCCTTTCCTAGGGAAGCTGGTCAGGGAATTAGCAGGGCAATAACATAAAGGAGTGAATTTCAGTGCTCAGCTGTGACATACATAAGACAGAATGCTGGCTCATTAATAGTCTTTAAAAAAAGCAAAGTGCATAACTCTTTATGACACAAGGTAAGAGTTTTGTTTTGAACACAGTTTTAAGCAGTTCTACCATATGAAAGACCACCAATGCCAAACAGATATATAGAGAGACTATAAGATGTTTAATTTCTGTTCAACAAATATCAACTGCTCAGTGTGGGCCATATAGAGAATACAAACATGTGTAAGAAACTGCTAAATGGTTTACAGTCTGGAGACCAATCCAACTCATTGCATTAACAGAATCCTTAGAAATCACTCTCTTATACTAAGGAGTGCTTGGAAAAGAAAAATATCAGTTAAAGCAATACAAACCACAGGGATTTGTCAGTGGAAGTCACTAACATTACAAAAGGAAGTAATTGAGAAAATTTATAAGTATGTTGATAAGAAGAAAATTTACACATACTTTTACCATTGTAAAATACTTCTCAAAATGTCTTGGCTAGGAAAATCAATCATCAAAATCAAGAATAAATCCATTCACACTTATTCAATCACACTGTATTATCTGACCTAATTTCCCTTCAAAGAGGCAACGTCACCCTCAGGATGGTGACAGTCTTCCAAGACTGTAAGTGCAGGGAAGATGAGAAATTCTAACAAAAGACAATGTGGATAATTTACATGTCGGGAATTGGAATGTGGTATTTGATGAGTCAGTAGAATATTATTTAGAATGGCTGTTTACACATAACTGTTTATTGTAATGTTCCTGTAACAGCAGCAGTAAGCATGGAATATTAGAAATAAGTGTGCAATGTTGTTCCTTTAAATAAAAAACATATACAGAGAATTTAAATTTTTTTTTTATTACTGACCATTTAAGATTAAACAAAAGTCGAGCTCTCAGATATTTTCAACGAAGCAATACCCCAGGACTCTTGTGCTTCAGGTCTTAAAAGATGGTATTAAGCTAGTTCCAAAAGATAACATTTAATTTAAAAATATCATTTATTTCCCAAACAGTTCATTAACTGCTTAACATTGCATGCTATCCTTACTTGTTCATATGACATTTAACTTTGCTATACTTTTTACTATATTATAAATTAAATTTTAAGTCAAACAGCTATTCCTTTCTTTATAAACTGATTTTTAAAAAGGAGACTACATTTATATTATTTTTTCCTTGCTAACAAAAAGTAAGTCAAATTTCAAAATTTTATAATATATGACCTGTTTCTTGACGTCTCAATACATCTCTTTCTGATATCTGAAACACACATGCTTTCTGAGAAGACTACAAGATGAATAAAAAAAACCGACTCTGAAAAAAAAAAAAAAAAAAAACTGACTCTGGCCTGTGCACAGAGAGAAGTATACACATACACTGAATGGAATATGATACATGGTTTTTGTAATCATTACCTTTTCCGACTACTGAGAAAAATATTTTATGAATCTGCACTATTAATAGAATTCCACTTCCAAGAGTGACAATTATGTCTGAAGACAAGAAAAAAACCTGCAGAATATTTTGGCATCTGAGAGGGTGTACAGAGAACAGAGAAATAAAGGTGAGAAAGGAAGATGAAAAGAGTAATTCGTTCCATCGGAACAGCTAAAACAGAGCGCGGTGAACAAGAGATCTAATCATCTGGAAGTCATCCAGGATAAATTGCCCGAGTACAGCAGTGGGTGCTGTGGGACAGTTGGCTAAGGCTCAGCGAACCACTGATCTGGAATGTAGCATTTGAGGATAGCCACTAGAGGATGACAAGGTCCTACTGACGTCTCAAAAGCATAGGTGCTTTGGAGAAGACACAGGCATACTCACTTTGTGAACTTTTGTCAGGTGGAGTGCTTTGATCAGAAGATGGGGAAAAAGTCTTTCACTGAGAGAAGGAAACTCTGAGGAAGTTACGGTACATAAATAGCTAGTCTGGCAACTATCACAAAGAGCTGCCTAAATAGATCCGAACTGAGTAGTCCATTATTTCCCCTGCACTTAGCCAACAACAAGGTCATTGCTTTATGATAATTTATAGAGAATTATTCAGATGTACTTCATCTTCACAATATACCTCAAACCAATTCAAAGCAAAACACAAAACTCTTACTTCTTTGACTTTTAGTGGAATGATGTTTGGAAATGCAGTATGTTTCTCAAAAGTTATTAGTAGGAAAATGTAAAATGTCGAGAGAAGGTGGCCATGGGGGCCATTGGACCCAGAAAAATGATGGAGTGCCTGAAGCAAAGGACTTTCTTCTAGGCAAAGTATTTCTAGAAATTGAGATGAAATTCACATGATTTCAATTCACCACAATTTTAAAGTGTACCATTTCAGTGGTATATAGTATGCTCCACATGTTGTGCAAACATCGCCACTGTTAAATCCCAGATAAATTCCACCATCTCAAAAAAACCCCACAGACCCATTTAGCCATCATTCCCCATTTCCTCCTTCCTTTGACCGCTGGCAACCATTTTCTGTCTCTTTGGATTAGCCTGTTCTCTGGGTTTGTCTATTCTGGATGTTTCACACAAATAAAATCCAACAATGTGTGACTTTTTGTGACTGGCTTCCTTTACTTAACACAAGTAAAAGTTTTCATCCATGATCTAGCATATATCAGTACTTCATTCTTTTTTTATGGCTCAATGTATCCCATCCTATAAATCTATCACATATATATATTTTTAAATCTATACATCCATTGATAAACACTTGGGTTGTTTTTACCTTCTGGCTGTTGTGAATAATGCTGCTATAAATATGCACATACAAGAATTTGTTTGGATAACTGTTTATTCAATTCTCTTGGGTAACTACCTAGGCATGAACTTGCTGAGTTACATGGTAACTCTATGTTTAACTTCCTGAGAAATTGCTAAATTGTTCCCCATAGTGTGGTACCCTTTTGAATTCCCATCAGCAATGTGTGAGAGTTTCAATGTCTCCACATCCTCATCAACACTTACTATTTTCTGTTTCTTTATCACACCCATCCTAATGGGTGTGAAATGGTAGCTTATTGTAGTTTTGATTTTTTTTCCTTAATGAATAAGTTTGCTGAGCATCGGTTCATGTACAATTGGCCATATGAAAACTTATTAGAAGAAATGTCTGTTCAAGTCCTTTGCTCATTTTTAATTGGATTGTTTGACTTTTTCTTGTTGAGTTGTCAGAGTTCTTCATATTTTTCTGGATACTAAACCCTTAGAAGATACAAGATTTGCAAATATCTTCCCCCCCATTGTAAGGGTAGTCATTTCATTTAATGATATTCTTTGATGCACAAACATTGCTAATTTTAATGAAGTCTGATTTATTTACTTTTCCTTTTGTTGCATGTGCTTTTGCTGTTATATTTTATGAAACCAAAGCCTAACTATGACTCTTTTGGTTTTAGTTCATATATTTGGGTTTTCTAACCACTTTGTGTTAATTTTTCTATATAGTGTGAGATAGGGACCCAAATTCTTTCTTTTACACATAGATATACAATGTTCCCACACCATTTGTGGAAAATACTATTTTTCCCCATTGAACAGTCTTGGCAGGTCACAAATCAATTGTCCATTGATTATATTGTTCTGGATTCTTAATTATATTCCATTGACCCAAAAGTCTATCCTTATATCAGTATCATGTTTTTATTATTGTAGGCTTATACTAAGTTTGAGATCAGGAAGTGTACATTCTCCCACTTTGTTTTTTTTCAAAATTGATTTAGTTATTCAGGGTTTCTTAAAAGTCCATATGAATTTAGAATTAGCTTGTCTATTTCTATAAAAAACGCTGTTAGGATTTTGATAGGGATAAAAAAAGAATTTTGATAGGATTGCACTGAGTGTAGATAGATTTGAAGAATATTGCCATCTTAATAATATTAAGGTTTTTGTCCATGAAAATGTGTTTCTATTTTTTAGGTATCTTAAATTCTTTCAACTATACTTTGTAATTTTCAATGTACAAGTTTGTAATTCCTTATTTAAATTTACTTCTATGTATTTTATTCTTTGTAATGCTGTTATAAATTGTTTTCTTAATTCCATTTTTGAGTTTTTTATTGCTAGTATATAGAAATACAATTATTTTGTATATTGAGTTTGTATACTAAAACCTTGTGAAACTCATTTCTTAGCTTTAAGAGTGTGTGTTTGTGTGTGTGTGTGTGTTTCTTTAGGTTTTTCTAGATATAAGATCAAGTCCACTAGGAACAGAGGAACTTTTACTTTTTTCTGTCCAATCTAGATGCCTTTTATTTATTTATTTTTCTTACTTAATTACCCTGGCTAAAACCCTACAGTACAATGTTTGAATACAAAAGGAAAACACAAACATCGCTGTCTTTTACTCCTGACCATGGAAAAATTTTCAGTCTCACCATTGTTTTTTAATTGTGGGCCTTTTGTGAATGCTCTTTAACAGGTTGAGAAAGCTTTCTTTTATTTCTTCCTTGTGGAGTGTTTTTATCATGAAAGGGCACTAAATTTTGACAAGTCCTTTTTGTGTGTGTGTTAATGAGATGATGATGTGTTTTCTCCTTTATCCTACTGGTATGGCATATCACATCTCTTGAATTCAGGAAACAATACTTGGTCATAATGTATAAGTCTTTAAAAATGCTACTGGATTCAGTTTGCTAATATTTTGTTGAAGAGTTATGCAGTTATATTCATAAAAGATATTGGTAGTCATTTTTCCTTATGATGTCTTGTCTGGCTTTAGCATCTTTCCTAAATTTAATAGTTTGTATGTTACATGTGACTCTCTCTTTTTGGTCTAGCTAAGGTTTATAAATTTTGTCAATCTTTTCAAAGGACCAATTTTGTTGAATTTGTTTATTTTCTTTATTGCTTTTTTATTCCCCCTTTCACTTATCACTGCCTTCTATAATCCATGACTTCTGTGGCAAAATCAGATTCTCTTACTGAGGACTCCTCCCTTGTATGTGACATGTTGCTTCTCTCTTGCTGTTTACAAGATTCTTTGTATTTGCTTTTCAACAGTTTCAGTATGATGTATTTTTGCTTCCCACCATTACCTCTTTTTTTAAAAAAATATTTTATTTATTTATTTGACAGAGATCACAAGTAGGCAGAGAGGCAGGCAGAGAGAGAGGAGAAAGCAGGCTCCCTGCTGAGCAAAGAGCCCGATGCGGAACCTGATCTCAGGATCCTGGGATCATGACCTGAGCCGAAGGCAGAGGCCTTAACCCACTGAGCCACCCAGGCACCCCTACCTCTTTAAATATTCATTCTGTTCCCGTTTTCTCTCTCTTCTTCTGAGACCCATTATATCCATGTTGATATGTTTGATGGTATCTCCCTTAGGCTCTGTTCATTTTTCTTCATTCTTTTTTTTTTTTTTTTTTTTCTGTTACTCAGACTGGACAATCTCAATTGACAAATCTTCAAGCACACTGACTCTTTCCTCTGTCTGTTCATTTCTGCTCCTGAGACTTTCTAGTAAATTTTTCATCTTGATTTTTTAATTTTCCATTCCAGATTCTCCAATTGGCTCGCTTTTATAATTTCTATCTCTTTATTGATATTCAATACTTAGTGAAACACATGCAGGATCTCCTTTAGTTCTTTGGCCATGGTAACATCTATTTGAACAAATTTAAATTAGGTGACAAAGTCTTTATGTATTAAGTTCAATATTTGGGCTTCCTCAGAGACAATTTCTATTAATTTCTCTTTTCTTATGTATTGGCTATTTCTTATTGTTTCTTCATATGCTTCATAATCATTTTTTTTTGAAAACTGAACATCTAAAATAATATTTGTGGCAACTGTGAAAATCCAATTCTCTCTCCTCCCCAGGTTGTACTCTGCTACTTATTACAGTTGTTTTTTTGCTTGTTCAGTTATTTTTTCCTGAACTAATTTTGTAGTCTGTATTCTTTGTCCTGTTTTGCCACTGAAGTCTCTCTTCTGTTAGTTTAGTCATCAGCTAGTGACTGGACAGTATTTCCAGATCCACTCTGTGTTGGGGCATGCCTTTAACACACAACTGGGCAATGTGAATTCTGCCTTAGCTTTCACTTCCTGCTTGGATAGAGCTTGAAGGTCAGTCAGAAATGAGAGCTGAGGGCCTTCTCAGGTCTTTTTGAATGTGTGCATGGCATTATAGGTCCCCAGGAATATGTCAGAGTTTTTAAAAGTCCTTATTCCCCAAAGAATTTTATTCCTCAGACTTCCTTCAAAATTCTTTTATTAGTCTTTTTTGGCCTCAACTTTCGTGGACTGCCCCAAGCAGCAACAACTAATATATTTGCCTACAAATATTTTTGACAAACACTGCCCTTTTAGACAGTCCTCCAAGGAGCTATCATACAAGTCAAAGCAAACAATTCTTTACAAGTGAGATCCATTCTGCTCTCTCAAGTACTGGAATCTTCACTGGAAATGGGGGCTGTTATCTTCAAGGCCACCGCCGAGGTGTTGAGTAGGGCATGGGATCAGAATAAGTTAAAACACCACAATGCCCTGTGTTCTTACAGAAATACAACTTTTTTTTTTTTTCTAAATTAATATTCTGCTGGTTGCTGCAAGCTATTGGTTAGATTCCAGATTTCTGGGAATGCTGATTGATAGTTTTTGCCAGGATTTTTGTTGTTTTTATGGAAGGACGGACTTTTGAATTCCTTACTCCATCATTTTTTCTGGCACCTTCTAAACAAAATCTCTACACATGTCTGAACCAACCAAAGGTTTCTGTGAGCTATTAAGATTTTTATTTATTTGCTTGGCTAACATTCTAACATTTTGTTTTGTGTTTTCACAAAGAGAAAGGTAAACTTTTAGTAGGATTACAGAGGAAAAAAGAATTAATTGTGGTCCGTGAATTCATTTTCTTACTGAGGAACCCATATTGTCAACCTTATGTTAGAATCCCACTGCAAACCTCTAATCTATCTAGACATATTTCTCCAGAGAAAACCTAAGCACTTAAATTATTTTTCCTCCTTTATTTTTTGAAAGTATTTTATTTATTTTAAAGAGAGACAGACTGAGCGGGGGGTGGGGGGCAGAGGGAGATGAAAGAGAAAATATCAAGCAGACTTCACACTGAGTGCAGAGCCTGACACGAGGCTCTCTCTCACAACCCTGAGATTGTGACCTGAGCCAACATCATCATCAAGCCAACATCAAGTTGCTTAACCAACTGAGCCACTCAGGTGACCTTTTCCTCCTTTATATAAGTGTATATTCCACCTTCTATAATTCTGGTTAACATATTGAATAAAGTACATCTAATTCTGAATGATCCTATTTCTCTAAATGAGATTACACTGTTTCTAAATGTTCAAGGTAGTTACTCTTCCCTAGACTTTCTACAAATTTTTAGCTTTTTCAAGATGGTAATTACCATTAGCTGAATCAACATACAAGGCTATATACAGGTATTACATTTAGATAACATTGACAATCTAGTGCCTATCAAAAAAGAAGATATTCTTCAAATGGACTACTTATTAAATGGAAGACCTCTGATAACTTACTTAATTTACATGTGTCTCTAGCTAATTATCTGCATAATAGGGTGCTGCAAGTGGCAGAAAAATATTAGTTATATAGCCCAGTCCTTGTAACCCCTTGTTCCTCAGTTGCAAAACCACAATATTATTTGAATTAGTCATGTACCCAAATAAAGACTGTATTTCCCAGTCTCCTGAGAACAGTTGGCTCCCCAAGTATTACCAACATAAAAATAGAAGATAGATAGATACATAAATAGATGGTGTAATACTGAATTTACTGCTTATTATGACTTATTGCATTACTATTTTTCAAGCTCATCTTACTTTACTGGTCTATGTAGGCTTAAAAAATAACTCAAATTGGAAGGGGAGGTGAACCATGAGAGACTATGGACTCTGAAAAACAACCTGAGGGTTTTAAAGGGGCAGGGAGTGAGAGGTTGGGGGAACCAGGTGGTAGGTATTGGAGAGGGCATGGATTGCATGGAGCACTGGGTGTGGTGCAAAAACAATGAATACTGTTACGCTGAAAAAATAAAAAATTAAAAAATTAAAAACTCAAATCTTGCCTCATGAAACCTTTTTTTCTGAGTATCTCAGCTTCCAGTTATGTTCTCCTGTATGTTCTGTCCATTTAATCTGATTTCAAGGCATGCATCAAAATTCTATTTTAAAATACAAGTTATATAAATTTTTATATTTTTGTTATTGCCATTGTTGGCCTTCTCATTACATCACTACATCACGAATTTCTGAAGACAGAGACTTTATTATAGTAGAGTTTTTCGTTCCCTGAACTAAAAACTATTTTGTTCACAGCAGATATTTCTTCAATGATATAAGGGGAAAAATTTTACCTTTATTTAGGACTAATCTGGCATCGGTACCATTAGGCTCTGTGCTTATACCAACTGATTAAATGGACTGATTAGTGGACAGGGACTGTAGGTAATCTTTGTGTTAATCATATAATTGAAACTGGATTTGAACGAGGCAGTGGCAGTCAGTGTTGCCATGGACCGTCCAGGTTTGGTTTGCCTGTGATGGCCCAGAAAGCCCACCAGGAGGACTAGCAAAATGGAATGCAGGAAGGCACCAGGCATGTAGGGACTACGTAAAAAGCACTCCACAACCAGCTCAAGGCAAGTGTGAGTCTTATACAGTTGATGGATGGTGGGAAGATGTAAGAAGTCTGGGCATGATCAGTGATGGGGTGAACAATAGGCAAGGAGTTTAGAAGTTACCAGTTAGATCAGAGGGCTCTGGGGATCTGGGAAAGGAGTTTAGACATTTACCAAAGTGTGATGGGACCTGGCTAATGGGTTTTTAAAAAGCCAATACCGATCTCATTTTCATTTGTAAAAAGCACCTCAAAAAGGTGCCTCCTTAGCTCAGTAGGCAGCACGTCAGTCTCAAAAGCACCTCAACAGTAACATGAAGAAGTGTTATATAGGGTTATGGGCCTAACAAAATGCCATCAACTGAGTAGTTTACAAACAACCAGCATTTACTTTTCACTGTTCTAGAGGAAGTCCTAGATCAAAGTGAGGGCACATTCAGGGTCTGGTGAGGGACAGCCTCACAGATGGTGCTTTCCTCCGTTTCCTAGCATGGCAGAAAAGGCCAGAGATCTCTGTGGGATCTCTTTTATGAGAACATTAATCAAAAGCCCCATCTCCTATTACAATCACCTTGGGGGCTAGAATTTCAACATACAACTTTTGAGGAGATAAAAGCATTCAGTCCACAGCAGTGGTCATTTAAAGTAGCATCAAACCTTAGTGTTTCCTCCTACTTCCTAAAGAGAAGAAGCAACACCCGTAAATTCACAGAACCAGTGACAGTCAGGGCTCTAATTTGATTTCAGGCATGTTTAATCCAAGCCTCTAATCTCTGATAAAATAGGCTTTCATACTTTCTTAAATTGAAGGCACTTTGTCATTCAACTTTAAGATAAAGGTGTCATAATAGCACTGAATATGACCCCCAACTCAGAAACAAAAATGTGCTCAATGCATTGTGAGTTTCAGGTTGTCCTGATGACTTCTAAGGAATCTGGTGGCATGTACCTGGTAACCTGGGAAACAGGAACCATCTTATTCCATGATCTGAAAATCCACCCTTCAGTAATGAAATGCTTATCCCACTGAGCTGATATTTAACTACAAGCAAAAGGGAGCCAAACCCAAATTTTCATGGAACATCTCTAATGCCCATAAATATTTAAGAAAGGATTATATTTCCCATTTTTGTTCTTAAAACATCTTTTCATATTCCCATTCAACATGGTTGTCTTGTGATAGTTCCTGTAGATAAAATATCAGTGACTTTGTCACTAAAAATGTGTGCCTTAATAGCATTCATGTCACTTGGGGAAAAGATATTCAGTGCGTGCTTTACAGTGTTCAGCTTACCTTAACTTCTGAACACAATTACTGTGACACTGATGCAATTGGAACTAATACGTTTATATTACTAAAAAGTCACTTCAGAATATGATATTCTCTTGAAGAGACTCTCAAGGAAAATAGAAAGTAAAGATGCCCAGGAAAAGAGAGCAAAGTGTCTAAAAAACAAGATTAGCCTTCCTTACTTGATTCTTTACTAAAGAGAACTGAGCTATGTTTTAGCACTGACACTTTTAGAGAATTCGACCTTTTCTTTGCCTTTACAAACTCTAGAAGCAAGGGCCACAGGGATTTCTGCTCTTTCCTTGTCTTTGGTTCCATTGTATTGCTGCACATATGGGAAGTGACCTAATGGTAATGTAACTGGTAGGTTCAGCACCCCTAATACAACCTAATAGTGGTTCAGGGGAAATGCCCTAAATTCTTTCCTAGAGATATAAGATAAAATGTACCCTTTTGATTAACTGCAGGTGATTTTATCTATTTCCTCAGTGTACATAAATGTGAAAAGCAAAAACTAATAGTCCTATAGAAGTCAGGCACATCACGTTCACATATTTTGCTGCTTGAATCATCACATGGCATGGGAATTAATGGCAAGTATAATTCTTCCAGTTAACGGAACATTCAGGGTCACTGTAATGCAATTACTCCTTTAGCAGTTCCAGTCACTGCTTTGAAAGACAAGGTGTAGTAGATGCCTTCGTCTAAATTCATTTTCTTTCAGATAAGTCCCCTATCTTATTTTAGGATATTTATTTTAAGTCAATGAGAAACACAAAATGTCAAACTTAATACTCAATCTTTTTTCTTTTTTAAAGGTTTTATTTATTTATTTGACAGACAGATCACAAGTAGGCAGAGAGACAGTCAGAGAGAGAGGAGGGAGCAGGCTCCCTACGTAGCAGAGACCCCGATGCGGGGCTCGATCCCAGGACCCTGAGACCACGACCCAAGCCAAAGGCAGAGGCTTCAACCCACTGAGCCACCCAGGTGGCCCAATACTCAATCTTTTTAATAGAAAAGTCTTGCCCACTTAAGGACTATATAGTGTATAGTTTCCAAGCACAGAGTATAAAATTGTTCATCAATGGCATCTTAAAGAACATTGGTAGGTTAAAAAGCATTTTCCAAATTTTCTACGTCATTCTCTAATCATAAATAAACTTGTCTTTAAACTTGATATAGACTTTATTATTAATTATATTTGTCAACTCAAGCTTGGCTTTAATTTGTCCAGGGGTGTAAGAAAGTTCATCTGGTATATTTCCTTAGCATGTTCTGTTAAATCAAGCATGTTCTCTCTTCTTAGATAAATTCATAATAAATGAATAATAATAAAAATAAAATGTTTACTATTATTAATAAAATTAGTATTTATTTTATTTTATTAAAATAAATTAAAAATTTTATTTTAATAAAAATAAAATGTTTATTATTGTCCCACACAATAATGAAACCCATAATATGAGACTATGTGTATAACCCATGCTTCATTAGGTAAAGTCCAAAAAATCACATTTCTTTCACTAATGAACGTAATATGAGTTTGCTTCCTAAGATAACCTCCCTTATTTGGAAGTGTTAGTCATATGCCTCAGAGATAGCTGCTCTTGAGTGAAAGACACCACCATAACTCAGAAGCGCCAACTGGAAGGTAGAGAATATCACAGAATCATCAGACGCTGGTTGGTTCCTTTGAAGCAGGTGTTGCTTAAGCCAGAGCCTCCAAGGATGAGAGCTGGCAGGCCCAGCTTTCTGTGCCGTCGCCTGTCACCCGCAGCACGGGAGCATTGTGGAGACCTGATGCACAGGGTGGTACTGCTTCCGCGAACCTCAAGGAGGGAGACGTGGAGCAGGAGCTCCCCACGGATGCAGCAGGCAAGGGCAGGCAGAGATGAAGGGACAAAGCGCTCAAAGAACAGCACCCGATTTTCTGTCTGGTGAGCTTGTAGTAAAGACATTAAACAAGGGATAAAATGCAAGAGGAAGAGCAGGGACAAAAGCACTACCACTGGAGAAGTCAAGGAAGACGTAAGAAATACGAGAGCGGAAGAGATAAGACCGCACTAGAGGAGCTGGCAGTGCAGCTGACGTGACCTATGATATTTAAAACTATGGGGCTGATGAAATCACCCGGGGAAGGGTGCAGAGAGACATGTGGCGGCTTGAAGCCAAGGTGAACTATTGCCAGCACATAGATATGTCTGAGAACCTTCACGATGAAGTCGCGTGGGGCAGGTCTATTAGGGTCTACTGGCAAAGAGGACTTGAAAAGAATACAGCAAAGCGCCTGTTCTGGGGGAATACCACACTCCCAGAGGCAATTTATAGTTAAGACCTGGTCCTTTGACTTGAGCCATTTATGCTTCATAAACAAACATGACTAGCAGCAGAGAGCGGACGAGGGAGAAAACAGGGTCTCGAGGCCAAAGAGCAAAGATGAGGCCGTGCTCAAGTGGAAAGGTTAGAGGCTGTGGACTGGGAAAAGAGCAAAAGTGTAAGACTTCAGAGCTATCATGGCTTCATTTGAACACAAAGTGCTTGGTGTGGTTCCAAGAGGGAATAATGGAAGCTGAAGGAAACTGACATTCCTTTGATTTGAAGAGACCAAGGAACTGATAATTAGAATGTGAGTTGCTTATTCACATAAACGTTAAAATCATGTAGCTAATCCAGAGCTCATATAAACGATGAAACTGTGAATTGGGTATGCAAATCATTAATTAACGTGGACCTCCTTGGGAAATAGTATATTGCAGTGAGCATCAGAAATACTGCCTGATCATGTGGGATTTACCACTGATCATAGGAATGATGGTCTAGAACTATGTTATCCAGCACAGTAGCCACGAATGTCGTGTTCCTACCAAATACTTGAACTATAGCCAGTCCAAATTTAGATTTGCTGTGACTGTAAAATACACACTAGCTACTGGAGATAGTACAATAAAAGGCTATAAAATAAATATCTAAATAGTAAGTTTATATTAATTTCAGGTTGACATAATAATATTTCAGATATATTAATTAAAGCAATTATTAACATTAATTTCACCTGGTTCTTTTACTTGTTTTATTTTTTTTCTTATTTCTTAATTGATTTTGAATTTTAAAATCAGGAATGATGTTGAATATTTTCAAATGATTTTTTGCATCTATTGAGAAGATTACATAATTTTAAAAAATTGAAATGGTTAATTAATGAATGACATAGATTGATTTTCAATTATAGGACCAAAACTGCACTCCTACATAAATCCCAGGGGATCCTGATATACTATTTTTTTACGTTCTCTTAGATTTGATTTGGTAACATATTCTTAAAGATTTTGCATCTGTGGGTATGAGGGATATTGGCCTCTAGTGTTGTTTTTAAAATAATATATATGATTGTGGCATCAGAGAAAAGCTTAGATTAGTGATTTGAGAAGCTTGTTTTAAGCTATCTATATTAATATATTCAACATGAGATTCTGGCAGATGGCCGTTGTTGTTTTGTTCTGTTTTCTCATTCTGACATGTCTATTATTTCTACATTGTCAGTTTATATCTTTAAACATTTTTAAATTTTTGTGTCACTTCCTTCTATCTTCCTAGTTTCTGATGAGAAATCTACTGTCATTCAAATCATTGTACCTTTATTTTTCTTGGGCCTCTTTTTTCCTTCCTTCCTTCCTTCCTTCCTTTCTTCTTTGACTTGTTTTAAAAGAAGACACAAGAAAATCTAAAATCACTTCTCTGGTTCACATTTGTGGCTGATGTTATGTTTCCATGGACAGGGCTAATCAAGAGGTTTAAATGATTTGAGGTAATCCTGCTATTCTTTCTTGCAACCAAGAGCTGACACATGGAAAAAATAGAGCTAGTGTATTGTCATGACTGTGATACGTAGCTATATATATAGTAAGAAAACATGAAGTTATTAAAAAGTAGGTGCAAAGTGATTAGATCAGAATATCAGAGAGGAGTTTCTCTCCTCCCCAGGCTCTGGGTTTGGGTTGCTAAGGGATTAATAATAATCTGATGGTGAAACTACAGTTCACACTCTTCTACTGACCCCATTTCTGCTTCTCTGTTCCCCAATTAAGTTCCTACTTCAATTCTTTCTTTCTGGAGAAAAGATGTCAAACTAGGTCACCGATCATATTACAGGTAATTTTATATATTAATTTGGCTAATTAAAGAATTTTTAAAATAATATATATTACTACATATACATCCCCCAGTTAATCTCATGAAATAGAATTCATGTGTCTGATATGGGACGGTAGCTGCTTTTAAGCTGCAACCTCCAGTACAACCAGTGTTTAAACACCACTCTCTCAATGACCATTCATGGCTCCCATTCACAAAAGATAGAACATGGCTCCTTTTCTAATCATGCTAGCTTGTTTTCTCTTCACGTGTCTTTTTCCATTAAAAATAAAAGGAGGGGCGCCTGGGTGGCTCAGTGGGTTTAAGCCTCTGCCTTCAGCTCAGGTCATGATCCCAGGGTCCTGGGATCGAGCCCCGCATCGGGCTCTCTGCTCACTGGGGAGCCTGCTTCCTCCTCTCCCTCTGCCTGCTTCTCTGCCTACTTGTGATCTCTGTCTGTCAAATAAATAAATAAAATCTTTAAAAAAAAATAAAAATAAAAGGATGATTTCTAAAAATAATAATTTCAAAGAACAGTTTTTGAAACAGTCACCTTTTTCCCTGTGGTGATATAATTAACCTTTAAAGATGAATATTGATAAAACAAGGCACGCTAAGAATATTAAGTGATATATAACATCAATTTAAGAGCAGGCCAAGGAGGACAAGGGGCCAAAGAGAAAACGGTGGTATTAAAACAATATGAAGCTAAGGAAAAACCTCACCAATAGCACATAATTTCATCATTGCTAGAGGTAGGCCACATGTTTGGCAATGAGCTTTAATAGCCAGCAGAGAAAAGAGGAAACAGGATCTCAGGAAATAGTCATAGTGACCATGAGAAAAGAATAAACCAGTTACTTTGGCACACTATGTATTTTCCTAACAGTGAGCCTGAAAAAAAAAAAAAAAAAAAAGTCTTGCTCTGGTTTTTAAAAGTAACAGACGGGCACACGGGTGGCTCAGTCGGTTTAGTGTCTGCCTTTGGCTCAGGTGTTGATCCGAGGGTCCTATGATCAAGGTCTGCATAGGGTACCTGGCTCAGTGGGGGGTCTGCTTGGCCTTCTTCCTCCGCCCGCCCTCACTGCTCATGCCCTCTCTCAAATAAATAAATAAAATCTTAAAAAAAAAAAAGAACAAATGAGGTGATATTATTTATGGCGTCCAAGAGAGAATTTTTAAAAATCTGTACTATCTATATTCGTGCACGCGCACACACGGCCCTTTATGGATCCTTTTTTACCCTTACTCGCTCCAAAATAATTCTCTGTCGAACTTTCCCTCTTACATAGTAAAGTCGAGTCAGTCTTATCACATATTTTCCCATTAAAAATTAACTTTTCAGTATATGTGCTGCCCAAGTGAGCACTAAAAATTAACTTTCTAGACTAACTTTTCAGCAAACCAATCTCTCTAAGTTAACTCACTTATTTCCCAGAAACAGTATGTGATAAGGGGTTACAATATTAACTCTTATGAGAACTGTGTGTAACTCAATGGTTTCTGGTCATATGCAAGCCAGAGATTTTTAACATTTTCCTTTTTTTTTTTTTTTTTTTAAGCTGAAACGATTTCTTGGATTTATTTTCCAAAAAGAAAACTTAAATGGAACTCTGGTATATCAAATGGTCACAGAAGGAGCTTCCCAGATTGACATACTGGACTTCTGGAGTCCAGCCTGCCTTAGCCATGCCTTTGGCCCTCCACGGTGCTGGGACCCAGCCACATGCCAGCAATTTACAAAACAATTTCAACACCACTGCCTTATATGAAAGAGATGCCAAATTCTTGGGGTAGTAGCAGTGGGGATGTTTGGGGGCTTGTCAGCCCTTCCAATTCTCTCCATCCAGAGAGCTGTTACTCTGCCTCTGACAAGAAGCACCCCTCACTCCCAGGTTATATACTGTCTCAGAAACATCAAGTCCACACTAAAACCTGCACACAGATGTTTATAGCAGTTTGATTCATAATTGCCAAAACTTGGAGGCAACGGAAATGCTTTTCAGTAGGTGTATGCACAAACAAACTGTGGTATATCCAGACAATGGAATATTATTCAGTGCTCAAAAGAAATAAACTATCAAACCATGAAGTCATGGCGGTAACTTAAATGCATATTACTAAGTGAGAGAGCCAGTCGGAATTACTATATGCTTCCAACTATAGCACATTCTGGAAAAAAGCAAAACTATGTAGACGCTAAAAATATCAGTGGCTGACAGGGACTGGGAGAGGAGAAGGATGAACAGGCAAAGCATAGAGGATTCCAAAGTCGGTGAAAAGACTCTGCATAAGGCTGGCTCTATGTCATCATGCATTTGTCCAAACCCAAACAATGTCCACAATCAAGAGTAAACCTTAAACTATGGACTTGGAGTGATTATGATGTGTCAGTGTAGGTTTATCCTTGGCAAAAGGTGTTACCATTCTGATGAATGAAACTGATAACAGGTGGCTATGCATGCTGTTACAAAATTGAAGTCTTTTTAAAAAATGTTGACAACGACTCTTACCACATATGGGCATGACTGAAACGTGTTTGGAATTTGATGGAGTGAGGGTTGAGGTTATACCATCTGGTAACGAATCCTGGCCAGCTGGGTTGCTACCTAAAGGCAAAGCAAACATGAAATGCAGAGGGAAGGAGGAAGTTATAAATGATGATCAGAACTTACAATGTATTGCAGAAATGGCAACCATTAATTTTTTTTGGTTCTGTTATATGCCAATTTATTTTTTGACACTATCTTGTGACTTTACTATTTTATCTAAGATAAAGCACTGATAGGTAATTTTGCAATTTAGTCCTTAGCTATGAGGCAGCAAGTAGTGATTGTGACTGAAATATAAGAACAATTAGAAATCCAAAACCACAAAACACACTCTTAAATTCTGCAAACTAAATAAGAATTATAGACTCAATCTAACATCATCTTTAATAGAATTATACACTGGGCAGCAATCATTATGAATTGTGAGGAACAAGAAAGTCAATGTAATCTAATTCACTTTTATAATAAAATGAAGCACCCAGAGGGCTTGAGCAGTAGTGATAAATTTGATAATTCTAGACATAGCCATTGACAATGGCCATATTTCTGCATCATATAATATAGCCTCTGTAAAATGAGAAAAAATGTAATAACAGTTTACTTCAGAACTTTCCCAAGGCTCAGATTAGCTTCATGAAATACTGAGTAAAACACAGGTAGATCTGTATATAATGAGGATGTCGTCTGTTCTGAGATATCTCAACAAATGAATTTTGAATGATTAATCCTTAGATTCTTAATTTTGTTTTTTGTTGTTGCTATTGTCAAGATTTTCCCTTCAAATCATTAGCCATAAAAAATGCTTCCTTAAAAAATACCTAGCCCCACAGAAGGAATTTAGAGGAAAAGGGTCATCAATGTTTCCTTGTGTTAATTTTGAGACTACCTTTCTCACAATCCAACTACTGAATAGTGTTAAAAAGAAAGCCTGAGATGGTCACTACTTTTATGTTCTCCTACCTTTTAATTATAGAAAATAATGTATACATATAAAGTAAACAGAACAATATAAAGAATTTCCACCTATCATCACACAGTTTCAATAATTACAAACATTCTGCCATTTTCATGTATCTATACCTTGACTGATTTCCCACTCTGTAATATTAACAACAATAATGACAATGACAACTATTTTATGGGTAAGAATGATTATTACTATTATTATTATTATTATAGGTCTTCATTTGAAGTATAAATTTCATACACTAAAAGGCATTGAAATTTCAGTCAAAAAATTCTGATGAATGGATACAGCTATGTAACCTGAACTCATAATGACATAGAACATTTCCATCTCCCCAAAAAAAGTCCTTCTCTTCACAATTATAATTCCCTCACCCCCCAAAGCCACTGTCCTGATTTTTCTCCTTAGTTTTTTCTGTTACAGAATTTCATATAAACATAATCACAGAATTTATTTTTTCAAAATATTTTACACCAACATCTTTTCTTCAAAGGATGCCTAAGGCAATCATTCATGCTGTTCACCTATCAGTAGTTCATTTTACTAAGTAGAATTCCACTGTATGATTACATTGTAATTTATTCACTCTCTTAGGGACAAATGACTTCCTAATTACTCCTTTAATTTCTTTTGTGACCTATGCATTATTCTAAAGTGTTTTTTTTTAATTTCTGAATATTTTCTACTTTTTAGATATTGATTGTTAATGATTTCTAACCTCTTTCATCATGGAACATAACCTATAATATTTTCAATATTTTGAAATTAGTGCACTGAGACATTTTTAGGGCCCAGCATATGGTCTATCTTGGTGAATGTTCCATGTTCACTTGAAAAGAATGTCTATTCTGCAAATGTTGGCATTATTGGTATATAAAGGCCAACATGATTAATTGTGTCTATTAGGGCAACATGATTAATGTGCCATTCATATCTTGTACATCATTACTGATTATTTTGGTCTACTTGTTCTACTGAAAAGGTTGGTATTGTGGTCTCCAACAATACTTGTGGGTTTGTCTATTTTTATTTTGTCCTCTCAGTTTTTCTCTCATGTATTCTGAAGTTCTGTTACTAGGTTATATGTATTTATAATTTTTACGTTTTCCTGATGCATTAATACTCTTATAATTTTCAATGTCCCTCTTTGTATTTCACAAAATTTTCTGTCTAAAAGTTTTCCCCAACCTATAAGTTAGCCATTCCAACTTTTTATTATTATAGTCTGAATCACATATCTTTTATTTTAATTCTAACTTTCAACCTGTTTTTATTTTTATAATTAATGTATGTCCCTTAAAGACTATATACTTGGGTCTTCTTTCATTAATTGGTTTAAAAATCTTTGTCTTTTATTTGTAGGATTTAGTCATTTATATTTAATGTAATTTTTTAAAAAAGATTTTATTTATTTATTTGACAGACAAAGATCACAAGTAGGCAGAGAGGCAGGCAGAAGGAGAGGAGGAAGCAGGCTCTCTGCTGAGCAGAGAGGCTGATGCAGGGCTCAATCTCAGGACCCCTGGATCATGACCTGAGCTGAAGGCAAAGGCTTTAACCCACTGAGGCACCCAGGTGCCCCTTTAACGTAATTATTAATAAGATTTCATTTAGGTCTGCAATTTTACTATGTTTTCATTTGATCTTAGTGGTATTTCTTGTTCCTTTGTTCCTCACTTTTTAGTTTCATATGGGATAATTCCTTTTTTTTTTTTTTTTTTAGTATTTCACTTTGATTTCTCTATTAGCATTTCAGGGATTTGTGTTATTTTTAAAGTGGTTACTCTAAAATTTATAATATACGTATTTAAATGGACACAATCTACTTACTGTTAATTCTGTACTATTTCACATAAAATAATCATACTATAGTATAGCTATATTTTCATTTGTTCTTTGTGCCATTCTTGTTACATATGTTACAATTATTCACATTACATATTCCTCAATATGTTACAATTTTTGCTTTAAGAAATTAAGAAAATAAATTATATGTGTGTTGTGTATTTACATATTTTAAATTTTTTAAATATTTGACTACATAGTTACATTTCTGGTGATCTTCATTCCTTCCTATAGATCCAACTTACTAACTTCTGTGTAATTTCCTTGTAGCCTGACAAGCTATCAGCATTTCTTGTAGTATAGATCTGTTTCAGTCTGTTTTTCAAGGGTACATACACCTCCATTTTCTGTCTTATTTTGGCAATTCTCTCCGAGACTTCAAATAGGTGGGAGTTTTGAGGGAGTTAAGGGATAGAACAGATTTTATCATTGTTATCTGCAGCTGCCTTAGTTGGAATAAGCCATTTCAACATCAGCAGAACCTGAAATCCCTACTGTTTATATTTTAACACACTAAATAATAGTCCTATTTATTCACTAAAGAAACCTTTATTTGGACTTTAAAATGTGCTAGACATTAACAAAGGCAAAGCTTATTAACAGACTTGCAAGTAATTTGGTATGATTAGGAGACAGCATGCTGGGGAGAGTGGAAAGCAGTCTATGATGAAAATAGCCATGCAAACATATATGTATTTTATTTTGCAGGTTATAAGGAGCTGTTGATAGAATTTAAACAAAAGAAAAAAATAAGCAGATATGGGGTATTTAAAAGACCAATGGCATGGATGAAGAAATTATAAAGCAAAGCCAATGGGTAAAAAGACCATTTGGAATACTCATAGAATTTGTATGGATTTAAAGAAAAGGAGAGGAAATCAGGAAGCAGGAGGCAGAATTTGAGGATGATTCAGATCTTGAGAGTAAGCAAAAGTGATCTGATAGAAGGTATTGATCCCAAGTGTGGTCGATGAAAAAATTACCTTAAGTTCTGAATATCTGTTTCTTCTAAGCTTTACTGATGTAACTGTCTAAACATGCTAGTGCATTTCTCTGACATATATAACAACAGTTCCTGTCATCTACTATGTGCAGAGGACACTAAACAAGAAGGGACACAAACATCTCCTCAGATCAGATGCCCAGTATCCCGGAAGTTAGGAATATTTTCCTGAAGTACTGATTTTTTTTTTTTTAATATCTTATTTATTTGACAGAGAGAAATCACAACTAGGCAGAGAGGCAGACAGAGAGAGAGGAGGAAGCAGGCTCCCTGCGGAGCAGAAAGCACAATGTAGGGCTGGATCCCAGGGCCCTGAGATCATGATCTGAGCCGTAGGCAGAGGCTCTAACCCACTGAGCCACCCAGGCGCCCCGTGGAGTAGTGATTCTTAATCAGGGTACACATAAACGCCAAGAGAGTTTTTTAAAAATACTCATATCTAGGTCCCATCCAGAAAGGATGAAGTACTTGTTCTGGGGTTTGCCTTGGGTATTGGAATTTTTGAAGCAGTTGGTTTTCATATCTCATGGGCATTATAATCACCTGGAGGGTTTGTTATATCAAAGATTGGTAGGCCTCACTCCAACAGCTCTGACTTACTAGGCTTAGAGCAGGTCCTGAGAATTTGTATTTTTAACCAGTTCTCAGGTGCTGCTGATACTCCTGGTCTATGGAACCAGATTTTGAGAACCACTGTCCTAGAGACATTTGAAAATCCCAAAATGCAGTGAAAATTAAGTAATGCCATAGGTGCCATAATGTTAGGAATAAAGATTGCTTTGATTGATATGAAAATAGTCAGAAAAAATAAGCTTTCCATTCTACTCTTAAGATCAAGCAATCTAAGCCAAAATAAAAGGCCCAATAAAGATACAGAAAGATCAGCTAAATAACTAGAAATTCAACAGCCAATAATCAAGAAAAACTTGAATGTTAGCTATTCAGGTGATAAAGAGAGAGTTGAGTAAGCAATCTTTAAGAGAATAACACCAGGTGCTCTTATCTTTTGTAGAGGGCAATTCAAGACAAAATTTATTTTGAGATGCTGATAAAATGATTTAGACCAATGTAAGAAATAATTCTTCTCAAGGATGTTAATTAAGCAAAGCTTACCCAGGTTGCTTCTGGGATAGGGTATTTATGTTTCCTAATTCTAGAATGATTTGAATATAGCTTTTTCCCAGACTGTGTACTTGTGACATCTGCATTTTCTACCTTCACTTTTGCCCATTGCTTGCTCTTTTGTTCTGTCTAAATGAATCTGGGTTTGGGTCCAAGATGGTGATGTTAGAACACCCTGAACTCACCTCCTCCACAGAACATACAAAATTATACCTATTTACAGAGCAACTCTTCTTAAAGAAGAACTGAAGGCCCACCAAACCACTTCTGCACAGCAAAAGAGAGAATGGCAAAGAGAATACTGAAAAAGACAGAAACTCTACAACAAAGGGAACCCCCACTCCCAACATTGCAAACTGCAGCAGGGAAGGACAGTACTGAAGGAACATATTCCCCTGTCTTAGGCACAGGAAAAAAGCCTCTATAAAAGAAAAACTAGCATATAAATGAGCCAGCTCTACAACTCCACTGAATGGCAAGGAAAATGCTAGAACTCTCTCTACATAGGAGAGCCTAACAAAGGTGGTTTTAACTCCCCTTCCACCTTGAAAGCACATACCAGTGCACTGTCTGGGTGCCCTATCCAGCCTGCCTCAGAGAGTCCTCAGCTCCAGCTATCCTACAGGTGCTTTCTCTGAGTAATATGTCAGGATACCCTAGCTTGCACCCACTTTACTTTAGCTGTCCTGCCAGGGCACCCATTGCATGGAGAGCTCATGGACCACACTGGCCTCTGCCCACCAGATCTTTAGTGGTCAAGGAATTTACCAACACTAAACTAGACTTACAAGAAATGTTAGAGGGACTTCTTTAAATGGAAAAGAATTGGTCATAATTAGATTTAAGAAAATTATGAATAAAAGATGTAAAATAAGATAGCATATACATAAGATGTGGAGGAGGGAGTAAAAAAATGAGAAAAGTTTTTTTTTTTAATGTGTTTGAACTTAAATGAGCATGAACTTAATATAGATGGCTATATTCTTAAGATGCTATATATAAATCTCATGATAACCACAAACCCAGAATCTATTAGAAATATACAAAAAAATAAAAGGAAAATGAAACATTAGATCAGCAACTCATCAACTCATCAAGGACAGAGTGCAAAAGACAAAGAAAGGAACATGGAAGAACTAGAAAAACAAGCAGAAATAATGAACAAAATGGCAATAAGTATATCCTTATCAATACTTTAAATGTAAATGGCCCAAGTAATCTAATCAAAAGACATAGGGAATAGATTAAAAAAGAAGACACATCTATATGCTGCCTGCAGGAGGCTCATCTCAGATATAAAGATAAATACAGACTGAAAGTGAAGAGATGGAAAAATATCAACCATGAAAATGGAAGCAAAAAAAGAAAAAAAAAAACTGGGGTAGCAATACTTATATCAGACTTCCAAAGACCACAATAAGAGATGAAGAAGGGCATTACATAATGATAAAAAGATCGATCCAACAGAGGATATAAAAATTGTAAATATGCATCTAACATTGCAGCACCTGAATACATACAGCAAATAATAGTACAATAACAAGAGAAACCAGTGGTAATGCAATAATAATAGGGAAACTTGACATTCCTATTATGTCAGTGGACAGATCACACAAGCATGAAAATCATTAAGGAAACAATGTCTTTGAATGACATGTTAGACCAGATGTATAATAACAGATACATACAGAACATTCCATCCCTAAACTGCAAAATACAAAATACAAATTCATTTCATGTACACATGAAAGTTCTCTAGAATAGATCTTAACATTATATCACAAAACAAGCCTCAATAAATTTTATTTTTTATAAGATTTTGTTTATTTCTTTGTCAGAGAGAGAGAGTGTGTGTGTGTACAAGCAGGGACAACAGCAGGTAGAAGAAGAAATGTTTGATCCCAGGACCCTGAGATGATGACCTGAGTCGAAGGCAGACACTTAACCAACTGAGACACCCAGGTGTCCCAACAAATGTCAATAATTTTCAAAAGACTGAAATCATATCATACATCTCTTCTGACTAAAACAGTATTAAACTAGAAATGAATCAAGAAAAAAAAAACAAATACAAACATGTAGAGACGAAACAGATGATACTAAACAACCAAAGGGTTGTTTAAATGAAGAAATCAAAGAAGAAATAATACATGGAGGCAAATGAAAATGAAAATACAGTGGTTTGAACTCTTTGGAAAGCAAAAATAGCTGTTCTAACAGGGAAATATATAGCTATACAAGGCTACCTCAAAAAAGAAGAAAAATCTCAAGTAAACAGTCCAGCTTCTCACTTAAAGGAACCAGCAAAACAACAAATAAAACCCAAGGTGAGTAGAAAGAAATAATAAAAATCAGGGCAGAAATAAATGACAGAGATTTAAAAAATTAAAAAACAGAAAAAAAATCAATGAAACCAAGTGCTGCTTCATTTAAAACATGAACAAAATTGATAAACCCTTATCCAGATTCATCAAGAAAGACAGAAAGAACCCAGATAAAATCGAAACAAGAGAAAGAATAATAGACATCACAGAAATATAAAGGATTATAAGAAAATACTAAAAAAAAAAAAATACATGCTCACAAATTGGACAACCTAGAAGAAATAGATAAAATCTTAGAACATACAACCTTTCAAAACTGAATCAGGAAGAAATAGAAAATCTAAACAGACTAATAACATAAATTGAATCAGAAATGAAAAACTACCAAAAAATAGAAGTCCAGAATGATATGGTTTCATAGGTGAATTCTTTTTTTTTTAAAGATTTTATTTATTTATTTGAAATATATAGAGAGAGATCACAAGTAGGCAGAGAGGCAGACAGAGAGAGGGAGAAGCGGACTCCCCGCTGAGCAGAGAGCCTGATGCGGGCCTCGATCCCAGGACCCTGAGATCATGACCTGAGCCGAAGGCAGAGACTTAATCCACTGAGCCACCCAGGTGCCCTCATAGGTGAATTTTACCAAATATTTAAAGAAGAGTTAATACCTGGTCTCCTAAAACTATTACAAAAAAAGAAAGAAAAGAAAAGAAAAAGGAAAGCTTCCAAGTTTATTGTATGAAGCCAAAATTTCCCTGATACCAAAACCAGCCAAACACATCACAAAAGAAAGGGGAGGAGGAGGAGGAGGAGAGGGGAAAGGAAGGGAAAGAAAGAAAACCACAGGCCAATATTCCTGATGAACAGAGATGCAAAAATCCTCATAAAATAAAGGATCATTTAACATGACCAAATGGAATTTATTCTGGATATGTGAGGATGGCTCACTATTAGCATATCAATCAACATGATATGCCATATCAACAAAAGGAGGAATAAAAACCATATGATCATCTCAAAAGATGCAGAAAAAGCAATTGAAAAAAAATTCAACATCTGTTTATGAAAAAGCTCTCAACCAAGTGGGTTCAGAGGCAATGTATCTCACCATAGGAAAGATCATCCATGAAAAACTTACAGCTAACATCATACTCAATGGTGAAAAACAGAGCTTCTTCTTTAAGATGAAGGACAAGACAAGGACGTCCACTCTTACCACTGTTACTCAACACAGTACTGGAAGTCCTAGCCACAGCATTCAGATAAGACAAAGAAATTAGAGGCATCCATATTGGTAAAGAAGAAGCTAAACTGTCACCATTTCCAGATGACAAGGTAGTGTCTGTAGAAAACTTTAGAGTTAAAAAAAAAAAAAAAAACCTACTAGAGCTGATAAATGATTTCAGTAAACGGCAGGATACAAAATTAATAACCACATATTGGTTGTGTTTCTATACACTAATAACAAAGAGGCAGAAAGAGAAATTAAGAAAATCATTTCCAATTGCACAAAAAGAAAAAAATATTTAAGAATAAAGCAAGGAGGTAAAAGACCTGTACTCTGAAACTTGTAAAACACTGACAAAAAAAAACTGAAAATGACACAAACAAATGGAAAGATACACTATGCTCAGAGGTTAGAAGAATTAATATTGTTAAAATGTTCATACTACCAAAAGCAGTCTACAGAGTCAATGGAATCCTATCAAAGTACCATTAGCATTTCTCATAGAACCAGAACAAATAATACTAAAATTTGTATGGAAACACAAAACACTTCAAATAGCCAAAGCAATCTTGAGAAAAAAAAAAACAAAGCTGATAGTACCACATTCCAGATTTGAAGATATACTAGAAAGCTGTAATCAAAAGAGTATAGGAGAGACACAAAAACAGACACACAGAGTAATAAGACAGAATAGAGATACCAAGAAATAAACCCATGTGTATCTGGTCAACTAATCTATGTCAAAGGAGGCAAGAACATATCATGGGGGAAAAACAGTTTCTTCAAAAAATTCTCCTGAGATAAATGGACGGCTAGTAGCAAAGGAATGAAATTGGACCACTTTCTAAAACAATACACACCAAAAAAATCTCAAAATGAATTAAAAATCTAAATATGAGACCTGAAATCACGAAACTCCCAGGAAATAACATAGGCAATAATTTCTCTTACTTTGGTCATAGCAACATTTTTCTAGGTATGTCTCCTAAGGCAAAGGAAACAAAAACAAAAATAAAGTATTGGGACTCCACCAAATTAAAAAGCTTCTGCACAGTGAAGGAAACCAATATCAAAACAAAAGGCAATCTACTGAGTGGAAGAAGATACTTGAAAATGACATATCTAATAAGGGGTTAATATCCAAAATATATAAAGAACTTCTACAACTCAACATCAACAGCAACAATGACAGTAACCAATCTGATTCAAAATTGGCAGAGGACTTGAATAGACATTTTTTTCCAAAAAGACATACAGATGGCCAACAGACACATAAAAGGATGTTAATCACCCATCATCAGGGACATACAAATCAAAAACACAAGGAGATATTTCTTTAAATCTGTCAGATTGACTAAAATTAAACACACACACACACACACTAATTAGTATTGGCAAGGATGTGGAGAAAAAGGAACCCTCATGCCCTCTTGGTGGGAATGTAAATGGATACAGCCACTGTGGAAAACAGGATGAAGGTTCCTCAGAAAGTTAAAAATAGAAATACTGCATGATCCAATAATTCTACTACCGGGTATCTACTCAAGGAAAACGAAAACACTAATTCAGAAAGGTATAGGTAGTCATATGTTGACTGCAGCATTATTTACAATAACTAAGATACAGAAACAACTGAAGGGCCAATTGATAGATAAATTAATAAGGAGGAAGTGGTATGTATAAAAAATATAATATGTACAGTTTTTTGTTTTTTTTGTTTTTTTTTAATTTTTTATTTTTTATAAACATATATTTTTATCCCCAGGGGTACAGGTCTGTGAATCACCAGGTTTACACACTTCACAGCACTCACCAAAGCACATACCCTCCCCAATGTCCATAATCCCACCCCCTTCTCCTTAACCCCCTCCCCCCAGCAACCCTCAGTTTGTTCTGTGAGATTAAGAGTCACTTATGGTTTGTCTCCCTCCCAATCCCATCTTATTTCATTTATTCTTCTCCTACCCACTTAAGCCCCCATGTTGCATCACCACTTCCTCATATCAGGGAGATCATATGATAGTTGTCTTTCTCTGCTTGACTTATTTCACGTTCAGTTTTATATATATGTAATGTACATAATATACATACAATGCAATATTACCCAGCCAAAAAAGGAATGAGATTGTGCCATCTGTGACAACGCAGACAGACCTACAGAGTATTATGCTAAGTCAGACTGGGAAAGGAAAATACCATAAGATTTTACTCACATGTGGAAACTGACAACCTGAATAGACCAATATCTAGTAACGAGATTGAAGTGGTGATCAAAAACCTCCCAAAAAAACAAGAGCCCAGGACCTGATGGATTCCCTGGAGAATTCTACCAAACTTTCAAAGAAGAAATAACACCTATTCTCCTGAAGCTGTTTCAAAAAATTGAAGCAGAAGGAAAACTTCCTGACTCTTTCTATGAAGCCAACATTACCCTGATCCCCAAACCAGGCAAAGACCCTACCAAAAAGGAAAATTTCAGATCAATATCACTGATGAATATGAATGCTAAGATTCTCAACAAGATCCTAGCAAACAGGATCCAACAGCACATTAAAAAGATTATCCACCATGACCAAGTGGGATTCATCCCTGGGCTACAAGGATGGTTCAACATTTGCAAATCAATCAATGTGATAGAACAAATTAATAAGAGAAGAGAGAAGAACCACATGGTCCTCTCAATTGATGCAGAAAAAGCATTTGACAAAATCCAGCATCTGTTCCTGATTAAAACGCTTCAAAGTATAGGGATAGAGGGAACATTCCTGAACTTCATAAAATCTATCTATGAAAGACCCACAGAAATATCATCCTCAATGGGAAAAAGCTTGCGTCCTTCCTGTTGAGATCAGGAACACGACAAGGATGCCCACTCTCACCACTCTTGTTCAACATAGTATTAGAAGTCCTAACAACAGCAATCAGACAACAAAGGGAAATAAAAGGTATCCAAATTGGTAATGAAGAAGTCAAACTCTTTCTCTTTGCAGATGACATGATTCTTTATATGGAAAACCCAAAAGACTCCACCCCCCAAACTACTAGAACTCACACAGCAATTCAGCAACGTGGCAGGATACAAAGTCAATGTACAGAAATCAGTGGCTTTCTTATACATTAACAATGAAAATACAGAAAGGGAAATTAGAGAATCGATTCCATTTACTACAGCACAAAAAACCATAAGATGCCTGGGAATAAACCTAACCAAAGAGGTAAAGGATCTGTACTCAAGGAACTACAGAACACTCATGAAAGAAATTGAAGAAGACACAAAAAGATGGAAGACCATTCCATGCTCTTGGATCGGAAGAATAAACATCGTTAAAATGTCTATACTGCCTAGAGCAATCTATACTTTTAATGCTATTCCGATCAAAATTCCTCCGGTATTCTTCAAAGACCTGGAGCAAATAATCCTAAAATTTGTATGGAATCAGAAGAGACCCCGAATCGCTAAGGAAATGTTGAAAAACAAAAATAAAACTGGGGGCATCACGTTACCTGATTTCAAGCTTTACTACAAAGCTGTGATCACCAAGACAGCATGGTACTGGCATAAAAACAGACACATAGACCAGTGGAACAGATCAGAGAGCCCAGATATGGACCCTCAACTCTATGGTCAATTAATCTTCAACAAAAAAGGAAAAAATATACAGTGGAAAAAAGACAGTCTCTTCAATAAATGGTGCTGGGAAAACTGGGCAGCTATATGTAGAAGAATGAAACTCAACCATTCTTTTACACCGTACACAAAGATAAACTCAAAATGGATAAAAGACCTCAATGTGAGACAGAAATCCATCAGAATCCTAGAGGAGAACATAGGCAGTAATCTCTTCAATATCAGCCACAGCAACTTCTTTCAAGATATGTCTCCAAAGGCAAAGGATACAAAAGCGAAGATGAACTTTTGGGACTTCATCAAAATCAAAAGCTTCTGCACAGCAAAGGAAACAATCAAGAAAACAAAGAGGCAACCCACAGAATGGGAGAAGATATTTGCAAATGACAGTACAGACAAAAGGTTGATATCCAGGATCTATAATGAACTCCTTAAACTCAACACACACAAAACAGACAATCATATCAAAAAATGGGCAGAAGACAGGGACAGACACTTCTACAATAAAGACATACAAAATGGCTATCAGACACATGAAAAAATGTTCATCATCACTAGCTATCAGGGAGATTCAAATTAAAACTACATTGAGATATCACCTTTCACCAGTTAGAATGGCCAACATTAGCAAGACAGGAAACAACACGTGTTGGAGAGGATGTGGAGAAAGGGGAACCCTCTTCCACTGTTGGTGGGAACGCAAGTTGGTGCAGCCTCTTTGGAGAACAGTGTGGAGATTCCTCAAGAAATTAAAAATAGAACTTCCCTATGACCCTGCCATTGCACTACTGGGTATTTACCCAAAAGATGCAGGTGTAGTGAAAAGAAGGGCTGTATGTACCCCAGTGTTGATAGCAGCGATGGCCACAGCTGACAAACTGTGGAAAGAACCAAGATGCCCTTCAACAGATGAATGGATAAAGAAGATACGGTCCATATATACAATGGAACATTATACAGCCATCAGAAAGGATGAATATCTAATTTTTGCATCAACATGGATGGGACTGGAAGAGATTATGCTGAGTGAAATAAGTCAAGCAGAGAGAGTCAATTATCATATGGTTTCACTTATTTGTGGAGCATAACAAAAAGCATGGAGGACATGGGGAGTTAGAGAGAAGGGGGTTGGGGTAAATTAGAAGGGGAGGTGAATCATGAGAGACTATGGACTCTGAAAAACAATCTGAGGGGTTTGAAGTGGTGGGGGGAGGCGGGGGGAGGTCGGGGTACCAGGTGGTGGGTATTATAGAGGACATGGGTTGCATGGAGCACTGGGTGTGGTGAAAAAATAATGATGCTGTTATGCTGAAAATAAATAAATGAAAAAAAAAAAAGATTTTACTCACATGTGAAATCTAACGAACATAAAGGCAATCTACTGAATTATAGAAGATATTTGAAAATGACATATATAATAAGGGGTTAATATCTGAAATATATAAAGAACTTCTACAGTTCAACATCATCATCAACAACAACAACCAATCTGATTCTAAATTGGCAGAGGACTTGAATAGACATTTTTTTCCAAAGAAGACATACAGCTGGCCAACAGACACATAAAAGCATAGGGGATACAGTCAAGTATACTGTCATGCATCGTATGGAGCAGATATTAGCTACACCTGTGGTGACCACAGCATAATGTACAGAGAAGCTGAATCACTAGGTTGTACACCTGAAACAAATGTAACATTGTGTGCCACCCAAACAAAAACAAATTTAACTTTTAATATTAAAAATGAATGAATTTAGGAACTCAGATTATATAGAGAAAAGGAGAAGGTATAAGCTGAAAAAAATTATTTCAAAATTATAAAATTCATGCTACATTTTTCTGCAAATTATTTTAAAGGAATTTTTATTTGACAGCTTGACTTTTGTTTAAACTAGTTTATAAACATTCAGAATTGGTAGTATCTTCTTAGATATGACCATCATTTTTTTAACATATCTGTGAATTTCTCTCAAAATAAACATTATTTTAGTAAACAATAGGTGACATTCGAAAACATTGGAGAAACTCTAATTATTCATGTATGCTGTCAACTTCAAAAGGCCCATGCAACAGAAATACCAAGTGATAATATCTATAGCTTTTTTATGGTGTTCTTTCAGAAAAGAGGCATTTCCTGCTATTTCCTTGGCAGCTTATCTGTATCTTAAAACATACTAAGAATGGGTAAAACCATTCTAATTTTAAAACACATATATATTTATATGCATGCCATTTTGTTATAATGAAATTGCTCTCAACACCTTATTGCTTTTTTTTTTTTAACAACTAAAACCTCAAAAAAAAAAAAAAAAATGTTTCAAAGAATGGGGAGACAAATGTGTCCTGACCAGAACTTAAGATTGTATTTTAGTTCAAATAACCACCTGACTGGCTACAAACAGTGATCATTGATAAAGTAATTTGCTCGGTTCTATGCAACATTTATTTCATACACTTCTTATTCTCACCTGCTTAGTCATTCTTCATATTACTACTCTGAGCTTATTTTCTTACTAACTGATTTTAATTTATCTTGTTTATATATTATAAGGTGACATAAATTCTGTTGGAAACAAATTGAGAAAATGGATAATGGGTGGAGAAATGGAGATCTGTCCAGGTGAATGGTCAGGGGAGAAGATGGGAAAGAGATGGTGAGTAGTACAGGAGACAGAGAAGCATGGGAGGAAGCGGGGGTGGGGCAGCTGTGGAAAAGGAGGGAGGGAGTAAAGAGGAAGGACAGAAAGAAAGAAAAAAATCTGTCCATCACTTTGGGTAATAAAGCCTTTGTATTGGATTCAAGAATGCCATTCAAAAGGTTAATGAGTTGCACTTCTAATACCTCCATTTATTGTTGCAACAAACAAATAGGCAGGAATCAAAAAGTACTGCTGTACATGATTATCCTCAATTCTTAACAGATCCAAAACCAAACTTATTTTCCTTACTTCCCTATTTTTTCATCTCGTTCTTTAGTCCTCACCGTACACCGTATAATGAGATGGTTAAAATAATGACAAATATTCTGAAGATAGTCATGTGAATTTTGAAGAACGGTGTAAACTCAAGCAAATTAATGTTTCTTATCCAATATCCTCATTGGATTGCCAGGATAAAATGAGATGACATTTGTGAAAACTCTATTTTCCTGCCTTTCACATAACAGATGTTCAGCAAATAAAAGAACCTTTACTTACTCTTATAATCTTTGGCATATTGCTTTTGGAAGTTCAAAATTACATAATCTAGTTCCTTATCATCTATCACGTACATTGGAAAAAAATTTTTTTAATCTCTCTACCTTCTCTACTTTCAATCTCATTTTCTCCCTCTCAACACATCTTTATTATAGCATTCTGAATAAGGATAAAAATTCATTTTTCCCAACACTTTTCTCATGGTGTCAAGTAACACTGTTCAAAGCCTGTCAGTGGGTGGTCACTGCAATCGAGTTAATAACAAAATTTACATTTACTCTCAAATGTGTTTTCAGTTTCAGTTAACTCTCCTCTGGTCCCCACCACCGATGCTGCAATTCATCTTACTTTTCTTCTATGCACATCTCCACGTAGCTACCTCCACGAGCTCTTTCTTCTTCTATTCACACAAGCATGTTCTATATTTGGCTTTATTTCCTTGTTTCCCCTTCTCTTCTTAGCCTACTGAAATATGAATTATGTTTCCAACACTACACCAAAATATTTAATGAGGTCAACAGACTGTTCCAATGAGTGTTCCTTAGAGCTCATCTTACCTAGTTTCTAGGCAGGATTGAACACCACTAAAGGATACTTCTATTTCAAAATACTCTCTTGACTTGACAATCCAGTCTCCTAGCTGCCTCTCTCTGATTTGTAGGCCACTCCTCAAGCTCTTTACACCTGGTGCTATTATTCAGCATTCATAGCTTGCTGAAAAATACCATCATCAATCCAATGGGGAAAGCCTAAAACTCTCCTTTTGTTCATACACTCCTCAAGAAAACAGACACTTTTGAATCAATAAAACTTTCTTGGTTGATCCATCTGTCTCTGCTTCTACGGCTACTATCCTAGGTGAACTTACAGTCCTCTCCTGACTCAGCTACCATAATTGTGTCCTCCACCCTCTTATCTGCTCATAAGCTGCCCCATTCCATTTTCAGCACTGTGGCAAGGATATTAACTTAAAAGTACATGAAGTCCGAGACTGCATTACGTGATCTGGCTGAGAAGCCATGACCCATCAGCTAGAAAGTAATGAATCCATGCATTTCCAGAAACTGCAGGTATAATACCCCATTGATACAAGGTGTTTCAAAAGAACCACAATAGCCAAAGAAAGGTCATTCTTTGCAATATACAGCAGAGGGAGCATAGTCAATAATACTATAATGTCTTTGTACGGTGACAGATGGCAACTACACAAGACAGGGTAGATCGGGGACCATTTCAGAATGCATAATAATATTCAATTGCTATGATGTGCCCTTGAGCCAATAAAAAATTACACTTAGACTTGTCAATTACACTTCAATAAAATTACACTTTTATGTCAATTACACTTCAATAAAAAAATGGCCATGTATACAGGTACCCCTAAAAAATGACAAAAAGATCTGTAATAGCCAAAGAAAGTTAGCTGTTAACATTCTCCAAGCTCAGAGAACACTGGAAGTAGACCATCAGGACAGTAAATCAAGAAACAACTTTCCTCCTTGTATCTCCTCGTTCCTCTACTTTCTCCTTTTCCTTCCCTGTTCTTCAAAGTATCAAAGTTGCAGCAGCTAGCATGAGAGCGGTAGAGAACGGCAAATGTAAAGCAACTATAACCACCCCTTCCTTCTATGGGCAGTGATACTATAACAAAACTAGTAGGGAGTGCTGCAATTTTTTACCAAAGACAGGAATTCTATGAATTGGAATTAATAAATTACATTCAGACTGTTTCTACTTCTCACCTATAGACTCATGTGAGAAAACACATGTGTGTGTGTGCACATGCACGTGTATGTGTGTGTGTATCTGCCATTTTTAAAGTAAATTGATATATGTATGAGTATTCCCAGGAAAATCTAGGTTTACATTCATTGTTACAGTGTCATTGTTATTAGAACCAGTTTTATTCTCAAAAGAATCTTATTTTGGACAAAACTGATATTAAAAATATTGGAACAAAAATGGATACAAGTGTAAGAGAGATGGACAAACCCAGCTGGAGGCATGAATGTCCCTTTCTCAATAACCCAGAACATCTAGGCAGAAAGTCAGAAGGGACACAGGAGAACAGAAGAACACTACCTTCGGCACCTGGGTGGCTCAGAGGGTTAAAGCCTCTGCCTTCAGCTCAGGTCATGACCTCAGGGTCCTGGGATTGAGCCCCGCATCGGGCTCTCTGCTCAGCGGGGTGCCTGCTCCCTCCACTCTCTCTGCCTACTTGTGATCTCTCTGTCAAATAAATAAATAAAATCTTAAAAAAAGAAGAAGAAGAAGAACACTATCTTGTGGGCCTGACCTCATTGACATTCATAGGAAATTCCACCCTGCATTTATTTTAACATCTTAATTTAATTTTAATTTTATTTTATTCAGTGTCCCAAGAGTCATTGTTTATACACCACACCCATGGTGCGCCATGCAATACATGCCCTCCTCAATATCCACCACCAGACTCACCCATCGCCCTATCCCTTCCCCTCCAAAACCCTGATTGTTTCTCAGAGTCCAGAGTCTTTCATGGCTCGCCTCCCTCTCCAATTTCTGCCAATTCACTTTTTATTTCCTTCTCCTAATGTCTGTCATGTTATTCTTTATGTTCCACAAGTAAGTAAAACCATATGATAATTGACTCTGCTTGACTTATTTCCCTCAGCATAATCTCCTCCAGTCCCATCCATGTTGATACAAAAATTAGATATTCATCCTTTATGATGGCTGTATAATGTTCCATTGTATATATGGACCGTATCTTCTTTATCCATTCATCTGTTGAAGGGCATCTTGGTTCTTTCCACAGTTTGTCAGCTGTGGCCATCGCTGCTATCAACACTGGGGTACATACAGCCCTTCTTTTCACTACACCTGCATCTTTTGGGTAAATACCCAGTAGTGAAATTACAGGGTCATAGGGTAGCTCTAATTTTAATTTCTTAAGGAATCTCCACATTGTTTTCCAAAGTGGCTGCACAACTCACATTCCCACCAACAGTGTAAGAGGGCTCCCCTTTCTCCACATCCTCTCCAACACTTGCTATTGACTGTCTTGTTGATTTTGGCCATTCTAACTGGTGTTAAGATGGTATCTTGATGTGGCTTTGATTTGAATTCCCTGATGGCTAATGATGATGAACATATAGAAGAACAAAACTCGACCATTCTCTCACAGCATACACAAAGATAAACTCAAAATGGGTGAAAGACCTCAACATGAGGCAGGAATCTATTAAAAATCTAGAGGAGAACATAGGCAGTAACCTCTTTGACATCAGCCACAGCAACTTATTTCAAGATATGTCTCCAAAGGCAAAGGAAACAAAAGCAAAAATGAACTTTTGGGATTTCATGAAGACAAAAAGCTTCTACACAGCAAAGGAAACAGTCAACAAAACAAAGAGGCAACCCACGGAATGGGAGAAGATACTCAAAGTGACAGTTCAGACAAAGGGCTGATATCCAATATCTATTAAAAAAAACTCCTTAAACTCAACATCCAAAAATCAGATAATCATGTCAAAAATGGGCAGAGGGTTGAACAGACACTTCTCCAAAGAATATATACAAATAGCTAACAGACACAAGAATATCCATTCTTTTCAAGTGCACATTGAATATTTAGCATGTCAGATCATATTCAAGCAAGGAAAAAAGACTTAATAAATTTTAAAAGATTCAAGCTATATAAACTACATTCTGTGATCACAATAAAATGAGAAATAACAGAAAAATCTCTGAGAGACCCGAAAGTATTTAGAACTTACATGACACAATTATAAATAACCTATAAGTCAAAGAACAAAATCGAAAGGCAAATTAGAAAATACTTTTCCTTGAATGAAAATAAAAGTACATGTATCAAAATTTATGGCATACTTTTGAAAAAGTACTTAGAAATTTGTAACACTAAAGCTAATCATAAAAGACAAAAGTCTTTTAGCTCAGAAACTCTGAAAAAATACATTAATCTCAATTTAAGCATAAGAAAATAATAAAGAGTAGAATGAATAAAATAGAAAACAAAAATTGAGAGAGATCAATGAAATAAAAAGTTGATTCTTTGAGGACATCAATGAAATTGATTAGCTTTTATCCAGACTGATCAGGAAAGAGAGGGAGACCGAGAGAGAAGGAGGATATAAACCACTAATACCAGAAACAAGAGAAGTAACATCGTGACAGATACTATACATACTCAAAGGAAAATGGAAATGTGAAAAATTTTATACAACTTAAGTAAAATGAAAAAAATCCTTGAAAGGTAAAACTACCAAAGCTCTTCCAAAAATAAGTCAATAATCTAAATAGATGTATATCTATGGAAGAAACTGAATTCACAGTTAAAAATCTACCACAAAGAACACTCAAGGTCTAGATGGCTTCAACTATGAATTCTACCAAACATTTAAAAAATAAATAATATCTTTTCTCATTTGTTTTGTTTCTTAAATTCCACATATATATTGTACACCTGAAACTAATAGAATATTCTATGTTAACTATACTAGCATTAAAATTTAAAAAGTAATAATAAATAAATAAGAAAAAATACCAACTCTATACAAACTCTTGGAATTATTCCAGCAAAAAAAAAAAAAAAAAAAAAAAAAAAAGTTGGTTTATATACTTGAAAAGCAATCGGTATAATTCACCATATTAAGCAGCTAAAAATGATAAAACATTATGATCACCTCATGAAAGCTTTTATCCTTTTGTCACATAAAGTTCGTTGTAAGAATATTCATACAAACTTTGTTCATAATAGCCAAAACCTGGTACAATGTAAATGCTCATCAACAGATGAATGGAAACAAATTATGGTATATCATCTATACAATGGGATACTAATCAGCAACAAAAAGGAATGAACCTGTCATGTAGTTGACAACATGGGTGAATTTAAAAATAATAATACTGTGGGGCGCCTGGGTGGCTCAGGGGGTTAAGCCCTCTGCCTTTGGCTCGGGTCATGATCTCAGGGTCCTGGGATGGAGCCCCGTATCAGGCTCCCTGCTCAGCAGGGAGCCTGCTTCCTCCCCTCTGCCTGCCTCTCTGCCTACTTGTGATCTCTGTCGCCAAATAAATAAATAAAATCTTTAAAAAACTAAAATAAAATAAATTTAAAAAATAAAAAAATAATAATAATGGATAATAGAGATCAGACTCAGAAACGTACGTATCATATGGTTTCAGTTTTACAAAATAACAGAAAATGTAAACTTATCTGTATGACAGAAAACAGTTCATTGGCTGCCTGGACATGGGGGAGCAGAAGTTGGTGGCTTGAGAAAACCTTTGAGAGTGAGAGATACAGTCACAATCTTGATCATGGTGATTATTTTATGGATGTACACTTAAGTCAAAATTCATCAAATTCCATATTTTAGGCATGTGCAGTTTACTGTATGTCAGTTACATCTTTTAAAAGCAGTTATAATAAAAAATGAGTAAGTTTTTGTCTCAAATTCCTTGCTCACTTTTAATTACATTCAACAAACTCTTGTACTAGATGCCACAATAGACACTAATGAGTGAGATCCAGTCCCTACAAAGAAGCTGGTTAGCGTTAAACATGGGAGCTAAGACAGTGGCAAATATGATTTTTATGGATTGTGATTTGGAGAAGGCTGGGAAGGAAGAATGGGAAGGAGGAAGAGAAGAAGGAAAGAAGAATGAGCAGGAGAAGAAAGATCTGTGCTTTGGTCAACCCAAGAAACAAGAGATTCCCTCACTGTTCAAGCATAAACTAGGTATTTATAAGATTCCAGGCACCATGATCATCACTGAGAAAACACTTTTAGTAAGTAAGCATATGATGAGATAAAACATACATTTAGATCATGAAATACACAAAAATAATAAAGCATGAGGGAGGAAAGAATTCATTCTGATGGATTAAAAAGGAATGTTTGACCATGACCATGACAGTAAGGAAATAAAAAAAATAAAAATATTTCGAACATCAAGACTGGAAAGAATTGCTCCTCCTAAGGGGTGGCATGCATCAGTGTGGCTGAGGAACAAAAACTCCTCTGTCAGGGTCAGCAAATAGGACATATAATGGAAAAGTAATGGGGAATTAAGCTAGAAAGGTGGGTCTGTCATAATATTGTGAAAGAAACCACACCCCATAGTAAGCAGTGTGGAGTCAATTCTGTAAACACATGGATGTTTTAAATTTTTTTAAGATTCGTTTATTTACTTATTTGACAGAGAGAAAGCGAGTACAAGGAGGGGGAGGGGGAGGGGCAGGCAGAGGGAGAGGGAGAAGCCAATTCCCCACTGAGGAGGGAGTCAGATGCAGGACTTGATCCCAGGACCCTGGGACCATGACTTGAGCCCAGGGTAGACGCTTAACCGAGTGAGCCACCACATGTCCCAGCACATGGATTTTTTAAAACAACAGTATGATTACCGGTTGTGTGATCAGTTGAGATGGCTCACAAAAGATGTTTATTATAATGATGATACCACTCATGTTTGTAAATTATGCAGTTTAAAAACTTGATCAAGATCTTTCCTTCTAATACATCATACTTGGTAACTGGCTTTCCAATATACTTTTTTTTTTTTTAAGATTTTATTTTTAAGTAATCTCTATATCCAACATGGGGCTCGAACTCAAAACCCTGAGATCAAGAGTTGCATTCTCTACAGACTGAGCCTGTCAGGTTCCCCTCCGACATTCTTTCTTACGCTTGAGGGTTGCATGTGCAATCAAAATTGGTGAGCGGTAGAATTTCATGAATCCCTGTAATAATCACAGGAAAGTGTCAAAATAGTAAATTATGTGAACATGTACATTATGGCAGAAAAGTTACATATGTAAATATACATAGGGAGAAAGAAGAATCATCGATATCAAAAGGGGGATAAGATCCAAATCAGGGAAAAAATTTTAGGATCCATTAAAAAAGGATAAGCAGACGGAATGGAAAACAATAAAAGTTAACACATGAAAATAAAGGTTAAATGTCAACATCTGTATATAAGACATGCTAGAAAAATATAAAGGGCAAACCGCTTTTATAAAATAGGACCCATTATTTTACAGAAATTACACACACAAAAACACATATACTCACAAACATGAACTCAGATAGAAAAAAACCAAAGCATGCCAAAGAAGTTACAAATAAACCACTATGGATATTTACAGGAAAATTCAGTACAGCAAAGACAAAGGGAACATTCTAAAATTTTCTAGCAAGAATTGGCAGATCACATATGAGTGAAACTGTATGATAATTGTCTATCTCTGTTTGACTTACTTCACTTAACATAATCCCCTCCAGTTCCATCCATGTGGATGTAAGTGGTAGGTATTCATCCTTTCTGATGGCTGAGTAATATTCCTTAGTGTATATGGACCACATCTTCTTTAGCCAATCGACTGTTGAAGGGCTTCTTGGCTCCTTCTCCAGTTTGGCTAATGTGGACACAGCTGCTAGGAACATAAGCAGCAGCACGGAGGACCACAGGGGAAGGGAGGAAACGCCAAAGGGGGAGACACCAGAGAGAGAGATGAACGAGAGACTACAGCCTCCGAGAAACAATCTGGGAGTTTCAGAGAGGAAGAGCGTTGGGGGAGGGAGTAGCGGGGTGATGGGTATTGAGGAGGGCACGTGTTGTGATGAGCACTGGGTGTTATACTTAACCAACAAATCACTGAACACGGCATCAGTGACTAATTATGTACTATAGAGTGGCTAACTGAACATAATAAAAACAATTTACAGAAAAAAAAGAATTGGCAGATCATCTAATGAGGGAAAGCATTACAGCGATATTTGAAATGAAGCAGTAAGAGGGCCAATACCCACACTCCCGGGCTGGAGCCCACCAGCTTTGCATCCAGGGGCTGCCAAACACGAGTACTAGCTAACATTAAACAGGATAGTTAACTTCTCTGTAGCTCAGTTTTCTCATTTATACAATACAGATCATAATAATTTCCATGTCATAAGATTGTTGGGGGTTCTAAACACATTACAATAGAAAAAAACCATAAATATACAGCCAAATACATAATAGACATTATACGGCTATAAACTGTTATTGTTTTCAGATTTCTCAGTAGCAGTATTTGATGGAGGAATTCAAAGAAATAACATTTTCAAAATGCTCAAGAAAAGACAGTGTGAGAATTTTATATTTGCTTGAACAAATACTCGATTATAAGGGTGAATAAGAGAAAAATTATAATAAATGTAAGGAAGGAATAAAAATTAATATATTGACATATTAATAGCATATAATTAAAAATTAATTCATAATTATTAGTCATTCTTTATCCAAAATTCATTCAGAGTGTTAAATGTCAAGTATTATTTTCAGTTTTTACATATATTAACTAATTTAATATTCACATAAACCTCATGACGGGGCACCTGGATGGCTCAGTGGGTTAAGCCTCTGCCTTCAGCCCAGGTCATGATCTCAGGGTCCTGGGATGACGCCCCACATCAGGCTCTCTGCTCAGCAGGGAGCCTGCTTCCGCCCCCCACAACCCCGCCCCGCTCTCTCTGCCTGCCTCTCTGCCTCCTTGTAATCTCTTTCTGTCAAGTAAATAAATAAAATCTTTAAAAAAAAATAAAAATTTTTAAAAAAGAAACATAAACCTCATGAGGTGAAGAGAGGTTCACCAAAGGTCAGTCGGGGTAGGACTGATAGGCAATCAAGAGTATCTCCATACTAAGCCTTCTTTGTAAGGTCTGCAAATGTGAGACAGATCTTAAATACAAACCATCTGTTCTTTGATCCCTTTCTGAGTCTTTCCTCCATGAAAGTTTGTTTACAGACGTTATCTCTCAGAAATGGTCCTTGAGTGTGGTTTCTGTGGAGGCAGAAACCTCTCTTTTGAAGGAGTTTGGATTTTGGTTACCTGTCCTGTTGTGTTCTCTTCCACATAAAAGGCCAATTTGTGGTTGAGTCCAATTGTGGATGAAACCAAATATTTCAGAACAAAGGATTGGCACTAGCCAGTTGGCACTCAGATGCAAATGTGTACCAAACACAGAGCTCTATTGCTTTTTTTGGATAAATCATGCACACATTTCTCCCAGTTTTTGAGTCACAGCAAGGAATGACTAAGGACAGAGAAAGCAGTATTAAAGTTAGAGACCTTGACTTTTCTATGGTTAAGAAATAACAATTGTTGGTTACCTACCCAGCACCTTAAGCCTACAATCATGACAGAAAATTGCTAAGAGGGAAAAGAAAAAAAAAACAAATTCAGATTCAAGCATGGTCCCAGGCATTTAAATCTGGTTCTTTAGGTCTCTGGCCGTGTCCTGTGGTTGCCATCTTGCTGTGTTGGCACAAAGTTCTGTTGTATAAGTTCTTTCCACTCAAAGACCAAATGCTTCTAAAGAATTCTTAAGAATTCCTAATTTTAAGCTTTCTAAAGGAAAATCAATCCTGTTGTCAGTGGGCTAAATCTTTTTTTTTTTTTTTTTTTTTTTAAGCTGGGACACATGAATCTCAGTATTTACTTTCTCAAGTTTAACCGCCGTCTAGTGATCAATAATTACTGAAGAGTTCCCACCCACTGTGGATCCTCCGCGCTTTTTATGGTGTCTTCCAGCTGACAAAGTCTCTGCTTTTTAGGTCATGTAGAGGCTACTTGAGAGAAGATGAAGGAAATGTAACTCATCCCTGTTAGTACTAAGACTGATTAGATTGCCGAGTCTCTTGTTTAAGTGTTTTGCCACATCTGCCCAAAGCAAAGTGGAGCCAGAATTAGGGTAGAAATGTGAACCCTGAAAGGGCACTTGTGATGTGTTCTTATGGTAAGAGTTAGTGAGTGCTCATGTGAGTTTAAAAATACCACTTACCTTCTCTGTTTTTTGTGAGGATTGAGAATAATATGAACAATACAATTTCTGAGGGAACATTAAGGCTTTGGAAAGTTCTCTAGTAACTATCCCAGGACATCGAGTGCCTCAGTTACTGGAAAAAGAAGTTGGAATTCCTCAGATTGAAAACACAAGGTCAAGTAATTTTTTTGCTACTATAAGAACCTTTCCACCAAACGAAAGCTTCGTTCCCCCTTGAAAATCAGCAAATATTAACTAGGGTATTCAAACTCCATCACAAGCTGCAACTGTATGAACTCATTTGTGAGTGTTCAAGGGTGCCCTAAAATTTGAGTTCTTCCACATTCCATCTTTACAGTTTTACCAAGACTAATGTGATGCAGATGAGACACGAAACCAGAGACATCCTCAGCAACCTTAATAACATTTTCTCACCACTGCTGATAAAAGGTCAGTGATCAATTTGTCCTCCTTGGAGTGGGTAATTTCTTTTAAATGTTTGCAAGTTTCCAGTGGAAGGTTTCTGAAGATACCCAGCGGCCAAAGTGACAGAGATTATCCCCATGTGTTTGTCCCCACACCCCCAGGCCAAAATATCGTCGTACTCTAAAACAGGTATTATGTCACAAAAAAATATTCCTCAGTAAAAATCTTTGGGAGTTTAAGGGAAAATGAGAAATTGAGTGCATGACCGTCCTTTGTGGCAGCCTCACTGATTTCATACTTCCTTTTTTCCCTTTGGTTTCACTCAGCAAGGGCTTAGAGGTCGAGCAAAAGGACCATTCTCCATTCCAGTTTTTGGTTGCATATGAAAGCCCCTAGTTCTGACTTAAGGCCACTCAGTGAGGAAACAGCTCTAGTCCTATCTGCTCCAAGAGCTACACCTAAATGTTTTCCAAAGGGGTTTAAGGGCCTATTCCTAAGGTCTCCAGTGTAGTCACCTGTTTGTGGGCCTGGTCTCCAAAATCTCTGTCTAATATTTATAGTTCTTCTAAGTTCCTTTGATTTTATTATGGGATTTGAGGTCTTTTAAGCCACAATCAAAAAATTCACAGTAACTTTTCTATTGAATTTTATCACCTATGAGGTTCCAAATAACATATAAATCAATGGATACAGATCTGGGAACACTGAATTAAGCGTTCTTATAACTACTCATTGCTCTGTAAATTTCCGCCTGTCCTGCACAGGCTTTGGAAAGCCTTTGAAAATCAATCTCAGCTCAAACCACAATCAGGGCTTAAGTTCCACCGTGAGGGGCTTGTTCTGATCTGGTTAACTTTAAGAGACAATTCAGCTTTCGGAGTGGCTGGCTGGCCAGCGGGAGAGGAGAGCTGGTCAGAGTGGTAGAGGAACAGGGTAACTGAGGGCCACAGGACCGAACAAGAGTACGATCAAAACTTTTAGGTTCAAGTTGTGGTTTGAGCAGATCTAGAAAAGAGATAGTCTTTCACATTTTTCATTGGTTTCCTTCACCAGAATATTTAGAGAGACAACAGTGGAAGCTGAATTCTCTTGCAAGCTTTTGCATACCAATAAAAAAATACAGGTCACTGAACGTTCGCCGTTTTACTCTTTCCATTCTAAACCACTTCTCAAAAAGGAGGAATTTTGTTCCAATGAAAGGTTTCCCAAAATGGCTACCAAAGTTAAACTACTGTTGGTAAATTTATGCCATTTAGGAAGCAACTCACATGTATTAGTTACGATGTAAATACGTGCAAAACACCTTCAGAAGACACACACTCGCGTTCAGGCTGAGAGGAACACATGACAGTCTGGCAATGGTCAGTCAAATCAGTGATTTGTTGACCTTATGTCCTGGGCACACAAACTAATGGCTAGGCAGCTTCCAGTAGCCAACCTGACAGGTCTTGGGAGACATAATGTTTGGACATGAACTTCCTACTAACCATGAACAACAGAAAATAATGAAAAGAGTAGTGACAAAAAGTAACGTTGCTAGTAATGAGGCAGCTTTCTCCCAGGGATGTACGTCTACAAATCTCATGAAATAATCAAAGAATTCCTGAAAGGCGATCTTCCAGGACAAAATACACTTACCATTTGATAGTTTGATGATGAGAAGCTGGAATTGAGATCTAATGCAAGACTTACCTCATCACTGGCCTCAGTGGCCCACCATTTCTGAGAGGGACTAGGCTTTGGCACAAAGGAGGTTTTCAGTAGGATCTTGGTGGGACTTCCAGGTAGTTGAACTCCTCAAAACATCACCAGATAACCCTTCAATAAACAAAAGTCACATTTAGTAGAACTTACTGCAATAAGGGACACAGCAATGTCTCAGAAGAGATAAGTCAGAAGTAGAATAATTTTAGGACTTTGGGGATTAGACTCAAGTAGGTTAAGGGGGTCTTTCAAAGTGGAGAGTTGAGTAGGATTGAGCAAAGCTGTGATGTCACAGTTTAGGACTGGGTGACACATCTAGGTGAGGGTCCCGAGTAAATTGTTACAATAAGAAGGCTACTTGCCAGTGTGCAGTTATTATCTTGACTCTACTGATTTGTGGGCATTTCTGGAAGCAAACAGTGGATTTAATTACTAGTTTGTAATCATCTTTCCTAGGTTAAAGTTTCCTAGAAGGAATAACTAAATCACTTAAGTGGGTTTATGGATGCCTACAAGTCATGTTCACAGACGGTCTCAGTTATCGAAGACTCTGATTTTAATACCTATAAAAGTAGAATTTCAAATAAAAACATCAGATGTTACAAAAATGGGTATTACCAGTAAACGAAAATTTTGATTAACAAAGTAAGAAGAAGAAAACATGATGGGGTTGCCTGGGTGGCTCAGCAGGTTAAGCATCTGCCTTCAGGTCAGGTCAGGATCCAGGAGTCCTGGGATCCAGCCAGGCCCAGCATCAGGCTTCCTGCTTAGCAGGGAGCCTGCTTCTCCCTCTCCCTTTCCCTCTGCCCCTCCCCCTGCTCCTCCTCTCTCTAGTTCATTTTGCTCTCAAATAAATACACTCTTAAAAAAAGTAAAAATAAATTTTAAAATATCAAGAACACTTCATTTTAAAATTCACTGTCAAGGGGCACCTGGGTGGCTCAGCCAGTTAAGTATCTGCCTTTGGCTCAGGTCACAATCCCACGATCCTGGGATCAAGTCCCACACCAGGCTCCCCATTCTGTGGGGAGACTGCATCTCCCTCCACCTCTGCCTAGCTGTCTCTCTGTCTCTCATGAATAAATAAACAAAATCAAATTAATTCATTAATTAACTTAAAAATTCACTCTCAAGACTTAAATATTACAGTAAGCTCAAACTTGGAACTATCCAACAGAAAGAGCACATACAGAAGTGGTTCCAAAATGAACTGTGTACAAAGTCACCAAGAAAGTCTCAGCGCAGCTCTAAACCCAACGTTGTCTATAGCACAACTAAGTCTAATAAAATTAAAAACTATTAGAAAAAAAAAACATAGTCTTTTCCAACAGCAACAAAAGAAAATTGTCTCAAAGAAAAAAAGTCCTAAGTAAATTAAGATAAATTTACAACTGCTCTTCAAGAAAGGCACAATAACCAAAAGTGGCAGATAAAGGTAGAGCAGAGAAAGTGGCCCTTTTTACAGCGAACACACTCCAACAGCCAAACCAGGCCGGTCTTCTGAGACTGCCGTCTTTTTTTTTTTTTTTTTCTCTCAAGTATACCTTTTGCCAGCGTTTCCTTTACTTAAAATAATAAGTGGTAAAATGATAACATTTTTGAGAGGAAAAAAAAAGCCTGTATGTGCTTACAGCTAAACAAAATCAGTGAACATGACGCCTTTTGATACATTTTGATTGATACATTTGATTGACAGTCTTCACTCTATGCCAGGCCCTAGGAGTGCTGCAAGTGCCTGAGATTCCCAGTGTGGTTGCCTATGGGGGTCCAAAGCACACATGTCACCCTGGGGCCAATTGAAGGAGTCTCTGATGGTGCCCTTGAGCACGTGTTTTTTTTGAAATTTCCCTTCGGTATTCTACGTGCAAAGCTGAGAATAGCTACAATAGCGAACAGTTCAAAAGAAGCTCCGACTTTGACTTCAGCCCTACTAGTCTGGCTTTGGCTCTTACCTTCTCACAGATCTCTATTGGTATCTGAGGACAAATATGGCAAACTGATGAAATATGAGTAGAAGGACAGCAAGAAGCATGACAGACCCAGAGGGCTAGCATCCCCCCAAACATCTCAGTATGCTGTGATCTTGGGCCGACTCACTGAGTGGACAGAACATAATAAAGAAAAAATTACAGAGCTCAAATCTTGGGCACAGTAAGCCAACTTGACAAATGCAGGGCAACGTACATGGGACTGAGCAGCAATACACACGATAAACTCTTGAGGCATTTAGCTCATTTTAAGCATAGCGTGAGTCAACACTCATTTGGCTGCCAGAAAAGAAACTCCATTCGAGGCTGTATCAACACATGCGCAACGGCTGGACGAGAAGACCCTTTCTACATGCTTGTAGAGCGCTTTCAGCTCTGAAGCTCATCCTGAGCGGTATCCTTTACCAAGAACATGGAAAATTATATTACAGTTGATGAGGGAATGTGGAGCGGTTGTTTTCCTAAAAAAAAAAAAGGATATTTATCTGGAAGGAAAGCTAGCATAGGGAGAACATGACAGATGTTTTCAAAATAGTCGAAGAACTCACATGTGGAAGTTAGATTAGATTTATTGTGTAAAGTCCAGAAGTCGAAAGCAATGGATACGTGGAAGGAAATGCTTTTTGGCAATGTTGATTTTCAAAAGGCAGAGGACTCCCTGTCCTGAAGACATTTGAGCCTTCTAGTATGTAATGGGGTGGGGGGTGTGGGTTCAGAACTTGGAGAGTTGAATCAGGTAACGAAGTCTCTTCTCTGTCCAAGACTTTTTGATCCGTGTATTTAAAAGTAGCTCGGGAAACCCAGCATCTGGGTCACCGGCGACTTGTCCAGTCAGCCCCGAAGAGGGAGACAGCCCATGCGATCGGCGCCACATCGTGACTTTCCAATGGGGGAAATGCAGTGACTTTTCTGCAGATGTCACTTTCCACGCTGTGAACAGCACACGTGTCTCTTGATCACTCCCTTTCTCCCTGAAACCCAACTTCCCTGCAGAAACTGACAGCGCGTGTCTTTCCTCTCCTTGAAGACTGAGGCTCTACGTTCCCCACCCGCCCAAAGTCCGGGATCCGAGGGGCTCCTCAGCACTCGCCCGATAGCCCGCCCTGCCCTCTGAGCTCTCCCGGGGTGCTCGGCGGCACACGAAGCGACCCAGAGGCAGGGAAAGAGGGGCCCGCGGCGGGGTCCCCGCCATTGCGAGGACTTGCCCTCGGACCTCCTGAAACTCCGGGACGGCTGGCGAACCTCGAGCGGGGGCGCCGGGGGCGAGGCGCGCCGGGCGCGGGGCCGGAGCCGGGCGGCGGCCGAGGACAAAGGGTCGGCCGGCCTTCCCCGGGACGCCGACCCAGGCGCGCTCCGCCCGGCCCCGCGCCGCCCGCCGGCCCCCGCCGAACTTGCCCCCCGCGCCGCGCTCCCGGGAGGGGGAGGGGAGAGGGGAGGGGACGCGGGGCGCCGGGGCGGAGGCGCGGGCCGCGGGGCGCGCGAGGAGCGCTTCCGAGGGAAAGTGAGAGGGGAGGGCGGCCGGGCTCGGCACGCTCCCTCCCTCGGCCGCTTTCTCTCACATAAGCGCAGGCAGAGGGCGCGTCAGCCATGCCCTGCCCCTGCGCCCGCCGCCGCCGCCGCTCGCCCCGCGCTCCGGAGCCGCCCGCGCCGCCGAGCTCCCCGGCCTGGCCGCGCGGCGCCCCGCCGCCCTCCTCCCGGCCGCCGCTCGCTGCACCGGGGAAGGGGAGGGGAGGGAGGAGGGGGCCGCGGGCTCGGGGGGGTCGGAGGGGCCGAGCAGCGCCGAGGGGGTCGGCTTTGCCCCCCTCGTGCCAGAAAGCGAAAACAGAAAGGCGAACCGAGGCGCCGTCCCCGCTCGCCCTCGCCCTCGCCTCACCTCGCCGGCCCCGAATGCGGGGAGCTCGGACGTCCGGTTTCCTGTGAGGCTTTTACCTGACCGCGCGCCCCTCCCCGGCACTGGCCGGGACCGCGCCGCGCCGCGTGGGGAGCGCCGAGCCGCGGACCGCTGCCGCCGCCTCCGGCCGCCCTCGGGGGTCGCCGGCGGCTCCGCGCGGAGGGAGCGCAGCGTCGCGGGGGCGCCGCGCCCCCCCCCCGCCCCCACCGCGGCCCGGCCGCCGCGCCCCGGGTCCTTCCACCATGCACTTGCTGGGCTTCTTCTCTCTGGCGTGTTCCCTGCTCGCCGCTGCGCTGCTCCCGGGTCCGCGCGACGCGCCCGCCGCCGCCGCCGCCGCCTTCGAATCGGGACTCGGCTTCTCCGACGCGGAGCCGGACGCGGACGAGGCCCAGGTAGGTGCGGGGCCGCGCGCGCCGGGGCCGGCCTGGGGGCGAGTGCGGGGGGCGCTGCGGTGTAGGGGGTCCCGGGGAGCCGGGAGCCGCGCCGAGCGTGGGGTGCTGTTCCACCTTCTGGGCGTTGCATCCAGACTTAACCGAGCTGCCCGCACGCTTCCTCGGAGAAAAGTTTTCTTCTCCTGGTTTTCTTGCAGTGGAGTTGTTGCTAAGTCGGGAAGCCAAGTCCGGAGAAAGCGGCGGCCGCAGAGGCGGCGGCTGGTGCAGATCGCAACCTGCCGGGAGCGGTCCCCGCGGTGCACCCGGCGGGCTGGAGCCCTCGCGGGGCGCGCGGCTCGGGGGAGCCCGGGTTCGTCCGGTCGGGACGGCTCGTCTCTTCCCGCATCAGATCAGTGGGCGCCCACGCAGCTCCGGGGGCTGGGGCGACCGGTCGGCCGAGGTTTGTTTTCCCGGAGCGTTGCTCTTACTCCGAGCACCGGGCGTTTTTAGGGAAAGTGTAAAAGGAATGTAGTCACCGGCTTGGGATCAAGACTTGAGATTCCCCTGGAGAAGCTGGGCAAAGGTGGGCTGCAGCACGATCGCTTGTAGACCACAGTCAGGCAAGACTTTACAGCTTCATAAGCTCTGCGTTTCTGAAATGCGCTAAAGTACTGAAAAGTAAGGTGGATAGTTTTATTAAGTAAAAGAGGGTTTAACCCTTTGCCAGAAAATGTTGCCACGGTACTTTTGAGATATTCTGATTTTCAAACAGGAGTGACTGTATTTGTGCCTGCTTGTGCTCTTCCAAAATGTGTACGTAAAACGTTCAGCTCTGTCATAAGGATGGATAGTGTGCTGAACGGAGTTTGGGAACTCCCGGAGAAGTTTTGTATTCCACAGACTGTGGAACGCCTCCTTTCAAAGGCCTGCAGAGCCCCTGACTGGGTCCAGAATGCAGTGCTTTATTTCACCCCTTGGCCAGGGGTGTGTGACTGTCAGCTGGGAGGTGACTTGATGAACATACGTTGAATGTGTAGGAATTGAACTGCCTCCACATTTATATTTTGAAATAACGTTTTACCATGCAGAAGACTAATTTAAAAAAAATCAAACTACCTTTAAACTTTAAATTTGGGGGACAAATTATTTTAAAAAAACAACAACAGAATTTGTAATTATATATGGGTCCAGGGAAAGAAAACCTTGGGAGGGAAAAAAAATGTCAAATTACAGAAGAGTGTATTATGTGATTTGTAAAATAATTTTCAACACAGATACTTAAGGTTGGTAGAACTATTATCATGAGAATGTCTCCCTGTGTTTAAATGCCTTGAAAAACGTAACATTAGACCCACTTACACTTCCTGTAATTTGAATGCCTTGGGGTTCATGATATCTGTTCACTTTCTGTCTCTGCAAAGTCAAATTATTAAAAGTATGACTTAGTAAGGCAACACTCAGGTGGCTGGTGAAAGAGATCAGGGAACCTCTTGAGAGCAGGTTATTACCTGTGTTAACTTACTTGAGTTTGCAGGAGGAAAGGGTGAAGAAGGAAGTAAAATGAGAAGTCTTTCCTGATAAGCCAAAAGCCTGTGTGGGAGTCACTCACTGCTGGGCCAATCTTGAAGGACTGGGCCCATGTATGCACATGCATGTTTATTTTGTGTGGGTGTGCGTTTGGAGGTTAAAGTTATTTTTCATCTTCAAAATATCTTCTTCGGTGATGTAATCAAATCTTTCTTTGGCTGTAAAAATCTTCACGTGCTTTTATTTGCTTTTCGTATTTAGCCATCTTTTATATCCTGTATGGTGAATGTGAGTTGATATTCTGTATGTGACAGGGACTCTCTTCCACTTGAAACATCATTTTAAGTCTCTGAGTTCTGCAGCCCCTAAGACAGTATATTATTTCTGCACCAAAATGTTCCTCATTGGTTGAGTGGAAGCTTGACGGGGCAAGCGTCATTAATGCCTTTCGTGAAGTTGCTGGTTCCTTGCCATGAGATTCCCAAGAGACATGGTCCAGAGACTCCATGTCTCTCCCTAGTGGCCTAAACAAGTGGCTCATGAGGAGGTAAAGCTGGGAGAGGAACTGATTGTTAACGTCCTATGTGGTACAGAAACCCGACCCCAAGAAGAGATTTCAGAAGGTAGATAAGAGACACTAAATATACAAAATCTTCGATAAATGCAGTTTGGGTAATTGACACTTAGGAAGTATTTTTATAGTGTTTTAAAAAAAATACAGAACAGCTCACAAACTATAAACCGAGCTTAGCCATCAAGTCTTTCACCACACTTCCCCCAAACCCGTACAAAAAATGGGAGGTAAAATCGCAGACGTGAACAAGCATGTACAAACATATATATCATATACATCCAAGCGCATATGAATAAGACTCCCTTGTCCCTTGACTTATATTTTTATTTATCAGGTTCCTCTTTTCCTGGTTATGTGATTTAGTAACAGATCCCAGAATGTTTCCCCGAAGGATATTAGTACAAGCAAGCCAACATGAGAAAAGTATGGCAGGCAAAGTACTGCCTATTATATAATTAAAATTATATAATTAAAGTATTATAACATTATAATATTATATATTATATAATTAAAATTAAGAGGAACTATTTAAAATTATCGTCTAACTCAAAAACCTGCAAAACCTGGCAAGAGCACTAGATTGCTAAATACAATTGCTAGATTTGCCAACATGAGATTGTGTAGCATTCACTCTGATTGGTTGGAGTTGAGGAGTTTTTATTTTAAAAGAAAAAAAAATTATTTATCATGAAAAAAGAATTACAAGTACTATACTTTTATTCCAAAAAGGGGTTAGCAGGGAGTATAAATACTTAGGTCTTTATATATTTTAGAGCAATGAATTCAAGGAGAACATGTCTTATGTTGCACATGCCTGTGTTAAAGATCAAAATCCACAAAAGAAGGCTTAAAGGTTTATAATGTCTCAATTAAGGGAATAATCTAGATAAAGTATGATTGAATAAGCAAATATAACTTATTTTGTTTTACATAAATAACTTTAAATAACCCTACTTTACAATTTAAATGCAAAAAAAAGATTATTTTAATCTTAACACTAATTGCTTTAATGAGAATAGCTGTTTTAAATTAAAATAGTAAAAGAACTTATGGTTTATGCTTACTATCACAAAAAACTTCCTAATAATGGTAACCAGTTTACAACATGCCAGATTTTCTTTCTCCACTGTTTATAATTCTCCATACTTTTGTACTTGTTTTGTGTTTACTGTTTCAAATTAATCAGTGATGATGTTTTTCAACAAAAAATGTGTGGGTTAACTATATTAGAATTCCCTAGAGGTCTTTAAATTTTTTCCCCTTGCCTGAGACCAACCAAATCTCTAGGTTTGGCCCTTGGAATATACATTTATACTAACATCCTAAGTCATTCTCATGCATAATGACAGTTTTAGAATCACTGAACTACGGTATGTAACAATGACTAATTTCATGGGTTTTGCCATCTTCTTTATGTAACTGTTGAGTTTGCAGGGTAATCTGTTAGGCAGGGGGTATCTTAAAAGACGTAAGCCATTTTTCCTCTTTTCGGGGAGCATACAGCTCAGATAGAAAAAATAAAGACTTAAGCACAAAAAATACTGTGAGGTATTGAAGGAATAGTCCCAGAGCATCGTCTGTGTCCTGAAGTTTGCACAAGAGAGTCATCCACGTGGCCTGGAGTGCCTTGGCAAGAGGCAGAACTTGGGCTGTAACTTGGGTGAGAATTTCCAGCACATGACTAGACTATATCAAGCATGGGGATCCCATTTGGGTCATGGATGGGGTGAGAAGGTGAGAAGGCAAGGGGTTATATAGAATAACAGTGAAGAATCTTAACTATGAGTAAGTTTTTAGAAATGGTTGTGGTCACGTCACGAATGACCTAAGACACTTGAAGGTGAATTATGGAGGGTGATTCATGCTCTGAGCACCTGAAAGACACAGGTAATAAGAGAAGTTTTGAAATCATTCTGGGACTGATTACAAGTCATAAAGACTTGCTGGGGACATGGTCTAGTGAAGAAGCAACAACAGTATTCTAGAAGGGAAGTGATATGTAGAGCAGAGTTGAGGCAGCAGGAGCAGAAGTCAAAGCTGTCACAGAGAAAGAACCCATGGATTTGTGGACTCATTCACAAGAAAGATGAGGGAGTAGAAGAAACGAACCTTGGCATCAATACTTTAATCGTAGGGCAGCGTGGGTCCTTGCAGGTTTGGGGCACTGCGGAGAAGAGCAGAGACCGGTTTTCAGGGATCCATGATGGCTGACGACAGCATGATTCTGTAAATCGCTTAAGATTTTACTAGTCTAAAAACTCTTCGGAGAAGCAAAATAAGCTTTACAAATTAACATCCCATTGGAGGAAAATCGTTGCCTTGGATCATCAGGACTTAAACTATGTAATATCCTTAAAGTATGTGAGCATTTGACAAGTACTATTACAATCCTGAAAGGAAAATTAACAGTCTGCATATCCTACCGCTCTGCATTGAAAATGGAGAGGTAAATTTTACTCCACTGAATTATTAGGCTCTAAGCGCAACTATAATACATAGTCATTGACTTGTGGCCTTCTCTGTGCTTCGTGTCGCAGGACCCGTGACATTTCTCGGATGTTCTGCAGATGTCCGTACTCTCTGGCAGCAGTCTTTAGAAAGGGGTTCAATAGTAGGGAAATATGAAATGTCTGTGAAAGTGGAAACCCATGAACTTTCTTGTCTTCACTTCAGTCCACATCGATTTATGTCGGAGGCCCAGAGTCTCACTCCCTAAGAGCCCCTTTCTGAGGAGGGCAAAGGATGACATAATGGAAGGACTGAGGTTTTGTCCCCTTTCCCAAGCATCTACGCTTCAGTGGCACGTCTACAGTTTTTACGATTATGAATTGCCTTAGAGTGTACGATTAAGTGTTTTGTCTGGTTACCTATGGTTTGGGACATAAAAGAGCTCAATTCCTCTTTGGTTTGGGTTTCACTTCTTGGAATTTGTTCTTCTGAATTCAGGACACCTGATGAACAGTCATTTGTTCAAGAATTGATTATCATCAACTTTGCTTTGTAGGAAGCACTTCTTGGTATCAGTCGCACAGCTTTAGGGCTGGTGGGTCTCTTTTCTTGGCTGTCCAAGTTGACCTGAGACAGTGGAAGGTGGTGGACTGGGGACACTGCTTTCTGCCCTTTTGGGTCAACGGCTCTTGAGGTGAAGGTCTTGGCCTTCTGACCAACCTGGCAGCAACCAGGAGTTCTGTCTCACAGCTCTTTCTAGGATGTTTGGGGACTCAGAGGCTGGTGGGAGAGCACAGAAGGTTGCTGTGCCCCCTGGCACTGGTGTTTTTGGCAGCTATCGGGGTACTTACAGGTTCAGATCACTCCCTGGGGACCGTGCAGACATCTGTATATTGAGTAGGCATTCACATGATCTTTAGGTCTTCTCGGTAACATCCTCAGCATCTCTGTGTGCCCTGCACTGTGCCAAGAGCTGTTCAAGTTCAGTCTGTTTTTCATTACGTCTTTCTGAGATGGATGTTATCTTATTTCATTAAAGATAATAAGCCCAAGACTCGAACGACTTAGCCGGGAGCGAGGATAGGGCTTTCTTGCTTTAGTTTCTCTTTTTAAAAAAAGCTTTTGCAGCACTTATTTTAGAAAAGTGTGACCATGGGTTTGGGCCTTCCAGATCTGTGAAAGGCCCATGACCATAGATAGTCTTTTCTTCCTGCAAGTGGTAGCAGTGCACAAGAAGGCAGAGAGAAGAGGGACTCTGCACATGGGGCCTAATCCGGTTACATTTATTTGAGTCCCGGTTCCCTTACAATTGGACAACTCTGAAATAAACTTGTACTTTCCTCCAAGCCTTACCATATGGTGCCCCCTCCAATGAAAAGGTGGTCATACATGACCTGAGTCCCTAGCAGCCTTGCAAGAATGCGTGCATAACAAGAATTCTAACCAGAATTCCTATCACACAGTTTTTCTAAGTTGCACTAATACAACTTCGGTGGAAAGATTATGGTTTTACCTATGCCCAGTGACCTTTCAGGAATAACTGGGTTTGGAAAGAACGAACTGTGGTTGGTAGAAGCATTCAGGTCCTTGGGCTCCCAGGCATGCGTTGTTGCATCTTGTACCAGCTACATTATTTCCGGTCGGTGGTCATTCTGTAACTACTCCCTAGTCCTACAGTTGTTGCAGAAGGCACATTTGTGAGTTCAGCTCTGTATAAATTGTGAATTAAGGTATCATTGATTTTTCACATTAGAAAAAGACTTGATAGTTCATTGAATGATGATAGTTCATTGAACTTACAATGTCATTCAAAAATTTACAGTAAATATTATAAATTAGTCAGTTTAATTGTTTCTTCTGAAATTCCCTCATGTAAATTATTCAGATCATTAGTCAACTCACTCTTTTTCAGAGTTTGTAGTTTAACTGTAAGAGAAAGAAGACTTTGTCTTTATTACTGGGCATCCATCATGAAGTCAATCAAATGGATGCCTTGAGATGCCTATCACTGGTACATTCTTGCTGTGTCCTGGTACTGATCCTGCACCAGTGGCTTTCAACTGTGAGGGGGCATTGGTGCAGTTCTGAAATCCAAGAGCTCATTTTCATAAATTACTTGGTGCTGTAACCCCGATCTGCTCTAACAAAAGGTTCTTTATAGTATTTATCATCTAAATTTGCATATTTCTAATTTCATTAAAGACATAGTAATGTATTTACTGATGAGATCAGCCTTGCCAGGAGTTGGTTGTATGTTGGTTACGTATAAAATGTATATGCGGGCACTGAGTTTCCTGAAGGATTCTGTGATCTGAAGTTAGCGCGGCCCCCAGGGCGGGGGTATAGGTTTGGATAGAAGAGCAGTTCTTTCCCAAAGGCTTCCCCCACTCCCCTGATCATCTCATTGACCACCCGGAGGGGAAACTGAGGGACTCAGGAAGGATGCCATGGTGATAGGCTAACTCCACATGAGATTTGTGGATTTCTGACTCCAAATTCTCCTACTCGAATCTATGACAGTTCAGGAGCATTTTAATGAATTCTCACCCACAGCAGCTTTGACCCTAAGCAGGAAATGACAATGCGGTGAGTGAGGCATACAGTGCGGGACAATTCCTGTCTGTAACAAGCATGTGATCCTTCGTGAGGAACGAGAAGCTTACTCACTTAAAATACCAAAAATGGGCTACACCGTAAATGCAGACAGTGTCAGAGCTGTTGTAAGCAAGTCTCCTGATTTACCAGAAATTGTTGGGGAAGCCCCTGGCGGCTGCATGGACAAGCATGGAAAGGCTGGACTGGCGTTCTGGCAGCGGCAGAAAACAAGTGGATGCTGGTTACAGAAACAAAGGAGGGGGCATCTGGGGTATCGAGAGCAAAGCAGAGAGGCAGGAAGGCCAGTGCTGTCAAGAGGGGTTTGGGGAGGTGAGCGGGGAGTGGACCGCTTTGGCTGAGGAGTCCAGAGCTGTAAGGGAAACCAAGGGGAATCTTGTAGAAGGTGTAAGAAACCAAGGAGCAGGACCTAACTTTGGAACTTGGCTGAAAGCAGTAGACCACTGCAGATTCTCGTGTGATAGGCTGAAATGGTGTCTTAAGGAGCTTAATTGGGTATCATTGTGCAGAAGTGTCTAAAAAAGAGAAGTGGAAGCTGGCCACAAGCTTCCCCGGAGCCATTTTCAACTGCAGCCTTCCTTGAAGCCTCTGTCACTGCCTAGCTCTTTTCATTCCATGGGCCACCCATAGACGGCATCTGAGCTCCAGTATATGCTCCTGGTTATGTCTGATGGATAGTGAAGACCACTGCGGACTTATGTAAGCACCCATCACTGCACTATCTGGAAACATTTGTAAAATATATTAATAACAGACATTTTTTCTATTATGGCTCACATTCCAAACAGAGCAAGCAGTGTAAACAGTGGTCATGATTAGTTACACACACACACACACACACACACACACACACATTCTGCCCCCCTTTCTCTGCTCCCCCCCCAAACTTAGTCACACTTCAGACTGCCAGCCGTGGCTTATGTATTCTTTCTCACCTAGCTAATTATTTTTGGACATCCACTGAAAGAGAATAAAAAAATAAGTCAGAATATATGATATTATATTCCCTATAGCCTATACACTGATTTGGAGTTCAGCTAGCAATTAAAGAGCTAGAAAGTGAGGGTGGGAGAGAGATTGATAACCTTGAGATGTCCTAGCAGTCTAGCAGTTCCCTTTTATTTTATTTATTTTTTTTTTTTTTAAAGAAGCCTCTATCCCCAGTGTGGGGCTTGAACTCAAGACCCTGAGATCAAGAATCACATGCTCCATCAACTGAGCCAGCCAGGCACCCCAGCAATTCTTTTTTTAAAAATCTGCTTGCAAATATTCCTACCAACAGTAAGACTAGGCAAGGGAGAAGCAGAAATGAGGTATCAAATTCTGTAAATTTTTGTTAAATAGATAGGTTTCATCATCAAAAAAAATCACAGACCTAAGTACTGTGGTCCTAGACATTTGAAGTAACTGTGATAGTCTTCAGAGTGATTCTCCAGCACCTTCTACCTAATTTATTACATTTGTACTATAAGCTTACTGACAATTTTCCTGATTTCCTAAATATGGAAAGGGGAGGTAATATTGATATTTGATTTGGAGAAAGTTGGGGAAAATCCACGGTGTTAAATCCCTCAGTGTATGGAGGCTACGTGTTGTAGATTGACTTAGAATGTGTTTCCACATCTCCCGTGTGCCTGGGTTTGTGTCTTTCCGTGAGTGTGACAGCTCTGGTAGGTGGTGATGGTCATCCCCTGAAGTGCCCTGTACTTAAGTCATAGCTGAAAAGGATTCTGGTCCACACAGGAGTGTTATAATGCCATATAATTTCATATGACCTCATCCTGAATACTTCAAAGCTTTAATGCTTTATGTTTTTTTTAAGGTTTTCTTCATGTACTTAAGAGAGAAAAATCGAGAGAGAGAGCGTGAGTGAGCATGAGCCTGGGGAGAGGGAGAAGCAGACCCCCCGCTGAGCAGGGGACCCAGAGTCCCCGATACAGGGCTCCATCCCAGGACCGCAGGATCATGAGCTGAGCTGAAGGCAGACGCTTGACAGACTGAGCCACCCAGGCGCCCCAAAGCTTACATACTCTAAAATTTACATCTCTATTAAAGAAACAGACTGATGTTGCTACTTCAGTGTGTAAACCTCTCAAGTCTGTATATTATTAATTGGCATAAGAGAAATAAAAATATACATTCTAAATTTACAGGGAAACCATTCCAGAAGATCTAAAATATTAAAAATACCATTTCAACAAAGAAAATATAATGGTAGAATGTTAAACACAAGAGGTAAACTTATGTAGATTTGTTTAGAAAAACGTAATGTTCCTGCTTCTTTGGGGCATTCTTCCAGAATGGGAACCAACAAAGTCTGTGCCATCGTTGAGATGAATCATGGAGTAGATACTTTACTTCTTGGGCATGTCTGATTTACTTGAGTGCCCTCGTGTGTCATAGGAGTTGATTTTGTTTGACGGTTCTGTTTACTGGTTCACCAGACGGTCAGTAAACACTGTGACTTTCTTGGTGCAGAAACTGAATGGTGACGGGAGTGGGCAGTGTAGGAGGTGGCGAGCAGACAAGGAAGAGGAAATTCAAAATGAGTGGTATAGACAGATTCTGGCTCTTCAAGAGCTAACAATATGTTATTTCTTCAATAACATCTCGAAAGTTTACATCCTTAGGTTCAAATACAGATGTTAGTCGAAGTATTTTAGGAACTTTTGATCAGAAACCATAGTTCTAAACTGAAAATGCATTTCTGACTCAATCTAGACCAAAAGATAAGGCAGACACTAGATTTTCAGCCTATTTGTAAATGAATAAAGAATTAGATAATACATCATCTATACAAATCCATACATATCCATGTGGATTATCTATACAAATCTATCTGCAGATACTGCTGTCATCTTGTTTTAAACTAATTTTCCGTATCTTTATTATAGGACTAGAACTGTATGCCATGATATGAAATGCACTTTATATTTTAAGTTCCACTCCACTTTCAAATTTAAAGTGTAATGTCATTTTCGCTTCACAGTCATTTTTATTCTCATGCTAGGTTTTTTTTTTTTTTTTTTTTTTTTTTTTTTCTGTTAAAAGTACCATACTTGTGTTTTTTGGTCAGAAACAAGATTAAAATAACATCGCATATTTAATATTCCTTTCTGTGTGGAGGAAACATTCGTGAAATTAATAAGACTTCCGATGTGAAGTACTTGAAATAGATGAAAAGTTTCTAAAAGGAAAGAACACGTTTGACATTGTGGTTGTTCTGGAAGCTTCTCACATATATGAATGGGTGCCCCTGGGAGAAGGGCCACACTCCTGGGAACTGGCCGGGAGTGGGGGAGGCTGACTGCTTATCCCTTTCTCAGCCATCTAGTGTTCAAAGGTTTAATGCCTTTTTTTTTCTGATGGCACAAATAATTATCTTACTAAGAGATGTGTTGGTAAGAGCCCTATAAGCTTTCCTCAAGATAATAGTTCATTTTCTTCTCTTTACGTTGTTGCACGGCGTCTTTTCTTCTGATGCCCCCTTCCCTCCCCTCAAAACCAATTGGGGATAAACTTGACAAACAGGAAAATGGCCGTGATTCCCTCTAACCCAAGCGACCACACAGCTGCCTTTAATCTTTGAGTGGAATTCCTATAATCTGGAAAGGGCGACTGTTACTTCCTCTCACTCAGATTCCTTGGAAGTAGCCGGTTAATCTCCAATACCAGACATGAGGCCATCCTAAACCACCGTGGTTTACTTTACTACAGTATCCTTGCCTGCGTGGAATATTTTTAATTCTTTCTTTTTGTTTGCATCTGTTGTGTGTATTTAGTTATTTTGCCCATCTTAATGCCCTCTTCTGAGTCTATGTTTTGAAACATGGAATACTGATTTAGATCCGTGTTTGCTTATGGGTCATGACACTTACGACTTCCCTAAAAAACAAACTAATCCTTTTGTCTCAGAGCCACATTTAAATTTGGGGACAATCGTGAATCATTGTTTGTTCTCTTTGAATCCTAGGGCTTTAAAAAAAAAAAAAAATTGGTGGCCATCCATGCCGAATTAGAGTTTTACTAAGGCCAGAATTACTCATGAGTCATGACCATCACACTTAAAATTGGGTAATTTGAAGCTGCTTTAGATACACAGATTAAGCAAATAATGATGTTATACCATTTTGTGCAAATTATTTTTTTCCTCCTAGACATTCATAGCAGCAGAGCGTGCTCTTTTGGAGACCCATTCTGTTTTACTTTAGAAAAACGCACCCATGTGTCATGGCCCCAGGAGCACAACATAATTCTATTACCGTACTGTAGCATATGGAGACACCTACCCTAGTGAAGGAGAGATGAAAATATTTAAAATCAGTGTTAACTTTCTCTGCCATGCTTATTTGACCATGTAAGCCCTTCTGCATTCTTGAATTGGGGGTGATGTTAGTGTGACTGCCTCAAGCTTCCTCTAGCAGAAAATATCTAAACTTTTGCCTTCATATGCCAAGTTTTTTCTTTTTTTAACTTGATTTTAACTTTATTACACCTCTGTAAAGTGTCTGCAGTATGGCAGGAAAGAGAACAAGCATGCCTGATTTGCCTTCACTAAAGCTCTGCCCCTCTCAGGGCTAACTGTGGGTTTTCTCCCCACCAGGGTTGTTGCAGACCAATATAAATTTGACTTTCTGCCCCAAAATTAAAGTGATTAACTTAAACACTAAAATATTTATGTACGAGATTAAATCTGTGATATTCAGACGAACTGTAGGCTATGCCATATGCACTGTGTGTGGCACGTTAAGTATTAAATGCTTGCTTTGGGTGCCTAGGTGGCTCAGTTGGTTAAGCCTCTGCCTTCAACTCAGGTCATGGTCCCGGAGTCCTGGGATCAAGTCCAGCATCAGGCTCCCTGCTCAGCAGGGAGTCCGCTTCACCCTCTGACCCTCCCCCGCTTGTGCACACGTGCTCTCTCTCTCAAATAAATAAATATTAAAAAAAGAAAGTAAATGCTTGAGTAGCAAATGGGTTATAAATGAGTTTTAACAGATATGTCTGTGAAGTGCCAAACAGTTGCTATTCATCTGAACTTTAAGAGTTCCAGTTAAACATTTATGTTTAAAACCTTTCAATTTTTCACAAAATGTCACAACCTAGCATAAACATGGATTTCAATATCTCTTACTATAGGTGTCATTTAGACTGACCGGTACATGACTCTCCTATGTTGCATGATTTCAGGAGCAGTACAATGAACATTGTTTTCCATACTTATGTGTAGTCTTTTCCAGAACAATTTCTAGTTTTCTAAGTCTAAGCTGAAACTCTTACCATTTTAGTTAGTTAAATGCGTTTTTTTTTTTTTTCCCGTCTGGGTGCTTTGCTTTCCCCCTGACATGAGTAGGTCTGTCCTACGTGCAGTAATTCCAGGATCATGATCTCTTTTGAAAGTTACCGAAACTCCCGGTTAAGGATTAATATTTCAGTCCAGTGCAAATTACCTCCCTTGATAATGTGCTCTTGGGGTGCTGATAGATACGGTAACATTCTTTTATGAACCAAAATTTCAGAAACGTGACACATACTCTTTCTGATAAATTATACAATCTTTTCCTATAGTCCATCTTTCTACTCTAGTGGAATATTTTGCAGTTAAATATTTTTAAACACTTTAGATAACTTTTTGCTCATTACAAAATAACTACATCTGCCACTTGCCAAGAGTTTTTCATTGTTTACACCACCTCATACTACAGTATATAAATGGTATAAAAATGGCATTCTGTGACGATTGTTAACATTTTTAGTGACGGTAGATTTTCTTAGAGTAAATTTAAATTTGAACTTCAGTGTTTTGGAAGACCAGGTTCCAGGTTCCGCTGTCTTTGCCCCTCTGTACATCTTCCCGCTATTTTGATGCAGAAGTGATGCTGTTACATCGCAGTCACTTCAATTTTCATGTACCATTAACTGTTTGTGGCTTGGAAAACTTAGTACCTATTCTGCATCCATAAATACACATGTATAAACAGCATGTCAATGGTATGTGCATTTAGAGTGAAGAACCAGAATTTTTTCCAGACTTTCGGTGCCTTTTTTTTTTTTTTTTTTGTGGCAACATGTATATATTTATCATAGTTTTGTTAAGCCGATTTATGCTCTTGCTGCAATTTGAAATGAGAAAATTTTCGAGGCTCTGTCTACGATTTATAACGACAACAAGAATATTTGAAATTGAGACACTCAGGAAATTGAGAAGGTAAGTTCCTACACATGTGAAATGAGGGTGTTTTGGATCAGACCAGATGTTTTGCAGCAGGAGTTGGAGCTGAAATATAACTGGGTCATGTTTGGTTATCAAAAGTTGGCTTAAACGAGACTGGTAATTAAAGAGGAGTGTAGTTTACATTAGCCTTTGTAACGCTTTAGTTGTCAGCAAAATAACTTGCTCTTAGGGCCAGGTGCTTTCGTCAAAATTATTTAATTGGGTAGTTCCTACTTGAATCAACATCTGATTATAATAGATGTCATAGCACTAAATACTGGCTTAATGATTGCTGGAGGAAAAAATGCTTGTTTCCTTCGATTTAGGTCATCTTAAGGAATAGTTTTCCCTCTGGTAGCATTCCTTTCTAGAAGAAGTTCCTGTTCACTTGCTTTCTTCATGTCTGTCTGCGTGTGTGTAGGTATGTGGCATTTTCTTTGTCACTTCCAATTATAATTGTAAGCAAATATCAATAGAAATTCTTTGTAACCCAGCATGGTTTAGTCATCAGACTCACCAGCAAATATGTCTACTGTGAGAAAACAGTGTCGGCCACAGCTAAATCACCAGCATGTAAAGTCATACTGTTTTCTGCTCCCCACTCTTTTTTTTTTTTTTTTTTTTTGTATGTACTATTTTGGTTAAAGCTCAATATTTCAATAATTTTGGGCAGAATAAAAATGTATGTCATTTTGAACTGCACACAGAAAAGACATCAAGTTCTTAGATTTGAAGAATTATTTAGAATTACAGCTTCAAGCAGAGTTAACTCAAAGAACTAGATGTCTAGGCACATTCTGTCTATAAATGGATACCTTATGTATACCGAGAGTAACTGTTAGATCCGTATCTGTCTCTTTATGAAATTGATTAATTGGTTCACCAAGTAGTTAATCACCTTCCATGCATCAGTATTTAAGGTATTAAGTAATATCTGAGGGAAACAAAGCTAAAAAATTCTAAGATGTAAGTTTTTATATGCTCAAAGTTGTTGTATATAATAGTGACTCATTTTTTTATGGGACAGTTTTCTTGTACTCAGTTAAGATTTATAAACTTACTTCGAAGCTTTCTTTGGAGATAGCATTGCCATAGGATAGTTCTGGCCAATGAAATATAAGACAGACTCTAGTAAAGATTTATGGAGAAACTTTTATGGTAAGTTTTCTGATAAGACACTTTTCTGATAAGACACTGCTTTTCTTCCTGCTTTGCTTTCTTCCCTGGGAATACGAAAATATCGCTTATAATTAAAAAAATACTTTATACTTATCCAAAGAACACTTTTAGACTTCTGTGGACTAAAATTTTTATAATTATTAATGTAAGCATGTGGCCATGGAGTGACTTTCTAAATTTGCACAATGTCTTCCATCTGTTGCCCCTAGAGTTAAAATAATTTGTATCTTTATTTCCAACATTTTTTGCATGGCTGATGGATTCTCTTAAAATGTTGTTTATGTTCATATTTTGTAAATACTTTAAGAAACCACATTGAAAATAAATAAAAATTTTGTCTATGGAGAAAGTTTATATGTGTTGTCCCTTCTCACCGTTAGAAGTATTACTAGCTTGGGAGTGACTCCTAACCAACTCTCAGTGTTTGGAAGGTGGTAGCTAGGAAGAAGAGAGAGAGAAAATTCTCCCAGGATTTAGAGAGAGAGAAAGTGAGAGAGAGTGTGTGTTTTGGATGAGAAGTCTCAGAAGTGACAGAAGTCTCAGAAGTGACAAGAAAATAAAATATTTTCATATCTTCATTCAGATTAATGAATAATTAAATACCTGGACTGTGCAAAAATTGTGTTTGATTCCAGGCCTTTACAAGCCTGAATTTGTTATCATTGCATCAAGATGGGAAATTAGGAAAGCATGCTAATTTAAATTTAAAGCAGCTGGAAATATAATACATGGCATTGAGGCCCATCTTCTCATCTGTCAACAAGTGCTTACAGATGCCACATGGACGGTTTTAACCGCAATTATAAAACTCAGTGGAATGTTTAGAGGTGATTCCAAGAATGTGATTGGCCAGCACACAGGGCACTCATTCTTAAGGAAAGCTCTGTCCAACACAAATTTTAAATGTATACAGTCCCTTCAAGATGGATGAAGAGTTTCAGCTTAACATTTGCGAGGGAGAATACCATCAAATAATATTAATTGTAGAATCTCAGTTTACTTTTTCTAATAATGGTGTATTTTTAAACACAATACATGTCTCTTTCAGTTAGAGTTGTGGGTTTTTTTGTTTGTTTTGTTTTGTTTTTTTTCCCTTAGCTATAAAATTATGGAGCTGGAGCCCCCAGGCCAAACTGTAGTAATCTGAAATGATTAAAGATTTTATACTTGACAGGCCTTCTCCCTGAAGGTTACTGGCTTCCCCTTGAAGCTGTGGATTTATTATCCTCCACTCCAGGGTGGGTAAATGGCTTAAATTCACTCTGCCACGTTATGTGCCATCTGGGGCATTGCTGGGCGTTGAGTTAGCCGCATTCATACAGTGGACTGCCTATCTATGCTCAAGGCACTCTGACCATATCTGGTCATTAAATTGTGGTTCTACTCTGAGGCTGAACCGACTGATATCTAAGATATTCTTACCTGACAGTCTAGAGGCTACGAATCAAGACCTGTCATTTGCAGGAAGCAACATTAAATAAAGTATGTGTTCTAATGTATTCCTTCAAGACTTCATTTGGACCATGAAGTGTATTTTTACTTACCAAGCTTCTATTGGGATTATTTTAATTTCTAGAATTGGTCATATTTTTCCATTTCTTGCTTCTTTGATATTTAAATTTTCAGTTTCATATTCTTTTATTTTACATGGTGTAGCCATTTTATATCAGGATAATTGTTTGCCAGAAGAATAGTTTGACATGCCTCACATATGTAGACTACTGGCATAACTAGATGTAGTTACTGAGTCTCAAGCAAAAGTGATTCTTCAATTTTAGTTTCTGAAGTTATTAACTACATATTACCTGCTGGCATATTTAAAACCTAACACTTACAAAGTTAATTTTCACAATTATTAGTGAATTCAAATAATTCACAATATCAACCAAAATTCACATTTAACATTCAGCTTCATCCTATTAAACATCATTTGATTAATTATATATTAAGCAGTCCTATGCTATAAATTATTCAAGAATTACAGCTATTTGCATGTCATAAATCAACTGTATATTATGCATGTACTGGTTTTATTTTTATTTTCTTTTTTCCTAGCCACGTGCTGGGAGCAAGTAAATTCTACACGCAGAGTGTACATGCTTATCAGTTACCCCATATTGTAAGGAAATGAGGTTGTCTTTGTTTTAAGTGAATTTTCTGCACTCCTGTAAATAGCCCTTTTGAGTATAATACCTCATATTTACATCTGCTGAGTAAAGCAGATTAAACATAACCTCATTTTAATAATTTGGCTACAAAATAAGAATTAAGGTTACTTCCCATTCGTCCATTGCTTACCACTTCTATTTGCAGTGGCCTGTGCACTTTTAAAAAAAATTTGCTATTATACTTGTCTTTTGTTTCCTTCTCCTAATGCTTCTGTACTTTTGGTCTTTGATGCTAAGGAGGTATTTTTTGTTTTTCAGATTTCTATATTTTTTTTATTACTATGGCCACACCTTAAAAGAATTTTATTTTGGCCTCTGGTGATCTCAGCAGCTACTTTAAGAGTATCTGTTAAAGTAGGATTTGGCTGTATGTAACAAAAAATAAAACTGTTTAAGCTGCAGTGGTTTAAAGAAACTAGAGTTTATTTTTCTCCCCAATGGGCTGTTAAGGACTCCTGCAGCGTAGAGCTCCATTATGCTGTCAAAGTGACCAACTCCTCTATTTTTCTTCCCTCATAGATGCACCCGAGCTGCTTCCTCTCCAGCACCCTGTCTGATGTCAGGAAAGGAAGAATAAGGAGACAGGAAGTGGGTGCCTTAACAGAAAAGCAGTAGCTTTCTCAGAAATCCCTAGTACATTTGCACTTACACTTACTAGAACTCCTTTGGCCATGTCCAGCTGCAGGAGAGGCTGGGAAATAAGGCACATGCGACTTCAAACAACAGTAGAACTCTTGAAGGAAGAAAAGTGTGGATTTTGAGTAGCGGTGTTTATGACACCGTGTAAATATGATTTTTAGTACCCCCCCCCAATTTCTCACTTTTCCCTTCATGCCCGCAGTGTTGCTGTGTTCTTTACATACTTATCCGAAAGGTTAACGTTATCTGAAGTGCTGATTTTTAAGTAATATGAATGTATCATGTAAGAACTTCGACTCTTCAAAAGGTTTAAAAATCTAGTTTGGAGAGATGGTGCTTATAGGAAACATTTATAGAACGTGAGCACTTAAAGTTGCTAATTGCATTGGGTCAAAAGTAAGTGAAGTAGCAGAGAAGGGAAAAACTTGGAGAAGCTAATGTTCTTGAAAGATACCCAAGTAAGGTCGATTTCAGCGACGACAATAATGGATTCATCTCCACTGCTTGATGCAAAGACTTACTGTGCTCTTGTTTCCTCTCCGTGCGGCTGTATTTGTGAGGCAGTTTGGTATTGATGGAGATTTCCAGTCTGCCTTTCCCTCGTACAGATCTGTCGAAGAGTGGAGAGCAGCGGTTGCCAGATGACAGGCCGCTCTGATAAGAGAGAATACCATAATCCCGATTAGACTGTGTTGATTTGCAGATAGCACACCACGAGATAAGGATAAAAAACTAACCCTAGGACAGAGATGGGTGATTCAGATGGCTTCCCGCGACGGGTAAAGCAAGTGGTACAGACCCAGCTGCATGGTCCTCACAGAAGACAGATGGAGGGGGCAGAGCCTCGCTACCAGATACGAGCATCTTCTCGTATGTTCTACAGTGCTGCTCTGTGGATGGCAGAGGAGCAGTGGGAAGGTGCTCATCATATGGGGAAAAAACAAACAAACAAACAAACAAAAACAAAAAAAAAACAAGATTATGTAACAGGCCTCCATGTGTACCACCTTCAGTGGAATGCCCATAGCTTTTAGTTGAACTCTGTATCCTACTCAACGAACTCAAGAATGTTGCTAAAGTAGGAGCCCAGTGATTTTTCAGGGGCAGTGGTCCAGAGGACACTACGTGAGGATTAGATCATTTCAAAGCTGACAACATATTAGATGCATTCTTATTCTCTGTTGGGAAAGTCTGCACTGAAACTTGATGCCATTCTGCTTTCTCAGGGAAATACCCTATTCAGGTCAGTGGAAATAACAAGTCAAGTTTGAAAAGAGACTTCATATGTAGCCAAACAAACCTGCTAAATATATTTAGAAAATCATCCTAGTGACTAATATATTAAACATTTTCCACAATAATAATGTTGGTAATATTAGGATTTACCCTTTTTCATTGGAAATGACTTGTCATGTTTGGAAAGAGACTTTGTTGGTAGCTGAATATACTCACTAAATGTGTTTAGAAAATATTTTTACAAACAAAACTTAACAAAAACAGCCTGTGGATTTTAAGCAATAATACTCATTGAAGTCTTTAGGTAGTTGGTTTTTTCTTAGTTTAACTTCTCTAAATATTTTCAATGTAACAGGAAAAGAGGAATAAAATCAGTTGTAATTGGAATTTTGATTGTTAAAGTTAGTTGAATTTTGTACTTCAGAATTACTTTTCAAGATCATGTATAATTATCAGCTTTTTTAAAGTTGCCTGAAAACTTCTAATTAAGTAGATTTTCTTCCCAAGCCTTGTAGGAATGTTTTATGGAATTTATTTATTTATTTATTTATTTATTTATTTTAGCATAGGTTGCCAGGAAATAGTATTTTGGGGAAGTACAGGGACCCAGATTTGATTCTCAGATAATTTAAGTGTGCCTTCTGTAATCATTTTATTTTGTTATTTTGTTGGAGGGCATAGTGTAGTATAACAGTTTGGACTTTCGGATCAGAATTGAATTTGAATTTAGCACTGCCCTAGTAGCTGTAGGATCTTAACACGTCTGGGTCAGGTTCTCCACTAAAAATTGGGGGAAACGGTGTGCACCTTACGCACTGGAGGAGAGCTCATTTAAAGCACTGTGCTGCGTTAACTGCAAACACTGGTTCCCTCTCTAGGACCTGTGAAAGTCTTTACCTGCAACACTGTAATTCACACTTGCCTTCAGGGCCCTTAACTAAGGTTTTGTCACCAAAGGCCCACAAATAGAATAAAGTTCATCTAAATATCTGTTTATTAGGCCACCTGGGTGGCTCAGTGGGTTAAAGCCTCTGCCTTTGGCTCAGGTCATGATCCCAGGGTCCTGGGATCGAGCCCCGCATTGGGCTCTCTTCTCAGCGGGGAGCCTGCTTCCTCCTCTCTCTCTGCCTACCTCTCTACCTACTTGTGATCTCTGTCTGTCAAATAAATAAAATCTTTTAAAAAATCTGTTTATTGATGTAGTATCTACTGGCTAAATACATACTAATTAAATATAAATAATGCATTGCTGTTTTTAAGGTAGCAGTGACCTCCATGCTGCTAATGCACAGTTATTAGATGCACAATGCACAATTATTAGAACTTTTTGTTCTGTGTGCCTTTCTGTGGTATTCAGTCAGATACGGCAACAAGAGGAGTCACAAGGGAAACACAATCAAGCAAAGTCTGTCCCACTGAGAGGAGGAGGTCGTGGCATGCCATGCTTGGCCATATGGGAAGATTTTGGTGAGAAGCCCGGAAGCAGGAGTGAGGGGAAAGCAGAGACTAAGACCCTTTATTGGAATTTCCAAAGGAAAGCCATGGCGGGGCAGGGGAGACAGGATGGGATTGGCTGGTCTTAAAAATCTCAGGGGGTCTAAACTGGAAGGCTGGTGCCTGGCTGCCTGGTAACGGGCCTTGGGATGTTAAGACAAAGGAGCAGTGCCTGGGGAGTGAAAGTGCCAGATAGAGGAGGTTTGGGTCTGGACTTGTTAGTTTGCATATCAAAACGGTGCTCCTCACTGTGCTCTTTGAAGCTCTAAGAAATGGAGGGACACTCCTTCCCACCAGCCTGTGAGCAAGTGCAGAGCAGAGAACTGGTAACTTCCAGCCATGCTTCTTCCTGCATTTTTTTTTTTCATCTTCTTCCAGAACTTTTTATACTGACGTGCCCACGGCTCCACCTCATGCCCTGTGTTCTGCTCTCTGCTCACTCTCTCGGTGAACCAGTCCGGTCCCATGGTCCCAGATACCCCAAGTTACGTCTTTAGTCCAGTTCCCTCTTTTGAACTTCAGAACATAGCGGACGCTCTTTTCAGCTCCCTCTCTGACATTTCCGTTCAGATGGGTGAGAGCCCGTCCACATTTCGCACATTCCAAGACTGAACTAATGCTCTCCCTCAACTCGCGTCCCAGTGCTCTATCCACAGCTTTCCCGGACTCCGTCAGTGGCAACAAATTGTGCTTTAAGTGGGACAAGTCAAAATCCAGTGGGTCTGCCCTGACTTCTTTCCTAAGTATATTTGGGAATGGCATCTGCTTGGCTGAGCCTTCAAACTCTATCCAGAATCTAACCACCATGTCCTTCCTGTCCTGATCGGAGCCACCACTGGGTCTCACAGGGATTACAGGAGGGATCTGTTCACTGGTCTCTCGGATCCCGCCCTTCACGCCCTCATAAGAGTGTTTTCAACAGAGAAGTAAAAATAATCCTTTTAGAAAGCAAGTCCCACCACAGCCCCCTTCTACTGAAGGCCCAACAGAGTTGTTCCCTATGTTGCACAGAGTAGAAACCAAATTCTCTGCAGAGGAATAGCAATGAGATTCTGGAGATGTTCTCATCTCAAAGAGTTTAGTGACTGGTCCCTTTTAAGGAGGTGTGGAAATTCATGAAACACGCAGGGACTTCGCGATGGTGGGGAAGGCCTGACCACCTCAGTCCCGCAGGGGCAGGGTGAGGGAATGGTGTTATCAGTCCTGGAAACTGCTGAATCCATGACAGAGGGGCTGCCCCGCAGGATGTGGAGTGTGGAAGGGGCACACTTCCCTATCTGTGCTGAGGCAAGGAAGGGAGTGAAGAGAATAAATGTCCCGCCCCATTTTTTGTTCATATCCCAGTCAAATACTTGATATTATCAGCCTTTTCCATTTTAGCCATTCTGGTCGTTATGTAATGGTATTTCACTGTGGTTTTATTTTGCCTTTCCATGGTGACTATAATGAAGTTGGACTCATTTTTATAAGTTTTTTGCCCATTTGGATAACCTCTTTGTAAAATGCCTGCTCAAATATTTTGCTCATTTTTCTTTTTGGCTGTATATCTTTTCTTTAATTGATTTTTAGAATCTCTTTATATGATTTGGATACCAGACTTTTATAAGATATAAATTGCAAGTATTTCCTTCCACCTACTGCTGGCCTTTTTTCTTTTATTTAATGGCTACGGTTTCTAAATGTTAATGTAGAATGACTTTTCTTTTTTTCTTCTTTTATGGTCAATGCTTTTGTCCTGAGCACACTGTGAAGGCGCACACATGGCTTGTGTCTTTCCACGGTGGCAGCTCTAGTCGGCCATGAAGCCAAGTTAATCACCATTGTAACACAGGTTCAGGACTCCAAACTCAACGACATGTCACCACGTGACTGAAGCTGGCTTCTTACCTAGCACGCAGAGCAGGACAGAAGACAACCCACACAACACACAAGCAGACAGGAGGGTGTAGGGAGTTCAGGAACCAAACATGCCGTCGGTCTGCGGGCACACAGCTGAGACACGGCCTGGGTCTGGTCTGGTCCGGATCTGGTCTCAGCACCTGCTGCTTGTTTTGTCGGAGCGGATCTCGGATCTGCTCCGAGATCCACCGGCAGAGCCTTCCCAGGCCGTCGCCCTTTCTAAGTGGTCAGACAAGAAGGTCCTGTCTGAGGAGTCTGACAGCTGGCTGCCCAAATACTCCCCCTTTAAAAGGGATTTAATCGGTCGCGGGCCCCTGTGGACCTCCTCTGTTCCTGCTTGTTACCAGTTCTGGGGTGTCCGCGGATGCTGGACCCCGGAATACGTCCTACCTGCCGCACCTTTAAGTGCTTGGTCATTGCTTGTCACGGGCTCCTGGGGGCAGGAGGGACTCCATGATGCTCTCTGCAGCTTTTTATATCTCGTTTAAGAAATCTTTGCCCGGTGTCATAAAAGTAGTCTTCAAGAAGCTTTATTGTTTTACCTTTCACAGATTTATAATCAACCTGAAATTGATATTGTATAGCAAGAGGGGTATGCATCAGGATAAATATTTTCTATTTAGATATCTAATTTTGTATTATGTTTTATCACTGCTCCTGGGTGTTAAACCTTGCTGTAAATGTTCTCTCTATGCACACGCAGTTCCTTCCTGAGTTGTCTGTTTTATTATTTTACTCTGCCCAGTGCCAGCGTTAACATTTTCCTAAATTGTGTAGTTTCATGGAAAGACTTGATACATGGCTCAAATACTTCTGGTTTTTTTTCTAATATTGTCCGGGCTACATATGCTGGGATTGCATTGAATCCTAAGATTGACATAATGAAAACTGGCATATACAGCCTTCTGTTTTGGTCTTTTAAACTTTATTTCAGTTATTTGAAAACTTTTTTTGTGTGTGGAGAGCTCTTGCACGTGTTCCTTATTGGTGCTCAGACAGTTGACAAGGTCGATGCCATCGCAAAGGATGTTTGCCTTGCATTTCATCGTCTTTTTCCTGGGAACAGTACTCTAGGTTGGCATTTATTTTCTTTCCATATTTTAAAGATTTTTTTTCCCCCACCTTGTCCTGATTTTCATCATTTCCAATGTCAATCTTATTCCTTCAAACAAGAAATGATTTTCCTTGTTGGCTTTTCAGGTTTTCTGTCTCTGGATTTCAGTAGTCCTATTACACTCTTAGGGTAGCTTCCTTTGGGTTTAATATGCTTCAAGTTCATGGCAGTTCTTCAATCTATAGCTTGATTTCTTTTTTAATTATTTCAGAAAATTCTAGATTCTCCCTTCAGATATTCCTTTGGCCAGTAGTCTCCCTTCTCCAGCTGAACGTATGTTAGACCTCCTCACTGTCTCCTCTGTCTCCACATCACATCTCTGTATTGTCTGTGTCTGTTATGCTTTTCTTCTCATTTCCTCTGGATGGATGTTGTCTACTGATCTGTTTTCCAGTGTACCAGTCCTCGCTTTGTCCTAATACCATTAATCCAGTCTACTGAGATCTCTGTTTTCAGTTACTATGTTTTGCAGTTCTCCAATTTCTGCGTGGTTTTCTTTTAATAAATTCCATTTCCCTGATAACATTCTTCACCTTGTCTTCTGTTTTCTTAAACATACTAGTCGCAGCACATTACAATACCCATTTCAATATCTGGCTTATCTGTGGTTTATCTCTATCATCTACTTTGTCTGTGTTTTTGTTTTGTTAGTTTCATTTGTAAGTATGGTTGAAGATTGTTGACGAAGTGCTTGACATGATATATGAGGAATTATAACTGAATCAGGCTCATTCTTTCAGAGAGGGTTTACTTTGTCCTCTGGTAGTCCGCTAAAATGGGGACAGGTCACTGCAGTGCAGGGACAGTATGGCATGCCAAGTGGCTTGTCTGCAGTCTGGGTGTGGCCCAGGCTGCTCTGGTTCACCCGTGTTCCAGTGGAGTTGACTCAGGAGAGTCATTGGAGCGTGGTCCTACCTCCTTGGTAGATCCTCACCTCCAACTGTGGTTTCCTCAGTGCTTTGCTACTGCTGAAAACATCCTGTTCTTTTCATATTTTTCGCTTGGCTGCTTTGCTTCTTGCCCTGGACCAGTTTGAAAATTTAGCAAGTACAAGAGGAAAGCTGTAAATGTCAGACCGCTTCCCTTATCTTACCTTCTTTCAGGATCTGGGTCCCTCAAACCCTGACTTCCCCCACAGTGCCAAACCTCAGGGTTTCATCTTTCCAACCCAACAGAACAGGTTGGAAGGACCTAGAACTCTCCACTTTTAATCTCTTTTTGGCCTGGACACCAGTCAAGGACTGGTATATACGTCCAAGAGTAGCATCAGCCCACCTCTTGGAGTTTTTTCTATCCAAGATCTTGGCACCCAAAGCCTTGGCTGCCTCTACAGTTAGATATTCAAATAGGTGTTTGCTGTTTTATGTTTTATCTCATGTGTTTTAGTTCTGGGCAGAAGCACTGTTTTGTCACAGTTGCTCCAACATGGTTCGAAGTGCCATTCACTAAATAAACCATCTTAATAATTATCTGGTTAGGATGGCTTAGGGACTAAGGGAACAAAGTTTTGGATAGGCTTGTGATTTGAATTCCACTTACTCTATTTGAAACACTTCTCTGTTGAAAGCTCAGTTTTATCATCTGTAATTAGAAAATCAGACCTTTTTCTTAATTCCCTTTCTGTCAAGTCTCTGTAGGTCATGTTAATATTTTGTACCTGTGTACCTGTAGTTCCTTGATCCCCCCTCATTTTTCAGTGTAATGAGATTGTGTTACCAAAATATGCCCCAAATATGTATTTTCCCATGGATTGAAATATGTTTTCTGATCTTTCACTTAGGGCTCTTTTCTTCTTCTTCTTCTTCTTTTTTTTTTTTTTGGAGACTTACTGAAGTGAGTTGAGGTTCTTTAGAGCAGATTTTTGTTAGGAACCTCCAGACACCATAAATACAGACCACGTTCAAAGGTAGTTTTGGTTAAAAGCTCCTTGAACTGCACAGGTGTATTATTTTTGAACACAGACCAGGATGAGGACTTTTTTGTGACTATCTCACAAGAAAGAGATTTCTTCCCCTCTTACACACAGAACAAATGGCGAGGTGGCAATTCCTGCTGTCTCTGTGGACAAACTTTTTTCCCAGTTTGTCCTTGTATTGAAAGGACAATGTAGACTTTGGGGCTTCTAGCTTAATATGGATTTTCTCTTAGATTCCCAACACTGGAAAAATTCTGGGCTCTGTCTCCTGTCACACAGTCAATTTCAAAGCCCAAGTTCATCAGCCAAACCTGTTCCCAAAGTAAATATGACTTTAGTGCTTGCTTTTAGTCTGTGGATTTCCCTCTTTCATTTTTGGCTTCCTAGAAATCTTTACTTTCTTACTTGATTATCACTCTATATGGAGATGCTCTCTCACACACACACACACACGTCCACACACATGTGCAGTTTTATATGTGTGGAGGTAGGTAGGTAGGTAGTGAATAAATTTACTATTCTAAATAAAACTAATTGCATAGGTCAGAGACAGTTGGACTTTCCTTTTTTCTCATTTTCTTACCTTTCTCTCTCTGACCAGATTTTCTTCTTGGGCTGATGATTTCTTCCAGCTCTGCATTCTTATACTTCCTGTCATCCCATTTATACTCTCTGTGTTTCTCCCTTTGATCCTTCCATCTGCATATGATGAGCCTGCACGCACTTCCTCTCTGTCATTTCTGTGTGCCATTAGATATAGTTAACATACGTGCTAAGTATATGTTTCTTTCTCTAGTGTTACATAGGCATGTATATAATGTGCATGGGGAAGCTGTCTGACAAAGGCAGAGGCCATACACACACACACACACACACACACACACACACACACACACTAATATATTGTTGTCCCTGATGCAGTATTCAACATTACACATTCCTATAATCTTACTATGTGACACAGTTGTTTATGGTCTAAGGATCACCTATAAAAACTATTTGTTCCCCCATATATGTTCACATATACATGTGTATATAGGCACCACAAATGATATCAGCTGTCTTTACATTCACTGATACGAGGTTAAAGATACTTATATTAGAATGTTCATGAATATTTGAGGGAAAATATATAGCAAGAGGAGGTAAATACATTTCCTTCTCATTTGTGTTATTTAATTTCATAGCAATTTTAGGACAATTCCATAAAATATCTGTTATTATACACTAGTTTTTTGTGGGTTTTTGTTTTTGTTATCAGAAATTGTCACTTGCTTTTATTAGTTTGATAGCGGGAAAATACAGGACTTTCATCTTAGGGAACAGATATCTTCCTGGAAGCTGTAGTCTTGCTAACTGGGCCAGACCTGCAGTGTGCCAGACTTGTTTATGCTGACTTTGAGTGATTTTACCATCGGTGAAACAACAATTGTAGGTACTGTGAGTTGTAATAAGCTTAGACAACATCCTAACCGAGATAGATGCCATTTGGAGCTGCCTCAATGTGGTGTTTGTTCAATTCTTTAAAAAATAATTCTTTGTTTTGGAATCAGTAGATCATTAATGAATGGCAAATTTCTGGGGAATAAATAGGAATTTTTCAAACCCTAGGCATGGGAAAAAAATTGGCCAGAGAAAACTGGCCAGACAGAGAAAATGAAATTCTTTCATGCGTTGTTTCTCAGAGGACTTGAGGTTGTATGGGAAAAGTGCTGGAGTAGACTTCTGAGGGGGAGTGTGGGCTAAGAAAAGGAAACAGTAAAAGCTTGTTACAGAGTAGAATGCTTAGATCATTTCCTCTTTACCTGCTGCTCTGGAAAGTCTTAAGTCAGTAGGCTGATAAATATTTATTACAAGTATGTAGAGACTAGTGCCTAAAAACATCTGAAGACATTTTAGCCTGTTGTAATTGAATCTGCTTAAACCCACCAACCACTAAAAGATAGTTTTGCTTGGAGAATTTTTTTTTTAATTCCTTGGGAACCATTATAAAAGGAAAGACTATTGCTTAGTGAGCTACTTGAAATGTATGCATAAAATTAAATTAAAAATAACCTTATATTTTGAATTGTTTCTATAAATATATATTAGATCTTTGTAGGTAATTTTTAAAAATCAGAAATATATTAAAATGACTATCTGTAATAGTGCTTACCATACTTCACTTTATATTTTCCCAAGCTGTATTTGGAAAAAATAAAACCATGCTTCAAATACGATTTCATAACTTAATTTTAAAACATAATCTCTATTTTTCCTATCAGAAGCTATTCCATAAGAATATGATTTTAATGACTGCATTACATCATTTTTTGTTTTGGTCCCTCCTTGCTGTTAACTGTTTCCACTTTCTGTGTGATAAATAAACAAATACACAGGTACCTTTTCACCCTACTCTCCTAAATGAATTGGCTTCCCCCACATCTCAGACGTGTTTTCAAAGGGGGAAGCCTATTAGATTTAATTTCTAAATATAAATGAAGAAAATTTTATCCTGCCAATTCTAAATTTCAGGATTTAGTTTCACAGTTACTGAGTTTTTACGTTGTTCAGATGCTATTTTAGCTTCTCGTTTATTTATGAATTTTTACAATTCATTTGTGACATTCTACTTATTCTCTTTTTGAAAGGTAGCTCATTTTCATGATAGTGAAAATTGTCCTCCTAGAAAGTTTCTTATCAAGAGTCTCCTGGTTCTCTCAATAGGAAGCTCGTCGAGTATATTTAAAATGTAATTCAAGAGCAATGAACTGGAAGACCAGTGATTGTGGCTCTGCTCTCCCAGGGTGTGGATGCAGAGTCATGAGCTCAGGAGGGTTGGGATAGCACCGAGCAAGTGCCAGTCAGGACCAAATACATGAAGAAATCACAGGTCTGTTCTAGGAATGGCCATGTGAGACTGTAAGTGCAGAAGAGTTAGAACCTGAGCACCTAAGGAGAAAAGAGACTGGCAGCTTGGGTATAACTAAAGTCTGGTATTTGAGCACGGTATGGGGCATGAGGCGGATGTCATTGAAAGCTTTCAGATTTTGGATACGAGAATTCAGATACACTGTACTACTGATAACCAGGGTTTGAGGGCGCCCATTTTCTGGGGACAAGTTACAAAGAGCAAGAAAAAGCAGAAAGTCCAGAATGGTATCCATTTGGGAAGCTACTTAGTGATGTGCCATATATCCTCCCTGACATGGATCAAGTCCACGTGTAATTCAACTTCAGTCAGCAAGAAGGAGGTTTTCCCAGCGATCAAACAGGTGTGCATGTGTTAGCGCTACGAAGTGTCTGGTGTGACTGATGCTTGATACTTTCCATCTCAATATGAAAGTCCTACTGGGAAATAGATTTAACTTCAGGATACTCCGTCAGTATTTCGGATCAGCATGGTAACTAAAGTCTGGCATCTCAGAATGATGAGGAATAAACCTTAGTGAGAAAAATGGAAGCAACTACACTTATCTGTCCTCTAAAAATGTGACCTCAGCTATATAATGGGTTTTATTTGCTGCTGGTAACCAGTCTTTCCTTCCTTCTTCTAATGGCTGTTATATGGGAATATTTTTATTTCTCACCCTAAGAGGACCATGCCTAAACCACCTGTTTCCCTCTTAGAGTTTAAAAACAAAGAATTTTTGCACATAATCGAGTGGTCAACAAATGTATATTATTGAATAAATGAGTAAGAAACTTACAAGAGATAGCACTAAGACATGGAACACATAATTTCATGAAATACAGAAAATGCCCAGTGAAATTATGCTTTCACTTTTATGGAAATCTAGGAAAATGCAATATATTGAATATAATAAGTTAATATTTCCTAAAATGATACTGAACCTATAATTAGGTTAATTTTCAGAGAACTCAAAGAGGCTTGTTGCTCTTTATACACAGGAGTAATTATACAAGAATAAGATGTATGAGAAAAGAATTGAAACCTGCTGAAAATACTGAAGAGCTGGTGGGATGTATGTTCAACTAGAAGAAAGAATTTAAAAATTGAACTCACGTGATGACTAATCATAAGAAATATTAATAAAGAGCATAAAATATGAAGTAGTACATGAGAAATTTTTTGTTTGCTTGATATTCCATCAAGTCCTTTGGTCTTGGTAATACATACCTTAGAATTTACATTAGACTGTAATTATCTGTGATTTATTAAAAGTGATATTAAATAAAAATTTAATCATGTTCTCATAAAAAAAGAATGTAATTATCTGTGATTTAATTCAGAGAACAGTGTGAGTCTTACTTTCTATTATTGTCTATTTAAAGTAGTTGTTAACACAGGGTACCTGGGTAGCCCGGTCAATGAAGCATCTCACTTTTTTATTTTGGCTCAGGTCATGATTTTAGGGCCCCAGGATCGAGCTCTGCACTGCACTCCTGCTCCTGCATGAGGTTTTCTCTCTCTCTCCTCTGCCCCTCCTTCAGTTTGCTCTTTCTTTCTCTCTAAAATAAATAAATAAAAAATCTTAAAAGAAATTAAAAACTTGTTAACAGATCAAGCTGACCATTAATTACAGTCGAATTTCTTATGCCTGGCATTGAAGGACTTAGATTAGAAGTAGATAATGTTATTTCTCTATTGAAATTCTGAATTTATGTCACAGATCCAGAGATCCTCTGTCTTCTGAACGCCTCTGTGGCCATCACTGCCTATTCCATTCATCCAGCACTTAATATATATTAACATCAAGACTGGTACCATATGCATGTCCCTTTACAACTCTTAACACTCAGTATCCAGTTATGTATGGGTGGATTATAAGTGGTGCCCAGAAAAAAATGTTTATTGTTAATGAATAATTATTCTATGCATATACTTATTTCTGCTGCGTGTTAACATATTATTTCCATTTATATTCCTCATTTTACTGGTCTACATTTAAATTATCTTGTCTATCCATCAAGCCTTATCGTGTAGCCACCATTTACTGAGGGCTCAGTATGTTCTAGGCATCGAGCAAAGCTCTTTATGCCTAGCTGACATAATGAATCTGGGAAACATCCCAGATGTTTCATTTTACCTCATCGCCTAACCCTGCAGCCATCCAGCGGCAGCTCAAGGCTTCTCTTCCCCTAATGTCCGTCCCCAGTCCATCGATCGCTCTCTGCTTCAGCCTCCATCCTGCAACGTACTCCGTCATTATCCCTTGCTTAGATGATTGCAGTAGAACCCAATTGTCCTGTGTCCACTCTTTGCGCTTTTTAAATCCAATCCACCCATGGCTGCTAGGGAGTTTTTAAAATTGTAAATGGGACAATATCACTCCTAAATCTCAGCCCACCAGTGGCTTCTTCACATCACATCCAGACTAAAATCTAAACTCCCTACCTTGGACTGTAAGTAAGATATGACCCCTGACTACCTGTTCACCTTCACCCTTGGTACATCCCTTTTCAAAAGACTATATCCCCACCCCCCACCCTTTTTTTATCTACCATGTAAACACATTCTTTCCAGAGAGCCTGGAAGATTCTTCTCTGGAGAAGTATGGCTGGCTCTTTTGTTGTGGTTGAGGTTTCAGCTTCAATACCAATTCTTTAGGAGCCTACCGTCCTGGTTTTTATCATGACCCTCAGTTTACTGTCATCACCATTCACTCTCCTTTGTATTTATTGCTTCATTTCTTGATTGATTCTCTCTCCCTACTGGAAACTCTAAGGGCTTTGGAGTGTTTTGTTTACAGTCAAATGCCTGGAACCCAGAATAATGTCTGGCATTCAAAAAGTGTTTATAAGCATTGAGTACATTTTATTAAATAAGAAAATATAATCTCACACAACTCTGAGATCCTTATAAGTTTAATGCTATTACTGTCATTTAAGTTTTTTTAAAAAACAAAGATTTAAGAGGTAAGTGTCTTGCCCCCAACCATCCAGTAGGTTCAGTGGCAGAGGCAGAATTTGAACTTGGCTTTGTCAGACATTAGAACTTTACTGGTGTTCTTCAATCTCTGTGCCATGTTACACCTTGGGCCAAGTTATTTTATTATGTTACAATATCAAAGGATGTATCTACAAAATAATCTTTGGCATAGGGATATAGTCCTTATACAACAAATCATGCATGAATTAACTAGATACCTATCAAGTAAACCTATCTGTTTACTTGAATTACCAAACTAAAAATAGCAGACTGGCCTTACAATGATGCAGTAATATGTTCATGATAAAGATAGCAACTCACGGACTGGGAATTTACAGTTATAGGACTATGAATATGTGTGTAATCAATGAGATCATTAATTGGCTTTCCCTGGAAGCAGACATTGAGATGAGGGATTTGAGGCAAGGAGTTTAATTAGCAGATGATTCCAGGGTACACTTACAAGGAAGTGATAAGATGAGACAGGATGGGAGAGGCGCCAATGAATAATACTTTCTCAAGCATGCTACAGCTATGGGCATCTGGAGTTTCATTCCACTGTGGCACTCTGGGAACCAGTGTGGAACATGAACCTCAGCATTAGCCCTGCCAAGGAGCAAGGGAACTGGGGTATTTATATTTGCACACAACTTCTTGTTAATCTTTGGTTGAGGACTTCTCTGCGGAGCACACTTCCCAGTATATCCTAACTGCCCTCCATGGGCAGAATGAGTTCTGGCAGTAGAAACAAGCACCGAGCAGTAAAATGCAGATGCAGATGAAGTAGGACAGGTATTTTTTGAAATAGTGAGGGCATGGACCTATAGGCAAGGTATTAACAGGGTCTTCTGAACTACCCATATGCATATGGCGATTTCTGTGCATCGTGCATGTATGTGTCGGTATGAATTGGGACCAACAGAAGAAGAGTGAATGAAAACTAAAATATCAGAGAGACTTAGATGTAATTGCAAAGATAGAATATACAGATAATACTTTAATAAACTGGTTTCTCTCAATGAATATGCTGATGCAAACCATGTAACAGTCTGTGTTTTAGGAATTGTTGGTATATTTCAGAAAGTTACATATTTATTTAATATAGAGCAGTCCTCTTTAGAATAAGGTATCAGCAGGTGACCTAACAAACTTGTCAGTACTTCTCCCTATAGTTATCCACCCCCAAGCCCACTGGTATAAATACATAGTTTTTTGATGACTCAGACCTAGCTGTGACCAGCAGAATAATGGCTTCCAAAGATGCCCACAGGTTAATCCCTGGAATTTTGCTTTCCATGGCAGAGGGGACGTTGCAGATTTGGTGAAATTAAGGAACCTGAGATGGGAAGATTATTATACTGGGTTATCTCAGTGGGTCCGATGTGATCTGAAGAGTCCTCGTAAGTGAAAGGAGCAGCAGGAGAGTCAGGTTCAGAGTGAGGGGGTATGAAAGACTCTGCTGAGCACTGCTGTCTTTGAAGGAGGAATGGGGACATAAGCCAAGGGATATGGGCAGCTTCTAGAAGCTGGAAAAGGCAACACAATGAATTCCCTTTTAGGGCCTCTTAAAAATAACCACAGCCCTTGATTGTAGCTCAGTGAGAGCCACTTTGGACTTCCTATCTCCAAAACTGTAAAATAATGCAGTTGCACTGTGTCACGTGATTTACTGCAGCAGCTGTGGGAAACTAATAGGCTACCTAATTAAACATAAACATAGGGTCACCTAAAGTAAGGAAAAATGTTGACCAAATGTGTTTTGTAAATCATAGCAATTTTCATTCAGGTAGACAGATAGATGAATATGGTCAACAATGCTGGGCTTTCAGTAAAGAAGATCAGGTATGAGTTGAAATAGGAGCAAGATGGGTCTTCCATACATTTTAGTGTATATTTCAGTAAAAGTATGAAATCTACCTAATAACTTTTTTCTGTTGTATTAAAAATTGTGAGTTGAAATAGGAGCAAGATGGGTCTTCCATACATTTTAGTGTATATTTCAGTAAAAGTATGAAATCTACCTAATAACTTTTTTCTGTTGTATTAAAAATTGTGATCTCCCTTTCCCTCTGCCACTGCCCCCTGCTCATGCTCTCTCTCAAATAAGTAAATAAATACATCTTGTAAAAAAAAAAAAAAGTTTTAAAAAAATAAGTAAAAAGTATTTTATTCTTATTTTCAGCTGTAAGAGTAAATAGTATTTCAATCAGTGATTGCTTTGGGGTGGTAGGTTGGTGTTTTATGTAGTGAGGATGTCTCCCCTTTTGGGGTCTCCTCTCCTGTCAACTCTAGCTTCCATCGCATAAATCTTGCTTCTAGGACTCAGAATACCACACTCATTTCACCCCTCGCTGTTGAGGTGAGAGTGCCTTCCTGCTCTCGCCAACACTGGAGTTAAACATTCCCTGTTTGTCTTCATGACTGTTCCATAGTTTTTGTCATCAAGGGCCACAGATTTAATCCCTTCCATGGAAACCATCTAGAATAGATTCTGTTTTCATGACAAGATCCTGACTCATATGGTGACTTTTTGCATCTTAAGGCTGGCTCAGTCAGTAGAGCATATGACTATTGATCTCGGGTTTATGAGTTCAAGCCCCATGTTGGGTGTGGAGCCTACTTAAAAAAATAAATAAATGAATGAGTAAAATTAAAGGCAAAAAAGAAAAAAAGAATGCTGTGCTTTGAACACTGGAAAGAATTTGGAATTTGAAAAAACAGAACTGGCTTGGAATTCTGCCTCATTATTGTCTGTTTCAGTTAACATTTCATTTCTCTTAGCTTTAAGTTTGTCCTCTGGAATGTAGGGACAGTATTAACATTCTTGCTTCTTTCAGGAGTTTATTGAAAGTTCAGTGTAGATAATCCATGTAAAAGTACTTTCTAGACTCCGAGATGGTATAGGTAGTCTCACTTGGCTTTGTTAGGAAGTGCTAGTGCAAAAGATTTAATCTCAGAAATCAAGAACTCAAAAGGTACAAATTAAGCCACATATTTCTGGTCCAATGAGAGATTCTTTAGTGTTTCTGAATCAAATGAAGAAGTATTGTAATAGATTTACAATCAACAAGTCCTAAGTCCGTATTACATGATTGGATGTTTACTGAGAGTGACAACGTCATTGTTACTTTTCTGTCCTACATTTTAAGTTGCATTTTTCTGTCCCTCAATTAGAAGTGTTTTTAAACAGCTCACTTATATGGGAATAAAACATTTAGATGGGCTCTTAGGTACTGAACTCTGCCTCATCTGCTTCAGCATGACTTATAAAACTGTGTTCTTGTTCGAGCTTTTCCGAAACATTGGCAAAAGAGCATTCTGAGTCTTCCTTTGCCTCTGTCTTAATATTAGCAAAGATTCCTTGGGGGCACAAGGACGAACCGGCTCTGATGAAAGGGTCATCCTCACTGTAGCCAGACCAACCGCCTGCCAAGCAGGACGCCAGGCTGCCCTGGGCTGGTGGGGGAGGAACACTCACAGCTAATGAATTCCGTAAGGCGGGTCGCAGGCTTCTCTCTTCTTAAGCCCTAGAGGTGAGGCGCTGGTGTGCGGATTTTTTAATTCTGTGGCCCATACATCATTCTTTGACATGCCCTGCCTTTTCATGCCCCTACCAAAAATAAGCTCAGAGCAGAACAATAATAAACAATTTGCTGTTTGATTACAGATGGCACAGCCATCAAACAACCCTTAAGAATGTCACAGCTGCAGCCTGTCAGTGCTTCAGCAGGATCAGCCCGGCGATGGAGAAGAGAGGCAGGGCCCCCCCCCCCCCCCCCGAGTATGTCAGTATGTCGGAGTGTCTCTTAGGGATTTCAGGTCTTTGCTGTCCCTGCCAGCTTCTTTTGGACCTGATTCCCTGCACTTAGTTCCCGCCGTCCATCAGTAAATCGTAATGTGCCCCATTCGTTGGATAAGCCATATGCTGTCAACTGTCGTTCTGGTCGTTAAATTCACATCAGGCCATCGGTATTCATGTCTTCACTTTACAAATGAGGAAGCTGAGAGGCCCAAGCCACCCATCCAGCTGGTGAGGAGCCCAGCCCACGGGCTTGGAGGCCCAAGTTCCCTGGCCGCACGGCCTCGCTTCTTACTGGCCACGTTCCAGCTCTCCTATGGGAAAGTCGTGCTTCTGAGTTTTGTGTGAGAAGCACCGTTCCTGGTGAAATTGCTTGTGCACAGTACATGTTACCTAGAAAACGTTCATGAGAGGATGTGCCCGTCTCTGTGAAACAACTGAACTGCCAAAAGACGAAATTTCCATTTTAGTAGGGAGTAGAAGGAATGATTCTTTCTGCATTTCATCCCTTGGTATCTAAATGCCTCTGTGCTGTCCTAAAGTGGCAGAGTGGAGGGGAAGGTGATTTTGGTGGTGGTGGTGGTGCTGGTGGTTGGTGTCATTAGTGTCTTCACAGCCGGAAGATCTCTCTTTTGCACTCAGGTTATGGAAAGTCAGGAGGTCATTCCAGGGGCCGGAATGAGTGACATAGAAACCACACCAGCACCAGAAGAGGACTTACTCTTCACGCCTCGTTTCTCCATATAAATTGTGCCCCGTATTTTCCTGGCAACTTACAGCAAAGATCCAGTTCAAAAGTTTTAACACAATTTAATGAAAGTTTAATGAAAACTTTCATTTTCAAAAAATAACATTTTTATATTTAATAATCATTTCTGTATCAAACGTTATAGAGAGTAATAGGGCTTATCTTGTTAGTCTATTTTATAGATAAGGAAACTAAAACAGAAAGAATTAACATGAAATGTGCAGGTGTTCATCTAATTGCTCTTTCTTTCAGTCTATACTCATACCACTTATCTCCTACCTACACATCCAGTCACTGTACTCATTGTTTTTTACATTTAATTCACAAAACAACCAAATATGTGGAAAATACTGTTCTTATTTTATAACTGAAGAAATGGAGACTTACTGAAGTTAGGAACAGCCAAATACAGATTTTATAGCCCTAACCTCATAAAGCTCAGACTTGGGTTCGGATACTTGTTTGTTCCAGAACCATGCTCTAACTTCTATGTTGATTTGCCTTGTGTGTTTTTTTATACTAAAGTAATAATTCATCACCTCAACAATTATCTATGAGCTGTTACTAAGACACCCAAAAAATTTCTCTTAGTTTAAAATGAATTTTACCTATGGAATCATAAGGTAACCCATTACATCATAAAGGGATCCAGGGGCTCCTGGGTGGCTCAGTGGGTTAAAGCCTCTGCCTTTGGCTCGGGTCATGATCTCAGGGTCCTGGGATTGAGCCCCTCATTCGGCTCTCTGCTCAGCGGAGAGCCTGCTTCTCCCTCTCACTCTGCCTGCCTCTCTGCCTGCTTGTGATCTCTGTCAAATAAATAAATAAATTTTTAAAAAAAAAATAAATAAAGGGATCCAATTCAAAATCAATCTGGTGCATTCCTAATATAATTTAAAATTCCAGGATTTTTGGTTCACATATTAAATGCCCCAATACATATTTAAAAAGCCTTTGGCAATCCCAAAGGAATTGTTTTTAATATTTTTATAGAAATGAAGTTAAATTCATGGCAGATCAAAGCCAAGTAAATAATGCTTGGTCTAAGCCACCTTCTCCCTTCCTCCTGGCCCTTGTGTCGTCTTCCTGTATCATAAGCTGTTTCATAAAGCTTTATTGTAAGCTTTGCATTGTGTGCTTGTCCAGTTTCTGCTTCTGTCCCAGACTTTGCAATCACATTCACTATAGTTCTGAATGAATACTGACTGTGATATTCCCCTTAAAAATAGTGGAGCTTTTTCATGTACTCTAGCTCTGCCTTTATTTTTACTATTCAGAAAAAAGACTGGCATCATCATTTGTGTATACATGATTCAAATCAGTGTATTTTAATACAGCACCCTAAAAGAAGAACATAATCAGTTCATAACTTCAATTGGTTTCCATCTTGATTGGTTTTTAAGTGCATCTCATTTGCCTTTGCTTCCGTTTTCGAAGCTTATAGAACTGCGCTGTTAGGTTTTATACGCTGTTAGGTTTTATCCTGTTAAGTCACAGGATACAATCCCATCACATATTTTCATGATATCAGATCTTTGGATTATGGAATGGGACCAGAAGGGTGCCACTCGTTGATTATGTACGGTCACACGCCATGCTGTACAGAGGAAGCTTTTTGTCTCCCTGTCTGCATATTCCTAAAGTGCATGTCTTGAGTCCCAAGCACTCGAGCAATAAGTAAATTTCTGCATCTGGTTAATAAATTAACCAAACAAGAGTTTATCAACATCTGGCATCTGCCTTACTTTAGTGGTTTTCTATGAATAACTGATGCCTGGTGACCTTTGATCATTTTTGCGGTCGCTTGGAATTTCAATAGTGGCTTAATGTTGTGTGTGTTATTGTGAATGTTCCTATCGTAACCAACTTCCTCTTGGTTGCTTTACACTTCCCAGACATCACAGAATCGACCAACCAATGTCTCTGTAGCCTTCAGTGTTATCCCCTGTCCCTTAACTTGAAGAATCTTACAAAATACAGCATCAAGAGAAAAAAACAACAAACATAATATTTAGGAATTCTATTTTATGAGGGAGGGCGAGATGTTCAAAAGTGGGATTTTAGCAAGTAAGACACTGACTCCTACCAACTGCTGATTTAAAAGGGATTTCTTTTTCCTTAAAAAAAAAAGATACAGTTTTAGTGCAGAGAACCAAGACTGCATAGCCAAGACTTTGGAAGTTTCCCGACCGGTCCTGGATCTCAGCAATAAAATCTCACACCTTTCTCTCAGACATATTTACATTCACATGTCCGGCTCCAAAGGCCATCTCTCTCTCTGTATTTGTTGACTTTGGAACAGAAGAGTGAACACTGTTGGCCTAGCACGGGTTACTGTTCTCTAGGCACAGAGCAGAAGAGTAGCACAGACTTTAGTTGGGGGAGGGACACTAATTCTGGGAGCTAGAGACACACTACTTGTCTGTTCATATAGATGGTGGGGGGTAGGGTGCGAGGGGCCAGTGACTGCTGAATCGAAAATACCCTCCAGTCTCTCCTTCTGGTGTCACTAAGTTCTCCAGCGCACTCTGGCCAAGAACCATCCCTCACAAGTTCCTTTGCTTCTGCTGGGTGTGGACCTCCGTACTTTACACTACGGGAAAGCTCTAGATTTTAGAAAATTATTTCTTAAGATGAACCATAAATTTGCCTTTGCACACTGGTTCTAGCTCTGTTCCCTGGGTAAAGAAAATGTCTTCCAAATATGAACACATAAGTTGGTGGAAAAAGAGCTATTTTCCTTTGAATTTATATTTTCTCACCCAGTTCATCTCCAGTGCTCCTAACAGTCCCTTCCTTGGCCTGGCTTTCAGAGTGCTAACTGTCCCTGCCGTCCCCATCTGGATCATCGTCCTGCATCTTGGAACGAGGGGCGGCAGGTGGAAACAGTGCTCCAGCTGCCATCTGTGACCAAGCAGGCTTCCGTGCCACTTGAGTGCGACATCACAGTTCTGATGTTGGATGAACTTAGGAATACCTGAAACACTCAGACTTTCCCACATGAGCTGTTAGGCCAGGCCGTTTGCAGTATTATTTGAGATGTGGTCTAGCAGCATAGCTCCTGGGACCAGATCTGGCTTCCGTGGGCAGTGGGGAAGTCAGACAGCCCCAGGGTTCCTGGCTGGGTAAGACTAGCCACACTGCAGGGCCGGCTGTGGGAAGAGTAGGCCAGAGATACGCCCACACGCAGTGAGGCCCAGTGATAAAGAACAAATCAGTCGGTATCTATAGGAAACAGGCTGAGGAACTTATATTTTTAACACAAAGAAATATATATATTTGTAGAGTTGCACATTCATTAGCAAAAGCTTTGGAATCACTGGTAGACTGAGGATGTGGGCAGTGGGCGTTTGAGCTATGGTACCCAAGCAACGGGCTGACGGCGGGGAATCGAGAAGCTGCCCAGAGCACTCAAGGAAAAGGCGGCATTCAGAAGTCTGCAAGGAGAAGTGGCTGGTGTCCGACGCAGGGCTGTCTGTCTTTAAAATCTTGGTCCTTGTTACTGATGCTTACCAAGTCAGTTATGTCTTTCACCAGCAGGACTGGAGAAAAGTTGGTTGTCAGGGGAAGGATTGAAACAGAAAGGGTAAGACACACCCAGTTCCCAATGTGCGCTGCTACTGGCGAGTATAAAATTAAACAGTTTACAGATTTATGGAATGACATAGAAATACTGAACTACAGTGCAAATAGCACAGGCTGTGACATCATGGGAATATGGATTTGAATCTTATCTTCCTGCTTCCTGGCTGCATACCCTGGGCAAGTTATTTAACTTCTCTGAACTTCAGTTCACAGCTATAAAATAAGGTTAATATTCTCTACCTTGTAGAGAAGTACCATTACGGGAGAAGCAATAATGTATCTGTTAAACAACTAGCACCGATTCTAGTCATTAACAATAAGAATTTTAATAATTATTAAAATAATCTTATACAAGTTGATTGTCCTACCCATCAACCTCTATTACTTTACACGAGGATTGCCAAGATATTGGGGCAGACATGCTGAAATCATTCCTGCTGAACATCGTACTTAATCCTAAGGCCTTAAAGAAAGAGGTAACATATTCCTGAGCTCTGTCCCTGTGGGCCCATCCCATACGGACCTTATGCTGTGAAGGGAATGGAAAGTTACCTTTTCATTTAGAAAAGGACCTTGATAATTCAGGTTCTGAACGCCTTCTGGCGTTCTGAGAAAATAAGGTATTTCTGTCTGCTTCCATTGTGTGTATGCTGCCCTGAATTCTCTCGATGTTCTGAGCATTCTCTTTATTCCAGTTCAGAACCTCACTCATCTCAGATTCCATTCACACCAATCGTATTTATAAAATAAAGGCAGGTATCATACACCTTAGCTCACTGCAATAGTTACATAAACAATGACTTGATGGCAAGACAGAGTCCCTGAATCCATAGGAATGAGGATCCAGGATTAATCGCTGACAAGCATTTTCAACATAAAGTGACTTTTCTTTCTTAGGATGGGGATTCCTACTACATTCAAGTTTCATTAATCCTGTAAGCAGGAAAAGTTTTGAGTCACATAATGGCTTTGAGAAAAGATATCTCAAGTTAAAATGGAAGAACAAAGGTTTCTTGAAACTGTGGCAAATTTTTCCTTTTAGGATGGTGACAGCATTTTCGGAAATGAAAATTTTGTTAAGTTTATGTGGCCTGAAGCCCAGGGTGGAGATGTGGAGTCGTTGGTCAGAAACAGTACTTGTTGTACACTTACACTGTTGCTATGTTATGTTTAGAAAGTTGCTGTTACTTACCTTGCCGAGTAAATGTTTTAAATTCACTGAGTAATATATACTATTAAATGCCTACATGCATTTAATATATACTATTAAATATACTATTTAATATATACTATTTAATATATAACTATTTAATATATACTATTAAATGCCTACATGCATTTGTCATTCATATGACTAAAACAGTAGAAAGAGAATAAAGGGGCACCTGGGTGGCTCAGTGAGTTAAACATCTACCTTCAGCTCAGGTTATGATACCAGGGTCCTGGAGTCAAGTCCCACACTGGGCACCCTGCTCAGTGCGGACCCTCCTCCCTCTGTGCTCTCCCTCTCAAATAAATAAAATCTTAAAAAAAAAAAAGAAATATAAAATAATATTCCATTGCTACTGGAAAGCCCTTACTAAGTATCCTCAACCCTGGAGAAATATATATATATATATATTGTGTATATATATATATATATATATATATATATATATACAATAACTATATTAAATATTATTTGTATGTCATTGTAATATATTTTACCTTATATATTATACATATTATATACTTATACATATGTGATGACTACATAATTGTGCATGCTACATACTATTTCTAGTCTCTTTCAGAGAAGGCTTTTAATCATTTATCCTCACTTTATGATTCTGTGGTGTGATTTTTTTAATTGGGTATCATTTTCATTTATTTATTTTTTAAAAATATTTTATTTATTTATTTGACAGAGACACTGCAAAAGAGGGAACACAAGCAGGGGGTGTGGGAGAGGGAGAAGCAGGCTTCCTGCCAAGCAGGGAGCCCAATGTGGGACTCCATCCCAGGACCCTGGGATCATGAGCTGAGCCGAAGGCAGACGCTGAATGACCAAGCCACCTGGCTGCACTTCATTTATTTAAATAAGCAGAGCATATCAAGTAGCTACATACAAAATTTATTAGATTTTCTTGTCCCAAATATTTTCAACATTTGTATTCTGTATGAATATAAATAAAAATAAATAAATGAATAATAATGAAATAAGATAAATGGAAATAAATACTTTGAAAACAAGCTCTGTCTGCTCTGTCCAGAGGACTTGGAGTTCACAGGACCTTTCCAGGGACAGGAAGGGAGAGACTGTATGTCCAGAATGGGAGGCGGTGCTCAACAAGGGGGTTGCCCCATGGCCCATGTCTACCTTTTGACTTCCTTCTTGAGTTCCCTCTTAATCTTCTCATTCCCCTGGGTTGCTAGGCCTTCCTTGAATATATCTGGCCTTCAGTGTCTGATTCTTCCTCTTTCCTCAATCCAACACCCAAATGGGCTCTCTTGTGTGGCTGGCTGACTGTGGATGCTTTGATGGGAGCATCACTGCCATCTCAAGTTAGGAGACATTTTTCACCTGCCCTCCTAGCACCTGGCCCATTTCTTGCCAAGTAAATATTTTTGGGGGGATACATTTTAATTGCTGATCTTTCACATCATTATGGGCAAGACTAAACCACCAATCACAGAAGAATTTGAACAGAATCCATTAAGAATAGAGTTGCTTTCGGAATTTTACAGCTTAAAAATTAGTGCCCCCCCAAAAAATGCATGAAGATGAACACATTGAGTATTTTAATCTTCAGGATGACCAAAAGATAGTTATTATGAAATACAGCTAAATGTAATAAAATTGAGACTCCGAATTATTACAAATAATTATTTGAAGGTAAGTGAAAAAGTTAATAGAAGAACTAGGATTGGAACCAAGGTCTCTCTGGTCCCAAACTCATGACCTTCCCTTAAACCATGAGCTTGAACTGTATGAAGAAAGAGAAGAACAACAACATTCAACTAAATAAGAGAATTAATTAAATACTATATCAGTTATGGTTTTTCTTCTTAAATGTGGTAACTGCCAAGAAAAAGCATAACTCTCATGCCCCTTTCCTTTCCCTACTGTAGATCTTGGGTGTAGTCCAGAATATTTTTTCTTAATGAACAGTACAATCAATAACAGCTGTATGGAACAGCTCAATTTTAAAATACCCATTAAATGGTTTTTCAACTGAAGGTTACACTTTATCTTTTTTTATCATTCACAGCAGAGTGTTTTAGGATGTATGGGACACTATGTACTCTCTTAGCTTAAAATTAGGAACTAGAGGTCCAAGACATCACATACACAGCATAATTCAGTAGCAATCTGGCAGTTTCCCAACTGCTGTGATCCTAAAGATAACGAACCGTACCAGATAAATCAGGCCCCAAAGTAGATGCTGGACTGGATTTCTCACATTTTAAAGAGCCTGCAGGACGTCCCAGTGTAACCTCCATCAATGTTGATTGTCCAGCTGGCACAGCCCTGAGTACACACATGACTTACATAAAACAAGTCATTATTCCAACAATTAAACCAGCTGGAATGAACATTCTCTTTTCTGTGTGTGTTTCTTCTATTAAGAATGCTTTCATGCTACAAAGTTAGGATTCAAGTGAAACAACCACAAAACTTCCTGTTCTTTAACTTCCCGATTTACTCTAAGATAATGATTTTCCATAAAGACAAACCCATCAGAATGGAGCTTTCGCTTTAAAACTGAGCTCCACGTGGCACACACACAAAGAGATCCAATCCCTGAGTGACGCTGGACAGTGACATGGGAAAATTAAGAATGTAAAACAAAATAGTTATTCCTTGGGTTTCTTTGTTGTTTTATCTCTCAGATTCAGGGAGTTCTCGTTGGCCTCATTAATTAATGGATTACCAACTTTATGCAACAAACATTTGTTGAGTACTTGCTGTCTGTTTCAATCAGTAAGTATTACCTGAGGTCATACTCTATGTAAAGAACTGTTTGAGGTGCAATGGAAAAAAAAATTACCTGAACTTGGGACAGAGGAGAACTTTGCTTAAGACATTTTTGAAATACTGACTTTTGAAAATGTCTCCATATCCTTCAAAATGATCTAAATAATTCCAAATATAATAACAGCCCAAATCGTTTGGGGCCAAGTTCTATAAATAATGTGAATTATTCCAATTGTTAGGGAAGGCTGGTTGTGATCAGACTGTGTACTGTAAAAAGGTGACGGGTGTGTGTATGTGTGTGTGTCTGTTCTGAAAACCATTTCAAATCTGAAACCTATGGTTTTGGCACATTCCTAACCCTTTTTAACAGCCCCTAAACACAAAACCCCCAAGCAGCTAACAAGCAGAGAAACACAGATGCCAGCCGAAGACCCCCTTAAATTTTCCTGCACTTGCTTAATTAGCCTTGAGGTTAATTTCTTTGAGGGCCAGCACTACATCATCAAACTGCAAAAATTTGGTTAATACCAACAATCAGTATGGAAACTACCAAGTCACCAAGACATTTAAATGTGGTATTTACCAAAAGTCTCGTGTCTGATTTGTTTTTATAAGGCAGTCCACAAAGTGACATTAACCTCCTGAAGTCTGATTTCAGCAGCGCACTAGGACAGTCTGGCCCAGACTCAGACTTCACGCACAGTCTCCCCTGGGTTACCTGTCCCTCCAAAGTTACTGAAATTCCACAACATAACCTCACTTTGGCCTGGCATCTCGATTTAAAAGCTCCAACCCGTGACTTATCTTGTTTTATTTCCTAAAAAAATTTGAAGCCCTTTCTCTCTGAATTTCCAGCTGCAGTTTCTTTCCATGTTTTGCCCAGATCCAGCATTTTATTCCGTCAAGTTGATAGTAGAAAGATTTTCTTCACTTTATTATCATCCCCCAAATCAATACATTTTTATTCATCAACTGAAAATATGAGGAAAAGTATCTCTCAGAATTTCCAAAACATATTCTGCTCATTTTGTGCTTTCTGTCTCTGCAGCTTATAGATCTGAAATAATTTATTATGGGAATCATGTATTGAATTTAAGTAGCCACTAAGGAATAAAATATCATAAATTATGAAGAGTTGATGTAATTTTTCCAAGGAGAATTTAATGGGAAAAAAGCAAAGTTATGCTATAAAAGTTTTATAACTGGACTATATGTGATATGATTATTCTGTTTAGAACACTATATCGTTATTTGGGGCATTTTTTATAAAGTGAAGGAAAGTATTTCTCCTTTTCAAATAATTTTTAGCTATGTGCATTACATGAACTATATGAACACTGAAAGACAAAATTTTTTTAGAAACATTGAATAAATTCTGCATTAATCTTTTTTTAGAATATTTTCAAACAAACTTATAATAATTCCTTCCTTCCTCCTTTAATTAATGAGTTTTTATGGTAGTTTACATTTCTTTTTCAGTGTTGGTTTACATTTTATTTTAGGGTGTTTATTAGTTAATACAGCAAAGTGGGTGGTTTCTTAATTAATATTACCACTCTGGTTTACAAATAGTGCATGTTTTATATGACCATTTGAAATTTATACACTGATACATAAGATATTTTGTTTAAGAGTGGTTTTTAAAAAAACAGTTATCATTTGTTGAACTAGAAAGATCACATTTTTAAATGCATCCTTAAAAATAAAATTAGGGCCGCCTGGGTGGCTCTGTGAGTTAAAGCCTCTGCTTTCGGCTCAGGTCATGATCCCAGGGTCCTGGAATCGAGCCCCACATTGGACTCTCTGCTCAGCAGGGAGCCTGCTTCCTCCTCTCAGTCTCTGCCTGCCTCTCTGCCAACTTGTAATCTCTGTCAAATAAATAAATAAAATATTTTTAAAAATAGAACTAAATTAATTATGTTCCCTGTGTAGCTCATTGATAAATATTTACTTTGTAGTTTTCCTCTATCTGTACATGTTTAGCCAAGAATTGTTTTTAATTTGGTGAACAGCACCCTTTATAGAAATATGAAAAATGTTGAAACAATTGGGAGTTACTTAACAAGTCCATAAAAGAAGAAACATTTGAAAAATCACTACAAGAGATGTTCTCATTGAAATGAATGTATAGATCCAAGATGGAGTCTTTCATTCCTTACAGGTTATTAAATTTAACTTTAACATGCACACTTTCTTGGAGCCTCAGAGAAAATAGTTTCACACTATGTGATGTTCATTATGTATACCAAGAATTAAACTGAATTCTGTACACATATCATCTCTTATTTTTTATTTGAGTATGGGTAGCACAATGTTACATTAGTTTCAGATGTACGGCATAGTAATTGGACAAGTTTATACATTATGCCGTGTTCACCTCAAGTGTAACCACCTTCTGTCCTAACACATTGTTTTTACAACATCATAGACTATATTCCTTATTCTGCGCCTCTAATTCCCATGACTTACTCATCTTAGAACGGAAGCCTGTTTTCCCTCTCCCCTTCATTCATTTTGCCCAACTCCGTAGCTCCCTTCCCCTCTGGCAACCATCAGTTTAGTTTCTGTATTTGTAAGTTTAGTTCTGCTTTTTATTTGTTCCTTGATTTGTTTTTTAGATCCCACTTATGAATGAAATCCTAGGGTCCTGGGATCGAGCCCCACATCAGGCTCCTAGCGGGGAATCTGCTTCTCCTTCTCCCTTTGCCTGCTGCTCTGCCTACTTGTGCTCGTGCTCTCTCGCTCTCTCTCTCTCTGTCAAATAATAAATAAAATCTTAAAAAAAGAAAAGAAAAGAAAATGATCCAAATGGGAGGCACCCCTCTGAAGCTTTGTGATGCTATTTGGTCAAGTGTTTCCTTGCACTTGAAGGTCAATGTTAGGTCCTCCAAGATTAAATTTTGCATCGTTCTGTTCAAAGTGTCACCATTCAGAAACGGGCATTTGCAAGCTCTTGAATATGATTTTTTACAATCTCTTACTCCATCGAATTCTTCCTACACAAACAAACAGGCAAAGATAAGAATTTCATCTCTGGGAAGACATCCTCTAAGAGCCTCTGTCCAAAACATCCAGTGCTGAAAAAAGAAAAAGCAGTGGTGGTGTATAGCTCCTAGTTTTTGTTTCTTTCCCTTTTCACTCCTGCTTTATAATGTGTAAGTATTAGAACTGGGCCAAAGACCTCTAAGTCAGAATTTTGTCTTTCTAGATCCAAAAGGTGGACAGATTTGTGCTATTCTGAATAATAAGTTATTCTATATTGTCAAATTTAAAATTATGAAAATAAAAACACATAATCACTAATTTTACCATGGTAAAGTACTTCATAATCTTGCATTCGATCCTAAAAATATAGGTAAAAGTGCTGGAAAAAAGAGAATAATGTTTGAAAAATACCTGAAGATAAAGAAGACAAGTTTTCATTTGTACCTGAAAGACTATTTGGGGAAATGTTAATAGAATGTGAGAATTTAAAAGATTTTTTAAAAGATTTTATATATTTATTTGTCAGAGAGAGAGAGAGAGAGAACACAAGGAGGAGAGCAGCAGAGGCAGAGAGAAGCAGGCTCCCCGCTGAGCAAGGAGCCTAATACAGTACTCAATCCCAGGACCCTGGGATCATGACCTGAGCCAAAGGCAGACACTTAACCAACTAAGCTATGTAGACATCCCTAAAAAGGTGTTTTTTAATGTATTTACAGTCAGAAAGTCATGTAGAAAGGAGCTCCAAGGGAAGAGAGAACTGTATGCTGCAAGAAAAAAAGATTGCCAGCAGATTTAGAATAAACAAAACTACATTACAGAGAAATCCACTAGAAATACTTTCTTTCCAACCAGGGAGTGACTCCTTCAACAGCAGGAGATCACATCTTTAGCAAAATCAGAAATAGTTGCCTTGCTAGTCATTTACATTAAAAGGAAAATATTGGAACCGTGATCAAGTGGAATTTATTCCAGGGATGCAAGGGTATATTAATGTTTGCAAATCAGTCAGTGTGCTGCATCGCACTAACCAGGGAAAGGATAAAAACAAAGCGATCATCTCAAAAGATGCAGAAAAAGCATTTGACAAAGTACAACACCCATTCATGTTAAAAATTCTTAACAAAGTAGGTTTAGAGAGAACATACTTTAACATAATAAAGCACATATATGAAAAACCCACAGCTAATATCATTCTCAAATGTGAAAACCTGGGAGCTTTTCCTCTAAATCAGGATAAGACAAAGATGTCCACTCTCACCACTTTTATTTAGCATATTACTGGAAGTCCTAGCCAGTGCAATCAGACAAAAAAGAAATAAAAGGCATTCCTGTTGGCAAGGAAGAAGTAAAACTCACCATTCGTGGGTGACATGATACTATATATAGAATATCTGAAAGACTTCACCAAAAATCTACTAGAACTGATTAATGAATTCAATAAAGTCACCAGATACAAAATATACAGAAATATGTCACATGTCTTTACAATAATAACGAAGTAGCAGAAAAAGAAATTAAGAAAACAATTTCATTTCCAACTGCACCAAAAAACAAAATACCAAGGGATAAACTTAACCAAGGAGGTAAAAGATCTGCACTCTGAAAACTATAAAACATCCAGGAAAAAACAAAAATCAATGAAAAATATTAAAGACGACACAAACAAATGGAAAGATACTCTATGCTTAACTTTATGGGTTAGAAAAATCAATATTGTTAAAATGTTCATATTACCCAAAACAGTGGACAGATTTAATGCAGTCCCTATCAAAATACGGACAATACTTTTTTCAGAGAACTAGAACAAATAATCCTAAAATTGGTATGGAACCACAAAAGACCCCAAATAGCCAAAGCACTCTTGAGAAAGAACGATTTCAAGATACAATACACAGCTGAAGTAATCAAAACAGTATGGGACCAGCACAAAAAATAGATTAGTGGAATAGCATAGAGAGCTCAGAAATAAGCCAACACCTACATGGTCAGTCTACAACAAAGGAGACAATAATACGCAATGGGAAAAAACAGACTCTTAAGCAAATGATTTTGGTGAACTAGACAGCGGCATGCAAAAGAACGAACTGGGCCTCTTTCTTATACCACACATGAAAAGAAATCCGAAGTAGGCTAGAGGCCTGAATTTGAAACCTGAAATCAAAAAACGCCCAGAAGGAAACAGAGAGTAATTTCTTTGACATTGTCATAGAAATATTTTTGTAGCTATGTATTCTCTGGCAAGGGAAACAAAAGCAAAATTAAATTATTAGGACTATACCAAAATAAAAACCTTTTACGCAGCTAAAGAAACTATCAGTAAAAAAACAAGGTAACCAACTGTATAAGAGAAGATATTTGCAAATGATATATCTACTAAAGGGTTAATATCCAAAATATATTAAGAACTTCTGCAGCTCAGTGCCAAAGAAATATATAATCCAATTTTTAAAATGGGCAGAGAACTTGAATAGGTATTTTTCCAAAGAAGACATACAAATGGCCAACAGACACATGAAATGATGCTCAACATCACTAATCATCATGGAAATTCAAATCAAAACCACAATGAGATATCACCTTACACCAGTTAGAATGGCTAAAATCACGAGATCAGGAGCACAGGGGAAGAGTAGAGGGAGAAGCAGACTCCCCGCTAAGCAGGGAGCCCAATGTGGGACTTGATCCCTGACCCTGGAATCATGACCTGAGCCAAAGGCAGATGCTTAACCCACTGAGCTACCCAGGCGCTCATATTATAATTATTATAATAATATTATCCCTTATTAGCATGTAGTATTATATTTTGAATTTTATCCATTCTAACTGATGTGAAGTAGCATCTCATTAAGCCCATAGTGAGCATTTCCCTAATAATCAATAATGCTGAACATTGCTTCATGTGCTTATTTGCCAACTGTTTTCTCTTCTTTGGTGAAATATCTGATAGATCTTTTGGGCATTTTTGTATCTTTCATCATTTAGTTTTTAGAGTTCCTTTCTATTTTGGAAACAAGTGCTTATCAGATTCGTGCTTTGGTAGTATCTTTTCTCAGTGTGCGCCTTCTGTGTCTTTCCAGAAGTATACATTCCAGTTTTCTTCAAATATACAATTTGTATTTTATTTTACTTTATTTTAGGTATCCTGTTATTGGTATTAAATTTAAAAAACACTTTGCTTCCCTCAAGAGCACAAAGATTTTCTTCTAGAAATTTTTGTGAGGTTTACACCTTTAAGTCTCTGAGACTTTTTTTTTTAAATATATATGTTTTGTGTTTATTCTGTCCGTGCTTCACTTCCTGGCTATCTGAGCAATTTGGAAGCTATTTATGCATACCTTTTCCTTCCACTTTCATAAATTCTATGAAAACATGAGGTGGTTATTGAAATCTATTCTTGAAAACTGGCGAGTCACACATTTTGTGAATGATATTTTCTGGCTTCCCTAAGAACCTAGTCAGGGTTCCTCAAGCTTCCAAACTGCAGTGATTCTCTTAACAAAGTAGTAAGAATCGGTTAGGAGAATTCCCATTCTCTTGGGTAATTCATCCATCAGTGAATCATCTGCTTTTTATTTTTCTGCCCGTTTTCTGCCCTGCACTCGGCTAGGGATCACTGCCCATGCTCTGGGCCTTTTGATGGCTTGGGTTGTCATCTTACAAGGTATGCAGAAGAATTTAAGTTTCATTTTAAGCCATTCCCTCCTTTCAGAAACACTCCCTTACCTTAAATTAAATTCCATGACCCCAGCTTCTCCGAACTGTCCTTTTGCCATTTCACTGGTTCATGCTCTGGAATTTCAGTGTCAGCTCTGGGAGCTCCCAGGCCAGGTTCTCCATGGCTGTGTGCTCACTCTGTACTTTCTTAGCAGCTAGATCTGGTCCTCCCATAGTATTCTGCCTTCACCTTTTGTCACTCCTGCCAGAAACTCTGTATTCACACAGACACGTCCCTCTCTCACTTTGTTAATATAACCAAGTATTCTACATTTTAGCACTCCACAGCCCTCCCGTCTATTTACCAATCTCCGTGTCTACAAACAGAATAGTTTTTCATACACAAAGAGAATTCAGCAAGTACGAGGACTACAGTTGCCGCACATTGAAAGAGTGAATAATCAAGAGCCAACATGTTCATGGAAGTTTGTTTAAATGGCTACAGAAAAATTCAGGGTGAAATTAACAGGTAAACCTGGTCTTGAACTATAGGTATCATGTTCATGGATGAAAAGAGGAAAGAAATAATTTGAGGAGACACAGAGCGACTGCATAATGAGGCCAGTTACACCTGGGCACAAGGAGAACCATTCGGTACAGATTCATGTTGGGGAACATCGGGGATAGAAGTTGGGCGAGAAGTTGGATGGGTATGATGGAGGATTTCTCCGTAACTGTTGTGGGATTCATATGCTAAGAGATTGGGTTGTGCCTTTCAACCAAATTCTTGAATGATGGCAAGTTTAACTTTTTATTAAATGATACATGGGAAGAGTTAACAGTAAAATGGTATCACAGCTCTGCTAATGAAAAAAGTATCCTCTGCCACAGCCTTTCATATCCCTAAGTCCTGTTCTCCAGATACAACCTCTTTCAGGTCTTTTGATGGTTGTTATTGGTAGTTACCTCCATATTTCAGTGCTCTCTCTTGATATTTTGCATTTAGATTTTATTTATTGTCTTGTTATTATAGAAGATAAGGATCTGATCCGTATCCGTCCTTTGATCGACTCATCCTCTGTATCTCATACACACACTTCTTATCCACTCATCTTCATAAAGGAACTACAGTCTATCTGAATGTGAGGGTAGATGTACCTTGTTTATTTAATCATGCACTGTACTATTTATCGTTGAGTAACTTTTCTTCTTGTACAAGTTTTGGGGGGTTTTTAGAACTAATAATTATTTATTTCTGTTTGCTTGGCCCTGCCACGAATGTTCTACAGTCCTTCCAAAATAAGTAAAAGAGGCCACTGAAAATTGGTAACAAAACATAGCAGTTAATTTAGAAATTACATATTTTTTTCTTTTTTCTCTCCTGGAGGCCTCTGCCACTAGTTAAGTTTCAAGTCCTAGGTACATCTTTTCATATCTTTCCAGTATGAGATTGCTAATTTCCTGGGTTGTAGGTCTTTTTTGTGGCTTATTCCCTCATTTTGGAGAAGAATTTCATTTTTTAAAGTTCTTCTTTAAATTTCAGTTAGTTAATGCACAGTGTAATATTGGTTTCAGTTGTAGTGATTAAACACTTCCAGATAACATCCAGTGCTCATCACAAGTGGGGTATTGAGAAGAATCTCCATTCTTAAGAGCTTTATTAAAGTATAATTCATATACCATGAAATTTGCTCACTGTAAATAGATAATGATTTATAGATAAACAACAACCGTCACAGTCCAGCTTTATAGTATCTTTACTACCCCAAAAAGCATCCTTGTGCTCAATCCCTGGCTCCCACCCTCAAGCAGTCACCAATCTGTGTTTCCTTTCTATAGTTTTGCAATTTCCAGAAATTCTTTATAAATGGGATTATATCATGCATAGTCTTTTGTGTCTGGCTCTTTTCACTTAGCATGTTTATTTTTGAGGCTCATTCATCTATCAGTAGTTTATTCCTTTTAATTGCTGAGTAGTGTTCCATTATGTAATATAACACATTTTACTCATGTTTAGCCAGTTGTTAGGTTTGTAAAATCTTTTCCAGTTTTGGGCTATTATGGATAATGTGACTGTCAACACTGACATACAAATCTTTGTGTGGACGTATCACTAGCAGTGGAATTACTGGGCCATGTGGAGGATTATCAACTTAATAACACTGAATGTTCCAGTCTGTGAACATGACAAGTCTCTTCATTTATGTGGATTTTCTTTGATTTCTCTTAGCAAATACCACTGAGAGAGAATATGAGTTTCATACCGGAAGAAGATACTTAAAATCCACATATTTGATAAACGGCTTATTTCCAGAGTCCATTGAAAACTCTTACCAATCAATGACAAGACAGCCAACAGGGATGAATAAATAGCTTTTAAGTGGTAGTTTTTAGAAGAGGGTAACCCAATGTCCACATAACATGAGAGTGCTCAGCATCATCGGTCATCGAGGCGCACTACACATCAAAACCACACGACTGTTCTCACAACCCCATCAGAATGGCTAAAATGGAAAACCAAAAACTGCTAGTTGTTGGCAAAGATAAGGAGCTAGGGATTCTTGTCCACAGCCCTCAGGAGTATAAATTGGCACAATTACTTTAGAAAACGTTTGGCCCTATCTATAAGCTCTCCATATTTGCATACCTCATGAACCACCAAACCTATTTCTAGTCTATTTCTAGAGACCACCCCTGCATTCATATTATGTCTATCAGAAGACACGCTGAGCATAGATTAGATTAATAAATTACAGTAAGTCATACAATGAGAAGCAAGAGAGCAGGAAAACCAGCTGCTTCAGATGACAGACACGAGTGACACAAACGAAAGCATGAGAAAAGGACCCAACAGAAAATACTGTATGTTCTTGGATACCATTTATGTAAAATTGGAAAAAGACTGAAAACTATGTTGGCAGAAAACAGAAATGCAGAAATAGAACAAAGTGGCAATATTTGGTAGACAATAATCACTGAGGAGAAAAACAAAGTTTCTGGAATGTGGCTGATACTCTGTATCATTGATCTGGGTACAATTACAGGGGTGTGTTCAATTTGTACAATTTATGAAACTGTGTCCTATATTATATGTATAATATTATGTATATATTATATTATATATATAATATATATTATATTATATATAATATATATTATATTATATTATATTATATTATATTATATAAATTTTCTTGTGTGAATATTTTTAAGGACTTTTAAAAGTATTATTAATATTACTTCCAGAATTAAGCAGCAGTAATATAAATTAGCCTTTAAAATATCAAAGAAAAACTTTTACTGAAAAGAAATCTTATAATAACCCACTACATTCTGTAATTTCAAAATAACCTCCTAAAAGAGCATCATCGAAAAAAATGTATAAATTGATTTTGAAATTAATCTTCAAAAGAAAACATGAAAGCAATCAAAGGAAAATAATTATGAAACGTTTTGAATTTACTCACCTAGGAAGACTGTGTCTAAACTACTCCATTCTCTTCTTAGGAAACAGGGCTTTGAGAAATGCCTGTGTAAAAAGAAAAGATGTTACCCTGGAAGATAAAAAAGTATCTTTGAGGACGTTACTAAGTCCACCTGCAGGGGATATTTTAAAACCATACATTCATTCATTTAGTCGTTCTGACTGGGGATTTTAAAAAGTAAAATGCATGCAAATTTTAACCTTCTGACACATTTTTAAGAGGCTAATATATGGCAAAGCCCACTCTAACTCAGCTGCAGTTTCCCAATAAACAGCACCAGTGAGTGTTGGCCTGGATAATTTTTTTTTTTCCCCTTTAGGAAGCTGTCTTGTGCATTTTAGAATGGTTGCCAGGGTTCTTGGCCTTCACTTAACTAGGGTCAGTAGCATCACCCCATAGTTCTGAAAAGTCAAAATGTCTGTGGATGTTGCCAAATGACCCAAGGGGACAATCATCCCTGGTTTAAAGCCATTGCTCTACAATATGTAAATATTGGAATATTAGAGTAATGTGTTTTAGTTCCTTGCTGGTCAGTCATTCTTGAGTGAATGGTTTTAGTCCCTTGGTCTCTTGTTGTCAGTAAAAACATTCCTGATTTCTAGCTTCATCTGTCTGGTGCTTTTTTTGCCATTGTACATGGACAAAGGTTGGAATTAATAGTTCTGAGATCAGTTTGTCATTCTATATGGAAGACCCATTCCGTTCAAAAATAAGAAGCGAATGGTTTTCAGTGTTGGGTAGTCAGTGTATATAGAGCTATCTTGTCCATTGTGTGGATTATGCAAATATATTATCTACTTTGGCATTAAATTAGAAAGTTGTTTCCACAATAACAATTGAAAGTGAATATTTAAAATATCTTCTACGAGTCTACTTAAATAATGAGATAAATATTTGATTTTTTTAAATATTTGATTTTTTAATTTAATTCATATATGTGATAAACTAAACAAGTGACTTTTCTTTTTTTGGAAAAAAAAAGAGTGATGCATGCTATTAATAATAGACATAAAAAGATACCATTCTTTATTATGGCCTTATTTTCAAAATTTACAATAAAATATTTCAGGGGATTAAGAAAAAAATTGAAACTTAAAACTTCCAATAAAAAACTTCCAGTGTTAAACTGAAATGTAAACGTCTGCTTTCAGGGTATACTTATCTGTGGCATATCAGGTTGGTATAGACATGGGTGATGGTTAATCTGTGGGGGGAAATACCTGACTCTGAAACCCTCTCTGAAACATTAGGTAGAATGACTTGCTAAGCTTATATAAAACGTTTACAAGTTCCTATTCCTTAGAAGGATAACGTTTCATCTTACATATTTATTTATGACTCTACTAAAGGGTGATTTTTTAAATGAATTTTACAGCTATGTATTGGATGATTTTTCAAATCCAAAGCTCTCTACATTCTGCCACCTTTTCCAGATTTTGGTTTTTAAAAGGTGTTTTTCATTAATCAAAATATACTGTAAAATTTACAAATTTGCCTAGTGTGGGTAGTTGTCGGAAGGAAACAGAACACCCCACAGTTCACCTGTCATACAACTGCCCCTGTTAAGGAAGAAGGACTGAATAAGCATTTCCTCTGCTGTATTAGGGAAACAATAATTTCAGCAACTACTTATTCTAATGATTGGATCTGACCCTATTTTCAAAGAAGAAAGAAAGAAAACCCAGTGGTAATACAGAGTTATTGATCTTGATAATTTCCTTAAATTGATCTTTACAGATAATTTGGTTTCTTAGGACAAAGGAATGATGTATGTGATGGGAATAATATGAAAAATATTTTCTTTTCAACTTTTTAGTAAATTTCTTGTTTTATTAAACTGATAATTTGACCAAATAATTTTTTTGCTTTGTCTTGTGAAATTGTCCATGAAAATATACACTTTTCAAATATAAAGTATAATTTGAGCCAGACTTTTAAAGATAAAATATACACAGTTTATGAAAAAAATGCAAACACCCCTTATTTTCCAGTTTGAACAATAAGTTTTTACCTCCTCTCCCTCAAAATATAGATATATGGGACAACCAAACAGATTTGCCTATGACATTTTCGGCCATTTCATGAAAATACAGTAGTGTGATCAAACCTGTCTTGGATGGACTCTTGCCCACTCTTTCAATTCTGATTATTATTCTCTGGTAACAATTTATGCTTCTAAGTGAAAGAAAATTTCCCATAATTAAAGTATATGCATTTCCTCATGAATTTTCAGCTTCATAATATTATCAAATGAGTGTCAAGTCTAGATACAACATAGCAATTAATTTAAGATTGTTGTTTGAAGGGATTATTGACATTGGATTTGGAGGGTTTTCTAAAAACCAATTTTCCATTCATTGGCTATTACTAACTTGAATCCTAAGTGACTTACTTGCTACTTATCATTGACTCTCTGGGTTGTCACAGTTTGGGGGAGGAAGGACAACCTACGTGGCTTCTTGATTTGTCCCTAGCAGGTGTCTAAACAACCGCTAATCAACAAAGAGAAGGAGGAGGAAACCTAGGTTTTGCAGGCTAGGTGTGTAAAATGTAAAGGTGATTAGGATCCATAGTCAATGCCACTTCAGGTGTTCAGTTTATGCTATGATTCTTCATAATTAGGGGAATTACAGATTGAAGGTGAATCCCCAAAACTCTTTCTCATCATGTAACTTCTGGAGTCATCATTCTTCTGTTAGGGTAAAAAGGGAATGTATTTCAGGTACACGAATTATCAGCAGTTTGGTTCCTGATGGTAGCTCCCCATCTTTGATGTTGCACACTCAGCTTGACTTCCATAGCACCCAAAATCCTCCATGGAATGTCACATAGGTGGTTGTTTGCAAATGCACACAGACTGAACATTACATAAGAGTCATCACTGGGCCCTTGTAATTGATCCCTCCAAGGATAGAGTAAAAATTATATTCATTTTTAGATTACTCGAAGGTTTTTATTACAGTTGAATATCCATTTTTAAGATCCTTCCTATTGTAAGATGTAATAAATTCTTTTGGAAAAATAAGAAGAATATATAACATTCAAGCAAAGGCCCTCAATGTGCTGGAAAACATTGATGAACATGAAGACTCAAGAAAGCATTTAGATATAGCGATGCACTCCTACCTCAAGAAGTAAGAATCTTCTCAAACAACCTAACCTTACACCTAAAGGAGCTAGAAAAAGAACACACAAAGCTCAAAGCTAGTAGAAGGAAGGAAGCACTAAATATTAGAATGGAAATAAATGAAAGAAAAAGACAAAAGAAAACAATACTACAGTTAATGAAACTAAGAGCTGAATCTTGAAAGGATAAAGAAAATCGAAAACAGCCAGACTCATCAAGAGAAAAAGAGAAAGGACTCAAATAAAATCAGAAATGAAGAAGGAGAAATAAAAACAGATACCAGAGAAATACAAAGAATTATAAGGATATTATGGAAAAAATATTTGCCAACAAATTGGACAACCCAGAAGAAATGGATAAATTACTAGAAATATGCATCTTCTAGAATTGAATAAGAAGTAGAAAATTTGAACATAGAGATTACTAGTAATGAAATTAAATTAGTAATCAAAAGACTCCAACAAACAAAAGCCCGGGGCCAGATGGCTTCACAAATAAATTCTACCAAAACTTTGAAGAATTAATACCTATTCTCAAACTACTCCAAAAAAATAGAAAAGGAAGGAGAACTTCCAGATTTGTTCTACAAGGTCAGTAGCACCCTGAATACAGAGATACTACGAAAAAAAGAAAATGACAGATCAGTACCTCTGACTTAGATGCCAAGCACAGATGTAAAATTCCTTAACAAAACATTAGCAAACTAAATTCAACAACACAATAAAAGGATAATTCACCATAATCAGGTGGGATTTATTCCAAGGATTCAAGAGTCTTTCAATATTCACAAATCTGTTGATGTGATATGCCACATTAACAAGAGGAAGGATTAAAACTGCATGATCACCTCAATAGATACAGGAAAAGCATGTGGCATAATACAACATCCATTCATGATAAAAAAAAAGAAAGAAAGAAAGAAAGAAAAGAAACTCTCAACAAAATAGGTTTAGAGGGAACATACCTCGACATAACAAAGGCTATATATGTACAACCCGCAGCTAACATACTCAGTGGTGAAAAACTGAGCTCTCGATTTGATCTTATCTAAGCTCAAGGACAAGGATGTCCACTCTCAACACTTGTATTCTACATAGTAATGGAAGTCCTAACCAGTGCAATCAGACAAGAGAAAGAAACAAGGGTATCCAAATTGTTAAGGAAGAAATATCATAATTTGCAGATGACATATTATATATAGAACCCCTCAAAGTAAACTCTAAAGACTCCACAAAAAAAAAAAAAAAAAAAACTACTAGAACTGATGACAAAATTCAGTAAAACCACAGGATATAAAATTAATATACAGAAGTCTGATGCATTTCTATACACTAATAACAAAATAGCAGAAAGAGAAATTAAGAAAACAATCCCATTTACAATTGCACCAAAAAGAAATAAAATACCTAGGAATAAACTTAACTAAGGAGAAAACCTGTATTCCATAAACTATGACACTGACGAAAGAAAGTGAAGATGACACAAACAAATGGAAAGACACTCCTTGCTCATGGGGTAGAAGCATTAATATTGTTAAATATCTATACTACCTAGCATTCTACAGATTTGGTTCAATCCCTATCAAAATACTGATAGCAATTTTCACAGAACTACAACAAATAATCCTAAAATTTATATGGAACCACAGAAGACCTAAAATAGCTTAAGCTATTTTATGTTTTTGAGAAACAAGAACAAACCTGGAGGTACCATAATCCCAGGTTTCAAGATGTACTATAAAGCAGTAGTGACCAAAACAGTACGGTGCTGGCACAAAAGGAGATAATGGATCAATGGAACAGAATAGAGTCCAGAAATAAACCCACACTTATATGGTCAATTAACCTATTACAAAAGAGGCAAAAATATACAATGGTGAAAAAAATCTCTTCAACAAATGGTGTTGGGAAAACTGGACATGCAAAGAATGAAGCTGGACCACTTTCTTACACCAGACACAAATATAGACTCAAAATGGATTTGAGACTTAGGTGTAAAAAATAAAACCATAAAACTGCAAAAAGCAAAGTAAGCAGTAATCTCTTAGATGTCAGCCATAGCAACATATTTATGGACATGTTTCCTCAAGCAAGAGAAACAAAAGCAAAAGTAAACTCTTGGGACTCCAACAAAATAAAAAGCCATGGCGCAGCAAAGAAAGTCATCAACAAAATGAAAATGCAACTTACTGAGTGGGAGAAGATACTTGCAAATGATATATTTGATAAAGAATTAATATTCAATTATATAAACAACTTATGCAATACCAGAAAAGAGCAGACAATCCAATTAATAAATAGGCAGAGAATCTGAAGAGACATTTTTCTAAAGACGTACAAATGGCCATCAGACACATGACAAGATATTCAGCATCACTAATCATCAAATGATGATCAAATGTAAAGTAAAACCACAATGAAATACCACCCCATACCAGTGAGAATAGCTAGTATCAAAAAGACAAATAACAAGTGTTGGTGAGGTTCGGAGAAAAGGAACCGTCGTGCACTATTGGTGGGAGTGTAGTCTGGTGCAGCCACTGTGGCAAACAGTATGGAGATTCCTCAAATCATTAAAAATGGAAATACTGTATGGTCCAGTAATTTTACTATTTTACCCAAAGAAAATGAAAACACTAGTTTGAGAAGATATGTGCACCCCTATGCTTATTGTAGCATTATTTATAATAGCCAAGATATGGAAGTTACCCATGTGTTGCGCACGTGCACACACACACACACACACACACATCCATATAACTACACACAATGAAATATTCCCAAACCATAAAAGAGTGAGATCTTGTCATTTGCAACAACATGGTTAGACCTGGAGGGCATTATGCTGAACACCATAAGTCAGAGAAAGGTAAATACAGTTTCACTTACATGGAACTGTGGAATCTAAAAAAACCAAAACAGAACAAAGAGACTCTTAAATACAAGAACAAGCTGGTAGTTCCCAGGGGTGAGGTGCACATGCAGATGGTTGAAATAGAAATAGGGATTAAGAGTTACAGACCTCTAGTTTTGAAATAAGTAAATCATGGAGATAGAAGCCTTAGCATGGGGCCTATAGACAGTAATACTAGAATAAAGTTGTACAGTGACAGGTGGTGACTACACTTACCATGGTGACCGCTGAGAAGCATAGAGAATTTTTGAATCAGTATGTTGTACACCTAAAACTAATAGAACACTGGGCGTTAAGGATATCGTACCAAGAAAAAAGAGAAAGCTTTGAGAAGGAACCTTTCACACAGATACACTTCTAATTCAAAGATCTGAGGGTGTTCCTGGTTCAGAACTCCTTCTAGGTTTACTGGGACCCCTTCTAATTCCTTAAAAGTAGAATGTGAACGTGAATGTGCCGTGGTAAACTGGCACCGTTTTATCTTTAAGATTGGGGTCTTCTCCAGAGTCACACATTGGCCATAACACTTAGCTGATGATGCTGAATTCCCAGGTTGTTACTCATTTAGAACAAAAATGCAGAAGACACATTGAAAGAAATAAGATGCCAGAACTGGTACAATACTGAGAGTTACAGTTCAAAATCGAGTAAAAATTTCGGTTTACCTAAAAAACAATCTGTACTGTGTGTTTGCCGTCTAAAGATGTTATAATGACAAGTTATTCACCCTTACCTATAAGATGTGTAACATACTTCTGTATTAAATGTCTATTTGGATCATCACAAAAATTCTATGAGAAAGATACTGTGATTTCCATTTTATAGAGGGAGACTTGAAAAAACAAAATCTAATTTTCCTTAGTTAAATAAGTCTTTTTGCCAAGGTGGAAATCTGGCCTTTTGATATTAAGGATTCTTTTTCTTCTACAGATATAATAATTAAAGTCTAATGGGAATAAATAAATTAACTACTTAGTATCAAGCTATTCTAATACCATTTTGTCTATGAGAGCTTCTGCTTTTGCCAGTGTTTGCTATAAATTAATATGTCAAAAGCATGCTCTATAGAAACAGAAGGGAAAAAAAGCAAATGAAAGCCGAAATAAAAGCCAGTACATTTAGAGACAATTACTTTGAAACTGCCATTCTGTTGTTTATATACGTACACTATTTAAAATTTGAAATACAGGGGTGCCTGGGTGGCTCAGTGGGTTAAGCCTTTGGCTCAGGTCATGATCTCAGGGTCCTGAGATTGAGCCTGAGTTGGGCTCCCTGCTCAGCGGGGAGTCTGCTTCTCCCTCTCCCTCTGCCCCTTTCCCCACTCATACCTTCTCTTTCAAATAAATAAAACCTTTAAAAAAAATAGGGTGCCTGGGTGGCTCAGTGGGTTAAAGCCTCTGCCTTCAGCTCAGGTCATGATCCCAGGATCCTGGTATCAAGTCCTGCATCGGGCTCTGTGCTCAGCAGGGAGCCTGCTTCCTCCTCTCTCTCTCTCTCTCTCTCTCTCTCTTTGTCTGCCTCTCTGCCTCCTTGTGATCTCTGTCAAATAAATAAATAAAATCCTTAAAAAAATAAAATAAAATAAAAAATTTAAAAAATAAAATTTAAAGTATAAAAATTTATAAAGAAGGACATAATAATTACCTTAATTCTGCGATTTGGAGAATATATATATAGATAGGGATATCTATATATATATATGCAGCTGCATATGTTTTACTCTTGTCTATATATGCAAATATATGCATACAATCTATATGTGAATTTAGTGTTATAAAAATATTTACTACATATATAAACATCTGTGTACTGTGTCTAAATTGTATACTTCTTCATAAAGCACTTATGAACCTCTTTACATATCTCAGTTATTGTATTATTACATTTATGTTTGTACTCTGTACTATTTAATCAGTTTTTTTAATTGTCTGTACAGATTGTTTTTAAGTTCATATATGATAGATAGCCCCATGATGAGTTTGTACTTTTATCTGGCATAATGATAGTCTCACTTCTCTTGGATGGAAAATTTAATTCCAAAGTGAATTTGCTGTCTAAAACAGATCTTGTTTTTAACTCAACCCTCTCCAATTTGAAATAATACATTTGCCTTAAATTGCTTTTAAATTTATATTCCCACCAGGATTGAAAGAAATTAGGGCTTCCTTCACTTTTACCATCGCCAAATACATACTAACATATTTATTCTCAGTGAATCTTCAGTTTAAGATCTTTGCCCATTTTTCTATTGAAGCACCTGTTTATTGTCATTATCATGTTCATGAGATATTTTAAGAATATTAGTCCATTTCCATCTGTCATGTATATTCCAAATAGTTTCCCTACTTTATTGTTTCTAGTATTTTCTACCATATAGATAGTTTACATAAAAAGCCTTTTTTTCAGCCAAAGAATATAAATAAAACCTTATTTTCTATTCCTATGTTGTAGGTTGGCTTTGGCACTTTTTTTCCACTTTTTTATATTGCGTTTTTTCTGTTGTGAATTGTATGCTTATATTTTTCTATTTATCTAACAAGTAATGGCATTTTCTGTCCTAGATACAATTATTGTTACTTTCCCTTTCTAAGTTTCGAAGTACAAAACGTGAAGCACAATTTTGATTTGTCTTAAAATTTTGAATAATATTTCACTGAAAGCCCCACTTCCCCCTGTCTCTCTGTGCCGAATGGCTTGGCATGTTCTTCTCCTTCTGTCATGTAACACTGGTGGGTGTGGTCCTGAAGCTCTTCCTGGCAGAGCGAACACTCCTGCCTGTTCCTGTGAGTTTCGTGTGATCAGCTGAGGTCACGACTTGACTTTAATTCCAGCCGAATCGTGGGGAAAAGATTCCCAGGGACCCACCAGTCGCACAGTCCCATGGTGTTCCTGCTGTTCGAGGGCTATTCAGGCTAGCAGAGACAGACGGAAACCCTATCCGTGACATTGCGTTTTAGGTAGTGATGACCAAAAATTTTACCCATGTACTTTTGCAGCCTTTCTCTCCACTTGCAATCCTCTTAAGATTCCAAGACGTTTTTGATTCTTGAATGCTGTGTCATTGATGATATTTTCCCGAGACAAATATTTCATAAACAACGGGACAACTGTGTGAGATGTTGTCACTTTCATTTATCGCGATTTCTCCATCCCCACCCTCCATCTATTCAAGGGAATTATATTTGTAGAGCCAGATGGCATATCAGGAATTCCAGAAGGTTATGGATTAATATCCCTATTTTCAGAACACAGACCTAAAGAGATTAAGTGTATACTTCACTGACACAATAAATAAAGGAAGGGGAAATCCTAAAATTAACACTTGTATTATCCAATTTTATTGCCCAACTCTGACTTGTTAGAATATAGGCTATTTTTTTTTAATTTATTTGATAGACAGAGATCACAAGTAGGCAGAGTGGCAGGCAGATAAAGAGGAGGAAGCAGGCTCCCTGCTGAGCAGAGAGCCCAATGCAGGACTCCATCCCAGGACCCTGGGATCGTGACCTGAGCCGAAGGCAGAGCTTAACCCACTGAGCCACCCAGATGCCCCAGAATGTAGACTATTGATCTCCATCCAAGACCCCCCAGTGGGGGTGGTCACTTCTCTAGCTGATTCCTGCACACGCTAAACTGTAAGAACCAGTGTCTGAAGCATTTCCTCCCACATTTAGACTTAAAATCTGGGAAAAGCAAGGCAGTGTAAAATAAACATTTCATGTTGTATTTCACTTTGTAGATGAAGTTAAACAATGTCCCATTTTCCCTTAATTTCAAAGAATAGTTTAGAAAAACTGAGTTTTTTTTGTATCTATGGTAACTACCTGAATATAACATGGGATGGTCTACTTAATTGGATACAGTAATGTGGACGGTTATTTATGAGCAGAATTAATGTTCTCCAAACTGTTTCATGTCTTTTTCACAGCAAAATTAATCTTGACAATCAGGCTTTTTGGAAATACTTGGAGGTTCTGCCAGAATATAACCTGGGGTGCTGTTGCTGAAATCCCATCCTTCGTGGAATTATTCATTCTAAAGCCGCTTCTGTAAAACAGACTTTCCTAATTTCAAGCATCCTGCTCCATTATATTTTACTGATGCTGATAACTAAAAGCGAAGCAAAGCGTTAAAGCGGACTTCAGTATATATGTATTGGAGGATAATACAGGCTTAAATACATTCTCAGACTTAAAAACTTGCCAGTTATGTAGAACTATAAATCCAACAAGCTACTTTGGAAATTATTTTTAAAATTATGTCTCAAAACCATAAGAGACTCTTAATCTCACAAAACAAACTGAGGGTTGCCAGGGGTAAGGGGATAGGGAGAAGGTGGCTGGGTGATAGACTTGGGGAAGGTATGTGCTATGGTGAGTGCTATGAAGTGTGTAAGCCTGACGATTCGTAGACCTGTACCCCTGGGATAAATAATACATTATATGTTAATAAAAATAATTTTAAAAATAAAAAAAAATAAAATTATGTCTCACAAAATTCTTAAAAATCAAATATATACTTTACAAATTTGGTTGTGTGTACTTCATTTTTAATCATGGTATTGATTCAAATTAAAATATGAATATAATTTTACCAAGTAAATGAAGTAATTCAAGGATAATTAATAACATTTTTAAAATTAATAACATTTTTAATAAGGATCTGGCATATATAACTTTAAACCTAGAGGGTTTTTTAGTACATTTGTTTTCAAATCTCTTAATCTGATAACTGATCATGCACGTTTCTTTGATAGGCGTATGCAGGCAAAGATTTGGAGGAACAGTTGCGGTCAGTGTCTAGTGTGGACGAGCTCATGACTGTTCTCTACCCAGAATACTGGAAAATGTACAAGTGTCAATTAAGGAAGGGCGGCTGGCAGCGTTACAAAGAACAGCCCAACATCAATGCGAGAACAGAAGAGACTGTAAAATTTGCTGCAGCACATTATAATGCAGAGATCTTGAAAAGTAAGTATGGGAAAGAAAATATATGATAAGCTTTATATATCAGCCCAGTGAAATCTGCCAGCCTGTTGTTTTGTTTTTGTTCTTAAATTTCAGCATTTGTAACACTAAATGCCTTAGGGCTGAAAGGAAAAAAAAAAATAGGAGTGAAGATTTTCAAAATACAGCATTTTATAATTTCACTGTGACTGGTAAAGAGGAATTCTAGAAATATAAAAATAGAAAGGTACACGCCTACCAACACATTTTTTTTAATTAAGGTGATATTCCATTGCAAAATGTTAAAAACCTGAAGAAGTATTTTCCACAGTGTGTCAGTTTCCCCATTTAAATATTCTGTATCTTACAAAATAATTGCACATACATTTTCTGACTCGGATTCAGAAGGGCTTAATTTCTAAATCACCCCCAAATCATCTTTTCCAAGACTTCTTATTGCCTTGTTTCACAGGTAACTGGCTTGGGAGCTAGACTTTTGGAAAGCTACTGAAAGATCTCACAAGAAATTTTGCTGCATAAAAGGGCAATAGCATAACTTGGTGGGCTACTTTAAAAAAAAAAAAACTCCTTCAGTTGGGAGACAGTCATCGCATCACGGTTTGCGATTGCAAATTATTTTGAAAAGACATGCAAGCAAAATGGCTTGAAGGTTGAATAGCCCATAGTTTATATCCTCTCTTCTAAAAGTTTCACTTGAGGAAGAAGTTGGGGAAAAGAAGCCAGAACATTTGAGAAGTACGTCATCTCTAATGCAATATTTAAAGAGTCCACAGTGTTAGAGCTAAGCCTGTAGGTCACTGGAAACAGAATTCCAAGAGAGAGCATCTGACTTTCCTGAAGACACTTGGTTCAGGATACATGTCCCAGTTGATGGAAAACACCCTTGCATTTCAAGTGAGTTACCCAAAGCTGCCAGATAGCCTGCCTGAAAACGATCTTTGAATTCAGCCCAAACCCAGAGCAATTTCCTCATTTACATCTCAGTTTAGAAAGAAAAATTCAATCGTGTTGTTTATCTTTGCCTTGAAACTGCAAAAATAGTACATGCTATAGCAAATGAGCGTGACTGTCTCTCCACAGGTCCTGCAAACATCTGTATTATTAAATTTTCATTTTCAGAAGCAAAGAAAACCAAACCTAAGTGCTACAGAAAAAATTGGTGTTGTTTTAAGAAAGCATAATCCTAATTTAGCTTGTTACCGGACTACAGAAATTCGTTTTTTAAGAAAATATCCTTTGCTTCTCTGTTCAGTATTAAATAAATATTATATTGCATTCCGATCCTCAGGGCAATTTAGAATCCTGTCAACTATTTCTTTTTTTAACCTCATGTAGTATACTTCAGTCTGAATATCTGAGATCAAACGTGACTTCCAACTCGTTGCGGGCTTGCCGCCCTCATTGGCTTCTGTGTAACTTACGGCCTTCCCTGTGACCCGACAGGTATTGATAATGAGTGGAGAAAAACTCAGTGCGTACCCCGTGAGGTGTGTATAGATGTGGGGAAGGAGTTTGGAGCTGCCACAAACACCTTCTTTAAACCTCCATGTGTGTCCGTCTACAGATGTGGGGGCTGCTGTAACAGCGAGGGCCTACAGTGTATGAACACCAGCACAAGCCACCTCAGCAAGACGGTAGGTGCCCTGGCCCCACGGGCCGCCCGCTCAGTCCCTGACCGTGGCGCGGGTCCCCCTGCCCTTCTGAGCGGTTTATATCGTCTTTGGGGAGTGAAGGGAACTTCTCAGTACTCTGTGGTGTTGAGGCTTTAATCTCACCGAGAAACTTACTCTTGCTTTATGAGCTCTGATGACCCAGCCAAGGGAAACAAATCAACATACATATGAATGTGTGCGTGTGCGTGTGTGTGTGTGTGAGATCTAAATGTTGTCATTTGGCCATCGATTACTTTTAAACAGTTAAATCTTCTGATTCTAGAGCTACGGCACGAATCACAAATTCACAGCATGCGAGGAAACATCTGTGTTTTGTGCAGCCGGGGGACTGTACTGAAGTAAGCCAGGCCTCGGGGTGTATTCATTGTGTCCACTTAGAAAGCCAAGAAAATATTCTGACGCTGAATCTCAAATATTTCAAGTTACCCGTAAAGTCCCATCACATTAGATGTGAAGCCTTTAGGATAATAACCAAGAAACTTATCTCAAGGTTCGGTCTGGGTCCGGATTTTGGGCTCAGCTGCGCTACCCTGCACTGAGGTCACCTGTGGGCGAGGAAGCTGCTATCAGAAGGCACATTAGGGGCTGTGATAACCACCAGGACAACCACCAAGTGTGGCTTAAAGCGCTGTGTGCCACTGGCCTCTGCACAGGGATGTTAGGAGAAGCCCAGGCTATGGGTTGAGCTGATGCAAACTTCCCTAAAGTCAAACCTGTGTTTGCCTGAAAGGCTTTTCCAATTACTTTTGAGAGTTGAAATAACACAGGCAATCTGGCTTCATTCAGAACTATACTTTGACCTTCAAAATAATTTTAAAAATGTGATGGTGAGGTTTGCTTGATACAATGTGGAATGACCAAAAATTAACATTTTTAGTCAAATAGTGTCTATGCTTGGAATACATATCATTAAAGCTTCTCACAGAGACTGGAGCTGAGTGGAAGTTTGGATCCCATTAATAAAATCTACTCCTATTTTAATACAATTGAGTGAAAATGAAAATTAAGATTACCTGAGTTTCTTCAACTGTGCTTTCTCATCTGGTTAGAAATGTCTAAGATTTTTGCTCTGATGATCATTTGGGCTCTGGGTTTGGAGACACTGTCTTAATATACAATCCACACTGGTTTTTTGGGAAAAATAGATTGTATTTCTTTGTATTGTACATACGTTTGATGATGGAATAAGCCATTTCAGATACTAAGACTTGCAAGAGGAAACAAAAAATAAACTATAAAACTGAATTTTCTCTTCAACTTACCTGTACCTAAACTTTAAAGATTTAAAAAAATAAAACAAAACTGAGGAGTGATGCTGTTATCCTCAGAGTTAAGAACAGCCAGGAGTTTCTTTAGTCCTGATTAACTTCTACAGGCCAGCACAATGACACAGCATTCCTTCGGACAAGCATTAGCAAGAGACGCAGCATAATTCTAAATATATTTGTACATGTAGAAACAATCAGTAGAATATATGTTTGTGGGTCATGGGATAACATTTATGTGCTTGATAAAATTCTAATATTTTAATAGGATAATATATAATTGTAGAAATTGAGCATAGTGAAACTCCCCCACCCCGCCCTTACCCCTCCATCTTATTCAAACAGGAATTAGGAATTTGTTAGCTAAGAAACTGTAGATTTAGTGTATGCTCTTCTGAATAAAATACTACAAATTTGACGGGTTTTACTGGATAATATGTGTTTATCTTAACGCTGAAGTAAAACGTGATTTTAAAAATCCTTTAATAAATGTTGGAACTTAATCCTTTTTTAAAATCAAAATAAATATTTATTCCAGTAGGATAGCCTCCAAAAAACTAACATTCATTTTTTTTAAAATATGTTAATATTAAAAATGTTGCTGCTTTTATATTTAAGCCAAATTCCATAAAAGGATTTTTGGCCTTCTGAGTTTCTTGAAATGTCATTTTTTTTAAAAGTTAGAGAAAATAAAAGTGAGTGTTTGAGGAAATTACATTTTCGGAATGCCTTTACTAGCATGTTTTTAAATATTTCGATTAAGCAATGTGATATGTATCCTATAAATCATTATTATGGGGCTTGACTTAAATCGGTATCAATTTGGTTGATACCGATTTAAGGTTCAAAGGCCTAGATATACCAGTTACATTTTCCAAAGACTGAAAGGCTATATCTCTTTTAAAAATGGGATAACAGGGGTGCCTGGGTGGCTCAGTGGGTAAAGCGACTGCCTTCTGCTCAGGTCATGACCCTGGAGTCCTGGGATCGAGTTCCACATCATGCCCCCCTGCTCGGCAAGGAGTCTGCTTCTCCCTCTAAGCCTCCCCTTTGTCATGCTCTCTCTCTAATATATAAAATCTTTAACAAAAATAAAAATGGGATGACATAGAATAGCCCCAAAAGACAGATCTTGAAGAATTATTTCACCAAATAAAATGTATCTACTAAAAGCTCGTTACTTATCATTTCAAAAATGCCTTACTGGATTTGGTTGTTAGATAAAACTTTATTTTCAAAGCGCTCATATTGTGAAAGTATAAAGCTGAGCAGTAAGTGTTTTAGCAGGATTTTGGAATTTTGTTCTGTAGGAGTTAGTTTATTTTCTTGGTGAAAATCAGTTGCTAGTTGATAATGTGTAAAGCTATTTATTGCTCTTTACTAATTTCTTCTGCAGATTCTTCTATTATGGCTTGTTGATAGAAAAAATGTTTTAAAATGAATTTTCTTCAAAAAATATGCCTTATTTTAACTTTAACATCTCATGCGTTAAGGTGTGTTCCTTATTTTAATACTGAAATTACGTATTTCAAAGTACATCTTCTTTAGATACGGATGCTTAGATGTTTTGTGCAGTAGCTGCCTAGACGAGCTTCCCGTTCCCAGCACCTCACTCAGCCCAGACAACACCCTGGCCTTGTGGTTTCCCCTCCTGATGTGTGACTTCATCGCTAGTCAGAAACACAGGGGTCTTCCCTGCCGACTCCCTTCTCTTGTCACACATCCAGCCTGTCCCCACATCAGATGTCCGTCTTGTCCCCTAAGTATCTTGACTCCCCATGTCAACCACCATCAATATAGCCCAACAGGCTTCTCATGCTTTCCAGCTAAAGAAAAACCATGCCCCTCGGTGTGCCCACTTCCATTTCTCCTCATCCCCATGCGCTCCCTTAATGACCCCTAAATGTGATATTTTTAAAACACAAACCTGGTGGTGTCAGTCTCCAGCATAAAACCCTTCAGGGATTGCCCGCTGCTGTTGAGTAAGACCTAAATCTCTATCACAACGTTCAGTGCCTGCCTTCCTCCACAGCACCATGGGACCTAACTGCCCCTTGTTCTTAACTTACAGTGCTCCCGACTGCTGTCGACTTCCTCAGTCCCTGGGAACCAGTGTCCCCTCTAGCCTGCCGTCCTCGCTCACACTTATCAGTCTCCCTCACCGCCCGTCTTCTCCTTGCTAAAGTACCAGTCCTTCCGATCTGTCACATGGCTCAAGGAGTCCTTGGGGGAGACTTTTCTGACCTCCTTGACTGTATCTTGTATTTCTTTTAAAGGCTTTATAGTTTCCCATACTTTTCTCTCCTAGTGCTTCCTTCATCTTAGAATCCTAGTTTATAACAATATAGCCATTATTATTTGATGAATGTCCACCTCCTCCATAAAGCCAAGAACACATCTGTGTTGCTCACCAGTTCCCTGAGTGTCGGGCACAGAATTGGCACACATCCCCTTTTGGAAGCACATTAAAACTGACCATCTCTGGGCGCCTGGGTGGCTCAGTGGGTTAAGCCGCTGCCTTCGGCTCAGGTCATGATCTCAGGGTCCTGGGATCGAGTCCCGCATCGGGCTCTCTGCTCGGCAGGGAGCCTGCTTCCTTCTCTCTCTCTCTGTCTGACTCTCAGTGTACTTGTAATTTCTCTCTGTCAAATAAATAAATAAAATCTTTAAAAAAAAAAAAAAAAAACTGACCATCTCACCAGAAAAAAAGAAATGAAGATATGGACACATCCATAGTGCTCATCCCACAGTTCCCAGGAAGGGCGGTATCCTTATCTGTCGAAACAGATTTTAAAACTACTGCCTTAAAGGCCAACAGTAATATAGTTGGTTAACTCATGTGTGTAATTTTTAAACAAACTGATCCTATTGCCTAATCAAAGTATGGGCTATAAATTTCAGAACAGTATTTTTTAAATGTCTGTTTTTGAACAAACGGAGGAGAAAATGCTCCTCTTTTTTTTTTCCTATTCACAGCTGATATGAGAAGTCACCATTCTATTCCTCTTACTATTGTCTTAGTAAATACACATTTTACACATGTGCCAAATGACACCAGGACTGCCTTAGGTAAAAACCTAAACTTAGAAAACAGAAAAACCATTTATTTTTTAAATTTATTTATTTGACAGACAGAGATCAGAAGTAGGCAGAGAGGCAGGCAGAGAGGGAGGGGGAGGCAGGCTCCCCGCCGAGCAGAGAGCCCGATGCGGGGCTCGATCCCAGGACTCTGGGATCATGACCTGGGCCGAAGGCAGAGGCCCAACCCACTGAGGCGCCCAGGTGCCCCGAAAAACCATTCTTAGTAAACAAAATGAATGAACGTAGTCTTCTGTTCACCACTGGTTTCTATGGGACGACTGCATATTTATTACCTCCAGTGCCTGGATGAGGTCCCATGTGGACTTACTGGGTGCCAGAGTGAAGGCACTTATTCTAGGATAGGTGTGTATGCAACAGCACACGAGCTTCTGTCAAGTTGGAGGTGTCAGTCAGAAGGCTGTATGCTTCAGAAAGTAGAAGCCTTCCAGGCTAAGAAGAGCTTTTAGTGCTAAATTTAAGGTATGTGTAGGTAAAAAGGAATTATCTGGTATCCCCAAGTAGGATATTTTTTCTAAGAGAAAACGAAGTCCATGTTGATTATACAGAATCAGTTCTCACTGAATTTCATCCTTTCAGGCTCCTCCAGGCTTCCTAGAATTTAGGATGCCTTTTATAGCAGATTTAGAATGTTGAAATCATTCATTTTGCCTGCTGCCTCCTGGTCATCTGCTCATAGGAAAGATAAGAATTTACCTATACAACTTTTGAGGTCTGGCTTCTTGTGGTTGGTTTGTGTTGTACATCTCTCCTGATTCCCATACTCCAGCCTGGGACTTGGCTTCCCCTCTGGTGGGTCCTGCTTCATGTGCACCATGCTGAAGCTATGACCCGTTCCCCCAAGCCCACCGCACCCACACAGATGGACAAGCAAGTAAATAACCCTCTGCCTCTTCCAGTATTCTCTTTGTACATGACACCACCATCTTTTTGGTTAATCGCAGTTATTCTCCATTTCACTAAAAGACCAGTCAATAATTCCAGGTAAATCTCCCTTCCAAACATGGCTAGAATCTACCCAGGGTCATCATCCTGCTGATCTCATCTGATGTTGGCCACATTCATTAGTCACGTGGGCAAGCCTCGTGACCATCCTGTATCTCCCTATCTCCCTCCTAGTCATGGGCCACATGACAGGAGTGAGTTTTTGTCTTCTAAATGAGAAGTCAGTCTCTGCCCAGGCTAGCATGTGTTCTGAGTGATCTATGTAAACGCTCTAAGCTGTGACATATTTAGAACGACACTCTCCTTCATTAAGGGGCCTTCTTTAGGTCAATCCTTACAGTGTGGTCTATGAGGCCCGCTATGATCTGGCTGCTGCCTAAATCTGAAGTCCCAGTTGTCACTGCTTTCTCCCAAATACTACTTTCCACAAGGACCTAAATTCACCTACTCCTTAAATGTTGTCAGTACCTCCTTCCATAGGGTCACTACAATACTCTGTGTTGGAACCATCTCCTCAAACAGCTTCCAATACCCACCTCATCGAGAATTTCTGCTGTTCTTTAGGCCTAGATGTGAAGGTCACCCTCTAAGACAGCCTGCTGTGTGGTCTGCAGCATCCTTTAATGCCCATATGTCAGCATCATTACCTCATCTGTCCAACATCTTTAGTCCCTAAGCTCCAAACTCCATGACAGTGGAGACTGATCATTACCCTTGATCACAGCAAAATTGCTGGCACATAGTAAGCATTAGGCACTAAATTCCATGAATAAAGAAAAGAGAACAGATTTAGGGTAAAGGGATAGAGCCATGAATGTGTTTGTTTTGAAAAATCGGAGTGATATTTGGGTAGAGATAGCCGAAGAAGATTGGGCATGTGATTCTAGAGTTCTGCCACGGCGATTGGATCCACAGCTGTAAACACAAGAGGAAGCAGCATATTGATAAATGCTGTTCGAAGCCCTGGTGTCCTTGTTACTACCTAGAGAGTTCACGTATCAGGAGAGAAAGAACAAAAGCCAATGCCAAGGGAAAGCCAACATTCAGTCACTGAGAGTCCCATCCATTTCTCCTTTTGATTTCTTAATATCATGCTCTTCTCCTACCTGAAGAATCCACTTTTAATGATAAAAGCGATTATTTTAATTTAAATTGAATTAAGCATATGGAGTGAAGCACCTGTTCGTACTGTGCCATATAAAGGGTTAATGTGATGAACAGATCCTGCACTCAGCACAAAGGTTAGCAGGGAAAGGCAGTCAACATTTGTCAAGTAAATAAAAGTTGTCTAAATGTGTGAAAGAGAAATGCAGGGCTTTATGGACATGCACATCAAGGACAGTGAGTCATGAAGCTCCTGAAGGCAAGGTTTTCATGTGTGTTTAACATTTTTGCTTATATTTCAACTCATAAAAGGTTACACCTAAGTAGTACCTTTCCTATGTATATTTTTTATTTTATTTTCATATACTGTATTTTCAATATACTATAAAGGAGAGCATGGGAGGATCTCTTTCAAACATAAAGGGGAAGTTCCTTATTGCTGTATTTTCTGTAGGGGAAAAAAAATAATTTCTGCCTTGTTAAAGGAGTTCCAGACATATCCTTTAGCAACAAAAGTTACCAACTAGAATCATATAAATTTTAAGGACAATGTACCTTAAGTATTTTAAAACCCAAGTTTTTTATAAAAACTTCCTAGAATTTGTTTTATGGGGCTCAGTGAAGGGCAGGTTAGCAGAACGTGTGAGGAAGCCACAGCCATTAGTCAAAAAGTGAAACCAGATGCACGAAGCATTCCAGAACGACCTAGTAGGTCACAACTGCTTCAAAGTCCCCCAGCTATCTGCTTCTGAGAAGTACATTGGGCGTCTTTTTGACCTCTTTCATAAACATGTGCTTTCAGTATATTTTCTTATGAGAAGTTGTATATTTAAGAGATATAACCGAAAAGGAGAAAGTGAATTTTGCAGAAGATAAATTATTTGATGACTCAAATAGAGAAGCAGAAGAAAGTCATCTGCTTTTGAGCCAAACATTTGGATTAAAACATTATTTTTAATGTTCGTATTTACCTTACATAGTTTTTTGGGAAATAGGAATGAGAAAGAAAAACTACCAAACCCAGTGGGGCTTCCTTGGAAATCTGGGAGTTGGAGCTAAAGAACCTCGGCCTCTTTGCTGGGTTCACGAGTGCCGGTGGAAGGAGCCAGCAGTGTGGGAGCTGGGTCTTCCCTACTCCCTTCTCAGGGACCTGCACAACAGGATTTAAAATTCTGTGTTGCCATTCTAAAAAAAAAAAGCAAGTTAATCTATTTTGTATTGTTTTATAAAGAAATAATATAAGCATATATATTAGCAAAAACATCCCAGATTATATGAGTTGAGCTGAGCGCTTCACGAAAAAATTTTTTTTTACCAACACGTATTTAAACCTAAGTAAAATGTGCAACTATGGAACGCAACTCAGAGATACTGTTTTGCAGAGCAGCAGTCTGAAAGATTGCATTCAGATGTATTCAACAAGTGGAATGTGATTTGTTTGGAATCTTTAGCTAATTAATATCTGGCAGGCACAGTTGTTGGAAATCAGGTTTTATCCAGATGTGGGAGAGAAGTTCTATACCAATACAAGTTATCGGGAGTTTAAGAGTAACATTTGCCTTAAGAGAAAAAGATGCGTCCATTAAAAATACCCTTTTCTCCCAACTTAAGGTATTTATCCTGTGTACAGATTTTATCCAGAATTTCTAAAACTCCTGAATGGGGGTTTTTAATTGCAGCACTGTATCTGCATTTTATGTGTAATAATACATAAAAAGTAACTCAGTACAAACATGAATCCATTAGCATCTGCTGTCCTACGTTCTTCCCAGACCCACTTTCAGTTCTGTAGGTCCTAGAAGGTGGGCCGTGTGGTTCAGATGCTCCCTTGAAAAGCTGGTAGTGGACCCTCAGTTTTCACATTTGCCCATTTTTAGGGATTATTTCTTTAAATGCCATGTAGTCTCTCCCTCATTTTACAGTTATTACCACACTGTCCAGGAGCTACACATTGATACTTCATTAATGGACTCAGGGCTGGAATATTTAAATTAAAAATAGCAATGAGATATGCTATAAAGAGAAACTGGCTATGTTGGGGGGTATTAAAAACTGGCTATGTTGGGGGGCGGGGTTTTTTTGTTGGGTTTTTTTTCCCTTTTTTTGGTTTGGTATTTGTTCCCACATACACATTCCAAAGGAATAATCCAGGATCTTGTCAGTAGGGAAGTTCTACACCTTTTTCTTGAATAGCCTGCAAGATAAGTAGAAGCAGGGATTGTTGCTTTGCCTTTGAGACTGTTGCTATGCTGGCGTGAACAATTCTATTGTTTCCAAATGTGGCTTTATTGAAGTCCATTTTTGTTGGTGAGAATCGGCTATCAGATATTCTTATGAAGGAACTCCACTAGATAACAAACAACTGGGAACCTCTCATTTGGAAATGTTTGGTGTTTTCTCCTGTTTGTGGAGGTTTTACAGAATACAAAGATTTTTTTCCCCTCAATTTCCAGGCTTATTTAAATGCCATCTTTATATAAACCTTTTGCTCTTCAAAACCAGCAACTGCTCTAACAGGCATAAGCAAAACATACACCTTCAGTCTCCATGATCAATTTTATTACTACTTAGATCCTAAATTAGGTACACGCTATTATCGTGTATTCAAGAACAGTTCACTTTATAGCCTGAAACTGTCTTGGGAAAATCATCATGTTCAAAATATCAAAGTATAAATGTCATCATCCTCAATTAATATTGGCTGAGTACACATATAGACAAGGAATGATTAGCTCACACTGAATATAATACATAAACTTCACACTCTATGAGCTTAAATCCAAAATAGAAAATACTAGTGTGCACCCATTAAGGCACAAAGCAGTCTAGTATAAGCATTCTTGTTTTGTAAAAATTTAAAGAATTTATTGATTGTTTCAACAGTGGTGTGCATGGGTAGACCTTGACTCTTTTTTGAGAGAAAATTACAGTTATTTACTGTGTTGGTTTAGATCTTTCTATAATGGCAAGCATGGATTTCATGAGGGTTAAAGTGCAGGTTCTTGCTAATAGCATTTGTGATAAAACTATTTGATAGTTCAAAATTCTAACCTAGTAAATTTATATATAGATATATATGTATATGTATATTATGTGGATATATACGTATATGTAGTATATACATGTGTGCATATATATATGAGAGGGGGGGGGACAGGGTTATGGCAAGGGTTATGCATTGATGGCTCTTGAAAAGCTAGCAGGGTGCTTGGCTAGTTAGTGAATCAATAGTTACTGAAAACTAAAGAAGGAAAAATTCTAAACAAAAACACTGTAATTCCTCAAAGATTCAACTCAGTTTTGAAGGGGAATCATCATCCAAAGAAGACCACTATGAAATCACACCATTACTATCCCTCTTTTATAGGTAACAGAACTGAGGCAAAGGGAATTTAGAGAATTCTTCCCAGTCACAGAAGCAGGAAGGGGCAGGTGCAGACTCACGTGCCCAGACTCTGCTCTTGGTTCTTCCTCTCTCTCTAGTAAAGGAGCGAAGTCACTGGATATTTGGAAAGTATATTTACTTACTTGCAGGTGGCACCTTGTGAGTTTATATGGTGATTCAAATTATTACTATTTTTTAGTTCACAAAAGGTTACATTTTCTAAGTATACACTATCTGATTAGGCAAAAGGGCCTGCAGACATTTTTAGTAATTTAGGGATTCAATATAGCTATTCAAAATTCACAAACTGATCTGTAAGGGGGAAGACGGAATTTATCATACTTATTGAAAAGGAAGTAGAAACCTTATAATCCTTTTAAGTGAGAGAAGTCCATCAATATGCTCACTTAAGACCAGTGCAGACAGAATTTGGAAAATGAAAGATACACTTCAGTGAAAGAACACTGAAGTGTTCTGATCTCACGATACATACAATTGTGCCTTGATGCACACACACATGGCGTGCTCTCGTCCTGAAGGTCGTAGAGGAGGAAAGGTTAATTATCAAGAACCTTTCTACTTTTAATATTGGTCAAGGCATCTTTCTCTGGACTCTTGAATTTTGTCCACACTGACAGTTAAGTAAAGAATTAAAGAAACTAGGTAGAACATTCAGGTAAAAATTTGGAGGTGGAAGATATGTATTTCAAGAGAAGGAAAGTCTTGGATTGATTTTTTTTTTTTTTTTACTTTAAATTTTCAGAAGATTTATTCCTTTTGATGAAATTAACTGAATTTAACTGGTCAGTTGTTTACTTAGACTCAAAGAAATTTGCCTGTCCGGTTAAAATTTGGGGTTTATATTTATTTAACTGTAAGTACATTTTTCTCTCATATAGTACTGTAGTTTATTTTTTTAAGATTTTATTTCTTTGAGATAGAGAGCATAAGCAGGGTGAGGGGCACAGAGGGAGGGAGTAGCAGGCTCCCCACTGTGCAGAGAGCCAGTTGTGGGGCTAGATCCCAGGACCGCAGGATCATGACCTGAGTTAGAGGCAGATGATTAACCCACTGAGCCACCCAGACTCCCCTGTACTGTAGTTCTAATGCTTATGAATGTGATCAAATTAGTTGACTGTGATTGTGACTGTGCAGACTGATCGAGCGATGTATTTTTTTAGCCCCTCTTTACCTGCCCCTTTATGCCTTTAGTCCGCGTGTTCACAGACCACAACTCTCCTCCGCCCCTTGAAAGTTTAGTACCAGGCTTATTTTCAGGAAGATGCTTTCCTGATGTGCACTGAAGTGTTCTGATCTCACTAGAACCTTCTTCGAAGCCCCAGTTCCTGAGTCTGCACTTGGTACTCACAGGCAGGTCCAGGTTGCGGACATTATCCCCCAGCACCCCCCACCCCCAGCGGGGGCTGAAGGCTGTCCATGCTTGCTGTGATCTCTGTGCCCTTAGGAGAAAGTGCCAGAACAGAGTCTGGGATGCAGCAGTGCGGGAGGAAAGGTGCATGGGAGGTGCTGTGAGGCACAGGGTTGGGGAACACCAGGCATGCTTCCACACCAGAAGCCCCTTACCCCTCACGCTCAGGCTCTCTTCTGCTTCCTGTCACTTCAGAGGGTGCCAAACCCTGCAGTGCTAACTGACCTCCCATCCTCCAGGCAAAACTCCCCCTATCCGACCTGAGCTATCTAAGCGTTCCCTCTGGTCACTGGAGGGCTCTCTCCTCTCCATCCCCACCCTGCCCGCGCTCCTGTCCCATAGCCCAGCCCACCAGAGCCCTTAGAGCCATTTGTGGTACCATTTGTTTTCACTCCATCCCTACACTTACTCCCACTGCCCCAGACCTCCGACCCTGTGGCCACAGACACCTTCGTGAAGCGCTCCTCTCTGCCTTCGGCGTCCCGCGGCTTAGCAGTGACCCCCTCCTGGCTCTCTATCTGCATGGCTTCCTTCTTCCCCGACATATTTACTACTTCATTTGCCTTTTTTCATCCTTCAAGTGCACCTGTTCCCCGGGTTTCCATTATTAGACATTTCCACCTTCCAGTCATGGTCTCACCAAGTAATCTCGTCAGGGTCTAGGACTTCCACTACGACTCTAACGTTGTTGCCTTTTAAATGGCTCTCCTAAGCTCTGACACAAATATAATGGCCTAGTAGACATAAATTCTTAAGGTTTTATGAGCAGACCTGTACATCTTCCTACTATTTCTACTATTACGGGGTTTAAATAATTTATAAACTTTAGACATATGAAAGTTAAATAAGCCATTCATTAAACACTGCTTATTTTTGGAATAACTTTATGTTTCTTCTGTTGCACTGGTTCTTAACATAGGGTCCAGAAATGTTCTAAGAAGCAGAGAAACTGTAGTGTATTTAGACACTGCACAATTCTCTCTCTTAAAATAGTTTTACCTAGTGCAAAGGACTTCTGTCAGTGACAGCTCATCTAATAAAAGGTTTCTCCCAAACTGCATAAACAAATGTCCTTTTAGGGAAGAAACTGGTCAGCGTCATAATACTGGGATATGTTGAGGTTATATGCTGGGATTATCTACGTAGCACGGACAGTATTCTGGAGAACATCTAGAATCTTGAGACAATATTCAAATAATAACACGTCTATATGGCAATCAGGATGCATATCACATTCATATACATTAGTTTATGTAATTTTTCTAACAGTCCCATGAACAATGGGTCAAATGTTTCCTCAGTTTACTGGTTTTTAAAGAAATATACAGCTTAGATAAGTTAAATGACTTTTCCAAGTTCACACAACTTACAAGTGGGTTTACTCTTAAAAAATGCCCTGTCGGGGCATAACCCTGGGCTTGTTCCGCCTAAAGTACCTGTGCTTAGAAAGTAGCTGAATTAGAGAAAAAAAAAAAAAAGTAGCTGAATTTTTCAGTGACTATAGAATGAATACATTTCAAATGAAGAAAATGTGGAGTTTATAATTTAGCTATCTCTGTGTTTCATTCTTTAAAATTCATTTCCATGAATCTCCCTGTAGGACTAAGTTGGCAACTAATACAATTCCCTAAAGATTGTCAGTGATCTTTAAGCGTTGGCCTGAAATTATATGGACTGGCCAAATCACAAAGCTCTGAAGTTTGTAACCATTTTTAGCATGGCTCGTATTGCTGAAAAGGCACCAAATAATACCAAAGCAGTTTAGCTACAGTTACAGGACTACAGACTGATCTTACCAAGCAAGTAATGGCCAAGATTTCACTTTCACCATCATTACTAGTAATTCAGACTTTAAGAAACCTGGGAATTTAAATCCACTTAGTTTTACTTAATCACTAATTTGTTTATATATTCCATTAATTTTGGAGAAGAAACAAGAGAATTAGAGTTCCCCATAGACAAGGCATTCAGAATGAGACTTGAAATTTTGAGACTCTAGCCCACAATTGTGTATCATGTCCCACCTTATTTTAAGCTTATTACTTTCATAACACCTTTGCCAAAATAGCAGGAACAAATCTTTAAGTGATGAATGTGTTTCTTTTTCTTTTGAACATAATTAATTGATAAGATAGAGTGGACAAATGTAAAACTACTTTGAGGTAGAAATTTAATTTGGAATGAAAACTGATTTCACATCTCTGTATTTTGTGTCTCTGTATTCAGTTTACATAGAACAGGACATCACCAAACATCTCTAGGTTGTATGGCCAATAGCTTTGTACTCTTCTATCACAAAGATACTTATATCTGTGCCACTTTTTAACAACCCCTGGAACAATCTGGGACTCTGGAAATATTCTTTTTCCCTGAACACGGTGGTTTGTTGCATCTCTGCTCCGTGACTGTTAGCTGGTTATCAAAATTCTAATATGCTTTATCATAGTGACATGAGATAAGTAAAGGGACTGTTTATTATTCTGATAAAGGATACTGATTAGAAGCAAAACAGGTTCTACAGTGTGATCCTGAAAGCCTTCTGCATCCTGCATGCAGAACGAGCACTATGTTATCAGAAAGAGATAATCTCACTCTTGGGGGACTCCAACATCGACCATAAAGGTATTTTTTAGCATCTATATAATTTTTTCTTCTTTTTGTCCCTTCTTTGTAGTTGTTTGAAATCACAGTGCCTCTCTCTCAAGGCCCCAAACCAGTAACAATCAGTTTTGCCAATCATACTTCTTGCCGCTGCATGTCTAAACTGGATGTTTACAGACAAGTTCATTCCATTATTAGACGTTCCCTGCCAGCAACACTACCACAGTGAGTATGAATTAAAGCTTTTGCTTTCTGCATCCTCTGCTAAAACTGTTTTCAAGTAAATACATTTTATTATGAGAATTCTTGTGAAATTTGCTATAATATACTTTGCATCAGATACAAAAGAAGATGAATTTGGTACTGCAGCACAAAAGTAAAATTAAACTGAGACAGGGAGGTCCTTTTAATAGAGTAGTTCGCAACATAAAACAAGTATTTCTATGAGATGACACAGATTGCTCCACTCTTCGTCCCCCATGCAACCAAGTGTGCAAATTCACAATTGATGTGAAAGCTAAAGCCACTTAAGCTCGGTAAGATTTCTGACCCAAAACAAAAAATATTTTTAAAAAATTATTTTATATCTATTAGCATCCAGTTGCCTTTCCTCAATCTCAGTGTTTTTTTTTTTTTCCTCTACTCATATTTTTTATTTCAGCAAGCATTGAATACTGAAACACTAAAGTACTTGAAAGAATTTTCTCTTACTATTACTTCAAATTAACATTCAAAGTAACATTTGCTATTCAAATTCCTTTCTCAGCATATTTTTTTAGCCTGGTAAAGGGCAACAGATGCTGTGCTTGCTCACACAGAAGGACCTGCCTAGAGCATTGAGTGTTGACTCTGTGAAGAGTTTATAATGACTCGTTATACATTGTCATTAAAAATCTAGGAACTTTCTGCTTTCTGCCCCAACATGAAGCTGCAGCTCTTTGGTTTTCAGGATTTCTAATGCGTGTGCATAAAACTTACCAAACTTTGACATTTGTAACAAAATTTTAAATAAATTGGTGTGCAAACATATATATTACCAAAACAAACCAACCAACCTCTTTAAACCTTGCATTTAGGGTACTTGACAATAAATGTGATAATGTTAGTAGTTTTCCCCAGGGCTTCTTTACTTAGTGTGGCAGATTGGAGCCTCATCTTTCCAGAGACACACAAAAAACTATGGCTAGCCTAACTGGAGTGAAGTCTGTCCTTCACATGGGAACACAGAGGCCTTACCAGCATCTATGCATAAACTGAGGCCCCTACTTGGGGCACAGTACCGACAGAACCCCAAAGTTGTATGTGCAGGTTTACTCACTCAGCTCAGACATGTGTCCCCAGCTCCCGTGGCTATGCCTCCCTTCTGAGAGCTTCAGCCATTATCCCCATGCTGTTCCCAAAGTTAGGTTTCAGATGGACCTGAAATCTCTTATATTGCTGTGTGTTTAACTATATTAGATAGAACAGGCACAACCATCAAAGCTTTATTCTGTTTACGTCTACATTATTCATAGCACTTTTCTCTCATATCCTTGGAGACCTCTAAATCACACGGTTGTCATTAATTGCTTTTTTTCCTGCTGTCACACACCAGCACTGTTGATTTGGGAGGTGGTGTGGGGGCCGAGAGAGATGGGCTCCAGCCTAGGCCTGTATCTCGTTTCCACCCCTGGCATGCTTGTCCGCTCTCTTCTGCATGTGTGCCTGGTCTCATGCTGGGGTGTCCAGACCCATTCCCTTGGGTCGGATCTCTCCCCAGCCCTTGCATAATGTCACCCCTGAGCTTTCAAAGCCACCACGCCATTCATCTGACCAGAAACTGCCCGTGGCTTTCAGCGACCCAAAGGAATTGAGCACAAAGGTCTCACCTCCTTGTCCCATGAGCAGCCTTCCTTTCTTGTTTTACATCTCATTTCTCACCGAATCTGGGTTCACAAAGTCTCATTCCCTGAACACCAAGCTCATTTCCCACAGCGCATTGCCTTTCTCTTCGCCCTGGCATAAAATAAGTGCGCTTTGTCATCTGCCTTCCCAAAGGAAGTTCCAGCTCTCGGAGTTCAGGTGAAGGTCTCTGTCCTGCGCTGTCGTGTCCAAATACCACTGCTGTCTCCGCTTCCTGAATGCCCAGAGCGATCCCTGTGTGTGCTTTCTCCTTGCGCGGGTTTGTGGGGGTGTGTAGACGGGCCTGTGCGCCTGGACTGCGAGCCCCTGAGGTACGGGCAGGCTCACAGCCACCACAGCTAATCACGCTATGAAGTGCCTGAGCCATTTCTCTGCTTTCAGCCCTTTTCCTCGGCGTTTCAGCTCACCCTGCCCCAAGGCCCAGAGAAAGTACTTCAGTGACAGCCCTCTCTTCACTATAATTTTATTTGTTTAAAAGATTTTATTTATTTATTTAAGAGAGAAAGGGAATGAGAAGGGGGCAGGGCCCAGGAAGAAACAGACTCCCTGCTGAGCAGGAACACCGCCCCCCCTCCCCCCATGCAAGGCTCCATCCTAGAACCCTGGAATCAGACCTGAGCTGAAGGCAGAAGCTTAAGTAACTGAGCCACTCAGGCACCCCTTCAGGATAATTTTAAAGCCCTTATCTTGCATACTCTTTGCATATCTTCAGGGCCAGTGCTGCTCACATGACAGCCCATAAAACCCAATAAAAATTAAATACTGATTCAGAAGTTTTTATTGGGTTTTGGAGAGCCAAAAATCAATGCAAGATTCAAGATTCCTCCTCCTCAATACCCAGTTTTTACTCCCTTACAGTGACATTGCCTCCATTGTGAATGTCTGCCTTACTGTGATGCACTTAGATAATTTCTCTTCTCTTCTATTTCTCTTTCTTTGAATGTTGGTCTCTACTCAATATGAATTTTGACCCACAATTTAATTAAAACTACTATAATGGCAATTTATATAAAATGAATATATAATTATGTTATAAAACCATTTGTTAAAAATTAATAGAAATGGCTGCCACAATGGCCAAAATTAAGAAATGACAAAACCAAGTGCTGGAGAGGATGTCGGATGCTCACGTATCACTGAAAGACATGTGAAATGGTATAACCACTTTGCAAAAACATCTTGGTAGAGTCTTATGAACTTGAAGATACACTTACAAATATAATCCATAAATTGCCTTCTAGGTATTTGCCCAAGATAAATAAAAACATACTTCCACACAATAACTTGCACACCAGTGTTCACTTAAGCTTCGTTAGCCAACAAATCAGCAACCCAAATGGCCGTCAAAGAGGAGTGTGTAAGCAAACTGCACTGTGTCCGTACAGTGGAGCATTACTGAGTGATATAAGCAGAACGAACTGTTAATGTGCACGACATGAACGGATCTCAGAACATTAAGCTGAGTGACACAAGCTGAACTAAAAAACACATGTTATAATACTCAATTTATAAGAACTCTAGAAAAGACAAATATAATCTAGATTGAGAGAAAGCATTTCAGTAGTCGCCTGAAGGTACAGGTGGTAGGGATTGACTGGAAGGGACAAAGGGAACATGTGCGGTAGTAGAAAATGTTCTGTATGTTGATTGTGATAATAGTTACATAGGTGCATAAATTTGGGGGGGGTGAATTTAAAATAGCATTTTATCCTATGCAAATTATTTGTAAAAAAATTGATTTTTGAAAAGGCAAGAGAAACAGATCCTTTTACTAACTATAGATTTGAAATTCATTTAGGTTTAAAACGGTAGCTTGCTTAAAATCTTTATGGTAATTAAGTCAAACCTCTTAAGATTCTCATGATTCCTCAGCGGAGAGAGCTTCCCCACCCTCCTTCATATGGAGTTTGAAATTTCGCAGCCATGGCCACAGCTCTTCCCCAACCACGTGCTCTCAGGAGCCACCAGCACGATGAAAACGAGGCATTCCTTTCTCATGGCGTCATATGCCCATTATTAGGGGATTAAATAAGTAGTGCACCATTTTGTTTCATATTATTCATGAAGGAATATAATTCAATCACTAAATGAATCATTCATAAAATAAGTGATTCATAAAATAATTGAGTCTCTAAAATGGGCCAAGAACGCTGCAAGGTAGTAGAGAGAGGACAAGCATGAGCCTGCCTGCTCCTGGCCTCATAGCACTGACAGTCAAGGAGGTAGGACCCGTGTTCTAGCTGGATTAGTAGTAGCAGTAGTAGCTCACTAGACATCACTTTGCACAAGCATCTGCCCACATCATATTCATACAAGCCCCACAAGGAGGCCACACCAGTGATTCACGCCCCAGAGCACGGGGACGAAGGGTGTGCACCCTGCCCACAGCTTCCTGGTTAGGAAATTCCTTTTCTGCTTGGGGTTTCACTAACTTCTAGAAACCTTTTGCTACTCATTTCCCTCAGCTACAAAACAAAACGTAAATCAAAGTGTTATTAATAATGCAGTGTAAACTTCATAACCTAATCCTCGTGACCAACCTATCCAATGACACTATGCTCTATTACATACCCATCTGATACTGTGTGATGATGTAATAGAATAAGAGCAATAATGAGAATGAGGAGGACAACACCTCACACACGGACGCAGCGATGTTCATCATCAGTAATCCCTGCTCAGCGTTAGCACAGGGCCTAATGCCTGATAGTGAGCATTCAGTAAATGTTGGCTGCTATTTTTACAGACATTTTACAGATGAGAAAATTGAGCACTGGAAATGTTAATTAGCACATACAAACCTAACAGCTAAGAAAAGTGCTAGAAAAAAAATAAAAATTCAAGTCTTATAGCTCTTAAACCCATGTTTTCCCCAATATCTTATGGAATTTCTATATTTATCAAAAAAAAAGAAAGAAAGAAGAAAACTTCCAGAGGTGGAAGAGATTATATTGAGAAGAGATTAGATAGCAATACTCATATTGACGTATTTACAGATTATTCTCTTCCCTTCCAATTATTTCCTCTTATATTTTCCATCAGCTTGAACACCGTGGAGTCCCCATGACCCCTTACATGGAATGTTTCTTTCTATGGAGGGAGTCATTTGTGATTAAGAAGGGATGCCCTAGATTTTGTTCGTTGGTAAAAGTAGTATTCATTCATTCATAAGACATTTATGTTGAGTCTGACATGTGTGCCACACCATCCTAAGAGATGTGGGATATTAAAACAATGGATAATATACTTCCTTAACTAAAACAGCTCATGTGCCAGAATATAAACACAACTGCATCTAGTATAGTAAGTACATGAAACACAATGCTGTGCTTTATTGAGTTATTCATCAAACAGTCACTGTGTGTCTGTGTGGTGCAGCTACCATGCCAGGCTGTAGAGAACGTAGACAGGATTGCTCCTCTAGAGAAATCCCATAAGCGAGTCAGTCGTGCGAACAAGGGACTGGAGTTAGTGTGGTAGAGGAAGTGTGTATGCAGGACACATGCCTGCCATCACGCTGGAGATGGAGAGGACCAGCCTGGGTCTGCAGAAGTCCACAGGATTGCACCTGCCATGCCAAGGATGGACTTTTTCTTCAAGTTTCTCAAGAGCCATTAGAAGATACATGTCGGACCTGTCATGTTTACATTGTATATTCTAGAAAGAACATCCTGAAACCTGTGTAGGTGGGTTGGAGGAGCAAAACAGGAGAAGGGAAAATGGAAGCAGCTCACGAAATAATCTGATACAGAAATAATAAGGGTGAGACCCACGGTGGTGGAAATGGGGATGGAGAAAAAAGAGGTGGAAAGACATTTTTCAGAAAGCCCAGCACTTGGGGGCCACGTGTGTGGGAGAACACGGAGGCAGAAGTTAAGGATGAAAGTGCACGGATGATACAAAGACGGAACGCGTGTTCACGGGGAGAATGGAATAGAAACGGGGAATTTGGTTTGAATATACATATTGGTGTCTGTGGTGTCTGTAAGAAATCAAAGTGAAATATTCCATAGGCATTGGGATCTGGAGGTGCCCCAAGGAGGGCACACTTCTTCGGTAGCTACCGGCATGAAGCTGGTCGAGCACTGGAAGAGATGAACCCACAAGGAAAATAGAGACCATTAAAAGAGAAGCAGCAGTGGACACTGGGGATGATCGCTACTTAAGAAACTGGGAGAAACAGTGCTCTGCGCCGGAGACTTAAGAACAGCCAGAAGAATTAAGACTAGTAATGGTTTATTATGAAATCCAAAGGAGATTGCAAAAACCAGTAATTCAAAGAAAAAAGTGGTGGGATGATCAAGAATTAGGTCAAACTCAAGAATGACCAGGACTGACTCCATTATCGGAAGGACAAAAAGTGGAGATAACGTGTTTATTTATTGATATCCCACGTTGCACAACAGTCTTGAGAAAGAGGCAGAGGAAACAAGAGGGTGAATTCTGAAGGTGAAATTCTCAATTATTATATGAGAAACCGAATCAGAGGGATTAAGTCATTTTCCCCACCATCACCCGACTGAGAGGAGCAAACCAGAGATTCAGACTAAATTTGGAGCCAATCCATTCCTCTGGGAATCCAATCATTACTGCATTTTTAACTTTTTTAAATTTCAAAAGAAATCTCCAAATAAATACTAAAGGACAAGGAAAAAAAACTCACAAAATGATCTATCCTTCCATATTGTTGGATATGGATATATTCTTCCATATGTTGACTTGAAATTCAACAAGCATTTTGTCATATTCACTTAAGATACAGCTCAAAGCCCCAGTCACCATTCTGCATCCTCTGTTCCCAGAGGTAACCACTGCCTGGAAATTGTATTCTCATTCATGCTCTTCCATTTTTATGGCATACGGATGTATTAACGTAGGAAAAAATAATGTATAGTACAGCTTTGTTTAAAATATTTATGTTAAAATGGTGACATTACTTTTTTCTCTCAATGGTATGTGTTAGACATGTAATCATCATTTTGAGGTCTATAGGCCTGGCTTGTTCATTCCATACATGTATGATATTCCATTGTATGAATGAATGAGTGAGTGAATGTTCATGCTTATTCTGTGATACCTCCTATAGGGGAGGCACTATGCTACTTATTAGGAAGAGGGTAAAATCAAAAGAGAGAGATGTCACATTTGATATCCAAGTGCCTTGAAGTGAGTTTTACCCAGGGGCAAATATATTAGTCAGTTGGTTCTCACTGACAATGTCCCATAGGGTTCCTCAAGGAAATAGCACATTCTGGGGACAATGGATAGAGAATAATTTATTTGGGTGTTAATCGGTGAAGGCCAGAGGAGACTAAATTAAAAAGGCAACGCTAAGCCTGTGCTTCGGAAGCACCAGCCTGAAGAGTTTCACCTTTTCTGTAGAGGGATTGGCGTAGCGTGGGGAGTTTTTTGGTAGAGAAATGACAAAACTGTGCTCAGCAGAGCCAGGGTACCTTGAATTTTTTTTAATGATAATAAATAAAAACCATGGGTGATTTCAACCTGATAAAGAGGTTACATCAGTCTTTGGGGGAGAGGCCTGGTGTGGTGAGAGAGGAAAAGAAGGGGTGAAAAAAGATGAGAACATGGAAAAACCTAGCCTGAAGGCTCCTTTGTTTTTATTTGTTTACTGGTTTTCATTTCTTTTACAAAAATGTCAACATTGCTTACCAAGACACCATCTAAAACATATTTGCTTCTAAGAAGTTTGAGTTATTCGGGCTTATTAAGGAAAATTTCATTTGTGTGAGAAGTCTTCTCTTCTCCAAGGAACACAGTAGATTTATGTCCCTGGCAACCTTTGAAGTAGAACTTGAGTGCTCAGTGTCTTTGTTAATCTGTAACAGATCCTCAGTCCGAATGCTTAGAAGCTTGAATATCCGTGAGGGATTCTTCTCATTTTAATGTTCTTCTTTTCTTTTAATTTTAAGATATGTTGTTGCTTCACCAAAAATAGAGATAGAATAGCGTGATACATTTAATAAACTGCATCAGAGCAAAAATGCAAAGGTAACATATCTGCCAGTTAAACTGCAACATAGTCTTGTGCTGATTGATCAGAAATAAATACTTTTCCAGTATTTTAAAACATGCATCTGTATTCTGCCCTGAAAATATCCCCTTTCTAGGTTGAAAACCCCTGTGATACTATAGAATTATTTTTGAACTTTTATTTTCATGTCTGTTCATCCTCTTTTTTTCTTTTTAACAAAGTTCGTTATTATCTAAATATTATCTAATGCCTTCAAATGAGCACCTATTGATATGAATTCACCCATGGAGCTCAAGTAAGAGTCTCCAGACCCTGGAGGGTATTTTTTTTCTAAAAGGAATCTAACTGTGCTGTCCAGTATTCCTTCCCTTGGACCCTCTAGTTTCTGCCTTCTAAGAGAGAACAGTTGGAAGCGCAGCATTCCTGTGACTTGCCGACTTGTAGAAATTAAGCAGAAGGTCTGTGGCTGAGAATATTCCAGCAATGTATCCTCTGCTCTGAGGCTGTGACTGCATTGTCACCCAGAGATGGGAACTATTAGATCAAAGAGTTTGTCAACATATTGTCAAGTTCAACTAAAATGCACTGATAATGATTTTTAAGAAATGTCTACGTTAGACCAAATCTATCAGTCATTTCCTAAGTATTTTTGATAGACCTTTTAAAGCAGTTTTCGGCTTATAGAAAAAATTTCAGCAAAAAGTACAAAGAATTCCCATATACCTCTTACCCTCCTTTCCCAGATTCCCCTAACACCTTGCCTTAGAGAGTCAAGTGTATTCAAGGGCCATACATGAGGAACTCAAGATGAACACAGCAATTCAAAGTCCTTGGGAAAAAAACTGTTGAAGTATTTTACCTAGGGCTCTGTGGCTCTAATAATGAAAGAAAACATTGCCCTTCCAGCTGCTATTCTGACAAGTGTCTTGGGCCAGAGGGTCTGGATGGATATTCTTTCAAAATATAATTACAGGTTTGAGTGATTATTAATCACAGTGGGTGAAAGTTCAGATGACATCAACAGTCAGCACTTGGGGAATCAAAAATGCACTCGGATATTTATCGACATTATTAACATGGTCAGAGTCTGCCTCCCCCATCCTGCCCCTTTATAGGTTTTCTTAATGCAACATAGATCATCTTACTGGATAGATCATTGAATGATATGAAGGTGCTTAGAAGGGATGTGTGAGTGCTCACGGTACAGGCTTTCAGACTCGTATCACTGATCACATTCCACATTTAGGGAGACTTAAGGCAGGCTAGCTATTTGAGGAACAGGACTGTGTACTACAGATACCAATGATCAGCAGAATTTTAATCAGCTGGGTGACTGTGGAGACACCTTATGAAAAGAGATGCCAATGAGAGCATTTGATTAATAGCACAGTTCATGTCCACAGAAAGAATTTGCATTTTTAAAAAGCCATTGAGTGCTAGGAATTGAATTTGTATTCAGTTAATGTTGACATTCATTTTGAATGATCTATGAAATATTTTAAGAGATATTTAGTAAAGTGGATCAAAAATAGTTAAACAAATCCAGATGAAGAGGGTTTTTTCCACTGAGAAATACATTACAAACTATATTACATTCAACTCAGTGCTTACTAATGCCAAACAAAATGTAGGAGTGTGTCTGCGTTCCTTAAATATGGATTAGGGGAGTCAGAGAATTTCCAAGCATGTAGAAACTCTAGTGCCAAAGTATAGAGATGATGAAAGAACCCAAATAGCACGATGGACAAAACAGCCTGCTACAGTGTCCAGAGCACAGAAGCTAACAACTCTTAACCAGTGTGTAGTGTTTAATCACACGGAACATACTAGTCTTTCAAAATTTCAAAAGGTAAATGGTGAGATAAGAATCATTTTAATCATTAAATCCATCATTCTTAAATGGTATGCCCTTACATTTTTATCCTCTAGTTCTAACTAGCAACAGTTACCTAACCAGTTGAATGAGGTAATGAAATAATTCTTAGAAAAGCATCTTTTTCCTTTGTAAGTATTATAAACAGGATTGTGGTTGTGTTTGCTGGGGAGGGATGGGAAAGGCAAAGTAGGAAACTTTATTTACATGTGATTCTCACATGTAAATAAACACAGATCTACTTTACAAATAATTGCATAGGCAATGGCTTTGCAGACAAAATGCGTCTTTGGATCAGTATTTTATAAAGACGGTATACAAAAATAATTTCTTTGAAAGTTTTAATATGTTCACACTAATATTTGGAACTTGAAGAAAAATTTCAATAGGATAAAAATGCTTTGGAGATGAAAATATGGAGGAGATAAGTAAATTGTGCTACCTTCTATCCACATTAGAACATTTTCTTTCATTCTAAGATACTGTTCTGGAAATGTCTTTTTTTTTTTTTTTTTTTTTTTTTTTTTTTTTGCATGAGAAGATTTATGCTAAGAACTTGCCTTTCACTTTTAGAGCAGGGAACCTCATTTAGTAATTATGAAAATGCATCCTATGTAAATATCTGTATCCTTCATTAAATGGCATCTAGCAAGACTTCAAATTTCAGCATTAAAATGTTAACATTGATAAGTAGTAGTTTCTTTTGGCAAAGCTTTTACAGTGATGTTTTTCTAGAAATTTAAGTTTTAAGAATCTTAGAAATTAAAATATTTGGTTCACCTTGAACAAAGCATAATTAGTCCATAATATAAAGTTCATGTTGACAAAAACATGTCAGGTATAACAACTGAAATTGTTATTCTAAAGGCCATATTTTTATTCAGCGTGCGTGTGCAAAACCAAAAGAGCTGGTGTAGCCAGATCCTAGGGGATTACTGAATGCTGTAAAACTAGGCACTAGATACCTTGTTATTTTGTAGGACATTTTCAGAAATGCATTCGTTCATCAGTTTCTACACAAAGTCCATATTTTTGGATTTATCTTTTTAAGGATGTGAGATGTTACAGAACTCTTTCTTCTCCCTCACGACATGAGAAATAGGACATGATTTTCCTACCCCTTTAGGCTGAACAATTTTGTAAACCAACTTTCACTTCAGTACAGAGACATTAGCATGTTCTCCTGCAGTTAAAGACCTCAGGATGGACCAGTCTCACTTAGGCTAGAGATTGAGATCATTCTTAACACTTTTTCCCATGAAAATAAGTAGCTTAGATATGCTTATCAACTTCAACGACTGTAACTAAGAAGCAGACACACTGGACATTGCTACCATACAGACAGACAGACATACACCACATGTGGGACGGGGAGGTTATATGTGTGAGGACGTATACATGCCTGTTTATATGTGCTTATAACAAAAACATATGCACAAAGAGAACTGAACTGTCACTGCAGAAAGTGATCCATATCACATGCATTCTAGCAGTTTTTATTACATGTCACCCTTTGAGTTTATGAATGCATTTCCCAACCATTATTGTTGATTTCGTGATCCACTGATGGGTTACAAGTAACAACTGGAAGAACACTGGCTGAGGTAATGGCAGAAGAAATCACATATTGGCAAAATGATCTCGCCCTTCTGCAGCCACCATAGGCCTGTGCCCTCCTGATTACAGCAAGGGAGTGTGTCACTTAAATCATGTGTGTGTCAACCTTGCAACACAGCCCAAACCTTCATTTACGAAGAGTGGTCTGAGTTGCATTGGGCCGGGATTGAGTGCATTACTATTATATAACTTAACCTAACAGCATCTTATTTGATGGAAGGGACTAAAGCTTTGGATAGGAGGTAAATGAAAAAAAAAATGATACTGGTTTTGGAGAATTGATAAGCACTGTCTGAATTTTTTGTGGAACAATGCACATTAATGATTAACCAAGAAAACAGTAATGACCAAAATATGTGGTAAGTAAAGACTTGCTCTTGGGAATACATAAAATTATTAGGGAGGTATAATGTTCCCCAAGGCCCACAGCTAACTGGAAAAACAAGGTTTAGAAGAGCATGTAAGGGAGGCTATGTTTGGGATAACAGAATGGGAAAGATATATACATATATACATATTTTCTTTTATTTATAAAAAGAAACACTGAAAACATAAACCAGAAAATGCAAAAAGGATCAGCCTGCTGAGGACATGGATCAGAATGAACTCCTCTGAATGTATATTTTCTCATAATTTTAACTGAAATCACATAAATTTTCAAAAAATAAAATTATAAAGAAAAAAGCATATGATATATGCAGGAGGCAAATATCTTACTATTATATATAGGCATACCTAATATATACTTAAGCAAATATAAAGATTGTTAGGAACAAAAATTTTAACGGAAGTTATTAGTATGACGTCAAGAAGTAAGTTTAAAACCCAGTAATGTTAAATTACATTTGGAAATCGCACTATGACTGGGTTTTTTTTTTCCTCCTAAACTATGTACAGGTATCTCTTACTTAAGATCAATAGCCTATTTTCAAAAATATACATTCCAAACAAATTTGTATTGTCTTAAATGGGAAGAATTAAACCCCAAACATAACTCATTTCCTACAAGGAGCTTAAACACAATACCTGTAGAAAAGTAACATGCTACTGTGATAGGATCTAAAAAGCTCAAACACTGTTTCTTTGATCATCCAACAATTTCTATGCTTGTTAACACATGGCTACTTTATGTGTGACTACTTGGATTATTTGCATGCTCAGTGAGAAATTATTAGCTTATGATATGGGACAGCAAATAACACACAGCATTCAAAAACTTGTTATAAAATCAAGAAAACTTTCCATAAGAGATGGTCCTCATCAGACTGAAGACATGGTCCTTGAAGAATGTTACAAGGGAGGAGGGATAAGGGGAAGACAGTCATTGCGACTCATGGTTGTGTGGAGAAGTGTGCGTTTTAGGCAAATTCTCCCACTGAGCAGGATAAGACTCTCTGGGTCTGAGAGCTGCTATAGAGACTGCCAAGTGGGAGAAAGTCCATAAATCCTCAGGGCAGTTGTCAAGGGAAAAGTGGTTACCGACCGTAGATGTGCTTACACGGTTCAAAAAGTCCTTCCCGGGGTACTATGCGAGGCATCAGGCGGGCTTCTAAAGGCATGGCATGGCGTCATCACACAGTAAGACTCTGGAACTTTTCTCAGCAACATCCAAAGCACATGACCTGTTTGTTTACACTCGGTTCACCTGTTAAGAGGTCTACACGTGACTGTTCTGTTCTACCAACCTGACGCGTAACTCAGCACTCTTCCCTCACATACTGTTCATGATACTGAGTGTGAAAGATACAATTATTTCCCCTGCAGCAACGTCAGTTGAAAAATAAGGTAGTAAGAGGTGTATAGATACTCTGTAAGGATATTAAGAGCCCAGAATTCTAGTGGGCAAACATCAACTAGGAAGACCTTCTGTGGGATATACGTGCTTTTTGTAGCTCTGCGCCCTGAAAAGGTTAAGTAGTCATGTAAGCTGTTGGCACTGAGCAAACCTAATCCCAAGTGGCATTTCCCGACAGCAAGGGCTTCTTGAAGGAACGGCTGATTCTAGGTGTAGAGGAGACAATGGGCAAGATGAGGCCTGCGACATCTGCTCACCCCAGAGAACAGAGAAGGCTGTCCTCCACAAGGCTCATTTCATACAGGTGCCAGCAGTCGGATGGCTGGAGCAGAGGAATACTTGGTGTATTGGATGGAAGCCCATATGTTCATAACTTTTACTAAAACAGATAAAGAGAATGTAAGAGGAGAGAGGAAGGGAGAGAAAACTAGAGCAGCAGTAACATCAAGCATGGGCTTTGATGCCCTTCTGGCACAGTGTCGAGTGGAAATTTTGGATCAGTAGACCCTTCATAGTCATAGATATCTCTGGTTCAGAAATAAGTCAGGAAAGGTAAAGTACAAAGAGGTTTCCTGTAGACTTGTTTAGAAGAGCCACAGACTGGAAGCAGTTTCAACAGTGACCAACGGGACATCACTCCTCATTCATTTCATGGAGGGCTATGTACCACTAACAAGCAGGACATCCTGCAAAGAACTACGAAGATATCCACAATATATTGTTTAGTGGACGAAGGAAGCTTCAGAGTAATAGAAGAGGCTTATCCTGGTTTTTTGCACCAACTAAACCACCATGTGATTATACAAATAAATGTACCTGCCTTAACAAGATCAAAGTGTGTAGTGATCTAGACCATACCACGAAGTGGTCACCTCTGGGATTAGAACTTGGCCACATATGTGGGGGAGGGAGACACTCGGGAGAGGGAACTTTCACATTTCATTTCAGATATCCTCGCATCCCTTTAAAGCTTTTTCACAGGCGTGTACCGGCTTTGTAATACACAGGGAAGAAAAGAGAGGAGGCCTTCCGTGCACCAGTTAGACTGCTAACTCCTCTGTCTCTCCCCAAGGTGCCAAGCTGCAAACAAGACTTGCCCCACAAACTACTTCTGGAATAATCACCTCTGCAGATGCCTGGCTCAGCAAGATTTTATTTTTTCCTCAAATTCTGGAGATGGTAAGCAGAATCATATTTATTTATTTATTTATTTATTTTAAGCAGAATGATACTTTGAAGACAAAATGCCAAGTGCCTCTATTTTGGTTAACATTTTAGTATTAAAACCACATGTACAATATTCTGATGATTACGCTCTGGAATAAGAGACTACCAGAGAGGATGCTGTCTACTTGACATTGCTATTGTTTTGAACTTCCTTGTAAAGGGACAGACTCATGTTTGTGCACACCCTTTAATGAAAAACATAGAGACGCTTTTCAGTGCTTTTAATTGTTTCACACCAGTAAGGTATACTGAAGATGTCTGACTGTCTTTGTCTAGACTCTGCAGATGGATTCCATGACATCTGTGGACCCAACAAGGAGCTCGACGAAGAAACATGTCAGTGTGTCTGCAAAGGGGGGCTCCATCCTTCCAGCTGTGGACCCCAGAAAGAACTAGACAGAAACTCGTGCCAGTGTGTCTGTAAAAACAAACTTTTACCCAGCTCCTGTGGGGCCAACAGGGAATTTGACGAAACCACATGCCAGTGCGTATGCAGAAGAACCTGCCCAAGACATCAACCCCTAAACCCCGGAAAATGTGCCTGTGAATGTACAGAAAATTCACAGAAATGCCTCTTGAAAGGAAAGAAATTTCAACATCAAACATGCAGGTAAGAAATCTTCGTAAAGTATGTTCCTTTCTCTTACTGAGGACAGTTTCCTCAACCAAAATGGTGGAGGCTTTTTAGAATATGACCCGTCAGTTCTGGAGGATGACTTCTCTTATTTTCTCACCGAAATTTCCTTGAGACTGTATTTGCTCCTGAAAGGATCCCTGGGAACCAAAACCAGATCCAAGCCCAGAATGCACTCCTACTGCTCATCCCAGAGGCTGAGTTTGAGGCGGTGGTGCTCACATGGGCTGGGAGACAGATGCACAAGACAGTCGCTTGAGGAGGATTTCCAGAACATCCAAACATGGCATCCCTGCCTCCACCAAAACTTATGATGCCATCGTAATATAAGACAGCTGTTCTGGGGCTCCTGGGTGGCTCAGTGGGTTAAGCCGCTGCCTTCGGCTCAGGTCATGGTCTCAGGGTCCTGGGATCGAGTCCCGCATCGGGCTCTCTGCTCCGCAGGGAGCCTGCTTCCCTCTCTCTCTCTCTACCTGACTCTCCATCTACTTGTGATCTCTCTCTGTCAAATAAATAAATAAAATCTTAAAAAAAAAAAAAAAAAGACAGCTGTTCCAAGTGCAGAAAATTGTATGAAAATTTACAGAGGATAGGAGAGTGCCACTAAATGTAGAATTGTATTTAGAAAAACATTTAAGTATTTAGTGGAATTAGAGAAATAAATTGTAATTTTAAAGATTACTCAAGACACATTCCTGAAATGTTGATTCTGCCCCCTTCTTCCCCAACAAAATGAGACTGCTGGCCTCAAACACTTCCAGTGTTACTCCCTGAACGACTTCCTCTTTCATCGGACTGCGAGGTGGGCTGTTTGGGCGGGCTCTGTGATTTGGGCATTTCCTTCAGCACAGCTCCACCAGCCAGGCCTTCTCTCTCCCATACGTTTGACATCTTTAACTACTTCTCTTTCCCCTTACTTGATGAGAGTTCCTATACTTCTGTTTTATTAGCATCTTACCGTGGTGCTGAACACACTGTGGCAGTGAAGCTTTGTCCTCTTCAGAGTCGCTCCAGGGCCCGGGCACTCGGCCTTTGCATTCCCCCCTTCTCTCGTTTGTCCAACCAGCTGTGACCGAGTTTAGGCCCTAGAATGCCAGGCTAACGTGCTAGTCAAGGGTTAGTAGACTCCACAGCCAAATCCGGTGGGCAAGTTGGTCTTCGTGTAACCTGTCTTTTCTGTTCCTTTTCTTGAAGCCCCCCTCTTTGTTTTGGCAGACATAGGTTTTCCTTCTCTGGCCGTCCTCCCAGTTTTCAGACGGTCTGTGCCTCATCACCTCCACCGGGCTCTCTTCTTCCAAGCTCAGTCTTTAGAGATGCCCATGCAGCAGCGGACCGCTCACCGGACTTGAGACTTTAATTTATTTACAGTTTTGTACCTTCATTAATGTTCATAATGTTCATCATGTTCATCTTTTTAACCCTCGTGACTTTTGTGCTCCTATTTCAATTTCTATCTCTAATGACCCATCCATACTAACATGTTAGCCATTGCATAAGGGAACTTCCCGGAATCTGGGTTCACTCAGAAGGGTTCAGTATACAAATTGATTTAATAATCTTTGGTAAGATTTAGTATTGATATAGTACTCTGCATTTTCGAAATATCCTTCTGGTAGTTCGAGTAGGGATATGCAAGAAAAATTGGAATACAGTTGTTGCTCAAAATACTCCAAAAAGGAGGGGCAGGGGCACCTGAGTGGCTCCGTCGGTTAAGTCTCTGCCTTTGGCTCAGGTCGTGATCCCAGGGTCCTGGGATCGAGCCCTGCATCAGGCTCTCTGCTCAGCAGAAAGCCTGCTTCTCTCTCTACCATTCCCCTTGTGTTCCTTCTTTTACTGTTTCCTCTCTCTCTGTCAAATAAATAAGTAAAATCCATATATATATACATATATTTTTTTTTTCTCTAAAAAAGGAAACAAAAGGATCTCTATAAGGTACTCTGAAGCAATAATGAAAGAAAAAGCCGTCATCCATGAGATACCTGATTTTTTGCTTACATAAGACTAACCAGCCATCATATTTTTCTATAGAATTCTTATATTAAGAGAAAAGATTTTGATCTTTGTATTTCTCCTAATAGTATACATTGCTTCATGAAAACTTTCTATTTACTGAAACTCTTCCTGTGTTCATTTTTCTAAGGATATACTTGCAGGTTTACATATATATTGAAACAAAAAAGGTAATTTAATATTTTAAAAATATGTACACTCATTTTCTCTTAATATTCCAGAAGTGGGGCAGGGAGCAGATTATGTATTTTTTTGTCCACTGCCTTAAATCAGCAACTTTCACTGATGATTAAGAATTGCGTCTTTTTAGTAAAGGAATACCAGAAGTCTTCTAATAATGCATCTGTACTTAGAAGTAAAAAAAAAAAAAAAAAAACTCAGTAACATTTTAACTAGATACACCTTCTTTTCTACTAGAGCACAAGAAATGAAACTTCAGACTCACATCGGCAGTTTCTTTGCCGTGCACTTTTGATCTCCCTGCGGGGTCACCCTGCCCGGCTCCCTGGACACCCAGCCCTTCTCGCACCAGACACGCTCACGCTCCCACAGCTGCTTCAAAGAGAGCTCCTGCTTGCGGAAGCGACGGGGCTGTTTGATCATGTCCTTTCACCACTGCTGGAAGCTGGAAGTCTAGGGTACAAAGAGAGGGGTTCCCAGAGCAGGCACTCTCTCTCTCCCACCACCCCCCAGACCACCTTCTTCTCACCTGCAGCCCAGGTGGAGAGGAAGAGGGGACCACCCGGGCTCAGCCACCTGCCTGCCCAGCAGAGGGACGGGGTGGGGGCGGCGCCCCCCGCGGAGGACCACATCCTGCCAGCATGGCTGGACTTCCATGCAGGTCTGGGTTCCATGCAAGTCCCAGACGCTTGCGGACTCTGCCATGCTGCTACGCTCACACCACATCGGCAGACCTTGATGCTATGCTCACACCACATCGGTAGACCTTGCACACTCACTTTCACATTTTCTGTTTTATGTTCCTTTCATCCTCGAAGCAGAGAGCACTTCAAAAGAACTAAAGCTCACGTCATCTCAAGTCTCCCATCTGTTCTATCAGCAAGATTGCTTTTAGGCTTTTCCATTCCTCCTAAATTTTGTAATTCTCAGCACTAACTTCAATAAGACATAAACCTAAGAATAATTTTATGATAAAATGAGTAACTTTGTTCTTGTTTTAAATTTAGGGAGACAACTGCATTTGTAGCGTAATGAACTCATTGCTTTGGCCTTTAACAAAAACGTGTTCCTCATTTTCCTAGTTGTTACAGAAGACCGTGTGCTAATCGACCGAAGCATTGTGACCAAGGACTTCTATTTAGTGAAGAAGTATGTCGCTGTGTCCCTTCATACTGGAAAAGACCACATATGAACTAAGACTGTACTATTTTCCAGTTTGTCAGTTTTCTCTCTTGGAAAACTGTGTTGCCACATTAGAACTGTCTGTGAACAGAGAGACCTTTGTGGGGCCATGGAGACAAAGACAGAAGTCAGCGTTTGCTGACCCGTGTGGATAACTTTACAGAAACGGACTGGAGCTCGTCTGCAAAAGACCTCTTTTAATGACTGGTTTTTCTGCCAATGACCAGAGCTGAGGTTTTTCTCTTGTGATTTAAAAAAAAAAAAAAAATGACTATATAATTTATTTCCACTAAAAATATTGTTTCTGCATTCATTTTTATAGCAATAACAATTGGTAAAGCTCACTGTGATCAATATTTTTATATCATGCAAAATGTTTAAAATAAAATGAAAATTGTATTATAAACTGGTAAGATCAGTCCCTTACTATCTTCCACAATCAGCAAAACTTGATGATATGAAAACATTCATCTCCTCCTGCCCTTCCTCCTTTCCTCCAACCAGATGTCAGATTTTGACTATTAGGAAAAAGTGTGATCCTAGGAGAGAAAGTTCCAGAGGGACAACAGTTGCTATTACATTTTATTGAAATTCATCTCTGAATAAATATAAGGATTATAAATGTTTTAGCACATGACACATTGGAATTTATAACCAAGGGAGTCAATATGGAACATAACTTATAAGTTCCTCTGCTTAGCATGACCACGTGATGGAAATTATTCAGTGCCCTGGGATCATTCAGACTCATCACTTGATTTAATATCCCTCAGTATAAATTAAGATGGTTTAAGGTATTTTACTCAAAAAGAATCCTTCCCAGTATTTAAATCCCTCTGGCCACCTGAAATACTTCTTTGAGCTGAATACTTTTCGTGAGCTCCTAGCCAGCACATGTAAAATAAACTGGAAATCATGTTTAATTGCTCTTACAGGTTAAAAAGGAAACATTTCAGTAACTCAACTGAAGTGCTTGTCTCATGTTTAAAAGGGCATCACGCTGAAATACTTTCCTCTGGGAACAAATATTTTGCCTGCATAAATATAACCATATGAGTGGTTTGCTTATTGATAGAAGATTACTTGCTGGTACAATCCAGCTGCTAGCAAAAAAGAATGCATAAGTACCAGCAAGACATACAAAGACACAGCTACAGCAACACATACACACAGTAAGTCCTGAAAGGAGAAGAAAATTCTAGAGAGCTATATAAAGATGAGCTTCTTAAAGCTTGCAAATATAGCAAAAGCATTTTTACATGGTATCAGTGACTACTTAGAATATTAGTATCCATATTTTGCCGTAAGATAGTTTTCTTTACAAATATTTTAAAAGACCAATGGCTTAAATATGCCCTGAGTGTTTTCAGTATTGACTTTCTTTTTTTACATTTTAAAAAATCAATTTTAGGGGCGCCTGGGTGGCTCAGTGGGTTAAGCCTCTGCCTTCAGCTCAGGTCGTGGTGTCAGGGTCCTGGGATCGATTGAGCCCGGCATTGGGCTTTCCGCTCAGTGGGGAGCCTGCTTCCCTCTCCCCCTCTGCCTGCCTCTCTGCCTACTTGTGATCTCTCCAGTAAATAAATAATTTTATTGAGGTATAATTTACATGGAGTAATTACGCATACATTTTGCATATAGAGTTTGGTATGTTTTGACAGATATATACCCTCTGTGTAACCACCACTGAATCAAGGTACAGACATTGTTATCACCCTAGGAAATTTCCTTGTACTTCTTTGCAGTCAGTCCCTTGCTCCTTGAGGCAAGCTCTGATTCAGTTTCTATCACCCAAGATTAGTTTTGCCAGTGGGAGAACCTCACAGAAATGGAATCATATATGTCCTCTCAAGTACTTGTATTCTTTGACACAGAAGCCACTTTGACTCAGTGTTTTCGATATTCATTCCTACGGTTGCATGTACCAGTATGTTTTTCTTTTTAAGTGTTGTGCTTCTTTTTTCCCCATTTCTTATTTTATTTATTTTTTAAATTAACGTATAATGTATTATTTGTTTCTGGGGTACAGGTCTGTGAGTCATCCGTCTTACACAATTCACAGCGCTCAGCATAGCACAGACCCTCTCCAGAGTCCATCACCAACCACCCAGCCCTCCCACTACCCTCCATTCCAGCATCCCTCAGTTTGTTTCCTGAGATTAAGAGTCTTTTATAGTTTGTCTCCCTCTCTGGTTTCATCCATTTCATTTTTCCTCTTTTCCCCCATGATCTTCTGCCCTGTTTCTCAAATTCCACATATCAGCAAGATCATATGATAACTGTCTTTCTCCCATTGTCTTATTTCACTTAGTATAATACCCTCTAGTTCCATCCATGTCATCACAAATGGCACAATTTCCATTTTTGATGGCTACATAACATTCTATTGTATATAGACCCCACATCTTCTTTATCCATTCATCTGTCAATGGACATCTGGGCTCTTTCCATAGTTGGACTATTGTGAGCATTGCTGCTATAAACATTGGGGTGCACATGCCCCTTCAGATCACTACATTTGTATCTTTGGGATAAATACCCAGTAGTGCAATTGCTGGGTCATAGAGTAGCTCTATTTTCAACTTTTTGAGGAAGCGCCATACTGTTGTAGCTGCAACAGCTTGCATTCCCACCAACGGTGTAGGAGGGTTCCCCTTTTCCCGCATCCTCGCCAGCATCTGTCGTTTCCTGACTTGTTCATTTTAGCCATTCTGACTGGTGTGAGGTGGTATCTCACTGTGATTTTGATTTGTATTTCCCTGATCCCGAGTGATGTTGAGCACTTTCATGTGTCTGTTGGCCATTTGGATGTCTTCTTTGCAGAAATGTCTGTTCAAGTCCTCTGCCCATTTCTTGATTGGATTATTTGTTCTTTGGGTATTGAGTTTAATAATTCTTTATAGATTTTGGATACTAGGCCTTTATCTGATATTGACTTTTAAAATAATGTTACATGTAATGTTACATGTAAATAATGTTACATGTAATATTACTGGACTTCTCTAATGTTTAGAGAAGTCCAGTAATATGCTCTGTATAACTTCAACATTGAGTTTTAAAAGTCAGATTTTTCAAATATTGGGGGGCAAATGATTTTCTGAAATTCTCTCATTAAACATTTACAGACCATCTTCCTATTTTTTAGTAAGAATGGCTGAAGCCTCTAGGCAGAAAATTTATGTACTGTAAATCCTATGTTCAAGCCATAGTCTAGGTCATTTTCAAACACAAGCACAGTAGAAAATAATAATAATAATAATAGTAAGAACACAAAAGAAAAAAGATAACTAAATTTGACCAAAGTTACGGCTTTATCAATATGTGTCTATAAGAACTAACTCAGGGATGATTACCAAAAGAAAAGTGGAATCAAAATAATATCTTTCTACCTGGTGGGGAGGCATAATCCCTAGGGCATAAACTGGTCACCATCTATGAAATTCAGTTGAGATTCAATTCAATCATTTTTCATCACATTTGAGCCACGAATGTAAGCAAACAAACATCATATAATCTGTTATAGCAATCTGGTTAATCACTTTCAGTTTTGGTACTGGGGAATATATTGATTTTTTTATCAAATTTAGGGGAAAAAATGTATTCTAAGTTTCAAATCAGGCCCCTGAGGCCATGTAAGGAATATAAAACCTGGCACAATGACTACTATCAGCTTTTAAAAAAATCTAAAGTATGTGTTGACAATTAGTTTCTTAGAATATATGGGTAAGCCAAAAAAAAAAAAAAAAAAAAAATCACTCAACCAAAAATTAGATCACGAAGCATGCCAGAAAAATAGCACTTAATTTGTCCCTGGAGATATAATTTTGGCCAAAATCAAAAGTAACATGAACAAAAACAATACCTTGCCAGACATACTTATAAACAATTTTATGTGAACCATAAAAAAATCTCACTTCACTAAATTATAATATTTGAGATTCTGTGGTGCTAGTTTAGACTAGAGATAAGACTAAGTATTTAGAATGTTAGCAAGCATGATTCAGCAAAAAGCTGAAAAAAAAAAAGAAAAAGAAAAATGCTGTGAGAATGTAAACTCTCCATTAGTCTTGACATACCAACCCAGCCAAATCTCAAGGATAAAGATGAGAAAACACGGGATGTCTCCAGAGACAGTTAATACATATATGGAAATCTTAAAAGTCTGTACACAGAATGTTAGGTCTAGAATACCAAAGACTGTCCATTCAGTTTAAAAGACTAATGGGAAGGGGCGCCTGCCTGGTTCAGTCAGTAGAGCATGTGACTCTTGATCTTGGGGCTGTAAGTATGACCCCCATATTGGCTACAAAGATTACTTACAAATAAAATTTTTTTTTTTTTAAAAAAGGCAATTGTATAACATTTAGCTTCCAGATTTTGTTTCGTTTTGTTTTGGAAGGGAGTTTTAATTTGCTAAGGGCTTGAAAGAAATAGATTCCATTGTTAGATTTTCTAAAAATAGCTTTTGTCCTCATATAACTCATCCCAGAAGTCTGAGTGGTGACCTTGAGAGGCATTCACTGGCCTGCCCAGAAGGCACTTCTCTAAGGCAAGGACAAAGGGTCACAGGCTTCTGCTTACCCCTTTCCCAGGTCCCTGCTCCGCTCACAGTGGGGGAGAAGAAGCAGACAGAGCAGGTCGGGGAGCTCATGCACAGCCTTCTTTAGCACCTTGCCAAAGCCCAGGAAACTCCTTGCTCCGGTGACTTCCGTGTTCACTGAGTAGGTGCTGGCAGAGAGCTGAGTAAGGACCTCTTGCCCTCACTTCACCTTCCTGACTGCACTCTCCCCCCAGATCTGGGCTTTCTCTGGCAGACTTTTCAAAGGCTGCTTTTTTGGGGACTTTACCTTTTGCACTGCAAATGAAAAGGACATTTTAAAAAAGTCATTTCACTCTGCTACAGTGAAAGAACAGGAACAGGTCTCATTTTTATAGAGACGAATTCTAGAAAGTTCTGAATAAATCTAGTAGTGTCCCCTAAAAGGCAGAGCATGTAACCAGAGAACAATCTAAGGAAGTCAGTGACATGTTTCATAAAGTAATTCTGACATTTTCTGTTCACATTTGAAGTTTTAGTATATATTAAGGATATTTTTTAAGTGGGGAATGACTATCTGGTAGCTTGTGGAAGTGCAAATGGGTGTGATGGTTTGAAAAACAAAAATTGGGGCGCCTGGGTGGCTCAGTGGGTTAAGCCGCTGCCTTCAGCTCAGGTCATGATCTCAGGGTCGTGGGATCGAGTCCCGCATCAGGCTCTCTGCTCAGCAGGGAGCCTGCTTCCTTCTCTCTCTCTCTCTGCCTGCCTCTCAGTGTACTTGTAATTTCTCTCTGTCAAATAAATAAATAAAAAATCCAAAAAAAAAAAAAAAAAAAAAAAAAGATTTGAAAAACAAAAATTAAACCTAAGTTTCACGGCTTTCTTTTTTCCGCTTTGTTCCATAGTTCACAACTCACTGCCCTAAAAATCATGCTGTAGCAAAAGGAGCACTGGATTAGGAATTAGGTGCCAGGTTTTAGTCTTGCCTTTTCTGCTGTGCCCCTAAGCCAATCACCAACACCTTCTGGGTCTCAATTTCTTGCCCTATGAAAGAAGGGCCTGAATAAAATTGTGTATGCAGTCCCACCTCTGAAGTCGCAAAGTTTATAGTAAACTACATAAGAGGGGGCAAAACACACACATTTCTAAGAACTTCAGGGAAGCCCCATTCTTGAGATTAGTGACCCCATTAAAAGGAACACTTTTTTTTAGTGTTTTTAAAAATATTTCTTAAATGTTTAGTAAGCTCTATTCTTGAAATCAGTGACCCCCCTCCCCTTAAGAGGAAATTTTTTTTAATGTTTCATGTATAAGATTATACATGAAAAATCCTGTCTCCCTCATGCCATAATTCTAATTCTTATTCTACTTAAATTCTAAGTAACTTAGATAGCTCAAAGCAGCATTCTTCCTGATTTCTTCATCTCAAAGGTAGTCACACATGGAGACTTTGGAAGGTTTCTACTGCTAAAAGGAGTAATTACCTTGAAAAAACAAAACTGAGCAACTCACCACCAGAAAGCAAAACTTAAGACTCCCTGTGCATTGGTCCCGAACCTCAATCAGATGCACAAATACCCTATGTGACCTAGGCAGAGCCACTGACAGAGAGATTGGCTTCAGTGTCAATGCCATCTGCAGTTCCAACCACAGGATCTGATTAGGTACTGGGCCTACACCACCGGGACCTGGCGTCCACATTATCTACAAGTGCACAGCTCAGAATTCTCAGATGCTGCTCATGGACTCACCCACTGGGGCTGAGTATACATCGGGCTCCATGAGACGTGACTGACCCGTGTGCAAACTCCAGATTTATAAATACTTTTAAAAGAAAAAAATGTTTCTTGTATATTCAACACTACTTTATATGACTTTATAATAATATTTGTAATGTGCTGTTGAAGTCACAGATATTTTTTCTCATTTTAAAGCAGCTACACATATTCTACATCTTTTTAAAAATTAATCTTCCTGGGGCACCTGGGTGGCTCTATTGTCTAAACACCTGCCTTCAGCTCAGGTCATGACCCCAGGGTCCTGGGATTAAGCCCCACACTGGGCTCCCTGCTCAGTGGGAAGCTTGTTTCTCCCTCTCCCTATGCCCCTCCCCCCATGCTTTTGCTTTTGCTTTCTTTCTCCAAAATAAATAAAATCTTAAATAAAAAAAAGTAATCTTATGTTCAAATGTATATATTTAAATTCAGTGGAAATTTGAGATTATCATCACACCTCCACAAATAAACCTTTGTCGCTGACATGTTTAGGTTAAAAACAAACTTCTCAGGGTGCCTGGGCAGCTCAGGGTGTTAAGCCCCTGCCTTTGGCTCAGCTTCCCCCTCTCTCTCTCTGTCTGCCTCTCTGCCGACTTATGATCTCTGTCTGTCAAATAAATAAATAAAATCTTTTTAAAATTAAAAAAAAAAAAAAAACACTTCTCTTCAGTATTAGTGTCATATGAAGATTTCTTGCCATCAAGATTGCGAAGTCTACCCTGCTGTGTGTGTGGCAAACGTGTCTTCTAATATGTCCCATTCTTTATATTTCCTATCTCCTTTCTAGGATAGACTTTTTCTCAAGGCACTATTTTGTCCCCTTGCTCTCCTATGTGCCGGCAACAGTGACCCGGAAGTCCTGTTCTTTTCCTTATTCCGGCCCGGATGTCTGCGCGGCCCACGTTTCCGGCAGCCGCTACTCGGGGAAGCTGTCGGGGCAGGGGAAAGCGCGCAGGTGAGCGTGTCCCAGCAGACACCCCCAGCTTCCTCTGATGCTAGTGCAAGGGTTGCACAGACAGATGACACAAGTAAGAGCCACTGTCTTAAAACAGCTATTTCTGAAGCCGACGCTCCCTGCAGATACACGGCACGTGGAAGACGCAGACCAGCATCTGGAACTGCTCACGGGGGGCAGGCCAAGGAGGGAGGAGGGAAGTCAAGGAAAGGCGAGAACAGAAGGGACAAGCTGAATGGGACAAATCCGAGAAGGACATCAACCCTGAGTGCTCCGGACTCCAGGAAGCGACCTGAGGGCGGCTGGAAGAGTGGCCGGGGGGGGTCGGGGAGGGTACGTGGGGGATGGGCATCAGGGAGGGCACGCGTGGGGATGGGCTCCGGGTGCGACTGATGGGCTGGTGCGCGCTACGTCGGAAACGAATGAGGTTGGCGAATATCTATAAACTAATCAAACACTAACACGTTGGCTCACTGAACATAACCCAAAAATAGAAGAAAGCCGAGAAACCATCAGAAAGGGAAAGAACTGACAAAAAGCAGCCACACTAGAATTGTAGGGAAAAGAGAAGAAACGAAGGGTCTCCTGGCCGACGGGGAGGGCGGGGTGGGCCCTGACGCGCGCGGGGAAGCTCCTGAGGTCGTGGCCGGGAATGGCCGACGCAAAGCCGCGTGGTCTGCTGAGGCGCCCTTGGACGGCGCGGGGAGCTGCCCAGCGCGCGTGACGGACGCCCACCGCGACGGTCCCTTGGGCGTTTCCCGTCCGAGTCCGCGGGACCACCCCGTCCGGCAAGAAAGAACGTCCGTCATGGCTCGTGCGTTGGGCACCCTGAGGCCACCTCAGTGGCTTAATGGGGGAGACACTCTGGAGAAGATCTCGGGAAAACAGAGATTTTCCTCTTCTCCGGCAGATGCTGTAGCCTGACTTCCAGGTCGCCCGAGACTCTCACCGTGATTTCTTTCTCAGTAACACGTTTCGTGACCGCGTGTCCCCGCGACGACTCACCGGCCAGGACACACGCGGGGTCTCACACAGACGGACGCCAGCGCGCGTTCGCCGTCGGGCTGAGGAGATCTGGAGGGAGCGAGGGCCTCGGGGGCAGACCAGTCGGGCGGCGAGTGAGGTACTTCCGGAACGGAACGGGAGCAAAGAGGCGGCTTCGTCTCGGACTTACGTGAACACGCTCCCGTGCTCTGCCACAGCCGTCGTCTCCTACAGGAGCCGCGGGGGCTGAGGCGGCGCCAGCAGCTCCGCAGCGCGCGAGCCCCCTCCTGGGGGGGAAACAAGCGCGTTCAGCAACCCACGCGGTCCCTGTGCTCTCATAGGGACAGGAGGAAAGGTCTTGACCCCCAGGCAAAATGTCCCGCCAAAGCAGTGCTCACAGTCGAATTCAGGGGAACGATTCTCATTCCGATTTTTTTTTTTTTTTTTTTTTTTTTTTTTTTGGTAATTACATATTTGAGGGCTTCCCGGGGAACTCAGTCAGGTAAGTGTCTGGCTCTTGATTCCGGCTCAGGGAGGATCTCAGGGTCCTGAGATGGAGCCCCGGGCTGGCTCCGCGCTGGGCGGGGAACCTGCCTGAGACTCTCTCTCACGGTCCCTTGCTAGAAACAACGACCTCTTCGATAGCTTCAGACCAGGCCGCAGCGCCATGCGATCATGACGTATCATCCGCCCGTCTCCTCCAGCCATGAGCCGCCAGTCTTGGACCAAATTCATATGCCTCGATTCTCTCTCCCCTTGCGAAGAGTACCTTCCCCAAGACTTGGAATCCGCAGACAGAAAACTCATCTAGACGCACCGAATTCTCTGTCAGGAGCCGAGTGTGAGCTCATCCCCTTAGAAACACACGTTGCCCTGTCCCCGTCAGCTCAGCTGCTGTAACACAACACAGAGTCGGTAGCCACACAACAGCAATTTATCTCCTCACTTCTTGGAGGCTGGAAGTGCCATCAAGGTACCACCAATGTTGTTTCTGGGAATTTCCAGTGAAACCTCTGCCGAGCTTGGAGAGGGCAGCCTTCTCTCTTCTCATTGTCCTCACACGGTCTTTCCTCTGTGTACATGTGGGGAAAACAAGACCTCTAGTGTCTCCTCACACGAGGACCCAGCCTTAGCAGACCAGGGTTCCACTCTTATGACCTCTTTTACCTTAGTCTTCACCCTAAAGACTTCATCTTCAAACACTGGGAGTCAGGACTTCAACATACAAATTCGGAGGGGACATAATTCTCTCCACTGAAATTCCTCTTTATGCACAAATTTTAATTGGCAAGAAAGAGTCAAATACAAATCAAACATTTTGAGACCAAAAAAGTAATTATTTTAAGGCAGAGTGCCTGAATAGTACTGGATGTTGGTAGGCAAGCAGAGCAAACAAGGTCTTCCGAGAGAATAACAAATTCAAGAACATCCAAGATATACTTGAACTTCCACCTGAGGGTTTTGAGTGATAGCTCCACTGAGTTGTAGGTAAAACTGACAAACTACTTGAAAGTAAAGCTGACAAAATTCTGTATTTATACTTGTATGTATAAATATGTAAAATACTTGCATATACTTTGCTCCCAGCATGGGTCTTAAATTTATTTGTGAAGAGAGCTGATATATCAAGATGCTTCCTACTGTAGTGAGTTTATACAGAGCTGCCTGCTGCTTTCATATATTGCTAATCTGGTTATTAAATTGGCAGAAGGAACTCAAGTGGTAACCGTGGCGATCTATAACTGGTTTTCCAAGTAGAAGATGTGAGCTCATGGCCCCATTCGGCACTGGGACCAAGAATCAAGGCCACAGTTGTTGATTTCCAAGAGAAATTCTTTAATTCCTTGATTGCTGGCTGCAGAACTGCCAAATATGTTCCTGTTTAGAAGAGTGCTTGATCCACAATAAGCGCTCAATAAGTAATTCCCACAAGCTCTGGAAGTTCCAAATGCCAAATCCTTTTTAATCAGAATTAAAGTGTCCAGAAATTCAGCCTCATTTACAAATTGCCACAAAGTTCTAAGACAGCAAACTGAGTAAATGTCAGGACTCAACCAACTGTCAAATTTTAGAACCTTAATTCGTCACTACTTGTGATTATATAACAATGTCGTAACACATTTTGGAATTCAATCATACTTTTTGTCAAATGAGGTCATGAAACTTGTACTTCAAATACATCAATTCCAACTCCTTCCCCTTTAATATGTAAAGAGGTACACAAAGTCTAGAGGCTGTGAAAGAGCAAGATAAATATTCTGAGAATAAGGGAGTTTTAACTTAATCTTTAAAATTTATTTAAAAATACAGAAAGGAAACAAATGTGAGAGAATTTAAAAGCATCTAAATATTAATGGCACCAGGCTGGAAATAGATGTGTTATTCAAATTTTGACTTGATTAAGAATTTCTCTTATCATTTTGGTGTGAATTTCCTTCATTGTTAAGAAACTGCACTTTGCTCATAAACCTGAGAAATTCAGTTTAAGTAAGCATTTTTCAAACACTAACTATGAGAGAATTCTTACTGCAATTTCTAAAAGCAATAGGATCTGGAAAATGTCACTGAGCAAAACATAATGCTCCTGTGTTTTACACTGAACAAAGGAGGCCACAATGTGTCCTGAACATACAACTTGCTTATAAGATTAGATGTAACTATTAAACAGCTGTTGGGAAAAAAATACCATGACTCAGAAATAGCTGTGTGGGGAATTCTCATGTATTTCTAGAAGATTTGAATTTAATTTTTTTTACTCTTTCCTTCTTCAAAAGAAAATAAATTTATAGAGATCTATTGAAATACAGAGTACCTTTTATAAAAGATGAACAATAAAAGGTTCAGTCAGTGTAGTTCAAAGCATAGTTTGTTGAAAAAGGTTACAGGTTAAAGTATAAAATTCTGCGAGCCTAGGGAAAGGGGGAGGTCGTAATTTAAAAACTAAACTATAGGGGCATTCGGGTGGCTCAGTTGTTAAGCGTCTGCCTTCGGTTCAGGGCATGATCCCAAGGTCCTGGGATCGAGCCCTGCATCTGGCTCCCCGCTCAGCGGAAGCCTACTTCTCCCTCTCTCTCTACTCCTGCTTGTGTTCCCTCTCTCACTGTGTCTCTGTCAAATAAATAAAATCTTTAAAAATAAAATAAAAATAAAACTATAAAAATCATCAAAACAAAAAGGGTGTGCACATATAACATAAAAATCCTAATAAGCAAAAGTAAAATAGGACCATTCTCCATATATTGCAAAGCCCAAGAAAGCCTAAGTATCATTAACAAAATTCAACTTTCATGTGATACTTTTATTTTACTGTAATCACCTAACACTCATCTATAATAATTCCCCCTCCACATGTTGGCCTTGGAATAAAACACTCCATCTATACAAATTTTGATTAGACTATCAAAACCCTTGCAGGCTAGATTTCACAGTTTTAAGGTGGCTAGATATCTATCCAAAATTATAAGCCATCTTATTTTGGGAAAAATATCTACATAGCGGAAATAGGAGTGTTTTAAACTGTATTTCCCAAGCACTTTCACATATCTTGTTTTGTCAACATGAAATGCAAAAATAGATTGCCCAAAATGAGCTCTTCTGACAGAATTTCCTTAGGGCTAGCAGGAAGAGTTCAAAGTCTAACACTCCTCCAAAGCTGTGGGACCACATGCCCTCTCTAAACCTCAGCTCTGAACCCTGGTTGTCAGTGCTGCTCTATGCTACAATGTATACAAAGTCCCTAACAATAGATTCTGCATGTAAAGGACACTCAAGCATTTATTCAACACCTCACTGTGTGTGTGCCCCATTTTGGAATTCAGCAGATTGGGGCACTTGGGTGGCTCAGTGGGTTAAAGCCTCTGCCTTCAGCTCAGGTTATGGTCCCAGGGTCCTGGGATCGAGCCCCACATCAGGCTCTCTGCTCAGCAGGGATCCTGCTTCCTCCTCTCTCTCTGCCTGCCTCTCTGCCTACTTGTGATCTCTCTCTCTCTCTCTCTGTCAAATAAATAAATAAATAAATAAATAAGATCTTTAAAAAAAAGAATTCAACATATCATAAAATAAAAACCTATTTCATTTTTCCCCATATTTGTTTACTCCTTTGCAGAAAGACTGATTTGCTTAGTCTAATTCCACAAGATCTTTGAGAATTAGTCTCTATTTGCTTTATTTTTTTTTTAAGATTTATTTATTTTGAGAGAGAGAGACTAGTTAAGCTCATTCCTGTCGGTAAAATCTATGGGTCAAATTTGTTAATCTTCTAGGGATCTTGGTACATAGTTCCAACATCATTCTCTAGAAAGATGTGGCCTTTAGTTCTCCTGCTCCCATTCTGAGAGAGCTGTAAGTTTTCTTGCAACCAGACAAATGTTATCTTTAAAAGAATCTCAGCTAATTTGTAGGTGGAAAAGATACCTTAAGTTATTTTGATCTGAAGTTCTTTTGATCAATAGTGAAATAGAATACACCTTTGTGTATTATTTCTCCAAGACAATCTTATTCTTGGTCAATTATTATTCGGTTACTTGACTTATCAAATTGTATGAGCTCTTTAAACAGCAATACTAATTTAATTTTGATTATCTACTTGTTCATAAATTTTTATTTGTTTTTAGCCTACTATTATAGTTTATATAGTTTACGTATTGTTTTAATTTTATAGACTCAAACCTTTTTTCTATTTGCTATTTTTCATGTCCTTTATGCATAGCCTCCTTCCCTTTATTTCATAATTATGCCAATTATTGAGAAAATGGTGTCATTAATCACAGAGGAACATCTACAAAGCACCATAAGACTGAAGCTGGGATATGAACCTGTCTCTCTTCTCCATGTGGGAAAAAGGTCTACAGGCAAACCTGTCATGCCTCTTTTCCTTCTCCACAACAATGACCTTGATTTCTTGGTAGGCACATTCTGTGTCTCCTTCACACAGTAACACCAATGAGAATTATACTGGACATGCTCTATTCTTAGAATATGAAATCTATAGAGTAGTAGAATATCTAGCCTAAGGAAGTAAAATTATCCAGAGAAAAAACAAACTTACAACTAAGTTTGCTAGAGAATATAGGACATAAAATACCAATCATTCCCTCTTTTAAAAATCTCATTATAAAACTAATGGTTCCTGAATAGCATTTACAAAATCCAATTTCCTAAACCAACAGAAATTATAGGGTGTGGTTTAATTAAACTTTTACCCAAAACATTTACCCAACTGCCCTACCAATACTTTTAAATAATTATTTCTTCATGTGAGTTCTGCTATGGCATTCTTTTCCTATGTATGCGTTATTATGCCTTATTTTCTTATGAACTGTTGATTGCTTCCAAGACCATCTGCTTCTTTTAATCCATCTGTTTTTGATTCTTTCATCAGTGCTGTGATATTTTAGCCTAAATTAATTTTAAGTTTTGGTAGGCACAGCAAGCATCCTTCATTTCTTTTCTGAACATTTTTTAGTTCTTGGGAGTCACGGGGATTCTCTCTGAAGACACCATCACCCCACAACCTCCTGACCGGCACTTTCTGGAAGTTGTAATCTCCAAATGATGTATGTAGATGGAAGGAGAAGAGAGCATTAGCCCCGCTAATGATGTTCCCACATCAAATCTGGCACCAAGGCAGGAGAGGAAAGCTGCCTCAGCCCTTGGTGATCTCTCAAGCCACCTGTCACACTGTGGGAGAATTACACTGGGACTTGCCATTTTACTGAGGTCCTCTTCACTGCTTTACTTCAGAAAGCAAAACACTGGCCCATCATCAGCTTTTTAAAAGCTCTATTTCAACCCTCTAGTGTGGACAAATTCCTCCCAGACTCTACACATCATGGATCGATGGGGAGGGGGGAGGCTCTAGCGGGGAGGAGGAGGGTCTTCATTAGAATTTTGTTACAAAGTTGAGAGAAGGAAGGGGCGCCCTGCTCACCAGGCAGGTGGCATTTTATCCCCAAGTCCCTTTGCCTCTTGAGTCTGTGATGTTCATGGGAACACAGTCAAAAAGGCCTCATCCTACAATCTGAAAAGGCTCTACACCACCCTGTGTGGGAGAGGCACCCAGGTCACAGTGTGGACTGGCAGCTTGTCTGTCACCAACCAGGTAACCCTTCAAGAGTCCTTGTGAACCTGCCTTCTAAGAAGGAAAATATAAGAATAACTTCTCCCCTTTTGATGGCATTTTGGGTTATTGGTCTTCAGATAAAAGTACAAAATCTCTGTTAAAATAAAAAACAGTTTGGGTAGAAGGAGAATTAAGTGCGGGGCGGGGAGGGTGGTAATAGCATCTCTGAATGCAAACGGGAACAAAATCTCAGTTGAGGTCCTTTGTCAAATCACACTTGTCCCTTGACATGGAGTTCAGCGTTAGGTATGGAATGTATGAGGTTTTTCATTTGCATTGTCCAAAATAGAGACATTAAAATAATAAGTGTCTTTCAACTCTGCTTGTAGTATAATTTGCATCTAAAGATTAAAATCTACTGGAGCAGAAGAGTCCTACCACAGATAACTAGAAGTCATACTGGGTTACTGGTTAGTTGAAGAAGTTAAAGTGAAGATTATTAAGAATATAATCATGCTTTAAATATAAATTTTTTTATGTGCGTGTACACTAATTCACTGGACTTTTGTTACAAGAACAAAGTGTTATCTTTGGAGTCGACTATTGGCTTTCCTGCATATACATTACCTGCAGTGCTTTGTTTTAGCTTTTACTTCATTAAAGGGAATTGAGAAATTAAAGTCACTTGCAAAGCAATCCCCCAAAATAATATTCTTCTGCCACATTTCATAGGAACTTGAAACATTGATCATTGGCTTATGCAGACCTAATTGGACAAATTCTTAAATTTGATTTAAGATTTTATTTCTTTGACACAGAGAGAGAGAGAGAGCACAAGCAGGAGGAGTGGCAGGCAGAGAGAGAGGGGGAAGCAGACTCCCCACTGAACAGGGAGTCCAAAGCAGGGATCTCAGATGCCAGGACTATGGGATGATTACCTGAGCTGAAGGCAGATGCTTAACCAAGTCACCAAGATGCTCCTGGGCAACTTTTTAAAAGTTAACTCTCCTTGACTGAGCCGTTTCAAAACATTCAGTTTTCTTATATTTCATATTCATTTTCCCACATATTATGGTTACTTCCAGTAGGAGACACTGAATAAATACGCGTCCATCCATTTCATCTAGTAACTTACAATGCTGAGATAAGGAAGTTTGGATCACATAATTGCATAAGCTTGAAAAAAGCAGTTCTTTCGGTCACCAAAATAGACACCTGTGTTTTTAAAAGGTTTCAAACTATGGACTATGACTTTTTAAAAAGTCACTCTTCCACATCCAAGAAGACTGTCCCTAAGTACATAAGAATAAAAACATCAAGCCACATGTTTACAAATCTCTAGTCTTTTTTTCTCTTTTCCTGACCCTACTCCTCCATCTCAACCCCAAAGTGGCAGCTCTAAGCTCATCCCTAGCAGACTTCAAAACAATGCGTCTGGTTAAAAGCTGAAAGATATCTGGTAGAAACTTATGCTATTGGGAATTTAAAAAATAATAATAAAGGAATAGGAACACAGCCTCCAGCCTCTCTGAACCAGAAATGGCCTTTCAGGTTACAATACCGTTTATCGTTTCCAAACAGAAGTCAAAGAAGTTGTGGGTAATGGAGCAAATCTAAAACATTATTCCTGGCAGCCTTCCACGTATTTTTCTTCACACGATGTTATGAACAATAGTCCTATTTGAAAGGAAGGACCATAACAGAAATGATCTCAAATTCTGTTTTTCTCTCTTACCTTGTTGTCTTCTTTTTGGATTTTAACCTTCCATGAAAACTTCCGAGACATCCGCCCCTCCACGCGCCCATCTGCTTCAAGTGGTCTGAAGGGGTGAAGCTTGCTTTTAGATACCATTTTTAATACATCTCTAACCATTATTTCAGTTTGTGTATATGTGTTTGTCCCTTAGACAGAAATAAAATATTCAAAGGTTAATTTATTCCACTTGGAAATATTAAATGCAGTCTGCCATTTTTTTGCTTTATCGCCAAAGGAATCTGATGAATTTTCTGCCTGAAAGTTTTGCCAGGTGTACTTTGCAGTACCACCGACAACACCTTCCCCATCTTGTGTCCTAGTCAAGGCTCCGGCCGGGCTGTCAGTCCCCCACTCTGCCTGATGGACTTGGCTTCTTCTTGCGTGGCCTGCGGACCTTGTCTGCCTGTCAGTAACAAAACAGCTTTCATCCCCCATGGCCTCGTGAGCTTCTGCACCACACAATTCCATTTATATTAAACCAGATATTTCCATGTAATTTCATATTCTCTGCAATGGTTTTTTCCATAGCCAAGTAAACTCAACAAGTGAACTTCTGAGATCATATCTTTAAAAAAAAAAAAAAAAAAAGATCTCGGCTGCAGCAGACTAATGGAATGGGTTTCTTTTAAATGTTTCCTGTTTTCGATGCATTTGCCCCATAGAACCATTGTGTGGAACACAAAGTCTGATTCAATTAGCAACTAAATTGTTACAACTGAATTTCTAGTCAAGCCATGGAAAGTCCGAGAGAGCTGAACCACTGAAGAAACAAGGACGGATGCTGTTCATATTCGGGAGGTTTGACTGTCTTGAGTCCTGATGTATAGGGCCTTTGTCACTGGACTGGAGTGTCAGTTTAAAGTCCTGTTCAAGAGCCAGACACTTGGCAAATGAAGAACGTTGGTATATTTTTTTTTATCATGTATGGCATTGAGTACATTGAAATACTGGTCAAAAACAGCCATCTTATTTCTATGTCGGAAATCTCATACTCCAAGCCATCTACCACGTCAAAGAGCATCACACCAGGGTATCAGAGCGCTTAGGATGAGAACATCTGCAAGATGAAAACAAGTTCAATGCAAGCATCTGGCACCAATTTGTGACACAGTCAATGCACAGTGTTAATGACTGATTTCAACCACTTGTTTAATTATGAAGAAGGCGTTTCTGTCCATTACAGGGAAGTGATTTTTAGTAAACTGGAATGGGGATGTTTTACACAAATATTTTCCCTTTATACCGTTTGGCCTTTTTAAAGAACTACATCGTCTGACATTGTCATCTCCACTCTTTGAGGAGTTTATAACTGCCTCTCTATTTTTAATATTTCTTGATCCACTTATGTTTGCTTCTTGAAAATAGCCTATAGGTTTTTTTCTTTTAATGTAAGAGTTTTGATTTCTCACATTTAATTTAATGTCTTATATAACTGATTTCATTTTTCTACCTTGCTCTATTATTAATTCTATAGTCACTTACTCGGTTATTTTTGTTCATACAACAGGCGAAATCCAGTTCAACTGTCCGTTCTACTTATTGTTAGGCTTTGCTTTTTCTGCTCTCATAGAGAGAAGATGCATTTATATGAAGGCAAGATAAAAACTCCCTTCTTTAATGAAGACAGAGTATTCCCCTGCCCTTATCAATTAGAAGACAACTTTAAAATAATTTATATCTAACCTCTTACTCATTTTCTTGCCTTTTCCCATGACTGCATTTGACCTCCATTTCTTTTCTTTTTTTTTTTAATTTTTAATTTTTAATTTTTTATAAACATATATTTTTATCCCCAGGGGTACATTGACCTCCATTTCTTACCCCCATGTTTGCTAAGATCGCTTAACGGTACAATGGCCCGGCTTCGAGCTCATCCACACATAGCTGTCCTTTGTCTTCTGGATTTCACTTCCAGCTCCCCTGCACTCCGTTGAGGCCACAGAACATGTCTGACCCAATGAAATGTAGGTACAAGTCATGCAGAGCATTTCTAAGCAGAGTCAGCAGAAAGCTTTTGTGCCCTTTTTTATAGCCTCTCTCTACCTCTCCCCGAAAAATCATAGAAAAGCACTTAAGATGGTAGAGTCCCAGAACTGAAGTGGCTTGAAATCAGAAGGCCTGACAGAGGTCAGCTCTCTGGGAGAGTCATCCAAGGTGAAGAGGATTAGCATAATCAAGTGAGGACTAAGTTTTTATTGTAGAAAACCACAGAAATTCGGAGGCTGTTACCAAACTACGGAGTGTTCTATGCTCCCCTTGCAGGAGCCCTCCCTTTCCACTGGTATCACATATTCTCATGACCCCGCATGCTATCGTGTTTCTGTTTCCTTTCTTCTTTATCTTCCCAGATCTTGAATTCTGTATAATACTTCCTCTGGTTATTGGTTAATGTATTTTCTCAATTGTTTTTCTCACGGGATAAATGAGTAATATACATTCTAAACTCCTGTTCCTCTTTTATTTAAGTGTATGCTACTTTAGTGATCTACAACTTTGGAGTTGTGGTCCTTTCTTCTCACTCATCTGTAGATATGACCCCAGTCTTCTAGTCTGCATTTTTGCAAAAGTCAGTCTCTGGTCAGTTTGATGTTTTTCTCTTTGTAGTAATAAATGAGTTTAACCTTGGTTTTGGCAGAATATACGTGCATGCTTTCTTAACCAGCCTGTAATCGACTGAGAGCTTTGAAATTTTAGATTCAAGTATCCTTCAATTCTAGAGGTTTTCCTTCTATAATTTTCATTGTAGGCAGTCTTGAAGATGGCCCCCAATGGTCCCCACTTCCTGGTATTCACACTCCTGTGGAGTTCCCTCAAAGACTGTGCCAAGACATCTCTGTTACAGCGTACAGTGCAAATGATGGTATGTCACTTCCTAGATAAGGTTGTAAGACTTTGGCTCCTCTATGGAGCACTTGCCCACTCTTTCATTCTCTCTACGCCACGAATTTGCTTGAACATGGAAGCTTGGGCAACAGTCAAGTTCAGACACTGCAGCCTTGACACCTGATTTGACGGTAATCTCTTGATAGACTGAGCCATAACTACCCTGCTAAGGTTCCCTGGCCTCCCCGCACAGAAGCTATGAGATAATAAAATCATTTTAAGCCACTTAGTTTAGAGATAATTAATTACACAGCAATGGACATCTAATACAACATTATTTTGTCTTTGGCATTTTATATTTTCTTTACAATTCTTATCAGCAATATATTTGTCTTCTTAAATCTATCATCTCAGATGTGTTTCCTTTTTCCATCATGATTTTCAAATTTTTTTCAATTTTCAAATTTTTTTTCTGGGTTTTGAAATACTTTTGCACCTGATCTTCCAGTCAAATAATTTAAGCTTCAAAGGTGATCATGTTCTCTCTTGCAATTTATCTACTCAGTTGTTTAATTGAGAAATCACATTTTTAAAAAATTCCTATTGGTAGGTAGGGAGTTGTCTGTGCAGAAACACCTGGAGGAAATTTACCTTCCCTAAACTCAAGATAAGGAAGATTCAGCTCCATTTTTGGCTTTTGAGAGTCAGATCAGTAACATGGGACTAATACAGGTTTTCCCATAGATCTCAGAAAACTTGGCCATTTTCAACATGCTCTGCTTTTTTCTTTTAAGATTTATTTATTTATTCATTTGACAGAGATCACAAGTAGGCAGAGAGGCAGGCAGTGGGGGGGGGAAGCAGGCTCCCCGCTGAGCAGAGAGCCCTATGCGGGGCTCGATCCCAGGACACTGGGATTATGACCTGAGCCAAAAGCAGAGGCTTTAACCCACTGAGCCACTCAGGCACCCCCCAAACATGCTCAGCTTTTTAATCTTTCTCCCCAAACTAAGCTGTTACTGTTCAGTCAACTGAGTAGCCAACAAGTAAGAGATCCCTCATGTCTCTGTGTCAGAATCCCCAAAGAGCCAAAGCCTCACCTACATTCTATTTCCTGTAGATTACCATGGCTTTTAGCCTACTGGAGGCAAAAAACAAAAACAAAAACAACAACAAAAAGGTTGGAGGTAGAAATGGGCAGAAGATAAGTAATTTTAGACCATCATTTCATAGCCAAATTTTAGAGAAAAAAATATATTTGATTCATGAAACTTCAGTCCTTGAAACAGTCATAATATACACAAAATGTTCAGTAAAAGACAGTGACCTAATGTCATCACATAATCACCACGTAAGGAGTAACGGGCTAATTCCTGCTGTAAGTAACTCTGAACTCAGGAGAAGAGAACCAGAATTGTGTTGGCTTTTCAAAGTGTAGTATGTATGGGGCAAATCAATTCTTTCATTTTAGGTAATATAGAAACTTACTAAATTCAGGCACCTTTTCATCTCAATCAAGTTTTTGCAGACTTTCTTTCTTTCTTTCTTTCTTTCTTTTTTAAAGTGCAATACCTGCTATATCTAGGGCTTCCCACTTGGCACCTTACGCAATTTTTTAAAACTTTTTCAGAAATCCTCATACTGTAGTTACAATTTTTCTAATTTACAGATTTGGAGAACAAGAAGCTTATGGTTAAAAGCACATATTCTGAAGACAAAATGATTCATTATTTCTCCCACATCTTGGATTTTTTGTCAGTTAGATACAGATAACCAACTGTGCTCCCTCTAGGAAGGCTGCAACATTCAAAGTGGAGGCAGGGAAATCAGTGCTGTCCTTGGTGATACAGAGAGTACTGTGACGTGCACAGAACATTTTCAGGGTTAGGGGTTTCTATCCAGGCAGCAAGTCAAATGTCCCCTGGTACAACCTCCTTTCAAAGCTAAAGAGAAGTAAGAGTTTCTAATGGCTCAAAAATATTGACCACATTGATACGTTCACATGCATATTAGAGCTGCTCAGAGTACGAGAGCATTCGAGGGATGATGAAGCAGTATTTTCTCAAAAAAGTCTTTTTTCCCCTAATCACTTAAAAGCCAGCTCAAGAATCTGCCAAATCCTGAATAATCATGTGAGAGCTCTCATCTTCCTCCCATGCCATTACAAACCAGGGAAAACAATGTTCACTTTCAGCTGCACAGAGTTTTAACTGTGAAGCCCACAGGGAGCATCTCAAAGGTCACACACTACCCAGCAAGTTTACAGCCATAGTGATACTCATGGCAACCAGAGACGGTAACCCATGTGTCCGTAGATACTGTACAAATCAAGAACACGCATAGGGGGTGGGGACTGCCTGGGCGTGATGCACTGTGCAAGCAGCCCCGGCTGAAAACACAACACTCCTGGCATCCTCCACCGGACAAAAATGACAGCACTGATGAGGACAAGAAGTCTCAAAACTACCTCTGGTCACAGATCTCTTTTGTACCTATTTCACTGGGCAACCATGTCTTTATGAGGGTGACAAGGTGACTAATCGGTCCCTGTGGGACAACCAAGAGACTTCCACACGGAGGATGCTCACATATTGAAGACAGGGGCAGGGGCGCTGAGAGAGGGGGAATCATCCCTCCATGAAAGGGCACGGATGACATGAACATGTCGCTGTGGGGGTGCTGGAGTCTGAGCCAGCCAGGGTTGCCACAGGTCGAAAGCCATGAGCAAACCACTCATTAGTCATCCCAGTCTTGACAGTCCAAAAATACACCCAGAAAAGGCTGAGGCCAACTTCCTATGAAAGGAAAAGCTTCATCTAAGTGCTTAGAGAGTCAGTCCTTGTGTTTGGAAATTCTGGGGCTTCCATGGCCCTTCCCACCCTGTACGTTTTTCTTCAATCCATTCGTGTGATATTCCAGAATAATTTTCACTTCTCATTTTCAAAAAAGGCTGTATGGTTTCTTAAGATGGTTCTAATTTGAGTCTGTAAAGGGAGAATTCCTTCAATGTTGCAATGAAGGACAATATTCCAAGTAAATATATCATCTATTTCCCTCTTCTCTCCACGGTAAACTCTCAGCGTACTTCCTGCAGATGCAAACTGGCAAATAACTGTATAGTAACATTCCAACCCTCCTTACATGTCATGGTTTGAAAACATGAAGCTGATTTCACTAATTAGTTTAAAAACAAAAAAGATTCTAAAGAATAAATGAAGGGGGGAAATGCTTCCAAGCATCTTGGGGAGTTATTCAGGTCTCCCCAAAATTCCACCTTGTAGAAAATTATTGAGGCAAAAAAGGATAGGATTTGGGTATTTTTAAAAATATTTCTTTTTCCAGGGCACCTGGGTGGTGCAATCGGTTTAGTGTCTGACTCAACTTGGTTTTGGTTCAGGTTGTGATCTCTAGGTTGTGAGATCGATCCCTGCATCAGGTTCCACTTCAGACTCTCTCTCCTCTGCCCCCTTCCCCACTGACCTTCAGTCTGTCTCTCTCTCAAATAAATACATACATCTTTTATAAAATATTTCTTTTTCCTCAGTGACTTTTCAAATCTTATGTCAGGCAATCCTTCTATGAATGCTTAGCCCTTAAATATTCATGATGGCACCCAAGATTTTCCATAGTTATTTGGTTCACAAGGAAGTACTGGATAGAAGTTTAAGGCTTTTATAGTGTGTTGGGGAAGGCTACCTGTGTATGTCTCTTCGTAACAATGTGTGACAAGAATATTTAAAATTGCATTTTTAGTAGAAACAATTATTTGCTACTTCTTATATTGTTCTATGTGCTTTGCATATGGATAATACTTTAATCCCCACAATATCATATGAGGTAGGTAATGTTATCTCCACTTTAGAAATGAGGACACTGAGGCACAGAATGGCTAAACAAACTTCCTTAAACTACAGAGATCATACATGATATCAGGAGGATATAACGCGGGGCACCTGGCTCTCAAGTTCATTGTTAACTACCCAGCTATTGAGTGAAAAACACATACACTATATTTTTTTGACTCCCTAATGTAGATTCAAGTCATTTCCCATGAGCTATCTGCACGTTGTTTTGGTGCCTAGATTTACTCTACAAATGAAGGTAAGCTTTCGTTCACTGTGAAAGCTGGATCCGCTGGGCTCCTCTGTCCCTTCTTCTAAAGACAGGTGGACCTTAGATAGGGACCCAGAAACAGGCAAAAAGGAAAAAAAAAAAAAAAAAAACCCCAAACCCTAATTCAGCACATACTGTAAACACTTCCGCAGACACAGAAGCAGGGTTGAGGCACGCTGCTTTCTCCCAGGAAGGCCTCAGTGACACTGCTCGTCCCACGGACTCTCAGCTGCGCTTTGTCCTTGTCCTCCAGGCCCTTAAGTCTGGGTGCATGGTGACCAGACGCCCTCTCTCAGGGGGCTTTCCGGAGCTCTGCTTCCAGCCTGCGAGAAGTCTGAGCCGTGGAGAAACCACATGTGGAGGCCCTGGTCAGCACGGCCACAAGCCATGCCCCTGGGAGAAGCAAGCAGCTGGTTCTCCTCCAGAACTTTCAGAGGAAACGCGGCCCTGCCCACGCCTTGATTTTGCCCAGTTACACTGACTGTAGACTGGTCCTCCTGAACGGAGAGAGAATCGATGTCTGTTGCTGGGTTTGGGGTTATTTTTTTTTTTTGTTTTTTTTTTTTTTTTAAGATTTTATTTATTTATTTGAGAGAGTGAGAGAGCACGAGTAGGGGGAGTAGGAGAGGGAGATGAAGCAGCAGACACCCCATGCGGCAGGGAGCCTGATGCAGAATTTGATCCCAGGACCCCGGGGTCATGACCCAAACTCAAGCCAGAGCCTTTAACTCTGGTCATGATCTCAGGATCCTGGGATTGAGCCCCACATCGGGCTCCCTGCTCCGCGGGAAGCCTGCTTCTCCCTTTCACTTGCACAGCTTGTGTTCCCTTCCTCACTGTACCTCTCCCTGTCAAATAAATAAATAAAATCTTTAAAAAAAAAAAAAAAGAGAGAGAGAGAGACTTTTAAGAAAAATCAGGGTTTCTAAAAATCTTAAGGATGTTATTCCACAGAAGTTACACAAGGGACCCAAAGTAGAAATGGGCTTGTCTCCAAGAGATTTGTGAATATGGATTCTATCTAAAGAGCTAAGTTCATAAACTGTCATATAATGAACCCACAAAGTCCTTAGAGAAACTGTCTTTATTGGAACCAAACTGCCCAGGCAAGACAAAATGGAAAATAAATAAATAAAAACCCAAAATTTAAATCCTTAAACTACAGACAAGATAGAAGATACAACCAAAGTAACTAAAACTCTGCTTAGCTGCACATAAGCTATGGTTTATGAGAAAGTATGATCCGGGGGTGGAACAAAGAACCCAGGACAGACCCAGTCATAGAAACATGTCTCAGGGTATACGTCTAATCCTTATTCCAGGGACTGGTATCTTAATCCCTGCCATTTCCGAGTTGTTCTGGAACAGTAGGTCTACTGCTGCCTAGGAGAGTCTGCTACTGTTATCCCAATCTGCTTACCCACCGTATATCTGCAGCTTTGGGAGCACGTAACCTGTCTCTCCTGTTCACAGTTCAAACTGAGAGACCCCACACTTGAGAAACTGGATTCCTGGTGTCTTACCTACATGCTGCTCCATTTAGACAACAAGATGCTGGGCCTTGAGCCTGAGGTGGAAACTAAAAAGAGGAGTAGTTTTGGGGTCTTGAGAGACAATGACTATGGTGCGTGTCGTGGACCGTGAATGGCTGTGTCCCCGAGGGTGAACAGGGGCATGCTCTATTTCCTAAAGAAGGCAGCTACATAGATCCTGTCCAAGATGCTTTACTGAAATGTGCCTGGCTACCCTCCCATCAAGAAGCACCATCTAGTCCCTGTGCCCTGTCTCCAAACCTAGGTGGGTTTCTGGTGGCTTGAAGCAAGAGAGCACAGTGCAGGGACACTCTAGGACTTTCCACCAGGGCCGAATACCGTGCTGCCCCTATGGGCCTGGTCATTCGCAACACTCACTCCAGGCACTGCCTCCCTGCTTTGGCCTCAAAGAACCCAGCCACGGCGCCACGTGGACCACGACCCACACAGGGAGGTCATGAGTGGCTGCCAGTCACCAGTCCCCGCCGAGCCCAGCCTTTGAGTCATACCAACCCAGACACCAGACATGTGAGTTAAAGAGCCTCAAGATAATTCCAGGCCTCAGACACTTGAAACTCCCTCCACGGAGGCCCCAGGCCTCACACTAGACACCGGCCATCCCTGCTACTCCCCATCTGAACTCCTGACCCATAGACTCAGTGACTGTAACACAATTACTGCTGCCTCACAGTAGTAAATATGGATGGTCTTGTAACAAAAAAACTCAAGCGAAGGGAGAGGGACTCCAGACGCTTGCAGAGGTGGTAGAGGGCACCACGGCCGAGGCTGTAGCTCGCAAACAGCAGTTGGCCTCCGTGAGGGTAGGCGGCCCCTGCAAAGGCACCCGGAGGGCAGTGAGTGCTCCTCGAACCACATGCAGCTCAGGGTTGCAAGGCAGAACCCAGTACGTGCCCAAGAGCAGCGTGGGGAGAGCAGACCCATCAACATATTTTTGGGTCAGACAGATGCTTGACAAAATGTCAGCAAGAAGTTTGTTTCTAAGCCCGCCGGATTTGCCAAAATACCAATAATGTTTTAGGCACGGGGGTTGGAGGCAGGGAGGAGGGAGAGTGGAAAGGAATTCTAAATTATCAAAGAAAGGTCCAGCCCAAACCATGTTAATAAAAACAAGACTTTAAAGCGAAGTTGCCAGATTTTCCAATGGATTCAAAGCATTTTTTATTCTAAAGAGTACACAAGATGCTTTTCCTGTGGTGACTTGTCTCCTCCACAAACACAGACGCGCGTGTGTGTTTTACAGGCAGCACTGGGCTTCCAGTAGGACAACTCTTCGGAAAAACAGGGCTCCTTATTCATGCGTACAAGAAAGTGCAGGTTTTAGACCGGACCCTGTTCTCCTTTGAACAACGTGCAGGAAGACTAACAGGGGGCAGAACTGATTCACTGTTCCGGCTGGCACAAGTCAACCTGCTCAGTCAATGTGAGGGCATCTGCTCAGGCTGAAGGATGGGGAAGTGATGGTGTTATCCAAGTGGGCAGCCAAGGTCAAGATTAGGAACTGTGTCAAGGGCACAGTTGACCATTCACTCAACATATTAGTTCCCTCTCGCCACAGAAGTGATTACCAAAACCTGAGCAGCTTTAAAACACCCACTGACCAGCTTATCTTCCTATGGGTCAGGAACCTGGAAGGCTTGCTGCTCTGTGAGGAGCTAACAGGCTGCCCTCGTGGTGTCGGCCAGACAGACTCCATCTGAAGATTCTGGGAAGAGTCTGCTCCCAAGCTTCTTCGCCTCATTGACACAATTCAGTGCCTCGCAGAGGCCACTTGCAGGTCCCGGCCTTGGGGACTCCCCATCCCTTAACGGCCATGAACTCTTCTCACAAAGAATCCCTCTGGCACTTACTCACTCTTCTTTGACATTGTCAAGAAACTTAATGAGTGTCAGATGATCAGAAAATGATCGGAGTGGGTTTAACCTATTTTAAGGTGAAATGATCAGTAATCCTAGCATCTGAAAAATCCATTTTGCCATATAAGGTAACATAATCATGGGAGGAACACTGGTGGTAGAAGGTCACTGAGGTCACCTTGGAACTTAGCTTATGATTAGCCAACATCAGTGGAACTGCATTGTTAAATCAACAAAAAAAACTAAAAATAAGAAATCCCCTATCCCTCCCTATTTAGATGGCTTCAACATGGCCTTCAACATGGTCTGATGTCAGAGGCACAAGTGAATTTAGAGTTCCGCTTCTGCCCCTTACCAACTCTGTGACAACAGACCTCACCATTTGTCACACTGAACCCCGAGTTCTATGTTTGGAAAGGAAAAGGAGAAAACAATACACATCCCCTAGGGTTTTTGTGAGAATTAACTGAGCTAATAAATGTAAAACAAATCTAGTTCTATGCTTTGTGCATAGTGGGCACTGAAAAGAAATCCCCAAACTCTATCTTTCTTCCGCAAAATTGCAGGTGGGCTATAAGAATTTATTCCCACCCCATCACCTTAGATGCTCAGCATATTTCTCAGTACCCCTTTACAATCCATATAGGTCAAATTTTTGCAATACTCAAACTAAGAGCGCTATGCCACCAGCAGAAGAGCACTGAAAATTCTGAGTATAGCAGTGTTCATAGAGTTGGGCTATACCAGTTAGTGTATATTTAGTAGGCGAATCTGGTACATACAAGAAAAAAATAATATACTTCTGGCACATTTGATTTCAAGTGTAATGCCATTAAGCTCTGGAAAAGTGCTGTTAATTTTATAACAATCCTATTTCTAAGGAACGTATATGCCAGCACTAATCAAATCTCTTTCTCTATTAAGTTATAAAGTTCCTACTACCTGTATTTGTCAGATCAGAAAATTCCAATGATTTAGATAAGTGTATATATAACCATTTTGCAGATGAAATTTGAGAATAATTTCAATAGTTCCTCAGGATTTGTTAAATAAGTTCACGGCAGGATTAGGAAAATTCCAGAATAACTGTCTCCTAAGACAGAACAAGTGACCCAAGTCCTACACTAAGCCATGGACCACAATGCTACCTTCACATCTTCCAAATGTTTCTACCTCCAAATGCAGAAGGACAGCTTAGTGAAATGAGCAAAGCATCTCCAAACAGCAAGTTAACCCAGGTCATGGTTCAGTTTGTTAAGAGCTGAGAATTGCTTGCCAGTCCCAAGTGCATTATCTCATGGGTTCAGAAACATCATATCCCCAAGCTTTTTAAAATTCCTGTTCTTCTGTACAGAGCTTCCTAGAACAAAATCACCCACTTTATAATCAGTTGTTGGTAATAACTGAGGAATGGACATGGAAAGTCAGAGACTTGAAGGAAAACAGATGTTTCCAGGATTTTTGTGTTTTCTTCCCCCATTGATACAAAAAAATCAAAAACCAAAAAACAACTAAGAAATAACAGAAAAGCTTCCCGTGCTTCAGTGCATTTTCTCCAAAAAGCAAAAGTGAAAAAAGCTGCATTTCTCTCATAAGTGGATTCAAAAGCACTAAGTATCAAAACTACCACCAAAATAATTACACAAGACCAGAAGAGAAAGCTGGCATTTTTAATCAACTCATCTGCAACTATTCCAGAAATTTGGAAGCATGGGGCTGGTTTCTATCATTGGAGGATTTGGCAAGCGGCGGGAGGGTAGGGGGCGGGGTGAAGAAAGAAAGACAGAAAAGAAAGCTTAAAGGATTGGGGGAATCCACTACTGAGGAGGACTCTAAAATTTTATTCCACCATTAAAGTTTAAAGAATTCTTGGATATTTTCTAACTTTTAGAAATGTCGGTGAATTTAAAAATCAGAATTATGACCTCTAATAAATCAATGGCCTTTTAAAGACTGAGTGGTCATACTAAGTTTAAAACGAGCTGACAAGAGGTAAATGGGAATGGTTTTCCTATCTGTACGCCTTATCCAAATCTTTTGACGCTTTGCTCACTTCTTTTAATTGACCACAATGTATTTCCACTAAAAGAATTCTAGCCACTTCGCATTCCTCTTGGACTAAGAGCTGTATTTCAACTGCCTAATTACTAATACGCCAAAGTACCAGTCACAAAAGTGTTTTGACAATCAAAAAGTTAATATGGAAGTTTTACCAGTTCTTAAAACTAGTTTATATGACTAAGTCTTTATTTAAGGAAGACCTAGTATAGAGAAACTAACTCATCTATAAATAAGCGGGGCTTTTTATAGGGTATGTAGAGAAACATGTAGCTCTTTCCTTCAGGAAGACTGTAGTATACCCGATGTGTACTTTTATACTCAGTAAAGCTGGCTTAATTCTCAAATTAGTTTGTGTTCATCATCAAATATTTTTTATTCCTATAAGAACAACTGAGCAGGAGCGCCTGGGTGGCTCAGTGGGTTAAGCCTCTGCCTTCGGCTCAGGTCATGATCTCAGGGTCCTGGGATCGAGCCCCGCATCGGGCTTTCCGCTTGGCAGGGAGCCTGCTTCTCCCTCTCTCTCTGCCTGCCCCTGTTCTACTTGTGATCTCTCTCTGTCAAATAAATAAACAAAATCTTAAAAAAAAAAAAAAACTGAGCATTACTTTATCCAACCTCCTCATTCCCGTTTGTCACTAATTCAACTTAAATACCAAAAGTAGAATAATGTTCCTAAAACACTGCTTAGGCTGTCTTCTCTGCCAAAGCATTTACAGTGTTACCTTCCAGATCACGAGCAGAATTCTCCCCTCTTTCCACCAAAATCCCAGTAGGAATGTTCTACTACTATCCAGATTTCAGTAAGTCTGGACTGGACCCTCCACACACACACACACCCCAATATCCAGTACTCCTTCACTGATCCCAACACAATGCTTTCTTGGTGCCAGTCCCCTTTTGGGACAACAGGTCTCATTCCTGTTCACCTTACTGATCTCTTACCTCTATGAGGAAGGTCATATTTTCTACAGAAACTATTTTCATAGTGAACCAAGTTACAAGGACTATAACTTGATTACCAAACATTCAGAAAATAACAAATAAATTTCAAACTCACACTAATTCTATCGCTAACTACTCTGAGTTAACATTTTGATGTAATATTCTTGAAAAATTGTATTTTGTTATGGTATATACTTCAAAAATGGTATCCTATTGTTCCAAAATCTCATCAGCTCTATTTTCATTAGCAACTACATTACAGACATTCTAATACAAATCTTTGCACACCTTATTGTTCTATTATTCTTCTGAATCTGTGTACATCTCAGCACCCAACAGAGTTCTACCTTGAAGCCCTCAATGCAGAGGGTGACAAGCAAACACATAAAGCAATACACAATCAGTAGTATATTACAACTTTTTCCTATTTATGACTGGAATAAAAATAAATTCACTGAAGCTTAGTGAATTTTCAGTTAAACTGTATATAGCAGTTTGTTTCACATCAGAAAACAAATAGATTGTCACATAAATGTATTTAGTAGATTTATACTATAGGAATATGAATACACAGATAAACATTTGTTAAAATAAATTAAATCAGAAAAGATTCTAAAAAGGAGGGTCATTCTAGAGAGGGAAGTTTCTTCAAAACAAATACTGATAATATCTTTAAAATGATCCCTATGGCAAAAAAAGAAGTTGGAGAAAGATATCAAAGTAACAGTTTTGATATGTGGAAAAAAATCTTTGGCCATCAACTCGTGTGTCTCAAACTTGAATAATGAATGGATCCATGGAAGTAAAACATGTGGGAATCTCTTTTGGATATCAGCCACCTCTGTGGATTCATGGTCTCTGATTCACAAGCCAAGAAATGATGTTTGAATGTTCTCTTACAAAGCAGGAACTAGACAGAAGCATCTGGCATGCTCTTGCCACCAGCTTCTTATAGAGCAACAATTATGCACATATGTGATTAAGTTACCTTAAGCCCAACAGAACTGTAGGATTCTAGCTCAAGCTGGAGTTGAAAGTTAACTTCTCCATTGCAAGGAAATCTAGTAGTGAGAAAATTGTGTTTTCATGGATGACCCCAAGATGTACCATAATTTAAACTAAAGATGAATACAGGCAAGTAGTAATTAGATTCACATGAATAAAGAATATAAATTTTCTTAATTTTTTTGAGGGGGCAATACTCGTCTGCTTTCATTTACCAATTCCCTCAAATTCCTCTGTCACTCTTTGCCTGTAGTACTTTCCTATTTCAGTCACATGGAAACCCACTGTATTGGGGTTGGGGGTGAAGAATGTAGATTCATTCAAGAAATAATTCAGTTATTACAAGTCTTGTAGAGATTCATGCTCTTTGCTTTCCTTAGATTTCTACTTTGAGATTACTAGACAATATAAAATGCTAATACTTTAAGAAAGATAGCCACACATATAGCAAAGGCAATGAAATTATTCCCAAAGTTATGGTATAATAATTAATACAATTCAAATTGTGAAATGCAGTAAAAATAGTTTAATGCTTTTTTCTCAGCACTACAGAAGTTAGGAAATGGATTCTCAATAGATCCTCACTTGTAGTTCCTGAGAATGTGACCATATTTAGAGACAGGACTGGTATCCTTTTAGAGGAGATTAGTACACAGTTGAAAGACCATGTGAAGACAGAGAGAGAAGGCAGCCATATGAAGCCACACGGAGAGGCCTTAGAAGACACCAAACTTTCAAACACCTTGATCTTGGACTTCTGGCCTCCAGGATTGTGAGAAAATAGACGTGTGTTATTTAAGCCATCCAGTATTTTGTTATAGCACCGCCAGCAAACTAACACACTGTAGGCTCCTTGTTTACTCTTTCCCATTACTGGTGTCCTTTGAGGCACAGGTTGCCTCAATAACTTTGTGATAAGTATATGGGATTAACTTACATTATATTATAGTACATTATTTGAAAATTATACCGTGTTCATTATTTCTTTTGAATAGGAGACCTCCATAATTAGGCATATCTAATTTTGACTCCCAGTTTTGCCATATGTGATCTATGTGAACTTGGGCAAGTTTCTTAACCAATGCGTCCCAGATTCTTAATTTAAAAATGGGAATAAGATTTTCTTTGTAACTATTGCAGACATTAAAGTAATGCATGGGTCATTGACATGAATTTCATTCCATTTATTCAGTAATGCCAAAAATGAACTATTTTTCTATATGATTTTATCTTTTGAGGCAATATGTATCTGATGACAAAAGTAAAGATTGGCCAACTATGGAGGAATTCAGTCACACTTGACTTTAAATTCAACTAAGTAACATCTTAGACATGAGGAGTTTACATAACGTCTTGGCATTAGGAGAGAACACCTGTTCCCAGATATTGATATCTGTTCATGTTGAAATCTCTGAATTACTATGTTTTCCAATCCTTGGACGTGATCAGCCAAACATACTGACAAGTGCCAAGATGGCGGTCTTCCCAGTATTTTCTGGCTGTTAGTCAATGTGATTTACATCTTCCTTGACTTTGACTCTACACTTACATCTTCCTTTGACTTTGACCTTATTTCCAGCCAATCCTATCCTTTTTTGGAATTTTGAGAAGCACAGAGATGAAGCAGTTGATGAAACACAGAAGAAATGGATTTGATCAAGGTTTTTCTGTCTCAACAAGTGATGCCTCCCTTTCCAAACTTCAAGAGAGGGGCACAAGTCAGGAACACCCACATGCTGCTGATTCACTTTTGTGAAGTTGAAAGCTTGTATCTGCTCAACTCAAAGCTGAGCCATGAAAGGCTAATGTGGGGAGGAGGTGAAGGACATAGATGGTTCCTCTATAGATACACTCAATGTGCCCTTTTAAAAAGATTTATTTGACAGAGAGTCCAGAGGGGTGAAGGGCAAGGGAGAGAGAAAATCTCAATCAGATTCCCTGCTGAGTGTGGAACTTGACACAGGGCTCTATCTCAGGATCCTGAGCTCATGACCTGAGCCAAAATCGAGTCAGATGCTTAACCAGCTGAACTACTCAGAAGCCCCAATGTGCACTTCTTCCATCTCCAATTTATCTTCCTTCGTGGAGCCCATGGCCTCTTAATCATGATCTCAGTGATCAGGGGAAAATCCTAGCCACAACCTAGCTCTTCCTGCAAGCTGTTTATTGTTTAGGTCAGGAACCTTGGCTCTTATGATTCAATAAATACAGATTAAAACTCACTACTAGGCATTTACCCAAAGAACACAAAAATACTGACTGATGTTTATAGCAGCATTATAAAATACAGCCAAACTATGGAAAGAGCCCAAATGCCCGACTGATGAGTGGATAAAGGAAATATGGTGTGTATATACAACGGAACACTAGTCATAAAAATCTTGCCATGTGCAACAATGTGGATGGAGCTAGACAGTACTATGCTGAGCTAAGGAAGTCGGAGAAAGCCAGATACCATATGATTTCAATCATATGTGGAATTTAAGAAAGAAAACCAACGAACATAGGGGAAAGAGAGAATGGGACGGGGGGAGAGTGAAGCAAACCGAGAAACGGGCTCTTAACTCCAGAGAACAAACTGGTGGCTACTGGAGGGGAAGTGGGTGGGGGATGGGTCTAACAGTGACGGTACTAGGGAGGAAACTCGCTGTGATGGGCACAGGTGTTGTACGTGATGAATTGCTGAATTCAACTCCTGAAACTAGTATCGCTTTGTATGGTAACTCGCTGGAATTTAAATAAAAACTTGGACGGTGGGGGAAGTCCAAGTAAAGGTTTTCCTCAATGACATGTGCTTTACCTTGAGGGTTCAAAAGTCTGCTTTAAAACAACAAAAACTCCTCAGATTCCTTGTCTTCCTACAAGAATCCTACCCTGAGGCAGTAAGAACAGATCAGCACACATCACCACCCACACGCCCGCTCCCTGAATTTGAGAAGCAGGCAGGGAAAGGAGACAGGAACTAAAAATGCGAGAAGTGAGGAACACATTAGTCTTTATAATTTTATGCTGCCACACATGTCAAGTACTCACAATGGTGCCAACGATACCAACAGGCACTGATTTGTTTTAAATCTGTAGGAGATTAGCAGAGTGTGCATTATCAAGTTTACCAGGAAACGGAAGCACAAAGGTTGACTTAATGGTGATCAGTCTCAGGCAAGTGTGGGAGACACAACTAAAACACGGATTCCCAGATACCTTCTTCATTTCTTTCCAGAATACTGTGTGGCCTCAGGCAGCTTGTTAAAAGTGATAATTTGTTCTTCATATGTGCCAAGGCTGTCATTCATAAATCTTTTATTTTTAAAATTTTTTAAAAAGATTTATTTGTTTGACAGAGACAGCAAGAGAGGAAACACAAGCAGGGGGAGTGGGAGAGGGAGAAGCAGACACCCTGTCGAGCAGGGAGCCTGATGTGGGGGTAGATCCCAGGACCGTGGGATCATGACCTGAGCCAAAGGCAGATGCTTAATGACTCAACCACCCAGGAGCTCCCATAAATTTACTTTTAAGTGAAAATTCAACAAGACTAAGAAAAAAATACCACTTTGAGGTATTCTGTAAGTTATAAGCTTTTCCGTAATATTTTAGTAATTTTTAAGAGTGGATTTCTCTGCTGTGGAAGAATGAATATTACAGAGCATGAAAGCTCAGTGTTTCATTAGGTTATGGAGGAGTAATGTCTTGGGAACCTTTTGTACAGATTTTGTACATATTTCTATGTAACTTCATCTAAGAAAATAAGACTTGAAAAAGGACTAAGTTTGGGAAGTGTGTGTAGGTGAAAGAGAGAAAGTATGCATAATGAATGCCCCCAAGTCAACTTTCAGGAGGAAGGATAAAGTAATTAGAGAAACAGTGTGAAAATACTTGTTGCTAGGCAAAGTTGTGGGGCCAAATTTTAGGCATTTTATTACCTCAGTGGAGTTCCCTGATACCATCTTTAAAGGGACCCCCCAAGAGGCACCTGGGTGGCTCGGTCGGTTAAGCATCTGCCTTTGGGTCAGGTCATGGTCCCAGGGTCCTGGGATCGAGCCCCACGTTGGGCTCCCTGCTCACCAGGAAGTCTCTCTCTCCCTCTCCCTGACACTCCACCTGCTTGTACTCTCTCTCTCTGTCAAATAAACAAATAAAATCTTTAAAAGGGCACATGTTGTGATGAGCATTGGGTATTATACACAACTAATGAATCCTTGGACACTACATCAAAAACTAATGAGGTACTGTATGCTGGCCAACTGAACATAATTAAAATAAGTGAATAAAGCCCCCCACATAATAAATAAACAATGGTGATAAGTAGATTTTCCATTGACTCATATCAGATTTTATAGAAAATAAAGGAATATGCAGTGCAATTTAGGCAAAGTAGGTGGCATAAAATTTCAAGTTTCCAACTACCCATAAATGTGATCAGCATATATAATACACTTATACAGTTCATTTTCCTAAAGAAGGGCAAAAAAATGTCAGTGATGGGAAATAAGAGAGACTTTAATGATGAATTTTTGCCTAAGAAGCCCACCCAACCGATCTTTTTCTCTTCACTTCACTGTTACTAGAATGAGTTCTTAGTCTTTATTTTTTTCTTCTGTGTTTAATATAATATCACTAATAAGATCTCCATGCACACACAAGTATAACAATGATTTTATCTGTGGTTACATTAAAATTCCCAATAATAAAAGGTTTTCTGAGATTGCTAGTATGAGAGCATCTACAAGCAAGTACTGTCATGAATCTTTTGAAAATAATGTACGAGGACATGTCAGATATTCCATAACAGCTTGAGAAACCACAACATTAAGATTTATATATGATTACCTTTTAAGGAAAGCTTCAAATACACTTTAGAAATGGGCTGATGACTCAAGAAGAAATGGGTCTTGTTGAACCCCAGTGGATTTGCTGAATATATGAGCAACCATTTTGTTCTGTTTCACCTCATGTGGCTTGCAACCAATTTTTTAGAGAAAAAAATATATTTTTGGACTTCTTTTATATGTAATAGTGATTTCAGGTATAGGTATTGTGACTATTGAGATTTTGTTTTGGAGACAGTTAAAATAAAATTTGGAATTTTTATTTTTTCTTTCTTCATTGGCCAAATGTACTGTAGCTATGAATGCCAAGTTGGAAAGAGAGGAGTACCATGGCTTTCTCACTTTCTTAAGGAGACCTGAGCTGGCCCCAGACCCCACTAAGTAGTTCACAAAATTGTTAGAAGGAAAGGAAATCCAGTACTGAATCTGAGCCTCCAATACCATGATGCCTCCTGGTGTAGGCTGCCCGCTCAACATTTATTGGCATAGTTGTGGGAGTGGGGTCACAACTTTTCCTGTGGTCTTTGGCTAGAGTAGAGAAGTTATTGTCTAAAAGGTTTCTTGCTAGGCTGCCCCTTTCCTGGTCCTTTGGCTAGAGAGAGGAGACTTTCACTGAGCTGGTGGTGGTGTTTTTTGTCCATACCTGCTGGTGGTTGCCAGCTTCACCATCTCCAAGTCTGGGGTATTGGACACTAAAAGAAAACCCAAGGGAGACACTCCTGTGTTAATCCTTGGGACCCAAGTTTCCTAGCTTTTCTCCACTTTTCTGAGTTTGTTTTTTATGTATGGGTTATGATTTTTAGTTATCCTTACAGAGAGAAATAGGGGAAAGTAGATCTGCTTCTTTCCAGAGGCAGAGTTCTACGGTGTGCTTTTTAAATGGTGCTGTTTCAAAGACATAAGCAAAAAAAACTTCATATTATTAGTGATTTTATAACATATTGTTAGCCCCAAGTTTATACTACTATTGGAAAATTTACATGAGAAAGCGCGATTGGAAATTTACATGTAGAAACTACGATTACATAGTATTCTTGTGACTAAAAGCAAGCTAAACATGTAGAGTAACTCCATATGTTGGTGTATCTCCAAGTACCTAAAATTTACTTGAAGAGTAGAATACTGTTGGCAGACACTCCAAAAGGATCATTCTTGTTCATCTTTTTTCATGGGAAAGGAGAAAGCCATTTGAAAGGAGGAATACTTCTGCATCATGTGCCTGAACTAAGTGACTTTCCCCACAGTTTTTTTAGTTTGTGATTATCATTATCATCAGACTATGTCAACCCAGTTATCAAGGTACAAGTCATCTGCAGAACTGCCCTTGGGGGATGAAAATGATGAGCTTTGCACAGAGACCTAAACAACTACCTGGATTCCAGATGAGAAAATAATTGTAATCCGTGGAGGTTATCACATCATAAAAGCAATAGCTATTGAAAACTGGAAGATAATTAGTTAAAAGAATGAAAATATTTTCAATGATGAGAAGAGCAACTCATTGAAAAGGCACAGTCTAAAGATAATATTTTGTGCTATTTGTACTTGAGGCCAAGATTCTGAAAAATTATTATAGAGTCAATCATGTGGTTGTTTCCTGATTTTAACTTTATTTAAGGATGGTATTTTGGTATTAAATACACTATATATGAAAATACATGAAAACACATTGACACATTAAAGAGGAAACAGAAACAGAAATGGAAAAGGATAATATTAAAGGAGCTCAAGTATTTTCTAAAAATATAACTTTGACTCTAACTTGGCCAAGATTGTATATGCTTTCAAGTACATAATTTCAACAATGAACAGGAAGTTCTCATGCTTTTTCACTACCTGTTTACAGTCACAAATCTAATTGAAAGAAAAATTCCACTCTTAAAACATTTCATATCAATTGCTTTATGCCTTTTGCCATAGCTTGACATTTCAGGGTCATTAATAGAGGTCACAAGTGGTTAGAAATAAACTTAACCAAGCTGGTAAAAAATCTGTACCCTCAAAACTTTAAGACGCTGGTGAAAGAAACTGAAGACGACACAAATAAATGACAATATATCTTGGGGTCATAGGTCGGAAGAATTTTTAAAATATCCATACTGCCCAAATCCATCTATAGATTCAATGCAATCTGAATCTAGATTATGATGTCATTTTTCATAGAAATAGAAAAAAAAATGTTTATGGAACCACAAAAGAACCCAAGTAGCCAAAGTAATCTTGAGAAATAACAAAGCTAGAGGTATTACACTTCCTGATTTCAAACTGTACAGCAAAGCTGTGGTAATCAAAACAAGACTACTGGCATAAAAACAAAGACCAATGGAACAGAGCAGAGAGCCCAGAAGGAAACCCATGTATGTATGGCCAACTAAATACTCAATGGAGTAAAGATAGTTTCTTTAGTAAGTGGTGTTTGGAAAAACAGTCATACACAAAAGAGTGAAACTGGGCCACTATCCTTACATCACATAAATTATCTTAAGATAGACTGAAGACTTAATGTAAGATCTGGAATAGTCAGACTCCTAGATGAAAACATAAGGAATAAGCTCCATGAAACTGGTCTTGGCAATGAATTTTTGGACCAAAGGCACAAGCAACAAAACCAAAAATAAACATGTAGGACTACATTGTTCTGAACACTTTGCACAAAGGAAACAATTCAATGAAAAAGGAAAATATCAAAGTTAATATCAAAAATATAAAAGAAACCCATACCATTCAGTAACAAAAAATGAATAATCCCACATAAAAAGTGTGTGATGGACCTGAATAGGGATTTTTCCAAAGACATACAGAAAGCCAACTGGACCACAAAAAGATGCTCAACATCACTAATTATCAGGGATGTGCCAATCAAAGCCACAATGCGGTATCAGCTAATAAACAGACTATGAAGAAGAGATAAACACTAGTAAGGATGTGGAGAAAAGGGAACCATCATATACTACTTGTGACAATGTAAATTAGAAACCATTATGGAAAACAGTATGGCTGATTCTCAGATAATTAAAACTAGAGCTACCATTCAATCCAGCAGTTTCACTTCTGTATTTATGTGTGTATATTTGTATATTCAAAGAGAACGGAATAATCTCAAGGAAGTATCTGCATCTCAGTGTTCATTCAATATTTTTTATAATAGCCAAGACATGGAAACAATGTAAGTGTCCAGTGGTGGATCAGCAGATAAAGATGTACCCATACACAGTGGAATATTATTCAGTCATAAAAAAGAAGGAAACCCTGTATTTGCAACAACATGGATGAACCTTCAGGACATTACACTAAGTCAAACAAGGTAGAGGGAGACAAACAGTATATGATATCCTTTGTGGAATCTAAAAACGAACCCTAGAAACCAAAGACACTGGTGGTTGCGGACATGTGTATGGGTCCACAAAGGGTTTTTACAAAACTCCAGTTATAAAATAAGTTCTGGAGATGTAATGTAGATCATGGTGCCTATAGTTAATGACACTATTTTATATTTGAAAGTTGCTAAGAGACTAGATCTTTAAAGATTTCACCACAAAAAAAGAAAAGGGAGAGGATGTATTAACTTATTGTGAGAATCATTTCACAATAAATATGTATAGGACATCATCTCATTGTACACCTTAAATGATGCTATATGTCTACTATATATCTCAATAAAGCTAGGAAAAGCTTTCTTCAAAGGTTTATAGGTCTTTATATTTCTAGGATGCCTCTTACTCTAACACTATATCCAACCCCAGTATTCAGGCAGATTTAATACTCAGTCTCCTCAGTTTCTTGATCTTGTCTACAATAAATGTTTATTACTAAATGAACAGTGAATATCTTTCTGCATCCATCTTCTCACTCCCACTGTCCTACATGTCTATATGTTGGCTATGTAGACATATATGTCTATATATTGGCTGTGCCGTCATATATGTCTATAATCCTTAGATAATCCCAACTTAATTTATCCTACTCTGAGAACATTCCAGTTTATTTCCTCCAGAATCCTCAGTACAGTTTCAGCGCCACTATCCATTAACCCAGTCAGCTATCATGAAAGATTACGTCCCTCTTGACAATGTAAATTTCAATTAGTACAAATATCACAAAAGCAGAATTTTACAATGAGCTTCATGACATAACTAAGAAAGTTATGATCAATCTCTGTCCCTCATTATGTTCTTTTGACAAAATCCCACTCCTGCTTACCCCCAACAGTCCATTCTACATCTGTACACATGTACCTCTCAGTTTCCTAGACAACTATTTTATACCTTCTCCTGATCTTCCAACCTATATAACTCTCCCCCCAGTCCTGTCAGCCCCCTAGCTCACAGGACACAAAAAGCAATCATTAGAGTGTTTCCACAAGGTTTCCATGCATTATCAGCTTCTGTTCTCCTCTACTGAACTTAACTCTTTTAGGTCTTAGAACCAATTTAGATTTACCTCAACGTTTGAACTTCCTAGGCTGCATAATTCCAGAAATTTTATTTTCTTAAGTCATGTATTAGTTCAGGTTCCACAATTTGAGGTGCAGATTTGAGTGTGGGAAGTTTATTGGAGAGGGCTCTCAGGATGGCAGCGAGGAGGGAATGAGGGAAGGACTGGTTTGTGATGTATTCAGAAGAAAAGATTCAACCAACACCATGACAGCTGTAGAGCAAAAATGGTCCTACAGAATTATCTCAGATTAAGGCAAGAGGGCTAAGCCCTATGACCCTCTACTGACCAGCTATTACATGCAGAATGCCCCTAAGAAAGAAGCATATATGGGCAAGACAGCTCCCTTCTGCCACATTACTGGGGAAGAAATCATAGTGAGTTATCAGCAGCCAACTCTGATTCCTGCAGCTGTGGGGGGAATGAAGGTTAGCACTCCAGCATCTGGACCTTCCACCACAGACTCTATCCAGCATGCTCTGATCAAACCAAATTCATTTATTCCTTATAGTAAGTGCACCCCACCTTGGAAGAACTCCTCTTAGAATCTGTTTGGTCTTTTTGGGGGGGAATCAATAGGAAGAAGGTTAGTAGAACAAACCCCAGCCCCTTCTGCTATACCTAGGGCCATACTGACATCCACCATCTTCTGTACTACCCATTCTAGATTCTCGTACCCTGGGCCAGCATCTGCACTTAGCCAGGTGGCTTATCCGGAGGGGTGACCTAAACCTCATCCTTGAGGGAATTCTGCTTCTGAAGTCCATGACTTGCTCAGGTAGGAGTATAGCACTTCTCTGTGTCCAATCAAAACCAGGCAAGGAAGTGACCACCAAAAGATGTCCCAGCAGATCACCGGGAGCCTACGTGGTGCAGCAGTCACCTTAACGTGCCCTGGTAAACAGCTCAACTGCCCTCGCCAGGATAGGGACTCCTCTTTGTGCCTGCTTATCTCTGCCCTGAAGCCCAAAAGTCACCATAGAACAGTCATAATATAAACAATCCTTGGCCTTGTACTTGGTCTTTCACTGCTCTTAGGATGCAGGAGGTGAAGGTCTCTTTATATGCAGACAAGGAGGTGCTTGATCACACTTCTACTCAAACTAGGGGTTAATACACTTTAGTTCCTCATTTTCTCTCTCCAGTCCATCCATGGGACTCAAGAGTAGCCAACACACTCTACTGTTCTTACAATCACTGCTTGCCCCAATCATACAAACACCTGGGATAGTTCCTGGGATAATGCCCTGCTGTGCTTTCCACCCACAGCCCATCACAGCTGGCTGAGGGGTTGGGGGGGAGCATAATAACTGCAGGGCCACAAAAGGCCTGGAGCCATGAGCACTTCACCTACCACCTGGATGGAGTCATCATCACCCACATCCTGTTCATGGTGAGTCATCAAGACCCCAGGCCTATCTGAGAGGCTGCTGTTCTCAGCAGAGTGCTGGAGCTGGCTCACCCCCTCTCTTGGGAAGGGACAACGTGCTTTTCCTCTGGACTCTCCATCCAGTAAGGTCAAGTCGGTAGCTTGAAATCTTCCAAGGTGGGAGTATTCATACCATGGAAGTTGACTAATGCTACAAATTAAGTTGCTCCCCACCGCACCCACGTAGCCCCAGAAAGCCCGTTCTTAAACATTTTTTCGCTAGTTTTCTCTTCAGCCCACTTCTGGCACCCATGGTCTTAGGTTGAAGCCTCAAGAAACAGACAGAGATGGAGGTTTGGCAGCAGGAGGTCTACTGGGGTCCTGAGGGAATGAAGGAAGCAGGATGGGCCACTGGGGGAACTGACAACATCACACAGTCTTATCAAAGGTCTCCAACAAGCCCAGCAGGAATTTTAGAGTTGGGACTGTCCCACCCAGTGGCCCAGAACTGAAGCAGGAAACCGGGCCTTTTAATGCCACTCCTGATGAGTCAAAGACGCCAGCCACCCCCAGGCGAGTGTGTCCCCTTAGGTGAGGCAGTTACTTCCATGGAGGGCACTTCCTGGGGAGGAACTCAGCTGTGACTAATAAGTAGCCAAAAAGCATTCCTGCAACACGTGGGGAACGGAGTGTTTCTGCACTAAAAGTGGAATGTGAACCACTGTGAGCACCCTTCTGTACAAATACTTATCTTACTTTATTTCTTAAGTACATCATTTACTCCACAAACCTATTTTCCCTATTATAAAATTCTTTATAATTCATTTTTTTAAGATTGTATTTATTTATTTGACATACAGAGATCACAAGTAGGCAGAGAGGCAGGCAGAGAGAGAGGGGGAAGCAGGTTCCCTGCTGAGCAGAGAGCCCGATGCGGGGCTCGATCCCAGGACCCTGGGATCACGACCCAAGCCGAAGGCAGAGGCTTTAACCCACTGAGCCACCCAGGCACCCCTCCAAAGCATTTTCTTATGGATAGTATTTGTACACATTGATATATTAATAGGAACATTCCTAAGAAATATGGTTAAATGGGTTGTATTAATTTATGGTTTCATCAGCTCGGTCACCAACACTAGTTATCAGTATTTGCAAATGTGACAGTTGAAAAATGTATTCAAGTTTAGTTAAACTGGCACTAAAATTGCTAACTGTCCTATATTCATCCTACTTTTCTCACTCTGAATGTTTTTTCCTTATTGAATTGAAAGGATTTTTTAAAATATAATTAGGATTCTAGCCTTCTTTTAAATATTTTTGAATATCTTCTCCATTTTTAAAATACATATGTTTTTGGCTACTGAGATGTTGTTTTACTGCATAATCAAAATTTTTGTTTTTTTCTCTAATGGGGTCTCACCTTTTTACATTTAAAAATACATCCACTACCTTTGAACATGTATAATGATCAGTATATAGGAGGCTTTCAACCAGTATCATCAAGTTGACTGATACAGAAAAGGACTATAAGAAAGAAGCATGTTGAATTATATAAAATTGGGCATAAACTACATCATGAAGACAAAGATAATAGAAGAAAGAAGTCTATAAACCTTCATCTTTAAAATATCTGAGGGTCATCTATATTAAAGATCATCATTTGAGGGCCATCCTGGCTCATTAATGTAGTGTTTAAGTATTAAATATTTCATTGCCATTAACTAGCATATATTCATTTAAAAACTATATCCTCTATTTATTAAATTGAAATGAATTAGCAGATGCTGTGTTGAATTGTTGATTCCTTAAACCTAACATAAGATCAATCTCTTTGGAATTTTCCTAAGTTTCTTAGCTTTACGTTATTTTCATTTATCTATGTGTCTTAACCACTATACACTTATTGAAAGCAAGAATTAGAACGTCAGTTTTTTACAGCTACTGAGTAATTTAACCAAGTATCTTTTTTAAAAAAAGTATCTTCTTGCACATTACTATTATCTCTAGAAATGAGGCTAAATGTATTGACTTCTTAGTATAAAGTTGGCACCATTTTAAATGCTTTCAATTACAATTCATATAATCTTTATAATAACCCTATGAATTAGGTGTGTTATTTACATTTTATCAGATGAAGAAACTGGAGAGCAAAAAAGTAATCTGCCAAAGGTCACACCTTTGTGTCCCTGAGAAAACAGTCTGACCCACACAGTCTTACTCCTAACCCCACATTTGGAATAAATTATATATTTCAATTATTCATGACAATAGTACCACATCAGATAAATAGGCCAAGGATGTGCCACTGCTGTATTGTAAAGAGTAACTATAGAATTTGGTGTAACTTGTATAATTTGATGTAATTTTCATGAGAAAATTAAAGTTTGATAACATTGGGTTTCAGGACAATTTATTTTATCTGTATTTTCTAAATATTCTAGAATATCCTTGAATGATTGAGTAATATAAAAGAAATAAAACAGCATTTGGTTCAGAGTGAAAAAGAAGGAAAAGGTAGAATTCTCTAAGTGACTTATATTTCACTGACGAAATCAGCTAACATTTTGGACAGGAAAGGAGTAGTGAGACCCTTTTCCTAGCATTATTCTTCCTTTGTTCCTCTCCTCAAAGAGAAGCTTAAAAGAGCACAGTGATTTGAAGCACTCAACCACAGATTAGTAACAATTCTGATGATTTATACCCATTTTAGATAAATCCACTGAACCTTCAAGATCATTTATATTTAAATTTTTGGTGTTTCCTTGATGACTTTTTAAGTATATGGTCAAATCCCTAAAATGAGGGTGTCAGGAAAGTTTAGTGAGCTGCCAGGACTGACCACATGGGGTTCATTTACAAAAGGAGCAACACCTTGTAACTGTAAGAAAAGTCCATTTAACCAGCTACCAGACCACAGCTCCTCATTTCTGGCCTGGAAGCAGTTCTGTACCCCATGCTTTTAAAGAACATTTTTATTTCGGGCACCTTTGCTCTCCTGTTCGTACGCACTCAGGTGACTGTAACTCAGCACTGAAGGGAAGGCGCCCTCCTTCAGAGCCTCTAGCACCTGTGCAGGACTGACTCCATGGAAGCTGCTTGTCCTAGGTCGGGCACAGCTATCTGCGCTCCCTGTTCTAAGTCCTATCATCTTCCCGCTCTTCAAAGCTAACCACGCCCCTTTATCATTTATCATCACATCATCAGTTGACACTGCGCAACCCACATATTCTAGAAGAACGTCTCAACAGGCTAGAAGCTTCCTCTACCATTTTCTTCGGTAACTTCATCTGGTGCTTTAACTTCAGAGAGACTCCAATGCAGGCAATCCCAGCCTTGACGCTGATATTTCAAATGACCTTCCCTGGGTTTTCTATGTGACAAGGCGCATAAGGGAATGACGCCGCGGTCACTTCAGTCATCTGGAGAACTTGAAGTGTCCCCAGGGAGCTGTCAGAACAATCAGCCCCTCCTTCAGGAAATGAGAGGAAGTGCCAACCCAGTGGAAATTTATTTATTACCTATTTGAAGGCTGCTGAAATAACAAAACATCCTTCTCACCAGGCAAACCAGGGCTACACAAAGAAACCGAGAATATTCTCACACTGGGGCGGTGAGTGTCGTTCAGGCAAGTGCTAAGGAGTATTTTGTTAAGGGCGGTCCCAAAGAAGGAAGACGGCAACGCGATCGTGTAAAATAAATTAAGCATCAGTGAAAAACTTTCCTTGACCCAACAACTCCTTGCAGGAAATCTGCTAGAAGCCGACCTTGGCGCCAACCAGGTCAACAGGTCCTGCGTCAGAGTGAAGCTTTGTTACAGTGCCACTGTGCTGGGAAACCCCCGCACTCGGGTTCAAAGAGTTGGGGGAGGGAGTTTAAAAGAAAAATAAAATAAAATAAAACCTGCCACCTGGAGCAGCTACGCCCCAAATCAGAGGAGATGGCAAGCTTGGTTTCTCCAGCCTGGGGAGAAACCCAAGGATTGGAAACCTCCATCATTTTCTCCCCGTTGCCAGGGCAGAGCTCCACATCTAGAGACTTCGTGTGCTGACCCTGGGGCAGAGGAAGGCCGTCCCTGACCTCACCTGCGCCTTCCCCTTCCTTTCCTCTTTCTGCACGGCCTTTTGGGGGCTACCTCTGATCTGTAAATCTCTGTCAATCCCTGAGAACAGATTCTTGTTTTCCAAATGGCCCCCGCCTGTGCTTTCCTGGAGTGTGTGTTCTTGGTCCTGTCAAGTCTTCCTCCTTTCCAATCTATTTAAAGTGATGCAACACATGAAAATAGGAAGACGGAATGGAGTCTCGAGACCATAACCTAGACATCCTGTCTGTCTCCATTCTGCGCGGCTTGCTCTACAGACACCAGACTCGGGGTTATCATTTCATGTGGACCTGAACTTCCAGCCGGCCTATGGGTTTCAGCCTTCCCGGCCCCCACTGTCATCATTAACTCCACACCACGGGCTAGATGGTTCCCCTCAAAAATGGGAGGAACAGACCTTGAGCTCTGAGGCCCTGCCAAGCAGCTCTGATGGTCCAGGCCCCTTCCCCCTCCAGTGCTCAGGAAGCCAGTTCCCCAACACTACACGGCACCCCGAGGGCTGGCTGCTGGAACCCTGGCAAAGAGGAAGATTCTCCCCCTGCTGTGCAACGTCTTAGCTACCCAGGCAGCACCACGGCCTTTCCGGGGACACCTTTTTGATCGGCAGCAGGTCCAAACAGTGTGAGCAGGAAAGACCCCCAGTAAAGTTTTGTGACCACGGACGCTGGCAGCCATGTTCCCTCCAGAGGGGACACCTGAGAGGGTGACCGCTTACCCACAGACGCTCCAAGGCCTTTTTCTGACTCGGGATAGAACACAGACTAAGGGGCTCCTGGGAGTCCTCCTGGGGACGCAGTGTGTGCAGAGCAGAGTGAGAACATTTTTCTAGAACCGGGCTGTCCACCCCCCCTCTCCCCTAGTCCAGCTCATGAGCGATCCTGCTGGCCACTTGTTTTTCTTAAAGACAGCACATTCCACAGGGTTGTGCACGGTCAGCTGTGCCCCACAGGACACTGGCCACCCGAGGTAGAACCATGGTGCCCTCTGGAGCCAGGGAGGGACTGCTGTCCCCAAATCGTCATCCCCTCTCATCCCTGGGGCGGCGGCAGGTGCTCTCCTGCTGTTCCAATGTTTGGGACACGTCCTAGGTGTCTTTGGGTCTCCCTGACAGATCCTGATATGTACCGCTATGGTCATTCTTTTTTTTTTTTTTCCAAGATTTTATTTATTTGTCAGAGACAGAAGGAGAGAGAGCGAGCGCACAGGCAGACTGAGAGGCAGGCAGAGGCAGAGGGAGAAGCAGGCTCTCTGCCGAGCAAGGAGCCCGATGTGGGACTTGATCCCAGGACCCTGGGATCATGACCTGAGCCAAAGGCAGCTGCTTAACCAACTGAGCCACCCAGGCGTCCCTATGGTCATTCTTATAATAAAGAGCCGGCATGCTTTAAAGAGAGAAAGAGAGCTAGCCGAAACCTCACCTGCCTGAGCTGAAGCACTTCCTGGAGTTCATGAGAACACCGGACTCTTTCACAAGCCTGGGGGACCCCCGCCCCAAGTCACCCGCAGGGGAACTCAGTCCTCTAAAGTTACAAACGCTGTGTTTGGCTGCGCTGCTAGAAGTGCGGACGGCTCTGCCCCTGAGGACACCGCGGTGTTCGTGGCCACCGCGCCCTGCGTCCCCCCAAGCTCCAAGGACAGGGGCGCGGGGTCCCCAGAGCGGGTGGGTGCCAGGGCCGCAGAAAGCCTCCTTCCGACCCCTCCTCTCCCGCACGGCCGCCCACCTCCCAGCACCTACCGGGGGGACCCCCAGATGCTGCCCCCAGCAGGCCCGCTGAGGAGGCCCCACGGCACCCAAAGTCCTGGCCCGCCCGACCAGGCTCCCCTCCCCCGGGGCCAGCCACGAACCTCCCCCCAAACCTAGCGGCTGGCCGGCGGGAATGAGCGGCCCGCAGACAGCCCAGTGACCGAGGGACCAAGGCCCCGCGAGAAAGTCCTCAGTCCCCACGACGGCGCTCAAGGCCCCCCACGTCCACCAGGCACCGGGCCAGGCAGGCGGGCGCCCCTCCCGGCACCCTACCCCCACCCCCACCCCCACCCTCTCCGGGCCCAGCGGACCTGGCCTACCTGCCCCTGGGTGGGGAGCTCTGCTCGTCCCCCGCCGTCAGACCAGCGCCGGGAGCACAGCACGCGGCCGCCTCCGGGAAAGCCACGACCTCCAGGTGACCTCCCGGTGAGCTCGGCCCCACCTGCGATGGCTGGGAGCCTGCGCCGTGTACGCAGACGCACGTGGAGGCCAGGTGCGGGGCATCCCGGGCATCAGGCCCCGGGGTGCAGCTGGGCCCCGCCTGCCCCACCTGCAGGGTGTTCTAGACGCCGCCCGCCGCCCGCCCTCGGGCCCCGGAACCTGCCGCCGGGATCCGCCTGCGGCCGAAGCAAAACAGGTGAGAACCGGCTCCTGGGGCTGCTGCGGCCGATGGGTCACCGTGAACAGACACAGTCCCTGAAAGAGGCATTGACACCCTCCAGTCCCAAGTGACAGATGCAGAAAAACACAAACAAAACGGATCTTAAAGCCTCTCAGGAGAATGTAGAACCACCTCAGAAAACTACACGGTTTGAGTGAAAACGCTGCTTTATTTAGACTTCAGCAAAGTCTGGAACTGCTCGTCTAAGAAGCTGCTTCGTGGAGGCAAAGAGCACATCCAGCCGAGGGAACGCAACAACGCGCCCGAAAACGCAGGCTGTGAAGGACCCGAAGAGCCAGTTAAAACCTCTGAGGCAAACGGTGGTGAAGCCGGTCAGGTGGGCAGGCTGCCTTCCAGACGGTTCCCTGAATGACCCACCCTGGCCCTAGAGCAGATGCGTGGATTGCAGCAGTGGAGGTCATCTGGTCATCGACGCTGATGGGTAGATGCTTCTTTTAAAAGGCTTGAGGGAGAAAAATAAGAAATACTCAAAAACATATTTGAAGAAATCCGAATGAATGAGGAACCTACAGGAGAAATTAGAAAAACCTTCAAAACTGTGTTTGCAGTCTGAAAACCTACAACTTGGAAGAAATGCAGCTGAAACTTCAAGTTCTGCCTAAATTCCACCCAAAGCATGCCATGGACATGGGCAGAGGAGGAAACGTGCTGCTTAGAAATAGAGAATGAATGTCCCAAGTGCATGGAGACAGCCCCCAACACATCAGAAGCCCCCCTTCTACAGGGACAGGCGAAGACACGGACAAAAACTAGAAAAAAACTGCTTTCTTCTGTCACAACCAGATTCTCCTCTATGGGAAAAGAGCCCATGGAAGTCTGATGGCAGTTCTGTCCACCAAGAGGCTCAGGTCATGATCCTGGGGTCCTGGGATCGAGCCCCAGGTTGGAACAGTTATAGTGGCTAAAGCAGACTTCACTTCTAGCTTTGCCAGTGGCCCTTTTGCTCTTACACCTGTAGCCACAAAGGCCTGAATGGGGGGGAGGGGCTGTCCATGGATCATCAGGCCCCAGGGAAAGAGGAGTTCCACCTGGGACAGCTCAGAGACCCACAGTCACACGCAGGCTTGATTCGGCTTCCGCAGCAGCAAACCTGAACCCCACAAGCACAGCGGAAGAGCTCCCCGTTTTCTCTCGTTAAAAGCAATTCTGTAAAAAATTAAAACAATAAATACAAAAAGGTAAAAGTAATTTTGATGTATCTCTTTATAGTTGAACGGCTACGACTTAAATCATGCTGCAGTTGCTCCTACTGAAGCCTTGACTGCATTATAACTTTAAGGAAAGTGTTTTTAAATACGGATTTGTTTAATGTAATTCTTATGGATACATTATTTCCACCTCCGTGGGCCCTCCAGAATTAGTTATTGTATGTACTGTTATTTTGTTTTAAATTAAACACTATGACTGAAACCCATCATTGAAATTTGATATAAATAGAGATGTTTAAGACAGGAAATACCATTTATGTGTGGTAAAACAATGTATTTCACACAAAATTTGCCTGTAGTATCAATGCATCCATCTACCTCTGCCTTCCAAAATATTCTAGTCTTCTGAGCTTTTTGTTCACTTCAGCTGACTTTTATTTTGAGAAAAGGAGAGGAATTATCAGAATTCTACTCTGAATAGAAGCAGGCAACCAAAGAAGGAATAAGAAGTAGGACATTATATTCTCGAAGCACATTAAGCACAGGGTCACGGTTTCTAACCTGTCCACTTGCCCTCACACTGATTGCGCACCTGTTGGCTGTCAGACACTCTGCAGGGGTTGGGGCTTCTAGAGGGTTCCCCTTCCACCACGTGGCTGGGAGGGCTCCGGAGCCAGGAGGGGGCTGAGAGGACAGAGCTGCAGGAATGTCAAGAAGCAGCCCCTTCCTCAAATGCGGAGGGGCCTTGAGGGGCAGCAGGTGAGGGAGGGGAAGAGAAGAGCGCGCTAAGTGGAAGAGAGCAGGAGAACACGCTCGCGCCCGAGAGCAGCCGTGGCCTCGGGGTGAGCAAGCGGGTGTGGCAGGCGTTGAAAGCCCGCCCGCCCACGGGAGCTCTCGCCCACCATGCTTAGGGCTTGGGCTTCTCCTCTCACTCCCGTGGAAGCAGCTGCGCAGAGCGTGCCGAGATGGCGTCAGAGGGAACGTGATGGCCGCTCCACAACAGAAGTCCTGGGGACAAGACGGGCAGCTGGGGGCGGCCGACTGCCCCGCGGGGTGGAGAACGATGGGGACTTCGGGAGACCTTGAAAAGGGAGCACGTGTGGGGTGTGGACTAGATGCGCATAGGGAGATGGAGTGACAGAAGAGTGTGAAGTTGTAAGATTTTCTGAAATCCGGTGGCTTTAAAGTTGGCACCAAAGAACAGACGGGGGGGCGGGGTGGATCACGGAAAACCAGTTGCCTGTTCAGGCTCCGGTCCCCAACACACCCTACATAACCACATAAACGTAGAGACTTTTTACCTGGTGTTCCAAGAAAAGGCTAATGTTGTTAAACTGTTGTGGGTTCTCCCTCTCTCTCTCTTTTTTCACTTGAGGGCCTAAAACTGAATTTATCATGTTTTCGACGACCCACTCTTCATATTGATACATGCAAAGCCTTTTCTCCACCCCTCCTTGCTTTCCTTCTTCCCCTCTTCTTAATGATGCAGGGAGCACCTGCACATCTCTACTGTGCACATTGGGGGGGGGGGGGGGGGGCTGGGTGGCTCAGTGGGCTAAGCCTCTGCCTTCAGCTCAGGTCATGGTCTCAGGGTCCTGGGATTGAGTCCCGCATCGGGCTCTCTGCTCAGCAGGGAGCCTGCTTCCCTTTCTTTCTGCCCACTTGTGATCTCTCTCTGTCAAATAAATAAATAAAATCTTAAAAAAAAAAAAAGTCTCTACTATGCAAATCAAAATAAAATGATCACAGTAATCTAAACCTAAACTTGCGGTTCCTCCAGCCCCATCCCATTCTCTCTGTCTGCTCTGGTGCAACCTGAATCCTTCACTCACATTTCTATGTAGCTTTATCATACATCTATATACACACATATATATTTATATTTATATATTCATATATATATTGCTAATACTGGATATCATCTTCCTTATTCCTATATATTCCTACCTATATTCCTATATCTATTCCTAAATATTCCTTATTCCTATATTATATTATACTCCTAAAACTGGATATTTAAAACATTTAATCTGTTTTTAACTTTTTACTTTAACATTTTATTGCTAAGATTCATCCCTAAGGTCATACGCCACTCAGTGCTTTTTGCTAATTTTCTTGAATGGAAACATACTGTAGTTTATTTATCTACTCTCCTGTTGAAGGACATGAGATCATTTCCAAATTTGAGCTTTTATGCATGCTTTTCTCCCCCGGTCTATAGGATGCTTCTACCAAGTTGGGATTCCCCATTTTTTTTCAGAAGAGGGAGATGGAATGAATTCTCTTCACATATTTTTTCCCATACAGTTCTAAAAACACTTATTTCAACTCGAGTGATCTATCTTTTCACACTGACTATTGATGCTGAATCCACAAAGAGTGTTTATATAACACCAAATATGACAAGCCATTTTGCCTAGTTTAAACTACTGGTTGGCTCCACGGACAAATAAATCACACAAGTTACTGAAACTAACCCGTCCATTGTGTGCAGACAGTGCACACAGAAGCCCCATAAATCCTCACAGTAGTAGATCGGAGCGTTTTCTCTAATTTTCAGATAAGACATTGGTAGTGAATTGGATTCCCATCCCGTAAGACCCCTGTTCCTCAGTGGCACAGAGACTAGTTCCCGACCTAACAGGGACTAAATCGAGGACGCGCAGCCTGTACAGAGAACAAATGTCGTTCCTGAGCTTCAGGCCCTGAGCGGTAGCATTTTCACTGCTGTGCTGTCAGTGTTTCTTCTCCAACATTCTCTCCAAACTCCTAAACAGTGAACCTCCCGGCGCCTTTCCTGGCCTGGGGGTATCTGGAGTAAAAACACCTGCACTGTGCCGGTCGGTACAGACGCATGGGGACCTGCACAGAGAAGGACACGAGGACTCTAATGCTTTCGAGAAGATACCACCTGCCAGCCTCGCAGATGTTAACATCCCCAAAGTGGTGCAGAGTCGAAAAATGTGTCACTCGTTAAAACACTGATGCTTTGTCCTGCTGACTACAGGTGGGAGTTTGGAGGGTTGGGGGAGGGCTTCTGGGATAAGCGTCAGATGATTTTACCTCCCCAGTGTTTCCAGAATTTCTGTCTCAGCCAAATTTGAACAACATATTCACAGAGTTTCTTACTCTCTACATTTTCATTCCCTAAAGTCTCTCTGGAAATGGGGACTTTTTCCTCTTTCCACCAGAGTGTAGAGTACTCATTTTCTTTGCTCATTCAACAAATACGTATTGAATCAGAATGAAGTGCCAGGCACTCGGCTAGATCCCAGACATAGAATTCTGACAGAAGAAAAACAGAAAAATCCCCTGCCCTTAGCGGTTCTAAGGAATCACCCTGTGAGGTGTCGTGAGCATGACAGCAAGGAGGCCGAGGCAGATCCTGACCCATTCTGGGCAGCACAGGAGAGAGAATCCTTAGGGAGGTGAAATGACGCTGGGGTTCCACGGCGAGACCCGAATGAGCAGCGGCCGGCATCAGAGAGGACGCACTTCCTATTGCTGCTTCTCCTCTGTCTGTCTGTCTGTCTCCCACGCAGGACACAGTATCCCCTGCTGACCACCACACCGCCAGCAAGGACGCTGGTCTTCCCACTTCCATCCTGCCCAGGCTAATCAGTTCTTTTCTCAGTAAGCTTGGGAATATTTTGTTGTTGCTGTTAAGAGACACACACACACACAGAGAGAGACAGAGAGAGAGAAAGTGGGGGAGAAAGCAGAGAGGGGAAGAGAGAGAATCTTAAGCAGGCTCCATGCTCCCACACAGAGCCCAACATGGGGCTCGATCTCGTGACCTTGAGATCACAACCTGAGCCCAAATCAAGAGTGAGACACTTAACGGACTGAGCCACCCAGGTGTCCCAAGCTTGGAAAAAAAAAAAAAAAAAAACGATCAACGTGCATTAAGTCATGTTAATCCAACCACTAACATCCCTCCACAGCTCCCCATTTGTTTCTAGCTAATTCTCTTTGCTGTGATCCTCAAAGCCCTGTCCAGCATCTGCACTACCTATCGTGTGACGTCACCTCCTGCTCGTCCCATGGACTGCTCACGGGTTCGGCAAAGCTCTTCTTCACAATTCCCCCAGCAGGTCAACATCCCCGCTCTGGGTCTTCAGGCCGGCTCTCCTCCAGAATTCTCTGCTTCCTTTCTGTATGACTAAAAGAGTCTCGTCTTTCAGGTTTCAGCTTGATTGGCGTTTCCTCAAAGTCTCTACCCTTTTCATGTCTTTCATAGAACCTATAAAAATTATATTTCATTTATTTGTACAATGTTTCTCTCTCTTCTACTAGACTAAAATCTCCACAAAAGTAACAACCACCTTCCTTGTTCTGTATCAGAGGTTAGTGTAAGGCCTGGTATATCATAGACCCTAAGTGCATGTTTTTGCTGAATAAATGGACTGACGTGTCAGATACACTTTTTTTTTTTTTTTTGGTTAAATAAAATCTTTGTTATAAGATTACTCTACAAGCAAGGGGGAAAATGGGGAAAAATTTTACATAATACAAGCTGATAAGTCCCAAGATCTTTAGGATGAGTCAACACGTGGGAGAGTCAGTGGTTTAGTTACAGTTCAAGGTCAAAGGCCTGAGACCCCGGAGAGAAGATGGTGTCCTTGCACTCTGGAGTCAAGAGAAACCTGTGGCCAGTTGGAAGGCAGCCAAGCCAGAGGAATTCCCTCTTACCGAGAATCCTTTTTGTTCTATTCAGGCCTTTGACTGATGGGATGAGCCCCCCCACCTACCACTGGGTAGAGCAGTCTTCTTCCTTAGCCTGCCAAGTCCAATGTTAAAGTCACCTGAAAACACAGACATGACATTTGACCAAATGTGTGGGCACCCTGTGGCCAGTCAACTTGACACATAAATTAACCATCCCCATCTCCCAGTAACCTCACAATTGTGTTTCCGCTGCATATCACTGACCTTTAAGCTTTTTGGCTGAGCCCTTTAAGCTTTTGGTTGAGCCCAAATTCACAACACAGGGGACTCCAGAATACACTGTGCGTGATTCCAAGATGCAGGTTCCTCATGACTCTTGCTGCTGCCCGACTCTTTGTGCTTCTGGAGCTGGAATTCTGCCTGCGAGGGAACAGACGTAACTAGAGGCACAGCAAGAACCCCAAAGTGCAAAGTCACCACCACCACCAAGTGACAGAACACAAGACATGGAATCTATAATAAATAATAAATATTGGTAGTATTGTAATTGTGTAGTAATAAATGTTTGTCATTATTACTGAATAAACATCATTTACTTACTGCATGCCAAATACTGTTCCAAGTACTTTACTTATCCTAATTTAATCACCATGATGGCCCTAGTTACTACGCTTATTCCTCTTCTATAGGAGAGCAAACGGAAGCACAGGGAGGTTAAGGATGGAGATACTAAAGGCAAATCCCAGGTCCATACCCAGACATGTCTGCTCTGGAATCTGTGTTCCTTCCTAATGCGCTCGACTGTCCGTCGGAGAGCCCACTGTGCTACTGACACTTCACTTCTTTAACAGCCACGTCAGTTCCGCAAGTTGAAATGACTACACGAGGAAAAGGAAGAAACAAAGACCATCTAATTTACAGTGAAGACACTGATGTTGACTGCTGAGGTGACATGCCCAAGGCTATAAGGCAACTTAGCGGAAAAAAGGATTTTTCCAGCCAAATCTGTTGGACCTCTAAACCAAGTCTCCAGTATTCCTCAGCCACCTCATCTACGTGGATTGACGCCCAGTGGGTTCCTCCATCTCCAAAACCAAGCTCCCAATCCAGATGAAACATCATCTTAAGTGTAGAGCACAGTCAGGATCAGGGAACTTTAGTTGGGTCATATTTTTTCTGCATGAATTTTATGTATCAGTGAAAAGGGAATAGGTAGGGCTTGTGCAGAAATGGATTTATATTTCTGATTTCTCTCTGCATGGATTATTTTTGATGGTAAAAATGGATCAGTTGGAACGACAAATGCCAGGCACTTATTTATAGCTCTGGTCACTTACGTGGCAAACTGATTGACGTAAAATATGTCCAAACCAATTGTATCAGATACTAACCAGGGAAAGAAGAGGACCAGGTCACAAACTGCCGAGAGTCCAGCTTTACATAGGTACAGACCAGGAGTCACCCGGGACGGTTTAGAGAGGTTTGTCATTAGCTAAAATTCATCCCACCGCTCTCTCTACTTCTGGAATTTTGCTTTTGTAAATGGAGAGACAGGAACCTAGCTAAACAATCAGGAAATCTGAGCCTTCCCACATATGTCTGTAAGGCCTCCCATGTGGGCATAAAGTAACTTCTTGCACACACTGCCTCAAGGACTATGGGGTCTGGATTAGCAACATGAAGCCAATGTTGCTATCCCTCCAGCCAAGCCCCATGCATTAAGCACGGTATCTACAAATACCACAGCTACCATCTGTGTCCACCATTTTCATTGTGTACAATTTTTCCTAGAATGGATTCGTATTCTGTAGGTTGTTTCAATAATTCTAAATATTTCAGACACTGTTCAAATGTTCATGGGTATTTAGCCATTTGGCTGTTTAAAAATAGTCCCTAGGGATAATCGTTTATAAATATTTTTCCCAGAAAAATCACAGGTACTTAGGAGGATGGGCTTGTGTTTGGGCACTGTGTGCACAAAATATTATCCAATACATTAAAAATGACATTACAAATAGTCTACATTAGCTAAACGGGCAGCTGTGATATATGTTTCTCAGCAGATATTTCTAAATAGTCGCGATTCCCATCTGCCCATCACAGTTGCCTAGGCGCTGCCTAGATGCCTAGAAGCAACATGAACATATTTCCTCTGTTTTTTTTTTTTTTTTTTTTTTTTTTTTTTTTTTTTTTTTTTAAAGATTTTATTTATTTATTTGACAGAGAGAAATTACAAGTACATTGAGAGGCAGGCAGAGAGAGAGAGAAGGAAGCAGGCTCCCTGCTGAGCAGAGAGCCCGATGCGGGACTCGATCCCAGGACCCTGAGATCATGACCTGAGCCGAAGGCAGCGGCTTAACCCACTGAGCCACCCAGGCGCCCATTTTCCTCTGTTTTAAATATGCATAAACAATCTACCAGGACACACTGATCTTCCCCCATTCTTTTTTTTTTTTCTTCTCTTAACAAAGCAAAGGCTAAATAAAGCAGCTACAATAAGGGATTTTCTAAAGGTGAGCTGTCACTGGAAAAACCTCCCGTAATTTCGGGTTTGGCTGGCAAATGTTTGAGGCTGGATCCCTGGAGAAGTTCCCACCCTCTACCTGCTGAAGACACAGACTAAAACTTTGCACTGCCTATTCAGAAATAACAGGCCCGTATCATAGGTTAGCTATTAAGTCTGGCAGAGACCTGATAAATATACACGTGGGAAATACCTCTGAGGACAGGTGCTGACGGCTGGCACAGCCCACGGTCCGTCAGTGGCAAAAAGAAAAGGTCAGGCAGTATGATACACATTCACAGTTTACTGTGGTGTTTGTCCAGCGTGCTAATAACAGCTCAAAGAAAATAATTTGTTCTCAGGTAAGTCCCAACAATTCTCCAAATTCTCATAGTACTGACGGACTGAACAGAATCCTTTCTGCTAAGCTTTGCTTTCATTTTCAGTCCCATCGTCTTTTTTCAGTGGGTCTATGAAAGATGTAAATACGGTGTGTCAAGGAATATAATTCAGTGATAGTAACTCAATGAGGCATTGGCTCCATTTCCCAGTGGGATGTTCTGCAAATCTTTCTCTCCCTGAAGAAACTGATGGAGTTGTACCTGTCAAGAACAACACACTGCTATGTTTGGCATTTCCCCAAGTTGTGCTAGGAAGACCTTGAATTTGACTCTGTTATCTTAGCTTGAAATATTTCGACTCTACCATGAAATGGGGCAAACCAGCCAAAGGAGTGGGGAGAGGAGTGATTATATGTTTTGGAAGAGGAAGACAGAGTCTTATCTTCTGCAATGTGTCACTGGCTTAGATTTTTAACTTAAGTGTACAAGTTCAAGTTCACAGCAGATTGTACTTCTTAGAATTATGACTTATTGAGGTCTAGAAAATGCAGATAGCTTACAAATGAAACTGCTTTTTCCTCTTTTTTGCTATTTCCTGGGTCTCAGAGTTAGAAATTTTCCCATCACATGTAATATTAAACTCTCCCCACACTCCTTCCCTGGTTATTAAAGAGATATGTTATAGAAACAACCTCAAGCCCCTCATTACATGATAAATACACATTTTCACTGTTTGCTCAGTTTAATTCTGTATACAAGAGTTGCATTTATAAGGAAATGCTTACCTTATTAGGACCGCTGAGAGTAGCTTCCTACCTTTGGCTCATAATAGTCACCTGTTCCTGGAAAGCTTCTTAGAGGCTTTTTCATTGTAAGCAGGACTCCCATGTGCATCACAATATCCAACACATTGTAACTGACAGGACTTTAGTGAAGAACATTCTGGAGCTTAGGCACAGGAAGCCGAAAACCAACAAACTGAAATTCACATAAAATTCTGTGAGCCAATCAAAGCGTGGTAGCCTAACAGAACCTGGCAAATATTAAAATATAACAGTATGAACAAAGCACTAAAATAGAGAATTTGGGGAAATCCGGGAGGTGTTTTAGCACAAGGTGAATTCAAATCAAGGAGGACAATCAATGAGTGAGTTCAGCACGTCAGGACAACTTGAAAAATATCTCAAATTGTGTCATTTTCAAAGGCAAATGAGCTATTTGCATGCTTTGCTGCAATCTGAACATGGTGCTAATTAGATTACAGCTGAATGGCTTCCAGCACCCATCTGTTTCACCTCCTGAAATAGAGTTGGATCCGATGCGGTACCTATATGTGAGCTTTGGTTTTTGCCAAGCCATGTAGGAAAGTTTAGATGTTCTACAGCCTGAATTTTGTAACTTGGCAGTAAAATGTGTAGGTGTGTCCATGTATATACATCCATTATTCTCTTAAAATATACGCTTAAAAATTCATGCTTTCATGTTATCTTAAAGAATTGAGGTTTCATGAAACCAATGGGCTCATTTAAAAAGCATCATTCACCTTTTGTTCCATTTTCCACTCCCACGTTATGGTTTCCAGCATTGACCCTACCTTGGAAAAAAGTCCCCCTCTCCCCCCCACCCCCATTCTTTCGGATTAAGTGTCTCTCGGAAGCAGGTTTCCCTTCCTGTTTCTTCACATCTCATAGAAAAGTAAGAACAAAGAAAGATCCTGGGTTCTCAGAAACCTTCAAAACAGCCACACAATGGCCAGACAGAGGAAGGCGATGCTCTTTGATGGGCATCGGCTTCCTCAAAGTCTGTCACCGCCTCAGTTTCAGCAGCACCTGGAGGACGCTTTTCTCCATGTGCTGCACAAAGGCCTCAGAGGTGGGTAAAGGAGTGCGTGCCACCCCGGCGAGGAGGGGCTTGAAAATGCTGCGGAGCCACGGATGGGACAAGCAGGGGTTCTAAAGTACCAGTTGGCAATCCCCACGCCCCCAAAGATGGCGGGTACCATGGCCACGGCTGAGAGATTTGGGATCACTGGGGCAACAGGGAATGGGAAAACAAATACATATTTGAATTCAGGTAGAGTGACTTAATTCACAAATCGGTACTTCACGATTTCCAACTTTCATATCCTCACACCATATTTTTTCCCAGCCCGTTCTGTTCTTCCTCTACATAAAACTTCCATAGGTACCAAATTACTATAGACAAAACAAGATGGGACCACTCCCTGAATAAACTGGTCCTTTCTCGACTCTGCTAAAGAACTAAAATGTCTACCGAGCTGGTATTCAGTTAGTGTATCAGGAGCTACACATTGTTAGCCCTCTGCCTTATTCATTCCTCCCAAAACCCAGGGAAACAGATCCCATTACTCTGCTTTTCCAGTAACAAAACAGAGAAAAGAAACAGTAAGTAACTGTCCCAAAGACACACAGCTACTGATTCTCCAAACAATATGGCTGCCGAATCTCATTCCTTCTCCTCTTCCCCCTGCGGGGCAGTCAGACAGGACGTCCCGGTGAACTCAGGGACTGAATGTCTCTTGGCCTTCAGAGGTGGCCAGTTCGGCAGCCCTCAGATCTCCTCAGATCACAGAACAGCCATATGTGAACCAGGCAGTATACGCAGAGATTGGAGCGGTCGCAGATAATGAAAACTAGGGAAATAGCACATCAAAGTATCAAGTTCGGGCTCCTCTCGAAAAACTCCTATCCCTCTTTGTACACTATAAATTAAGCCCTTATGGGAATTCCACATGTCTGAGGTTGACCTTCACCCAAAACCAGTTGTAAATACGGAGCTAGACCATTTGGAAATACGTAGACTCTGAGAAGGAAGAATTACACTAACTAAACAAATGGTCACGATTTTCCTTGCCAATTGCCACTTTTATTACCATTCTGGGGAGAAAGTATCTGCTTTACACAGAGGGAGGGCAGATGGCTCAGTGGGAGCTGAACTCTGGCGTGGCTTAGGAGCTACTAAATCTTGGCCAGACAGATACTGTCTCAAGTATTAGGCATCGCTAAGCAGTTGTTGCCGAAGTGTATGCCCTTTAGAGGCTCTGTATAATAGTATTCATCTCTGCTCCTGGCCTGGCAAGAAAATCCACCTGAGAGTCTCAAAGGTCTTTTCTATCCAAGATCTATGGGCCAACATCTCTGCTTCTTACCGAGACAAAATGCCCACAGAGCACTCGTGCACTCAGCAGAAGCTTTGAAATATAATTCTCTGGTTCCAAAAATGTCCACATGCTAGAATTAGCTGATGATTAAGAACCTTGTCTCCGTGTCAAAGGGAGGTTCATTTCCCATAAGTAAACTCGTGGTGGGCAGGAGGGTATCATTTATAATCCTCCATTTAAACATACCAAATTGAATAGATGTTGTGGGAGTTTCTGTTCAACTAAAAATAAAGATGTTTCCTTTGGTCTGATAAATGTTGGGAATTTTCTATAAACCCATGCCTCTGGCTCCACCCTCCATCCCTTTTCCCTTGCTTATTTCTGTCTCATATTTTTCATTTCCTGAGCCACTGCCTTTCCTCCAGAACCCTTCCCATTCTGTTTCTCGGAGTTCACGCTTCCTCCAGTAAACGCCAGCCTCTGGTGTCCACACATCTCCACTTCTCCCTTTGCATTTGGTTTTTGGAGGCACAGGATGTTGTATTTGAGAGCACAGGATCTGGGACAAAGCAGAGCTGGAGGGATTCTTTACTCTCAGCTCGATGAATGTGGAGACACAGCTCCCTTACACCCGAGCCTCCTGGATCTGCAAAATGGGAACAAGAACCTCAGGTGTTTCTTGGGAAAATGAAATAGGGGAGCACTTACAAAGCACTTCCCACAGTGCCCTGTGGCTCACCACATTTTCTTTGTCGAGCTGTCAAGAAAGTGTGGACCTCTCTGATTCGAGCTGGCATGGAAATGAATAAAAATTGTGTTTGTCATCACTCGGCATCAGGGAGTACAAATCAAAACCACAATGAGATCCCACCTCACACCAGTCACAACGGCTAAAATTAACAAGTCAGGAAACGACTGATGCTGGCGAGTATGTGGAGAAAGGGTAACCCTCCTATGCTGTTGGTGGGAATGCAACCTTGTGCATCCGCTCTGGAAAACAGCATGGAGGTTCCTCAGAAAGTTGAAAATAGAACTAGCCTATGACCCAGCAATCATAGTACTGGGTATTTACCCTAAAGGTACAAATGTAGTGATCCGAAGGGACATGTGTACCTGAATGTTTATAGCAGCAATGTCCACAAGAGCCAAACTATGGAGAGAACCTAGATGTCCATCAACAGATGAATGGAACAAGAAGATGTGGTATATACACAATGGAATACTATACAGCCATCAAAAGAAATGAAATCTTGCCTTTTGCAACAACGTGGATGGAACTAGAGGGTATCATGCTGAGTGAAATAAGTCAATCAGAGAAAGACAATTTTCATATGATCTCCCTGATATGATGAATTTAAGAGGCAAAGTGGGGTGTTTGGGGGAAAGGGAAGGAAAAAATGAAACAAGATGGGATTGGGGGGGAACAAACCATAAGTGACTCTTAATCTCACAAAACAAACTGAGGGTTGCTGGGAGGAGGGGTGCAGGGAGAAGGGGGGTGGGGTTATGGACACTGGGGAGGGTATGTGCTATGGTGAGTGTTGGGAAGTGTGTAAGCCTGACGATTCACAGACCTGTGCCCCTATTGTGTTTATTACTTGTCTTACACTGAAAATACCGATATTCCCCAACTTTCTGATCTGCCTACAATATTGTAAAAAACACACCTCAAGAAAAGTACACATTTTTGAAACACAATTTGTAGCCTTGTACAAACATTGTATAAACATTGCCTAAACATTGTATAAAATGTCTCTGCCTTTGTCCCCACCATGCATAAAAAGTTTTTAAAGTAAGATGACAACAGAGGCTCACCTTGAAGACACTTTAAGATTCCAAGTTAAATCAAGTATTTTGTGTATTAACATATTTAATTCAATGGGCTTTCTTTTTTTTTTTCCAACTTAGCAATAAAGACTTGGGTAAAATCTATACATAGACTACTTAGAACATATCCAAAAAAGAAAAAAATAAGTTGACATTACATGCTCTACGTGCTCTGGTCAAATAATGGAACCAAATGACAAGGAAATTACTTACAAACAACCCTTTGAGGATCATAATTTACAGCAGTAGAAAGTAAGGGGGAAGAGATTAAGTAACTTGCCTGAGGCCATGCAATTAGTTGTCAGTCAAAGGAAGGAGCTGAGGCAGGTCTAGAATCCAATTCCAGCTGGCCCCAAAGTGTACGTTCTTTCTACTCCGTCGCGCTGTTCAGCCGTGCCCCACCGGATCTGCCAGGCCCTCTTCTTCAATATCACAAAGCTGAGGTTCGAAGCAAATGCACAAAATATAATTATTCTTAATTCAGAATACATTGCAAACAATTGCAGCAATCTTTATTTTAATATACCAACAGTGTAGCACAATGATTCTTGACTAAGGACAATTCTGCTCTCTGGGGAATATTTGCCAATGTCTGGAGACATTTTTGATTGTCCTTACAAAGGGGAGGATGGTGTTGCTGGCATCTGGTTAGTAGAAGTTAGAAATATTGCTTGAGGGGCGCCTGCCTTGGGTTAAGTGTCTGCCTTGGGCTCAGGTCATGATCCCAGAGTCCCAGGATCAAGCCCCGGTGTTGGTGTCAGGCTCCCTGCTCAGCGGGGAATCTGTTTCTTCCACTGCCTTTCACTCCACTAGTGCTGTCTCTCTCTCTCTCTCTCTCACTATCTCAAGTAAATAAAATCTTTAAAATAAAACAAGAGAAAAAAATACTGCTTGAGCAACTTATGATATACAGGACAGTTCCCTCCAGCAGACAATCACCCACTCCATAATGTCAATGGTGCCTGAAAAACTTGACAAACACTGATGTAGGGGCTTCTGCTTCAGGACAAGTGAAATCGTTTCACTCACCTTCCCACTGTGGACAAATTTTATAAACCAATGAAATATTAGCTGATATTTTCTAAAACACTGAAAAGACAGTGAAGAGCCGAGGGATCAAATTCTGAACAAAAGGAATATTCCAGGGAGGTGAGTGTAGCACATAAAACTGCTTTTGCCCTGAGGGCATTTACTGATAAGAAGCAAGCTACCAAGCTAAGCTGTGGTTTAGTGGTTCTTCAGGACGAAGGGAACGGACCCTCCCCCTCCGACCCCCCCACCCCCCCACCCACACCCCCCCCTACCCCGGCTACTCAACATCTCTCAATAAGAGATCAGTGGCATCTCTTCCAATTTAGCTGGGAGTTAAGGGAGGACATCGAGGGTTGCTCTGAACGAGAAATTAATCAGCCTTTGGGCACACTGCAGTCTAAATTTGTATCTTCTTAAGCTTTAATGTTTATTTACTACCAGACTAGTAGTGCCTTGGAGGTACTGGGCGGCTGCAAATGGAAATTATTGCTTCAACAAGTTAGTTATAAGAAGCCTCGAAATTTCTTAGAGACTTTTCAACTACAATGACCATCACACCGTCAAAAATAACATGGTATAGAAGTACCTAAGAAGATGCTCTCAAAATAACAAAGGACAGAAACTCAACGTGTTAGGATAACTACACAGGGAGTGTAAGAAAATTGTGCTCACTGTGGGTAGTGGGCATTCCCACAGGTCACGGCCATCTGGCTCTGTCCTGCTTCCAGCTCAGGAGAGAATCACACTTCCTCGCCTCTTGAAATTAGGAATGGCCATTCACCTTTCTGTCACTCTGCCTAATGCTGCAATTTTGGCTATAGCTGTAAGGAGAAATTACCCGATACCACTTAATTCCCAAAATGACCATGGTTCCCTGCAATACTTACCCTTTGACGTTAATATGCAGCACACTGCGACCAGGGTTCAATGTGGAGTGGCTCTGCAGAGAGGAGGGGCTCTTGTTCTCAGATTGCCAAAACGTTTAAGTGCTGGAGGTCACTTTCAGCCTCAAAGCAATCTGTCTCCAGGCACTTAGCACGCCTGCCTCGCTGGCTCTCCAAATGAACTTGATGTATCTAAATTATCAGTGACTGGAGAGTCCAGACACCAATTTAATGTGCCACTTAGATATTTATGTTTGTTTCTTATCTCCCCAAACAGCCTGTAACTCCTCAATGGAGAAAACTAGTCCTGATCCAGGCCATTTCTCCTGTAATTCTTGGGGTGGGGGGCACAGTACATAGCAGACAATATACATTAGGGGTGGGAGTTGGGGTTGCGGGGAAGCACTGAACAATCCCAAGAGAAGAAATCACATAATGTTCCCAAGAGTAATAGCCATTTAGCTTTTGGGTAAGGAGCCCCCTTGTGATTGAAACCAAGGATATAATTTTAGGACCCTCCACTGTAGAGATGAAGGAAAGTGGACTTTTTATACAACCCCAGACAATCTTGAGTCTTTTGTTGTTAGGTAGAAGATCTCTGCCACTTAAAGACATTATTCAAATGACAGTGCTCTCCAAAAAGTAGCCTAAACCCAGGCCCAACTTGGATCTCTACAGAAAAGAGAATTCCAGAAACAGCTGAAATTGGCCTCTGCTTTGTGTAACCAGCTTTGTTCAGGGACACACTGCTGCTCTGTGCGGTGTGAAGAGACCACAGAACCATGTCTGACAAGAAAATAGATGTTGTCTCTTGCAATGTTGTAATTGTGAAGTTTACTTCAGAAACATTAGCGTATTGGTGAATTTTTCCTCTTGAAATATCAATTATTTTATTGAGAGACTTGGGTAGCCAATCGCTATCATGTGAGCTTCTTCTTAACCATGAGTTGAAATGCAATGTAATGTGCTGAACGTACTAACTTTATGAGGTGTCGTCCATCTTAAACCACGGAAGGCCACTCTGCTTGAGTAATTGATACTTCATAGCAAGAACTGTGGGATAACCAACCTTATGTTGTATGTAACTCACACCTAGAGACACATATATTGTTAAATATATGGGATTTTTTTCTCCATTCTTTCTTTCACAGACAGGGAAATCCTTCTTCATTTTAAGACGGAGACCTGTCCTTCCAAGTGTATGCTGGGGTAAGGCACAGAAACACACTGAGCTGCGTAAAAGAAAAGCTCCCTATTGGAAGGTGAACATGGCATCTTTTATAATTATTCTAGGGCCTTCCATTCAGGGGAAGAAAAAATAAAGAAGAAATAGAGCTCCTTGCTGAGAGCAGCCTCAAAGATCACCCACTTCCAAGCTCACCCATGTGTATAGTAACCAGGCCGGGAGGTATATAATCTTATTTTACCTGTCCCCCCCCACCCCCACCAGGACTATCTAGAACAAAGTAAAAAGCAGTAGCCATAGTTGGATTCAGAGGTTCCTGGAACACTAAAAGTTTGGAAAAGATTATTAGTTTTCCTTTTTTTTTTTTTTTTAAACTTGAATTCATCTAAAACCCTTCTGTATTTATTTCCTACATCTATTATAATAGAGGACCACAAGTTGGGTGGCTTGGAATGATAAAAATTTATTTCCCCACTGTTCTGGGGACTAAAAGTCCAGAATCAAGGTGCTGGCCATGCTCTGTCTGAAGGCTGTAAGGGAGGATCCTTCCTTGAGTCTTCCGAGCTTTGGGTGGTCCCAGGGATCCCTGGCTTGTGGCCACAGCACTCCAATCCACGCCTCCATCTGGATGTGGACTTTCCTCCCTGTCTGTGGCAAAATAGCCTTCTTATACAGACACCAGTCACGGTGGACTAAGGGCCCATATTGCTTCAATATGTCCTCATCCTAACTTAACTAATCACAGCTAGAAGACCCCTTTCTCAGACGAATTCACATCCGGTGACATCACGGGGTAGGATGTTAGCCTATCTTCTGGGGAGACAGAACTCAACCCATAACAACCCCCAACTAGCAACAGGCAGAATCAGGCTGGATCACTTGGGATCTTGCGTTTGTGTTTTAATGAGCTGAGCATCAGCTCAAAGAACTGGCTCGTGGCCAGCGGCAAGCAGAGGAGGATACACGATTCAGTGGGCACTCACGCAAACAGGACAGTGCTTCTGTCCAATTTCAACTTGAATAGAAACGTTTCTTTCAGGAGGAAGTTAACCTCAAAGAAACACAGGGGATAGAACCCCCGGAGATGTTGGTGACTGTAATCTGGAGAGCGTAGGGACAGCTGGACCCACACGGGCCTCTCCCAAGCAAGCAGAAACACGGCCGCTGTGTCAGACTCACACCCATTCACACCTCGGCAGCCTCACAATACCCAGCCCTGTGCCGGTGTTTCCTCTGGGAACTCATGGCTGCAAGCTGCTCAAAGGCTCTGCCGTGATCGGGTTGGTTGCCTAAGCAGAACAGGGAGGGAAGAGGGAGGCAGTGGCAGTCGATGGCGGAACCAGTGGCAATGATCTTCTCCCACAAAAGAAGCTGAGGGGATCTCAAAGAGATTAAAGGGGAAATGCCATTCACTGAGGCAGGGATCAAAGGTTGCCTCACATACCCCTCACAGTAAGGGCATTCGCTTTGGGGGTATACAGTTGGAGTCATGTAATGGCCCCGGGACATAATGCTGTATCCATGATTTGCTACCTGTGGCCATTCTTTTTTCTCTACTGAAGCACAGAGGAGGATGGGTGGGATTGAAGAGGTGATAAATTCAATAAATCTGCTGAAAGAAAACAGATCAAGTGGGTTTCAGAAACTTCCCAAAGCTGACATAAAAGTCCTTTGCTACTCCGGCTGGTCACTACACAAGATGGACAATCGCTTGCATTAGTGTCCACGCCAAGAATTTGCCTCTTCTTAAGGGCTCTTTTTCAAATGATCGTTCTGGAGTTCTTTAACTTCATTTGCACCTTTTTTTTAATAATTTCTTTCTTTCATAATCTTTCTTTCTCTCTTTCTCTTTCTTTCTTTCTTTCTTTCTTTCTTTCTTTCTTTCTTTCTTTCTTTCTTTTCTTCTTTCTTCTCTTTCTGAAAATGGCATTACTTTTTCTTTGCTGGAGAAACATTTTAAATCCACCCACTTGCCTATCTACATTTTGGACAAGTTACGTGGAAACTTCCTCCTCCGAGCCATGGACACACTACTTTTGTGCTATTCCAGTTCTGAAGAGAAAATAGATCTACTCTCTTTTTCTAGGGAAAAAAAAAAAAGAATAGGAAAAAATGAGCAAGTGTGGTAAAAGATAGTTTAATTTATCATGAATGAGAAATGTTGTAAATACTTTCAAGTGAGAGAGCACAGAATGGACACATTACTTGCCAGGTCACACTTAAACAGTTAGTCCATACCTAGAGGATTATCCAACTCATCACTGACCTTGGCAATGGGACAAGAGTAACATTTTTAAGAGGATAAAATGTTCTTGAAAAATATCCCAGAAGGATCAGATGGATCCCCACTTTGTTTTCATGACTCTCCACAGGGCTTTGCCTATTTCTCTTCTTTAGCCAAGAAATAGGGAGTCTTTTAAAACAAAGGTGGGAAAAATGTCATGCTTGATTCTGTTTCCATGTCTTGGATTACTGTTCATACTTAATAGAGTCATCATGGAAATAATCTCCTGAAAATATGCACGTATTTTACTTCTCTTGAGGTTGAATGGCGGTAAAAGACTATAAATGGAGACTAGAACAAGCCACAAAATTCTGACCTTAATCACTGGGAGCAATTTTTTGTTTGTTTGTTTGTGTTTGTTTATTAAAGTCAGTGATCCCATAGACCTGTCTTGCTTACAAGAAAAGATTTCATGAAATGAAATAACTGAATGAATGACTAGTTCAATTAAATTATGAACAAATATATAAATAGGAATATATGAAAAGTACAAATATTTTAATGTTATGATTAACCCTTCTTTGTTGATTATGTTCTAAGTTTAAGACGTTGAAATATAGTATTTTAAGAGAATTCATGGCAATCTCAGATTGTAGTAGCATTCTAAAACAACATGTCCTAGAAAAATAGAAGCTGAGAAATTATATGGTCTCATAAATTCTTTGAAGGTGAAAATTTATTTTTGAAATTCGGAAAATCGCAGGGCTCTCATTAGTGAGTTGATTTCCTTCGCACCCTTGCTAAAGTAGTCACTTCCATTCATTAGAAAATAAAATTGTCATGCTTTGCTCCAGCAAGAGCTTTCATTGTTAATATAATAATACAGATTAAAATCACCTACATGGCTCAGTCAGTTAAGTGCCCAGTTCTTGATTTTAGCTCAGGTCATGATTTCAGGGTCATGGGGTTGAACCCCGAGTTGGGCTCTGTGCTCCACACTCAGTCAACAGTCTGCCCGAGACTCTCTCTGTCTCTCTCTGCCCCTCTCCCACATGAGCTCTCGTGCTCTCTCTCTTCCCCCTCTCTCAAATAAATAAATAAGTCTTTCAAAAAAACAATAACAAAGCAGGTTAGTGGCCCCCAAATGATAGCTGCATTAAGAACCACTCAGTTATTCAGAATGAATAATTACAAAAGGTTGTTTATTTGATGGAAAGAAGCCAGTTGACAGAAAGGAAAAGACAGAAAGAATGAAGTGGAGAGATGCTATTTCAGTTAACTGGGTTGTTGAATCTCCCATAGGATCTCAACAAGTAGAGAATTCGCCCCATCATTGCCATCATGACAGTCAGTGAAAGAGAAGTGAGCTTATGCAAATAAACTTTGGAATTTTTTTTCAGTGAAGAAGGACAGAGTCTTCAGACTAAATGCACCATCTAGGTGTTCCCCAGAATAACTTCATTCTTATTCGAAAACACTTACGGGCTTGTGTCAAGCATGGCAATGGTGCAAGGGGCCAAGAGGCAGGAGCAAAGAAAGCAAAGTCCCTGACTTTATGGAGTTTTTATTCCAGTGAGTGAAAGAAACCTAACATCTCTGCGATAGTCTAACACACCCAGGATAAAGATCCTAGAAGATTCCAAAGAGAAAAAAATAAAACTACAAAAGGGTAATAACTGCATTGGCTTTTGGATTCTTTTCTTCAACGGTCCCAAATACTCAATGATATTGGAGAAATACTTTCAATATTCTGAGGGAAAATAATTTTGAACTGAAAATTCTATGCCCAGCTAAAATAGCACGGAATGATGAGCTCAAGTAGCACGGAATGATGAGCTCTGATGTCAGGATTCCATAGGAATTCAAGATCGCAAGAAACACTCCTTCTTCCTTCCTGCTGCCTTTTTCATTCAATCTGAAGGCTTTCCTCTGCTGGTCCCTAGAGTTTAACTAAAAGAGATGCCCCAGCATGTTGTGTCCTTTTGCATATTAAAGAACAGTATTTAGGTATTACATATTAAAATGTTAATTCTCAGAGTTTCGTGTCACACCTAGAAATTTCTTCCCCCATCCTACTCCTCTAGCTTCTCGACCTCGCCCCACCCCCACCCCCACCAATTCAGCTCGATGCAGGGAACAGGTGGGGAACAATGTCCTTTTGTCCCCTCTTTCTTGTCATTCTTTGCCCTGTGTCAAACACCCCTGCTCTTCTGAAAACTCCAAAAGGAGTAAGGAAAACCGGAGTGTGGTGATCCTGCCTGGTGACAAGAGACGGACGCTGCTTCCTGAATGCCACACACTGTTTCTCTGTTCACGTTAGTCCAAGCACATTTACATGTGCCAACAGGCGCAGGGAAATACAGAGCAGAAACTGAGCTCTGCACTGCCAACTGCTCTTTCCATTTCACAAATTTTCCCTCTTTTCACCTGACAGAATGAGCATCATGTCAGGATTTTCCTTCACTTCAGTGTATTAGTGAATCTCTAAGTGGGTTTACCAGTTTCGTTCAAATCCAAGAGGGGAAAAAACAAAACAAAACACTAATCTCTGCTGTTGTCTGTCTTTCATGGTTTGAAGAGAAGCCTGAAATCTTCTTGCAGATGCACTAGAGCATAGCATGTTCATCTAAGTACAAAATGTGCTTTTTATGGTGCGTACAACAATGCCCAGGATGTAATAAGTCTTTCCCCTAAATGTTAACTCTAAGGAATTACATGTTTCTGCTTTCTTACTCAGTGTATATTTGAGTAATAGTATTTATTTTGTGTACAAAAGCACAGTGTTCTTTACGTGAGTGACTCACTCAATCTTCCAGTGCTATGAGGTCCTATGACCACTCTCGACTTCCAGATTAGGGAACCAACCAGAGGCACAGTGAAGATAAGCAACTTCCCTAGTCACAGCTTGAACCCAGACAATCTGGCCCCACAGCCTACCATTGGCTCTGAACAGGTTCTACCTTGTCGGCTCTCAACTCACGCTTTGCTAAGACTATGTCTATACTAAATCAGACGGTTATGACAGTTTTCTCACTAATTCACCTGACTTGCTCAAGGATTAATGAGCGACCCTGTGAAACCACGAAATGAACTTGGGTCTTTCAAAAGGTGTTACATCTCCAGCCTCCCTATGTCACTGCCAACCTTTTCTTACTTGCCCCTAATGCCAGAAATGTACAGAAACAGAGCCTATGAGTCAACAGAATCTGAGACATTATTCAACCCAACATCATCCCATTGTGGGAATCTTTACTACAACTTTCTTGTAGCATCTGGCTGCTGCTGCAGGACTCCCTCACTGTAGATCATCCCGTGGCTAGACCATACTACTTATTGAAAAAACATCCTTATAAGGAGTCAAAACTTTCTTCCCAACAGCTTCTATTTCTCTTCCCAGTTCTGCTCTGGAAACGTGAGAATACATGTAATCTTACTGCAACATAACGATTCCACCAACGGAGGCCCAGGAGAGCCTGACTTCCTTCCAGACTGTTCATTTTCCTACTAACGCACCGAGTGTGGTCCTCCATGTCCGCAATGTTTGATAATCACAGTTGTCCAGACGCAAAAGAACTGTTTCGTACAAAGTAATGCCACACTCTTCTCTACATAATTTTATGTACTGGTCCTCAATTAAGACATATTAAGTTGAATTAGTTATCTCGTCGGCCACAATCTACCACTGACTAGTGTTGATCTCAGAGGGTGGCTGTTAGAAGGCAATGACTTAATGACTTAGAATGAATTAGTTCAGTGCCCAATAAACAGGAAGTACTCAATAACCAGTAACTAGTTTTATTATGACCTAAATTGCCTAATTCGGAATGTGACCCATTATTTCACCAAGCTGATCTTCCAACATATTAACTTTTCCTGACATTTTGTCATTCTGAAGTGCTGTAAGTACACCTTATACAGCTTCATCTGAGCTGACAGCTGAGACATCGAATCTGTCAGGCAGTAAGCAAACACAGAGACCTGCTCTCAGGAGGGCGCTTACTGCACCATGCTTCTTTCTTGAAAGCGTAAGGGTTAGGTGTCTGGGTGGCTCAGTTGGTTAAGTGTCTGCCTTTGATTCAGGTCCTGATCCCAGGGTCTCGGGATGGAGTCCCATATCGGGCTCCCTGCTTAGAGAGGAGCCCGCATCTCCCTTTCGCTCTGCCTCCTGCTCCCCCTGCTTGCGCTCCCTTTCTCTCTCTCGGTCAAATAAATAAATAAAATCTTAAGAAAGCATCAGTGGTTAGTGGGCCTTTCATTTCATGTTTGCTCATGTCTAAGCAAGAAAAGAGAAACAGCATGCTATAAAGAGAGAGGACCAGATGCCATAGCAGTAGGGCTCAGCTTGGGGAGGAGCTTCTAGAAGAGACTACTCTCCCTCACTTTGCTGGGACTTCTGTCGCGGATGTGTGTGTGTCTGTGTGCATACATACATACATGCACACATATCAGCAAGCAAAACATATTGAAAACAAATGAACTAAGCTTGAACTCAAGAAGTTAAACAGGCAAGAAAATAAACAACAGAGAAAAGGAAGCAGTACCGAAAAAGAAAACAATAAAATGGAATAAGATGAATGACAGAATTGAATTGGTTTTCTGAAAAGAACAAAAACAAATGAAATCCAAATAAGATAAAGAAATAACTGCAAGATTAAAAATATAGAGATAAAACAAAGAATATAACTGAAAACAAAACAAATATTCAAATAATACTTGTTTTTCTGCTGCCACTCCTCTTGTGAAACCTGTACTCACGCCTTCCATATTTTGTCAAATTGCCAAGGTCATCCTTCAGGAATCAAGGTCAACAAGAGCCACGTCTTCCATGGCTGCCAAGAGAGAGGGAGAGAGGAAGGGGGAGTCTGCCTACATTGCTCTCTGCAGCGGAATGTGGAAGATACTTCTCACCGAGGTTCACAATCCGGGGGGGATCCCCAAATGAGGAAGTTGTAGCACAGAATGAGAATGGCAAATGTCTACTCCCCTTTCTTTTTGACAGCTCAATCTCCACATATGTAATTTATCCTGTATTTGTACTCGAAAAGAGTCCCTACCAAGAACACAACTAGACCTTATACTAAAACCAAAACCACATTTATGTCCTTTCACAGAGAAATAGATCCAAAAGTTAGGAGTTACTATATCTGATAGATTCGGAACAACTGGATGTTATAAAAAAAAAACAAACAAGAAAACCAGCCCCAAATGGAGTTGCGTATGCTAAGCCCCACGTCACCAAACCGAAACAACTTAATTACGGTTCTGGCTGTCCCCAAAATGGATTCTTAAACCAGTCAACCAGGAATCTCCTGACCAGCACCAGTCAAGTCACCTTTCTACCGGAGCCCTACCATCCCTGGAAGGATGGACATTTACAGTAATCAACCTGCTCTCTTGCCTACTCTATTCCTGTTCCCATTCCGTTCTCCCAATAAAACTATTCGATCTTGTACAGCTCCTCAAGCTCCCTTCCATCTGTTAGACTGGACGTTGTTCAACTCAAATTGATTTTTGTTCAAATAAACTTCTAAAATTTTTAATAGACCTCGGTTTATCTTTTCCCGCTGAACACCTGAGTAACGTCAATTCCTCTGTCTTCTTGTTTTGATAGTTTTCCATAGACAAAACTGTAGATCTCATACAGTAGTGGAGGGATTTGGGGGGAGGGGAGGGAAAAAAACTGAAATATGTAAATACTACCCCTCACCCACGTGCTCAGACATTCACTGTAAGAGCTCTGGCTATTAATCCAACAGATACTATAATTTGATGACCCACAGAATCAAAAGCTGTGTTTTGATTTTTGGCTTGATCAGCCTTTTGGTAGCACTTACAAGGTAATTTATTAGTGTGGCCTTTGAATTTCCCTGGGGTATGACCTGCTTTTTGAATTGAGAACTTAGAAATTCAAGCTACCCATTTTTCTTCTTTAATGCCCTCTGCCAGCAGAAGCGGCCGCTCTAACTCAAGGACTGGAATTCTGCATGTCCTTAATGTTCTCTATGACAAGGGAAAGAGCTTCCCCAGAAACTTGCTTAAAACCAGAACCTCCTCCCAAGGGGTAATGTAACTGGTGCTTTTATCTTGGCGTGCCTTGGGCTGTGACATTCCCTCCCCTGACTAACGACAGGATTTTTGCGGTCCCTCAGCCTCAGCGGATCACCTCCATCTCCTGCGAACATGTCGACCTCCTGCCACCACCTCCACATTACTCCACATTACTGGTTTATTAAGCAGAATTCTTGTTACAAAGCAAAAGAAATGACTCTGGCTAATTTAAGCAAGATGTTGCTTACTGCCATCCTATCAGACAGTTATAGAACCTGGGAAATCAACCACAGGAACTGACATTAACTCGGGGAACACACAAAGCCAAGAGAACCACCTGAGCAGCTGTTCGATATGGTGATCCCAGACACACAGCTCTGGTTTCGCTCTTACTCTTCACTTTGTGTCTTGATCCCCCTGTTCTGGTCGCCAGGGAGAAGGGAAAAGTTGCTCTGATGGACCCTGCCTCCAGAAGGAGTCACAGAATTCTCCAATGTGTGTCACTGGAATAAAACTTAGCGGCATGTGAGTACTCTGTTTCTCTGCCTCCTTTTTGAGACACTTGGGTTCCTATGTCCTTGTTTCTGAGAGATTTGTTGTGAAAGGTTAGTACATAAAGCAGAGAACTGAAAGAAACCAAAGGAGCAAACTGATGTGCGGAAGAGCTAAAGAACTAATCAGAGAGGAAAAGCGTGGACAGGAGAGAGGAGTCAGATGAGCACCTGATATTTCCTGGAGAGGGGAGGGGACCGGAGAATGGAAAACTGAGTATTGAATATTTGAGGAGAGGAAAACTATGCACATGGTTACCATGACAAGGAAGTTTGGTTCTGTTTGTTTGTTTTTAAAGCAGGCTCCTGCCTAGCATGGAACCCAACATAGGGCTTGAACTCACAACCCTGAGATCAAGTCGGACACTTAACCAGCCCACCACGCAGGCACCCAAGGAAGCTTTTGATGGAGGGAATCTTTAGGCTCTTGGGGATGTAATTTCTTTTCAAGAGACTGAATAAGGGCAAAGTTATGTTTCATGTTTTCTCTTATTTATTTTTAGAAAAGCAGTTATGCGTCTATTTGAGGAGATCACAAAAAGGCACCGTTTTATTAACGCTCACATTGAAATCCTCTTCGTCCTATTTAAATTCCTTTGGGGCTAAAGTCTGCTTGGTCTGAAATGTGATTCTTTTCATGGAAGCCCTGTGTTCTTGTAGTCTCTTGACAGTTCCAGATCCTTCTCTGGGTGATGTCTTTGTCTCAGAAGCTGCCTTTACCCTGGAGACTCAGGGTGCTGTTCAACTTCTACTGCAACATCATATTTCTTATTGTGCTGGTGTCTTGTTTTCTTTGCTCAATCTCAAATGAGAGGAAATCTGTCCACCCTCTGGACACAGGTGAAACTTTCACCGCTGTCTGTTTCAGAGACTCTATGAGTTGATAGGAGTCTTGAAAAATTACAAGCCTGCACCGTTTTCACCAACCCCAAACAGTGCAATCCTTACATGGACTCTAGCTCTTGCGTGGGATAAACCACGACCAATCAGCCTTTTCTCCAGCTGTGTTTTGGCGACTGCATGTGCCAAATGTTCTTTTAAAAGAGGTACAGAGCAGTGCAGCAAGGGGCACTGTCTGAATGAGGGATGAGTGTCTGAAGTTCTCTAATTGCTATAGACCTCAGGGTGCAGACAGTAGCAGATCAATGGATGGTTTTTCTAAGCATTTTTGTTTTTCAGCCTAGAGAGCTCACAGTACTGCAAGAGAAAGCACTGCGGCCCTCCACTCTTATTGATCAATCAGCTCTACTGAGTTTATAGTCGACTGAAAAACTTCCACGATTCTAAAGATAGTTTGATTGTGATTCTTAGTTGTTTGGTATTACGAATTCTCTGTGTCTTCCTAAGTGGTTCAGTGGGTCTTTACAAGTGACTACATCAGGTCCACTGAGGCAGACAGTGTTTGAAATGGCCTCATTGGTGAGGAGGCCATTTCAAATAGAAAATGAATATACTGAGGGCAGGGATTGTTATGGCTCCAGGCCCTATAACAATACGTGGCACAGAGAACATGTTTAATAAATGTCAACGTATAGTTGTTGTTGTTGTTGTTTTTTAAGATTTTACTTATTTATTTGACAGACAGAATCACAAGTAGGCAGAGAGGCAGGCAGAGAGAGGGGAAAGCAGGCTCCCTGCTGAGCAGAGAGCCCGATGCGGGGCTCGATCCCAGGACCCTGAGATCATGACCTGAGCTGAAGGCAGAGGCTTAACCCACTGAGGCACCCAGGCGCCCCATCAAAGTATAGTTTTAAGTATACATGCAATATACCCACCAGAAGATTTCAGAACCAAACTTTTTTTGTCCCTCTATTATTTTTTTGTATTAACATGTAATATATAATTTGTTTCAGGGGTACAGGTCTGTGATTCCTCAGTCTTACACAGTTCACATACTCACCATAGCACATACCCTCCCCAGTGTCCATCACCCAACCACCCCAGCCCTCCTACCCAACCCCTCCACTCCAGCAATCCTCAGTTTGTTTCCTGAGATTAAGAGTCTTGTATGGTTTGTCTCCCTATGACACACCAATTGCACTACCAGGTATTTACCCAAAGGTACAAATGTAGTGGTCCAACAAAGAGGCATGTGCACCCCAGGGTTTACAGCAGCAATGTCCACAATAGCCAAAGTATGGAAAGAGCCTAGATGTCCATCGACAGATGAATGGATAAAGAAGATATGATATAGATATAGATATAAATATAGATATCACACACATATACAATGAAATATTATGCAGCCATCAAAAATGAAATCTTGCCACGTGCAATGACATGGATGGAATTGAGGGTATTATGCTGAGCAAAATAAGTCAACCAGAGAAAGACAATTATCAGATGATCTCACTGATACATGGAATTTGAGAAACAAGACAGAGGATCACAGGGGAAGAGAGGGAAAAAATGAAACAGAACCAAACTTTTTGTTCTTATTTTCTCATCTCCCTCTTCTCACTACTGCTTGACTTTGTCCTTACCTCCCAAACACCAGGGCTCTGAAGGCCCCAAACACCTTCCTCCTTGCCAAACCAAGTATCTTCTTTTCAGTTCTTGGCCACATGAATGGTGGTGATTGAAGCTGATGGCCATTCCTTCATCCTTCCAATGACCTGCCTTTGGTTTCTGACACCAGTTTTGTTTTACCTCCTCCTCTTTCCCTAACTGTATCTCCACTGCTCAACCAATCAATCTGAGGGTCCTAGGATTTCATGTGCAATCTTCTGCTCTTCTCGCTTTCCTTCTTTCTGTCCAATACTCTTTGCCCAAGTGTTTTCTTCCCAGTGGATCCTAGTGGATCCTGATGCTTCTTCCAATCTTAATGAGCTCTGCCTCTATTCTGAAATCCAGGTTTGTTTTTTCCACATATTTTTTTTGAACCTGGGTGCTCCATTGGAATGGCATACTTGATATGTCCAAAACCCAATGTATCACTCTCCCTGGGACCCACCCTCTCAACTTTCCCAGAGCTCCCTTTCCTCCAACATTTAAAACATAGTTAATGTCATTTCTCAATCCCTATAAGTTTCTGAACCAGATCTCAACATTATCCTTGGTTCTTCTTCCATCTTCTACTACCATCCCCACATCCAATTTCCTACTAAACTTAGTCAAGTACACCAAACGCTCCTCAGATATACCCCCTGATTTCCATCCCAATGCTGCTGCTTTCTTTCAAACCCACATCCTTTCTCTTTCTGTATAACCCATGGCTCTCTCCATCACGTCCACTTCATATGCCCTCAGAATCATGATTCTGATCACAGTGTATCGTCTCCTACAGCATATAGTTCAAAACTGCTAGCAGGACACCAAAAACTTTTTAGAACCTTTTGCAGTAGATCTTACCCACTGACCTATGCCATCCACACTGCTGGTGTGCAGTCTTACCCTTCTCTGAAAGTTCTGGGGTCTCTCACGCCCCTGTTCTACCTATGGAATGCAGCTCCTTCTACCTGAAATGACTTTTCCGGCCCGTCCCTCCCTCTTCTCCCAATCTGAAATTATTCTATAACTTTAGCCTGGGACCTTCCTCATAAGTCATGATTTCACCACATGCCACTATCTTTTTTTAAAGTTGCTGACTAAGATTTCAACATAAGTCTGTATTTCCAGCATGGCATTGCAACATTCATCATTCTGTGGTTATCCCTGAAATTCTGTGGGTACGTGAGAAAGTGAAGGAAGCATTCTCAAGATTTCAACACAGTTGAGTTTTTCTAACAATATTTGCCAAGGCTCTGCACCTTAATTTGCTGACTGGACCTCCTTTCAGCAAATGGGTAGAGAAGAAAATAATTTTTAATGGAAATCATAACAGTTAATTCCTTAGAATTTTTAGCCTAACCATGCATATGCAAAATGAGAAATGAGCTCCATTGGAAACACTGGAATCCAGGCCTAGATTTGCCCTAATCTGGGCTCACAATCTTCATCCAAAGAAAGAAGGCTAACAAATCTCCACATAGAATTGTTTGAGGAAATATTTAGCTTACACACAAAATGTGTTTTTGTGTAGTGTGTGTGTATGATGTACATTTGAGTTCAAATATAAAGGGAATTATATTTCATACCTATATCTGATATACCAAAATTATAAACACACACTCATAAAGTTTTCAAGAAACTATTGAGAACTCCCCAAATCAATCATAAGTCCTAAATCCAATCATAAAGGTACCACTATGGCATATAAGTATTGAAGATTGTTTAAAGATAGAATATACTTTCAATCTGTAATTTCAAACGGACTTTAAAGATTTTATTTATTTATTAGAGAGATGGAGAAAGACCACAAGTAGGCAGAGCAGCAGGCAGAGGGAGAGGGAGAAGCAGGCTCCCCTGCTGAGCAGGAGCCCGACGCAGGACTCGATCCCAGGACGCTGAGATCATGACCCAAGCTGAAGGCAGCCGCTTAACCAGTTGAGCCACCCAGGGGCCCCTCAAAAGGACTTTAAATGCAACTAACCTGGAAATAATAGTTCATTAATTTCATGTTAACTTATACATACCTGGTTTTAGGTACTTCCAAATGACATGTGTTAACACAAAATGGTCAAGAATGTGGGAGAGATTACGGTCTCTGATATGGGTAGGGAATATCGCATGGAAGGGAAACCAGGAAACCAGGACACGCACACACAGCAAGAGGGTGGAGGGGTTAGAGGAAGAGCAAGAGAGAGAGACTTACTCTTCGCAGGCTCCACACTTAGCTGGGAGCCTGACTCAGGACTTAACCTCACCACCCCGAGATCATGACCCAAGCTGAAATCAAAAGTCAGACGCTCCACTGACTGAGCCAAACCATGTGCCCCAGGAGAGTATACTTTTACATGAAGAACTTCTGCTGTAGACCTAGCTACTACTTAGAGCCAGAGGTGTGACCCCAGGGCATAAACTCTAGATGACTGGAAAGATTCTGGTGCATTCCAGGCCTTGACCACATCATTACCATATTGTAAGCAGAACCTTGTCAGTAAGTATTCCTTCCTTGTTAAAAGACTCACTGCACTCACAACTTCACACACGTAGCTAATGTGACTCTGCCATTTTGACATTGGTTGGATCCACACCAGTATCACTAAACTGAATTCCAAGTGGGAATCTAGAAAGTATCCTTTAAGGAAGAAAAATAATCCAATCCTTTAAGTGTTTTATTATATATATAAAATATTCACTACATATTACATCCTGATTTACTTATGGTGAAGTCCCAGGCTTAGACAATACATTGATTCAAATATTTTTAAACTTTTGCTCGGACTCCAAGTTCCAGTTTTGGAACTCTTAATCCATAGTATAAAAGTGTCCTCTTTGCCCAAAAAAGGGTGACTCTGAAACTAATATGTGGTACTTAGATGATAACTCATCATCCACAAGGAAAATCTAACTGTTCTTACTTTCGGATTTAATTTGAATCCTGACTCCTGCAAAGAGTTAAAATAAGGGAAGGTCTCATGGTTTGAACACAGTTCACTCCACACCTTCAGTCATTTCCTCAACACTGATTTTGGAAGCTCTGAGGCAATGTGCAAATCAGAGGACATCAAACTGGCAAGTTAGCTAAAATGTCAAATCAGTCCATGTGTGTCACAGGTCTATGGGTGAACTCTATGCTCGAAACGTTTGTCCTGTCTCTACATAATAGTTATTTACTCCAGTTGCCTTATGTTGAGTAAGGAGAACAAAGAATACTTGGGCTTAATAAAATCTCCCCTGAAAAACCTCACCACATGAGGCTAATTTAATCTGCATTTAACTGAAATCTTAACAGTAATAGTTCCTATCCTGGAAAAGTAGAGTCTATGCAGGTACTCTTTCTCCCACTATTCCCTGTATCTGTACATGTTGGTGAGGAATCAGCCAGTATCTTTGCTTAGGGTTTTATGGGATTTCAACCATTTCTTTACCTCCTACTTTGATTGACATAGTTGACTCGTAACTAGGATTTCATATATTCAAAGATCTCTATGGCACTTTGTTAAGGTTGTAAAATGGTTCACACTCATCTCTTTGAATTTTAAAAACTATTCCAAAGAGTTATAGTCTAATGTCTATCAGTTGAATGACATTAATACATTCTAAATTGAAAAAAAAAAAAAAAAGCAAAGTCAAATTGATGTCACACCTTTGAAGTAAAAACTAAAAAACCCAACTAATCAACAGAATGTTCCTTTTTTTCTGTCTTCATACCAGCACAAAGGAAAAAGTTCTCCGTGGACTGAAATCAATATGTAATTTTTGTAAAGAAGCACTTTTACACAAATCATTGAAAAGTCAGGTTAATCCTTTGCCTTGCAAAATAGGATGAAGAATCGGGTACTTTCACGACTACTAAGAACTCCTTTTCTCCTAACAGTTTCTCTTCCCATTAGCCATCTGTGGAAATCCCTCATCTGGTCACCATAATGACTAAGCATAAGCAAAGTGACTGACTCATCTCACATCTTGTCAATGGCTATATAACAGAGTAACTCATTAGTCGGTAAGTGTATCCCACACTCAACTGAGAAATATGAGTCTCAGGTTCTGGTGGACTTCCCCACTAATTACCTGGATGATCTCTGATAAGCGACTTAAATTCTCTGGGCTTCATCATAAAATAAAGAGTTAAGTCTAATCGTGACTGTGTCATCATATGTATTACTCAGGGAGATGTTAAATACATGTCTATCCAACAATAAACACATCAATGGAATGATGTACCTTAATAAAGGGTACATGAAGAGACCCAAATAAATGCATATGTTTATTTTATGAAAAAACTAGTATGGCATAACAATGGGGTAAAGACAATATGTAATACATTATGTTTGGGTGATTAATACTCTCTTAAAAATAACTTAATTGCAACCCCAGCTTACTTATTAGGTCAAAATAAATCTCCTGATGATCCACAAATATCAATTTTTTAAAAACGTAAAATTTTAGAAGACAATGTAGAAAATAGTTTTATCGTATCTGTATGGGGAGACCTTTTCTAGGTTAGACACAAAACTTCTTTGGCTTTATAGAAGGATAGACTGATTGCATTTGATACATAATAATTAAGCAATGCCTGAATAAAGCCACAGATAAAATCAGAAGACAAATAGAAAACTGAGATAAATATTGGCAATACTTATCACATAGGGTTATTACCACATTAGGTTCCTTTTAAAGTCTTTTTTTTTTTTTTTTTTTTTAATTTAAGTATTCCCACAACCCAACCCTGAGATAAAGAGTCATGTGCTCTTCCAACTGAGACAACCAGATGCCTGTAGGGTTTCTTTAACATGTAAAGAGAGTGACAAATCAGTAAGTAAAAGATAACTATGTTATTTTAAGCATTTAATAAGAAAGACACAGTACACAGAAAAGACTATACAAATGGTTTTTAAAATATGAACTACACCCATTCTCCTTCAAATTTCAGACAACGCTTCTGGAAGTGCCTTAGGATATGCAAGATGAGACCCTAACAGATGATTGCTTATATGTGCTCTGAGTCCCGTAGAAAGCTTTGCTTATAGTTATGAATTCACATACCACCAGCTTTTAGGTGGTAGATACAATACACTTGAAATAGAAGATACAGCCTTGGAAGAGAAAACTATAAGATACAGAAGAATAAAGACAATTGTTGTGCCAAAAAGAAGATGCAGAATCATTAAAAGGAGAATGAAAATGTTCTCAAACCAAGGCCTAGAAATGTAAGGTATGACAACACACAGCATAGTAAGAGAATTTTAAAGAGGGAGATGTCAAAGAGAGAGAGAGAGAACAAAAGCTAAGCGCCTGAGAGAAGTATTCTGAGCTAAAGTTGAGACTTGTTTTAAGAATTTAAACAGTGTCATCTCAGTCCTTTTGGTTTTAGAAGAAATTCTGTTAATTGACTCTAGGTTGAAAACCTCTGAATTAGCTATTCCTAAAACCCACTAATCTCAGAAGGGAGGTGTGGTTAGGCTTTGTCTGATCCAACCAACTCTACTCTGCCATTTTCCATGCCTGCTCTGCAAACACCCAACACTATAGCCATCACATAAGCACCGATCTTCGGTTCTTTAACCAGGAGGAGGATGTGGCTGGAGGGAAAATTGTGACAGTTAGGATTGAGGCTCGTTCAGATTGCTGCTTTCCAAATCTGTGACCTTGATTACACTTTTCAGGATTTTTTTTTTTTTCTTGTTGGACTTTCCCTCTTACATTCACTTCAGCTTTATATCCTGAATGGATTCCACTTCCTTAGGCCTCTTACTCAGATTGTGGCTTCTTCATTTTTACTGGATGACCTTGTCTCCTTAACTCATAAAGGAAATGGAGTCATCACTTCATTTCCTGACCAGCATTCCTTCCATGAATGCAAATTGCTTGCATCCTTGTGCTCTTTTTCTCCTTCATTGGCATCAGAGGAAAATGTGTCTCTTCTGTACAAAGGACACACATTTGTCTATGTTCTAAAGCCTAGAGCCTCCTTCTATGTCAGTGGATTCTGCATTATTTTTTCTCACTTCTCTCCATTAGATGGTCAATCTTCTCCACTGTCTTCTCTTCTAACCCAGTGGTTCTCAACAAGGAATAATTTCACCTCCCTCACCAAGCAATGTCTGGGGACATGCATGATCATCATGGTGGCATCCACTGGCATCCACCAGTAGAGGCCATGGATGTTGTTCAGCATCCTACAATGCACAGAACCTTCCACCCCCACCCCCACCACACCTGCACACAAGACAGTGTTACCTGGCCCAGGACAGTGTCAGAATTGATAGATCCTGTAGCCTACGGACATATTTACTCTCCCTGTCTTCCCTCGGTCCTTCCTTCTCTCCTTCCTTCCGTCCGCTTTCTGTCCTTCCTTATTTCCTCTCTCACACACACATCCACATAACTACATTTTAAACACATTCCTCCTTCACCCTTCATTCCCCTCTAACTATGCTTATCTTTCTCTTCCTTTGTTCTCAGCCAAATATTTCTGAAAAAAAAGACTAAAACACATCAATATCACTTGCTTATCCACCACTTAAGGCAATCTGGCTTCACTGAAATCATTCTAACCAAGGTCACTGATGACTCAGTGTTGCCAAATCTTAAAACAAGTCTCAACTTCAGCTCAGAATACTTCTCTCAGGTGCTTAGCTTTTGTTCTCTCTCTCTCTCTTTGACATCTCCCTCTTTAAAATTCTCTTACTATGCTGTGTGTTGTCATACCTTACATTTCTAGGCCTTGGTTTGAGAACATTTTCATTCTCCTTTTAATGATTCTGCATCTTCTTTTTGGCACAACAATTGTCTTTATTCTTCTGTATCTTATAGTTTTCTCTTCCAAGGCTGTATCTTCTATTTCAAGTGTATTGATCTACCACCTAAAAGCTGGTGGTATGTGAATTCATAACTATAAGCAAAGCTTTCTACGGGACTCAGAGCACATATAAGCAATCATCTGTTAGGGTCTCATCTTGCATATCCTAAGGCACTTCAAATTTTATATATGAAAAGATACATATATAAGATATATATATTTTTACACTTACAAAAATTGTCCACTTTTCCACACATCCTATCTCATTATAGACATCACTATCCAACTAATTCTCCAATCAAGAAACCATACACCTGGGAGTCTGACTTCATTCACTATCACTCCTTACAACCCAATCAGTGACAAATATTAATAAATTTACACCTTCAGTGCCTTCAATATTTCCTATCAAAACATGCCACTGTTAGTGCCTTGGTTTAGGTTCCTATCATTTCTCATTTAGGTCATTGTAATAGCTATTAATTGATTTCCCTACCTCTGGCCTCTCTACACTGCTCCAAAGGTCAGGATTTAAGTGTTTGCCTTATCATGGCTCTCTCCTTTCTGAAACCTTCTCCACTGCCTGAACCACTGCCTGGACCAGACTCCGGAGTCATTTTGCAAAGGACATAAAGTTTTACTAATCTGAGCCTTGCCAAGCTCTTAATCCTTATATCTTTCAACTTGGCTCCTTCTACTTCATGTTCCAACAATACCAGCTGCTTACATCCTCCCACACTCATGAAATTGTTTCCCAACTCCTTGCTTTTGGAAGCTTTCTTCTTGGTGCTAGAATCAACTGGTACGTTCCATCTAGAAAACTTCTATTCTGCTTTTAGGACTCCGGTGTCTTTCTAGAAAACATTCTTTTGCATTCTTTGAAAATTAATTGCCGTCTTTCCTCCTCATCGCCTTGTGGCTCTGTCCTTGGTTTAAATGGTATGTTTGCTACAGTGTATTCTAGTTTTAAAATACACATTTGTTTCTAATAAATCATGGTTTGTTTGGAAGGATCTGAGTCTTAGTGGTCAATAACATAGCACTACAGCTTGGAAAAGTACCGAAGACTAAGCATTCTCCAAATGTTTGTTGAAGGAAGGAAGACAAGTGGTAAGGAATACAATTTTTATGAACAAGCTACAACATACAGTCTAAAAATTGTTTGACTTTGGCATCAGAAGCATTTATGAAATGTCTGCACGCCCTTGGTGGTACGTTAAGCACCACACAAGGCAATCGAATGCAACTGAGGAAATGTGTTTCAGGTAAATATAAAACCAACAGCTCATGCTTGATACCGCTCAGTGTGAGGCAAGTCTGTCTTCACAGGAGCACGCCCAGTGAATCCCACGGCCATAAGCGTCCCCTTTCTCTAGCATCTCCGCAGACCTTTAATTGTTTCACTGGATTTGGGCTCTTTAAAAACAAATGTCTTAAAGTTTGTTCCAAGGAAATTTGTCCTGTGAGACTTCCTCACATAAGTGTCTCATGGTCGCTCACCTATATACAAGACGCATGTCATACCGTTCTTTCGGAGATGGAGAATATATGTTAGCACAGTAAAGGCTTAGAGAAAGTTTTGTAGGGAGAAAATCGGTTCTATTTGTTAAATACAAGGTTTCACAAACTCATTTAATTACAGAACCTTGTTCATGCCTTATCTATAATGGCTTGTGAAACTAAGATTCTATGCCACAAGCTTTGGGGAACACGGGGTAGAAGGGTCGTTTTCGAAGCACCCGAACTTTGCCCCCTCCCCCAGCCACCATTCCTCCCCTGGTCCCTGGGCTTGGTGGGTGCTGGGCTGGGAGGGACGGCTGGGGAGGTGGGCTCATATAGCAATTCTGGGAATCTGAAATAGATCCCACATTTATTCAGAATTGGTTAAACTAAATTTGCTTAATCACAGCAGAAAGTATTCTACACTTACAAAATTTTTTGATATCCCTTTTTTGTAACATTTCAAGAATAAAAATGACACCATTTTTTTTTTTTTTTGCTATAAAGATTAGTAGGCTTAAAGTCACTTCAAAGGGTTTTCATCCACACCAATCATCTGAAAAGAAAGCGAAGAAGAAGTTGAAGGGTCCTATGTCATAATTAGGTAGTAGGACATCTGGCTTTTCTTTTTCTTTCAAGATTAATTAATTAATTAGTTTTAGAGAGAGAGAATGCACACAAGCCCCGGGAGGGACAGACCGACAGAGAATCTCAAGCAGACTTCCTGCTGAGCTCAGACCCTGATGCGGGGCTCCATCCCTGGACCCCAAGATCACGACCTGAGCTAAAATCAGGAGTCACGCTCACAGGCTGAGCCCACAGGCGCCCCGTCGGGCTTCCTGATCTCATCAGGAATATGTACTCTATAGCTACAAAGAATTATAGTGCTGAAAGGAATTTAGAGATCTCTTAACTCAGCCACATAATTTTACTTAATTTTAGCGAGGATTCTGAGGCCCAGAGAAGATATGTAACTTACAAATATTATTTCTATCCTCAGAAGGGTTGAAAACATAGGGCTTGTGACTTGCACTTCAGAGCCTTCCCTACACTCCACTTCCTGCCGATGAATTTAAGCCAAGGGATGGAGTTCAGGGTTGGAATCAAATGAAACGTACCTGGAGAGTAACCTGATCCATACTGAGTTTCATGCTGCTTGTAAAAGGCGGCCATATCCGTTATCGCGTTTGACAGCCCCGTCTGCCCTCCAAGGTGAGTCAGGCCATGCTTGTTTCCTTCCGCAGAGAATTACAACCTAGCCCTAAGTGAAAAGTTCCCTGTCCCTGGGAGATGATGCCTCATTACAATGTAAAGAAGCTTAGTTGTGCTTTCCAGGGACAGATCCAGGAATAATTCACGAAGACCAAAGACCAGGTACATGTCAGTGTAAACTGGTTCTAAGAAAGTCATAGCAAACCAGAGGTCCCACTAGTCTCCTTTCTGCTGTTGCACCGTACAGACAGAGTCCCCAAAGTTCCATGGCTAAAAATACACATTTTCAGAACCCCAAAGTGTTTAGCTTGAATCAAATCTACAGTAAAAGACAAGCAGTCTGGGACATGGGCGCGCTTCCGGACCCATCTTCCAGAAGACAAAGAAAAGGTCAGCCCTGAGCGGGACCCCTTCTCCCAACAGCTCTCACCAACTAGAACTGCGGCCTCGCTAAACGCACATGGTTAGAGCTTCATGCAAGATTAGAAAACATTCTACTGCAAACAGCACTTCCAGACCCAGAAACCAGGTCACTGCTATGTAAACATTTTGCACCACTTTGTAAACAGATAAAAATATCAAGTCAGCTTGGTGTAAACAAACCAACAGCAGGAGAAGCCAGCATCCTTCTCGGATGGGACTCTGTGAACAAGCAGAGACGCGTAATCGCTGATTTGGAATTGTTTCGGACTGTTCTCATTTAAGGGATTACTTTTTCGAAATCTGGCCCGTTTGTGGACAAGCTGGTGGCAGGAATAACAATAGACTCAGGGTGGCCCACAGCAAGCTCCAGACAGTCCTCAGGAGCTTCTAATTCCGTCCCTCTGCAACGGACAACTCCTCACGCTATGATTTCAAATAGGAGCTGACCAGTTTGGACACTGACCACTCTGGCCGGCAGTGGGGGGGTGGAAGACAGGAAGATGGGGGACAACAAAGCCTGGACACGAGCTAATCCCGTACGCTGGGGTCAGGACACGTGACTGCCAGGGTATCTAGTATATTTTGACAAAGTATTTCATTGCCTCCTCCTCTACCATGATATCCTACCTACACTGCCTTTCTGCCTTTACACTTTGCAGAAGCAGAGGACAGAGAAGGGTTTCCCCCCTCAAACTGTTGGGCATTGAAAAGAGTGATTGGATTGGAGTCACCTTCCCGTTCAAGATCTTTGAAGGTCGTTTCCATTTACCCCCATGCTTGAATATTTGTTGAGTTCCTTTGATTGCCTGTCCCTCTACTAAGTACAGAAGTGGTAAAATAAATAATACATGGTAACGGCTCTCAAGGAGTGAACTTTGTATATTCAAATATATTTGTAAATTGTGGGACCTGTAAAAACCTATGTCCATTTAGAAGCCCTTCACCCTGTAATGACAGGCACTAGGGGAAAGGCAGATGGAAGACATATTAAATATCACACAGCACTCACATTCACCCGCCACTATGTGACATGGGTGATTAACGGCGACAGTTTTCAAGAATTATGGGTCTGACACCTCCTGGGTCCAAGTTCCCCTGGCCTCACCTTCAGCTACAGCTCTGGTGACAAGCTCTGGGCCTGTCCTTCCCAGAGTCTTTCCCGACCTTGTGGCAGGGGAAGCCCACCGAGGGGCTGACGACCTGTGAGACCATCCTCAAAGAATGGAGTGTCTCTACACTGACAGCAAGCGCTTTCCTTTGTCCTCCTTTGGCTAGCTAGTGCCGAGATGCCTTCCATAAAGGTTCTCAGAAAGTCACGGTGAAATGTGCGTCTGTCACAGACAGTGAGGACCGACCCAACACATCTTGTACTGACATTCCCTCCCTCGGTCCCTCCCTTCTGCTCCCGGGGAGCACTCTCTCGGTAAAGGCCCTGCCAACAAGCATGATCTCAGGTCTGCTTTGGGGGAGAGCCAGATTGGAACAATGTGAACGCTTCCTCATCTCCCGAGCTGCTTACTGATGTTCAATGCAACTGATTTTTTTTTTCTTCTTGCATTTTCCTCAATGATCCCTCCCCCTGACACAGAATTCTAGGAATCTAGAAAAGATGTCATTCAAAGATTATTTGCCATCTTTTAGGAAGTTTCTCCTTTGAGGACTTCACTATTCACATGGAATTAGATCTAAGCATTGACAGAACAGCACAGAGAGAAGGAAGGAAGGAAGGGTCAGAACAAGTTTATCCCTTTCACAGAGCTGAGAATCCACGCCGCTTTTGAGAAACCATTTCTTATGATTATGTTTTCGCAATAACAGAATTCTAAGGTGTTAACTTGTTAACTTATAACTCTGCTTATTTTTTTTTTCACTTACCCTTCTGTCTTCTCATTTTCCAGTATCTACTGCTCTTCTTCTGGACAGCTGTGTGGTGGGAAACACATCAGAGAATTGGGGCTGAACAGAGGGAAAGGGCTGGAGGCAGAGACACTTTGAGGGACGGCCCAGACATGCACGGGGGGGGGGGGGGGAGTGGTGGCAGAGACAGTATTAGAAGCAAACACGAGAGCTAAAACAAGACTTCCTTTTGTGTTTTTTTACACAACTCATAAATGGAACATACTACATATGTTCCTGCAAATTCAATTTCCCCTTGTTACCCATAAAAAACTATTCTGTTCTCTTACAAAACAGCATCAATATTCCCTAGTATAATGATGCTACATTTGACTTCATCATTTTTCCCACTCAAGGATACAGCTCAGCCTCTTTGGGTATGCATCAAACCGACAGTTATTTCTGGGAAGGGACTAGGATTGTCCAGGTAATCAAAGGAAGACTAACCTGCATCAATAAATTTTAATGTCTTACAAGGAGAATTTATTCATGTGTTACTTGAGAAACTTGAAAGTAATGATTTTTAAAACCTCTCGTGTCTCAGTTGACATAAAAAGGCAGGTCAACAGATGATACAGGAAAGTGTCTTTCCTACTTTCGTATTCTCCACAGACCACGTGCTGTGTTTTAGGACAACCTTCCCCTTTCTGTACCTCCCTTTCTTCCCAACATTTGCTCTTGGTTTTGGTGTTAATTATTGATTTGGTGTTAATAATTTCCTGTGTGTAAGATGCTAACCTCACAACACACCAACACCTCTACCTGCTCACTCACCGGCCATGTCTGGTTCCGTATTCACCCCTCCATGGTCTGCAATCCACATGCCCCACGTGCCCTTCTCAGCTGGCTTCCTGCTCAGGTCTGTCCTGTGAAAGCGTGGTCAGGAGATCAGAAAGCAGGAGGAAGAGAGAAGTTTCTTCTCTGGGCCCCACAGCAGCGGACACTGCTGGCAGAGGCTGGTCGTCACCATTGGGCTGGAAGACAGGCTGGTGGCAGCAGTCTCTCCTGGGGTCTGCACCTCTGACAGAGGCAGGATCTCTAGAGAAAGCTACAGGTGCGGGTTCAGGGGATTTGACTCTGGAGCACAGGCAGATTCCCAATCTCTGCACCTCACTCCTTCTGTGGCAATTCTCTTGCACCCTCTTCTCTCTCCCTTTTACTTTTCCAGTCCCTATGCATCCTTTGTATCCAACCCCCTCTACTTGAAACACTTAGCATGGTTTTGTCTTCTTGACTGGATGGTGCCTGACACATTGCTTTTAGCTCTAACAACATCCAGTTTTTTGGTGTGGAAGTATTTATCCAAACTACGTTAATTTCTCTTTTACACCCAACTTCAAACCTTGACATAGGCAAAGAGCAACACATTCCCGTTTCATTCAACACATGCTATAATACATGAGATTAATGGAATTTAGGAAGTAATAACGTGGGTCTCAAAGCAGAGAATCCTATTCTATAACTGTAAAGAGTGAGCATGTCAGTAAAATACAAAGGCATCAGGATGTCAAGAAGAAGTTTTGCTCTATCCACCAGATGTTTTATGTCCATGATGCCGAGCAGCTAAGTGTTTGCAAACCCCTAGATGATCATCTAGGACTTCCCAGGTAGCTTGACATTCTGGGTCCGCGGCTCTGGAAGGGACTCTGACAGTTGCAATAGTGTCAGGACTTGTTTTAGCAGATGAGAGCAAAGAGCCTGAAATCCCGCCTCAGATTCTCATCATGTGGATCTCTATAGCCATCAGCGTATCATGATGCTTTTAGGGAGGACACTGACGAGCCCTCTGTGGTCTCAGATGTCAGACGCCAGCGGTCAGCAGCCCACACTGTCAGAACCACATAGCACCAACGGCAGGCAAACAAAGCGTGCTCAGAATACATGTATTCACGCGCCACGTTACTATTTCTGTTCGGTTTGTTTTCTCAGCAGTATTTTGCTATCTGGGGACCCAAAAAAAATGTGTTTTGCTTTACAAGGGAGACATGATTGATGCTTTACTAGGAGAGACTTTTCATAACAGAACAGATGTCTCCTGACAAGAAAGTTATTGGTAGAAGCAAACGGCGTTATTGCAATAATGTTAAGGCTCAGACTTAAGCAAAAGAGAGTAAGAGAGTGCGGGGGAGGGCCCTGGGGAGAGAGAAAGCAAGTATGAGTACGAAAGAGAGATACAAGATGAGTCAACATCCTTCACCCACTGTATTTCCATCCCCTGTCGTCTCTGTGGGTGGCACAGGGCCCCCGGGAGGCTCACACACACACCCTTAGAAAGGCCAATCTCTGAATGTATTCATCTGTCAACATCTTAGCAGCAAGCACTTCTCTTTCTCCAGGTTCTCTTAACTTCAGCATAGCACACCGTCTCGACTTGCAAACGAAATGTGCCATTTCTCTCATTCCAACACGGTGGATTCACAGACCCCTGTAATATACAGAGTATTGAATCACTTAGAATTTTATTCTCATGCTAATTTAACTACAAGGTTTTTGATATTTTCCCCCATTATCATCAGTTTGTACAGAACGGAAGGCTAGGAGAATGAAGACGACAGTTTTTAGAACAGGCTGTCGGGGTAGGAAGGTAGAGTGGTAGGCCTCCAGAAGAAACAGAAGCCGTTCGTTTAAAACAAAGCAAAAAGCCAAGAGTTTTGCGTTGAGGATGTAAAGCAGAAGTAACAGATCCGAGGGGAATGAATTTACTTCAAAAACTTGATTATACAGTTTCATGAAAATCTGCTTTTCCTCCGTGGAGTAAAGTATCCAAGACAATGATGTAGATCCTTAATATGGAGCAATCCTTCTAGTCGAGCATGTCACTGTGTACCCGTGCGGTTCCAGAAGAAAAGAGGATGGTGTTTTCTGCTACAGGCGAAGTGATACCCTCCTCGGTCTGCGACCGGCTCTCAGAATCCTTTTCAATAGGCTAACAGTGTTTGTCTCTCTCAGAATCATGGGCTAAATATGCCCGTAAGTCATCTGTCCCTGGGCTAAATGTGCTCCGTAAGTCATCTGTTACACCCCACTGTTCTCTTCTAGTTTCTGCCCCCACTCAGTGTTGTTGAGGTTGCATTTTAGGGGAACTGGGTAACATTTCTTCTCCATACCCTGCTTGTGATCATCCCACTTCTCATCACACAGCAGTGCATTAGAAACACCTGTTTCTCTTCCTCTTCTGCAGGTGTCCTGTCGGGCCAAGGAGCCCAGGACAAGGAAGCCCTTCAGTGATGCTTGAATGGTCTTGTCTTGCCGTGCAATACGAGTTTATAATTGTATTTGCCAACCCAACAGAACCACTCCCAGAAATGCTTTAGCTGGGATTTGGTCTGTCAAAACTATGCCGTCATTTAATGGATGCAATGTGTTCAGTATTGGTAGGCCTTTGGTTATGTGGGAAATAATTGATCCCAGTATCTCAAGCACCCAGCAAACAAGGTATTTGGAATCCATGATGTGTCTTTCGACGTCTTCACTTATTTAAACAGGATTTGACGCACTTTCGTGATGAATTTGGGTCTGGTTTTTCTTGTGAAAAAACCAACCTTAGGATTGGCTCTCTAGTGAATAAATAAGCTCTTAAAATTGTATTCTCTTCTTGAGCCCAGAATATTGGTCTATAACAGATTCTGATAATCTCTTAAGGGAATTTTGATAATAGTCAGAGTATATTGAATCTTAGGGATTTTTCTCCAGAGGAATGTAAATATTTACACACTGAAGTATGGATAGGATAAAAACCAGAGTGGGCTTTCTTGCAGATGTCCTCCTGTGGACATGAGGTGGGAAATTGCTTATGACAACAACGACAACCCTGTACATTTAAAACTTGAAGAATTAACAGAATGTGCTGAATGAGTCAGGTCCCACAGCCAAAGACTCTTCGTATAGCTTGTGTGAGACCTAGGGTTGGCTTGGGGTAGAATGGTAGCCCTTACTATAATGAGCAAACCATTCAGGAAAAAAAAAGTAAAAATATAAACAGGGATTTCTCTCAACCGTTGCTACCAAGAGGGATGTTAAATTGTGCAAAAGAAAAAGAATCTTGATATGGTTGGATTTAGACTTTACAAATTGCACTTCAAGCCAAGGGGGAACTCTTCTCATGAGAAATGTGGAGCAGAGCATTCTCTTTGCTGCAGGGAGGCAGGCAGACACCGAGAGCAGAGAACAAAGCTCTCAGAGGCAGAGACCTTGGAATACAGCCATTCCCATGATAACGTTCTCCATTTGGCAACCAGCACTCTCCAGAGCACTTTAAATTTGTATGAAAAGTTATTAATAAATGTTTAATATCTGAGGCAAACTGAAACTGCATCAACAGAGATGGAGAATCTGAAAACAGCTGTAAGCACCCTGGATGTGAGGAGATTAAAATACTGGTTGTGGAGCACAGACAAGAATCAGAATGGAAGAGGCCACTGGGCCCGGGGTAGGGTCACCTCTCAATCATGATGACAAACTATTACCACAAGTTCCCAGTGAAGAGGAAATGTAGACCGTTATCAGAATCACATGGGGTATACCTCTGGTTCTCTTTCTAGGGCAAAGGGGAGTCTTTCTCAGTAAACCTTTTTACATATTTTCTTGTAGATCTTTGAGTCAGGAACCTAGAAATACCTGCCCAGATAGAATCTCCATGTCACCGAGCGTTCTTTATGTCCTCGAGAGCGCCTTTAGTAACTATGACAGATTTGAATTTTATTTTTTAAAAAGTAATATATGATTTATTAAAATAAAATTTAAAAACTTATATTTTCCTAAATCCTTGAAGTCATGACTAGTAAGAATAAAATGTCACATTTTATTGTATTCAGTAATCTGCAAAATTTAACAAACATCAAGAGAAGCATTTCAGTAACCACCTTTAATTGGATCTATCAGTTTATTATATTTTTCTTTTGAAATATTAAAAATGCCTCTTATAAAACAAAACCTTTTAAGTACTTAAGCATCCTTATAAATCTAATAAATTGGACTTACAAATACAGTGAGTCCCAAGTCATTCTAAATTTTTAACATTGTTTATGAACAATAATTTTCTCATGCTTTCTAACTTAAAGTCACAAGTCTAAGTCAATTCTCATATTATAAATTAAAACTCAAGTCAAATCTCCTACATTCTCTAAAATGCCAAAATCTGTTACAAATACTTAAATATCACATAAACTAAGACAATGTCTAAACTTAAAATTATGAATGCTCTGAATTTATTTTACTACTTCTATACTTATACCTGGCTGGAGTTAAACCATATGTCCAATGTATTAATTAGGGAACAAACAGAGTTGATATTCAACTAGAATTCACTGATGCAGAAGCCATTATATACAATTGGCCTCTAGTCCTATGGTATTAGCATCCATTCTGACTGGTTGGTTCCAGTGGTGTGGTAAACCAGTTTTCCAAAACAGAAAGCTTCTGATTTGTAGCATTTGCCACTTTCTGTGGTGTAAATACTCACTAACGGGTTATTTCAAGTACCAAAGACTTAATGACTGGCTGATAAAATTCCTAAATATTTAACAATTGGTTCTAAAGATGCAGTTTTAGTAGATTTCAGCCCAGCACTAGATGTTCCCTATGCTGCATTAGTTTTTCAACATTTTGATCAGCACTCAAGGGTAGAAGTTCAATTGTATACAAAAGATACTTCAAGACACATTATAATATATATAATTATAATTATATACAAGTATATTTATAAATTATATATATTAGATATAATTATAAATAAATATTACATATATAGCTCCCATTATATGTAAAGTAAAACATTCCTTGGGCTGCAAGCTGTTCTTAGAATATATTTCAACAAGCTAACATTGTCTCTCTGTCTCTTAGATTCATGTTCTGAATATTCTCATAAATCATCTGTCCCTGATTTCTTTATTCCAGCATATAATTTATGTAATAATTTATTCTGTGTGTATATATATATATAATATATTTATATTACTGGTGGGAACATAAAAAATGATACACTTTGGAAATAGTTTGGCAGTTCCTCAAAATGTTAACCATAGAGTTACTACACAACAGTAATGCTATTCCTCTCTCTACATATAATATCAACATATACACAAGAATAATAAAAAACATGTCTGAAAACTTGTCAACTAATGTCCATGGTTCATGCTAGCCAAAAAGTAGAAACTACCCAAATGTCCACCAACTGATAAATGAAAAAACAAACTATGGTGTATCCATACAAGGGAATAATTTTTGACCATGACACAGAATGAAGTACTGATACATGTTGCAAAATGAATGCACCCCAAGAACAAGATGCTGAATGAAAGTTAGTCACAGAAGTTCACATACCATATAATATCACTTATGTAAATGTCCAGAATAGGCAAAACTATAGAGACAGAAAGTAGGTCAGTGGTTGTCTAGGACAGAAGGGTATAGCTGAGGGTTTGGGGGTGGTGAAAATGTTCTAAAATTAAGTTATGGTCTTGGTTACACAATTCTATAAGTATTATACAGTTAAAGTAGGTGAACTTTACAGTATATTGAATTATATTTCAATAAAGCTATTTAAAATACCTATGCTTGAACAAGATACAGTTTTCTTTCTTTCTCATGTGAGAGTTTAGGAGTGGAGAGTTTAGAAGTGCAAACATCCAATTTTTGTATGGCCTTCAATAATGAGCTGAGCCTCTTCCGTCAGCCCAGGGCCGATAGGAACTCAGAGTTCGTGCCCCCTACATAGCTACTCTTGAAGACTTTGTCTTTGGGTTCTAGCAAAACAGCACCCAGTTTTCAAGTCTGATTTGAATCTGCAATCTTCTCATATGAGTCGCCGCATAACTAGATCGGATTTAATGAATCTATTTCTTTATTCTGAATTCTTTTCATACTCTTCCGAACTGTCCTATGTCAATACTTGGATGGCGTTCGACTGTGTTTAATGTTTGCTCCTCACTTGCTGCTGTGAAGATCACTCAGCTAACAGCGATGATCACAATCAGGTTCTTAGCTCCCAAGTGTGCAAAACCAAGTAAGAAGCGTCATTTAGGGAATGCTGTCCTCATGTTTGTTGTCCTCTAGAGACCAGGGTTGAGGTCATTTTTGTTTCAATAAGAACAAAATGTGTTAATTAACAGAAATCAAAATTAGCCATTGCTATTTTATATGTTCAGGTGGGGCCTTCCTATATCAACCTTGTGGCCAACAGGCATGGAGAGATCACTTTGATAAGTATTTCTGGTTTCTTTGAGAATCATTATTCGATCTTATGAGTATTCTGAGTTATAAATGAAAAGCAGCCTTGGTGCTGATCATTCCCTCATTCTTTCTTGTTAGGATTATGCACAGTTACTGGACAGCCATGCATATTCTGGGCACCATTAACCACATGTTTGATCTGGGTCCTGTCCTCATCTCCTTAGGTCCTCTTAGTAAAACAGACGAAAGAAAATACGTCATGGGAAGGTGGTGAGTGTTAGGCAAAAAAATAAAACACTTAGCACATGGTAAGTTCTCAAAAAATGTTAGCAATTACCATTTTCAAGACAATTTGCATGTTCTGAGACAAATGTCTGCCAAATATGTTGATTTATCACTGAAGAATAAAAACATGGTCTTTTCGGCGGGAAAAAAAAAATTCCAACCCTGTCATCTCAAATTTTTTGAGATAGTATGTATTACAATCCTCCATATATAAGTAAAAAAAATCATATTGGTACTGTGTGTGGCAATAGCATGCTCTTTAATTTCAATTCCTGCCCCTCTTTCCTGGTGTTCCATTTTATGGGATTCCTTTTCTCTGTGTTGCGTGGGGTTTTCCTGATTTTCCTCCAGGGACTTTGGTAGGATAAAAGTGGAAGGTGACGAGAACACCCTCTGTCTTAGATCTCTCTCATTTGAAGTAACCGGGGCCCTGAGCAGGGCTCTGAGGACATCGAGGACTGCAGGATGTCATCCCCAGCCCTTCTGTGTGCAAGTACGCACACCCCACAGCTGTACGTGACGCACCAGGGGCAGAGGGCTTGTGCCTTATGACTCACTCTGTAAGTAACAGCTCTTCTGGGAAGTAATTTACATACCGATGGAATATGCTTTTGTGGGCTTCTGTGTTGAAAAGTCATTGTCCTTCATGCACTGCATACGCCCGTGTCAACCAAGGCAGCCTCATCAGCAAGACAAATCTTGATTCTCCGTGAAAATCCAGACGTCGGGTCTAGAAAATATAAGAATGATCTTAAAATGTTTCTATCTCTACGTACACATATTCCCCCATGTAAAATATGTTCTCACAATTGCAAACACATACAAGCATGAATCTATATGTACTTGATGCCTGATTGATAGAGAAAGGCAAAATTCAGGAGGAATTGAACATTTTTAAAGAAATTTAAGGGCTATGTTCTATTATCCAGGGACTGGAATTCAGCTCTTTTCTATCTCTGAAGATTGTTTTTTATTCATTATTTTTATTAACACATAATATGTTAGTAGCCCCAGGGGTACAGGTTCTCTGAAGGTTTAACACAGTGTTTTCACCTTTACCCATTGATTCCATGTAGCTCTCCTTTTCTGGGTATCTAAAAGAGTGAAAATATCAAACAGGCTTCTACTAAAGCAGATTGAAGAACTATCCCAGAACTACAAATTTCTAACTCAAAAACTACACATTTCCTTTCATCAGAGATAGGCTTTGACTCAAATTCCTACATTCAAAATGAATTAAAAAACTCATCTCCCCCAGAACTGCCTTATCTCCCATTGTCAGGCCTACGACCTCGTTGGCCAAAGAACGGGTCACATTAGAAGAGAGTGGAATCCTGTTGGCAGAAGACAGAGGTACATGGGCTCATGCCATTCTTCCAGAGCTCAGGTGTCCAATGGCAGGAAGTGGGTAGACGGTGTCTGCAGGGCATAAACCAGAAACACATGGTCTAAGGGGCCATTTAATTCACAATCTCAAAAATGATAGCAAATTATGAATGAAAAATCAAATGCTCAACACAACGGCCATGGTTTTCTTATATCGAGCTTGTAAGTATCAGCAGGGAAATGAACAGCTGTCTAAGATAATGATTACATACACGGACAGACAACACAATCCTGGGGACTTCTCATGCTGACTAAAATCCATATTGTAACCTAGATTTTCCTGATCTGCTGCTATGTTCTACATATGTGCAATGAGAAAATTACAACTGAAAAAGGAAATTAATGTACATAAAGGCAAATTGGGGCAGCATCAGAAAGGCTTAACGAACCCTGGATTGGAAATCAGGAGGCATGAGTTTCGATGTGATCGTCTGGCGAGTGACTGTACGGCTCCAAGAAAAACAAGAAAATTAGTATATATGGAGCACATTTTACTAGCCCTGAGTAGGACGCTGTATATATTGTGATACCATTTAATAATCTTAATACCTCTGCGAGTTACATAAATTACTGCTATAGCACAGCTGAGTAAAAAGTTTCACGTGGCTATTATCTGTGTGGCAAGGGAATCAATGAACAGATTTCTCAACCTGTTGAAGTCATTACTTTGGTAGGCAGAAAAGATTTTCATCTGAATCCTATCACATGAGATATTAGTAGTGTCATTTCAAGATACCTTCTTATACCATCTAACACCTTGATGGCCACCTTGATCATGTATTTGCTAAAAGCTTAAAATTCACATGCATTTTGTTTTTTATATTGAAGCAAGAATTTAATTTGGGAAACCCTAGGTCTCTTAGACAATGGTTTGAAAACCATTGTTTTAGTTCTTTGAGTCGGTGTTTCTGTATATTAGCAGAAAAATAATAAATGGAATGTTTTAAAATAAGAAAATAGGGGCGCCTGGCTGGCTCAGTGGGTTAAAGCCTCTACCTTTGGCTCAGGTCATGATCCCACGGTCGTGGGATCAAGCCCGGCATCAGGCTTTCTGCTCAGCAGGGAGCCTGTTTCCTCCTCTCTCTCTGCCTGCCTCTCTGCCTGCTTGTGATCTCTCTGTCTCTGCGTCAAATAAATAAATAAAAATCTTAAAAAAATAAAATAAAAAATATATAAATAGCAATTAGTCCATATATAAGGGAAGCTACCATTAATATTACTGCAGATAATCTCTTTTCTATGCAATAAGAAATATCCTCCAATAATTAGTATGCTTATTTTGAATACCTTAGCAAATGAGAGTAAGCATTTGTGTGTGTCAGAGTAAGCTGTCTTCTGACCTGAGAGTGAGGGAAAATCAAATCTCAGTTATATAAACAACCCTTTAAGATGTGATGCCTTGGTCACGTTATCAGAAAGAATGAAGTCTTATATGAGATAACTCATTTTCTAAGGACCTTCTATAGGTCATAGTTTGTATATGGGTCATAGATGTCACATTTCAATCAGTTGATTGCAAAAAGATTAATAGAGACAGTTCATTATGAAATGATGTATGTCAACTCTTTCTCAGTAAAACTGGAAAAAACTTTTTTTAAGATTTTATTTATTTGAGAGAGAAAGAATGAGAGGAGAGAGGTCAGTGGGAGAAACAGACTCTCTGGCGATCAGAGAGCCCCATGGGGGACTCGATCCCAGACTCTAGGCAGTTGCTTAACTAACTGAGCCACCCAGGAGCCCCTGGAAAACAATTTTTAAGGAGGCAAAGTTAAGGCAAATGAGGAACAGGGAAGCATCAAAGCCAGCACCCCTTGGCTTGAAGGGGAAAAGGAAGGGGAGGGATTACCAGACACCTGTCAAGAGCTGTGGCCCTACCCGGAGAAACAGAGCCGTGGCCAACACATGACTTGGCCCAGAGGGAGACTGGGGAATAAATGCCTCTACTTTTCTCTTCCCTTCCCATTTCTTGTTGTACTTCCTATTGGCCATGCCACCTGGAAGCCAGAGGAAAGTGATTGATGTAGTCAATAGAGATCAATATCTCCGGTCCAGAGCAGTGTAGTGAAGGGTGGAGAGCAAACAGGGTATCCAAACAAATGCCTTTCTAATAGTGATTCACTTGTTGATTCTTCCATTCGTCCACGGCAAGCACATTTGTAAGCACCAATTACGTTTAAGATGTAAGAGTTCATGTAAAGGCTGATATCAGAAGAAGGGGGAGGAACTGCGTAAGTAATCACCCGTGTTCTCAGGGAGTTTTAAAGATAATTAGAAAAGTACATGAAGATTGCCAGGCAGAGAGCGACAGGCATAAACTCAGTAGGGCGGGGTTACAGGAATTCAGTGTTAAGGAACCACGACTGAAGCAATGAGGAAGGGCTTAATGGAAGGCATAGTCTTTGAAATTGGTCCTGCAAAATGGGCAAAATATCCAGGGAAATAGTTGCTGGGGAGACAGCCCACATGGAGGAAAACAGTGGGAAACCAGGAGGTGGCGGGAGGTAAGCCCTGTCCAGCGAAGTCGATTGGGACTGAGTGCTCCTTTGATGAAGTCATGGGCAATAAAAACAGAAATAAAGTCAGACAAAACAGACTACCTGCCCAGTCCCAATCTCACACACATGTTCATGTGTATGCACCCACACATGTGTGTTAAAAACAAGACTGTGTTAGTGCAAAACCTCAACAAGGCATTTCTGAGGAAAATGCAAAAGCAATGCGGTGAACGATATGATCTGACAGGAGCGTATCTTCTGCTGTAAGACAAAACTCAGTATGCACCCTGAGCATTCTTTCCTTTATTCTAGCTTTATTCTGACTTTACTCTTGCATGGTTTCCAGGGCGATCGCAACTGGGATAACAGCACCATCTAGTGTGTTCTAGTCTTATGTTAAGTTCAAGGACTTCTGATCTGTTTCTAATACTACGCAGAATCTCTTCAAGAGTACCAAAACAACAACTGTGAAAAACCCTCCCATCCATTTGGGGTTTTAAAACTTGCAGTTTGATAAATTGGAATTTGTGGGGATTTATGGTATTTCTAAAGAATCCCCCTAAAAGAAAATTACCATATGTCATCAATACCTGAGATGAGGAAAGTAGAAAAAGTAATTTCTTTTTTTTTTTTTTAAAGATTTTATTTATTTATTTGACAGACAGAGATCACAAGTAGGCAGAGAGGCAGGCAGAGAGAGAGGAGGAAGCAGGCTTCCCGCTGAGCAGAGAGCCCGATTCGGGACTCGATCCCAGGACCCTGAGATCATGACCTGAGCCGAAGGCAGCGGCTTAATCCACTGAGCCACCCAGGCGCCCGAAAAAGTAATTTCTCATCATATTGTGGTTTGCCTAATTTGGCAACTAAAATACAAACAACAGTATTAATTAATTTTCAGTGGAGAACAAATGACACTTTTATTTCTAGGTGCAATTTTAAACATATAAATTAAACAACACATATCATGTACATTAAATATCCATGATCGCCATTTAATTATAAAATGAAAAATAAAAGGTCCAAGGACTATTTATTTTAGTAATCAGAATATGAAAATGAACTTTGAGCCATACATCATAAACTAATTCTGGAAAATAATCAGGTCATGAAGCAGGAAAGCCATCACTAAGGAGAATCTCGGTTTCATTTGTCCTGCTGCTCCCTGTGCTAAGTGAGACCAAGAGAATGATGAGAAGTGGTGGAACCAAGGATCAGACTGAGGAGGAAAAAGAAGGCAAAATGGAAAAGAATAGTGGGAATTCACGGGGACGAAGGAATGAAAGTCACATTTCTTATCTCTCCATTTCCCATCCTTCAGAAGTCTAAATCTGGACTCAGACCTGCAAGCCCACAAAGGTTTTTTTTTTCTTCTTTTTTTTATTATGTTCAGTTAGTTTTCAATGTAGTGTTCAATGATTCATCACTTGCATAGACCACCCAGTGCTCATCACAACATGTGCCCTCCTTAATACCCATCACCATGTTACCCTCACTTTGTTTCCTGGGGTCCACAGTCTCTCATGGTTTGTGTACCTCCCGGATCTCTTCCCCTTCCATTTTCCCTCCCTTCCCCTAAGGTCCTCCATGCTATCAGTGCAACCATATAATAATATGATAATGGGTAATGGAACATATGAGTGCAACCATATGATAATTGTCCTTTCTGCTTGACTTACTTCACTTAGCATAATCCCCTCCAGTTCCATCCATGTCGATGCAAATGGTGGGTATTCATCCTTTCTGAGGGCTGAGTAATATTCCATTGTACACATGAACCACATCTTCTTTATCCTATTCATCTGCTGAAGGGCATCTCAGCTCCTTCCACACTTTGGCTATTGTGGACATTGCTGCTATGAACATTGGGGTGCATGTGCCCTTCTTTTCACTACATCTGTATCTTTGGGGTAAATACCCAGTAGTGCACTTGCTGGGTCGTAGGGTAGCTCTATTTTTAATTTATTCAGGAACCTCCATGCTGTTTTCCAGAGTGGCTGTATCGGCTTGCAGTCCCAACAACAGTGTAAGAGGATTCCTGTTTCTCCACATCCTCGCCAACATTTGTTGTTTCCTGTTTTGTTAATTTTTGCCATTCTGACTGGTGTGAGGTGGAATCTCATTGTGGTTTTGATTTGAATCTCCCTGATGGCTAGTGATGTTGAGCATTTTTCCATGTGTCTGTTAGCCATTTGGTATTTTCAACAAGCACACCAGGGGATTTTCAGGTGAAAATATGCTTTTATGAAAGCAATGTGAATCCTCTGGTTTTTGTTTTCTTCACCAATGAAAGATTTTTCTCTCTCTACTTCATGCAACCATTATCGTTTGCTCTTTGAATAAAAGGTCACATATATTAATAGATTAATACTGCATAATTGTTAGCAACTATGATTCTTATAATTTCTGTTACATTTACTCTAATTAAGGGTTCAAAGTGCAAAATCTGAACTCTCCCATTTAAAACGGAAGCATTTCTTTTACTAAAAACTAAATACGATTTTAACAAATATATAAAATATTTTATTTAGGGTCCACTATAGACTTCTACAAGATATGCTGATTTTTTTTTTCCCTCACTACTCTCCTGTCACCAAGAACCAGCATTCAACCATCCTCAAGAGTCATTTCCTTCCTCTGACTCTCTGTTCCTATTTCCAACTCTAATAGAATGTTCTTTTCTCCCCACACCCACCTGCATAGCAAACTTCAACAAACTTTAAAGACACAGATCCAATGTCATCTTTCTTGAGAATTCCTTCACGAGCTTCATGACATAGGATTGACTACTTCCAACCCCATCCCCTCCTCTGTGCTCCCCACACATGTAACACTGAGTTGCATCTATGTTATGTGTCTCTCTCTACCAGTCGAGCAGGAAGCCCTTCAAGAAAGGATGGTTTCTTAGTCATTTTATAGTCCAGTATCTAGTACAGTGTAGATAGTAAGTGTTCATAAACCATAAATAAGTGTTTCTAGATTGAATGTATAAGCAATTCTAAGCACCCGCTCATCTTGAAAACTGTACCAAAGTGAATTTTGTTCTAAAGTCATACTTTGAAGTGTCACAGAAATAGTGAAAATATCAAAGTCCTCACTCACTTTGGCCTCAATATCATTTCTTTAAAAACAGTTCCTTGTTTCTTCATTGATTCCTAATTTAAAAGGATAGATATTTGCGGCAAATAAAAATGGTGTAAAGGGGCTCAGTGGGTTAAGCCTCTGCCTTCAGCTCGGGTCATGACCCCAGGGTCCTGGGATCGAGCCCCACATCGGGCTCTCTGCTCAGCAGGGAGACTGCTTCCCCCGCCCCTGCCTGCCTCTCTGCCTACTTGTGATCTTTCTCTGTGTGTCAAATAAATAAATAAATAAAATCTTTAAAAATTTTAAAAAAATGTGTGTGAAGTGGTAGAGAATGTAAGGCCGCACACCTAAACTCCTTCCTGATAATACTCATCGGAGATTCTTTGAGATGCTTTATTTTGTTTTCTTTCACGTCTAAATAACAAACCAGCAGAGCTGTTGCTACTTGGGGGATAAGAAAATCTATCACACTATTCATCATTTCCCAGGCAGTTACAGGACCTTCCAGAATTCTTCATTGTTTCTTAAACAAGGCATGTATCAGAAATGGGAGGAGAGATGTCCCAGAGCATGAACAGACCCCAAAGTGGTAAGTTCAGCAGAACACATGCAGTGTCATCCAGTCTCAAGACATTTGCCTAAACCCTCATGAAAGTAAAGACATAAAAAAGTGAAAACATATTTGTTATAGGTTAGTATAAAGCAAATATTGGATGGAATTTTATATTGCAAAGTCCCATGACTCTGGGCAGTCAATTACCCACTAATAAAGACTAACCAGATGATGGTCAGCAAAGATGCCCACCTGTCTACACTCGGAAGACACTACACAAGACATTTGGGTTAGGAGTAATGATAATATTGATTGAAAGAGTCTTAAAAAGCACACGCACACCGCATTTCATCTTTTAACACTGGAAATTCACATCAGCAGGAAGGAGAAGTACAGCTGTTTGCACCTTGTATCTTGTCAAGGACAGAACTATCACCACTTCTTAGTCTCGGGCCTGGACCCACTATGGCCAGAACATGCGGGCTCTATTATTTATTTATCACCTACATCCTATAACTGCAAATTAAAACACACATCTGAAATGAAGATATGTTTCCCATGTCATTTTTTTAGCAGTACAGGAAAATATGCTATAATCACCAGTGGAATCCACAAGCGTCTCTGCAAACAAGCACCGCGGAGCTTCAATTTATCGATACCAAACAACCTGAAGCAAGAAAAGATAAAGTTAGTGATTTTATGATGAATAAGTTTAGCATTTTCACATTCATATTATTATCCTTCTGATGTCATTAAGGAAAACTCGTGGGGGAAAATATTAACATTTAGGATTTGTATCCTATGAAAGTACTTGAAGTAGAGATTTTTAATCTATTTTTAATGTTTCTTGATTGCGAGGAACATTGGGAATATGCTCTAGTTATGAAAGAAAGAATTTTCAAAAGGTTATTTTCTTAAACACAAAGCATATCAATGAATCATAATTCAATAGCCAGAAAGCAACTATAGAGTAGTAAGATCAATGATTAAAAGTTTTATAGATATCCTTTTACATATATCTCTATTATATGTGTGTATATGTGTGTATGTGTGTGTGTGTATATTTTTTTAATAGAGATATCTATAAAACTTATATGTCTCCCCTCATATGCAGAAGATCACCCTGGGCACCCTGAAACACAGGGTCCTCAGGATTCCTCCAAATGCCTTCTCCTAAAATACATCACTTCAGGTTCTGTTTGCAGGCAGGGTTATACAATATGTATTTACTTAGGTGATCCCAGTGGCCGGGAACTTTCTGATGTCTACTGTGTCAATGTTATTCTCTACCAAGCTAAGTGTCTGGGTAAGGACTGGACAAAAACATGTTGTACTTTTGTCTACACAAGTGTGGGACTCAGTGAATGCTGCATTCCCACTCCATGTGTTGGACCTTGACAGGCAACTGAATTCTTGTGGGTGTATTCTCTTAGTCATTTCAAACTACCTTAAAAACATAGCCCCTGGCTTGGAAATAAAAATAAAAGAAAAAATATATATCTCCCCTGTTCAGAAGTTTCCACAAGATTTGATAGGGAGTTCCTAAGAGCACCAGCTTCAAACTGACCTTCAGATAAAAGCTGCTTGTTGTAGGCTCTTACGTTGATTATGAAGGCGGAGGGACTTCAAGAGAGGGAGGGACAGTAACTCAGAACAGGAAAATCAGTGATGCCACGTAACTGGGCTCCCACGTCTTCATTTCATGAATGAAGGGCTAATCAGACCATGATTTATTGCTTCACTACTGTCACTTTATATCCATAGTTAGATGTCAGTTCCTGATCTGTCATCAGTACAGCACAGGCCTCACTAAAGACTATGTGGTAAGTAACTTGGCCTTTATGGAGAGTTATTTGTATAGAATAATTTTACAATAATCAATAGAATACTTGGAAGTATGTTTCCAAGCTCATTAAATAATTTTTACTGCGAAATAGTCCACTATCACTAAATGTCTTCCCCAAATTAGTTCCATATTCACTTATTTTTTTAAATACAAATATCAATATCCATTAGTAAGTACGAAAAGCAAATAATTAATCAAATTATATTGAAGCAAAATAGCCTCAAACAGCTTTATAATAAAAACCAAATGAGATCCCATTTTTTTTATCCAGGATAAATTATATGCAGGGACATAATGAGCTCCAAGAATGCATTCTGGGAAAAAAGAAAAAAAGAAAAGAAGGAAAGAAAAAGGAAACAGAAGAGCTAAACTTTAAAACAGACATTTAGTACAAGATTAACACTTAAAATCATTAATGATCTTCCGACATGCCAGAGTTTAAAAGAAGGTATATCCTTTAAAGAACTAGGTCTTTGTATTTATATGCCAGTAAATGGCTCAAATTCAGCCTGTCTGTGGCCCCCCCTTTCAAAGGGTGTTTGGCAGTTCACAAGCTTGACAGTTTTCAAGTGCACTGGATTATAACGGTACTTCACAACCTCCTCCAAACTCAAAACTTCCCAAGTAAACTTAAATTTCTGTTATTTGCCCTGATCTCATTTTTACAGAGCAATTATCTTTGACAAGAATTAATAAATCCACTTTTTAAAAGATATTCACTATATCGCATACTTGAAAGTTGCTAAGAGATGTAAATCTTAAATGTCCTTACCAAAAAAATAAATTATAATTATCTGAGTTGAAGGATGTTTCAACTAATCTTATTGTGGTAAACAATTAGCAATATATCTGTGTATCAAACAATCACATTATACACCTTAAAGTTATACAATGTTGTATGTTAATTATATCTCAACCAAGCTGGTGGGGGTGGGGGTAGAAATCCACACATGGCAAAGTATAGCCTTCTACAAAAAACAATAATAATGTTTAACATACCTCTATGACAAAAAATTACTCTCACCATCTCTCACATGATACAATTTTGAACAAATTTCCTAAAAGAACTTGACTTAAAAGAAAGGTAAATCAAAAGCCAATATTCTTGAGGTGTTGGAAACACCAAGCCATGTATGACATGTCCTGCACAGCACTGGACAAGAACAAGGATTCATTAGTTATTAAAAATAAAGATCTTTCACTTAGAAAACTATGTCTTTAATTTCAAGATGCACAAGATCATATTAAAATATGAAAGGCAGTCATTTGACATTTTAAGGTAATTGATTTTTCTGAAAATTAACATGAATTAAATTTAACCAAAATTTATTGAGCAATAACTTTCAGTTGGCCACCCTGCTAGGGTTAGGAGTATACCAAAATGAAGAAAACAGGCTTCTCTCAAATTTCCTTCATCTAAAAGCACCGTTTTTCTTTTGATCTAGCACTCGTTCAACAAACACAAAAATTCCACACCTTCCTTTGATGTCATTCAAAACCTCCAAATATTTCCAATTTTCTAAATTCAACACAAACCCACAACACATATCATTTTAATAGTTTTTTAATTTTTAAAATAAACATGACTGAGGCATAAATTATATACAATACAACGGATGGACACGTCATATGTAACTGATGATGGCTTTTGACCAATAACCCTATAATCATTATCTTGTTCAAGATACAGAACATTTGCATCATGGCCAGAAGTTTCCCTGTGCCCCTCTGCAATCAATCTACTCCATTTCCTGCCCCAGGCAGCCACTTTCTGATTAGTCTGTACAGATTCGTTCTGTCTGTTCTAGAATACCTTATAAATGGAATCATAAAGTATGCATACATTTTACTCTGGCTTTTTTGCTCAATATAACCTTTTTACAAATAACCATATTGTTGCATTTTTCCCTTTTTATTGTGGACTAGTAGTCCATTATATGTATATACCACACTCTTTTAACCTATTCATCAGTTGGTAGATAATTAAGTTGTTTCCAGTTTGGGACTATTATGAATAAAACTGTCATGAATGGTTCTATACAAGTCTTTTTCATAACTGCTGTGGTTGAGTTTAAGATTATAACGTTACTACTTATTTTCCATCTGTCCCTTAAGTTTTGGGTTCCTTTCTACCCTTCTTTACAATAAGTCAAATGTTTTTAGTGTCTGTTTTATTTCTTCTGCTCTCTTCTTAGCTACCTGTCTTTTTATTATCTTTTAGTTGTTGCTCTAGGGCTAATGGCATTCATCACTTTAATCACTGACCCATAACTAACAATATTCATCTTATTTAGGGACAGACAGTCTTATCCCTCCTTATCCTTCACACTTTGAACTTCACAACTCCTTCACCATTTCCCTCCTGGCATTCAACACAGACTTACCACTGCCTACTTCCCGCTCTGGCTTCCCACTTCCGACTTCCCACTTGGCAAACGCACTTAGCCTACAACGTATAATTCTATGTTCCCACCCCTGCCCTTCCTCAGCTGCCTTTATCTTCTACTTCCACACGTATTATAAATAGGAGTCTGAAGTGTTATTCTCTTTAAAGTTTTGTGAAGAAAGAAAACACAGTCATCTCTCTTTACCTACTAATCTGTCATTTTTAGTTCTCTTAATTATTCTTTGTAGATTTTAATGTCCAGCTGTAAAAATTTCTTTTGACCTAAGGGACATCTTCTAATATTTTCTGTAATCCATGTCTGTTGGCGGTGAATTTTCCTCTTCTTTTTCTCTCCCTCCCTTCCTTCTTGCCTTCCTTTTCTCCTTCTTTCTTTTTTGCATACCTGAAAATTTTATTTCATCCTCATTTTTGAAGAATTTTTTCATTGGATATGAAACTTTGACTGACAGTTTTATTTTTTTCTTTTAGCACTTTAAATGTGTCATTCCAGGGCACCTGGGTGGCTCAGTCAGTTAAGCCTCAAACTCTTGGTTTCCACTCAGCTCACGATCTCACAGCACCGGGCTCTGCACTGAGTGCAGAGTCTGATTCAGATTCTTTCTCCCTCTCCCACCCCCTCCTGTCTCTCTCTCTCTTTCTCAAATAAATAAACTCTTTAAAAAAATAAGTAAATATGCCATCCCATTGTCTTCCAGCCTGCATTGTTTCTGAGGAGAAATCAGCAACCTTTACTATCCTCAATCCCTTACAAAATTTCCCTTTTTATAGTGGCTGTTCTCAAGATTTTCTTGTTCTCTTTGTTTCAGTAGCATGACTGTGATGTGTCCCAGCCTGGTTCTGATATTTATCCTGCTTGGAAGCTTTCTGTATTTGTAAGCAAGTTGGTGTTTCAAATTTGAAAAGTTCTTGGACATTATTTCTTCAAGTACAGTTTTCTTTCCCAATCCCAGTCTATTCTTCTGAGACACCAAGTAAAAATAAGTTAGACTATTCCATATTTTTTCCATAAGATTTCCATTCCATCCCTGAGGATTTGTTTATCTTTCTTTAATATTTTATCTCTCTGTTGCTGAAATAAAATAATTTCTTTTTACCTGTCATCAAGTTTATGGACTCTTTTCCCCCATCTTGAATATGCTCTTAAGCCCATTAGCAAAATTTTTATTTCTACTATTGCACTTTTCCATTCTAGTATTT